>NC_046339.1:17783713-19057240 GCF_000738735.6 Corvus cornix cornix | reverse complement strand
CTCAGTTCTTCCCACTCAAAGAAAAGTCCAATGAAAAAGAAATACTGAAGACTTAATGAGGACATACATTATTGTTCATCTGCTGTTCTGCTGCGCACAAATCCTCTACAAAATCTCCAATCATTAACAAATAGAAAAAGCAAATTACTAGAAGTTCACCCAGAGGTCATCTGTCTACACCAAGCCAAAGATACAGTCCCAGTGAGCAGGTCCTCAATGGAACCAATCCATGAAAGGAAGCTGGCTGGCTTTGCATAGGCAGAGAGCTCTGGGAAAATGCACCAGGTACAAAATCCAAAGGATGAAACTTCTAAGAGCATGAAAATATTTCAGCATTCCATGAAGGAAATGTAGCAATACTGCATTTTACATATTGCAGTATTAATTTAGTATTATATTATGACAGCATGGTTAACAAAAGGAAAACATTTTTGCCTTTTCATTCACAGAGAATTTGAAAACAAACAGGGAACTGAACCAAAAAGGAGAGAAATATTGAAGGCTTAAGCATAAAATACATCAAGACCTTGGACTGTAAATAATATGGCTGATCTTCCCATAGAGTTAAAATTGCTCTAGAAACAGTGTACTGCTCTATTACCACTTCCTTGTAGATTTTTTTTAAGGGGAAGTGGCCTTCACAAATTTTCTAAGTCAGCAGTAAATTTCCAACTATCTAGGATAAAATCGACCCACACTAACTCACGTTACTCCTCTTGCTCCATGACAACACGATATGGAATGACTGTTGGAATTTGGTTGCAATGGAAAGGTGAATACTCCTTGGCTGGTTTTTAGTCTGTGGCAGGCAGCAATCTAACCCTGACAGGATGGATTGGCATGTATTCACATTGTCTGGCCTGCAGGGACTCACACACCTTGTGGCTGGCAATATTTTGGAAAATGGATGTGCTTTATTATGGAATAACTTTTTTACAAAATTTCACTACTCCCCATCAAGCCACTCCAACCTGAATGTTTTTTACATTCAACCCATCCTCCCCATCACCTCTTTTCTATTCAACTTACTTTTCCCAGCAGCCTTTTCCAGCCATTACTCCTCTCCCCCTTCTCATGCTCAACACTCAACTTGTTCTGTACAGTAACACAATAAAAAATATTCATTATGAAACAAGACACTTCAAACACCTTGATGGAGAATGCCAGTGGGAAGAGAACTGTATGGATGAGATCCTCAAGAGAAGCAGCATTTCCAGGAAAAGCAATGTATCCATGCTTACTAAGGGGGACTTTGCTAAGCAGACAGCATGCTGGCCCCTGCAGCCACAGCTTGAATTTGTCATTTTGTTACTTAGCAGAACACACTTGACCATGTGTGACTAAGAGCAGTGTATTGCCATTGCAAATACGTCTCTATCAGCTTCAACTAATGATGGAACACCGGCTTCCTACAGAGTTTGCAAATGGAAAGAAGAGTGTTTGTGTTCTCTGGGTCTTTCTACCTTTTCTGTAGAGGGTCATCTGCAAGGAAAATAAGACAAAGTAAACTGCAAATGTTGCACCAAATTCTCAAGTTCTTTTGCAGGTGACCCGCAGTTAGAAAAAAAAAAAAGATTCCATGCAGCATTGGAGCACCTTACATACCTTACATCAAGAAAAACAATATGAAACTCTAGAAGTTACAGAAACTCTGTTGTCTGGGACATGGCCTTTTTTGTTCCATATAAAATCCAGAAGGATGATAGGCTGTTTTCATCAGTCTCTGAGTCATAAGTTTTAGGCATAAAGATCAGAATTGAAAGTTATTTTCAGCTAATTTTGTACAGCTGTTGGTAGACAAGTGCATGAATTCTGGAATTACTGGGAAAAAAGTCTGGTATGAGAGCTACAACGTGACTCAAGACTGAAAACAGAAGGAAATGGTGGTTTGTTTCCCTAGAATCAATCACTGTGGATTGCCTGACAAAATTCTCTGGCACTGGAACAGAACACAATAAAACAGATCTATTAACAAGCCTGGGAAGCACAGCTGGGGTACTCCATTTTCCTCACAGAGGCAAAGGTTCTCCAAATCCTTTCCCTATATGGTGTGAGAGGTTCACACCATCCTAGAGATCTAAAAAAATAAAAAGGGGTAAGAAAGGAAATAAAAATGGTTACCAGAATACAGAGAGAAGGTTTTATATTAATTCCTGTAAAAATGGATGAAAAGATGCACCTGGACCGTCCAGAAGCACCTCCAGTTCTGCTGGTGTGGGCTGGTGGAGTTTTCCCAGGCTTCTCCCCAGTCGCAACTTGAGAGCACAGCAGGCATTCCTAATGTGACTCTCCCCTTCCCTGTGTTGCAGGCCATGCACACGAGCTCCAGACTCCAGGAATGCTGCCTGGGCTGCTGATCCCCACTGCTGGGGATGAGCACGCTCTGCAAGGCCTCTACTCAAGACAGTCAGAGCTGGAAATTAAAGCTCCCTTTCCCAGAGAAAGCTTGTGTGGGAAGCAAAGTCAAGTGTCACTTTGCAAGCTGATTGGGCCAGTTACAAAATTCAGCTGCATAAAGTTCCTACTGAAACAGTTGCCTCATGATTATTTGAGTGCAAGACAGTCTGGCACTGAAGAGAGGGAAAAAAAGGTAAAGTCTATCATGCTTAATTAAGTCCATCTCCTAAAAAGAAGATGGGACCTTCAAGAAACTGCCAAATCTGGGCATCAAAGAACATGTGTTGTTACCTCCATGCCAAGAGTAGTGGAAAAGCTTCAAAAAGTGATTAGCTAGGTCCACAGCGGAGATAGATACAAGAAAACATGTTACAAACCAGGTGAAGTGGTGAGCAGGTGACCCATTTACTACTCCATAACAAGTTAGCAAACACCACCAGACCTGAGGAACTGACCGCAGAAACGTTCTTAGCTCAAGGGAAACATAAAATAAAAATACATTGGCTTCAATACCATGAGAAAAGTGTTGCTGTGTGTTTTCCTCCATCAGCTCTGGTTCTTCCCAAGTGGCAATGCTTGCTCATCAAATTCCATCCCAAGAGGCCCTGTGGACTCTTTGTCTTTGCAGACCGTTTCCCACAGCGCAGCATGTACCAGCAGTTTGCACACCAGAGTTTCATAACTCTGGGACTAGAAGCAGCATGGCATTGCCAATGAAATTAAAGTCATTTCAAAAAGCCACATGGTGAAAGAAACCCCATCAATACATTAAATCCTTCCTAGTTAAAACCCAAGAGCCATATCTTAAAGAAGCAAAAAATAGAAATACAGCATTGACTAGTAACAGTTAATATCTCTTAGGATCTACTGCTTCGGAAAACTTCATGGAAAAACCACAAAACTAGACCAAGGTGAGATACATTATGAAGAAAAAAGAGAAAGGAGTTACCAATAAAAGAATCTTTACTAATACACACAGGCAACATCCAAAGATAGCGGCAGACAGGGATGTTCAGCCAGTTTCTTTTCCTGGGGTGTTTTAAAGACTTATGAATTAGAGGCATGTACAATGGAAAAGACATGTGAAGTATTACATGAAGGCATCAAATTATTATTAATCAGCTAAAAATGTGTGCATTACATTAAACTTCCATCATCCTGTATCATCCCCTCTGTTCCCATAATCCTGTATGCACTGAAATGTATGGTTACATTAATCTTCAACGTTGTAATTAGTAACAGCTGTGACATTCAGACTGAAGTTCTACAAGCAATAAAATTCTCCCAGAGTTTAATAAGCAGACTTTTTGTAATTTTATGTTGTGCTTGCGAAACTCTTAGGGAAACTTCATGTGTTGGAATACAATCTCTCTGCATGCAGCACCTCTGTTTACAGAATGTTTTACAATTCTCTTTTCTGTGCAGTCGAGCTTTCTGCCACTGACTTTCTCAAGTCCCTCTACATCACAGAACCCTTTTGACTCTGAAGGACAGCTGAAAACTCCAGCTTCCCACTGAACATGCAGACAACCTGAAACTCTATGAAGATTTATCTAAAGTATAACCATAAATATTCATAAAGAAACCATTGCTCTGAATTAAAGTGTTGATTTTGAAGCTCAGATGACAACAGTTTGAATGCAACATGGGTAATTTCCTAATTGCATAGTATAAGCAAAACCATCCAATTAACTAAACTGTTCCAGGATTCCAGCTATCCTTTGTGTGACAATGCATCTACTGAATTCTATTCTACTCCCCGAATACCTTTGCTTTCCTCTGGCAATATCTGCAGGAAGCCTGTATCCTTTCAGTACTTAAAAAGAAAAATTAGTACAGCACACTTTTGCTTAATTTCCAATTAAAAATAAAAATTCCCTTGATTATATTTATTTCATTTTCCATTTGAGAGAGGAAATAAATAGGGGTTTTTTTTGTTTTTTTTTTTTTTTTAATTAATAACCTGAAGCTCCTGGGAAAAACTAAAATAAAATAGAACACTCATGAAAAAAATCTGTCATTTGATTGTCAGAATCTATGTTTACAATTACAGGGTGTAGTTGTAATTTATGGAAGAATATACAAACAATATAAATATTACATTTATATTTAAAAAAATAGGTCAAGAAGTGTTTGTCAAGTATAGCCTGACAAAGGAAAGATGTAAATTCATGTCAGCTATAATAACTGTCCCAAAAATACACAAAATACTGCTTAAGGCTGTAAAATACACAACATAATTTTGTCTCCTTCTTATCAGTTAACTAACTTGAAATAGAATTCATTTTTCAATGTGGGGTAGGAAGGGAGGAGGGAGAAGGCAGTGAAATTCTGACTTATCCATGTCTTAGGGATTTTTGGTTTTAACTAGGAAGTTTTGAGATTAAAACAAAAATTAGAAATGTGAAGTTTCCTTTGTTTAGAAAGCAGGAAGTGTTGATTCACTGAACCTCTAATCCAAAAAAAGTAAAATACTACTAAATTGTAGAGTAGTACAGTCAGAGATCTCTAGGGAGCTCTCTTAAAGATATCTTTTAAAAAGAAGGGAAAACAGCAAACAAAAACCTCAAAAATAAGTTATCAAACATCCTTCATCAAGAGCTGAGCATAAGATCAGCACTCAGGAGCTCCCCCATCTCATCTCCCCAGGCACCTCTGCACTAACAAAGGCCAGCAGCACCACATCCATATTCATCACAGCCTCTCGCTCTGCATCAGGCAGCTTCATTCACGTTCAATATCCTCAAATCAAAGCCAAATTCCCAGATTTTACGCTCATTTAGAGAGCAAAAGAAGTCTTTAGGAGGCATTCTAGGCAGTTCCCAGTTACTGTGCTGATGAGGCTTATGAAATAATTCCCATTCGTCATCATAGATTATATCTCATACAAACATGGATGAAGATTTAAAAGGCCAAAACCTCTCCACTGATCTTGCTGGGATTTTCTCAGATCACTCTGCCTCCCCCACACAGACCATCATATCCTGGAATTATGCCTAAGCCCAGACACAAAAACTGAGGATATCACCACCCAGATATCATTTTTGAAAAACTATTGATTCGTTAAGTCAGGTGTCTTCAGTTCACATCTCTACCTGATATCCTAAATAACCTTTGTAAACCCTGTAAACCAGTACCAGAATCTGGACAGTCACACAGGAGCTGTGTTTGAAGACTTCTGAGCAATGTGCTGCTCACAGTCCTGGCTCAGCCACCCCTTCAAGGCTGCAGCTAAAAGAGGCAAAGCTCTGCTGCAACGCTGGCTCTGGTCAGCTACTCCTGGTTGCCAAACTGCCCTTCAAAGTGGAAGGCAATGGAGAGCCAACTCATTATTTAAGATCTTGTGATTTTCAGGCTATTATTGCAATGGTTAAAACACTCGGTTTTGAAGCTACTGATGCTGAAAAATCATTGACTTTGCATGCAATAAGAGCAAAACAGAAATTACACATTGTATTAGTGATGACATAGCTTAACATCCCATATCAGAACACTAGGTTCCCCGGGTTCAGAATTTTCTTTTAATTTAATATTCTTTCCATGCTTGTACAGCCAAAGAGCTTGTTGAAAACTGCTTTAATAAAATTACCCAGCTACAGACTCTGCCTGTAGCACAATTCTGTGAAAACAGAAGTTAATAATGGAGGCACTGGCAGAAGTATAACTATCAAGCATAACTACTCCAGGTTGGTATCAGAAATGCTGCAGATCCATGTAATAGCTCTTAACACCTTAGGATACACATTTCACATCCCAGTACGGCTTCTTTAACTTTTTGCCCTTCACTGCTTTCCCCAGCCTCCCTCCTTACCCCCATAAAAGACAAAACCCACAACATAAACAACCAACACCAATAAATAAATGCAGCAGCACAGCCCTCAAACCAGGGATCTGTAGTCCATTTGCAAGGAGGTATTTACCCATCAAAAAAGCAGATCCAAACCAGAGACACTCAATTTACATGACCAGCTCAGAGCTCAGATAAACCAAACATTCAGATGACAGGCAAAGGAGCTGCAGTCTTTGAAAAATGGCCCAAATTGGATTTAAAAGATTAAACAGAGAGATTTAATTATTAAAATGCAGACATGAATCTGACTGGCTGCAGATAAAGAAACCAATACTGCAAAAAGTTGTCCACAAAAGTCAACCTCTCTGCACAAAGTCTCGTTTCTCCAGGGCTGATTCCTGCAGTTGTGAGACATCACTTTATTCCCCACACACAGGTTGCTTCTTCCAAAGCAAACATTAACTTCCCAGAGAATGAATCCATTAGAACCACACACCATGGGCCCAAACTACAGCCTGAACACTGTTCCAGCCTGGCCAGGGCTGATTCTCAGCAAGAAAGAGGCTGGAGTCCAGAGCTTGTTCTAATCAGGTTAACTAAGCCCCTATGCTAAGCATCTCTTTTGGTACTCCATGGAAACTTCTTTCACTTTTCAGTTTATAAACATTTCAGACATGAAATTGAGAGGTGCCTTTATATAATGTCTTACCAAGGTAAATCAATTACCAATCAAACTTTTAATTTAAAAATTAAATTTTTAAATGTAAAAGAAGAAAGAAAATACCTTTAGGTAGAATTACTCTTCCATGTTAAATTGTCTTCTCTAAACAGGAGTGGTGAATAATTATCCTTAAATTCCTAATTTCCTTTAATAGTTAACAAAACTCCTAGAATTAATCCATCAGCTATCTGAGGTCCATTTCAAACTTTTTTTTTATAAATTGCACCTTCCATACTTACAGAAATAGAACAGAAAAGAAAAATCATGTCCTTTAAATTTACAGGAGAAATAAGAAAGGAAGATTCTAATTTTCTCCTGCATGACAGCATACAGCTACAAGTCTGTAGCTCTGGAACCTGGCAAACAGGCCCATCACTGCAAGCCCAGGCTCTCTGGTGACTGCCTCTCCTGATGTTGCCAAGACAGAGCTGGACTCTGCAACGTACGCTTGTGACTTGCTCATTGAAAATGGAGAAGTGCAGAGGCAAAAGGACTGACTGAACTGCCAGCTGGCAGGAGAGCAGGGGGCTTTCTTCTGCTACCAAGCCAAATGAAGATGATTTGCAAACATCTGCCCAGTTGAATCCATCCCACAGTAATTATGCTGCCTCATCTTCCACCCATGAGTTGAAGGAAACATGTTCATTGCACTGGGAGGCTTTGAACTCTAATCCTCCTGAACTCACAGGACCTACATCAACTCTAACAGGGCAAGGATTTTATCACTGATCCTCTGGAATACAGTACTTGAGAGAATTTACTGCATAAAACCCTCTACACTGGAGTATAATTATTAGACAGACAAAATACAGGAGCAGATACTTGTTTTCAGAAACACCATAACCAATACAAGCTCTGCTGGCTGCATGTATTTTTTAATACAATTCAGCTGAGTTAAAACACCAATGCTCTAATCATCCTTGTTTTTTTCCAAACCAGTTGATGCATGAGGAGTGCAGGGGCAATTAAAGTATTATGTCAATCACATACACACAGAAAAGTCAAAATCAGCTTCAGTTTCCTGGAGTCAACAGTACAGGAAAGGGAAAGATACTCCCCAAGAGTTCATCTTTCCTTGATTTAAATCTCCCCATCATTCTATTAATGAGTAATCTTAGAATCTTGTTTGCTCACTTTTAAACTGTTATTTTGCCTAGAAAAAGTGCTATAGAATTTGACACAACACAATTAGTATAACATTTTTTCCTAAGACTAATACTAAAAACTAATACTAATTGGTATTCCTAATGCATGAAGTATATGGAAAGGAAGGGTTAATTACAAACAGGATTTTGAGAATTCATTAAAATCCATGCAAAATGACAAGTCACTGGTTATAGTAAAGATTAAGATTTTTATGATAGAAAAACCCATGAGGCTAGTAGATCTGCATTCAAATCATTTATCTTTATCCTAAACCTAAGCTCCAACCTATTTTATTTTTATTTTGCATTTTTTTCTGTTTTCTCCAAAACCAGGCTATTACATTGTCAACTGGTCAGCAGCTCATTCACAGACACTGTTATTGATTTCTCTTTAAGCAGCTACCTTCTAAGAATGAAAATAAATGATTTCTTTTTTCCTTATCTCTGACATGGTTAAAAAAAAATCCCTTAGAATAACGAAATAAAACTTTCAGTCAAGATAAAAAGTACTTAGAAATGCACCAGCAAAGGCTGAAGAGAATGAAGAAAAGCTTCAACAGTCACAACCTTTTCTCCATCAAAGAACTCTATTATCTGTTTTAACTCCAAGTCAAGTATTTTTTTGGAGAGGGGAAACTATATTAGAAAAACCAACCAAAACAAAATACAACTCAAGCTTTATACATTACCTTTGCTTTAATTGGCTCTCCCATCTGTGGGTGGCAATTAGCTCTCCATCACAGAGGAAAGCAAACTTGTCCCCATCCTCAGGAGAATACAAATTTCTTCCTCCCGGCAAAGGCCTGCCATATTCTATAGCAGCATGCTGCCACACAAATGAGGCACATCAATTACCCTTTGTAAACAGTACTTACTAAATCTTACAGGGTTTGTTCTACCAAAAAAAAAAAAAAAAAAAAAAAGAGGCACTGTGATACCTCATTGGGTTTATATTACATCATTAATCTGGGTCATCTAACACAAAACTAATAGTGTTTGACACACCCAGAGATACGTGGGAGAAAATATCTGGGGACTGAACAATTACTGCAATTTACTCCAGCCTAAGCCCCAGGGCTGGCCATCCCCCCAATATTAGCATCAAACAAATCAGCTGCCAGTCCTGCTGTGCCTTCAGTGCATAACACAAGCCCCTGGCACTGCAGGACCTTTCTACTGACAGTGGTGCCCAGTCTGGCGCCACCAGCATGGCTCTGCCCAGCACCAGCCAGAGCCACCTCTTGCCTGCTGGTTCTCTGCTTGAAAATCAGGCAGTGAGGGAGGATTTTAAGTCTGCCTTACGTACCTATCCCACAGCACGTTTATTAGACTGATAAGATTCCTCTTCTGTTAGGAATTTCAGCCTAACACTAAAAGATTTATGGAAATACTTCACCTCAGGAACTGGTTTAATGAGAAATTGAGGCCGTTTCCCAGTTCTCACATTGCCCTCATACCTGCACTGTATAAATAAAAATCACCATAAACAGTTCTTCCTGAAACAGAATTAAAACTTACAAGATAAGCTTTGATGCTAAATAAAAAGGCATCTGTCCCATTTCACATATTGCAGTTTGCTCCACTAACAGTAAATAATACAAGAAGAAATGAGCCCCCACAGATCTCTTTGGCAATGTTACAGCATGAATGTTTTAAAACTCTACAGAATAGGTTAAAAGGGTGTATAGGAGATAGTCAAACACCACCTGGTTATAGCTGACACTTTTTAGATCTAATGTTGAAGAAAAGAGAACAGAAATTAAACAGAAAAAAGAAATCCAAAAAATAAAAGAAGAAGCAGAAAACATGAACATATTCTTGGCATACTCATTTGAAGTGCTGACTAAGTGAGAAATTCTGAAGGTAAAATAATCAAAATCATTAGCAACACTTAAAGATATCCAATTATTTTAGAAATATTTACTCTAATTAACATTAACAATGAATTAATTGCAGTTACATAACTGAATTACTGTGAAATTAAATTCCTTTGAAGAAATACAGACAAGTAAAGCTTGTTTTCTAAAATTGGTTTTCTTATTGGGAAATGAATTAATTATAAGACACAACCATATCTAGGCATCAAAGCAATGTAGTTATTTATATATTTGCAATGTTCTATTTATGGAGGGAAAGCATTTAAGGCATTAGTTGTTATCACTAATAAACTCAAAACTGATTTTTTTATTAAGAACAGAAGAATCAAAGCAGACAAAAAAAATCAAAACTATATAATAAATATGATGGATTTTAAATGGTCTTGCTATTAAAGCACAGCTTTTAAATAAGTTACTACTACTCCAGCAAAAGACCAAGTTTGTCACTGATTGAAACCTTGTCCCAGCACACGACTGTGACACTTCTTAACAGCCCAGCCTTTCCATATTGGCATGATCCAATTTTGACATTGATCTGCCATGCCTTGCACTCTGCACTGGAGGCACCACATAGTCCAACAGCTCTGATCTCTGACACCAGTGTTTCCCAAGGCCACAGCTGCTCAATTACACTTAAATTGGTATATATGGAAAAACTACCCCAAGTTGTACCCTATTTTATATCCACCACTAAAAAGTTAAGATCCCCATCAGCAGGAGAGCTGTGCTGTTTAATTTAACACCTGACAGTTTACTAGTTTCACACATTAAACTTACTGCCTCCTTTCATGGCACTGCCATTGAGACTGAACAGATCAACTCCCTACCTAATTATTATTACCAAATTAGACTTGGTATGGGGAGTCACACAGCACCATGCATTATCTGATTATGCTGAATTTCTTAATCAGCAATAAATGCAGCATTTTTAGGACTACACACCCATATAATCTCCATTCTCTTCAAACAAATGTCAACTTCAAGTTATTGTTTTTCTGAACTGCTTTTTATGTAACACTTGGCTTCTAGCAGTGAGACAAACCCCACATTTACATATTCACTTTTCATGAAAGTGGGAGCTGAGGTACAGCCCAAAATCTTCAAACAAAGCAGTGAAAATTTACAGAGCCACAGGCTCCCTTGGGTGGCTGCTACTATGGGCTGAGTTGCTCAAAGGCACTGCTATTTCTCACCAGAGCTGGGATGCTTTCAGTTTTAAAAATCCTGTCCAGCCTCATGGGAAGAGGGCCCTAATGACAGACCAGATACTGCCAAGGCATAAATCTCTCTTTACAGTTCTATTTGTGCTTTAGAGAGGCAAGTAAAAATATCTTGGACTCTCCACAATTTTACTGTGCCTTGAGACCCTTAGTATTTCTAATCTTTATAAAAAAATTTAAGTTTAAACCAAAAATTGCTGTGGGAGACTCAGGATTTCCATCTTAAATACCTTGAGGATTTTTGCTGTTGGAGAAATTAAGGTACTGATTGAGCAGCAATCTATTCTATTTCCATTTTTTGAAGTTAGCAATAGAAACCTTAAGTGTCCTCTAAAATGGGTACATTTGGTCATTGAAAAAACCACTAAGGCAACTGCGGCTTTCACTGAATTTTCTACAAGTGTTATTTACAATTTGTTTTAATCAGCAGTGGCAGTGTTAACATCTGCACCACAGCACTCTTAATCAGGAAATGCCACACTTAATTCTGTCAGTATTCAGAATTCTCTCTCCTAAAAGCTCTTCAGTGTTTCGGTATCTTGGTGCTGTAATCTAGTGTTCAACTGGCTGTAATTAATCAAACAGTGATGTAATAAAACCACACGGATGTTTCCATTCAAAATGGTCAAACAATAAGCCAAGGAACCACAACCTGCCTAGAATGTTTACAGACCCCACTTAACTTACTGACATTTTAAAATGCCACGTCCTGCAAATTTACACTGGTTCAGGCAATGAATTTTCTTGCACATAAGAGACAACCAAGCTGTGCTGCTCTGATAGCTGAGTACCTGCAGTAAGAGCAGCAACCCCACAATGCTGCACTTGCTCCTTTAGAGAACATATTTGCTCAGATTCCAGATGGTTAAAAGTGTTAGAAATATAGGTGCTGGTTTTGTTGATATGAATAAACTCCGTAGGGTGTTAGTTTACCATACCAGATTTTTGCAGGTCTCTCAGGCCTCAGGTGAGCCCAAGGAAGAGCTGTCCCCTCCTTGGCTGACAGGCACACACTGCCTGATGCTGCAGCAGCAGGTGACCCACTACGAGAGCACATCTGCCAACCTCAGTGAACCAGATTCACATCTGGGGCTTGAAACACAGACATGTACTGACACACTACTTACCTTTAAATTCCTAACTAATGTGGTTGAACATCAACTAGAAACAGATTTCTACAGAGCAAACCAGAACTACCAAAATGCTGGATCCGCTTCCGAAAGTACCAGTCTGTTTGGAGCCAGCAGAACCAAGATTTTCATTTAGGGACCGTAGCTCATTATGTAAACTGAGTTAAAAATAGTAGTGAATCAAACCACCTAGAATTTGTTTCCTAAACCAAGCAATGCCAGCTCTTCACAGAATCATTTTGCCAGTATGACAATTATAGCTTTTTGTTCTGCTTAATTGTGCCTATGTAATCACAGCCATGAACTATTTTTAGGTACAAACCCACAGCCAGCACAGTGCATACACTTCCTCTCTCCAGCAAAATCAGCTGGATTGGCTAGAGGCAGTCTGGCTAATGGAATTACCATGTTTTCCAGTGCTTCTGCATGCATAGACAAGAGTTGAAAACTCCCCTTCCCTGGCCCACCACAGCTCTGCAAGAAAGTTCTATAGCAAAACACTCACATTCAGTATCAAATGAAACCCTTTCTGGTACTGGCAGTTTGCTTTTTCCAGCAAAGTTGACAAACTGTGGTCTATTCCATTTAAGTTTTACAGTTATCTGAGGTATGGCATGGGAAAAGACAAACAGAGGATTTCCAGACTCCATGGGCAATATTTTCATGTCTTATGTGTCTTGCAGGCTTTTGTTATCATTTGTCCATATTCTAACCTCCGTACAGCCTGACACTGGTGCACAGTTATCCTGATTTAATGTCTTCTAGAAGTTTTATTGGCATGCCAGCTTCTCCTTCCAGGTAAGTCACATGACAGCTTTATCGATCCAGTCCTAACAGGGATCCCCAAGGCACCACTCCTGCCTCCCAACAGTCCAATACTTCTCTTGCTATCATTACTTTTTTTTTCCCTGGTCAAACTACTGGTACAGTCAATGAGCAGCCACACGGCCCCATTATGAGTGAATGAGAGGTATGAAGGCTTCCCAAAGACCAACTGTGCCCCTCTCAGTGTTCCTTCACTGTCTGTAGCCCTGATGTCTTCCTTTCTAGCCCACTTCTGACCCAAGTTTTACATTGACTTCAGAGTAAAACCAGGGTAAAGAAACGATTAATTAATCCTTGGCAGAGTAAGCAGACAGTAGTATCATACAACAGAAGAACACTTCCATTAGGATATACAAAAAATATAAAGAAATAGATATAAATCTTTCTCCATGACCAAAGCCCACCAGTGTGCCAAACACAATCAACTCAGTAAACGCCATTGCAAAGGAAAAGTAGTCAGTGATCATTTTCTGCACAAAATACGAACAGATGCATCATTGTACCGTTCCTAAAAGAGGGGAAGTCTGATGTAAAGTGACACTACCCACATCTAGAAGGAAAACAGAGAAAAAAAGAAAAAAGGTAATTAAATTTTTGGCCATTAGCCTAGCTAGCATTTACTCCAGGGAAGAATTACAAAAAAGGTGCATGAGATTACACCTGGCCTGAAAAGCAAAAACATCTGTTAAACTCATAAATGATTGGATTAGTTCTGCCGCAGGAAGCCAGCCTGGTACACATACCCTCTACAGACCAGTTTAACTATGCACAGTGAGAAATAGAAAAAGTTGTGCTGAATTAATTTCCCATTAGAAACAAGGGGGAAAAAAAGAGAAAAACGTGTTTAAATGCTGGGTGCAGGTCCCTTCCCCAAACTACAGCATAGCCACATTTGACAGCACATTTCTCTTCAAAGCACATGCTGTAAGAACTGCCCACAGAGATCAATTCCACAGCTCGAATGCTTAATCCATTTTGTGTTTGTTTTAACCAAACTGGCTGATAGACTACTAATAATTTTTCTAAAATTTCCTTAAGCCAGTCTGTGGAAAAGACCCCAACCAACCAAAAAAAGCCCAACCCCCAAGTCACTGAACTGTTGCTCTGGGACTGCTTAACCTGACCTTTTATGTCTTTGCAGCCAAATTCAGAAAGATGCACTTGGGAACCAAAGAGTTAAAATGGTCAGGAGAAACCATTGGACCTTATGTCTCTGGTTTCTTGTATCTGGAAAACCCTTCCCAGGATTTGGTAACACAGCTCCTCAATGTACCCTTTGCTACCCTGCCCTGCCTGAACACACAAAGCTGTGAGGAAAATCCTAAAGCAAACCCCAAAAGGGGACTATGGGGTCCCAGCCCTGGTGCCTCCAGACAAGCAGAGTCCAGAGAGCACCAAGTTATGGGACCTGATGGATCTTTCCTCTATGGCTGCACAGCACGGCAGGCTCCCTGCACTTCCCTCCTTTGGCCTCATGGGATTTGGGAGTCAGAATCTGAAACCGAGAATCTGGAAACTGCAAATGCAATTTCACAATGTCCTGAAGGACACAAGACAGAGCTAACTGTGCTACTGCAGTATTGTGCTGCCACTGTTCCTGATCCATCTGAGCTTGGGAATGTGGTCCTGTACGGAGGCACTGAGCACATTGGGGCTTATTTCCACATACCTCAGGATAAGCACAGAGATGATTGTGCCTCTATGCAGGCAGGAAGAGCAGCTCCTTCGCTGGAACAGACTTTGATGACTCCTTCCCAGAGTCACCATCTCCACACACCTTCAAGGATTTATTGTCCTTCATCACACTGAGCTTCATGACTGCCACACTCAGTCTCTTCCCTAAACTCTTTCAAAGACATCCAAGGCTCATCTTCTCCATTACTGTGAAACACTGCAATGTACTTTTCAAACCTTTCAGGAATCTGAATACATCCTGGAATGGAATCCCAAAATTATTCCTAGCAGTGACATATAGAAGAAGAGATATGCTAAAACTTCTCTGTTCAGTTTTTTGGAACTATTTAGTAGTCTCACAGGCTTTTTCTCTCTCTCAGGTGAGTCTTTTCCCAAAGAGGGTAGGAGATAACAGTGATGAGTACACTAAAGGCATTTCAAGACAGGCGAATACAGTATCACTATTTTGCCACGATATATTTGAAGATAGATTTGAAGTGGGCGTAGCATTTTGGTTTGAAATGTAGCTTCTTAATCACATTTAACTCCAAAGCCTGCAAGACTTAAATATTTTTTATCTGGCAAACTCTGTTAAATTCCCTGACAGAGTTAGAGCTGGATGTCAGGGACCAATCTTTTCCATCTAAAAGGGCCGTCCTGGTTTCCTTCTTCTGCATGTTGGTTAGGGAAGAAGCCATCTTTAATTGATGCTTCACGTCTGAATGATATTTAAATATACATTTAGGCATTGCTACCTAAATTATTTTTAAGAGTGACATTTTCAGAAAAAAGTAGTAATTTTCAGAAAAGATAATAATTTAAAACTATATATTCATCACTCTAATTACCACAACTAAAGATAGCACCATAGATTTAACTGATCTTTGAAAACTGAGACAGGAGAAACTATCGATTAAATAATCTATAGGTATTGACTTCCCCACCTACATGAGCTGGGTGAAAACCACATCATGCCATTATGTAAACAACCACTGGACTACTTCCAAGGTTATATCCTTCACAGCTGTGAACAAGCAAAGAGCAATACGAAAACACACAAAAATCTCCCACAAGGCAAAGCAGAATCTGATTTGCATCAACCAAGGTACAAAGGACCGTATCTTCAGGCTTGCCAGTATTAATTACAAATCAACTTAGAAACAGCAAGTATGATGAAAGTCATTCCAGTTACAAGCTCGTGAACACTGAGTGTTTGCAAAGAAAATAAATCTCCAGAAATCCTATCACCGACAGAGTTATTTATTCACTGTAGAAGAAGGCAGTGCCACTTCTCTTACGTGATTGGAATTAATGCAGGCAAGCAGCAAAGAAAACTGCAGGTGTTTCTGCAGTTTAGAGCATTTAAGTTCCTTCCACTAGCTTGCAATGTAATTTTAAAATATTTTTTAAAGAAGACATTTATAGTAGTTCAGCCTAGAGGTTAAACATTTCACCGTGAAGTCCTCCTGAACTATCAAGATCATAAAGGCTACAGTTCACTGGAAAGCATCAGTCCTAATGCTACAGTCATGATGCTGCCTTCCAGCTGCAGGCCAACTGTATTTTACAAAGAAGGTGTATCTTGTCCAACTGTACTTCCTTCTACTGCACCACGTAGGAGGTATCAAACCATTTGTCTCTTTCAATGATCCTGTATCCTTGGATTAAAGGTCATTTATAAACCTTGAAATTTCCACCAGAGCATGTTTCTAAATAAAGTGTTTCTAAATAAAGTTCTACTTGAGAATAAAGAAATACTTCAAATATTTTCTGGAGTATGACTTCAAGTTGTCAATCAGTTTCTAGTTCATCTGGGGTAAACAATCTATTAGAAATAGACTGGATTTTTGTCTTGCAAACATTTAAATCTGCACATTAAGGCTTTTCTTCTGTTTCTGCAAATATTTGGTGTCTGCCAGCTAAATCTACAACCAACATCCTTACAGTTTCATGATTGAATTTGTGGGGAGAGGATTCAGAGAACAAAATCCACCTTGTTTCTGTTAAAAGCAGGAGTCATTTTCCCCTTACCTTTGATCACACCTGAGCCAGTTACGGTGCTGTTTGCAAGAGAGAATCAACTGCTCTGTGGACTGACAGGTTTGCAAACAGAAAGCTCAGGTCATAGCTAGAGAACACTCACATCTACCCTAAAGGGGCAGTTTCTCTCCCTATGACTCATCACAGCAGGCACAATGAAGCAGAACTCCTCTTTACCCTAGAGAAAGCTTTCCTTTCAAGGAAGCAACCATAGATCATGTCACCCTGACCCAACAACCTCTGAAAATTACTGTGCTTCTGGTAACCCCAAAGGATAAACCATAGCCAGTTACTGAATTCCCTTCCAAAAAAACCCTGACAAGCAGAAGTTAGCCTGGTTTTGAAGGATTGCCTCCATTTCTGTAGATATGATTTTGTGGCCACAATTACTTGCAAGCGTAAATTATGGGCCCAGTCCAATCCTTACTGAGGTCACCAGAAAAAGGTCCTATTGATTTCAGTAGGGCTGAAATAAAGCCTACATATCAAAGTGCAGCTTTTCAACAAAAATACTATTTCTGGTTAAGTGTGGTTTGGACCTGGAAATAATTGCAGATACAGTTCCAAGTCCTCAATGTAAGAGGCAAAATTGAGTTACTTATAAAAGTCAGAATCAATAGCTGTCAAGCCTCTGGGCTGGCAGGGCTTTATTACTGTTGTGAAAACCCCTGATTTTGGATTGGTCGCATAATTATTTATATTTCACCACTTACCCTGTGTATTTATGCCCACCTATAAGTAACTTCAACAAAAAGAGAAAAGACAAGATGGGTATTCCATACCTTAATGATGTTTGAAGTGGCACCTCAGATGCATCTATTTTAGTGGGCATAAAGCAAATTATTGCACACTCACAACTAATTTCATACAAATACAGCCAAGAACTTCAGCTAACACCTAAGGGCAGCTCACTGTCTTTACCTGCTTGCTGTGAAACAAAGATACTCTGAGTCCCTTCATAAATGGAAGTGACATTTTAGAAGTAATAAATATTCACATTTTAGTTTGGCTTACTTGAAGGACCTAGATGAGCTTAGTGACTTTTCTGTATAACAACTTAATATTAAGAGAAACTTCACCCTTGTGGCTGTATTTGCTTGAGTCAACTAATGGCCTATATTTATGCTGAATGTGAATATTAAAGTACTTAATTTTAAAGTGAATTAACAGAACATGGAAGTTCTTGAAGTCTGTCATGTATATGCACTGAGCAAAGCAGAAAAGGTTACTGATGTAGTAACTGAAGAATTCTGCTAAGTTTTCACAGGACTTAGAAAAATAGGAGATTGATGGTCAAGTCTGCAAGTCAAAAATATGTATTGGTGAATAAATGTCATATAAGTGATTTTGTAAAGCCTGTAATATTTGAAGCCAGATTGTGCCACTGGAAAAGTACACACCCAACTGAGTATACACATCCTCAAGTCTTCCCCCAAGTGCTTGGGATAACCTCAAACTCCCAATGAAGTTTTTAAAAGCAACAAAAAGAGGCCCAGAAGAAAAGAAACAAACCAGGCTCCACAGAAGGTATCATTTGTGCTCTAAAAAAGAAAAGGCCAAAATCATAATTTACTTTCTAAAACTCTGAGTGAGGTCTCCTCACCCCCTGTTTTCAAAGTCAACAGATGAACTAGAATGATACAATGCAGACTTGCAGGAAGTATACAGGATACTTTTGGGAAGAAGTAGTTAAAAAAAGGAACATTTAAAAATTGAATAATCTGAGGGAGGTAACCAAGGAGAAGGAAGAAATATAACACATTCTGAGCAGATTTTCTGCCCTAACACACACACATAACTCACCATGGCTATTGCTGTTTCACTATCAGCACATTCACAGCAAAGCATTAACAACACATCTGTTTCATTAAAAATAAATGATCAAATATAGGGATTATAAAACTTTATACTTCCGTGCAAATAACTGTCATTTTTAAAATGCATCTCAATGTAACAGGAACTCACCACATGCACTGCTTTCCCTTCTACCCCAGGGAGCATTTACAGTGACGAATAATTTGCCAGAGTAACAGTCCTAAGCAGACCCAGCCTTACCTTCAAATACACCCTAATTTCCAATAAACACATGCTTGTTTTGCTAAGAACATTATTGTTTATCTGATAAAATAATGCAAGTTTGATATTCATTTAAAAACAAATAATGGAGTCTTTTTTTCAGTGCTGGGCCACAGGGAGCTTAAATTTACCACTTACTTGATTTCCTAACTTCTGTTCAATGAACTTCACTGAATGGATTGCACGAACTTGGTGTGAGCTTACACAGCAGTTTTACTGGAGCCTGGGTTCCTTATCTCTTCCAGCCTAACCAAAAGAACCAGGCTCACCAGCAGCCATAGGAACCTCTGTCACCTGGGGCTCAGTCCCTTCATTAGGAATGTTCTGTTTAAGATACTTATCAGAAGACAGGACTAAAAGGAAGCTTAGTGAGGAAGCAAAGAGCATGACAAAACAGTACACTCCCTTCTTTATCCCTTCTGCTGCAAAATCCCCACAGGCCACTGAACTCTGGCAACTCTGAATGCATCCATGATCAGACCTCAGATAGCTCTGAAACAAAGAAAGGCATTAGATAACATTGCTTACATTTTATAAGTTTTTTAGGTATATACAAATTATTTTAGAGTCCACAGTTTGGAAAATTAATTCTGTGTTTATAGCTCTGTGCCAAAACCTTTTTGAAGGTAAGAGAAGCACATTTAAAAGTCTGCATTCCAGATGTTTCAGGTTTCTAAATGTCATTTTCATAAGCAACTTTGGTATTTTATCACCAACTCACCTCGATTTTCAGAAGCCTTTTAAAGTGTTTTTGAAAGTGTTTCAAATTAACCACAGATCATCACAGTTGCAATTACTGCCTCTTCACTTTCCTCCTGGTTCAAAAGAATACCCTGAACAAGGACTTGTGAAATCAATACTACAAAATTTGAACAGAAGAATCTCTAAATATATTCATTTGCAAATTAGCTGTACTGCAATTTCCTTTAGAGTAGCAAAATAAATCCATCCCAGTGCATTTTTATTGCAGCATAGCTTGTTGACAATCTAGACTATATGAGAGGAAAAAAAAATGACATCTCTAAACAACCACACAAGATATAACAAAGCATTTCAGCACCTGAAGTGACACAATATTCCAGCCTAATACCCACTGAGCTGAATTTCAGACAAGTGGGGATGAGACAACTTTGATACATATCAAGCTCTTCTCTAAAACCACGTGGGTTTGTGCAGCAGGAAGAAGTCAGGAACTCGGTTAAGAGCAGGTGCTAACACTTCCCTCTATACCACTCCACCACCAAGAGCATTTCTTTCAGCACTGACAACCTGTAATTGAGCTGAGAGGAAAAGAAAGGAAGAAGCCAGGTGAGACTAATGGTCCTATTTAACAGCAGTCTAAAGTAGCAGAGCACCTGAAGTTGGGCAATCCTTCCAGAAAAAAAAAATTAAAGATAATTACTTATTTTTGAAACATGACAACTAATCCTACTAAAAATCATTTTAATGAGTGGTAGCAAGAAACAGAGTTAAAACCAGGACAGGATGCTGAGTGTATTCAAAACATTTAAAGTAGCACATGTTTCTCACGGTGAAAATATTTGTAAAAGAAATGAAACAGTAATGTACTATTCTAATTCTCAACCTAGTCACCAGCAGGGACCCCACAGAATGCTGGCAGGACACTCTCATCTTTAGGAATCGATGTTTTCGGTCAAAACCATACATATCTGCTATCCCAAAATATTATCCCTTCTGATTATGTCAAACAATTACATTCCAGTGTTAATCAGCATACATCAAGCTGCAATTCTGCAACAAAATTATTTACTCCTCTCCATATACTATGTCCTGTCTGCAGAACAACTATGAATATTTCATGATGTACAGTCTTCAGAAGTGAATGTTTTATTTTCATTAACTTTTGCTTTATTCCGCTCTCCTAAAGTCTTTTAAGTCAGAGCACTCAGATGTTTCTAGAGTAAATAAATGCACTGCAATGATCCTGAATGCACCAGGAGGTAATGTGTTTGACCCCCAAAACCTTCACATATCTTGATCTGTGAACATTAACTCATAATTCTTACATCTCTTACACTTAACAGTCAAGATTTTAGTAGCTTTATTCACACAGAGTAATAACTTGGTGCACTCTGTGTGTACACACCAAACACATCTGTATGTAGAAAAGGATATATAGACGGGTATTTCCATGTCTAATTATATGTCCATACAAAATACACTTCAGTAGCAAAGTAAAGCACAAAAAAATTCAAGAAACTACAGGTTGGAAGTTGCACATGCAGTCTGCTGACAACAGAATGAACTGTTGGGGAAATTCCATTTGCTCACATAGTCCTAAGTAGCCAGAATGGTGTTGAAAAAAAGCACCTGGAACCTGACAATTCCCAAGGAGCTTGTTTTCTTCCATTTATTATCAAAACAGAAAATTGCATCCAGCAATTTTGTATTAAAAACACCAACCCAAAACACCCACTTGCATGAGAAGTCAGAATAAACAGGACTCTGTTATTTCTCTGTGATGAGAGTGCACACAGCTCATTTTCTTCTGCAAGAATCACCTCTGCTGTCAATGGAACAAATAACGAGATAAAGTGCTAAACCTGTTTCAGCTGTCAGGGTGAGATATGGGGAAGGAAGAAGAAACCATGAAATTACCCAGGAAGAGTCAATAACATGTTATTTGACTTTATAGGCAGAACTAAACATCATTCAAGCTGTAATTGAATTAATGTAGCATTTTGGATAAACCAAATTTGTGCAGGATCTGCTGTTGCAGGAACCTCTGCCCCACAGTACTAAGCCCAGCCTCCCTGGACTGCATTTTTGAACTGCTGATTAGGCTCCCTGTGTGAACAGACAACAGCCCATCCCTCATCCCATTGACTTGCACTCCAGTTCTCTGGGCCCCAAGTAAACATACAGACATGCATGTATCAAAAATGCTATAATAGTTCTTAAAGGAAGGCAAAACTTATCCACGTTATTTATGCAAAAGAGAAGAAATAGGCACTGACTAAGGCAGGCTGGCTAAGCAGCAGCAAGACTTGTTAGCAGGATTAACATGGGATTGCTTGTACCCTTCATTCTCCTAGGAGAAGGAATTATTTACAAAGAAACAACCTATGACTTATCAACCAGCTTTTAAAAAGTCACCCTCTACTTGTCAGGAAGCATTCAACTATTCCTAAACTGGCTATTATTCTCAGCCAACAAAATAAAAATGAATGGTATTGGTTAAGCACTGCTCTACCTCCCCTTCAGATTTCAAGCTATCACCTTCCCTTCTGCAGGCCCTTGATCCCTTGAGAATGCCTTGGATATCCAAGGATCATCATTTTAACATCTAATTATTCTTGTGAGCGGCCACTGTAATCATCAGCAAACTTCAGTAGAGCTTCCAAAGGACACTAAGCAACATAGCACAGTTCATTTATATGAAGGTTAATTGGTCTTTCAGGAATTCATCCTGTTTGCTAAAATAACATAACAACTCTAGTGCAATAAAGTGATTTTGTTCCTTTGTCTCAAAGCTGAAGGACTTAAAAAGCTGGCTTCCTTCTAGGGCAGAAGGGAAGCATCTAGGACATATTTGGCTATAAGTGTCACACTTACATTGTTCAACAGATGTTTAAAATGGATTTGCAGACTATAAATCTGATTATTCACCAGCACTCTGTGACCAGGCCATGTCTCAGCAGAGTTTTAAAGGGCAGTTTAATAAATAGATAATAGGAGATTCTTAACAAGAAATTGGACTTTTGGGCTTAAGAGGCACATAATTGAGTAGGCAAAAAAACCATTCAACTAACACTACACAACTACCGGAATGCACCAGAACAGGTCTCCAGAATAATTTAGGAAATATCTGCTGTAGTCTTTGTTTTGTGCTGCAGCACAACCACATTTAACTTTTATCACAGACACGGTTAGGTCTGTGTACCTTTTATCAGAGCCTGACTCCCAGACAAGGGATCTGAGATAGGAGTTCTCATCAGAATTCACTTAAAATCTGGAATAACTTTACTGGAAGTACATATTTCATATGGGTATTACAACACAAATAAAAAAGAAATGAGAACCATGTATTTTACTGTGCCCAGGAAAATATTCAAAATCAGGACCTTGAACACAAGCAATATTTATCTCAGGAAGCAAAACCATTCTACATAATTGGAATACTTGCACTGAGAGCTGAGTTATATTACCCCTGTTCCATGTAAAATCAATTGTCCTTCATACTTACTATTGCCTATGGAACTCTGTCTTAAGGGCTGCTTGACACGGGCTTGAAGATGCAGACTTTTGGGGAAGTTACCAGAAGCTTTATCTGTAGTTTTAACAAGGATCAGTCTGTTCACCATCAGAATCTGCAGATTTGTCTAGGGTGACAAACTTACAACACTTCTGATTAGGCAAAACCAGTAAACTTGTTAAATCCCAGTGTGGTTGCTCTCATTTAGAATTAAAGTAGTTTGCACTTTTAAAATTAACACAAACTGAAGGGACAGTGCTTTAATTTAGACTAATTAGGAGCAAATTGTGGTAATTTGGATAAATAATCTGAAGCCCTTGAATGGATGCATCCCATTCAGAAATTGCCCTCCCAGAAGCAAGTTCTGAACTACAGGAGAGATCTCCATCTCACTTCAGCATCTGAAACAGGCACTCAGAACTGCTTGTAAAGTTTGTCTGTGGAGATTAAGAAAATGTGTTGGTCTAAAATCAGGCATTAAGTGTTTGTAATGCTGAAGAAGTTCCAAAGATAAATGGACGTAGCGCTGATATTTAGAAGTTGATAACACATGAATGTTCAAAGTCAGAATCAAATATTTAATTCTGCTGGAAACCTGAAATACTTTGCTTTACACTGCTTTAATGTATGAGTTTAATTTACTTTAGCAGTAGCTGGTAAACTCATACAATAAGCCAAACCTACATAATGAACCTAAATTTATAAACCAAAGGACATGAGCACAAAAAAAAGCAAAACAGTAATAGAAAAGAGAGAGCTTTTATGGCCCGATGACAACTAACCTGACAATTTGATCAGGCAGTTTTCATTCTTCTAGGACCAGTTAACATTTAGAAAACATCAGTCCCAGGCCTGCACCTGGAAAATAAATTAGCGTTAGTTTAGGAAATTCACTACCTATCCTTATGAAATGAAGGCAGCAAGAAAGTAGAACTTACGGACTCACATGCTAAAAAGAGCAAGAAACCAGCATTGCAAAACAGTAGCATGCAGAGTTTTTAAAAAATATATTGCACAGCTACAAAATTGCTCATGTGAAAATGCTCAAAAATAACAGTGCAGCAACAGAATTCCTGCCTTCTTCTCCACTGCTTTTTCTCTTTAGTAAACAGTCATTGCACCATCATGAATAGGGGTCATAATCGATAAGAACGTCCTTATAGAGCACACAATAAGTCCTCTCCTCTTCAGGTTTGGTCCTGCTGCCACTATAAATACCAATGAAACTCGCTTTTCATTTGACAAATTCAGAATCAAAACACAAATGTGACCCAAAAATCAAGCTTTTCTACAAATTCTTCTGTGACAGTATTTAACTTCTAAAGCCTTCCAGAATTAAATAAGGATTAAATGCCACTAACGTCAGATACAGATGTGAGCGTAAGTCTGAGTAAGTCTTCAGTGACACCAGCCTCTTTGTCCCAATGGTACAGAGGCATCTAAACTATTTTAAGACATTATTAATGAAGAGCCTAATTTTGATTTATTAAAAGAGGTGCTTACTTAAATACATGAGTTTCTCATCTACTGCCACAGAATAGGAAGGCATATGTAGGTTTATATACACTCAGGGTGAAATCCCTCCAAGCAGTTAAGTGGTGACACCGCTTGGCGCCACCATTAACCACTCATTGCAAAGAGCACAGACTCCTACCCACGGGGAAGCAGAAAGGAAAAAACCCAAAGGATTTATTTCTTTGCACCACAAAACCTGTTTGACAGTTCAACAGTCACCCGGGTTCTCGGGGCAGTTAACGCAAGACCAGGAAGGAACTCCACCTGGAGCTCTCTGCTTCTTCCGGATCCTCTGAGATCTCATAGGTATGGGAATTGTGACAAAAGGAAAATGAAAACCGGGATTGCTCAATAACATGCACCTGCAACACAGGGGAAGCAAACGTTTCCTTTTATCCTGAGTATTCTCATTAAAGCCCTTTGTGTTCTGTGTCTTCAAAACCAACGCAAAAGTACAAGTTAAAGATATTTTGACTTCATTGTCCAGCACTCAAAACCAGCTGA
Organism: Corvus cornix cornix; assembly: GCF_000738735.6. Classification (NCBI taxonomy): domain Eukaryota; kingdom Metazoa; phylum Chordata; class Aves; order Passeriformes; family Corvidae; genus Corvus; species Corvus cornix. Next base: position 19,032,110 of record NC_046339.1, on the reverse strand, counting down.
GAGGACAGACTGAATAAAACTATGAATGGAACTGTACATCTCTTCGGCGTGCTGAAGGAAGCGCCAAGCCGTGTGGTGTGACACCAGCAGTGCCTGTAACGCTGCGGGAAAAAGGCGCGGCGAGAAAAACATTTTGCCACGAGCGTGAATGAGTGTTAAAACACCGTCCCGGGGAGACGCTGTGGCTGACAGCCCTTTGAAAGGAGGTCACCCGTGACACTGCGGGGCAAAGCCGCACTGCCTCCTCCTCATTAGCGGTGTTGGAATAACCCAGCGAGCGCTCATCGCTTCCCGGAGCAATGCCGGGCTCCTGAGGGATGCTATTGCTGCTCCACAGCGCTCCAGCTGCAGCAGCACCGCCTCCAGACCCCACTGCCCACAGGGCACCGCAGCAGCGACCCTCCCCCGCGCTCCGGGCATGGTACATGGCGTTATATAATACGTGAAAAATAGCAAGCGCCAGCAGCAAGGCAAAACAGGAAGAAAACACGTCAGATAACGTTGACACAGTGCAGTTTAAACAAAGGTGGTTAAATAGGCAGCATCAAGTGCCTCCGCCCCAGATTTTGGAGGCACTCAGCACGCAGCTGGCAAGAAGACTTCGGCACGGGAGCGTTCGAGGCTCAGGAGGGAGGAGCCGGCCGGGGCCGCCCCCGGGGCGGGGGTGCCTTTCCCCTGTAGCGGGCACCGCCGGGCGGGCGGGTCGGGCTGTGCTGTGCCCCCGTCACCCCCGGGCACCGCCGGGCAGGCGGCACGGGCTGTGCTGTGCCCCCGTCACCCCCGGTCACCGCGGGCAGGCGGCACGGGCTGTGCTGTGCCCCGTCACCCCGGGCACCGCCGGGCAGGCGTCACGGGCTGTGCTGTGCTGTGCCCCTCTCACCGCCGGGACACCTCGCGGAGCCCCGGCCGCCGCCCCTCAGGGGCCGCCCGGCGCGCGTGAGGTACTCACCGGCCGCGGGCAGCGCCGGGCCGGCTCCCCGCACCCCGCGGGGCGAGGGGGCCCGGCCCGGGGTCCCGGGTGTGCCCGTGCTGGAGAGGCGCCCGCTGGTCCCAGGCGTTGCCCCGGCGCGCTGAGGCGAGCCCGGCCTGCGGAGCGAACGGCCCCGCGCCCGCTCAACCCCGGGGAACGGCGGCCACAGCCGGGGCCGGGCAGCGCCGGTGCTGCTGCTCCGCCCTTGGAGCTCTCAGCGCTCCCGAACCGGCACCGCTTCAACCCAAACGTGCCGTCTTCGCTCGGCTGTTCTTGCTGGAAATAGCGTAAGGCGACGCTGAAAACTTCTACAGGTATCTGTGGAAGTACGTAAAATTTTCGATTGTGGATCGCAGAGAGTTTTACTGAATAGCTTGCCGTAGATCAGCACGGAAAGGCAGTCCTGTCACACATGGAAACAGAAGGGTGAGAGGTACTGGAGTGTCTGGGAGTATGGAATGGCTTGGCATCTGGTAGGAAGTTTCTAAGCTTGTAAATGCGAGTTGTGAACATCTGTCTGCTTCGTAACTTGCCCTCTCAGGTGTAAGAAAAAATCAAGTAATACACAAATCAAAATGTTACCAGCTATCATGCAGGAAATATGATCCACACTGAAGGGAAGTATGTGCAGGTTATGTAATTTTATATACTTCTATTAAGAGCCCACATAAATTAGTCCTGATTTTTTAATAAACACTCAGAGCTCATGTTCTAAACCATTTAAAAAAATGTTCTGTTTTCACAAGCACAAGGAATCTGTGTCTAGGCATGGTATCCGTGCAAGTGTGCCCACAGGCACCTGCCAAGGGCGCTTCAGCAGTTCAAATCTGCTGGTCTCTGCTTACCTGCGTGGCCAAAGCAGACACCTGCCCCACCCGAGATGGGCACGTTAGTGCTTGGTGAAATCAATCCAACCTTTGTGTGCTAAAGCATGGAGATACACGGTTAAAATACGGAAACTACTTCTCCCAAGCACTGTAGTGCCATTTGATGCTGGAAGTTGGGGTTTGGATTTCAGTTCTCTGTGACAGTGAGGTGTGTGGAGGATATCAAAGGGTCGTGTGCATTCCAAATTAAGCACAATAAAGCTGCTGCGGAAGTTCTATCTTTACATATGAACTTCTCTGTTGATTTACAATTTTTGAGACTTTTGTGCTACCACAATAAATTCTGACCCATTTTGTATATAAACCCAACAACACTGTCCTGGAAAGCTGGAACAAGTTATATCCAATCACTTTTATTAGAACATTACAAAAATTACCCAAAGTATCTTTTATACATATAAATAATGTTTTCCTTTCAGTTCTGAAAATTGTGTGATGCTTCATACCAGGACTACAGTGGGAGAATGGAGAACTTGATGTTTGGAAAGTGGGAATATATCTGGTTTTTCAAATGGTAAAAGTTACTCTAATATCAATGAATCATGAAATACCAGAACCTAAAAAACTCACTGATCAAAGGCTGAATACTCCTGTCAAGAACCTCACCCATTCCATATTTGGAATAATAAAAAAAAAAATATTAACGTGTAATGATGACTCAAAACTTTCTCTAGTTTGAAGTGCCAATGATGCTGTGCTAGAAGAGGCCCAGAGGGCAGTGAGTTGTATAAGTGGCAAAGTATTCACAGAAAAAGGCAAATAATACTGATCTTTTGCCCTTTTTGTTTTTAGTATCTTCTTAGCATTTAAAAGAATCAGACATTCTGCTTCCTGACAAGTTTTGCACTGCCCAAGTTTGGGAGTAACATTTCTTAAGAAGCCACTTGATGGAGGAGTTAAGACAGAAAATTTGCTCATCATTTCATGTTACGAAATGTCATGGGGATGCAATAAATTTAAAAGCCAAGCACTGCATATCCAAATTAGTACAGAATTGTACCCAGTACATGGAAAATTAAAGTTTGCAGTTCTGTATTAAAGTTAATCATCTTTAAAATGTATTTGGTCAGTCATGACATGATGATGTATTTCACACAGAATTCAGCTTTGTTAGTGGAGCCTCGTCCAGCCTAGAGATTCATTCCAAGACCTAATTCATAGGCACAACCAAGAGCATCTCCCTGCTGAAAGGAATATACCAGGTGACATTAGAAAGGACAACAGAGAACAGAAATGAAACCAGCAATCCCAAAAACCTCCCAGTGTTAGCAAGGATGCCAGTTTATTTTCATGTTTGCTCTAACTTGCAGTGAGCCCATGCATTTATCAGAGCAAATTTAAATTCTTCATTCCTCAACACAGACTACAGAACAGTGATAAATGCAGGAGGCTCATCTGTAAGTCTTGTTACTGATGGGGCTTTTTGCTTGATATTTAATAATGATTATGACACTGTTCCTTGACAAAAATCAAATTTAAAAACTGCATCAAGCAATCACGTATACTTGCTTAGGAAACAGAAGCCTTCAAATGTTGTGAATGAATAATCTGAAGGAATAAATGTATGCATCATTTTGTCTGTTATTCAAAGACTAATTAGGCATAGAAGAATAAACCAGCATAAGAGTAAGCATCAAAAATATAGTTAGCACATAAAGTTATAAAGGCACTCTGTGATTAATAACGTCATTGATGTTCTTTGTAAGAAAATTTATTTTTGAACCTAAAATGAGATCTGCATATTTTCTGCACAGACAAAAGTCACGTGGCTCTTCATTAACCTAAGATCAGCAGAGATGAGACACATGTGGGGGTGGGAGGGAAGAAGAACAAAATCTTGCAAAACCAATTTGTTGCACTGAAAATGAATAGAAATAATAGCCTTGTAATGACAGAAATAATTTTCTTCAGATAGAGAGTAATAACCTTTTAAGTTTCCCAATTCTAGAAAATGCTCATCACTGTAGTTTCTGTACATAACAAAAATAAATACAATAATATTGTTTAGCACAATATAATAAGTTTAGCACAATATTCCATTGCCACATTAAAGATACAATAGTGTTTTTCTGGAACTTGAGCAAAATTTTGTTAGCAACAACCTTTAAGGTACTAATAAGCCTCACAAATCATGCCATTGTTTGTTACTGATCTTGCATAATAAATCTATTCCATTCCTCACTTCATGAATAAAAAAGTTGTCAGAAGACCAGACCATCCTCAGGAGAACATGCTTTTTGTCCAAGTTATTGAAATAGGCTCCTGAAGTCAACTTTGATGGTGTTACTGATACATTAGTCTTGATTTATATTTATGATCATCACTAAAAATCAAGGTTAGGCACAACTAAAGTAAGAGATAAAACCCTGGAATCTGCTTCCAGTCAAAGTGACATTATTGCAGGTGACTTTGCAATATTCTCATATATGATTTCTAGAGAAGCTAAATATTTGTTTTCCAACACTAGAAGCTACTTCCTGCAATGCTTCTTTAAAGCTTTTTAATAAAATTAGAGATGTGTCAAGAAAATAAGAAAAAACCCTCCTAGAAAATCCTGGTTCTGTACAAATCTCTGACAGCTTAAGTTTGTGCACATTTTAACTAAGGAAGGAAATAAATTCACATTCCTGTAGTTTGCACCTGTGCTTTCCAGCATGGTCACATGTATTCACAATGAGTAAATCCCACTGGAGAAAAGCTGCATGCAGGTTATGACAATAACATTGTCTTATATATGACTTAAACATACATTCATTTTACACGTTTATTCTCCTGCCATCTATTTCATTACTACTCTTAAGAGCCAAAGAAGTAGAGCTGCTTTTTGTTAAGGTTTGCCAATATTTCTATTAAACTATTTCTTTCACTGAAGTGTACATTGTGAAATTTCTAGAAGACAGGGTCAGAGTTGTAAACCCTTCAGGGACTTATGAACCTAGAGGAAAATGGAACCCCTAGTGAATTTGAAGGCATTAATATTCACCCATACAGCTCCAACCTTATTCTGTGTCATATCTAAACTTGTTTTCTGAACTCTGTTCAGTGCCAAATTTGTTGTCTGGTGCCAAACTAATTCACTGTCAAATCATATATGCTCTCTTGTCACCAGCAGTTGGCTTTTTCACAAAATGTGTATTGAACCGAAATGAGAAAATAAACATTAATCAATAAGCATTTGAGTGAACAAATGAAGTTTTATTACTATGCTATTTTTCTTTGATTTAGCAACTACCTCATGATTACACAAATCTCACCTTGCAGTGCTCACTATCAATGTTTTTCTACATCACACCCAAGAAAAGCAGTCTTTCACATAGTTTGCCAAACCAATAAATTACCAGTGTAATTCATTTTCTCATTTGAATGAATTAATCTTTCAGCTATTACAGATGTCCTTAAAAATCAGGATTGTATAATATAATCCAGTGTATTCAATAAAGCTATTTTCTAGAAAATGTTGACTTTACCAAAGGGGTTCAAGTCCAAATTTAAAAAGACAGTCCACCAGTTTATATTCTTCCTCTTATTTGACTGCATTTTGTGCTAATTTCATATTAATGAAGTCTTTGAATCAAATATAAAACAAACCTTAATGTCAAACCCATGAATATAAATCAGAATATGACATGCCAGGGCCTGTAAGCATATTATGCATGTATGCTCATGAAGATAATTTTGGTGCTGCTGAATATGGAAATATTTAAAAGGAATTTGGAACTGAAGGGGAGGCAGTCTGCAATGGTAAGTGCCTGTTGGAAGTTCAGCCCCTCTCTGACACTGCTGCATTTTGGCAGTGGGGAGGAATGGTGGTGCCCTTCCAGGTCCGAGGTACAGCTCTGCCAATTTAGATTGCCAGGAGATAGGTACATCCTGAGCTGTCAGTGAGCATAATTAAAAATGTGAAATAATTTAATGAAATGTTTAATGAATATGCAAATGTCAGCCAGGAAGAGAACTCGTATTTTAATTTGCTGATTTGGGTGGAAGAATAAATTGCTGAATATAGAGGCAGGAGTGAGCCATCTGTAAATTCACCTGGAGAGAGGAGGAGATGAAAATACTCTGTTCACTATCTCATTACAGGACATAATGCCCAGGGCACCTTGCCTGAGGCCAAATCTATTTCTTCATCTGTGAGATAAGAAACTTCTATGTCCTGACTGTGTGTAGAAAATGGTTTGCGTCCTTCTGTGTCCTTCCACAGAAAACACTCTGTGTGTTCAGGGCTCTCCCAGGAGTGAAGCTGCAAGTCAAGATGTGTGGGCAGGGGACAAGGGAGGGGGAGGGCTCAACAAAAGCCCAGCTTATGTGCAGCTGGTAGGACAATTTCAGGCTTGGCTGGGTTTGCTCTGGGAGAGGTTCCTAAGGAGAGTGTGAATGTCCTTCAGCCACCCCAGATGAGGAGGAGGCAGTGAATGCCAGCAAACCCATGCTGGGTTTAACCACACCAGTCCAGCACAAGCTGCAAGCCTGTTCACAGCCAGGAAAGCCATCTACAGGTGTCGGGACACTGAACCCCAGACAGCTTTGGCAAACTTAATTAAACCCTTGAGTGGCTTTTGTGCTGTGGGCATTTTCCCTTTACATGTCTGATGCCTGAGAGCACTTTAGGGCTGTTGATGGAGGCAGAATTACTGAGTTCTCCCACTCCAAACTTCTGAGAAATTAAGAGAATGCAAGATATGTAATTTGCTCCCTCTGATATTACATTGTCTTCCTTTCAGCAAAATTACTTTTTTTTAATGAGGGCAGGGTTAGGTTCCTCCCGCACAGTGTAACACAACAGGCTCATATTGAGATGCTTCACTAGGAAATTTGAAACAGATCCTGTCATGGAGAGTGGTTTAATTATCTTGATGTCATTACGTAACGTAGTCATAAATGAAGACAAATCTGAAAATAGCAAAGTAATATTGTTCAGATGTGGAACAATCAGGTATAAACTGCAGATGAGTTTTCAAATAGCTTGTAAACTAGACTACCTGAATGGGAAGTAAAGTCTGTGTGGGAATCATCAATGGGTTACAATAAAATAGCCTGAACCCTGAGGGTTTAGGGTCCATGATTTCACTTCTTAATTGCTTTTCACACCAAGTGGTTCATGTTTAGCTGGAATAAACTGCACATTAATACTGATGGAGAGCAATTAGGTGACTAAGTACTGCTTTGCAATTCTTCACACCAGAAACAACTGAGCCCTCTAACCCAACAAGTATATTTTCCTCTTTCTCTCCTTTCTTGACCTATACTTTTATTTTTCCTCAAATCCCAGACACAAATAGTGAAGAGTAAATACGGCAACATGGATTTCAAAGCAGTCTGACACAGGGTAAAAGCTGTAATTGGTATTAGGTATGCTCCAACTGCTGAGGAAAAAAGTGGATTATTACCATGAATGAACAGCAACCAAACTCCAACACAACAACAGTTAATGGAATAAGCGAAATTTAACTTGTCATACTCACATTTGTTATACTCTTGATTTCCCTATACCATAATAGTAAGCCCAGCTTTCAAAGCAAAAGCCAGCCCAGCTGAAATGTATTATCTGTCTTCTGGAGAACTAAGAAAAGCAGAACCACTAATCAAAGCTGAAGTATGCAACTTTGAACTGACTTTGTGTCGTGAAATAATACTGGCAATCAGAATTTATGAAGAAGCTATGAAATAATGTTCCATCAAATGATTAAAATGTATTATTTGGATGGGATGGAAGCTACGGGAAGAGGGATATATAGTATAATTAGAAAAAACAGTGGAGCAGAACATAATAGTCCAGTGACAAATCTGTAGGGTGGGAAGTGCACACCAGAGCAATGTTTGGATTATGGAGCAGTAACAACAATAGGATCTCTGCAGCACAATTGCCTGTTCTCAGAAAATGAGGTTGAGAAAATTAATTTGCTCAAATGCATAGTTAATAAAATACCTGATGCCTCTGGTGAAGTTTTCCCAGTTGATTCTTCACAGAGTAACAGAATGAACAAACTTCCATTTCCCCCAGTGGAGAGAATAATTCCGACAATGAGTATGAAGTTAAAATTAAGCTAAAATAAGTAAGATAATAGAACAGATTTTAAACAGCTTGTAAATGACAGGTTTAGATTAGATAATAGGAAAAAATTCTCTACTGTGAGGGTGGTGAGACACTGGCACAGGTTGTCCAGAGAAGTTGTGGATGTCTTTAAGCCTGGAAGCATTCAGTGCCAGGTTGGATAGGGCTTGGAACAACCTGATCTAGTGAAAAGTGTCCCTGCCCGTGACAGGGGGGTCAGAACAAGATGTTCTGAGTTCCCTTCCAACCCAGGCCATTCTATGAACATTAAAAATAGAGTATTTAACTATTAATTATGCCTTCTCTACCATCCTCCAACAGTTCAGCCATGAGGTTTCATCAGCTTGGACCAGCACAGGCAGCTGTGTGCAACTGAGGGTGCCCATGTGATGCTGCACAGGGAGCTGTTGGGCTCAAATTATGTTTAATTTTAGAAAATTGGCTTCCAATTATAAATTTTCATCTGGCTGATGCTTGACTTGTAAAGCCTGGAAACATAAGTGCAATCTCTTATCTCTGTGAAAGCACCAAATTTTAATGCAATGTGGGGAATATACTGGATTTCAATGCCTTCCCAAACTTTTCACTTTGGATATTTCAAAATACTGTGTAAGTAACTACATTTACTCTTCAAGTGAAATCCACTAAACTGAACATATTAGAACTTTGCTGAAGTTTGTGATAAAGTTTAGGAAAACACCACAGATGTTCATGGTGGGGGACATGCTGTCCAAGTATACTGATGAATAAGTATCTCTCACCCTCTTTTCAGACTTGAAAGGACTCATTCCATTATTTTTTTCCTCTTGCAAGTCAATGGAGAGAACTGAAAACCTCAAAGTTATTTTTTCTGATTGTGTAAGTGCTAACTTAGGAGGTGCACATCATCCTGAGAAGCAGAGAAACATAATTTAATGGTGGTTCTTTGAAGAGAAGTTTCTTGATGAGGAAGTGAGCACAGAAACTGAGCTGCTCCTCGAAGGGTGAATGAAATGCTAGATTTCATTTTTATTGTAGATCATCTGTATTGATGACTGTCCCCAACTAGGTGCTGACTTCAACTTTTTCTAATCTCAGCACAGCAGGAGAAAATAATCATACCCCAGCCATAACTTCTTTTTTAAGTCAGCAGTCAGTCATGGAAAAAGCCCCTGTCACTCAATTTCTTCAGTGCAGCTAATAAAAATATAGATTTTTCCTTTCTCAGGCAGTAGAGATGATCAGAAAGAGACTAACAAGAGAAAATGCCCTCAGCAAAATGGGGCTAGAAAAATTCTATACTCAATTGCTGACAAACTGCACATCAAATTTGTCATTTCGTTCCTAAACCCTCCAGTCAAAGTGGTTTTCAGTACTTTACTTGAAAGCTGTTAATTAATTAAAAAAAAAAAAAGCCTAAATGGACAAGACATGTGGAATGATATAAAATTCATGTTGATTTTTAAATGAGGTTCCATTAATTTTATAGTTTTGTGTGAATTACTGGATTTTATCCCATTTTGGTTTTTGTGGGGTTTTTTCCCCTCCAAGCAGATATTTTCTTTTGCAAGCAACCAAACCTAAGATGCTCTGCATGGCCCTTGGGTGCTGTGCCAGCTCTCAGCACTGTGTTAGCTTAGTGCAGAAACTGCCTTCCCCAGTACTGGAGTTCCTGACAATTCTCCTCTTGCAGATCTCACCTTGCAGGTTCTGGGGGCAGTCCAGGCTGAACTGCCCAACAGGGGCACCTCACAGCAGCTGGCTCAACTCAGGAAACTCCGGGGTATCTCAATATTAGATGATGCCTGTGTGGAAAAGGAGGAGAAGCTACCTGGCAAAGCAGGTAGCCATGTTTCCATGCCATTTTTCTGGTTCTGCAGCCTGCTAAGCACCTCTTGGGACCAAATCCTTCACAAGCACCTTTAACATTTATTATAGTGGATATTAGCAAGCACTCAGGACGGGTAATTATTTCTGCTCCTCTTTCAGAGTATAACTGTAGGTTCTGAGGCAGTGCATTCCCACAGCATTAACATGAGCAGATAAAGATGATTACACACATCTCTTCCTTCATGCTGAACTCCCCATTTTGTCTCTGTTTCGTTAAATACAGCCTTTGATTACCAAAAAAAGTAATTATCAAGTGTGTCACAGGCACGCTAAAAATAATTTTTCCAGCACACAATAGCTGGGTAGATAGGTTAATTTGCCTAGGCAAGATCTCTCCTGCCTTTCATCTTGACTGCAGAGCTGCTTCATTTGAAATGCATGTTTTCATCACTTCCGTTGTAGGTTTCACCTGAGAAATTATGTCACTGTTGTATTTTATAATAAAGTTAGACATGAAGTTTTGTACATATTTAATTAGCTCTCCTTCCAAATTCAGGTGGTTAAAAAGCATGAGGAAGGTCTGAATGTGCTCTGGTCTGACTGGCTGAACAGTGTCAGTGCTTTGGGAGTGACAGAAATTTCACACCTCTGAGAGCAGCAGCTCACGTGAGCTCTGTATGTGCTTCACACATCCCTAACAATTCCCACTGATGCTCTGCAAGAGCCAGATCAAACACAGCATTTGTTTCCCTCTTTTCCAGTACAAACACCGTCAGCTTCACAGCGCAGCCCAGACACACGGAGCAGGGAAATGTCATAAGCCCGTTAAGTTCCTACGTTAACATGATGCCTGCTGTCTTTGCTTGAACTCCCAATTAACCAGACAAAGCAACTTAAAGCATGTCCCACTACAATTCCTGGCAAAAGTATCTGGGATGCAAGGATATAATGCTGCTAATTCAGTTGAGACACCAGGACAAAACATGACTGTGCTGGGCTGTGAAATTGGAATCACAAAGACTTTTTTACTGTTTTTTTTTTTCAGAAAGAGGTTAAAAAGATGCATTTGCTCTACTAGATTGCCTAGATAATTGTCCGACCCCATGTTAAAAAGTTATGCAGAAATGTAGGAGTCATAAACCCCTGAATAGTTAGATTCAAGAAAATGAGATAACTGATGCTTGGGTAGGTTGAGTAGGTAGAATGTTCATTCTGAGTCATTTGGCTGATTAAGAAAGCATCCAACGAAGAATAAACCTCAGTTCAAAATATTCAAACATTTTCAAACAATTGCCTGGCAGGGACCCAGTGACACTATGCCTTGGATGGTTAACTAGTACATCTTTATGCATGTGTGAGTGAACAACATGTAGTTCTCAGCTGCTAATGAAATATTTATTCCTTTAAAACCAGACAGAGCAGTGGCAGCTGTGAAGCAGATACTGTCAAATTCAGAGGTGTTCAAAGGGCAATTGCCATACATGCGATGTGAGAAATAACTCACAAACTTTCATATCACCCAAAAGAGATCAACACCAATACCTGCCTTCTCAGTTCCAGCAGCGGAAGGGTGTGGGAACGAACCAATGAGCTCTTGGAGGAGAGTGAGGGGGAGGATTCTCACTCTTAGAACCTGAGAATCAGTTGGAAAAACAACATAAGCAAGGCTGGTAGCCGATGCAAAAGCCTAAAGAGATGGCAGAGAGAGTATTTGTCTTGTTACTGGGAGGATTTGCCTGTGGGACTGGGGCTCCTACTGAAATTTGGGTGGTTCCCAGCACGTGTTAGGAAAGCACTGGCTGGCACAACCAGAACAGTGAATGCTACAAGTCACAGCTGTTCCTTTTGGATGCCGAGCATCATTTGCATGTGTCACCTGCAGAAGCAAAGGGCAGGGCTCTACCTGAGCCTACAGGTTTTCATCTCTACTCAAGGCTCACATTCCCATTGCTGCAGTACAACTCCTGACATGCTCCAGGATAGATTTGCTCTCAGAGCACAGCCCTGCACTGTACTTTGCAAAAGACACTGATACCTCCTTGTCAGAGGCTACGCATGGTATCAGTAGGTCATTTCTTAGGTTGAGTAATTTTGTGGGAAGAAATTAAACTGATATTCCTTTACCTACTCTGTCTGTCTGCTAAGAATGGAAAAAAGATTAGGGTGTTAATTTTAACCTAAAAACACTAGAAGCTACCTACTTCTACTGCTGTAACCGAACATGTTGACACTTCAGTCTACACACACAAATTGGGGATGAAAACAGATTTTTGTTAACCAATCATTGGCTTTGTCACTTCCCCTTTCATTGATCTAAATGCTGCTCATTTATAAACATCCATGTTGCTGAATCTATGTCCTTATTCTACAGAGAGAGCAGAATGATGGAGCATATTTTCTTCAGCTGCATTACTAATTTATACCTACACTGGGCAAAAGGTGGCTACAGGAACAGGATCCTTTCAGCACCAGTTTTTAAAGATGCAAAAGAGAAGCTTGAACTTACTCTTAAAAAAAGGCTTCTGTTAAAGAACAGATGTGCAAACCATCTCAAAAAATACATATATACACATGTAAGAGAAAATGATTACTCCTTAACATGAGTAGATCTAAGAAGGAAAGATTCTGATCTCTACATAAGGATCCAAAAATTCTTCCACAGAAAGTAAGTTGGAGAAAACAAATGTTTCTCATTGTACCATAACCCTGTTCAGCCTAAATTGTGTTCACTGCTATGTGTTAGCCAAGATTTTGCCTTACACAGCTATTTATAATCATTACAAATATTCCATGATAAGGTTTTTTCCATTTAAGTGATTTATAGTATTTATATGCTAATTGAGAAAACCAAACATAAATTTGAATAACAATGAAATTAAATAGCATTTCCACTATTAAGCTATCAACTGTGGGCAGCAATTCACTTTTTACTTAGGACTTGCCAGATTTTGCTTGGGAAATATTAACTTGGTAATTGAAGGACTTTATTACTACAATAAAATATATTAAGTAATATCTATTAAATCAATAACTTAAAATATAATTTAAACTCTGGTTCTAGATATGTAGAAATTATTCCAAGAAGCAGATGCAGGGTTTTGCTTTGCACTGAATTTGCATAATTCAAAAAGTTATGTAACAAAATACTTTCAGAGAACCCAGTAAAGTCAGATTTCCAGGCCTCCGTGATTCATTGATTTCAGCCCTGGTGAACACTTCAGGAATCACAGAGCCTCACATGGAAATTGGGAGTATGGATAAGGAGATGCTTGTGCAGCACTAATACAAAGCAGCTCGAGCTCCAGCACCTTGGCTGAGCTGCATCCACTTGAGGAATTCACATCCTTCTGAGCTCACCACTTTTCTTCCCTTGGTTCTTCTAGGCCTCAGAGCAAACAAAGGCAATATCAGTTGAATGCAACACACCCCATGCACTCATCCTCATTTCATCAGGCAAAACTGTGCTAGTGCCATCAGAAATGCTCCTGATAACTTTAATGAGGCCAGCACCTCATCCCAATAGGTACTAGTTTTAAGAGCTCTATGGTGTCAAATTGATTTTTGATATTTCTGGCATTTTTCCTGCTGTTTCCCTTCCAGAATTACTATCCAGTGTTCTGTATTGTTCACTTGACCTGTCTTTCTCACACCTTTTGTCAGGGAAGTACTTTGGTTTTGTGCTGTAGTGTTGGGGTCCCTTCCCCCTGCCATGGAGCCCTGGGAGATGGGCCCTGGGGGGGAGACACGGGGTTTCCCTGCCCCTGGTCACCTTTGTTTCCCATTGGTTGGTTTGGGTTCCCCGGTGTGGCCAAGGACCCTCGGGTCCCATGGCTGGGGAGTTCCTGAGCTGAGCCCCGGCCATGCGGCTGGAGAAATAAACATCTCTAAACATCTACCAAGAATCTGTCCATATATATTTCGTTTCCATGGGACTCCTGGTTTGAAATATGCTTGTTGCAGGAATTCCCGCTGCAACAAACTGGTGGAGGAATGTGAGCAAGATACCGATCCCTGAAGAAGATTCGTGAGTAAAATAACCACTCTAGACCTCTCTCTTCTCATCTTGGTTTGGATATTCTCTCTGGACTATGGAAGAATCGTGGAAAATGGGGCTCTCTGAGCCACAGAGAAAAATGTATCTAGAAGTAAAAGGAATCCTTGAAAAACAAAACAAGAAAGTATTGGAACCGGGAGATCTAGAACATTTTTTTATCTGGCTTTTCAAAAGGTTCTCCTATATTTCTCGGGACTTACTTTTTGATATCGAACCTCCTGTATCTTGTGAGGGGTGTTTCTGGGACGAGATCTGGGATAAAGTATGGGATCAAAGAGAAGCTTTCCGTGCATTCCTTATAATCAGTGAAGCTCTTGAAGAGCATTTGTATGGTCCCATTACCCCTAAAGCAGAGGATCCTACTTATCCCGCGGCCGAGGCTGCGCGGCCGCCATCCCGGGAGCACATGACTGCAGCCGTGCCAGCGGAGGTGCCTGCACTGGATGTGCCCGGCCCCCTCGGGAGCGCGCGCCTTATCGCGGACCCCATCCCTGTCTCGGGGTCCCTGGCCACACGACCGCGAGTGAGGGAGCGATGCCGCAGGTGCCGCGGGTGCCGTGGGCCACGAGCAGCCAGGAGCCGGGCATCGGCGTGGCAGGCCGCTCTGAGCACACGGCTCGGAGAGCCCTGTAGAGGGAGAAGCGGCGGTTTCCACAGCGACACGAGAAGCCGCGCAGCGCCGAGCCGGAACGGGGCCGCACCCAAAGCAGCGCGGAGTTTGTGGAGCGGAACCACACACAGGGCACGGAGCCAGAGGCGATGGCAACGCGGGGCCGCGCAGAGCCCGGACACGCGTCGGAGCAGCGCCGCTCGGAGGGCGCGGAGCAGCCGCAACGCAGGGGCCCGGCTGAGACGTCGGAGTCGGCGAGGCGGTGGCCACGCGGGACCAGCAGCCACGACGAACACGCAAGCATGTGATAGGAGGAGTTGTAGCAATGAAAGTCACAGGAACCGTGAAATGGTACAGTGTAAAAAAACAACTATGGATTTATAACACGAGATGATACAGGGGAAGATCTATTCATCCATAGAACTGCCATTAAAAGGAATAACCCTAAAAATTACCTGCAAAGTGTAGGAGATGGGGAAGTTGTACAATTTGATATAGTGCAAGGAGAGAAGGGTTTACAAGCAGAGAATGTTACTGGGCCTGGGGGGTATTCCCGTCAAAGGCAGCCGTTATGCACAAAATTATAAACAATATCCATCCCAGCAACTTCCCTACCCACAGCCTACTTTCCCCTTTTACCTTATACCCAATATGAACCCCTTCCTAAGTTTACCCCATCCCCAGTTTATTCCTAATCCGTTTTTCACCCCATGGCTTCCCTATACAATTCCCTTTCCCTACAATTCCTCTCCGATGCCAGGGGGGGTGAAGAGGGGGAGGGAAGAAATTAAACCCTCTCCTGCCTCAGTTTCCCCACAAAGCATGCCCGGAGGGTTCTGTCTCCCTTCTGTCAGCCCTAAGATGTTCCACAGAATCTGTTTGGACATTTAAAGACTCAGGAGGGTGGCTTGTTTTGTCTTGAAACTGTTCTTGTTATGTTTATCCAGTTGTTTTTCATTCTCCTTTTATTAAAATAAAACAGGTGAGATGTTGGGGTCCCTTCCCCCTGACATGGAGCCCTGGGAGATGGGCCCTGAGGACACAGACACGGGGTTTCCCTGCCCCTGGTCACCTTTGTTTCCCATTGGTTGTTTGTGTTCCCCGGTGTGGGAAGGACCCTCGGGTCCTGTGACTGGGGGAGTTCCTGAGCTGAGCCCCGGCCATGCAGCTGGAGAAATAAACATCTCTGAAACATCTACCATGAATCTGTCCATATATACTTCGTTTCCACGGGACTCCTGGTTTGAAATATGCTTGTTGCAGGAATCCCCACTGCAACACTGTAGGAAGAGACTGGGGCTTCAATCTGTAATGAACAATTCATTCTAGACACCTTCCTCCTATAAATGACTTTAGGATTTGAACATATACACTACGATATCATTTTATCAGGGTATTCTCTAATATTTACTATTTTTCAAGTATTTCTGTCAGTACCACCCTTGTTCAGTGGAGAGACATTTACCTTAAACACAGCATACCCAGGTGGAGTTGAGTCTTTCTCTCAAAGCTTTCTCCTATAAGGAGAAAATAAGCAGCAGCAGAAAAAACTTCACTACGTGGCTGACATGGAGCTGACAGCTGAGGTGTTTGTCCAGCTGAGCAGGAGGTCCAGCCCAGCCCAGCTCAAGGCATTCTCCAGATGCAGCTCATTTCCTGCCCCACTGGCACCTTGCTACAGCGTCTGCTCAGAGACAGAAATAGAACATAAAAAGAGAAAATATGTTTGCACGTGACTTGGACTAGAAATCATAATGCAAATTCCCCGAGGTGAGGAAGTGTGGCCAACCCACAGCAGTGCACAGCTTCAGCTATATTCATAATGCAGGTAACAGTGCAGCACAATCTGAGCTAGTTTTAAGCAAGCCGTATAAATGGCTCTAGGTCCCTTTAAACATTTTAAGAAGGTAAGGTGTCTTGAAATTAAGGCTCCAAGCATCCACTGCAAGTTCTCCAAACTGCTCTCCCCAGTTTTATCAGGTACAAACATTAATAGCTGCCAGATGAAAAATGCTACTGAGATCAATCAAGAGGCCTGAAGCAGACAATGCATGGTGCCTATTCGGAACTTTCAACAGAGATGGCCCATATAGTCTAGGTCTCCAAAAAGCCTGATGTTCTCTTTCCCCAAAACACCAGATGCTGTGGTGAGCCAAAAGGATGCCACAGATGAACCAGAACTCTTCATTACAACTTCATTCTGCACATTTATCACTCTTCTGTTTTGGCATTACCAGTTCAAGTACTTCACCTACAAGCTCATTGACTGCCCAGTTCCTGCTGAAAAACACAAGCTAAATAAATAGCCTTTGTTACAGCGGGGATTACTGTAACACGCATCTATATCAAACGTGTCCCACGAGTCCCGTGGGAAGGAAATATATATGGACAGATTCGTGGTAGATGTTTCAGAGATGTTTATTTCTCCAGCCGCATGGCCAGGGCTCTGCTCAGGAACTCCCCCAGTCACGGGACCCGAGGGTCCTTCCCACACCGGGGAACACAAACAACCAATGGGGAATGAGACTGACCAGGGGCAGGGAAACCCCGTGTCTCCCCCCAGTGCCCATCTCCCAGGGCTCCATGGCAGGGGAGGAGACCCCAACATCTCACCTGTTTTATTTTAATAAAAGGAGAATGAAACAACTGCATAAACATAAATGTCCAAACAGATTCTGTGGAACATCTTAGGGCTGACAGAAGGGAGACAGAACCCTCCGGGCATGCTTTGTGGGGAAACTGAGGCAGGAGAGGGTTTAATTTCTTCCCTCCCCCTTTTCATCCCCCCCTTGGCATCGGAGAGGAATTGTAGGGAAAGGGAATTGTATAGGGAAGCCATGGGGTGAAAAACGGATTAGGAATAAACTGGGGATGGGGTAAACTTAGGAAGGGGTTCATATTGGGTATAAGGTAAAAGGGGAAAGTAGGCTGTGGGTAGGGAAGTTGCTGGGATGGATATTGTTTATAATTTTGTGCATAACGGCTGCCTTTGACGGGAATACCCCCCAGGCCCAGTAACATTCTCTGCTTGAAAACCCTTCTTTCCTTGCACTATATCAAATTGTACAACTTCCCCATCTCCTACACTTTGCAGGTAATTTTTAGGGTTATTCCTTTTAATGGCAGTTCTATGGATGAATAGATCTTCCCCTGTATCATCTCGTGTTATAAATCCATAGTTGTTTTTTACACTGTACCATTTCACGGTTCCTGTGACTTTCATTGCTACAACTCCTCCTATCACATGCTTGCGTGTTCGTCGTGGCTGCTGGTCCCGCGTGGCCGCCGCCTCGCCGACTCCGACGTCTCAGCCGGGCCCCTGCGTTGCGGCTGCTCCGCGCCCTCCGAGCGGCGCTGCTCCGACGCGTGTCCGGGCTCTGCGCGGCCCCGCGTTGCCATCGCCTCTGGCTCCGTGCCCTGTGAGCGGTTCCGCTCCGCAAACTCCACGCTGCTTTGGGTGCGGCCCCGTTCCGGCTCGGCACTGCGCGGCTTCTCGTGTCGCTGTGGAAACCGCCGCTTCTCCCTCTACAGGGCTCTCCGAGCCGTGTGCTCAGAGCGGCCTGCCACGCCGATGCCCGGTTCCTGGCTGCTCGTGGCCCACGGCACCCGCGGCACCTGCGGCATCGCTCCCTCACTCGCGGTCGCGTGGCCAGGGACCCCGAGACAGGGATGGGGTCTGTGATAAGGTGCACGCTCCCGAGGGGGCCGGGCACATCCAGTGCAGGCACCTCCACTGGCACGGCTGCAGTCACGCACCCCAGGGATGGCGGCCGCGCAGCCTCGGCCGCGGGATAAGTAGGATCTTCTGCTTTAGGGGTAATGGGACCATACAAATGCTCTTCAAGAGCTTCACTGATTATAAGGAATGCACGGAAAGCTTCTCTTTGATCCCTTACCTTATCCCAGATCTCGTCCCAGAAACACCCCTCACAAGATACAGGAGGTTCGATATCAAAAAGTAAGACCCAAGAAATATAGGAGAACCTTTTTGAAAAGCTAGATAAAAAAATGTTCTAGATCTCCCGGTTCCAATACTTTCTTGTTTTGTTTTTCAAGGATTCCTTTTACTTCTAGATACATTTTTTTTCTGTGGCTCAGAGAGTCCCATTTCCCACGATTCTTCCATAGTCCAGAGAGAATATCCAAACCAAGATGAGAAGAGAGAGGTCTAGAGTGGTTTTTTACTCACGTATTTTCCTGAGGGATCGGTGTCGTGCCCGCATTCCTCCACCAGTTTATTGCAGTGGGGATTACTGTAACACGCATATTTCAAACCAGGAGTCCCATGGAAAAGAAGTATATATGGACAGATTCTTGGTAGATGTTTCAGAGATGTTTATTTCTCCAGCCGCATGGCCGGGGCTCTGCTCAGGAACTCCCCCAGTCACAGGACCCCAGGGTCCTTGGCCACACCGGGGAACCCAAACAACCAGTGGGGAATGAGACTGACCAGGGGCAGGGAAACCCCGTGCCTCCCCCCCACGGCCCCTCTCCCAGGGCTCCATGGCAGGGGGGGGGGGACCCCAACAAGCCTTGATTTTTTTTTTCTTTCCTCAGTACAATTTTTTAGTCTGGTGTGAGCCATCTGAAATATTGTAGAACTTTAGCCAAAAAACCCACAATATAGACGTGTGTTTAATGACATGAAAGCGTCATGCAGAGGGGATAAATACACAGCCCCAGGGCAGCAAAAGCTACAAAGATGTAGTATGAGTGGAAGCAAACAGAAAACCCTTTAGGCATACTTCCCATACTTATCTCACAGAATAACTATTGCTTCAGAACAACTCCAAATTTACTATCATATTCACAAATAACATAAATCCCAAAGCTAATGGCTGATTTCAGGCACTTACATTTTAATAAGTGCGTGGCACAGGGCCATGTTCAAATCTGTCTAATCATGGTTTCTATGCATAAAGCACACAAAAGTGTATGAGATGGCTGAGCTAAGAATGTTGGAAATGCTAGCCTGGGCAAATCCCTTAGTGCGAATTAACAGTGAAAAGTCTTTATTGATGTTCTATTAGATACAAATTTTCTATGCATCATTAAACAAAATTCTTCACAGAAGACAAAGGTAAAGTTTTCCTAAAGATTTCAGTAAAAGAGAAACAAAGACTTTACTCTGTAGCATCCACCTGGCAACCAGACCAGAGATGAAGCAATTGTCTGAAGTATTTTAAGACTGCAAGTCATGTAATCATGAAAACATCTGACTTGAAGTAGACTTACACATGCTTCCTCTGGGGCAACTTGTCAGGGTTGCTCAACCACTTCTGCCGCTTAGGTTGGCTCCATTCATAGATCCTGCTTCTCTAGAGATAGGGGACACATTACTGCAATTGATCACCAAGCTTTGAGTGCCATTTCAAAAAATTGGGCAGTGCTCTGAGGGTATCATAAAAGAAAGCTCCTGGAGTGAAGTAGCTCTTGCTGAAGAGCTCTCAGAACAGGAAGAATTCACTGCTTTATTTTTTGGATTCTCTGCTTTAGCTCTTGAATGTCAACAAGAGGAAAACCAAAATTGTTATATTAAAGCCTGCAGAGTGGATTCACATAATCATTAAAGTGCTTAGATTTTCAGAGCAGGGCTTTTTAAGGATGCCAATTTAAGAAACTGAATTCTGCAACCTGTTATTGCACAGAGCACTGAAATTGAACTGGGAGAAACTGAAGCGTGAACAGGGAGGCAGCTGGAGGTGACCTTCAGGAAACTGGAAGGGACTGAATCACCAGGCAGGGAAGCTCATTATCAGTGCATTTCTTCAGGCTGTCCCAGGCACATTTTCAACAGACTACTGAACAACACCACCTCAGGAAAAATATGGTAGAGAAACACATGATTACATGGTTAATAATCATATTTTGTAAGTAATCACATGCCTGTGGCAGTACCATGGACATGGTTGGTTCTTTCCACCCTGCTGCAGAAAACTGACCTATTTATTTCTTAAAGGGGAATAGGAGATGCAAACACTCCAGTCTGATGCTGAGGCAAAGTCACTTTCTAAGATGAGGGAAAGAGCAGAGACACTATGTAATGGCATTATTTTCTGTTCTACTTTTCTATGGTGTCATCTGACAGCAGGAGTTGTGTGACAGCATTTGAGCAAAGCAGAATTCCAGAAAATGAAATGCAGGAATTCTGAGGTGCAGACTAATTCTTCTGTGGATGTTACACTGGGTAACAAAGCATATCCCCTCAGATATCTGCAATAGCACCCAGATTTCATCACTTCAGTAAGAATTGACACTCGAATTCTCCAAAGGAGCAGTCACTTATCTTATTGTACACTCAATCTTTCTCTACATAGGATTCCCACATGCAAGAGAGATACTTTACAGGGCCATAAAAGGATGTATTTTGAACTGAAAAATATTGTTACACTATTTTAAATATTCCTTTATATCATAAAACAGGAATAGTGTTAGTCAGCATTAATATTTCTCCCATTTAAAACGTATTTCACTTATGAGAAACTTTCTCATCATTTGGCAGATTTTTACAAACCATTTAAGGAGAAAGTGGGAAGACAGTTACAAAAGTTGCAGGACTGAGATCTTCAGGAAGCTGTCTATTCCTTCAGTGCCCAACCAAATGGGACCTCAGCCATTGCCACAGTACAAATTATACCAGTTGCAGAAGAGAAAATAGTATTTATTTCGTGGTTTGAGTCCATCTTACTATATATTGCTAGAAATGCCTCTTTCGCCAGTGAAGTTTTGACATTTATTTTTTCCCCTCGATTATCTCTATATAAAAGTAGAGCACTGAGCCTGCATCTAGTGCCACTGGTGCATATAAACTTACTGGTCATGATTTGTAGATGGAGGGAATACATTCTCACCCTCATTTCAGCATAAATCCAGTGAGAAGATGATAATTTACATGTAAATGGCATGTGAACCAGAAAAGATAAATCAGGATCCCTCTTACCACAAATACAGCCATGATGAACTAGTTCTTACAACACTGTTCACATGTTCATTATGTGCTACTGACCTCTATTCACATTCACCTTCCTAGGGTGTGACACATAGCCAGGAAATATGCATGGAAAGCTTGTCTGATGCTTTAATGATTCCATCTTGAAACCATGATGGCTACTAAGCCATCCATAATGTGCTATCATTGAGGAAATCAGAGAATAAATTTGTCTCTCCCTCATGCAGTGGAGATTAACTTGTTCAATGAGTAAACCAGACCCCAAAGAACTACAGGTATATATTTCTGGAAGAAGGGTTGCTGTGGTACTGGATCTCTACACACTGTGATTTTCTTAATAGAAAGCCGAATGCCAGAATACTCTTCAAATGCATGAAAACATGCAAACAAATGCGTTTGAATTCCTCCTCTGAAAGGATGGCAGTAGAAAGACTATTTTTGATGGAACATTGGCTCATGTGTGAATATTAGGGAAAGAGGTGCACAAGCACTAAATTGCCAGTTCAAAACTGGTACATGAGAGACTCAGCCATTCACAAGCATCAGGCTTCTTCTTTTCTCCTTGAAAAGCTGTGCAGGGCTGCTGTTTCCAGACTAGCACAGCTATTTTGTTTCCGTGACTTTGCAAAAGCTTTCTCATTTTCAACGGAGGAAACAGAAGCAAGGAACTGTACTTGCCATTTGTTTGCAGATTTTTGCATAATGAGTGCTTTCTGCATTATTCCAGCTGTTACTGAAGATTAGTCATTGTTAAACCTGATGGATGTTTAGGGAAATTTCCCCCCATCTAAATGCAACGAAGATGGGCAGAAATTCAGAGTCTCAGCTGCTTTTCTGACTAAGGGCTCACAAAGCAGTTAAGGAATCAAGTTACCATTAAATCCAATAAACTACAAACTCGGGAAAACAAATTTTCTTCTGGTGAAAGACATTTGTTGTTGTGGTGCCAACAGCACCATCTCACCCAGGCATTTAATTACTGTGACTTTCAACTCCACGGGATGGCTACTGGAGTAGGAAGTCTCAAGGCCCTAAGAAACCTACAGAGACAATATCCAGCGTTACTCAGCCACAACTCAGTGATGCCAGTTTGCTTTGTGAGCAGCAGAACCACTGAAGGTTGCTTCATCTCCCACAGCTGAGCGCTTTAACTGAGGCTTTGGCAGAGAACTCACTCCCTGGTGGCTTCTCTGATGCTCAGTCAGGTACAAACTCACCCTGTGGTGCTCCCCTCTATAAAGACACTCCATGGAGATCCTTCGCTATCTACTAGGAAGAAACTTGTTTGACCATAATTTTTACTGTTGCCTCAGAGAAATTTGACAGGAATTAGCCAACAGGGAGAGAAACAGATTGGGAGAGGTAATTTGAGAGACACAAGACAGACACTGTCAAGGATAATGGGAATTCATTAGTCTTTTTTCTTTATAAGCCAGAGACAGTGGAAAGCAGTACAGTTCTTTTAGTGTTATGGACAACAATATCCAACATGCACTACTCCATTTTCTCTTGACTTGCCCTCAGCAAAATATCATCAGCTTGACTGCATCAGCCACTTGTACAACAAAACAAGCACCAACATCCAGCCATCAGTCAGTGGCTCTATAAAGCAAAGCCTCATGCTTTCCAAGACACCACTCAAAGTTAATTACTATTAACACATACTCTTTTCTCATTATTTGTCAGATTTAAAGATTGTCTGCCTCTGTATAGACAAGAACATTGGTGGCTTTATCATCCCTTCCCTGACACATTATTTAGGCCCATGGAATGTACATTTATACAGCTTCCTATTTGTGTTGCTGAAACCAGTGCCTCTGGATGTACCTAAAGATTAAGATACTGCTGGAAGATAAGCATTCTTTTAATCCAGCTGCTCGAGTAAGCCTTAGGCTCTGATTGCACAGACACTTCCCTCTTCACCAGTGAACTGGGAATGCATACGAACTGTGCAAAAAGTAGCAAGAGATGTCAGTCCTTTTCTGAAACTAACTTTCAATGAGCCTTAGTTGGAAACAGAAGCAGCAGCCACCTCTCCCATGGAAGCCAAACTGCATTTACAGCAGCCCCCATGCTGGCTCTCCAAGCCTGTCTAAGAGTGGGCTGATTGTTCCCCTGTTTTTGAAAGCCAAACCCTAACCCAAACCCCAGTCCCAGGTGGCCAAGATCTCCAATGAAACTGATGCAAGGCATAGACAATTTCCTGGCTTTTTCTGCATTAGAGGAATACAAATGATTGAACTGCAACCTAGGAGATTCTACCCTTTTTTTTTACCCTAGCAGTAGACTTAACTACCCAAATGCCTCCCCAAAAGTCTGTGTAAATCTGGTACCATCCCCTCAATTTAGTAAAATTGAAATTCTTAAAAATGTTTTTGCAGAAAGATCTAAGTGTAAGGTAGGACTTATCACTACACCATTGACTTGTCCTAGCACAGAACGCCCTGCACAATCCAGCCAGAACTGTAGCATGTATCCCTGCTGTGAAACAGAACCACAACAAAAACCCAGCTAATTTCAGAGGTAAAATAAAGTATAAGTTATGGGTGGGTGCTATTACAGACAGGTTAAAAGTCTGCAAATCTGGAGGCTGTGTTGCATTCTTTGTATCAGTCCTTTTCTGAAAGCCAATTCTAAGACCCAGCTTTAGACATAAACAGAGACATTATCCAGGATACATTTTCCTGAGTGCACACAAATGAAACGTTCTGATATCTTCCCTGCAGAAATGCTATGTGATGCACAGTCAGTCCAAAGATAAAATTCCCATTCAGTTCAGGAGGAGTTCTCAGTCTGCACAAATGTATTTTTCTTGGCTAAAATGCACAAGCTTTGTAAGTGAAAATGAGTGTGCATGATTCTAAAGAGTAAGATAGTTCCTTTTAATTTAAATTAAAAGGAAAATTGAAAATAGTGCCAAACATATCAATAACTGGAAGTCCAGAGAATTTTATATACGTGTATATAATGTTAATTAGATAACATATGCCCTCAGTTCTAGCATAATCCTCTTTCATCACCATCCTCTGCAATACTGTCAAACAGTACAGTCTTAAAGCACCATTTGTGTTATCAGCAGGAAAAAGCTATTTGGAAGTTTTCACAGACCCTTAATGGACCCACTCTGCTCTTGACCTTGATGTTTCAGTCTACGCCACCACCCTGAACTTGGCTCATGCCAGTTTTGAATTATACTTCCAATTGCATTAAGTAAAACCTTAAGTGTGTTATCTATCAAGTAACTGTGCTTCAGTGCATCCAGATGTACCAGATCTTCCACCTCTGCTTGCCCCAAGGGAACACCTCCCAGACAGCAAGGCTCCCCAAACGAAGGGATAATTAGGAGAGCAGAGAACAAAATGCCCTTTGGAAGGAACATAGTTTCCTTACAGATCTTTGTGTCCATGACACTGTGTCTCCCTGTAGGATCTATCTGTTGGTACACATCAAAGGACAGCTGGAAACCACATTAAGCACGTCTGCATGTAAGCAACTGCAGTGGAGCAGATTCACTGGGAGGTCCCAGCAGGAGAACTTCCTCCTATGCGAGCTGTACAATGAAACAACTGGAAGCTGCCTACAGTGGCACAATCCATCCCTCACCTGCTCACTCACTCTAAATGCCACAGACAGAGTATACATTTAAATGCAGCACAGGCTGTTAAGTTACCTGCAGGCAGATGCATCTCTGTCAAATACTACAGGAGGAATTTGAAACAAAAGGTGTCAAAGGCACAAAGGGAGTTGGTGCAAACCCTACAGCTATTTCTGCCTTTCATTGTCTTCCAAAGCTGCACTAGAGAGATGTGGCAAACCAGAAAGCCAAGAGAGCGGAAGAGAGGAGTTTAATGTATTGCTTATAGGGCATTTGGTGAACAAATAGGAAAATGCCCTCTCTCCCCAAACATTAGTTGTTATTTTTACCTGATAATGTATCTATTAATATCCTGTCCCTGACTTAAGTTCTCTGTCCTTTGGATTTTTTTTTAAGAATATAATCAATACTTGGCAGCATTTTAAAATAAAGCATGCAGTTTACAAAATAAAATCTTTAGTCATCTCTGCAATGATTTCTGAACTTCTTTTTAAAGCCTGTCTTACTTAACACATTTTGAAACCAGCTGCTTCTATCAAGAGTGCATTTGTAAATGAAAAGCAAGACCAGCAACAAACTCCACAAACCTGTTTCTGAGCTACCAGAAACAAACGCAAGAATTGAATAAAGAGTAACTCAGTATTTCCATTCTCTTACTTTATTCTCAGCTGGGAGGAAACAGAAGATTTCCAAGTGCCACAAGTGCAGTTGGGAAGCAGGCATATGGGACACAGCTATGTAGTAATATGGATGGAAGATAAAAATTCTTCATTACAAATTTAGATGCTTCTGTCAATTTAAATCACAGCTCACAGTGCACGTTCACAGCAGCTCATCAGGGGCACAGCTGGGTGAATCCCACTCACCCTGATGGAAACATTTGTTACACAGAGCTACTTGCGAGCAGTTACTGACCCCAGAGATGGTTCTCAGCATCCCTGAGCCTTATGGCGGCACTTCTCAGGATATCATTCCATTAGTCACCACCCACCAAGGAGCACCAGCTCAGGGAAATTGATTCTGCAAGCTGGAATAATGCCACGTCTTCCTAGAGCAAGAGCAGTATCTCAGCTGCAGCAGGAGAACCTCAGGACAGCAAATAAGATGGCTCTGAATGATTTTACTGCAGCTCTGCTAAAAATTCTTTTTAGACTTCCTTTAGCCTTCTGAAGAGAGGGTAAATGGGCACTCACTGCCTGGGGCATAAACTGTTTAATATCCACTGTAGAGAGACCACTTTACTCAGATTGTTAGATATGGACATAGCCACTGCAATGGAAAGGTTGTCATGAAGTTGAGGGGGAAGAAGCTGGCAGTTAAACCTGGCAAGTGACCTGGAAGCATCCAAGTGGAATTTGTCTCTTCCTTTGCGTATAACTGCATTGCTGTGCTCTCTTCTCACTTCCAGTGTTTTTCCTGAGGATATCACACATTCATGCTGACACAAGTGAGTGTGAATGCAGTTTTACTGAGCCCAGGATCCCAACTGCTCAGCCCTGCAAGTCACCTCAACTCCTATGAGCTTGATCAAGATCAGAACTTGCACTGCATCTCTTGATGCCAGGAACCCAGGCAGAAGGAGGCTGGAAGTCTGGATGCACTGCTCAATCCCTCCCAGCTACACAGCCATCCTTAAATGCCTGCAGGGCTGTGGTTAAAGATGGCAAATAGGCACATGGAAGCTCAGCAACCTCTGAAAGAAGGCTAACATTTGTACCACTTTGAATATTTTCTGTGGTTTTTCTCTATTCTTCTGTCCTGTGTAGTCCCAGCTGACAAGATGAATGGATATGGAGACTTGGAGAACAAGAGATCAACACTCCAGCTCCCTGCCATGCTGCCAGGAGGCTTTTACAATTTAGGATTGTACTCAGGCTACTCAACACAAAGCCTCTCCTGGGTGCTGTGATTTCATTTGTAATGCCCCTAAAGAGCCAGAACTCAGCAGGCTCAGGCACAGACCATCTCAATCACTGTCAGAACACCAGAGTTCTGAGGCCTGAATTTTGAGGCAGGTGCTGTGTATGGTCTTTAAAGTTGCCCATGATTAAAAAAAAAAAAAAAGTTTTCTATAAAAGTTAACTTGCCATCTGAATGTCTGCAGCATCTTCCTCCCTTTTGTATTACAGTGAACTGCAACAGAGCATCCACAGTGGAGGCCAAGGGCACTTAGGAACCTGATCTACAAATTCTATGCAGTGTGAGGTCAAACACGTTGCTTATTCAGAAGCCAGAAAGTAGCAATAAATCCAAAAATACAGTTTAACCCAACCAAAAAAAGAAACCAAAAATCCAACCACCTCTCCTCTTGTCTTTATCAGGACTGGAATTTGTATAATAATCTGAAATTTCCTGCCATACTTTCAATTGCCACTGGATCATTACTATGTGTGAAGTCAGCTAGGATCCAGAGACATCTCCCTGCCTGTGGAAATTCAGCATTGTCTCTTTTCTCCCCTAATGAAATTCAAGCATTTAGACTAATGTCTCACACATCCATTTGCTGAAATAGATCTGATAAATCCAAGCTTGCTATACAGGTTTGCCAGGTTCTGCTTCAGATTCTTCAACCACTGTCACCAATACCTCAACTCACCTTTTCTTACTTCCATTTACCCCAATGGCAATAAAGACATTTACTTCCATAGAGTGTTTTATGCTTAATTTAGCTTACAGGAATCCAGCTATGACAGATATGAGATATCTGAGGGTACAACCATTTAATGCCTCAATTACTTCTTTGACTGACCAGTTCCACGCACTGAAATGGTCAGGTTCACTATGGAGACATAAGCAAAAACTGCCAAAAATATGACAGGCTGAGTATTTACACATTTTTAGAAACGCCTTGTCGTGAGGCCTCAGTTTGAACATCTCAGACCTTGACTCTTAGCCCAAAGGGATCTCCTGCTGGCTTTACATCTCAAAGCAAGTACAAATGCTTCCTATTCATAGGAACATCTCTATTTCTGTAAGTTCAGGTTTGCTTTAGCTGAACTGCAGTATTACTTCCAGTTGACCATTGCAAGCTGTCTCTGCACTAAGGATACATAAGGGATCAGTACCTGTTTGGATGAAAATTCTCCTCTTTTGCCCAGTGTTTTGCCCTTGTTTCCAACCATTGCTCTGCTGTGCCCTGGTGCCACTGAAATACTGCACAGGAAGCCTTCATCACCTTATGGATGTGTTCTCCTCACTTGTGATCTCCAGGAATCTGACAACTAACACTGTCCCTTCTGAGGGAAGCACAGTGTGGCACTGGAACAGGAGGATAGCACTATTTACTAAATCACAGCAGTAACATTCCAGATTTTTCTTTCTTTCCCAGCCTCTGAACCAGACTGAAATATGCTGTTTACAAAAGCTGATGAAATCCTAGCTCCAGATGGGAGAGCTATGAGCTGCTGTGTCCAAAGAATAAACCTCTACTAGAAAATGCTTATCTTTGGATATTGCAAGAAGGAGAAACATATTTGATCCAGGGGATCATACCTGCACTCACATCAACAGCCCCCAAATTATACAGACAGAATGTCTGTGTTTGTGATGCCTTAGGTTTTAACTTTTGTATTTTTCAAATTCTGTACTGCTTAGTGTGTAACTCTGAAGTTTCTTGTAGCCTGTTAATTTCTGCTCTCTCATGCTAGGCAGACATAACAAAGCCTCTCCGGACCAGCTCTTCAAGGACACTCAGACCATCCTAGGCCTGAAAAGTATAAACCAAAGAGCCTCTAAGGGGGGCAAGCAGAGGGGAAATTACATCATTAAACTGAAGCTTTAATTGGAGAATTAACCCTGATATGCAAATGAACCAAACCTATAAAGGTGTGAAGAACTCGTGACCTGTCATCCATCTTGGGGTCCATCTTGGCAATAGCCTCTGGCTCCCCAGGGGGTACTTTTGAAGGCCTTTCGAATAAATACCTATTTTATTCTTTTACTCCTGTCCAGTCTCTGTTTCTAGGAGGCCTCTTAGGGCATCATTTATTTAGTCCTGGTGTGCAGCAAAGCCACCCTGAGTTGGTGGCAGGTGGTACTGAGGGACATCTGTGTTCAGGTGTTAGACTCCCCGCTTTACCCTGAACACCTCTGAACTGCACCTGAAGTCCAGGGTTTGTTCTCTTGTGTGTACTAAGAAAAGCCTTTCTAATGCTACTTGTCAGCAATCTTACAGCACCTGTAATGGTTTGCAGCAGAGGCAAACTGAAGGCAAATCTCTGAAGTCTTTGACAAGCAACCAACCAACACCTTGTTTTGTACCATTATACTCAGACCTTGTAGAAACAAGTAGTCACACATTCATTTTGGTTTCTGGATTCTTGTAAAAAGATTTTTAATATATTTTGTTTGAAAAGTGTGATAAAACCCAATTAAAATATATTTGCTTCTACCTTCAGCAACAAAGAGATGATGTGCCATTTTTTCCAAGTTTGCTGGTGAGCAGACATATAGTTTCACAAAAGAAAATTTAGTCCAAATCAAACAACTCAAGCAGAAAAATAATTTATGAGCTTATCCTCTTCTAATGAGAAAAGAAAAAGATGGAAGCACACATTTTTGGCAGCATAGCAACATTAGCTGGAGAACATTAAATAATTAGTTGGCAGTGGTGAGCCTTTGATTCAACTTCTTTTCTGTGAATGAGTTTTGCATTGCAAAGCAGGTTTGTAAAATCTAACAGCATTTTCACATTATAATTTTTTTTCTTATATTGAGTATTTAAAATTAGATGGGTCTGCTGGACTTTCATGCTGCTGCACAGTGGCAAAATAAAAATGAAAGCTTTCAAAAGACACAAATGGGAGTTAAACACCAGCTCCTGACCTTCAGCATGACTTTCAATGGGAACTAAGTATTTAACTACTATTTATGTAAGGAAGAAAATTTAACATTTAAAGCACAGCTTTAGGAGATACCCACCTCCAGGTGTGTCCAAGTGCTCAGACCACTGAAACACAGCCACTCCAATCCCCTCCCCAGCTGCTTGTCCCATCACTGGCTTTTACTGCAACAAGACACCACATATAAGCATATTCTAAAGATTTCCTGACAAAATGATCAGTTAAATAAAAGCACAGTTCTGAGTATTCTGACTGATTTGTGTTAGAAAGCAGCTTCACTGAGATGTGCATGGCACCACACCCAAGTGGCAACTGCCTTCAACAGGGAATGGTGACAGCAGATGGACCATGCTGGAAAAGAAAGTCTTCAACCTGGCTCAGGAAGAGGCACACACAAATACAGCTTTATTTATGCACTGCTGCTTCCAGGCCAGGGGAATGGGCAGCTCCAGGAACATTCTTTGCAGGGCAGTCAGAACTGGGTGCAGAATGGTCAAACACAACCTCCCAGTCTGAAAACTGGAGAGCTTCAGACACTCATGCAAGGAAAAGAAGGCCCTGTTCCCTTCAATCTACAGCTCCTTCCCCTCATTACTGTGAAGGTCACAGCAACCCCTATGACAAGAAAATATTCAAAGCTGAAGTCACAGCTCCCCTTCAGAACAGCATGCTTGACGCAACAAAATTCATGCTTTTTTTTATACTTGTTCTCTGGGTCTACTTATAGTTTCATTTCAGGACCATTGAGGTTTTGTGTGGTGATTTTAAAAAAGCCTGCTTTTTGTTTAACATTGTGGTGATAGTTCTCTACATTTTGGCACAAGAAACCAAAAGTCTCTCCAGAAGTTCTATTAATAAAAATCTGTACAAGTAATACAGCTGATCTGATAGCTTCACTAAGATTTAGGAAGCAAGCCAGCCTTCCAAACAAGATTTGGAAGGAAGCCTATAAATAGCCTGAATACTCATCTGTTCAGCTGCTCCCCTTCTCCCTCCCTGCAAGTCCATCCCATGGAGCAGCTGAGTTGTCCTGTGTCCATACCAGATATGATGCCTTTCAAATATTTTTGGTCACTTCTCACTCAGACTCCTCAGCCACATCTCAGTTCATCTTCCTGCACAGGGGTTGTCTTTGAAAGTGCCTGACCTAGAGAAGCACAGGGAAATGTGTGGAGAACTGATGACAATACATTGCCTCAGATAAAAGCCAGTCCTGTTCTGAAATGTTCTGTGTTGAGAAAACAAAGATTATTTCCAATGTGCTCACTTATCACAGACCCTGAAGAAATTTTGGTATCTCTCTGCCTTTGTCTCAGAAGAGGGGAAAATGCAAAAGGTTTTCATCTGCAAAATCTCAACTGAATAATGACAAAGAAAAATCCTTACTGAAAGCAGTCCAGCACTAGAGTCACAGAATCTGCTACTTATTTGAGTTTTGTATGGTTTCAATGATAAACTAACTTCACTTCATGAAGAAAATAATCTCAAAGCATGAGTATGGCAATTGGATGTCATGATAAAAATATTCATAAACTCTTAAACATCAAAGGATTTACCTCAGCTTCATAGGATTCCCCAAATCCCCAAACAATCCAAACAAAATTCTAAAAATAGAAAGGAAAATTAATTATGATTTGGCTCATTTAAGTCTATAATTTGACTGCTATGCACCTATAATATTTTTCCCCATTTGGTCTTGTCAATTTAACGGCTTCACTTATGCAAGACTTGTGTTAGGACTTGCAGTTGGTTGGGTGAAAGCACCTTATGTGAGGGCACAAGATAACAGCCTGAGGGACAGAGAATGCTGGCATAAATTAAGTTACACTTAGGCAGCTCTAATTTAAAGGCTCTGAGTCCAAGATGTATAAGCCCTTTTGAATGAAACAAACTCATCCAGAGGAATCCAGGAAACCACTCTAATTACAGTGTCCAGAGAAGTCCTTTCTAAAATTAGCAGAAGGGTATTTCTGTCAAAGGGGAAAGTAAGAGACAGCTTTTTGTGGTTCACTAAAATACCTGTAAATCTATTTCTCTTTGGCATTGAGAGTAGCACAAATTAAGACAGATTTTTTAAAAAACAATAAGAAGCAGTGATTTAACTCTCTACAGGAACAGCTTTCTCCCCCACAGGAAGAGCTTTTTCCCTCCCCTTCAAGACTCTTTCTGTTGGTATTAACCTCAATCAGTACAGTGCAGTCACCTGTTTTATGAATTATAGACTTCCCAGCAGGAAATAATGGGAAATGGAAAACTTTCTCAGAAAAAAAAAAAAAGGGATGATAACTCAGCTTTTTCAGTAACAGCAACAAAATTTGTAATAAAGACCAGCTGCCAGTGAATTATTTCATTATCAGACAGATCAGTTGAATGCACCTTAGCTTCCACACACTTTATTTATATCCACAGCCTGTCAGTGCGTGGCTAATTCCCACTGAGAGGGTAACGTGATTTACACATGCTGTGCACAGCTGCAGAGCCAGGAATGGAAGTGCTGACTCTCTCATGACTTCAAACAACTCCACCACTGAAGGACTCTGTAGGTTTGAAGGTCAGACACACAACACAATAACATCAGGACAACAGTTCCCCAAAGCTACAGGAGCAGTTACAGGTGTACAGCAATGAAGGAGAGCTAAAAACCACTGGAATGGTTTTTTTTTTTCAGGATAGCCTTACACTGTGCTGCTGTAAGAGCAGTAGTAGGCTGGCATGACGGCATCAAATGAGTAGGATTTATTTAGGCAAGCTAGGAGAGCAGAATCAGGCCCACAGAAGGATGCAAGCAAAAATATTATGAGGTTGCATTTCAATGGTGTCATAATTTCATGTATAACCAAAAGGAAATTTAGTGTCTATAGAGCCACAGAAAAATTTGTACAGAATGTGTGAGTCACTGCTGCAAACCAGCAATTGAGAGCCAAGATAGAGCAAAAACAATCCAAGAGAGTCGGTCTGAACTAATTGCTGGGGTGCACAGAAGCTGAGCCAGCTGTGCTATTTGCTAACTGTAAGACACAATAGCTGGCTGATTATTCAGCCAGTTTGTACAAACATGATGAACTGTTTTAAAATAAAAATAAGACAGCGTTTTTACTACGCAAATCCAAGAACAAGGCAACCCAGGCCACTTTTCCATATGCAAGATAATCCCCTGTGCTACTCAAAAGTAAAAGAAAGCCAGCAGAAAAAGGGAAATCAAGGAAACTGTCTCCAATACAAAGTGCCTATGACAAGTAACTCTTTAGAGGGCTGTTGGTACTTACTGTCACTGGTGATATCAATTTCCATGGACTCTTGCTAGGACAGTAAATTAGAGCAGTTTCAACACAAGAAAGCCAGGTTTTGAGGTAACCTCCCAGTGTAACAAGTAACCTAATTAGTTTAAAGGTGAAGCCTGGTAGATTTATGAATGGTATAGGCCACAAGCTCCCACAAGGACCTGGATTTAATCACACAAGAATCCCTGTTTGGTCCTGCTTTGCTAAGTGAGAGGGGAGTAATTTCTTATGTGCCTATAGGTGCCTTGGTTGCTACTCAAGCCTTGCACAAGAGTCACAGAACAGTAACAATACAGGTTTGTACCAGGTTAGCTGAGTGGCAAGGCCCTGCTGAGGAGCTGGGCAAGGATACTTCTGAACCGGAACAAATGACTTACCTTTCCAATGGGCTTTAAGCTTCTACTGTGTAGTCTTCTGTCATCATTCCCAGGCCACTTTTAAGCCATAAACCACCTGCAAATCACACTGTTTCTCAGTAGTAATACTAAACCTGCACATTAGGGTCCTATTTCTGCAAATTGTATAAGTCCTTGGGAGGTCTATTATGATCTACATAAACAGTAGTACTGCAGACAGCACAACAAGGTGTTAGACACTTTCATGTCATAAGCAACTTACTGATTTACTAGAATTTACCAGGTTTATCAACCACAAAAATTATCCTTAATATCAGCCTGTATAGAAAATATCAAAAATGAAACTTTACTAGAAGTGTGACCTACTAGAGAATCTCTCTTTCAACTCATATATCCACTTCCAAACATTTATCAGTCATGTAAAGAAAAACACTAACATCTTTATACACTGATATATTCAAGCTCTATCCAGGCTATTCAAGACCTGGGTCTTAGCTTTGTTGCTTTTTGTTAGAATTCCCACTCTGAATCATGCTTTTATATTGACTAGTTATATAAAACAACACCTCTTTCTAGTGTCTTATGCCCTCATCTCTGGAGGGCAGGGACATATCAAACAGAGAGGTCTGCAAATAGACTGTGTAGGAAGAACAGTGGATAGTTAGTTCAGTACATATATACTATATATATATACACTGAACTATATATTTCAGTATATATATATACTGAACCATAACTATATATATAGTTTTATATATATATATATATATACATATAGTTCACTTGATTTGTTAATTCTAAAATTTGCTGTTAGTGCCAAATATATCTTAAGCAGCATGGGTCAAGATTTTCTGATTGACAATTAGGTTGATATAATCAGAAAATACAAGTACAGAATGAACCTCAATCATAATAAGCTCAACAAAATGTTACAATCCAACCCTAAGAGCTTGATCTCAGTAACTCATATGTACACCCCTTTACACTTAATCACCTTAAAAAAGAGGTAATTCTCATAACGTTTCACATACTGAGGGAAAATATGAGAAAGTTCAAATATACTTCCTTTCCTATTCTATAGGACTGCATATGTTATTTATGAATGTGAATTTATGTGGTACTTCTGTTCTGTAAGTGCTATGACCCATTCATGGTTTACTGTTGGTGACCCTACTGTGCTGCACATAATTCTGACTGTAAGATATTAACATTGTCTTTAACCTTCAAAGTGCTTTCTTAAGCAGTATCAGGCTTTTCACCATGTTAGAGACTTTCTGTTCATGTTAGGAGATATTTGATTGCCTGTAAACAAGGAAATAATCAGCATAAATTAATCTTTTAGGCATTCATGTAATTTTACCTTCATTAATTCTTACTGACTTCCCACTAACCTGGAAAAGCTGAAGTGGGGGGTCCACGGAGGGGTGGAAATACAGCTGGGAGAACAGTGACTGGAATTGCTTTAGCTGGTATGCAATTCCCAAAACACCACACCACTGTTTCTGCACTGAAATTCTTATGACTAGAAAAACAGTGGGAAAACCATGTTACTGTATGAAAAAAAAAGCTGCTTTTGATAGAAGGGGGTAAAGTTTCATCATGGAAAGACATATTTGGGCCTGAACAAATTCACCATTTCGCCCAGAGGGAGAAGTGCAGTCATTTACACCATGAATAGGAGGGTTGGCTGGCAGAAAAAGCACACTGTACACTGGATCAAATTTTCACATACTTGAAAAACTATCAGTTTCCACAATAAGTGAAAATGGGTAGTCTTCTATTAGCTCTGTTTTCAACATTCTTAATGACCCTTGGTCCAGAGACCAGAAATGCCAAGGTCAAGAACAATCCCTCAGCTTCAGAGGCAAAAGTTCAGAATGACCTTTTAAAAAAATAGGCATCTTTTCACCAGTCCCTCTGGTTCTCCTGGACTTACATTGCTTTTTCACAAGTAACCACTTTGTAACACTTCAAATTAACAGACTAAATTACAGTTCTGTTAAATCAAATCAGCTATTACAGGTGGAAATGTTTTTCTTCCCACTAACACTCCTAAATCATCAAAAACTAAACCAAGAGAAAGCTAAATCAATAATTAGTTTGACTACACCATTTTTCTTACTTAGTTTGCAGAAAATTAATTTGCACACATTAATAGTAACCTAAACTATTCTGCATTAATTGGGGCCCACTTAGAAGGCAGCTGACATTCCAAAGGTGCACATCTGTAGCTTGCACAAAGATGTCCTGCTCATAGAATCACAGAAGGGTTTGGGTTGGAAGAGACCTGAAGGAACATCTCATTCCAAACCCCTCTGCCATGGGCAGGGTCACCTCCCACTAAACCAGGTTCTTCATGATTAACACTCCTCAATGCTACAATAATAACGTTCATCATAATCCAAATTCTCTCAACATAATTCCATAGGAGACTATAGCTGACAGTGAGGTTTTAAATCACCTTATATTATGGTCACCTCATCAGTCCTTTCTGTAGAAAGATCTCTATACCTACTTAAGCATAATAAACCATTTTGACAACACTACTGCTAAATTGTTCCCTGCAGTGGAGTGAGCTGGTAATTAATTTTTCCTTATGCAAAGCTCAGCTGACTAATACCTCAATTCTTTTCCTTTGTCTTTGCCTTAATTTCATGTAAAAGAGTGAATTAGCCAGGTTCAGTATGAAAAACTGTCTAGTGGAGGTGTCCTGTCCATGGCAGGGAGGTTGGAACAAGATGAATTTAAGGCTCCTTCCAGCCTAACCCATTTTATCCTTCTCTTATATATAGCCCACCTATTGTTTTTCAGGGTGACTTTGCTGACATTCCACTCTTACCCCTGACTTTAGCAGAGACTTCCAGGCTTCTTGCTCAGTCCTGAGAATGCTGTTTAGTCTATGGGCTCAGGATGTTTGTGGATGTTTCTGTTAGAAGCTCTTTTTTTGCAATGCTACTTCAGATCGCTTGTAGAAAAACTGCTGTACCTAGTGAGATAATCCTGTTTTCTCCATCCATTACTGCTTTTATCATCAAAATCTACAGCTGAAAGAAAAACTGTACAAACACACATCAGGAAATAAACATTTAGGAAATAGATGCAGTCAAATCAGGAGGACAGCTACACAGCTTTTGTTCCTTGTTAACAGTTTAAAGTCACCCTTTACCCCTCTGACTTTTGTGTCTGGCTTGAGCAAAGAACAGGCCTGGGAATCACTGTAGCTTTGTTCCATCGCCCTTCAAGGCTGCATGTGGACATGCAGGAGGAGAAACCAGGTGCTAAGGAAGCTCCTCTACTCCTTTTCCAGAACATGCAAACTGGAAAGACTGGATATAACTGAGTAAGGTGTATATACTGTGTAACACTGAATTCAGTTCAGAGCCTTCTTCATCTCAGGGACTTAGAGAAGCAGTTGAAACTCCCTGCCTTCTCCAGATGCTGTCTCCTTGCCTGAATCCTTCTTTAGGAAGTGCTGGATCCCAATCTTATTTCCTCTTCAGGAATAGGAAGCTTGGCATATACTGCCACCACATGTTGCCAACTCTCCATTTGAATAACAGAAGTAATTCCACAGCTAGGGATTAATAAAGCTCAAAGTTTCACAAAGATTAATCTTTCTCGAGCTATCTGGGAAGGAGAGGGTGGTCATATATTTTTGTCTTTCCTGGTAAGCCAGAATTCTCATACTTTTACTGAGCTTTCAGCCTCTTTCCCTGTCTGTCATCTCTAAAAATCCCATCCTTCCCAAATTAATTCTGATCACCTTTCTGTGGAGGGGGAGAAGGGTGAGGTAAGTGACAGCCCAAGTGAAAAGCTCAGATCCTGAGAATTAGAAGAATGCTGTCCCACAGAAATACCCAATAATACCTGAGGACCACTCCAGTGTCCCTGCCCTGCCATAAGGAAACAATTTTTTACCCTGGGAAAGAAGGTGATGGGAAGAAAGTTTAGTTTTGGCTGCCCTGAGCTCTGGGGAATGCTGGCTCTAACTGGTTCAGCCCTGTGTGGCCAAGTGTGTGTGTGGTTTTAACAGTTCTAAGCTGCTCCTGCTCGAGAGGCAATATTCCATTTACATCCAAGCTATAAAGTTTTGGCAATGGTCTCCTCGGTTTATAACAATTAGGGACTAGGGCACATATTCTTCTCCCAAAGGGGGAAAGGTCAATATTTTTCATACTGGTTTTGCGATATTTTTTTTAATTTTTAGTATTGCAAATAAAGCACTTTAAATCTTTGTCTGTTGCCTGAATGAATTAGGGAATAATATTGGACCACCCTACAAGCAGAGCTGAATGGTTGTCATTTTTCAGTATTTCCCCTCAAGTAGTCTCTTAGGAAAATGTGTGAATGATAATAGATCATTCTTGTTTCAAGTAATTCAAAGCATATTTCCAAGTCTCTAAGCATATCCCGCACAAATCCAGCTGGAGCGCCCCAAATCAACTTGCAAGTCCCTGCAAAGGCCAGAAACATTTACAGTGGCAGTGCAGGATAGCAGAACTCTAAACTTTTGCTGCTAGCTGCATTCTGGGAGAGACACAAGGGAAACAAACACCTCCAGAAATGACAGAATGAAAGTAACTGAGAACTGTAATGAAAACGTACCAGCTTAGAAACAAATTCTGCTTGCCTGCCTTTAGCAGACAGAGGAAAAAAAAGTTATTTGCACTTCAGTAAGAATTTTTGGCTGGAAAAAGCATTTGTGGGCAGTGAAAGTCTTAACTTAAAGCATGATCTGTCTCCAACTATTTCCAGGGAATGAGGAAGGAAACTCTTCCCCAAGCAGACCTTGCTCCCAGATAGACTGAAAGAAGACCTAGGCAAATCCATTGTGAGTTCTCACAGAATTCCTTGAAGCATGACCCAGTTCTGGGAACAGATTCACACTTACTGGGCTTTCTTAGCAAGAACAGAGTTATTATTTCTTCAGCATTTACTTCCTCTTCCTATCCAAAGGATAAACTACAGAAAGTGGGGAGCACCTTCTGTCAGAAGGTGTGTTCTCCCTTCAGCATCCATATCCAAAAGGCTCTTGCTGGTGCTCATTTTAGTCAAAGTCTATCCTGAGAGAAATAGAACAGTCCTAGGAGAATTGGCCTTTTCTCTTTAGAGGGGAGTGATCTGAGTTCACAGAAAAACTTCTGCTGGGCATTCTTGTGGAGGTCTTGAGGAGCTAGAAATAGCACAGTCTGATGTGGCCCTGAAAAGTATCCATAATATTACCTTCTCCATGCACAGCTAAATCGGGATAAAAATTCTGCAAAGTTGTACTTGGAGAGCTTTTTTCCTCTGGGTGAGAACTGCTGACAAAGGGGACACCTTTTCCATTTAAAAATATTGTTACACATCTAACCTGAAATCACAAAAACATTAATAAAACCAAACCCAATCACATTACCTACTCACTTCTTTCACTCTATTTTTACCTGTTTCTCTTGTTATGGCAGGGATACTGCTTTCTATTGCTCTAACTCAGATGTGTCCAACTTCCAGATTTTTATGCTTTCCTGTGAAATTCTCAGCCTGTAACTTGGAAAGGACAGCTTCTCACCAAGTTCCCTTGAAAACTTTACAATGCCCACACACCTCCCCCAGTCAACACCCCAAATCCTTGCTTAATGCAGAAACTCTCCCTCACTACACACAAACAGGAATGCACCAGCTCAGAACATTCCCTATGAAAGCCATATATTCTCTCCTAACATCTTAGCATATGACAATGTCATTCTGTCAATCCTCAGACACTGACAGAAATATACTGCTGCCAGAAAAGCATCATGTGGCACTGGACAAGGACAGATTCAGATCACCAACACAATAACTTATACTGTTCAGTTAAAGTGATGAACTGCTTAAAGATATCCATATATATAGAGAAAGAAAAAAAAAAAAATTTGACCACACCAAATGATTTTCACAATACCAAGACCAGTTCTTGTCAAAGTCTTCAGTAGAGGCCACCCAGAACACGCAGTATTCACCAGCAATCCAACAGTGCCCATAACAAAACACTTGATCTTTAATCAAGATCTTACCCGTGTAGGAATAAACAAGATATTTCCTTCGTGGCTTCACATCCCATAGCTCCACAAAAACCCCATATAGATTGGCTCTCCTGCATTTACTTCATGTGAAATACAGACAATCACAAATAATCATCAGCTTATTTTAACACCAGCAATTCTTGCTTACTGGCCAGTTACCTT
Source organism: Corvus cornix cornix (assembly GCF_000738735.6). Classification (NCBI taxonomy): domain Eukaryota; kingdom Metazoa; phylum Chordata; class Aves; order Passeriformes; family Corvidae; genus Corvus; species Corvus cornix. Next base: position 18,992,497 of record NC_046339.1, on the reverse strand, counting down.
TATGTCTGTAACATACTTTGCAGAAGAGGGATGTACTTAGAACTCTGCTACAGACACATGAACCTATAGTTTTCCTCTTTAATTGTTTTCCCCTTTAAATACAGGTTCTATGTTATCTACTCTCTAATTACATAGTGAAACTCCTACATTAACAGAATCCTTAAAGTATTTGCTGCCTCACTTGCATACTGTATTTCAGAAGTTTGGATGGATGACCAAGTCTCAGAACAGACTGGTTTGCATTTTGGTTACACTCCAGACAATTCCAACACATACTCCCTCAGTCCCATCCCCAGTGTCTGCTAAAGAGCAGGATTAGGAAAAGCTACCAACTTTCAAACAGCCACAAATAATGGAGCAAACATTGCCTTTGTAGAGGTTTACCCAGAATCAGCATTTCACCATCTGGACCTTGTCTTGGAAAGCTTCTAGTCAGCTTCACACAACCTCATCACTGAGGTGTCTCTGCAGTAGTGAGCCCAGTCTTAGGAAGATCCCTTGAAATATTCCATCTACACAAACAGAAGCTCCTGTGCTCCAATCTGTGTTTCACAGTTCAAGACACCATTTTGTTTGCATCAATTTGCTCATGAAAACTGGATTCCAGTCCTGGCATTTCCTGCCTTTTACAGAAGCTGTGCAGGAAGATAAGAATGTTCTGAGTCAGCACAGAGCACAGTGGCTGGCAGCAGCACATACAAGAGGAGTGTTTGTCTTTGGAAGTACATTTTATTTTAGTGTAAGTGCATTAGCAAATTCAAGGGCTTTCCTTTGTGAAAGACATCACTGTCAAGCCTCACATGCTTTAAGGCTGCATCTCTGTCAGACTGCACTGCTGCATTAATGCCAAGTCATAACCAATTAGCACTGCAAATACAACTTCATTTTACACACAACCTTTCTGACCATGGCAAACTCAACATAACCCCTCTAACAGAAGCGGTTGTAAAGCAGCATGAACATCAAAACATCCCCACAGACTTACCCTGAGCTCTGCCCTGCCAGATTGCCTCCTTTGGAGGGTAAAGTGAAAGATCAATTACAGAGGATTCCAGCTACGCCAGTTAGAGGCACAATTTCAGATGTGTCACGGATAAGCACACTGGTTGCCTGTACTGGCTCCAGAGGACTGATCACCTCTAAGCCTGGCTGGCCTGGGAGCTAGAAAGTACAGCAAGGTAAAGGGCAATTCACATTAACACCTACCAAAAGAAAAAAGTTATCACAGATGTGCTGATTTAATGCAAGTTTTCAAGTAGCTTTGAATAGCTGTAAGAATCAAATCAGACATCCAGCCTGCCTCCATATTAGAGCCTGCAGAGATTCAGTTCCAGAACACACACTGAGGGGGAAAAACAGCACAGTCACCAAACAAACCCCACGTATGCATTTGCAGAATGATTTGTGAGGAAGCTGAGGACAGACTTCAGATCAAGCACCAACTACTGTAAGAAAAACAATATAAATATCTAACAATGTGCCAGGTTCAAGGACTTGGTTATATTAACTCTGAGTATTTTAAGGAATTACTGCCCCATCAGTTTTGTCAGCGGTAGCTTGTGCTAGCTGGCACTTCAAATGGACACGAGTTTTGTGGTCACCAGTTCCTGAATCTCACTTGACAGACAGGACCTCTTAGTTCGACAGGGGTAACCGTATTCAAATCCAACTGCACAACACATACCACTAGTTTAGGTCATCCATGAATCCCTCCAAAAAGGTCGTATTAAAGGTACAATACACACGCCTTATTTTCAGCTACTATAAAATGGCACAAGATAAAATGATTCACTGGGATCTCCTAATGAATTTTTCATTTTTAATCACAACTATCCAGGCACTGGTGTGCATCAATAATAGAAAAATTAAAAGGTTAAAAAGAGCATACAGTTTAGCACAGAAGGCAACACTTGAATAGAAGCACATAATTTTAATTTGCTTTGAAGTTTAAAGCAATCCAAACAAAAAGTTAACTATATAAATACAGAGTAAATGCACATCATTTACAGCCAACTACATGTATGCAAGAATAATAGCAAACCTCACATGAGTACTGAAGTGTTCTCCATCTGTCATCTGTGAGTGTTTAGCTATGACTCTGAGGGCATAGTTATGTTCACATATGCAGGGTAGGCAGACTCCTAAATAGAAGAACTGAAAAAACTTACATAACTCAGTCTTAACAGACAGAAAGTTGGAAAAAGTAGTACATTTACCTAGGCACACTTCAGCATACAGCTTGTTTTCCAAATTTGAACAGTTTAAACAGGAAGCAACATTTATAAAGGCTCTTCACTCTTTTGTCTCTGGAAGCATTCTTTTACAATGCTACAGTCTGAGGAATGTTACAGGTGTCATAAGAAAAACCGAACAGCAGAATCTGCCATTAACAAACAAACAATCCGCTGTCATTAACATCTCAATCAGCAAGGGAAGATGCGGAGTGTGTTATGTAAACAGATATAGGGCCAGTGTTAATGGATGAGTGGACAGGCGACCTCTCGGTTACAATTAAAACAACCAAAAGATTCCACAGCTCCCTCGCACTACCCACTTCCAAGCACGCAGAGCAGAAACTGGGCCAGGCACAGCGGATCTCCCCGTGCACAGCTGGCCTGTTCCCGCACGGCGCTGCAGGGCTAGGAGGGGCTCAGGGACGGCATTCCCGGGATCAGTTTTCCATGGTTTTACCTGCCGCGACTCCCGCGGGCGGCGCGCCACCTGCCGGCCCCGCCGCGCACCAACCTCGGCTCCGAGCACAGCCAGGGAAATGAGGAACGAATTCACCACTGGGAGCCCTTCACAAATCCTTTCCTCTAGCACAGACAAGGCTGACATAAATACATGACATCCAAATACGAATCATGATGACCAAGCTACTGAAAGTTTAAATGCACTGCTTTCAGCTCTGTAGCTAAAGATATTACTGAATGAAGCATCCTGTTATTCCCTTTGAGTTTTTATAATAAATATCAAGAAAACTATATAAATAATTCAAAGATCTTTGGGAAATATATCAGAGGTAATTTTGCAGGTGCTTGTAGTTTAAAAATAATGAAAAATCCCAAGAAATTTTGGGGTTATGTTTGGTTATGTAAAGGAAGCCAAAACAATCACCCCTGAAGTTTAAAACAAAGCTGGAACACCCTTTAAAGAGGTGGACTAACAAAGCCGATTGTCTGCTTTTAGCTGTTATCTCCTATATTCAATTGTCCTTGTTAATGTGTCCTACTTATCAACTCCAGGGGCTCTGCTTTCACCCAGAAAAGGCACACACAGTACCCAGGGAATTCCAGGGAATACCCAGGAATGGGAGACAAACATAGAACCAAGGGACAATGTATCCAAACAGAGGAGACAAACTCATGAAGCCTAGGCTACTCCAAGTGTTCACTGGATTCATCAACTCCAAAGCTGAGTATAGTCTTTGCCAATTTAAGTTTTGGCTGTGACTGAGTAATATGGATAACCTGAAGAGTGACTCACTTTCTACATCACATGAATTACAGTAAGTCACTATTCCTGCATTTATTTATCTGAACAAAAGCATTGCATCAAGGCTTAGGTCAGTCAAATACTCCAGTCTTTTCCTAGAGAGACCACTAGAAAAAGCTCACTTTAAAACACATTTAAGCACTCCTTTCACTTCTTTGAGACAATCAGGTTCACCATGGTCACACCTCAGACCATGCTATGTCTTTAAAAAGGGAACATTTTCCAAGCAGGGAAGTCAACACAACACTGCAAGGTCGCTGTACTTGCTATGAGTGGCTTTTAGAGGATGAGCAATTAATACAGAGAATTACATGAAATACTCAAATACTTTGACACTGTGTGGAGAACATGACAAGGGTCAATAAAGGAAAGCAAAGGAGAAAAACCCAGACTGATTGCTCTGCAAGCTTTGAGGTTTTACATAGAGCCTACAGAACCACTGCCACAAAGATGCTATATGGATTTACAGCATAAACTCCTGCACAGCTTACACAGAAATCGAACCACATGCTTTGTTTAAAAATCAAACTGCATGTTTCAAACACAGTTTGATTCCAGATAATCAGTAAGAGGAAGAAAAGTTATAAGCCCTAAGAAGGCCACAAAGTGCATAAGAAGTCATTCATAAAATAAAGCCATTGCACATGATGCACAGTTCAAGTGTACTGAAGTACCACACTGGAAGAGCTGAGAGCACAGTTCTGTCCATGCCAGTGTAGCAGCATCTATCCGGAGAAAGCTATTGACCCCAATTTATAATGATCATCTTCCTTGTAAGGATAATGGATGCAGACTGAAAAGGTGTCTGTCTGGAAAGCTGTAAAACTTCCCGTAACATTAAACTGCTTGACACTCCAGTTGTATGATTTTGGAAAACTCTGTAAATTATGACAGAATAAACCAGCTACACCTCACTGCTGAATGCAAGGCATTATTTTGCAATTGGCTTACAGAACAAAACCAATGCCTGAATGATCAGACAACATGGAGGACAAGGTTATACTGTCAGCTGGAGTTCAGTACACAGGCTCAAGCTGACAGAAGTGATACAGTAATTATCAAGGGGAATGCTTTCAAGAAAATCTCATTTGTAATTTCTCCATCCTTCTGCACACAGCCTGTCTGCACTGACAAGATCTATCACAGCTTCAAATGGTTTCTGCTTTCTGGTCACCCTAGCCATGATGATATGCATTTCCCCCCAGTACTCCCATATAAATACTAGTAATCCAAGGCAAGGTTTGCCAGACATTTAAGGGTAATACAACTTGTGCTTAGGCAGCATGAAACTATCTGAGTGAATCCTGTCTTCACAAATGGGAGGCTGGAGTAGTTGAGATTTCTCATCACATTACAAATCCTTAAAAAAGGTTATAAAGTAGCATTCAGCAACTTCTTCCTTAGCTGTGTGAGTGACCTGAACAGGTTGGCAAGGAAAACTGATGATACAGGACAGTGTTTCATAGGCGTCTCTTACTTAAGATAAGTTCCAGAAAAGAAAAAGGATGATGCAGCAGGACTAAAAGTCCACATACACCAACATTAACAGACTGATAACCTGAAGAGTTGAACAGTCAGACCCTCTCTCACTAACCGACAACACTGCTCAAACACCAAAGAAAAAAAGAACAATCAAAACCAAACAAAAAAGCTACACCAGGTATCACCTTTTGTAGCGAAGAAATAACTGTTCTGGGTCCCTGCACCATATTTTGTCTTGAGGTAGCAACATGGAAAACTTTACACACTGACTACTACCTCAGTCTCCTTATGAATCTTCAGAGCAACTAAATGGAAATTTCAGGTATAGAAAGCTACAAAAGTACTGTCTTGCCCATTCTTCCAACAGGTTACTGTGCAGTAAAACAGAACAAAAATGATGTAGTTGAGAGCAATCACTAAGAGAAGTGAATAGGGCTGCTCAGGAACATGTTTCACGTCCCCTCCCTCACCCATTGGGTCTCTGAAGATGACTCAATGGCTTTGTCTAGATTAACAGATGAAAATAAAGGAATAATTCTGAATTAAGAGATGTATGAAGGCATTCCCTATGGGGCAGTTCCCATTTGTCACATTGACATGAGACCACACAAAGGCAGCAAAATTATTCAGAGTTGCCCACAATCAACCTTCTGTTTTGTCCACAGCTGCTAGTTCCTGATACAACGTTCCTTTTGCCCACCACATTGGCATTGACATTCAGTGGTCCACTCCAGTCTTTCAATCTTCCACCTTCTTCCAGAAAGCCTTGTCACACTGCTATCCATCAAGTAAGTAGACTACAACTTCATAGGTGGACATCATGATAGCCGTGTTTGGAATCTGTCTGATCAGGTGTGTAGTTAAACCTCGGTACAGAGAGCCGTACCCTTCCTCTCGCACAAGCAAAGAGAGTGTCTGGAAGAAAGATCTGTATTTTGTTCCCTCTTCTCTTAGTCTTGTTCGTACAACCTCTGTACAAAGAAAACCAGTGAAGAAAAAAGAAAAAATGAGTGGTTACTTTCACCACTTTTAATTATTTTTCCCAGCAACCAATCAGTGATTTTTACACAAAAATCCCCCTCTCCAAGTTCTCAATCTCACAACTCCTCTTTTAAAGGAGGAGGAGGAAGACGAACAAAGTAGCAAACCAAGTATCTGTAAGAACAGAATGAGTTACATTTTTGGCAGTATTAGATACTTGACTAAACAAGGCAAATTGATTTTCTTAGCTACAATCCAGAAGAGGACAATTGCTCGGGCTTACATTTTAGCTCCAAAGTTGACACTGGTTCAGTACTCAGTTCATTAACAATGTATAGACAACTACTTTGCAGGAAGATCAAGTCCAACTGAAACAAACTAGACAGCCTGTTTCCCTAGAAGGGGGACAAGAATTTGCTGGCAAATTATGGAAAATTGCTGAGTATATGGAAAGATTCCAACTGAAAAAGTACCTCTTTGAGCACCTTGGGCCATACCCTGGCAAAATACACATTGCCTATGAAAAGGCCCTGCACTTCCATTTCTGAATACTATACTCATGTTGACCTGCTAAATCTGGTATTTAGACAGGGAAGTATTTTGTGAGCAAGTAAACCAAAGTTGGCTACAAATCTCACTGAGAAGACTCCCTTTGATGGATCTGACTCAGGGTCTCAGCTGCACATGTCCCACTTACCATGGGGATATGCTATTGATGTTGCACATGTTTTGGAAGTGGCAGCAGCCATCATCATTCGAACGAAGTCCGATGCTTCTTTTGCTGATTCATCCTCATTGTCCAAGGCAGAAGCAGTCTTATACTCCAGTAATTTTTTCTTAATACTCTCATAAATGACAAAGTGAATAACAGTCTCAGATATGCCCGCGTAGGAAGCGGACATTCCCCGGTAAAAGCCTTTAAAACCATCCAAGCGATAAACTTTGCGGACACACTCAAAAGCGCTCATTCGCTTTTCTCCACGATTCCTAAAAAGGAGATAACAAGTCCAATATCAACTGGTGCAACCAGTAAGACTGGAAAATAATTAAACAGGTTTGGAACAATGTTTGGAACAACTGTTTGAAACAATTAGGAAATACCTAGCACTAATACTGAGGGGCTCCAAGTCAGATACAGCTAAGAACACATAGAACATGAAACCCTCAAAGGCCTTCAGCACTAAATGCAGGTAAAGCATTACACAGAATCCAAGCCAAACTTCACACAGTGACTAAAGAAAAAGTATCCCATAGAAACATTGAGCAGCTCTAGGCCTCCCCAGTTCTCATGCAATAATACACTAAACTGCTTGGAAACAGACTCCCAAATGGGCTATCAATGTCAGTGACTCATGAGAAAAATGACCATTTCCTTTTGCATAATGGATTTGCCTTAATTGCTGCCTCAATAAAGAGCTCTACAGCATTCAGTGGCCAAGAGTTCAAACAGCAGCCCTCAGCATTACAGCTCTCAGCAAACAACTGGCACAGCAACCAAGACAACACTGGGAGCTGTTATTTGATTGAACTAAGCCACTGCTGATGTCAAGGAAAATGCTCATTAGATAGACCTGTTTCAAGCAGTATTTGGCAAATAAAGGCTTATTCCCATTTTGAGCTTGCTCACTGAATTGAGTTGTGCATATCGAAGTAGTTAAAATATTGTACACAGCTATGCAAACCCACGACAACACTGCATGAGATGTGCTTCACTACAGCTGCAAGGGCAGGCACATGGATTGTGCCAGCAGAGGTCTGAGTGAGCAAGTCACAGCACAGAACAGCAGATAACCTTCTAAGGAGTTATGGTAACTTATATGGACACATATCATATGGAATCATATCAGTGTATCTCCCTACAGTTTTAAACAGATGGGAATATAGAGGTCTGTCTTCCTTCCTATTTGCACAAAATTCTATTTTCATCGCAAGTTTTATAATAAGCAGTTTCTATAGTAAATTCTGTGCCAAGTCCAGACCACTTACTGACTATCCCACATTAGGGCAGTTCCTGTATTTCTATCCATGAAAGAAGTCTTCCCTTTTTATAAGTTAGAAGTCATTGTATGTAAAAAAAAAAAAAAAAGCCACAACAACAACAAAAAGCCCCTGAGGATGTCTAAGGCCTTTTTCTAAACATTTGCTATCATACTTAATCCATATTTCAGGAATATTTAGCTCAACAGTTAAAGAGAATGTATTACTCAATGAAAATGTAAGCATATTGGTAGAACATGATTTTAATGAGACTTTTAACCTTGAATTTCATCCCAAATTTGCTGGTCAGTCTACTACAGTGCCTCAAGCATGTCTCAGAATGGATTAAAATAGAGAGAAATGATAGTATAACTTGTAGAGAGACCAGCATCAACTTTCCAAATTTGCAATGTTGAATGTTTAAGAATTCGTTCTCTTTTGGGATGCAGAACAGATTAACAACACTTGAGTACAATCTTATCAGAGCAGTGAGGTTTCCCATTGCCACTTTACCTCGCATCAAGCTGCAATCGTGTCTTTACCAACCAAATGGGATTAGTTGTTGTGATCGCAGTAAAGCCTAAAAAATGTAAAAAGAACAAAATTAGATGTGATAATATCACAAGAACAGCTGCATCTAAGCTCCAAATGCACACAGTAAGGTACAGTGGATGCAAAAACTCGGACTATACTGACTTTTCCAAAGTCCCCATTTTACTGACGTTTTGTCAATCCATACAGCCAATAAACACTTAGATTGTTTTTAAATTTTACATTAATATTGAGTAAGTTTCATTCTTAGCAAGAGATGCCCCATATAAAATAAGCCAAATTAAGTACAGTTCTCTGCCTATCTAATACCAACCCTGTTTTGACACCACAGAACACCAATGCCAACTAGACAAATATCAGCCAATTGGACAAAAATGTCAATAAGAGTTGCAGAGACAGCAATAGCAATTTGAAATGCTATAAAACATTGTCTCAATTTACTCTGTTACCTGAAATACAATCCGAGTTTAAAAGCATGCAGACTGAATAAATACTACTTTTGGTGCAGTTAAAAGGCATTTATTACTGTAAATTAAGAGACCTTTTAATACTGAACTATAAAGAGCAGTTAAATTTGAGTGCTAATCTTGTATTTAGTATTCAAAGCAGAGATTGTTGGCTGGCCTTGGAATACTTTTACAAGCATATGAGTGTTTAAATTGTTAAAGTAAATACTATGACTTCTAACTGTTCAGACAGACAGCAACTACTCAGGCTTGCATAAGGGCCAAGGGTTAAAGCTTTGATTTTCAGTCCACTAAAGAAAACAGAAGAAAAAAGAAAAAAGGAAACAAAAAAAAAGAAAAAAAGGAAAAAAGAAAAAAAAAAGAAGTAAGAATCACTCTTACTTCTGCACAACTGTGGAGAGAGAGAGAGAGAGAAAGCAGAGTGAAAGGCAGCTCTGAAAAAAAGTAAAACTTAAAAAATCATCTCGAGCTGTAATACCACACATGCACCATCAATGAGGTGTCATGTCTGCAGGAGAGAATAGGAAAAAGGAAAAGCTGGAACATGGCCAGGCAAGAGATGATAAATTTAGACACTTGCTCTCTAAGTGACACACATGGCTGGTATATCACTACAACGACATGCTGCTCTCCTGCACGGGGACAGACTGGGGGTGTGGGGAAGGACAGAGTTACCTCAGTCAGTGCTTTGCTGGGGTATGGTACTTATCCAGCAACAGGCTATTGATAAGCTCGTTTATCAGATCAGTAACAGCTCACGCCAACAGATTTAGCAGAACTGGTTGCATACATCTTACTCCTGTTCAATCACAATCTAGGTTTACATTGCACACAAAGGTCTGCAATACTTGGAAATGCCAGGGGATCTTAACTGTTCTAAGGTTTGATCTGTGCCCACCCCCAAAGCTTAAACAGGTCATTATGGTTTTCAGTTCAAGCTCTGAAAAAAAATTACCAGATTTGGCAGCTACTAAGATTGAGCTGGTTTTCTATACCAAAAGAATAAAAACAGATTGGAGGTTTCTGTTCAATCTTCTGATTAAACAGATTTTTAAACTGACTCAAACTTCTTAATTAAGCAACTTCCTGTGGTAGATAATAAAGGTTTGGAGTTGGCTTTCTTTTTTTCTGATTCACTACTCATTTTTCCTATCTCAGTACTTACAGACTGTTCATATGATGGAGAGAAATCCTAACAAGCCAAGAGTTTTATATCTCTATTTCATGAAGGTAAATAATAATGTAAAAAACTCAAAGCAGTGGGGGAACTACTCTGCCATACAAAGCATGGGATGTTTTTAAAACACCCCACGTGCAAAACAGGCTCTGTAGCTCAAGTAGCCAGAGCTTGTCTGACCTGACATTTAATGTCACAGAAACTCCACGGATTCCAACAGTGCTTGAGCCTGAGTTCAACTACACTGAAAGGAAACTTCATTCTTGCATGTTTTTATTTCTTTACACTGGCACTAATAAAGTTTTAATTGTCTTTGACTTCCAATCAGAATCTTTGTGGCATGAAGTGCACTAGAAAATGCACAGAACTGCAACAAAGGATTTGAAATAAGGTGGGGAAAAACCACTCACTTTCCCTACCAACACATCTTCAAGGAAAGACTTCTCTAAAAACCAAAATTAGTTCTTAAGTCACTCCTAGTTCTTAATTACAAAACAATAAAGCCAAAAAGCCTTTTGCATTCCTATTTAAGTTGCATGTTTTGGAATTTTGTTACTGTTAGACCGTAACATACAGTCTTTCTCCTTCATATTCAACTCAAAATAAGGGTCTCTTCAAATCCTGAATCTGGAACAGGCAACACATAGGTACCATCAGTGGCAGTGGCTGAGTGACAGGAGTGACTGTATTCACCCATAGCAGCAGCCTGATACTTCTAGGTTGGCTGGGAAAAGTATATTGGAAATTTCCAGCAAAAAGTAGTTGGCACAGGATGCAGCCCCTACTCTACTCAAAACTGCACTCCTGGGGTCACTGTAAGCATTATTTAAATGCAGCACCTCCAACAGCAGGATCAGACACTCAGCAACATAGCCAATATTTTTCCCCAGGGCTGTCATAAGTCTAAATTGACAATTCAGACCAAAGTTTTCAAAACAAAGGGCCTTCAATAATTCAGGTTTCAAGATGAGATGACTACAGGTCAATTCTTACAGCTAATGTAGTAAATGCAGTTAGTGAAGAAAAATAAATTAAGACTTGAGTGATGCTGACACCAAGGAAAGCCCTCCAAACCATGAAACACACCATTTGGGATCCTTAAGAAGATAAATTTTGGTTTTTAAATACAGAAAATCTGTAGCAAAAATATTTGTTAAAACAAAGTTTGGGGGCTTTCAACAACTGCCATGAAGCTCCATCAATTGTTTCCTTTTTTCTTTTTAAAAGCCTCAATGATCTTTATAATGCTTTACAATGCCTATCAATGAGTTGCATCCTCAAGAAAGATTCCCAATTCATGACAAGTACAGATAAATTTAGCAGTATTACAAACTCCTGTAGTTTTATATGTTTTATTTTATTATATTGCAGTTTCAGAGAGGATTACCTCAATCTACTTTTTCAGCTATCCCAGCTACTGACAGGTAAGATCCCAGGTATTCCTATTATGCATCATATTTCAAAGGATAGGGTTGGTGCTTTTTAATCTATAAGCCAACGTAATTGATACAGACGCATGTGAACATGGAATGATGAATTAAAATTCCAAAGTAGTAAAATAAAAACAAACCAAAAGAATAAACAGAAAGAGACAGAAAGGAGATTATATACACATATTAAAAAAGAAAAAGAAAAGAGGTCTTTGAAATAAACGTGACAACACAGAATATCAGCTGCAGCATTTTAAAGGCAGCTCTGGAACACTGGGGAAAAAAACCCCCAAAATGCCTTGTTTAACCCAGCAGGGGCTTTCAATTAGCCAGAGCTAAGTACAGTAGCAGCTCTCAGTGAAAGGTATTTCCTACCTTTCCCTGAACTGCACAGAAAAAAAAAAAAAATCACTCTAAACAGAGTTAATGAAAAGTGATGTCTTTGCACAACGCACATCATCTGAGTTCAAGCTAGAAGTGCCTTCCCCGTATGTTGTTTATTCAATAGATATCACAAACCCAATGTGTGGTTCTTACACTAGAGGCTGCAAGAGACGCTCAGTTCAGTACTCACGAGGTTTAAGTTAGTCCATATTGCTGCAGGAAGTGACCTGCGGAGGGGGAGCATGAGATGACACGATCTCACTCTTTTCACGGGAGAAATGTACAGTAAATGCCTAAAATAGACACAGGCTTTTCTGTATCATAACAACAAGCAGTGACCTCATCAGACACAAAGTGTACAAATCGAATCCCAGAGGAAGGATTTGTCAATTAATTATTGGGAGATCTAACTGTTTGCAGGTAAAAGTTTAGGAAAAAAAGAAAGAAAAATAATCAAAACAGGCCACAGATATTAAAATAGATGTGTAAAATGCACTGAGTACTGAAATTTCTGCTCATTTGCAGCAGTTTAATTTTACATCTCCAAATACTTACCTATATAGCAAATTTACAAGTGAACCCTCCTCCTTCCCCACTCCCTTGAAAATATTCACAAAAGCTAGCCTAGTCTTAGGACTGAAAAAGCAAAGATAGATGCCTTATGAAATCCAGCTAAGGTCAGTGAACTAAATATGCATTTTATTTGGTATGAATTAATTGTGTGCATAGTACTGAAAATTTACTAAAGTAATGTGTCTCTATATAATAAGGTGATCCCAATTATTTTTAAATTTAAAAAAAAATATCTGCATTTGGGTTGGTTTGACAGTAAAGTTCTAGAAAAAATAGCAACAGCATACAAGGCAAAGTAGTTTTGCAGCAGATTTGCAACCATGTTGTCTGATTGAGGCTGTGAATCATTAAAAAAGCAAACAAGAAAGCCATACAGGAATCAAGTATATCATTCAGTTCTCTACAGCTTTTCTTCTCTGTGGTAAGAAAGGCTGAGTGCAATGAGAAGGCAGAGCTTATAGTGAATCTGAGAATTTAGCCTAACTTGGAAATGTCCAGAAATCAACACTCTTCACACAAGCAAACACTCTCAGTCTTGTAGTAAGTTCAGATATATTCCCTGCCCTGGTTTGCAAAAAGAGAACCATGATATGCTGAGGAGTAGCTGAGTACTTCTTCATGTCAACACAGATATATTTAGGTATGAAGGGGATGTGCTCTATATGCTAGAAACTAGCACAGCAAGAAGACAGCATTCATTTCTATTTGCATAAGGCATCAGTTACTAATATGTAAATAATTCATTCTTCTTGGGATAAAACAAACTTAGTAGAAGAATTTTAAAACCATAAATACACGTTTTGAGAAGAATCAGGCCTAAAACCAACCAACAAAAGAAAAAATGCTTAAAATACTATAGCTCAGCTTTTCACTCCCAAAAACGCCATGTGCATGAAACAATCCTTATTTAACAATGACAGTCTAGCCTGAGACATGTATTAGCACATGATACAAATAAACAGAACTTAAAGTTGACCGAAGTTCACTATTTGCAGTACTTTAATAAAACAATGTTACAATTGGTTTTTTTTAAAATGTATTTTTGTATCATTACTGTATTTTGCAACCTACAGGAAAAGCTTTGCAAGTGCAAATCCCACTTCATGCTAATTAGGTATTAGACTTTACGAAACAGCAAGGTCATATCAAAAAAAAAACCCAACCCACCAACAAAACAACAACCCTCATTTAAGACTGAATTACTCAACTCCTTACTGAAACCAATGGCAGCTGAAAAAGAAAAACACCAATACTGATTATTTTTTGCTAATTCTGAAGTATTTATCCACCTTGCCAATTCTGAAATCTTAGGTTCCAAAGCAAGTATTGCAACGATCTTCTGTATTAACCTGTCAGCCAAATAAGAGCTCATATTTGATCCTTCCCCTGTTATTTTGCCATTTCTTTAAGGTGATTTGCATCATACAGCAATACAAACCTTGCAGGTAAAACTGTTAATAGCTGGTTTAAGTGCATTTTCTGAAATATATTAGAATTACAAAACAAGGTTAGCACATTCCCAAGAAAGCACTGTTAATTTTAACTGCAGAGTCCTTTTCATGTATCAGAATAACACCAGAACAGAGAACTGAAATGTTGTTTGTCAAAGAACCTGAGAATTTCTGTACTGTACAGTGCCAAGACCTGTGGTGTGAACCTGCACCAACCATTCCATTTCACTTACTGGTTTAGAAATACAACTGCAGAACCTGGGAAGTGTGAGAAAGTTAACAGCCCCAAGAGCTGCTCAATGTTAAAACTTGTACACAAAAGTAAAAAAAGGCAAACAGCAATTAAGGCTCAAATCCATTTCCCCAGTGTCCTGCAGCTGTACATACAAACGCACACAACCAACCTTCTGGAAGGGAAGTCGCTACAGAGCTCCATGACAAACTACAGCCTGAGGCTGCAAACACTCAGGAAAAGGCACTGCAGCACATCTCCATAAATGTACTTTTCACTACAGAATGAGGGCAGGAACTTCCAAAGGTGAGGAACACTCAGCACCTTCATTTGTCTTCAACTGAGGACAGACTTGTTTATATCACCCACACTTCCCCCTGCCCCCAAATTAAAGACATGTTTTATTCCCTTGACAAGAACCTGAAGACTCTTCATTTTTCTTGATGCAATTAACTGATTAGGATGAACTCTTCATTAAATCCCCTTCCATCCCATTCCCCATGCTGTTCACCTACAAACAAAAACACACACTTCTGGATGATCAAAAAATCAAACCCTGCATTGTCCTTGTCTGACTCAGGTGAAATAAAAGAGCTCTTCTTACACCTTAAAGATTAAAACCTGCCACAACATTTCATGCGCCAGAGATGAACATTAGAGTCATTTAGGTATAAAGCTAACATCACTTATATTTTATATGCTATATAAAATCTTTATGTATCAGATTATTAGCAAACATTAAATAGAAAACCAATCCTCTTCCTTACTCTGACATCACACCTCTGTGAGTCCATTCCAGATTGCTGGTACTCACATTCTATAGACTGGTTGTAAAATTTGACAGGAATTAGAAACTTCAACAATTAAATTGTCAGAATTCATCTGTGAAGTGCCCATGGCCTATAAAAAAAATATGAAAATTTGTTTTTGTGCAGGAAAGGCGCAGGCAACAATAGATAAACTGTTGCCAGCCCAAGTTTTGATTTTCCCAGCACAAGTTCATGACCATAGCTCAGTTGCCTTTAACTCCCCCTTGTTAATGATCCCAAAGCACAAAATATACAAATAGAGCAATAAATATTGGTAGCTGCTAAAATACACCAAAGATACACTGCAGATATAAAATAGGAATTATTTCTTCAGAGATGAAAACACATGAAAACTATGAAAAATCTGCTCTTCTCTGAGACTTTAATGGTAGAGCAAGCTTCTCACAGATTGGTATATGAACAAAGGAGGGGGGAGTGTTACATATAATTTACACAAATAACTGCAGGCACATTTCTGAAAGACAAAAATAAGTCAAATATACAAAGCCGTAGCAGAAAGTGGTGATAAAAAAACTGATTAAGAAGAATTAAACCAGAAGTCAGTGCAAACAATGTTTATAGCTTACAGAGCAACAAGTTACTGTTTTGAAAGGTTACATTTTTCATTTCACAAATTTACAACTGAAAAAGCAGGCATGCAGGTTTTCTAGAGAAGACTGCTCACACACACTTATTTATCACTCAGTGGAGTTTCATGCATATAATTCTCTAGAGAGCCTGTTTAATGAGAGGCCAAGGCAGATAACCACTAAAAAGACATCATTCAATTATTGAACATGTTCTGTTTTGTTGGGGTTTTTTCCACATTTATTGTCACCTCTCATTTGCAGATATGACTGTAGGATGAAGCAAAAAAGTTACAGATCCTTACCTGCCACACCAGCTGAAATCATGTGTACCTGGGTAGAATCTGGATTGAAAATATTGTTCAACTTTTCCTTGCAGTTTGAGTAAGCAGCAAAATATATTGCTCTAAAATTAGAACAAAATCCAAGTTATGTTATGTTTAACATGTCAAAATCCTTAACAAGCAGAGCCATTAACTTCACTGACTGAAGATTATCTTGGGCTAAAGCTTCCTTCCTCAGTAAATAACTACTCAAGGATTAACTCTTGCAAACTAGTATAGTGGGACTATACTAGGAATGGAAAAGAAAAAACTAAACATGACACTTGAACTTTTTTTCCCCCCAGACAACAGCTCCAATTATCAATTAGTGAGGGGAAGGACAGACAGTGTGAAATACGGCAGTGAGTTTTGTGACACTAGGAAGTTCAGCCAAGGAAGAAAAACACTAAAAAAGTTCCAGTATTCTTCAACATTAATAATAGAACAAATTTCTTCTAATGGACCTAAACTCATTCGAAGAGCAGGACAATTTGAAGAGAACTAGCAAGTATGTAGCTTCTTAAAAAAACCAAAAACCACATTCTTATCACTATAGCATTTAAGATTTAAAAGTTGCTAACTTGTGGTTATAAATATTTATGCTTTAAATGCTAGAACAGCTGTGAAGCTGCAATTCACATTTTGTTTCCAGAGTTCTGTATTTATAATAGACACTGATTTTTGTCTCTGAATACACCATGAAAAATGTTGTAAACTTGTGCTACAATCAAGTTTGTGAGCTGGTATCAAAACAAAGCCAGACAATGTCAGCATCCCGATTCAATATTATGAAAAATGCTTGCTTTTGGTCATTAAAGCTAAAAAACTTATTTTAAGCACATCTAAACCTCACATTTCAGGTTGTAACGCAGTTGTTTTATATCTACAGACACCTCTCTGCAAGAGAAAAAAATGAATGTGCCACTTTTCCCGAGCAGAACGTTAACATCATTAGCTGTGCAAACATGTTTTTCTTTATTACAAAAAAGATAAAGTGCTTGTTTTGTGGGTGTAATTTCTAAAATGGAACCTGTACTCAGTTAAGTACACTGGATGTGTTATGAAACATGCTTCTCTACAGCTTATTTAAACAAAGAGCTGATGTTAAATCCACTTAGCTAATGCTTAATTGAAATGAAGTACTGGTTGGAAACAGAATCAGCCAGAGGGAAATAAAGATGTGCTTATAAATAAGTTTTGCACACTATATCAAGCTGACATTTTTGGTATGGCGGATGGGAGGCAACAAGCTAAGTATTTCACCTGGGTGAAGAACCAAAGGGGAACAGAAGGTTTCACATATAATTAACTGAAAAAAATTTGGTTTTTTCAGCTGAGGATATTCTTCATGGAGGATAGACACTTATGCAACGGATCCCATTCCTGGGTAAAAATGTCTATTAAAGTGATATCAATATTGAAGATTTGACAGAACAGACTGGTCTATTGTACAAAAGTACAGGCTCTCCAGACTAGGAAGTGCTGACATCCCGTAGGTGTCAAGAACAAAAACGTTACTGCGTTTACTTCAGCTTTTCCAAAGACTGGTGCTAATCTAGTGATCAGAAAATACCTCAGATATTCCCAAATCCTTAAAAAAATTTGCTAAAATAAAGATAATCTAATTCCTTCATTGTGTTTTTCTCTTATTTATGCAGAGGATCTAAAGAACATTATCTCATCACATCTAAAGTTCAGTTTAGTAATATTTTTCAGAAACATCCCAGTACCTCAAACCAGAAAAGTTAGGATACTCTCCAACAGTGTGCAAGAGATAGGAATGTTTTCTCTTCAAACAAAATAAACAAACAAACAAAAGCAGGGCATTAAGTCAAGGAAAGAATAAAACCTTTGTGGAATATATTCCCCCTGCATAAAGGCTCTTCTCCCAAACAGAGAAGAAAAACTATGAGCCAGGAAACAACTTCAAGTATCCTCATCCAGGCCTAAAGAATTATATTACTTTTACACAGCTTTTTTCTGTACTCTTCCTATGTACTCTCCTATTTTTGGACTGAACTTCAGCTAGCAGTTCTATGTAAGGATAAATTCAAACTCTGGCATGATCTGTTCCTCTCTGCCTGCCAGCACCAGCCGAGGAGCTGGAGTATTTTTGCTGATGCAGAGCAATAGACAATAGCAACACCACTGCCAACTAGATCAGATTTACATCCTCAGCCCTGCACTGCCCCAGTACCCTTTGGAGCCCAGCCCACTGCTAGATCTGCTTTCTCTGGGACAGCTGGTGAGTCATCATACCCAATGTCTCAACCTTTCTGAAGTTTCAGAACAGGCTTTCTCCTCCTGCAGGGGAGCACCAGGCAGTGCTTCACCAGAACTCAGGAAGGAAGACCCAGTGTTTTGAGGATACAGTCACATAATTGCCTTCTGAAGATGAAGGATTAACTGAAAGCTAAGTATACCTTTGTATTTTCCGAGATCCAAACTTGTAGTTTACATGTGCAATTCCTTACAAATTTTTCTTTTTAACTGGACAAAACTCTGCACAAGGGATAGTACACAACAGTAAATACTACTACAGTAGCACATAGTATAAGAAATGCTGAGACAGCTGGAGGTCTGGAGTACATAAATGGCTCAATTCCTCAGGCAAAAAGTTACCCCAGGAACCAAAGGTTACCTGCTGCCAATTAAGTATTTACAACTGCAGATGCAAGACTTTTTTCAAATAAACCTTAAATCCCTTAATGTATTTCATTTATTGTGCATATCCATACTCACCTGGAAGGTGCAACACCAACTAAATTAGGACCCAGCCCTCTGAATAGAGATCGAGGGCCTTCATTTTGCAAGATCATCCTAGAAAACAAAAAGACAATACTGGAACATTCACAGCAAAATTAAGGAATGTACTAACCACCAAAACTATATCGTGTGAAAAGCTTTCATAGTAACTGATATTAGTACAGTGCTGACCATAAAAAACATTAGTCATTTCCTAGAATCAGCATAAAAAAATTACATTATTGCTCAACATACCATGAAAACCATACACTAAATGCAGGAGTAAGACTTAACATCTCAATACAGGTTTAACTTACGTATAGGAACACATACATGCATGGAGTTGTCTGTTAGGAAGTTAAAGAAAGCCTCCTTGAATCTGGGACAAGATACAAAGCATGGAAATGTTCCCATTCATGTAGGTTGTAGATTGCTCAGGAAACAAAAATACTTTTTTCTACACTACATTCCTTTCACCACTCTTCAGCTCCCAATGCTTGTGATCTTTTTTGAGTGGGAGGGCCAGAGAACAAAGGGCAAGAGAAGGAGAGGAAAGAGACTTCAGAAGTTCAGTTTCACTGAGTCATTGCTGTCCAAGAGCCACTCTGGAAGATGTTGCTCTACTGCTCATGACACCCAGCTAAGGACACCTTTCGCAATTTATTATCTCTTCTCAAAAAGAGAGAGACCTCAACATGGCTTTGCATGTGCTACCCCACTGTGATTCCACAAGGTTCCCAACAGTTCCATGGCAGAAGTTTGCATCTGTATCTGTAAGGCTGCTTTCCTCCATGTTCTGGTTTTCTCATACCCATAAATTACCGAAATCCACTAAGTATTCAACTAGTAGCCCATTCTTAGCTTTTTCTTTAAGGCATGGTGATTATTTTGCCTGTAGTAAAAGGAAGTTGAAAACTTCAATGTGAAAAGTGGCCCTTGCTAGAGGCTGGCAGGTATTTCCTCCTATTCCTCTGAACTGCTGCCTGTGTGCTCCTATCCAAGCACTGCTGCTGGGCTGTGGAGCCAGTGGTTTTTTGCTTTCTGACTTGTCCCAGAGAAGACAAACCTTACCTGTCCACACAAGGTAATTCACTGATAGTAACTGAGACAAGAGTGCAACCCATGCAGAGTCACAGCCACAGTACAGTCCTCACATCTCCTATACCATGTCTACTATGAGCACAGCTCAGGAAAGACTGCTTGGGTGGCAGCAGGGTATAACCTTCCCCATTTGTGGAATTTACAGAGAAGCAGGGATACAAGCAGTGAGTTGAGACCTCAAATAAGGCATTATTAGTCCTTTAGTTTTGCAATATGGATCCCATGTAGTTGTGGATTTTAGGAAGAGTTGAAGACCTTTATGCAGCAAGGTACCCTGGCACAGCAAGGGACTATGCATTAATATTCAGTTTTAGTGAAATCAATCTGCCCCACAATCTAGATGCTAATCACTGGTATTTTACAAAGTATGGTAGGACATGGGAAGAGCAGCAAGGACTACCTGCATCCCATTACTGCAAATTGCTCTAGCAATTACTTTAGAACCAGATTTAAAGTTAAGAATTAACTACATTCCCAGATGCTGCAAAACAGAACCCTGTGCTTATTGATTTAGAAGCATTGGCCAATGCACACAAATAGGTCTCCTGTATATTTCTTCTTCAAAGAGCCATGCAGGTTAATGACAAGTCAATTACTCAATAAAGCAAACTACCCTTGTATAAACGGCCATTTTGTTTGGAATTTACTACGAGAACAAACAAGTGAAAGCAATCTATAGCACTGAAGGAGATTCCAAGCCTATTCTGACTTCCAGCAGCTGATTCACAATTGCTCTGCTGCTAAATCAAACTGAAAGTTTGCCTTTACTTTCACTAAGCAAAGATAAAACAGTGGTTCTGCAGTTACCACTGCTATTTAGGAATACTGACATATAAGGCATCCAGCAACATTCCAGCTTTCTGTCCATAACAAGTAGCTATCATTTCACTATGTGAGCAGCATTGCTCCACAGCAGTAATTGGAATATTGAGCGCATACTCAAAGACACCTTGGAAATACAAATAACTTGGACCTTGTTTTTGTCATCCTGAAAGCATTTTCATGCCTTGCAATGCTGAACCCAATTAACATGATCTGTGTTCACTTAAACCACTACTTAAAACTCACTACCACCACATCATGTGTTACACATGTATATATGCACATATAGCTATACATGTATTCAAAGCAGCAGGAATCTCAGTGTCTTAGAAACATAGGAATGAAGTGTACCAGGTCTATTTGCTTCTTTTGGATCTACAGTCCCAGAATCTGACAGAGAGCAAAGAGCTAAAGAGAGGTTGCAACAGACAGGATTATATTGGAGGTAGCTACTGACGCTCTTTTCCATTCACAGACACCAGCTGGAGAAGTGCCAGAGGCTGCACTGAAAATAAGACACAAACTTTTACATTAAAGAGCAGATCCCAGAGCCTGCACTTGTTTACTGAAAGCAGTTAAGGGCAAATCCATGGTTGGAAGAGCAGGACAAGTGCCCCATACGACCTCAACTGACCTTCTTATGTCACATGGAGAGCCTGCACTGGGAGGCTGGTGAGATTTCCATTAGCAAGACCTCAGGTTTAAATTGTGCAAGATGAATGATGAGAATATGGAATATGAAACGCAACACATATCTAAGAACAAAAGAATTTGCTTTGGTTGCCAATCAATAGAGTCACCTGTTATTCTGAGTTTGTTTCCTGACAGAGATGCCTTTGAAGTCACCTCCACTGATGCTTAAGATGCAGAAATGATTCTACAGCAATCAGTTCACTGAAATTTTGACATAATTTGCCTGATTCACGCTGCTTTTAGACTGAATAATGTGAGCCTTGGAGCACTGCACTGAATTTGCTATGACACAACCACACTCTGACAACTATGAGTCAAAAAATATCAAGTGACAGTAAGGGCATGACAGTGACAAAGGAATCCAGTTTTATTTCCCCACTAAACAGCCCTAGTACCTTAAACAAGAGTAACCATGTCCTGCACCTATGTATTTTTATTGTCACAGTCCATTGCCATGTCACTTGGTATTTTTTCACATTTACTGTATTTAAAGAACTTGAAACCCAGAATTTGTCAAGATTCAACCAATTTTCTAATGCAAGAAGCAGTAGCAGGTCCTTCCTGGAAGAAATTTCCCCTCCTCCCCAAATACTGAAGGTACCTCCCCTCCTCCTAACTGGTGAGCCCGAGCCCCCCAGGGTGAAGTGAACCCTTCCTGTGGGCATTACAAGCAGTTTAACTGTGACCTTACAACTTTCCTGCTGGCTCCTGAACTACACAAGCACTGCCAGCAAGGAGAGGAGAGGCAGCCGTCATTCAGTAAGGCACTACACAAACAAGACATCCCAGATCATTGCAAAAGCTGACCGTAGCTATTTCTTACTAGCTTTAAAAGAGTATTACTAATCACACATCCACCAGAACACATTCAAAGGCATAAAATGTGTGGGTGGTGAAAGCTGAAAGAGACTAAAAGGCTGAGTTAATTTTAATTGCCTCCACATTTGGTTACTTCTATGATTTGGACACAAATAGTTAAAAAAGTCTTATACTAACACTTTTTCAGAATGAACATGAGAGTCTGGCATGTAAATGTTACAATGTTGCCAGCACGAAGTTAGGAGCTGAGTTGTACAAGGTAAATCTGCTCTGGCTACTTGGAAGATAAAAGCTCAAGCATGAAGGACATTTGAAAATTTGGAAACAGTTAAAAGGCAAAATATGGGAAGTCATCTCCTAGTAACATCACAACACATGTAAGAGTCAATCTTTCACACAGATTTGTTCAGCACACCTGTCCTCCTCCCTCCCCAAAATGAACCCAAACCTTTGTGCCAGCTACACTCACTTCAGACAGTGGAGAGGTCCAGGAGAAACTCTGGTTACTCGGTTGACAGTAGCACCATTCACAGTGTTGAGATGAACTTCAGATATGTAGAGAGTCACAGAGGAGGACTGCAGTCGTGTTTTTACAACTTCCAGTGGACATGTCAGAATTGCACCAACAGTACCTCCACATCTGCAAAGGTAAATAGGATCGCCACATTTTTAACTGCAAAGTAACTGAAGGGTACCTTCACATAGAACGGACATTATACTCAACACAGTCACACTGCAAAGGTGAAGAACCAACAGGAACATGTGTCACAATGACAGTTATTTGCCCTTGAAGGCAAGTAAACTGTTAAGTCAGTTTGTAAACCCCACAACTTGAAGTGAAAATTTAAACAGAAAAAAAAGTAGTCAAGGTACATAACTTTCAGTACATGCTGTTCAAGTCAGTTCTGGAAAGTAGCTCAGTAGCTTAAATGTTTAACTTTTTATGGTAAATTTTAACTTTTTTTTTTTAATGTTTAGTGTGCTCCTGACCACAAACAAGGTGCCAAAAATCCTTAAGGGCAGAAGAGGTTTATGCACTATGCACACAGGGCTACATGTAAAAACTGGTAAAATCTGTGGTGTGGCAATTTAACACCGTCTTCAAAAGCCCGACTGCATTTCAGTCCTTGTACCATGAAAGCAGCAGCTGTGCAAGTGCTTCCTGAGCTCTGCCCATTTCAGAAAGACAGACCAGGTACTGTAGAATAGAACCTGCAAGGCCAGAAGAGCTCACACGGCTGACCAGGTGAAGAGTTGCAGGGTTTGCTTCAGTCTGCCTCTCGTTCTGAGAGCAAGCCAAGGCAAGCTGTGCACAGCTTGTGCTGACAGAGCAGTTCCTGCCATTCTGCTCGAGCACAGCGCAGCCAGGAACACGCTGCCCTGCACAGCTCTGCTCAGAGCCTTCCTGGGCTTCCTCAGAACTCAGTGATTAATATCTACATTCTTAGCTGTGCAACTAGAGCCTCAGAGGGTAAAATAGCAAATCTACAAATTCTGAGTTCCAAGACTCAGTCTCTTGAACACTTTCAGAGATCAGTATTCTTAACATTGCTAAACACCCTTCTTAAAACTATGGCCAGGACACTATCTCCTTTAAAAAACAAACTAACTAACTAAAAATCCAACCCAAGGAAGCAAACCTAGATTTCAATTCAGGTATTAATGCTAACTACAGCTCAGTTTGAAATGCACTAACACATAAATACAATTTGTACTAAATTCAAAGGGCGAAGCATTTGCTTCCCTAATAAATATAATAACATATATATATAATGAGAAGAAGTGCTTGATTCTGACAAGATAGTTATCAGCTATTTTTTTTTTGTAACACAAGAAGCTCAAACACCCCCAAACCCTTTAATAAGCTGTAAGCCTGTTCAAGTCTTTTTAAAATGTTTTCCAAAATGCAACAGAGAGTTCAGTCCAAAGTAGGAGTAACAGCTAAGACTCAAGATCTCCTATAAATTTTAATAGGAGGGTAGCCTGACAACTCTCTTCTACCACAGGGAATACAAAAAATATAGCAGTACACCCTACAAACCTAATCTGTTTGTATGAAGTGAACTGAGAGTAGAGCTGCCAAGCAGAAGTTTGATGATGTTCACTTAACACTCCATTTAAACACAGTGACCTAGAGGTACCCCATTACTAAGCCTAAAGGCATCTTGCCCATCCCTAACTCCAACATTAGACTGAAGTCTATTCTCTTCCAAGGTTTAATTGGGGAAAGATAATGAGTTTCTTTGCCAGTCTGGAAAAAAGTGTTATCACAGGAAGACAAAAGACAGTCCTTCAGTATGTGCCGCACACATGTGGTTACTGCCTCACACAGACCTTAGAGCAACCTGCTCTGAATGAACAATTCACTTGTTTCTAACAGTAAGTTACATATAAACTTATTTTAAAATTAGAGTTGCAGAAAGAGAGTAGTAGATGTGCTAATATTTATTTCAGCCAGGGTTGGAAGTAGCAGGAGCATGTAACATGTTAAGGCTCCTTATGAACAGCATGTGAGAAGTGCAAGTAGATCAGCTCCCAAAACAATTTGACATGAAGCTGCTGAAGCTCTAAAGCTCTGAGACAGACAAAGTTGTCTGTGTTTCCTGCAGTTCAAAACAGACTCCACCCCATAGTAACGTGCCTGTGCAGGCAATGTAGGAAGTGGGCTTCAGAGTTTATCTCCTTTCTTGCAATCCTTACATTTCTGTTCCCCTTGAGCTTACCCTCTTGAAAACATTTCTGCGTTTCATTGTGGACAGGCTACACAAGAACTTGTTTTCAAGCAATACTAATCACAAGAGAAAGTACATGGTATGATTTATATTAATGAGATAAATGCTATGAAGTGGGGAAGAAATGAGGACAAAAAACTTGACCTGCATTCTTGAACAAGGCTTGGAGTTTGGAGCCCTTAAGTTCCCTCCAGCTACATCAGAGCAGAAAAATTTTCTAAAGTTGAAGATTAATGCTGACCTGGATGCTCCCCTACACCACACCCAAATCACAAGGGATGCCTGACTGCAACACTTCTGCCAGACATCCACTGTAGATGGGTCACACGTCCTTCACTCAGCAATGGATTACTTGGGAAGAGGGCTGATACACAGCTACTCTGTGGTTGCTCTTTGTAACTTTGGCTACAGCAGGCACTGGTCAGTGACAGCCAGCAGATGTAACAGCAGCCAGCACTATGATCACACGCATCATAAGCTCTCTTTAAGAGCCTTTTCCTGCACCACATTCTGCCATTCGAGTAATTTCAAATAATCAGCACCCTTGGCAGTTTCTTGCTGTTGTGCTTCTTTGGTTAGCCTTCTCTTAAACAATTTAAGATGTCTTGACTAATTCCAAGAATATTTTTAATGCTTTCCACTATTGATAGTTTTAATTAAACTTCTGTCCCCCATCTTCAAGACCTCAAGTTGCTAGTTAAAATTGCTGAAGAAAGCTGAGAAGTTTTACAGTGCTATGTGGTTCTGTAATTCAAGTCTTGGCAAAATTCCCAATTTCTACTTCTGTCAAAGTAATATGTGACTTTCCCAGCCCCCAAAAAGCCCCATATAATAGACAAAACATCTGAAACTGAAGGAGTAAAAGAAATATCTTGATATGTTGAGGAACCAGAACTTTCTCCACGGCCACAAGATCCACCGAGTTTGAATTAAACTACTAAATGAAGGCATAATTCAGTAACTACCCTGACTTGTCTACTTCACTTGACCTTTAAGATAAAGACCACAAGGCTTGACAAAAATCTGTTTATGAAAAACTGTCAGTAAACAGAGCTTGTGGGTAAACAAAGAAGAGAAACAATTCAAGAATATGCACACTGTACAAATAAGCATAGCAGCTGTTCTGTCACCAGCATCAATGACAGTGTATTTTACTTAGAAATGTATTTCCAGCTTTGCTTATTTAACACACTACTGGGAATACCATCAGAGACAGCTATGTTTTTGTCCTCAAGTCCTTGCAGGCCATTAACAGCCAGCCACCAGCTCCAGCCTACAACAAGTGCTCTATAAATCGCCAGCAGACTGCTGCCACTTTTCCTGCTACCGTCCTCACTGGCTCAAATTAAGGGGAGTATTTTTAGCTTGTGGCTTAACACACATTAGGAACTAGAACAGTTCAGAAAAACTTTATTTAAACAGTTTGAAGAATATGAGATTTCTTCTCCTGGAAAATGCAGGTGAGATTTTGTAAACTACTTCAGAAATTTCGACTACCTAAAACCACTCTGGGCTTGAGTCTCTCCAGCCATGCATGCACCAGGCCCCAACAAGTGTGACTTTCAGGAACACTTACTAATCTGTAGCTTTTTCTCCAGGATTAAATGAATTTCACCTGGTAGTGTACATAGGTGAGCGAATACACTCCTGCTGACACAGTACAAATGGGAAGTGAAGAATGGCAAGACCTGAGACACTCCTGTGTCTGAGTGCTTACTGCAGTTTCCAGTGAATGCTGTTCAGAAGACCAGTTGCTCATCTTATCTAAAATGTGACATTCACCTCTCATCAATGTTTACTACAAGCCTTCTTCAGCTTTACCAAGCGAGTATTAAAAAAAGCTTGCGAAGCTGACTTTCATCAGAAACATCTGATCATAAAAGGCTACAAGAATCCACCTGTAGGGTCCAAGTAATTTGAAGGGCAGAAAAGCAGAGATCAGTAGGTAAATCCACAGAAATAAACACTCTGGTTAAAAAAGGAAGACCAAAATCCCACTACTATTAACACAGTCAAGTTAGAAAATTAAAATTTCAACTTGAGCCTTCTTGTATAGTTTAAGAGACGTCATACTCAGTGAAACAAGATAAATGGACATCACAAGATGCAGTTACCACCTGCAGGATCATGACAGACCTAAAAGAAAAACAATAAAACTAAGAACAGTTGTCTACTTGACATCTCTTGGACTGAAGAATCTAGGAAGATGGCAATGTTCTCCTAAACTAAGGAAGACATTTCTCCTCCAAAAGCATCCATGAAAAAAGAAAAAAAAAAAAAAAACCAAAAACCAAAAAACAAAAAACCAAAACAACACAAAAGAAACCCCAACCACCCACAACACATTTAATTTGATCCCAAATGTCGATTTAGAAGACCATCACCTCACTTGTTTAACAGAAACAAACCTGGAACTATCGGGCTTTAAATTCTGCTAACAGTTCAACAGATACAGCTCTGACAACCACTGTCCTCAGACAGACCTGCATTATTTGTGTGACACTCCAAGGAAAGAAATATGCACATGCTTCAAAAACCTAAACCTGTTCAGCCTTCACATCCCAAGTTCTCCTTCCAGACATGGCTACACAAGAAAGTCTTCTCTTATTATTGCAAGGTGAAGGTATCTGCTAAGGAGTCACTGCCCTTGTCCAGAGCAGCTGAGTATCTTCTACTGGTACCTTTCAGCCCGGCAAGTACCACCAGAGACAGCTCTAGCATGAATGAGGGTCTCAAATTCAGCCACTGGACTGTCTAGAAATGCTCTAAAGCACACTAATATTTCAAATGCCAGTGCAGGCTGACTTAGAACTGAAACTGTCATTGCACATTTTCTTAAATTCCTTGAGATAATGATGTATTTTACAAGAACAAAAGCCATGGCTGCCTAGTGCTAGTTTCAGATTCACCTTTCACAGTATTTGTAACCACAGCCTCAAAGACTTAAAGATAACCCTTGACCCTGTTATCTTAGGTCTACATTCATTCATGTATTTTACCAGTTACTTATCTTTCCTGTACAAAAATGAAACTTTCATGCAAACACTGGCTGTCAAAAGACACAGCAAGAAACCTGAGCTCAAAACTCTGTCAAAAAAAGAAGAAAATTATCCAAACAACTTGGAATCAGAGCACCTTTCTATCTCTTCATCACTTACTGCAAATTCAGGTCCCAAGTCTATCAGCAGTTTCATGAGCTGTCTTAAACCAGAGTAACTTCCACATCAACAAAGTTGCAGCTTTGTATATTAATTTTACTGTATCTGTCTTTAGAGAGTTTAGAAGGGCTTTAGCAAGTACAGCTTTCAAAAACAGCATTCATTAATCCTGAATTTTCAGGGTTTTCCTGTTATTATACTGTTCAACTTGAGTACTAGCAGCCAAAAACCTTTACCCACCTTACTCATCAATTATGTTTCTTTGTTGAAACTTAGAAAGTGTAAGTTAAGCTCACATCCTTAAACTACAAATACTAATCAAACGTGCTATTTCTAATTAACAGTGTAAAAATAAAATTGCCCTGGATGTGCTGCCACACAGAAACTTACAAGTGAAAACAGGAAAGCCACCACCACAGGATCAAGCATCACTGGGTTCCATTATTCAAAACAAACATCAACATGAACAGTGTAGCTTCTATTAGGAGCCAGGGTAAATAAATGTTTACAATAACATTTGTATTAAGCAAAAACAGCTCAAAGCATCTAGAAAGAAATATGAGAAAAATACCAGTGGCACAGTTTCTCAAGTAGTGACAGCAATTTTCATGCAATTTAGTAACCCCATGGAGCAACCCCAAGCTTTAAACAAACACTGTCTTGTTTCACACAAAAATGCATCTGAATATAAAAATAACCTCAAGTTTGGACAGAAGGGCATTAACCTCCTTCTCACTTGTTCTGAAACACATCCAGGGTTATGCCAGGAATGTATTTTAGGGCAGAGAGGAGCTGAGTGCTTAGCAACTCAGTTATGACTCAAGTGGCTGTTTTCTGAAAGGGAGTAAAAAAGCCCCAATCATCATAATATGTGTTACACATTATTAACTATCTTCTGAAATCAGAAAAAGCCCAAGGATCTTTAATCTTTACTTCATATATTTCAACAGTGTCTGATCTTGCTGAGAATTCAAACACTTACTTAAATACATTTTCTGCACCTTAACCATTTTAGCCACTGCAGGGATTTGCCAAGAACCTCTGTCAGACAGAGTGGTAACAATTACAGACCAATTTAAGACCATTCTATAATCAAAACAAATAAAGAGGCTCCTTCCTATACTTCCTCACACATTATATTAGAAAACAGCCAGATTTCTGCAAGAAAAGCCAAGAGTGAAGAAAAGAAGCAAACCTGAGACTATCCAACTGTGAACTCGGAAAAAGCAGCTGTCCACCTCCTAACCCAATCCCCTCCTTTTGCTGAGGAAACAAGGCTCACACAAGTTCACTGCTCTGATGGAAGCTTGTATGATACAGAATTACTGTCAAACTTTCTGGAAATGAAGAATAAATCATGAAAACCTGAACACTATTTTTGTAGCCAACACCTGAATTTTCACTGGATGGCTGCAAGCCAGAACATCCAAAACATATTAATCTTTCCTATAAAGCAAAACATTAAGGTTTTCTACTACTTTTTTTAATGAGTCTCACAACTAGAAAAGCAACTATAACTTACTACTTGAACTAAAAATGTTAATTACATCCTATATTTCAATCACTACTTTTTAATTTAAGAATGGAGAGTGTTCAACTGCATCCTTGCTTTACACTAAAAGGACCTGAGTTTATACTACCAACATAATGTCTACAATGATAATAGCTGCTATTTGACTGTGTGGTGGAAAAAGAGAAGATACACAAAAAACCCCATACAGCCTAGGCAGCTACAGAGAGATCCCAGAATGGCCCCGCTTACATTACTAAGCCAGCAGTGTCATCTGTTAAAGTTTCATTACAGAAAGCAGGAACTGAAGAATGAACTTCAACATAAAAAAAAAAAAAAAAGCCAAAAGCCAGCAGACAGAGATAATCATGTTGTTTCCATAGAGGCTCTGGTGCAACTTAAATGCAAACAAAGCTCCGTTCCTCTAAGTTTCACTGAAGACTAAAGATCACTCAGGTGATCTGTAGTGCACCATGCTTGCAAAGTCATGAGATGACCCCAAAAAACTCCTCTACTGCAAAATGTGACCAAATAGACAGTGCTAGCTTGGCTGAACTAAAGTTACAGGAAACATGTGGCTGGCACTCAACCTCTTCGTCACAGCATAACCCCTGACCCAGCTGGCCAGCACCTAACCATTGACCAGACTGCTCTGCAATAAATAGGAATCAGCAAGCTGAGCTGAGCAATCTTCATCTGGTCTTGAGTTTGAGGTTTGTAAACCTGTTTCTGACATAATGCACAATTCTGCCCAGTAATTTCCCCTGTGCAGAGCTGTCAAGCTGAAGGGCTACAATCAGGCACCACACAAAGAACCCTTAGAGCTGGAAAGGACCTCTGGAAATCATATTGTCTAATGTCCCTGGCAGGGTCACCTGGAGCAGGTGACATAGGAACATGTCCAGGTGGGTTTGGAACGTCTCCAGAGGGGGAAACTACACAACCTCCCTGGGCAGCTGTTCCAGTGCTCCGCCACCCTCAATATAAAGAAGTTCTTCCTCATGTTGAGGTAAAACTTCTTGTGTTTCAGTTTGTGGCCTCTGCTCCTTGTCTTGTAGCTGGGTATCACTGAAAAAAGTCTGGCCCCATCCTCTTGGCACTTCTTTGAGATATTTGTACGCATCAATGAGATCCCCTCTCAGTCTTCTCCAAACTGGGCTAGAAAACAGGCCCAGCTCCTGCAGTTTGTTCTCATATCAGAGATCCTCCAGATCCCTCATCATATCTGTAGCCCTCTACCAGACCCTCTCCAGCAGCTCCCTATCCTGCTTGAGTTCCTGCTATTGCTTTTCTGAATGCTTACAAGGATGCAAAGTCTGAAGAAACCAGTACACATTACTGCATCTTGGGCCTCCTGCTGCATAACCACTCCCCTCTTAAACACGGTGCAAGAAATTAAGGGGATGACAAAGCCCCCCCACAGGCACTGGATCAGGTGCACAATGCTGCAAAGTGTGCCAAAAGCAGAGAAAGTACTCACATGTATCCAAGTCACTCAGACTTGCTCAGAATCAATACACTGTTCTGCCACCTCAAACACCTCAGTCCAGAAGCAGCACAGGAGCATAAAGGGAAATCACAGCTTCAAGCTCTCTCATGGGATGCAAGGTGTGTCCCCTGTCACTTCTGCATAGCCATGCTCACTACCCAAGCGCACGTTTACAGTCAAGTCCACCAGGACCCCCAGCTTTCCCTTTGAAGCTGGGTGCCCTTCCCAACCTGCCCCTGGAAGGACCACAGGCTTCTGAAATACAGTTTTGAAACTTAAAAACATACATTTTGAAACTTCATTAGTAGCTGTAAAGGTAAAAAAGTTACTTCAAAACGAACTAAGGCTACATCTTTACTTCTGGGAACATTCTTCCCTCCTATTTCTTCTGCCTTTGTGGGTGGAGAGCTGTACGACCGTGCCAAAGCCCCACACGGAAGCGCAGCACATACCGGAGCGTTAAAATGCATTCCATGGATACAGCGGCCCTTGGACACGAGCGTGACCAGCGGGGCATTCCCAGCCCGCGGAGCCGCCAGGGGAGTCCCGGCAGCCTCTCCGTACAGAGGGGTAGCCCCCGCACAGTGGGCCCTGCGTGTTTCTCCACGAAAACGCCAGATAAGGACAAACCCGGGAACCGCAATCAGATGGAGCGGGCTGGTTTTACGCGAAGCCTCCACCCCGCCTCCCCAGGGGCCCGCGTTCCACCCGTGACACAACGCAACACCCGGGGCCGGGCCCGACCCCGCAGCGGGCCCGGAAGGGCCTCACGGCGGGAAGCAGAGTGCTGCCCCCTCTCTCCTCCCCGCGGCCCCGCGGGCACAGAGGAGCGAGGCAGCCCCTCACAGCCCCACCGAGATGTCCCCAGGCAGCCGCTCCAGGCCGCCGCCGCCCGCGCGCTCAGGCCAGCCAGCAGCGGGGCCAGACCCGCATCCCGGGGAGGAGGACGGGAAAGCGCAAGAGCCGTTCCCGGGGCTTCACCTACCCGCCGGCAAAGAGATGCACCAGGGTGTCTCTTTGGCTCATCCTCGTCGCCTGCACCCGGGCGGGAGGAAGGAGGTGCCGGGCGCTTCCGCCCCACGCTCACAGCGCCGCTCTTGGCAGGGCTCAGCATAAATACGGGCGGGCCGGCTCCGCCTCCCGCTGCCGGCGGGGCTCCGCAGGCACACGGGCCACGGCTTCCTGTGAAGGAACGGGGGCCGGGCCGGGCTCCGCCTCCCGCTGCGGGCGGGGCTCCGCAGGCACACGGGCAGCGGCTTCCTGTGAGGGAAGGGGGCCGGGCCGGGCCGGGCCGGACCCGCCCCTCGCCGCGGCCGCTGCGGCACCTAGAGTGCGTGGCTATGAATATGCATAACATGAATATGCAACGACCGCCCCCGGAAAACCGATGCTGCTATTGGCTACGGAGGCGTGACGTCAGCGCAGGCACTGGGCCCACCTCGTGAATATGCAACGAATCTCCTCGCCCCCAAGTAAACAGAGGCCGCCATTGGCCCCGGGGTGTGACGTCACGCGAGCGCTGCCTCAGACTGTCGGGCTGGCGTGGGTAGCCGTGAGGCGGCAGCGCAGCCGGTGCGGCGGGGTTGGGGCGGGCCCGCCCCGCCTCTCATGTTCCAGAAGTGTCTGGACACAGTGCTGTTCCCTGTGCTCTAGGATGACCCTTCCGGAGCAGGGAGGTGAGACCAGATGCCCCACTCTGGTCCCTTCCAACCTGACCCCTTCTGTTACACCCGCAGCCGCTGAGGCTGGGAAGGTCACAACCAGCAAGTGCAGAAAATGTGGGGAAAAGGGTATGAAAAGCCAGCCCCAGGGCCCTCAGCAACCCCAAACAGCAGCACTAGTAAGGTGTGTGGTGGTCTTAGTTTTTGTTTCCTCTTATTCTTGACTTAGGGGTCATCCCCTCAGCTACTGAAGCAATGCGTCTCCCCAGAGGCACCCAAACACTGCTCCTTGGGTGTTTCTGAAGGGAGTGTCCTGGCTCACTGAGTGGCTTTCATCTTGGTTTTCCTCAAAAACATACGGATAAGGGAAAATAAATAAGGCTAAACAGGAAAACACTTAACATCATGTGTAAAATTGTCATCAGAGTTAATATGTTGAAAATCCAAGTACCTAAAGACAAATACATGACTTGCTAAAATCTTCATGAATATCCACAACATCCCCCCCATCCTCCCCCAAAATGTAAGCAGATATTTCATAACAGCAGAACAGAACAAGAATGCATTTTCAAAGCTATGTCTTAAATGAGAAATGCTCCTCTGAGCATGTGAGCTCATGTGGAAGACATGTTGGAAATGTAATGTGAGATTTTTGAAAGTGTGGTGGCAGTTAAGGAGGAGGTTGGATGGGAGAAGGCTTGGACAAGTGTGAGATGTGGAGATGATGGGGAAGAAAATTGTTACATTGCACTGAGACAAGTAAAAGTAGGACAATGATTTTGCAGCTGGGATCCTGCATTACCCCTGGGCACAGCATGTAGTTGAAACTAGCGAATGGCAGAGGAATAATTGTTACAAAGTAGAAAAACATGCAAGACTTTCACAAGCCTGTAGTATGTGTGTACGAGATATATTAAATTTAATATTCAAAAGTGAGAAAGCATCATATGCTGCTTGGCACAAGATTTCACACAGAAAAGAGTAAATATATTCTGGTTAATTAAAACAGATACATTATTTTGAAAGTATTGGAAAGCTTCAACAGTGATTTTATTAAATCCTACATGAAAGATGGTCATATGCCGAATACTTCATGTGAGGTCATGGGTCCAATTTTTTTAAAATTCTTTCAGTAGCTTAAAAGGGAACAGAAGATGGGTTTTCTGCAGGCCATGTGATTCCATCCAGGAGAATGTGTCCCAGTAAACTCAAAAGAAGATTCAATACTAGTCACAGGCTCTGCTTTATTCTGTCTCTGTATAGGTGAACTCCTAATCTGGGAAATTTTAACTTCATCTGGCATGCATGGCTTCCACAGTGGCAAACAAGAAAAAGTAATGTGGTTATTTTCATGAATACTTATTGAATAGCTAGAATGAGTTGAGCTGTTGAAACATTTTCTTTACATAAATGGATGTTTTGTAATTTTTAAAAATATATCATTTTATGGAAAATTTAGACATTCCATTGAAATGTTTAAAGGGTCTGAACTGAAATATTTTCAATTTTTATTAGGAGTCTGAAGCACTTTGATTCAAAATTATTTTGCACTATTTCTTGAGAATTGACTTTAATACCACTTCTATTCTCCTTGTTAGGCTGGGATTTCTGGCTGGACTGCATATCCATAATATTTGATGGATATGGATTCTTACAGCATATTTTCCCTTTCATCCATCAGGGTAAGTGTGGAGAGGAGCTGACACGTGGGATCACACCTGAGAGTGCAGACCATAAATAAAAACATCCAAATTGCATGAAATCCCATTTTCAAAAGATCTCATTCATACAAGACTTTGTAAGATTTTGGGGTTTTCCATACTTTTATTGCAAAAACCTGACTAATTCTTCTACTTAATATTTGGTCTTTTTTACCTCTTGATTTCTTAGAAATAATAAATTAAAATAGAATTTGTTTGGATGGGATTTGGGTTTAGCTTTGCTATTCTGCTTCATGTAGCAGAATATGTGTAATAGAACTTAACAAAGATGTCATAGGAGACAAAAAAAAATTGAAGACTTTGTTTCAGTTTTTTTTCTAACTTTTCCTCAAGATACACATACCATGTGCGGCACTTTTCCTCTTGTAGTCTTTGAACAGAACACACCCTTTCTTAAATTTCATCACTGGCTTTCTGTGTCAAAAAGAGTAATAGAATACATTAGAATACCTGATAACAGCTGGTTTTTTCTGCTCCTTTATAGCAACCTAAGGTGGGAGAATAGAGTCTTCCCATGCAGCAGAATCTCTGCTGCCTTTTTTCCATTGGGTCGCCAAAAATTGCATTTGTCTTTCTCTTCAGAACTACTGTGTTGGATTCACATCCTCCTTACTATGGTTATAATGACCCTCTGTTTTGCTAATATTTATATGACCACATTTCACAAATTTAAAATATACAGGAAATGGGACCATTACTCCCCATCTGAAACATGGATTTAGTGTAGTCATAGCTTTGTTTACCCTATAGCGTTCTTCAAACAAGCACTTGCTATCTTCTGCCAGTACCGAGGTTAACCCTCATAAAACAACAGAAAACAGTATTTGTACTAAACAACCTATTTAAAATATTTAGCATTCTTAGATGCTCTTTTTATCTAAGTGATACATTATTCCTTTTCCTGATCAAGTTCACAGAAATATATTTTCTCCCTTCAAGAAATATGAAAACAAGGTTTATTCAGTAGAGAATTTTGGTTCTGAACAATTTAAATCCACTTCTTTCTCCTTCTATGAAATTTTCCTGCCTTGGGATAACATTATTTATTGATATCATGCAATAATGATGTACATATTACATACTCAGGCAGAGAGAGGGAGATTTGTATCCCCAGGGGACTTGAAAGTAGGGAGGATCCTTCAGTCCAATAAACTTTTGAGGTTTGTGTGAATGAAAAAAAAGCCAAACCAAACCAAATAAATATGCAAACAAAACCCAACCCCCCCTTTCCTGTTGATGAATGGAGCACTGAGGCCGACGAGCAGCAGACAGTGGCACAGAGCTCAGCTAAGGGCCTGGCTCAGGGAACACCATGTGGATAAAGCAGGCTGCGTGTGGCCTGCGGTGCTCCCGAGAGTGGAGGCAGAGTCCAGCCTCTCTTTTAAGGCCTCAGGAGGCACAGCAATTACTATGAAATTGCTGGCCCTGAGCTGCTGAGTCGTGAGATGGAAGAAACAAATCTCCCTCGAGCAAGCAAATCTATGGATGTTGCTGAGAGCACAGGAAGAGGCTCGGCTGAGGTGCGCTGCTGTGTTTTCTTCCTAGGAACTACCTTTTCCTCATCTCCTTGATGCCTACTTTAAATGATCATCCCATTCACCATGCTCTGTTTGTCTCCAAATATCATGACAAGCAAGGAGAGGAGAGATGTCTTAAGATATTCCCTTTAGACACATGTATTCAGGAATGACAAGATGTGGAAAATAAAAAATTAGGAATACTCAGAATTCAAACCTATGATGTTAAGTTTTTATTCATTTTCTTTAGTCTTTCAAATACTTCAAGAGCTTCTAGAAGAGTGAGTGAATGCAGACTATTCATAAAATTGTGACCACTACCTTCATGTTCTCCTCTTTAAGTATTTTTTAGTTCTAGGAACTCAACACTTACAATCTGAGAAATTGTCAGAGACTATATCAGATTTTCTTTAAATTTCACAAGGTAATGTTTTGTGTAATTGCACTTGGTATAGGTTATCCTGAGAATGTGTGATGTTCTCCTGTATTTCTTTCCAGTGGAATAAGATTGAGTATATCAGGCACTGCACAGGGAGTGAAGAGGGAGTGAAGAAGGAATATTCCAATGGAAGGCACAGTTTTCCAGGGTTTAACATCTATTCTGTCTCAGGGCCAGAATTAGTACCAATACAAAGTGTCTGTGCCTGAAGAACTATCATAGGCTGTAAATTCCAGGGGATTAAGTATTGAGAATACATCCCAAACTGGAATGACTAAAGGTAGCCTGTACTGCAGGGACAGCTCAGATGAGGCCTCGTTACAAGTACACAAAGTGAGATAAAGCCCAAGGACTTGGCAGTGACAAAATGTGAGTGGGCTGTTACTCCAAGAGGGGAAACAGTGAGCTGGTCTCACAAGGAAGTCAGGCTAACATTAGACTTTAAATTATAACTTTTGTGCTTTGGAAAAGGAGTAGTGGGTGATTAAGACTTCCTTTTTTTCATATTATATTCTGTGTTCCATGGAAGGCATTTTTAAAAGCATTTTGATTCAACATTTGTAAGTGGATGAAGTACAGCTTGTTAAACAGCCAGCATTAATCTCCTGATATGTCTGGCTTAGAAATGAGACTTGAGCTCATTCTTATTAATGACACTGAGAAATTGAGCTACTTCATTATTGCTAATGAGGGTGGAAAGGTTAAATTTAGATCTAAAGTAAGCCTCTGCAAAGAAGCTGGATGGGCTTCTTTAGTACATGTTACATGAGATATATATGAGGATTTTTTTGGGGGGGGGGGGGGTTTGGTTTTTTTCCCCCTTTTAAATACCATTTCCCTGATATTTTATCTAGTTTGTTTTCATAGACTGTTCAAAACAGGGGAGATGGTGTTATGTTCTCACACAGTGTTCTTTTTCTCTCTGCTAGTATGTTCACAGAGCTTTTCAATGAAGGGAAAAGAATTTTAGACATATAAACTGCGAAATCTTAAGACTGTCCTATAAATAACTAGCCTTCTGACCTGTGCAACTCAGACTCCAGGGATAAATACCACCAGCATAAATGGTGAGATTGGGATTTTTGTTGCCAGGAGTTGGGCATATTTTAAGTTGTGAATCTGGAATCATAGCAAGATATTACAAGGAGTGTTTTTTAGCTCATAAAGTGTACTGATTCTGAACAAAATGAGTGTGTTTGCACTGCTCCTTTGAAATGATAGAAGTGAATTTGTGCAATGGCGTAAAGTACAAGACATCTACTCTATCCTAGCAAAAGTTGACCACTGAGAAACTTTAGAAGTGCCTTGATTAATATTTTATTAATATTATCAATCTGTTTATTAATATATTTTAAACTCCATTTCACAAATAAGGAAGCAGAATGAAATAAGACAGATGTTTAATCAAAACCATTGGACAGATCAGTGACAGATTTAGAAACAACCTTTTGGCCAAAAAAGCCAGCAGGGAGGGCATGATAAAAAACTGTGTAGTTTCTGTAGGCCTTCTTTTGCTTGAGAATGGAGCAGCCTCTGTTCCTTGAGGACATAAAAACCTTTGTAATACACGTTTGTAAATACATATTTGTAAGTCTATTGCTCAGTTGCTTATCTGAAGTCTGTAGCTTACAGAATATTCAGAAGATAAAGGAGAAGAGGACAGGAAAAAAGGATAATTAGTAGGGAAAGAAGAAAAGAGGAACAGCTGATCTTTTAAAAAGGTGTGGGATATCAGTACCATGTAAATGAAGACTGGGAGAGTGGTATATGGGTTTTATAGTCAGGAACATGCAGGTACTTAGTACAGAATAAAGGAAATAGTTAATTCCTGATAGTTGGCCCTCATGACAGCCATGGTGAGCACTTTGTAGGACTTAGGCTTCCAGTTTTTATGACAGGTTTATTCAGAGAATTAGGTGTACAGAAGAGCCATTCAGATTATCTGCAGAATGGATGCCTTATCATATCAAAGACCACTTAGAAGATTTGTTTTGTTTAGACTGGGTAAATAGATTAAGAAAAGATATGATTTCTGCTGAAAAAATATGTCAATGGAATAATCTACGGAGACCAGAGAAGTAAAATACTACATAAGCCAAAGGTCAATATTAGCAGAGTCACCACATGTCATGAATAAATTCAGGTAGAGAAAAAAAGTGAGAGTCTGTGATGTGTTTTTCTAAAGCATGTGGAGGGTAGAATGAAAGATTTCAAGTGTTGTATGCACCCTATGCCCAGCTGAGTCTCAAACTGTCAGGAGATAGGTGGGTTACCTTGTCAAGGCATCCCCCTTTTGAAACGTGTGAATCCGCGATGCAATTCTGTTTCTGCCCATCACCATAGAAAGGGCTTTTGTTCTTAGCTTACTTTGAGAGACCTGTGTAAACAGTGTCCCATGACTGATGTGAAAAACTTCAAATATTTGAGATATTTACTCACTTCTAAATGAAGCAGAACTTCTACTTCTTTTCTTTTTTTCTTTTTTTATCAGAAGGCAGAAGGAATTGTGATTCATTTAGAAAAGCTGAATGTGTGACTGCATAGGTTTTGCAAAGCTGGAGTAAGCAAACCCAGGGAGCTTAGCAGTAATGTGGTTACTGCCTGCACGTCGCTGTTGTGTTTCTTGGGAGAAGCTGAGTCTCAGTGCAGAGGAGGGGTCACAGCAGCACATGTTGCTCTCTGGGCTGTTTTTTTAAAAGGGTCAGATTGTAATTGATTTTCTGCCCCTGAACAGCCTGTGGAAGTGATTCCTTTGCCTAGAAAAGGCACTTTCAGAAATGGAAAGAACCTACGTACAGTGTTAGCAATGCCAGTTTAAAAGATGTTTAACAAAACAAAAAAGAACACTTACAAGTTGTTCTATTTTTTTCAAGGCTTTGTGGAACACTGATTTACTTGACCTTTGATAACAAATTAACAAGATTATGATGAGCAATTAATGGCTCTGGGACAGGGCATCAGGTCAAACAGATGAAATCCCCATTTGTTCTGGAATTTATTTGGCAAAAGTAGGCTCATGTAAATTCTGGGGTTACATCACAGTCTCAGATACAAAGCCCTGGTAACTCTTCATTTCTCAGTGCTGTTATTTCCTCTCCTGTGAAACACAAGCTCACTTATTTTTTAACCTGTTCTCTAATCAAATGCAGTGAGTTATCTTTCCCTAGTTCTTTGAAAATACTTTACAAAATCTTCTGTGCATTTTTTGTAAGTTTAGACACAATGAACCTCAAGTAGTTTCATTCACAACATGCTGTATGTGCCTTAGCCTTCATGAAATTGCAGCTTGGGTGAATTTGATCTTATCAGGCTTGTGAAAAGAGCAGTGGTTTTTGTGATGTGAAATGAGTGATATTTGATGGAGGTGGCTTTGGCAAATTAATCTTTCAAGTCTTGACTGGATTTAGAGTTAGGTTGTTAGTCACTGTGGTGAGAAGAACTATATTTAATTTTTACCTATGGCATGTAGTGATGAGGAAATTGAATTTATTATCTTTTCATGATAAAACATGATGTATTTATCTCCATAAATGAAATAGACGTGCTGCATAACCCAGTGTCAATGGTGACCTAAGATTTTAACCCCGCTATTTTTAATCATACTATGAAATTTTCTGTCTCTCTTTTTTAAAAGAATCTTTTCAATTTCCATCTCTCAAAATACAAGAATTTCTGGCTAAGAATATACTCTTAATTATTTCTTCTAGTTATATTTGAATCTTATCTTGAGTTCAGTTTGCCTTGTGTGCAAAGCAGAAGTCCATGTGTTCACAAAGCCAAGTCTGTGTGAGATTATGCAATACACATGTACTTCAAGTGTCTCCAAACAGAATTCAAATGGTCCTAAATCCAGCTGTGTAGTACAGTGCTGACTTTGTTTTCTGTGTCCTACAAGTCCAGAGTTCAGATTAGGAGAAGTTTGATTCCTTGCCTGTTACTGTGTTTTATCCAGAACGGAGCAGTGTTGAAATTCTGAGATATTTGACCACATTTTTCCATGAACTGGCATCTGAGGGGAGGTTTGCTGTGTAACTTGAGGCACAGGTCTGTCTTCTGTCAGAACAGATGTTTCGAATTAGTTTTTTTAGAGATACCACCAGTTACTATAAACCAAGCTATCTTTCCTGACCACCATCTGCCACTGCAAAGAAAGGAAGGGACATCCCCACTGGAATAAAGGTGGAGTAGGAGCCCAGCTCCTACTGCTGCTACCCATTGTCCTTCACAGTCTTTTATTGATTTTTACGGTATCAAGAATAAGAATGCTCAAATAATGAAAGTCATCAATCTGTATGTTGAAATCATCCTCAGAAATGGATATGGACAATTCTTATATCTAAGGGAGGATGAAGGGGGGAGGCATTACAACTTTGTTCAAGTAATTGTCAAATTTATATGTAGAGCCTGCATCTCTGGGATGGTGGTAGATATACTGATAGAGGGGTTCTGAGATAAATGTTAGAAATAAAATGACAGGTTTTTGTTTTAACAATGTGTAAAGGTCTTTTTGAATGGCTTTAACCTCTGGTCTTTTAAAAATTATTTTATTTTTTTAAGGAACGAGCACCTGAATGACAGTACTCTGGTAGCTGACTTTCTTCTTAAAAATCTGAATTTGTAGCATTTGGAGGAAAAGTTACTTGCCATTCTGCAACAATTATTTCCAGAAAAGTAAGCTAATGGTGAGATGGATCTAAGATTATTATATCTGCTGCTTCTTTCAGGTAAGCTTAAATTGAGAATGTATTATTCTCGGAGCGTGACAAGTACAAGGATTTATCACAATAAGAACGCTGCTTTCCTATTGTTTATAAAAAACACTGAAACAAAGCCTCTAAGTTATAATTCAACTCCCCTACAGTTATCAGGCTGACATTTTGTAAAAGAGCTATTGATAGAACCCTCATTAAGAGTGTGTTCAAACCACCTTTGAAAAATATGTGTGAAAAGTAGTTCAAAATGCACTGGTGAGCACTACAAGCAATAGGGTCCATGGTATTTACAGGAAGCAGTCATTCCATATTATTGTTTAGTATTTAGTAACTCCAAGAGAGTTACTAAAACCAATTGCAGTGATATATTTAAATTATTGGGGGATAGGGTGGGAATCCTGAGATCTGAACATATGTTAAGTGATAGCAGTGAGACTTTCAATGTCAGTTAAATTATATTTACTGTGAACAGATGGGATTTTTGTTTTCTAATTCTCTGAGTTGCCTTTAGGAATTCCATCTTAGACCAAGTCCAAGATACAATTTTTTTTTTCCAGTCAGTCACAGAAAAGACTGAAAGTGCGAGGATATGCTGAAATTGGTTCTCTTCTGCATTTTTTGCTTGTAGTTATTAGTGATATTTTCTAACTGGAGGAACCATAATTAAAATCAGATGGCAAATATATCCTGAAATTTTTATGCATGAAAAATTTCCAAGCACTGCCAGCTGCTGGTACCATTCCAGAAACATAGTTGGTTTTGCTTGTTATATCTGAATGGGTTGCTGTGGAAGTTTATTTTCAATCTCAGCCTAATTCTGGAAAGAAATAGACAGAAGAATAACTTAGAAATACAGCTCCAACATTTTCCTCATTTCTGTCCCTGCTTTAGAAGAAAGAGTATTCCTGCTGAAAGAGGATGTTGCTAATATATTTTTAAACAGTACTGGTGTGTAATGCTGGAAAGGAGCATATACCATTATGTTAATGATATGCAATTAGGTAGCAGTCTGTAAAAAACCCCAAAACCAAAACTATCTGGTGGTCAAAAGACAGGCTTATGTTCCACCAGGTCAGATAAGCATATCCACTATTTTGAATACAGTTTCCAAGAACTTCTATAGCTGGAATTTGGGACTGCAGTCACTATAGAGGCTCAACTTAATTGGCTTTAACGATCTTTTGCCAAGTGACTTCTTTCACTGTCTTGGAGGTGATGCACTGGTGTGTGCGCGTGAAGGAAATACTTCAGTTGGAAAACTGAGCCATCCTCAAACAATGTGACATTTCCATCTCCTCAGACTCTGCGTGGAACCTAATTCACACTGAATGTAATCAGTTACACTTCAGTGTTGGCTAATCTTCAACTGCAATCAATAAATCAGCCTGGACAGGAAGAGAGTAGGCGAGTCAGAAATGTACTGTGGCGTTTGCTTTTGTAGCCTTTTTGAGAGGTCGGATAAAGGAGACATCAATTAAAAGCAGGATAAACAGCAGGCTTCTTTGAGTGCAACAATGTTTCCCTTTCTTAAATGGGAGTGTGAATTTAGCTTTAGAGTAAGCAGTCAAATCATTGGCTGTGTTTATAAGCAATATAATTTAGACATGGCAGGCAAAAACTTCAGTGCTCAAACTTCTTTCATAGAACACAGAGTGTAGATTTTGAGTGAAAATATCAATGTCCAAACCTTCTTTACAGAAAACAATGGTTTGAGTTTTTTCAACCTCATTAATTTTCCAGTGGTTTTTTTTCAGTTATTTCAGCCTGCCTTCAACACTCAAAATG
Organism: Corvus cornix cornix; assembly: GCF_000738735.6. NCBI lineage: Eukaryota > Metazoa > Chordata > Aves > Passeriformes > Corvidae > Corvus > Corvus cornix. Next base: position 18,949,673 of record NC_046339.1, on the reverse strand, counting down.
AAAGCTGGTTGTGATGCACATATGTGTGAAGGAAATACCTCAATTTGGATAAAACTGAGCAAACCTCAATGTGTCACTTCCAGGCTGTAATGGAACCTAAGTGTGCTATCTCTTAAGTGTCTTTGTTAACAATGATTGTTTCTATGGTGGGTGAGACTACAATATTTATCCATTGACCTTTATTATCTGGGCTATTTCATGCAAATAGCCTCTTTTCCTCCACTGTCTTGTAATCCAATAGACTTGATAAATACCATTGTTTTATCTCTGTTTTTGTTGTGTGGGTATTTTGGCTCCAGCCATGTTTCATAGGCCCCAAGCAATGATGCCTCTGCTAGTTAGAGCTGCCATTGCTGAGACTGTTGTTTAACAGGAAAAAAACCGCTGAATCAGAACATCTGTTGAGAAGTGCTTTGGCAGGGAGTTTGTCCTCAAAACTAGGAAGTAGGTTGTTCTAACTCTAAGAGCTGGTGATCTTGGGCTTGCAGAGGACAGAAGTATGTGAGAGCTTTATGGGTTGTGTTCTTCTCAACAACAGATGTGTTCATTTGGCCGTAGTTCAGAAGATTTACAGGAACTTTATTAGAAAATTTAGCCAAAAGGCAACACGCTCTGGTAGTTGATGGTGATTTCTTACATTGCATTGGATACTGCACAATAATTTTGCAAGAAGGCACAGCCAGCTGTGAGACAGATGGAACCACATATGTTTCCACACCCAAGAGAGAGGTTTGTGTACAGAATTACAGTCAGGAATAAGGCCGAGTGAATGGTATCAAAGGTTATTCACACAGCGATGTCTGGATTTGTAGATAAATTCACTTGGATTGGTTGTTTTTGTGTTAACTTTCTGACTATAAAAGAGTTTTATTGCATTGAAGTCTATAAAGCAGTAAACAGGGAAGAAGCACTTGAAGATCATTCCATTCTGAACTCAAGAATTGCATGACTTGTGCATGTGGTTTCTTTCCCAAACTTGGAATGGTCATACCACTTCCTTCCTTTTTCCCCAATGGCACCTTGCCACTATCACCACCCAGAAAAGTTTAGTGTGAAGAGAGATGCCACGTTTTCCTCTCACACATGCTGCAGCACCGGAAAACTATGCAAAATGGGGTTAGAGCTTCTGCCATGCTGAGCCTCTGCAGCAAAGCAGGAAACAGACACCAGCCAGGCTTCTGCTTGCTTGTTGTAGCATCAGGTAGAGGGAAGAAAGTTCATTCAGCAGTACTTTGATTCCAGACAGCAGAGTCCTTGGACTGGAAACAGATCAAGGGGTGCCAGTATCACCCAGGGCAGCTGGGGAACATGACATCTCATAGCCAACATGTGTAAAAAGAGTGTTGTCTCTGGTGTGAGTAAAAGGAGATTTTTTAAAGTGTTCAGGTTGTTATTCACTGTTATAACTTTCTCCTTTAATCTTACTGCCTTTTTAGAGACAATGGGACTAAAAAGACTTGTCTGTGTTTTAGCCTTATTAAGTCTCTTACATGAACATAAAATGAGAACAGTTCTGTGGAGAACTGAGCTCCCAGAGTGCACACAGCTAAGAGCTGTTGAGGGCTGAGTAAATGCACTAAAGGTAATTTGCAGACAGATAACTGGATCTTCCTAACAAATTCCCTTCCCTTGTTACAGTCAGTTTAATGTACTATAACACTCTTCCTTTTGTAAGTAAGGGGGAAAAATCACTGCTGGGATTAAAGCAAGCACAGAGAATTTCAGATGAGGGAGAAGACAGTAAAGTTTGGGAAGCCAAATGTTGGTAGTCATAATCGTAAAGCTTCCATTCCTAGGCTACTCAGTAATTTCCAAAGTGACTTTAAAAAAAAAAAAGTAACATTTGAGGACAGATGTTGTATATCTTTTCTAGTTCATCCTAGAACAAATCACATGTATATGGCTCATAATTTGTTTCTATTTCTTTGTTATGTTTCACATATATTTCCTTGAGGAGAAGTTAGTTTTTAGAAATACTAAACAAACCTTCAATTCAAGCTGAAGAGCTGCAGATAACTGACCCTGCTAAAATGTAGGTCCCATTGTCATGGTGAAGACTGGTTTGTATGGGCCAGATATTACTGCTGTCAACAAAATTAGTTCAGACAGTAGGGATCCTACAGGCTGGGGGATTCTGCATGTATTGTAAAACAAGTTCAAGAAAACTTAACAACTTAACAGTTAATTTAACTTTACAACAGGAAGTTGTAAATGGTTTGGGGTGAGCTGTAAACATTAACATATCCAGCCTATTAGTGAGCCACTGCTGAAAAGTGGAGTCACAATTCCAGAAGATGGGTTAGGTGGGGGTGTCCAAGTTTAGTTGTGCACTTTCTTCCAGCCATGGCCTGACTGGAAACAACACTGATGAGCAGACTCGAGAATACAGATTCTGCTATGTGACATCACACACTGGTGTGTCACATGATTTGGGACATGTAGGGGTCCTTTCTCCTGTTGCAGGGTTGTCCTAGAGAACTGGCCAGGTAGATTGTGGGTTTTTCCCTATATCCTGTAACATGCTTAAGTACTTCTGAGAATGAGAGACCAGATACAGTGCTACATTACCCCTGTGCTAGAGCAGCTCGCTTGATTTCTAATCAGGATATGTTGAGCACTGTCTAAATTGACTAATATTAAATAGACACATGTAGTTCTCTAGGTACATGAAGTTTTGCCTCCTTCAGGAAGAGCTGGCAGAAAGGTAGCACAAGATATGATTCCCTTTACTCCAGCCTGTAACAGAAAAATAGGGGACTGAACACCTGATACTTTGGCACCTATCTCTGTTCCTGCTTTCTACCTCTTTTTTCCTGATGTGGTCCTGTGGTGACAGTAATAGCTAGAAGAGCTGGCATATTTGTTCCCATCTGGCCTTTCTTGCAGTTGAGGTGAGTTGCTGTTACAGTAGCAGCAAGTCCCACTGCCTGCAGCCTGCCCAGAAGAATGGAAAAGGCAGAGCAACTGGAGCTGTGAGATGCAGATTAAGAGACATCTTCAAAATATTGAGCAATATATTTCAGCCTAAATGTATTGCAATAGATTTGCCACAATGTCAGGGGTGTTTTAAATTGCACTTAAGGATGTAGTTGAAGTCAAACAAACTGGAGAAAAGTCATCTGCAGTACTTTGAACGCTTCAACAGAACCATTTGACAGAACGAAGTGATCAGACTTTATAGGGCCAGTGGGAGAGACTAGCTCTTTGCTTTGGAACTGACTGTCCTTCTGTGAGCATGCCAACAGTGCCAGCAGAATACCAGTGACAGCAGTGTGATGTGCTCCTGTATAACACCTCTGCAGAGCCTGGCTGCTCACTTTATTGGCACCCACAGTTTCCCATATGTGCACTATCACCCCACATGTGAGGTAGCTCTTCACATTTTAATTGCAGATAATGAGTGCCTGTCCCAGAACTGAAAGAAGCCCTGAAAGTTTTCAAATCGCCACCAGACTGCCCAGTTGTTCATCTTCTGTTATTGAGAGGTGTTCAGGAAACAAGGCCAAAATTGCCTTTTTACAACACTGTGTTAGTGGTTCATTGTGGGCATCAGGGAAATGCCGCTAGAGGTAAATGTTGCTTCTCACTAGAACTGCTCCAGACAAGCAGGTTGCAATGATAGTGCTGATGATACCAAATATTTAAGGTGAAATTCAGAAGGAAGTGAGGGGTAACCTTTGGAATGATTAAATTATTACCCAAAAATGCATTTGGCATTTGTATATGAAATACACATCTGGCAAAGTAGGTGAAGTACTTACATGCCATAGGGCAGTTCAGCTGAGCCATCCACTACAAGACGAATTCTGCTGGACAACACTTTATGTCGGGTATTGCTGAAAGCTTCTTGCTCCTATAGGAACCACAGTGCAGGATATTAAAAAGCTACAGCTGTTTCAAGACAGACTGCAGTTGCCGCCATAACCATTTCCTATAATTTTAAGAAGCTGTAACAAAGGAAAAAAAAAAAAGAGAATGTGATAGTGAGGTTTAGGTGCAGGGAGTCTAACCAGTGAACATCCAGTTTTGCCATACAGAAGAGCTAAATCTTATAAAAGAGGACAGCTTTTAAGAGGTTCTAAATTTGCAGAGAATTCAGTATGAAGTGGGACAGCTAAGCTCAGGCCAGACATATTGCTTATCCTCCTTTCTTGGCATTTACTTTCAGATAAAACCAGCTGGATTCAGAAAAGTGGTTCAGTGCTGAGTACTTCCATGACCTGGAACTGGAGTAGTTCCCTTTCTTGTATTTGACTTGATAAAAAAAGTCCTTTTCCTATCACTGATGTTTTCAACTTATCTAGATACCCTGTTTTCATCAGTATCAGAGGCTGTCCTGCTGGAGCCCTTTGGACTCTGCACCACTCATGCTCTCACATTCCTCCTGGAGACAAAAATGCATGCTTATGCTGCTAGAGAGTGGAAACTTACTGATTGTACAGACCTTGGCAGGAGATCCTGTTCCAGCCTTCTGACAGGAGCAGGGACAGGCTGCATTTCTGTAAGTGCTGAGCCAATCAAAGCCTTCTTGTCCCTGCACTGATGCTTCTTCTCTGCCTGTTTGTTCCTTTCTCTATTCTTATGACAAGTATGCAAAGCAAGAAAGCTGCTTTTTTCTGCCCCTAGTCAGTGATGTAGGCAAGGTTTGGAGCAAATGCAGACCCATTGTAACAACATTTCTGCAAGAGCCCCACAAGTGGAACTGCCTACAGCAAGAGCACAGATTATGTTTAATGTCTGACACAGCCATCACTTAACGTATTAGAGCAGAAGGTGGAACAGTTCCTTCAGAGTCCCCAAATGAATTAGCAGTGCAAATTGGCTTTCTATTGCCTGGAGCTCTGTCTATGCTCCTTGTTTTAACTCTTTGCTAGCCACAATCCAGACCACAAAGAAAACTGCAGTAAACGATGAAGTTCATAACTGTATGAACATATGCTTTTATTGTATTATTAATTTACATAAGCTATTGCCTGTCGTGGAAATGTGTTGCAAAAGCAGCATCAATTTGTGGCTATATTGGAAGAGAATAGCTCAATGCACAGTATTTTCCCCCATTTTCCTTTTTGAAACATTCCTACTAGCAAGCTTTAAGGAAGTAGTTCAAGCACATCTGGTGACCCCAAAGCCATACCTGTGCAGATGCTTTAGGGGAAGGCTTGGTGAGTTACTCCTGAAGGTTCAGAGCAAAGGCAGCCTGTTTCTACCCTTCCTTCCACTGCTTGGTGCCCTTTTCATGAAGTCCTATAAAACATGCATTTTGAATGGGTCATATTACGGGCATTTACATAGTCAGACCTGCACTTTGATGAATGACCAGCATTAAAGGTATATCTCCAAATTTTTATCAAAATATCCAAGACTAGCTTTTCAACTCAGTTATGATAAATTTTATTTTGCAGGCATGCCTGTGCATCCAGTATGCCTGAATTTATGGTGTATTAAATCTACCAGAACAAAGACTTAGTCATCTGTAATTGTTTTATTAAAACTGCCAGTCTGGTATTTGGAAATATAGGTCTGAAAACAAATTTTCTTATTATAATTGTCATAGGATAGTAAGGAGCGCTAAAGAGCTAAGTCTGAGTTTGGCTAAGCTGTAGTGCAGTACTGAGTATAAATACACTGTCAGTAGATCTCTGGTGGGTATGAATGCCAAGGGAGAGGAGAATTAGTGCTGTACCATTACTTATTTTGAGATGTGCTTTGAAGAAAGTGAAAAACTAGAAGTGAAGAACTATTTTTGTTATCAGCAAAACCCATAAGACCTGGGTTCAATTAGAAGTTTCTGCTTTCCTAAGAAATATTTAAAACCTATTAAACACAGAGAACCAGCTTGCACTTCAAGAAGATAAAACAGATGAGCTATCTTTTCCCTCCCTATCTTTCTGCTCCCCTACTTGGCTGCTGACTGTGGCCATACTGTGACTCACCAGCTGTTGTGCATGGGGAGCACTTGGGCTGGAAGTGAGTGCAGGACAGGTGAGTGCTTGGAGACTGTCCCCACACTCACCGGTCAGTTCCTTCCTTGAGGAAGTGCACAGCAACATGAGAACAGTCACTGCACTCTTCTGCTGCACTTTAGGTTCAGCACTGTATTCAGAGAAAGAAGGTACCAAAGTTGGTAGGTTTTTCAGCAGGACATTGATAAAACATTGATTTGTTCCAGATTTTCCCCCTACCATTGCTACTTTCCCTCTCCTATCCATCCACGCACATTCATTGCCTTGAGTCACAGTGCATTTGTTACTACAATCTGTGCTGCAGCACTTTTCTAAAAGGCAGTTTTCCCTGCTAGTACTCCTGCTGAGAACCCCAAACCTTTATAGACTCTAGTCATTTCTAAGTGACAGGATGCCAGAACATGCAATGGTGAAGAGACTATCTTGGCTAAAGTTGGGTAGGCTCTGGTTAAAACCTCTGTAACTCAAACAGGGAGTGGGAAAATGTCAAGCAGTGAATGGACAGGAAGTCAGACAGTTTAAAGCCCATGATGTTGTTTTATTCCTAGCATTGAGTATTTTCACTTTCATTGAAGTTCATTTTCTTGTTGGTAAATTACTTTTGCATTGTTTGCTTTTTAAGAGAGAAAATACGTTTTTCATGGTAAGCAGTGAGTGAACTTTCAATTTTTAACACAAAGAGAACTTGTTTTATGGAGCCATGGCCAAAATGAGAGATTATATATCTAAGTGTTTTCTTTAGCTGAAAGTCCTGAAAACAAGTAAAACTCAGAGAAAACAGTCTTCAATGCAAAGAGTAGCTAGAGGCCTTGTTTTGCTTAACTTGTTTTATTTCAAGATCAAAGAGAAATTTATGGAGAACAGTAATGCTTTAGAGACAGTTGTTTGAACTTTGGATTTGCTAACACTAACAGCTGCTGATATCCTTGAGAGAAAGATCCTTGGTAGCTGTGCAAAACAAGCTCACTGCTTTCATCTGCATTGGGAAAAACTTGGCTGAAAATATTGCTGCTGTGAACAGAGGAGCAGAGAGAGTGTGGTTGTATGGACTGCCTGGAAAAATCACAGAGGTGAAGGACAAAGTGTCTCAGTCTAATATAGACGAAGTTAAGATTATGATTGATTGGATTTGATTGCCCTGTGGTGTGGTGAGTTCCCTTAGGAGTTAGATGGCATGTTTGTGTAAAGCTTGTATTTCGCTCTGAAGATGGATGGAAATGTTTCTCAACAGGAGATATGTCTCAGAGCTAATCTAGGAAAAACACAGAAATTATGGGAAAAAATCAGTTTTTCAAAAAATTGTAAAATGGGAATTCAGAAGTCCTAGTTTAGGCCAGAAATAATGTTAAAGGCATATTGTAGTCTTCCCCTCCTTTTGACATGTAGAAGGATTCGGATTTGGCCTTTATCTCCTGCCCCTGTCTGACATGTAACAGCTCTGAAGAGAATTGTGTTGACAACTCACGATAAGGAAAGGCAGAACTTGTACTGGAAAGAGTGTTTTTCAGGCAGTTATCAAAATCCTTGCAGCTCCCCATCAAAGCAAACAAATCCACAGCAAAATGGATTGAATGTGGTAGTTGATCCTGAACTCTTAACTACCAACCAGCACAAAGATACTGACATATTCTCTTTGGCTGACATTATTAAATCCTAATGGACTTTCCCTACCCTTCACCTGTTTGACTTGCCTTTGAGTTCCTCTCTACCAAGCTTTGAACTGTTTACCAACTCACTTTGAGCCCAGCTTCAGCTGGAAGCAGGCCCGACCTGTGGTAGAAAGGGTCTAAAACTAATTTGTTGTAGCAAAGATGTATTTGGCCAAAAGCAGACAAGCGTGTGCTTTATTGAGTGTTTCATGCTGCCTTCCAGTGGGACAGAGCTGAAAACTGTAGCCCTTTTAAAAGCAGTAATGCAATTATGTGCTGTATAAGTTCTTTAAAAATCCTTTAATGAAAACCAGCCAGTTGCGTTGTTATCAGCAATGCTGGGGAAGGCAGTGTGAAAGCAGAAGGTGTTATATTGCAAGGGTCCTGAGCACTGGGGTGAGTAAAACAGGAACACCAGGACTCCTGAGATTGGTGAGTAAGGCACATATTGAGCAGATAGCTACAAAACCATTGTAACAGCACCTTCTGGCTACTAAATATGCATTAAAAAATAAAATTACTCCTATTACAGTATTGCTACTACTACCACTACTAATTAGATCTGATCTTGAGGCTGTAGCAAATGTGGCCTTTGGAAAGTTGCTGCTTGTTCATACCAATGGCTAAATATGTGTACAAGCCCAAGTTATTTGAAGCATATTTTAAGATTTGAGACATAATGCACGTTTATATTCTGTAAAAACTGTAGTCTCATCTATATGACATCTTTGCTTCAGAAGAAGTCCCTTTGAAAGAGCTGCAAAACGGTGCTCTCTGATGTCCACCTGGAGTCTATGTAGTCAACAGGCTTGCTTCTGCTGACTTCACAGGGCTTTGATAGCAGATCATATATGAACTGGAATTTGTATATTCATAAGCATTACACACAGAGCTATCTACAAAAAAATTGGAAAAAATACACAGTCTCTGTTAGTCGGAATCTTTTTTATATAAAGATGGAAACAGGTTTGCTGTTTTTTTTTTAAATAACCCCGCAGTTAATTTCTAATATTAGTAACAAATTATATAAACCCTGCTCTGCGAGTTATAAAGAAATCTGGATCAATGATGTCATTTATCAAACAATGTCTGCTTAGAAAGCTTTCATTCATGTGCTATCCATGCTTTTTCTGGAGATTTTGGCTCAAACCATGTAAACTTAATATCAGAATAATAAGATTCTACAGAGTCCAAATATAAAATAGATTTAGCAGTGGCTAGGATGAGATGAAACTTACCTTTTAGCAAGAAAAAAAAAGACCAACTTCTCATTTGAAACATGCCTTGATGCCTTGCAGCACAAGCCTTCAAATGTCTGAAAACTAAAGCAAAACTGCATGAATTGTTTGCCTTCACTCAGAGTAATACCAGCATTCACAAGATGGTGTTACAGCAGGTTTTTAACCAGAGATACACACACTAAGGTAGATGCAACTGCTTATTGAAACTTCCTTGGCTCAGCCTGACATCCGCCCAACTTGCTCAGTTCTTTGGATTGAGATAATAGCAAGGCAAGGAAAAGGATTCATTTTGGTGGTTTAAAGATGAGCAGCTTGTGCTTTTCCCCTTCAGTCCTGTGGGGAACACGCAGAAAGGAGCAGGTTGGTGCTGTTGATGAGTGCAGGCAGTGTATTTGCTGGTGCTGTTTGCTGACCACAACAGCAAGGAAATGTAATAGTGTACTTGGTTCTCAGTGTTTCCAAAACAGACCCACACTTCACTGATCTGCAAGGCACTCTGAAATTGCTTTGACATCAGTTCTGCCTTCTGGTATAATTGAGTTCACTGATACCTGGTTTTATCTATATCACAAAGGTACTTTGGGTACAAAATGTGCTATTGTGATGGCATTACCTGGCCAGCAGATTGGGAAAGAAAGCTAACCTTGATGGAATGTAGGTATGGGAAGAATGGTATTATTTCAGTTACATTTTTAAGAGATTTTTTTAAAACTCTAGTTCCCTCATCTGTTCTGCTAGAAATCAGAAAATATGTTTGAGGACAGGTTCTCTTTTCATTTGCTCTGATCAACAGGTCTCCTTCCAGAGTAAAGACAGTGGCATAAATGGCAAGAATGAAAACAACTACCAAGGTATGGGCTTTGAAGCAAACTAGTTGTGTGTGTAAGCCTGATTATTCTTAACTTCCATTGCATGTTTCCAGCATTCCCAGGTGCTGAGGTTGTCTTATCTGTTTTATAACATAAAATACTGGAGGATAGTTAGTGAGCCTCATTCTCAGCTGTTGCAGATCTCTGCTATATTTGGAAGTTATGCCCAGTTCACAGTGCTGAATTTGGCCTACTCCTAGAATTCGTAGTTCGTCATATTAATTTGGGCACTGTTGAAGGGGGGCTTAAAAATTGAGTCACTGAAATTAATCCAGTTAAGAGGATGGACATTCTAAAAGACAGTATATGACTGATGGCATAGGCCCTGCAAGCTCAGGGTAATTAGGTTTTGTACTTCACTTCTTGCACCTGAGCTGTTGCCTAAGGGACACCAGAATTTCCTGTAGTGTTCATAAAGTCAGTCCTGGCTGCAGAGTCTCTGGACAATTCACTTGGCAACTTCCCAGTGTTTTGTTTTCCTGCTACATTGATACAGACCCTAAAACTCACAGATATTTTAGTTTACTGCAGCCACCTCTTTTAAATCAAGAAAATCAGTTATGTGACCTTCAGAAGTAATCAGGCCTATCTTGGATCTCCAAATTTCCTGTGCTTTTTTTTTTCTAAAGGTAAAATTGAAGTGTCTTTAAGAAAGGTTATAAATTTAGCAGAACAATTCCTTTCTGTGAAGAACATTCATCAGGGAAGGGTTCATGCCAGCTCTGAGGAAAGTCATACATTTGGGTGCAGTGGGGAACAGAGACAGAAAATGGTAGTGCTGCAGGTACAAGGCATTGAGAAAGTCTTGGAGCTGGATCTCACTTATCTGTACAGAATCCACTTCCGTGTGGGAGAATTTCATTTCCTATATCCAGCTTTAAAAAGCAGAGTGAGATTTCCTCAAATATACAGAAGCATGTAGAATGCATGTTCCAGAGAAAGTGAGAGCAAGCCTATTCAAAACCAAATCTGTGACACCCAGTAACATTTCCATGGGAGGGTTTTCAGCTCAACCAGTTGTAGTCTTCTGTCCTTTTTCCATCTGAGTAAGTAATATTACATACTGTAATTTATTTGCAAATAAATGAAAGGGACACTGTTGGTTCAGGGAAAATATTTTTCTTACCCCCTTAGAACTTCCTGCTCTTTTTAATTGATTTAAGCTAATAAGATCTAATTTTCATGAAGCAACCACACCAGTTTGAATCTATCACAGGCTGTCAGGCACCATCCTTGAAGATACAATACACTGGGAAAACTACATAAATAGGACAGAGAAAGGGAAGGAATTAGCAAAGTTAAGGTCAATCTTATGCCTGTGGGGATACTTTCCTTTTGTCAAGTAAGGCAGCCAAAAACCCTTCCTGCTGGGTTAAAGAACAGAGGGCAATGGTACTTGTTGCAAAAGCTGTACATGATCACTGTAGCTCTAGGAATTATGCACACCTAGGAACCAGTGCCACACACCCTTCTGATCTGTTTGGTTTCCCTTATATTTACTTTCTGTTAATTAATTTGTGTCCTTGGGATGCAGACCATAACTGCATGCTGTACTTAAGATGTGGGTAAAGCAAGGATTTATATAGAAAAATGATACTTTTCAAAATGTTTTCTCTTTATATTCACTCAGATATCAGAGTCCTAGAAATACAGATGTTCACACAGCTTTATTCCCTCAGATATAGAAAGCAGGAAAGCATCTAAAGATTTACTCAGATTGAATTAGGCAGCAGTTATGCCTCACATTGTAGGGCCTTACATCAGCAATTGCAGGAGGAGGTGAAGTTGCAGCTGCATTTTTGCTGTACTTGGAGTGACTGGTTCCTCATGAGTGCCAATGGTGAGATCCATTCTGTATTGCACTATTTCCCAGCAGGGCAGTCCATCTCATGAAGTATCTGGAAGATAATATTTTTTATTTTGGTGAAAGTATCCCACATAAACAGGACACCTAGGTTTATGGCTGTTCTGTGGTGCTGAAGCAGCATCCAGCACTCTGAGTGTGAAGAACTGGACCACTAAAACTGCAAGTCATCCCTGTTTGCACAGCCTGTCTCGATGGAGCTGGGCATCAATTATCTCTCTGATCTAGCTATGAGTTATACTGTAGAAAGGAGCTTAGTACCAGCAGTTCCTGAGAAATCTGTCAGTGAATTATTAAAACCAGTGTTTAATTAAAAGATGCACTCAATCTCATGGCCAGAGAAGCTCAAAGTAGGACATATGAATGACTTAAAGCCAGTTCAGACCAGTTTTCTCAGAGCATCGCTCAAAGAATCACTGGTAGGGGAATTATTCTAGCAACACTGCTTTGTAAAGAGAAAGAAATCCCATTTTTTCCTTATCAATGCAGGGCCTGTTGTTTTGCAGCTTCTGAAAACTCTTTGACCCTTTCATGGGACTAACACGCATCTTAGTGTTAAACACTTCGGATACATACATGTTATTGTTAAACACATCAGATGTGGTTTATTTTTCCTTTACCATTACTACAGGAACCAATTTAAATGGAAAAGTTTACTAAGTTGGACTAAATAGGACTTAATCCAGTCCTCCTCCCTATGCTGCTACACCCAAAATTACATTCCAACTGATTGTTCTAACTCACTCTTTTACACGAGTTGGCTGCCCAATGAAGCCATGAGGGAGCATCTGCATCAGTTCCAGGCCACTTTCCCTTGAGAGGGATTCTTCTATCACTTTTTTGGATGCAAAACATTTATTTATGTTAGAATTTTTCCTTCTGCCTTTTTTTCCCCCCAGTACTTAGGATGGAGAAAGGAGAAAGATTGTTCTTAATGGGCAGCTCTGGATTTACTTTTAAATGTCCAAAGTCTCTGTAGAACTTCATGTGTGGACACAGAGAAAGTAAAGGTGTAAAAAAGGAAATTCAGACTAATGACTAAAATTCCTCTATTGTTTTTATGTTGGTTAAGAAAAGGAATGAAGAAACTATTCAATGAGGACTCAAGCCTCAAGATCATGATAAATTTTTTAGGTCGCACTGGAGGAAGAATTTCCAGGTGATTTGTATTGAGTTATCAATTATCACTGATTACTCACTACTTCTGTTCTATCCGTAAGTATTTATTGGCTTATCCTCACCTGGGGAGAACTCTTTGAGGTGAAAATGTAGGTGAATTCACATTTCACTTTTTGATACTACCAAAATGCCACACACTAATGCCAATAGTACAGGGGGCAATTGGTCTCTGTAAGTGAGGACAGCCCTTCTCAGACTGTGGTGCTGAGAGACGGGGGAAAGTCAGATTGTCCAAATGCTCATGGTGTGTGTGTGAATGAGGAGGGAGGAAAAACCCTTTCTTCATTTATCATGGCCTTTAAGCAAATACTTAATACTGGGGGACAAAATCTCCTTCCATCTGTGCAGATCTGATTTAGACTCTGCATTAACAGATAGGAGTTGTGTGTAGAAACTCTGTTTATTAATGGCCTATTGATATTTTGGGCATTAATTCATTAGCAAAGAACAAAATTTAGTGTACTAAAACTATTCACCTGAAGTTGAGACAGACATGTATCCCACAGGGCATTGTTATTTATTTGTAGTTAAAGAAGAATTTTGTTCTAGTTTGATAACTCTAGAGTAACTGAAAAATGCAGACATAGGATCTCAGGCTAAAGAAGATTTATGGTTTCCAAAGATACTTTTTTTTTGTCTTAAGTTTTGGGGACCATAATATTTTTTTCTTATTTTTGTAATCGTCTTGTTTTTAGGACAGTTTATGTACTTTCAAAATTAATGTCGTGAACATATTTTTTCTCTCTTTTTAAGCAGTTCTATGAGAACATTTTGCCCTCTAGTGGTGCAGAGAAGTGAGACTGAGCTCAACCCTTGCAAGACCTGTTAAAAACATTAAAAGGCACCTGTGGTATTTAAACACAGAAAATACAGCTCCATAGATCATCACCATTTGTGAGCTATGTTTCAAGGGCCAAGAGAAATAATGAGTTTTGAAAATGTTCTAAATACAGTTGATTGTCTTATGCAATCAGTAATGAATATTGATATATAATAATGAAAATTGTTCTAAAGTGTCCAAAGTGTTTTGGTATTCACAGTAATTTGTTATTCTTCTTTGTTGTAAAGCAAAGGGAAAGGCTAATAACAAATACCCTTTAACCTATTCTAGAAAGAAAACATGCATAATACACCAGTGTTAGAAACAGGCTTTAGACTGGAAAAAGAGATGTTTAATCAAATTGTAGCCAAAAAATGTATAAAAGCTTCCTTTGAAAAGCCTCACTCTGAAGGATTAATATGTTAATTCTGAATGAATTTAATTCAGTTACCCAAGCTCAGAATTCAGCTAATTTACACTAGAATGCATCCTACTTTATGTGGGTTTTTTTAAATATCTCTTCGTAATCGGAGAGGTGTTGCAGATACTCCAGCATTACTGACATGCTTGTTTGCCGCTGATGATGCTCCTGGCCTCCACAGCGTCCTTTGGCTTATTCCAGAATATTTTCAGGCTTAAAAAAGTCTGAAGAATGAGTTGCTGGGGCAACCCTTGCAGGAGGGGATTTGCTCTAAGCTGCGAGGACACGCTGTGATGTGCCAGGGACAGCAGTAACCACAGGGAGGCAGGGCAGGCAAGCGTTTAGCGAGCAGGTAACACTACAAAATGCCAAGCGTTTCTGCACTTGCCTCTTCCTAAAACACAAAAGGTTGCTCTGTTCCTTCTGATGGCACGTTTTGCTTGTGCATTTAAGGAAGACACAGAAAAAGGTTATAAACAAGTGATCAGAGGTCCACTGATATGCTTGATTTTTTTTTTTAATTTTTTTTTTTTAAGCAGAGTTGAACAGTAGCTGGTGTGCAAAGGAAATGACACAGATGAAGCAATGGTGATGTGCACTGTGGTTTTCAGGAGACCACAAAACCAGTCCCATTCAGTTTTTCCATGCCATGACCTTCAAAAAGCATTTAAAATTTACATGCAAGAAGAGGCAAACACAAAGGGAGCTGGGGCCTGGGATGAGTTCCTCCCTGTGTAAGTTTTTCTTTCTTTTTTAAGCTCTCTGCTCAGTAAGGTTGAAGCAAACAACAAGGTTCCCCCTCACACATCATACAAATAACTACTTTTAGAAGGTACAGTTTACTATAGCTTCCCCTTAGCTAAATTAGCTATAGCTCTGGTGTTTCCAGTTTGAAATTGAACACAGGCCAAGATCTGCAACACATTCCCCTCATGACAGTAAATCAGATGCCATTAAAACCCAGCCTCTTACAGAGCAGCTTCCCTCAGTCTATTGTGATGACAAACCCATCTAGCATTTTTGAGGACAATTCTATGCCATATTGCAACAAGGGTTTTCACTTGCAAACAAAGAAGAATCAGACAGAATTCAGAGTGGCCTCCAGCTGCTTCAGTTTTCTCTGTAATTTGCTTGTTGGTCTGAGAATATGTAAGTGTTTGGCAGAGGAATGTTGCTTTTGGGAATCACTGCTGGTGGTTGTTACAGGTCCTTCTGCCTATATTAATGCCATTGAAATTAATTGTTCCCTTTTTTTCCCAGCCTTGAAATACAAAAGGCTTGAGTTGTAGCACTGAGATTTTTATCTCACTAGGTGGGTAATATTACATGTCTAACTTTATTTTATTTACACTGAATGATGGGAGGGAAATAAACTTCATATGAAAAAATCTCATGAAAGTTCAGGCAACAGGTCAGGCTGGGTTGTACAAATGGAAATTCAGTTTTGATTTACCAGAGGATTAAAGGAATTGCTCAGTTAAGTTTTGCTTATGTATTCCTTAATGTTCAGTGTTTTTCTATAGGCACAGCGACATCTTAATCTGTCTCAGGGATCAGCAGGGAGGAGTTACCTGAGGATTGCTCTTATGGAGTGTCACTGTCCTCCAAGTCTGGGGCTGTGTTAAACTGCAGTGCTAAGGAAAATTTCCTCAGCATCTTGACAATTAGAATACAATTCTTTAAGGTGTTTGGACCCACTGCCTCAGGTCCTTCTGATCTGATAAGAAGATTCATGGCAGAGGTCTAAGTTGAATGACCAAGGTGCTAGGATTTGTTTTAAATCTGAGAAATTTCACTTTTCTACGTGCTTTTTCTGAAGCTGGCAATTGACTTTCATTCACAAACTTTAGCTACCTTGGAAGTAGCATGAATCCTCTTAACCACACAAAAAACCAACCCACCAAAACAAAGGCCAAACTAACCAAGAACAATTTAAAATATTGCCTAAAACCTACTGTCTTTGAAGATGAATATTTACTCCTGTGAAAAAAATTCACCTGTAAGAAGCTGAAAAAACTTCTTACAAACACTGACTGGTAGATTTTTCAATATATGTTTACAATAAATAGTCTTTTTAAGTCTATCCATGCTGCATCATTTAGTTAGAGAAATGCTTCCTCATGTTTACCTTTGCTTATGGCACTGAACTTAAAACAGAGTTGTTTTGTGAATAAGATTTATTTTACAATGAAATGACAGTGTATTAAGACAGCCACAGAAAATACTGCTTTTCTTACTTTTCCTGGTCTCATGACTTCAAATTCCAATAGTTGCCTATAGATTTGCCAACTCCTAAAAGAAAAGGTGTTTTTTACCTCAAGAGAGGACGAATAGTAAGGAAAATGGACAGAATTCTGGTTCTCACTTCTTTTTCTGAGCAGGGAAGTAGGAGTCTGTGTGACCCATCCACCCCTGCACATTACTAGAAATGTGTCACATTCACAGAGCCCCTGCTCTCTCCAGGAAAGAAAGACACAGTAAACAAGGAAGGTACTCCACAGGGTTTTTTCTGCTTTACTTTCCACCCCTCTGCTCTCAGAATGGCTCTGCCTTAGAAGAACAATTTGCTCAAATTCTGAGTTCCTGTTTTCTGCTCTGTTGGCCCTCTGAGGGGCTATGACATAACACAACTGTCATTTCTGCTTGTTTCCTGCTTATAGTACTGAGACCTTTCAGGTTCAATATTCACATTTACCTAAAGTCATTACTGCATCTGCTAAGTAGTGAATAATGAGGTTGCCAATAGACCAGCACTTTACTCATTTCATGAGGAAAATCTGCACTGACACTTAGCTGGGAGTCTATTTTGAATTTTTCTAGCTATTGATCTACATTCTGAAGTGCACCCTAGACCTTCTGTCTCTTGACCTGATCATAATTTTTAGTCCTTCATTTACAATGAATTAAAAGATCATTTCCAGTAAACCCAAGTATCCCCCTGGAATGTTGCCTAATTTGCTGGAAAGTAGTGTAACTGCTGTTTGCAGAAAGACATTTGGACTTAGAGCCTTAAACCAAAGGCTTAGGGCCAAATACTGTCTTCAATTGCGCCACGGTAATTCTAATGTAATTATTCTGCTTGTCGTGAAGCTCCTCTCTTGTCATCCTCTTCCTGTTTGGGATTTGCAGAATATTTTTCAGGAGTAGTAACAATTTCCTCTGAAAGCACCTCCAGGAAATGGTCAGAGTGACAAATCTTACATGATTTCTGTAGATTGGTCAGTGTAAAGATGGAGAAATCGAGTAAGTTATTACTTGGCCTCTGGTAAGTGCTGTGTAGCATTTCTCAGAAACTAGAGAATTATTATCTGGCACTTCTCTAACTCTATTTTTAGCAAAGAAACCCTTTCTTCATCCTCACTAGATTCTTAATTCCAAGCAAGAAACTGTCTTCTCAAAGAGGGGGAGGAAAAAGAAGAGTTGCAGGGATATGGCTGGGATATCAGAAAGCACAGCACCTCAGCTGAACAGTGATGACTTAGCATAGATCCTTAGCTGTATTTTCAAGGTAAATAACTTTGAGCATGAAGGGAAACTGGGTGCCCGTGCAGAGGGCACTGACAAGCCAATGCACTCATTAGAATTCAAAGCACTCCTGTGTGTCTTCTGTCCCCTTGAGAGCAGGCCACAGATGGCTTGTAAAATGTACCTCAGCCTTTGGAATATGAATTTTAGAGCTGCCAGCTGATGCCCTGCTTCCCGCTGTTGGTTGCAGAGTCTGGTTGGTGGAGATCAGACAAAATTACGACGTCAAATTGCCTGATATACCTCCACCACATGTTTGCTCTTCAAAAAATACCCTCAAAAGCTCTGATGTAAAAGTATCATCACATATTCCCTGGGCTAAATCATTGCAGCTAGCGAGCGTGGGTAAGAGATCAACTTGAAGGGTTTTGTTTTCCCTGTCAGAAACACTATTTTAATTATATCTCCTGTGGCCAAACAGCACCTCAAATACTGACTTTTAACAAACATGTCAATTGAGGGTTTTAAACTAATGCTTGTAGGTCTATTTTGGCTCACTCCCTGGCATTTAAATGTAGGGTTTCCTCTGATAATGTTTCTAAGTTTTGTTCTAAAACCATGAGAGCTTGAAAAGTTCAGAAATGCATCAGCTAGCTCTAGAAATCAGGAGGGCCCTGGAACCAGGAGATCAGCAGCTTAAATTCACATCACTGCCTATGGATGAAATACTCTATCATCTTTTAGAAAAATATAGCTTGTAAAATTGGACACAGAAATTTAGTCTCCCTCGTAACAGGAAAAGAAACTGGGTTGAAGGAGAAAGAAATGGGATGGTGAGACTATAACAAAGAAAACCAAGTTCTTTACACATGACATGGCAGTGGGCTAAGGGAAAGGGCTTGCTTAGGGAGGGATCTGTGCTGATGGGAAAAGAACCACCCAGAGGGGCAGAAGAAATTTCATTGTGCCCATCTATCACAGGAACCAACCTGGCTAAACCCAGTCTGTCTGTTGTAGTCCAGGCAACAGCACAGGGGTAGAGGTAATGCTGCCTAAAATCCTGCTCTCTTGTAGCTCATCTCAGCTTGGAATAGGAGCAAAGCTAGGTAGTGGCTGTCCCTGCAGGGATAAAGACAAAGTGAGCTGCCAGGTGAGCAGATTTATGAGATGGAAAGCATTTTGAACAACACTGACAAAAAGTGGCAGAAAAATTCTTGTTCTTGTCTATAGGTGATAAAATGGGCCACTCAAAGCCCCTTATTTTCTCTGTGTGTCTTACACCAGCCCTGAACAGCCTCAGCCTGCAGCAGAGGCCTGGCTGTTCCTGGGTACCTCTCACATCCTAATGCCACTCTGGAAACCTCAGAGTGCCTCACACGGAGTCCTGGCTCTTGTCTGCTTGCTTGGTAGGAAGGACAGTTGTAACCTATCCCAAACCAATTATATTCTCTAGGTTTGGTTCAAGTTTTAAGAAAGTTTTTTTTAAATTTGGGAAAACCGTTCAGTTGCATGAGGGAGGAGGTGATGCCAAGACATCGACTGTGCTTCAACATTTGGTTTTATCAAAGCGACTGAGAGGCAGGCATCTAAAAATTCCCAACTAGCAAACTAATCTTGTCTGTGCTTTATGTGTTAGAAATTTCTGATAAGTTTTGGATATGCTGTTTTAAAGGCAACACTGTAAGTGGTTCTGTGTACCAATGTCTGTCTCTTGAGTTGTGGCTGTCTAAAGCCTCTGTTCTGTACAATAACAGCCCTTGCACTTGCTGGCTTTGTTGTTTTCTCTCCCCACAGTCCCCACCTCTCCCTTGCCCCCAAAATGCCTGCAGAATGCTAGTTGAAATGAAGAGTTCTAAAGAGGTTGGAGTCATTTCTAGACACAGTTACAATTTTGTGGTGTGGAATTCAAGAGGATTCAGCCAATAATGCTACAGCCTACACTTGCCATTGACAGCAAAGTTTAAACCAAATGAGATGGTCTAAATGGACTGAGCCACAGAAACACATTTTGTCCTTTGCTATTTTTCTAGAAAAAAATAAAATCAAGGCCGTTTTGGGATGTAAAACTAAATAGCTGCCTCTGGCATTTAGGAGAATTAGAGGAATGGTGGAGGGTCTGAAAGAAAGCCAGTTTGAGGGTCACATTCTTTACTGCTTTCATTTGCTGCTGTTATGGACATTGGAGCACAGTTGTGCTTAGCGCTTGGTTTCCATCTCACATCCAGCTGGGAAAATGCAGTCAGTGCTTCTATGACTGAGGGGAAAAGTTTCTGATTTTGATATACATTCTCTTTGCTGAGTGCTGAAGGTCTAAAATTCCACCTCTCTAAGGCATTTTCTGCTTTTCAGGTGAATTGGACTGAAGATTTCTGACGTCCTTTTGAAGGCTTCCTGCAGGAAAGATGAAATTTCAAACCTATATATTACCTGAACCTTGATCTCATCCTGTCTTCTATTGAAATATATGACCCAAAAATGCTTCCCCATGAATTAGGCACTCATCATGCATTTTAACCTCCTTGGAGAAAATTATGCAGGTCTCTGAGTTGCCTGCATGAGTTATCTTTTATTCATTAGAATCCTAAATGTTATTGACATGCATTCTTAATTATTCCCTGCTGGAAACAGTAGTGTTCCTGAACAAGTATTTTGCATTTGTTATGTCCTGCTGCTAGCATAGTTAATAATGTATATAATAATAAAATATGAAACTATCAGAGCAGAATAAGAGAACTTACTAATATGACTCAATATAAGAAAATTGTTACTTGTGACTTTTACAGCCTAACAACAACATTTTCTGAGTACTTCAAGCATCCAGAATCTTTGTGATAGGCCTAGCATGGAAATGACACTGCCAAAATAAAAGCTGGAAAGACATCACCTGCTATCCCTCCAAAAGCATTAACTGGGGTAGTACCTTCCTTAGTGGAACTCATGTTGCCAAAAGCTTTCAAAAGCAGTCTTTGGACATGTGTCTGGAATTGGCAGCTGTTTATTCAAACAGAAAATCCCAACCCTAAAAATTATATTTGTGCTTCAATGTTTCCCCTATCTACTCTTTTTCCATCTCTTCCTCTGTGCATAGACATACATACTTTTCTTTTGCTTTTTTCTGTATGGGAAACCCAAAGATTTCTACAAAAATAAGTTTGTTCTGGAAAACTGTACAATATTCAGGGTTGCTCTCTGGTAGAAAATCTAGAAGGATCAAAAAAAGTCAGTAAAAATGACAGCCTTTTTTGTGTTGTACAGCAGACAGAGTGTGAGTGATTTGCCAGCGTGTCCACATCTTTTTCCTTAGTCATTTCCAGCTGGCTGCAATTCCTTAAATACACAGCTTTGCATGCTGTGCAGTTACATATCATCCACTTCCTATGCTGTCATCTCAAAGATTTCTCATTTCATTCTGTAGGATATTTCAGTCTTCTCTGATACTGATAACATGTCCCACCTTTGACATTGACAAATATCACCTTCTGCATCTTTTTAATGATAATGGCAAAATTAAATATTAAAGAGATGTAGTCGCAATTTCAGACCTTGAAAAGACCATCTAGGAAACAATTTTCAGCCTTCTCATTTTGGCACAAATTATCAGTTCTTTGGTTTAATCAGATGCCTTGCTGCTTTATACTTATTACACTAAATGTTTTCCTCAGCCTGAAAAACTTAAAGTGCTGTTTAATCACAGCAGGTCTAAACTACCTGGAATTTCTTATCAAAGAAAATACTAGAATGATCTCAAGGGTGTGCTACTGGTAATCTGATACAGGATATTATCTTGTTGTCCATTCATCACTTAATCTTCAGTATTTCTTACTTTTAAATTGCATCCTAAAATCTTAAAACCACTTAAAGATAAGCCAACAGGCTCATGGTTGATTAGATTGTTTATCTTGCTTTTATTTTCCAGCCATGTGCAGGTTAACTGCCAACAGCTCCCTGTAGCTTTTCTTCATGTATCTAAAAATCATAGTGTCATAGTATAATTTGGGTTTGATGTGACCTCCAAAGGTCACCTAGGCCAACTTCCTGCTCACAGCAAGTCTAATGAGATCAGGTTGTGGTGGCATCTGTCCAGGGGAGTCTTAAACATCTGCAAAGAGGGAGGGACATTCCACAGCTGCCTGGGCATTTGAGTACCTTCGTGGTAAGAAAATTTTATTTCTATCTAATTGCTTTCCTATGTTCCTCCTTGTGCCTGTTGCCTTTTATCCTACTGCTGTGCTGTTCCAAGAAGAATCTATCTCCCCTGTACCCCCTGATCAGGGAAGCACAGGCTGCAGTAAGGACATCCTGCAAGTGTTTTCTCCTCCAGGCTCAAGAGGCCCACTTCTCTCTGCCTCTCCTCTTCCATAATATTCTCCAGCCCCCTAAACCATCTTGGTGGCCACTCACAGAACTCCAGAATGTGAATGTCTGTCCTGTACTGGAGAGACAGTCCTGGATGTTATATCCCAGAGAGGTCTCACAAGTGCCAAACAGAGGGAATGATCACTTCTCTCAACTGGTGGCCACAAGGATGCACCCCAGGCTAAAGCCTCCTAGGCTCCTTTGATCCAAGGACTCCCTGCTGATTGATGTGAACTTGTCCACCTGGACCTTCAGATTTTTTTCTGCAGAGCTGCTTCCCAGAGAGTTGGCTCCAAGCCTGTCTAGGTTGTAAGGGTTCATTCCATCCCAGATGCAGGAATCTGTATTTGCTTTTGTTGTTTAACTCCGCCAGTTCCCATCAGCCCATTTCCCCAGGCTGTTCAGGTCCCTCTGATGGGCTGCCCTGCCATCCAGCATGTTGACAGCTCCTCCCAATGCTGTGTTATCTGCAAACCTGGCAAGAGTGCACTCTGTCCCATCATCCAAATCATTAATGAAGACATTAGACAGCGCTGATCCCAGCACTGATCCCTGAGGGACACACCAGTAGTGGCTGACTGCCGGGTATATTTTGCATCAATAGTTATTATTGATGATTTTTCTCTCGACATGCCAGAAACCAGCAGATCTGAGGGAGATTTGTGTGTCTTATTCACATTTGCAGTGAGATCACCAGTGGCAAGACTGACATAGTCCTCAAAAAGTACTGGTTGCTAGCAGTTTCCCAGTGGAGCTTAGTTTGAGTACAAAGTTTTGGGAACACCATTCAGGTTATGCAATTTATGTTGGGAATAGAAAATATTGTCTAAAACTGAAGTCTTTAGACTGAGGAAGTCTTTCCAATAATGATTTCTCATATTCTACATAATAACGTGGGGTTTTTTCAAGCAAAATGTGTAAAATTAAAAATATTTCCATACAATTCAGCTGGAAACGATTGAAAAGGCCATTAAAATAAAATACAGCAGTGGGCTGAAAACAAAATAATTTTGTTACTGGCAGTACTAAATGATCCTCTTTACTGCTGTCTTGTGAAGAAAAATGAAAAGATAAAATACAAGAGGCAAAACTGAAAGCAGAGCGTATTGTGTCCACTCTGGACACTTAGGTAACTTTTGAGATTTATTCTCACAGTTAGAATAACTGGCTGATGCTGAAATAATCCCTTGCCAGAGTAACAAGAATCACTAGCCTAAAAAAATTTTTTTTACAGCACATTTTAATATCAATATTATTGGCTCTGGGACTTGTGTTCTGTCACTGGTTTTGACAAAGAAGAGAAAGCAATTATAGAGCTGAAACATGTTTGCCATCAGTTGTACTTGAAAAGCCTTCAAGTTAAAAGCGTGTATGACACCAGATTGGGTAATGTGTTAAAAGATGTTTAAAATGTACAGGAATAAAGGCTGAATTAAACTCTTCTTATAACACTCTTCAACTTCAGGAAGCAGTCAAACTAATCCATACTTGATGCTAAGTAATATTTCTGCTCTACATCCATTCACAAATTACATGAAGGTAAAATTCTGCCAGTGATGTAGACAGGAGGAGTTTGGTGACCCTGTGAAATTATGGGTTAACATAACAATGCCTCAGCTGTAGCCTGTATTGGAAGAGCAAAATATACAAAGAGAAAATGGAATCATTGGAGGCAAGGCTGAGATAGTAAGAGAAGTCTTTTTTTACACTGCACTTTTGGAGAGAAAATTTGTAGAACAGCTGTTTCAGAGGCACTGCCTGGGATCTTACAAAACAGTAACCTTGTGGGCAGATCTGTCTGACCTGAGCATGTTCAGATTTTTAGAGCAGTCAGACAATGAATGTCTCTTTCTCTCCAGGCAAGAAATTCCTCAGTATACCACTCTTGTGTGAAGTTTCATCTGTATTTTACCAGGCAGCTCACTAATGAGTGCCTTTGTAGCCATGTTCTGTTGACTTTGAGGGCGAGAACCGGACATAATCACATGTGACAAACAGGCTGCAACTCCAACTGGAGTTTGTCCTGTAATAACAATGTTTTGCTGAGTACAGGCAGAGGCATCATAATTCAGACTCTGTATTTGGGGGGTTGAAGTGTGATCTTTCTTCAATTTCTCCTAAATTTGGGTTTTTTTTTTTGTTTTTTGGGGGGCCATGATGTGCATGTGTGTGCTGGCTTACACTAAACGGTGCAACTTTAGACCCAGTTCGCCAGTCTACTGTTCTAATCTTTATGCACCGCTGCTGTCTGACACAGAGCAGTCTTTAGGGGCTGAGATTAAACACACCGTGAGTCTCCATTTCTGATGAAAGCTCCATGGGAACTCCACTGGGATCCCTGCTACTTTGCTGCAGTCAAAGTTGTATGAGCCCCCGTGCCATCCCTTTGTGCCTTAGGGAGACAGCAGAACCATGGAGACAATGAGAGTGCTCTGCTTTCACGCTTTAGGGCATTCATTGCAAAGAATAGCAATGCTTTCCTCCTGTCCTCAAAGCCACTTGTTTACCCACCTCCTTTCTTCAGAACTGAAATATTTAGCTTTAAAACGGGACAGAAAAACTGCCATTTTTTTTACTTAGCAGCAGTAGGAAAGTCACACAAAATCACTGTCTCTTTTAATATGCTTATTTGTTTAAGCATGCAGGGTGGTAAATTAGCTTTCTCTTCTCCATGTGGTTTAATACCCCACCCATCTATTGGCTGAGGACAAAACAGGCCATAACTCAGTTTTGCCTGCTGTGACAAGTGCTGAGATGAATTAGATCTTAAAGGACTGAATTATGAGATCCAGTATCACAAGGACCTAAAGTCTAGTGAACCCTATACTGACGACTATGAACTGCACATTTGTCATAAGTGTGAGTAATTATGCACATTTGAGAGGGAAAACAATGCACCCAAGATTGCTAGTGCTAGACTTTGGGGAAATAATGTCTTTTATCAATTCTACTGCTTACTTACCAATTTCAGTGAGGAAGCTGTTATTATGCTGAAGGCTGCTACATTTAATTAACAATTTCTTCTGTGTAAAAGTTTGAAGATGCCCTGGTTTCAGCTGGGATAGGTTAAACCACATCAGAAGATTTACGAAAAGTCTATAGTTAAATATTTTCAGCTCTGCAGGGGGTTTCTAATCTGCCAGAAGAGAAAAATCCAAAAGAAAACATACTTGCACTGTAAATAGGGGTCTCTAAACATTAGAGAGTACCCTTAGATAAACACAGATTGTTTAATAGTCTGCTAAGAAACCAGCATTTCCTCCTGGTGTGCAAGATATCAAATAAAAAACCCACATACAAGCAGTGAAATCTCATTTTACTCAGAGAAGGTTTAACACATAAACCCAACTGAGACCTATGCAGTGGTTTTACTTCTTTAAATACAGGCAGCCAGAAAAAGAGATACTAAACTTTCATAGCACACCCTGTGCAGGTCCTTTTTTGCAGGTCCTTAGTTGTCCTTTTTCCCAGCTGTATGTGGTCCCTCTAAAGGGCCATAAAGTCTTAAAAGGATTTACTGGAGTTACCTGGCATAGTTGGTGTGTCAAGTTTTGATTGTTTCTTTGAGACACGTCAGGTCATCTCCGTAATTCCCACCTGGCTTGGTTTTACTTCTCATGCAAGGAGGTGGAGTAAATCTGACACCAGTGTAGCCAAAAGCAGAATATAAGAGGCAGCTTGCTTTGTATCTGAGCCCATTTAAAGGATTTTTTAAAAAAAGCCTTCAAACACGTACCTAATATTAGCAGAGTTCAGTAGAACTCAAATACTTATTAGATGTAAGAATGCTTTCTTCATTCAGAACTTGCACATGACTGTGGGCAAGAGGCTTGCATTGCTATGTGGCTTTTTAAAAGGGCTAATTCTCCTCCTCTTAGTCATGCTGATGTAAACCTGAAATAACCCCACTGAGGGCACTGGGGAATGGCAGAGCTCTTCTTGCGTGTCTGAAATCAGCCTGCAAAATAAGCACAACCAATATAGACCACTTGAAAAACTCTCAGCATCTACTAAGACTGCCATTGCATGCATACAGGGGAAAAAAAATCACTTAAATGTTGTTTCAACTTCAAATTCAATTTTAGAACGTCAGTTTTTGAAGCAAAAAAATAGACAAATTTCAGTGGCTAATATTACTTTCAAGCTTCTGAAAAGAAGTATCAAACTACTGGGAGTGGGGAAGGGGAAAGACATTCTCAAAATAGAAAACTCTCTTCACTTGAAGGCTGTCAAGAAAACAAACCCCCGCCTTCCTGCAGCTGCAAGAGCAGCCAGAGCTCACTTTAATGACAGTCAGTGAGAGAGAGGCCAAGTTGCTCTATTTTCTCCACACTTGGGCTGCAGCTCACAATGCATACAGATGTTTGGTGTTGGGATACATATCCAATCCCCAGTTCTCCCACAGCACAGACATGGAAAGGAGGTTCCATACCCGGAGTTGTCTGCAGACCTTTGTATAAGTGTCAGACTGAGAGTATTCATGCCCTGCCTGTCTGGTTGGTAAGGCCCCTGCCATGTATTCCTTACCATGCAACACGTAAGGAAGTATTTTGGTGGATCCCTCAGGTCTTGATCCTTGGATAGGATCTGTGATCCCTCCAGTGGGTTCCCTAATTTATTTTTGAGGGGACCTGCAGCTTTTTCTGGGTAGCAGTAGTAAAATGCTCCCTGTCTGTCCAATAGCTGAAAATGAAGCTCTTCAGTCTGCTGCAGCTAGGTCACTCTCACTTGGGATTGTGGGATTAATCCTTCCTGACAGCTCCATGCATATGGATATGTTTGTTTTCAGACATGTACTTGAGCTAATGAGCGTTTGGGCCTTGCTTGGCTAATTCTTTTCATTATGGGCAATCTGATGCTCGTCCACAGGACTTGTGTTATTTAGCTATTCTCTGCAGTGACTGTGATCAAATGGTCTCTTTTTATCATCACACAGTGCACAACATTATTTGTCTCTCTCACATTCCTGACTCAATACCCTCCCATCTTTGCTTGATCTTGTCCTGCCCTTGAAACATGCTAGTTAGCTGTATGCAAAAACTAACAAGACAAAGACATCACAGTTTTTCTGAAAAGGAAAAAAAGTGAGTCCTCAGAGTGACAATGACAAATGATTTATACTGGCAGGCACTCTTCATTAATGCTGAATGCTGATAGTCTGCATTCAGCAAGACAGAGGTGACCTCTAGGACCATCATTTGGCCTGATGTTTGTTCATTTAACCTAAAAAAATTATGCTGTCTTTAACATACTAAAAATACAAAAATTACATTTCCCCTCACGACATATGCAATAAAGGGTAATCTCCAAGTAGCCTTTTTAGCATCTATAATTTTACAGAGCACTCTAAAAGTTACAGGTTTTTTCCAGCCATCATCAGACCCACTGACGTAAAAGTTGCTGCCATCACGTTGCACATGCTGGACCTTCAGCTGTGGGAAAGTGTCATTCCCCTGACCCAGCATCACATCCCAGCTCAGCATCCTGGCCCTTGCCTCCCTTGTTTGTGTTTGCCATGCTTCACACGTATCTGAACTGATAGTGGAAATCTTGTAAGAGCTGATTGTTGAGAGCCACCGGTGCTCTTTGTAGAATATTAAAAGAACCGATTAATACACCACACAATTCACTGAGGAAGGTGCCTCTGTGAATGGCTGTAAACAAGAAATGTTGCTCATATGGAGAGGAAATAAGTGCTGTGGCCCTAAGGGTGCTAACGGCCCCTAATGATGCTGCCCAGGCTCACCAGGTGCCCCCATCCAAAGGCACGAGAAGATTTAGGAATTAACTGCCTAAGGGGTCCACAGGTACAGTAGAATGGGGGATTTTTTTCTTCACAGAATGTGCTCAGCAAAGATCTCTAAGAACAGGAGAAGCTGAAAGGAATCAGGCAGTGCTACAATTGCAGGTTTTTAGATATTCTGCGAATACTGCTTATAACTGGTGTTCACAGTGGGTTCCTCCAGGCTGAATCAAGTATTAAAATATGGCTTTTTCACTTCCTTGTCTGAAAGCAAGTTCTCCTAAGACTGGAGCTACTCTTAAGGCTACTGGATTTGTTCCTTTGACAAACCTTAAAGTAGTGAGGAGGAAATTAATTCTTGAAATCCTCACCATACGTGGGTGTAAAACAGAGAAACCTGGCTTAGCCACACTGACTGTTTTTCCTCTGACACACTGAGAAAACACTCCACAACTCATTCACTCTCTACATTCTACACACTTCCTTATTTGTTCCTACACACTGGAGTAGTGCCTTCTGCATGTTAATGCAGAAGAATTGAACCCTAAAAGTGAGGTGTATTCTGACACGAGTATCAAATGCAGCTAGGAATAAATTATATTGAAGCGTCTGGCTTTATAACTGCTTAGTATGTTACTATTCCTGCCTTGGACCAATTACATGTGTTTATCCTGGAAGTTCATCTGATACAGCAGGATCGTGTGTAGAAGTCTTCTGCTGATTCACAATATGCCAATCAGTGTTGACTATAAGCAGGAAGAATTAAGATTTTGGGAGGGTGGATCTTGCAGTGCTATTTATCTCTACTTAAACTAGGACATGGCTCCAGACTATATGTGTCTTGCATTCTCAGCCAATGGATTTGTGCACAAGAAACAGGACACTAAGATACTCAGATGCCCAAATTATTCAGTGTTATTCATATTTCAGGTAGCAGCAACTTAATATTCTTATTCAAATGTATTCTACACCAACCCATGTTATCTGTGTTCACGTACACATTGTTTCCTGATGGAACATCAGGTCTGTATGCCAAGTGGAGCTGTACCTGCTGGCTTTGTTGCAAAGCACTGTTAGTGCCCACAGACTAAGGAGACTAACATTCCTGTTCCATATGACTTCTTTGCCTCTCTGGTGACAAAGAATACAGTATGAAAAATGTCTTTATGTCAACACCAACTTCTGTGCATGTGTGTCCATAAAGTATTCCAAGGCTTTTCCCAAATTCACATTTTGGACAGCAGTGTGGGACATAAAAGTGCCCTAGATACTGATTTTAATGGAAGGACAATGACTCAGGAGGAAACAGCCACCACTTTTCATGTCTGGCTGGGGTCCCTCATGAGCTGGTTTGACATGTATCAGAGAACAGGATAATAAGGAAGCTGGAAGTGATGTTGTCAGTGCTGAAGGCTATTTTTCCAGGTAGGTTTCCCTAATTATACTTTTTAAGTTAGCAGTTTCCTTGAGAACTAAATACAACAGGGAAATAATATACGTGCTTAAAATTCTCCTAACTTTATGGAAAACTCTTTAGTTCTGTAAAACCAGAAGGGTCAGAAATCTTCCCCAGCAAGATACCTGGGAATTCCTCAGAAACCAGGAAGCATTCAGACACTAAAGCCAGTTTTGCTGGCATCTCACCATCTGGTCCCAACTTGCCCGGCAACAGAAGGGCTAAGAGCTGCCACTCTGAATAACTTTACTGCCTACATCTTTGGCAAGTTGAGTCTGAATTTAACTAAAATCACAGCTTGCAGCAAGAATATTTATGAACTAGGAAACCCTCCTGTAAGCGTATAAGGGCAATCTTATATATATATATATATATATATATATATATATATATATATATATATATATATATATATATATTTTTTTTTTTTTTTATATATATATGTATTTTTTTTTTTTTTTTCCACACCCCCTCCCCTTCCTCCTATCTCCACGTTAACAGCCAGCAATGCGGCCACCCTGGTTGCCTAGGAAGCTGATTGCTGCTCCTAAAGGATCTGTTTAAAATTCTGATCTGGATTCTAGTCAGGTTTGTGAGACCCTGGGAATGGAGCTCTTGAAGTGATGGGTACTTTCCATTTTTCCCCCCTCCTCAGCTTCTCTGGACTGAGAGAAGGCAGCTGTGCTGCTTTGCAAGACAGAGCAGCTGGACTTGGTTACCCCTAGAACCAATTAAGTGCTGGAAGAATGGCTTGCCTTATTCCAGGGAGACAGAAGGAGCTGTTTGGGATCATAAATGACACTGGAGAGTAGCTGTGTATGTATGCAGTTATTTTAAGGGTTGTTTTTGAGGCTTTTTCTATGCACCTGCCCCCTTTTTGGGCATTTGTACTTTCATCTGCATTGTTTGAAATGCAAATGAAAGCAATGATACATATTCAGACAATCTGAGACCTGTGTTTCAGAGGACTATGCCGAACCCTTTGTGGACTTTCTTTTCAGAAGCTAATTCTAGTGGAAAATTACTAAATGGATCTTTAAATAGGTGAAATAATAAGCTGGCCAAATAGTGCACCTATCAGAGACGCAAAGGTGGGTGCTCTCTCCAAGTTGGTTTCCATCCCATAGCTCTACTATTTGGACAGGCAAAGCACGGTTTCTAAGAGGAAAGTTCCTTAGCATTCAATTTTGGCCTAAGGCTGTTCCAGAAGTTGTCTGTCACACCTCATTATATGTGCTGTTCTAACCTAGATAAGCATTCAGAATAACACCTGGATAAAAATCTATGAGTACAATTACTGGTTATCAGTGCAACAGTTCATTAAAAGAGATCCTAGATGGTAGCAAAAGCTAGAGTTTGAGTCACTTGTTTATGCTCTTAAATGAGTGTAGGATCTCATTTAAAACTGCTTTGAAGTGTGAATTATGAGCAGGAGCCCTTTGATCAGGAGTGAAGTATGATGTGTCATAAGGCGTTATGCCAAAATAAAGAACCCACTTAAGCTTTCTCTCCAGAGACACTGAGCAAAATGAGAGCTATGTTTCCCCTACAGTGTCTCATGCTAGCAAGTCCATGCTGGAGAAATTGGGCTATGAAGATTACTGCTGAACCTCTGCAAAGTGGGAAATGGCATTTGGTTTTCTGCTGGGGAGAAATCAGAAATGCACGATACGAGTGTTTTCTTAGTGTACCTATAAAGCCTATTTCTACTGCACACTTTCCTCCCTGAGTGTGGTCCCACACACACTTCCTCTTTCAAAAGCTTCAGCCCCAAAGCAAGTTTGTGGTTTCTGCTGCTTGCAGCAATTTCTCCATAAAGAAGTGACAACAAGCTCTGTTCTTCAAAATATGTCACTCCGCACATTTAGAAAAAGCACAACTGGAATGTGATGGGCAGCACTGCCATGTGGTAGCTGCTGTCCCGTGAGCACTACGCTGCCTTTGTACGTAGCTGACTGCATTGCTGTTGGGTGACTTCACTGGCCTTCGTCATTCTGCCATGTGCTCACAATACTCTTGTGGCTCCTGCTGGGATAAAGCATGGACCTGCTGGGATCAGAGGCCTGTATTTTAATCCTGTGGTTGGTCTGCATCCAGCTTCATGGCAGTGGGACATGAAAAAAAAAATTAGGAGGAAGTAATAGGCCAAACGAACTGTACAAGTTATATTTGTTCAGAGGTCCTAATTTATTTTTGAAGTCCTGCACATAAATCAGTGATTTTCCAAATGAAGGGGTATTATATCCACCAGGACACAGAGTCATGAGCAAACAGCACTCTTCACTCTGAAAAATAAATGGGGTTTTCTATGATGTTATACAGAAGAAAGGGCAATATTGGCATGTACAGCCAGATAAGGCATATTCTTCTGTATCTTTCTTCACCTAGAAACAATGTAGAAGCTGTAATTATTATTTGGGATTTAATCAACCCGTGAAAGAGTAGAGGAAAATAACGAGATACGTGGTAATATTCCTAGTATGTACTTTAATTACTGATTGCTTGATTACTGCTGAAACCGATGAGGCTGAGTGTGATGATATTATCAGGAAGTTAAGCCTGATAGCAAGAGATGAAAACATAGCATTTAACATGATCATGATACTCTGCAAAATAGCATCTTTGAGGGTTGGATTGAATGACTCCCTGCAGAGATAATTTAAATGCTGTGAAGCCATATATGTAGAAATGCTGATGAATAAGACAACAGACGGCCTCTGAGGAAAACAGAAGCTGCTTTAATGCAACAGAAGAGTTACAGAAATCTCTGTGAGTGGCTGTGGCACCATATCCAGACCAGTGGTTGCAACATTATTAGAAGATTCCAAAAGATCCAATGAGACTTACAGTCTGGTAATTTAATGGGTAACGATATTTTCATCCCAGGAAGTTATAGGAATACAGTTCTGAAATATACATGAGTCACCAAGGCACTCAGAGCTATAAAAACGGGGAACTTTGTCAGGCATTGGGCAGATACACCACATGACACCTGGAATGACACAAGAACATGCACAAAACAGCTGAAAGAGGTGACACTGGACTTCAGATATGTGGTGGTGGCAAAAAGAGGCATAAATAACTGTTTTCAAAGGGTTTTCCTTCCAGAACTGTCAGTTTCTGTAACATACTTAAAAGCAGTAGAACCGAAACACAAAGCATCTCAGCCAGTAATTAGTAAAATGAAAATAGTGCTTGCTAAGAATGTCACCTTTTACTAGATGGAGAGTGAGGACTCTCTGAAGCATCCAGGCGTGTAGCTGAGAAATCCAGCCCAAGTCAAACAATGGAACTGAAAGAATGCTTCAGACCACTGAAACTCCTCTGTTCCTAAAAGAAGAAAAAATCCCCACCCACAGACTTAGAGGGTCTGAAACTGTTAGTGAAGAAATAATCCTAGAAGTGAAACAAGCACATAAAAATATCACTTCATATAAAATACTCTCACACAGTTAAAAAGTACAATAGGTTAGAAGTGCCTCAAACCTTTCTTTATGCACAAAACTGACCGTAAACTTATCTCTCAAGCAGTAGCTAGGATCTAGCTGGTATTTTGGCTAACACCTTTGAGCTTACTGCCTGATTCCCATTTCTTGCAGAAGTATTCGCTGTTGGAATGAATAGAAAATTGAGTTATTTTATGCTGTGAAATCGAATTGATCGTGTACTACGTGTGTTATAATTTGTCTGCAGGACAGCTGTGAACTAACCCCTTGCTTCTCCCGATCAGCTCAAATTCAAAAGCTGGCAAATAGAAGCACGTGGAGCTGCTATGACTTAGTGACTAGAAATGAAGGAGAGGGAGAAAAAAACCCACCTAACTGTTGGAATAGACATAATTTCCAAAACAATAACAACAACAACAACATTATGACCATGAGCTTGAAAATCTAAGTAAACCATTAGTTTAGAACTGTTCTGGCAGGCTGGTGGGGCTGCATTTCACCATGACCTATCATCTCTAACTCAGGTTGTCAGTTTTCCTCTTGGGATTGAGGTCAACCAGAGGAACACTGCAGTGTTTTGACCATATATAACAGTGGCTTGTCTTGGCCATGGCTGGTTGATGGTAGTGAATGAGCATGCACTCCTAACATCCAGACATGCTCACAGCTACTGTCTGGTTAATGCAACAAAACCTTTGTCAGTTCATAGCTGATTCACTCTACTGAAAGGACAGAAGAGCAAAACTTGATGCTATGAAATGTTATTTGCACTATCATTTGATGCATAATGGTATGTACAGCAGAAAGTAGATACAGTTGACCAGAATATCAAGTGAGGTGATATGGTGGGGCTGTGAGTAACTCAGAGTCTGTCCCAGGACATGAGCTGCAGTTGCTCTGTCCTGTGAGTATTCAGTTAGTCTCTTCTAATTTCATCTCTAAAATCCAAGTGCATGTGATTTCTGCAGAGAAATTTTCAGGATATTAACAACTTTAGAGTAAACAGTAATTTGTTGTATAATATCATAACGACTATCTCTAAGGAAGTAGATTTCTTTTGTGTGTATAAGCAAGCATATTTTATTCTCCAAAGCAAAACCATCTTGTAACGAAAATTCAATCCTTTTATTCCACGGAGAACAGATTGACAGTTTCTGAATCCTAAATCCTTTTTGAACTGCACTTTGTTCTGGAGGGACATGGAAACGTGACTGCCCTGGCAGGCATTTGCCATCATGGTAAATCACTGCTCCCGTATGGAGATGACTGTTCCGTAAAGTATGTCTTCCGCTTTCTGGGTAGGGGAAGGCCAGATTTCTCTGTGCAATTGTTGGGCATTTTGCAATCCTAACATGCCCTAAAGTGATCTGGTGAACTGCAGTCAGAACTCACTCTCCACACCTAGGGGCCCATAGTTTGTCTTCTGCTTTTCTGCAAAGCCATTATTTTTCAGATGGTAGGCACTGGTTTTATACTAAATAAGAAAATCATTATGATCAATTAGCTCTAATCTGATGTGATGCTGGTAGCAGGGAAGAACAGCTGCGCCTGCGTTTGATGTGCAGCAGTTGCTTGCAGGATGCTGAGCAGCTCTGGGGAAGGCTTTTGGAGAGCACCAGTGGGTAAAGGCTCCATTCTTCTGATCTGCAGCTGGACAACCCCTTCCCACACTGCTCTGCAGTCTGTTGGTTAAAACTAGATTAATTTCTACTTCTTAACCCAAACAGAAAGTTGCAGAACCTCAGCACATTTCCAGGTGGAATCATACCAGTCATTCAAAAGTAAGAGTTTAGCCAGGAAACCATGCCCAATCTTTTTCCGGGGTATGTTGACTCTGTGGATGTGCAACATCAAAGGAAGACAATTTGGCTCCATGCTGCTGTTTGCAGGACTGTGACCACCAGTCACCGTGACCCAAGGGCAGAGGCCACGGAGATAAGTGTGTCTCCTGGTCTGGCAGAGCAGTGTGACAGCACAGTTGGAAGCTGGCAGAATTATGCAGGGCTGCAAGTGGAACCACGGGAGTATGAGAACCGCAGACATTCTTTGAGGTGCCGCCCGACTGCCACAAAAACCCCGACAGCCACTTGCTATAGACACTGGTGCCGAATACTTAGTGCATTGCTTTTCATCACCCAGCATTCACAAAGTATCTGCATCCACATACCAGAGTAGGTGTGTAAAGGGAATTAGGGCATTCCCCAAATCTGTAGAATTGATTTGAGTCTGGTCTAGGGATCCATGAAAAACTGGTGTATTTGAAAGGTGATCAGCTTGTAGGATTGAACAAGCACTCCTGCTGGCGGAGCTTGGAATTGGCTCCTGTGAGGGCACAGACTGGTTAGCTGGGAGATGCTTTGTTTGGAGCAAAACCTGGTGAGTACAGCGCAAGTTATGGAATGAATTCACTTTTATCAGCTGCACAAGAGAATGTGCATGTTTTATCTTTGTATTGAAATTTGTGGCATTTTTTCCGAAGGGTCGTGACAGCTTCGAGCCGTACTCCCGGCGAGTCAAGTATGAGAAGAACTTGCCAGCGGAGTAAGCGGCAGTAACCACCTCACCCAGCTGCGGGAGATGGTCGTGCCGCATCTCCGGGGAACTGACGGCCATCCACTCCAACGCTGCAAGCTGAAAGCAGCGGGAAGTTGAAAAACAGGGCTGGGGCGTGGGGAACTCGGGCTGGGCGTCCGCTGTTGGCCCCGGAGCCTCTCGGTGCTCTCCGCAGCTGTGCCTGTGAAAGGAGGCTGCTTCAGAGGGCTGACACTTCCCGGCTCCTTCGCGGGCGGGCCGCGTATGGGGCGGGCGGGCCGCGTATGGGGCGGGCGGCGGCGGACGCCCTATCCCACGCCGGCTGTGGGACCCGCCCGTCCCGTTACCGTGCCGGGCCGGGCCGGGCCGTGCGGAGCTGCCCGGGCGGTGGCGGCGGCGGCGGCCGGCAGGGGGCGTGGGCGGGCGGCGTGGCCGGGGGGGCGGCGCTCGGGCGGGCTGGGCGCTCGGCGGGCGCGGAGCCGCGGCCGTGGCGTGGCGGCTCTGGTGGCTCCAGCTCTGGCCCCGGGAGAAGGCGCCGAGCGCGGCGGGGCAGGTAAGGGGTGGCTACGGGCGGGGCTGTGCCCGCCGGGCAGCTGGGACAGCGCCCGGGGCGCGGCTCCAGGGAGCGCTGGGGCCGGTGCCCCAGTACGCCCCGGCCGTGCCCGCGGTGCTCCGTTCCCCCGGTAAGGGTTCGGCGGCGCCGGCGGGCGGTCGCTGCCGACGAGCGGGGACAGCGGGGGTGCGGCCCGCGCCCGGCTCCGAGAGGGGCGGCGGGAGCGCTGCGGGCGCGGAGCCTCGGCCGGACCGGACCGGACCGGCGGGGGCTCGGCCGGCGGCCCCTCCGCGGGGCCTCGGGGCGGGTCAGCCCTGCACCCTGCGGCCGGACGGGACCGCGGGCTGGAGCCGGGGTGTGCGAGACCCACTGTGTGCGAGCCGTGTGTTACTCGGTGTGTGTATGACCCGGTGTGTGGGAGCGGTGCAGCGCAGGGTCTGGCAGGGGCGAGTCCCTCTGGGAGTCCCCGCGCCCGCAGCCTGGCTCGTGTGCCCGCCTCGGCTGGCAGGGGCAGCGCGGCTGGAGCGGAGCTGCTGCGCCGCTCCGGGCACCGGCACTTGTCATCCATTGTCGGCGGGTACGCTGTGGCCGGAGTGGAGTAACTTCGTGAATTCACGTATTTCCTGATGCCTCTTGTCTTTAGCGTGTCCCATAGCATCCTTTTCATCGCACATACTTAACCTAAATATTTTCAGAGCCTTGAACAGACTTCTTAGTCTATTTCTGTGCTGCAGGTTACCGAAGAGCAACCCTGAACGTTTTGACAAGCATGGACTTCTCATTGGAAGTGTGTTCTGAGGTGAACATTGTCTTGGCCTTAACACAGAGTGTGGCCCTTAAAAAAGCCAAATAAAGCTGTGAAAGTGTATTTTACAATGCCGGGAAGTAAGGGGTTAAAGAATGCATTTGTAAACACTGTAACCAGAATTTCTGGACGGATCACTTTATGTAAAGTCTTTGACTGTGGAAATCACAGGGTGAGAAAAGCATGTGTAATAACCTTATAAGCCTTTTTATTTTGTCTGGCTTGATAGTCTGAGATGAGCATCTGAGTACAGACCTTAAATTTTCTCTTCTACAAATTTTACGAAGATATTTTTATGTGGTGAAAAATCCTGTACTGAGTAAGTGGCTCTATCCTTGACTAACTGCAAAAGCTGTCACATATAATAAGTTATTGTGCCAGTATTACAATAGTAATGGGATATTAAACCAGCACATTTTGGCAGTAAGTAGCTGTAATACTTATGCCCTGTTTTGACGTCTCTAGAAGGAGGATTAGCTCAGACAGAATTTGTAGTGGGAGGGTGTGAGTGGGATGAAAAGCAAAAGCTGCTTAATTTTAATCTTCTCAAAAAGGTAACTACAAGTAGTGCACATGGTTAAAACACATATGCTCCTCTCTCTAATGGCTTTTAATTGTAGTATCTGAAATATTTTATGTAAACTCAGTAGTGCTGAAATACTACTTTCTATGAGATTCAATCCATGGTGAACAAGCTCCCTGTTCCGGGGCAGAGGAAGCATTGGGGGATAGCAGGGTGTCATAGGAAGGTCTGACAACAACAAGAGCTGTGAATTGGCTTTGGTGTAACTGAGGCTGTGTCTGTACCGGTGTAGAGGTGTGCCTCGGGTTAGGCTGCAGGCATTTACTTAAATTGTTTCACTTTTATGATTGGGAACTTCATTTTCTGTAACAGCTTTCTTTTGTCTTCTGAGCTTTTTTTGTCTAGTTTTAGAGGTGGGCATCTTGGAGTGAAGAAACACAAAAAGCAATGCTTCAGGGTGTGCAAAACCACTGTTGCCGGTGAAGTGTGCTTCCTCCAGTGGTTTTACAAGGGGCTGTATATTCTTACATACTTACCATAACCTCCTTAGACAAATGAAACCTCAAGTGTTCTGTGAGGTTTCTTACGTAGGTCTTTGTTTATGTTCACAATCTTATAAGAGACCTTTGAAATTAGATTTTGGTTGAATTTTTTTGGATGCTTTTTCTGATGAAGTTGCAGATACAGAAAAAAAATTTCTTTTACTTACAGAGGCTTTGTATTGTAAGTGTGTCTGCATGTTATTGCCCAAAAGATGAATGGTGGATTCATGTGGTCCTGAGTGTGGCTTTTATCTGGATTTATGGTCAGTTCTAGTTGCAAATTCATCTCCCCATGATTTTATCTTTTGACTAACAAAAACGTGTTGGCAATTAATTAAGTGGAAAACCACTGCGAGATACGTGGTGCTCACAAACATACCTCACACGAGCGTAGGAATTAAATGTTAAGCCACCTACTAACATATGCTTTATGATTTAGATTTATGGTTTATGATGGATGCTACAAAGGAGGTGGTGGTACTTTAACTGTTCAAGAGGGTGGAGTCTTCGAGCCTGCCTCTGCCAAAAGGATGAAGGTGCTCTCCCAAGGAGCTTGGAAGTGTGCAGAAAATACACAGCTATTGCTTTGACTGTTAAAAGAATCATTTGGTGAAGGAAATATGAGAAGATTAAAGAAGATGGAGTTTGTTACAGGGAATACAGGAAAGTTTTGGGAGTTACTGGTAGATGGTAACAGATAAGGTGCAGGAAAAGGCAGCATGGCATCCCAGCCACACTGACAGGCACTGGAGCAGCACACACACAAACACTGGTAGACAGCAGCCTCAAGCGCTGCTTAAAAAGAACCTTAGTGGTCCAAATGTTGGACAAACAGTGTAGTTTGGGTTGAAACTGTCCCAGCAGTGCATCACATTCGGGTAGTGTTTGAACATAGCTTTTAATCTTGACTTTTCTGGGAGAGGCAAGCGAGCGATGCATTGATTCACATTCAGAAGGGTGTATTTAAAAATACTCTGGCTTGGGTGGTAAATTATATACAAAAATGAAAATTTAAATTTTGCTGCAAAAAGGGAAGAAATGTCAAATGCTTGGGAGGAGACTTTAAATGTAGGTTTCATGCAAGATTTCTACTTGCATGGGTTTGAGTGTCATCGTAGTTTTACTGGATTTGTATTAAAATATTGCAGTACTGATAAAATATTGTGCTTCAAAGTTCTTATTTTCTTTGAAAAGCTTTTGAAAATGCTTTCCATAACAGGGAATGGAAATGCAGGCCACTGTATGGCATAAATTACACAGAAACAGAGTTGGAAACAGTTGATCATAAAGCTATGTAAAGGATGATGACGACTGAAGGTTTCTGTAGCAGTTTTCCAGGACGATACAAGGGATGCTGTACAGACTGTAACATGCTTCATATTCTGTTAAAATCAGGCTGCTCTTTGGTGAATCCCAAAGAGAGTCCCCTGAAGCAAGCATTTGGCTTTGCACACTATTTAGGGTAGAAAAATTTGGGAAATTTTATTGTCTAAAATTTGTAGGGGAGGATACATGAGTCTTGTCAATGTAGGAGCATATGAGCTTTGCCCATGTGGTTTGTTATGTGCCATTGGGTTTAGGTTAGAATTCAAAATTCATGTTCTTGTTTATCTTGTAAATACTAGATGTTCTCTGATTATAGCTGGGTAAGGCATTCTCTTGTTCAGTGAAGAAATAAAAGAGTGGGAAGGTATACTGTGGTGAATGGCATTTACGATTCTTTTTAAAAAATCAGATAATGCCTGAATCATCAATGTAATGGTTCATCCTAAGCAGCAAGAAAGAGCATTTTTTTGCACTGTGCAAGCTGATAATAGAAACATTTTCTAGGAGGGCTACAAAGGTAGATGATAACTGTGTGATTAGGCACTAAGTGGTTCTGATGACAGGCAGAGGATTCAGAGCGTGATCGACAGGCTATTTCATATTGATTAGAGGAGTAAACTGGGCTTTGAAAAACTAGACAGCTGGCATATTTCTTGAAAGTAACTGATTTTTGGAAGCTGAAATAATTAGGCTTATTTGTTTGGGCCACATGGTAAACATGTTCAGAACTCTGTCTGGAAATACTAATCAGTGGCTGTTTTCAGCTGATCCATTAATAGTTTCTACAGCCACCTGAAACTTTAGTGTGAACCAAGAATGAAGTCAGTTTCCCACAGAAATTGTCACAGGATTCATGGTTTCCCTTGTGAAAATAAAAAAATAAACACCACAACTTTGTGTCAGTGTCTGCAATGAGAAATGTCACAGTTACTTGAGTAGGGGGAAGATGCTGTTCTGTGCCTTCCTAGTGCTGGCAGTGGCTGGTTGGGGACCCTGCAGACAGCTGGTACCCTCTGTCCTTTAAAAGGACAAAGCAATGCTGGTGCTGCTTCCTGCACTTTGCCATGTATTTCTCATGCTTTACTCATCTTCCCTGCGTGGTGGTTGTGGTGTCGGTTTGTTGATTGCTCCTGAGTCTGAACACAGGCTTGTGTTTCTGACTTTGAAGACCTTTGGGTACCTTCACGAGGAGCTTCTGTGAGGGCTGATAAAATGTAAAACCAGCTAAGCAACTAAAGCAACAAAACTGTAGCCAAAGGGCCTTTCTGAGGAAATGCTGGGACATGGTGTTTAATGCCAGCACTGTTTACCTAAACCTATTTTTATTTTCCCTTTTGAAGCAATAATTCCCTGTCCTGTCCCTGTGTATTCAGCTGTCTGTAGCTGTAAGATGATGTGTTCCTAGTGGTTAGCTTGTGCTGCTGCCATGAGGATCCAGTGGAAAGCCAGGCCTGCCCTTTTGCCAGCAGTATGGCAGTTTTCCCAGTATGTTGCCTCTGTTATTCCCCATTCAGCTCTTCAGCAGCCAGGCAAGTTGGCAGTTGTGCAGAGTGTTGTGGGGAAGAAAGGGCAGCAGAAAATGCTGACTGTGTGCTAATGCATCTGTGTAGTCACCATTCTGGGGTTAGATTGCAGGAAGATGACAAAACTGCTGAACAAAGTATGTTTAATCTTTTTTTTTCCTCCCCATGAGCTGCAATGGGTAATAGTAGAATCTGTGGAGAAGCACAACTTTTCCATTTGGAACAGAAGTGTATTATCTACCCTGTAATTTTGAATCTTTGAGATTGTGTGGAAGTGGTTGAATATGGAAGTTTTGGGTGACCTGACATCATAATATATATTCCATATAGGATGGAACAGATCTCATGCAGGGCTATAGGCAGAAGAAAAATCTTTTGGGATGAGGGTCAAAATACAGCTGGAGCACAAGGATAGGATAGAGTAGAAATGTGATGGGTAATGAAATCAGTGTCATCCCTTCCATCCCTCTTGCACAAACTCCTCTAACATCAGGTTGTTGCACTGCCGTTTTGGAGCTGTGATGTTACCTGATCAACCACTGGCTGTGATCTGGGGGTGAATAGGATCTATGCTCATAGTTATGAGCATATGGTATATGGTTTTAAAGTTGTACGTTTAAAATAATTACATTCTGGTGCTGTTTTTTAAGAATTATTTAATTATCTGTATGT
This sequence comes from Corvus cornix cornix, assembly GCF_000738735.6. Classification (NCBI taxonomy): domain Eukaryota; kingdom Metazoa; phylum Chordata; class Aves; order Passeriformes; family Corvidae; genus Corvus; species Corvus cornix. The sequence continues at coordinate 18,908,725 of NC_046339.1, read as the reverse complement.
TCTAGAATGGTTTTGCTGCCATTTCTGGCCTGGAGCCATCAAAATCATAAGGTTTCTTTCAAGTTTCATAATACTGTTTAAAAAGAGTTGCTCAGTTTCCTTTAAGGAAGTAAAAGAATTTCCTTTGGTTTTGTTTTTACTTTCTCTCCAGTTCAGAGGCTTATACGACCTATTATTGCATAGGAGAAGGAGTAGGACTATGGGGACATTACTGAAATGGATAACAGAGAGTTGGGCTTGTGACAGATTTTTCTAGATACTAAAATTTGGTTCACCTAGAGTCTCCAAAGTGATATGCTGGACTGGTGGGTTGGTATTGACTTCAAGTTCTTTAAGATTTCTACATGGTAGTGTAGGACATTGATCTTACTTCCAACCAAAAAGAGGTAATCAAAGCCAGATCAAAGCACTTACTGAGAAGTTTGTCTGAATGGAAGAATCTCTTGAACTAAGGGTTTATGTGGACCAAAAGAAACCGAAGTTAAGGACACCTACTCCTGGAAATATTTCATGATCTCACACATTTGCTGTTCAAATGAGTAATCCACATGAGACCTATAAAATCATAGTTGGAAAACCAAAGGCCAAAGCATGGAACTTTCAACAATTCATGAAAGAAATATCAAAATAAGAGAAGAGGTTTTAAGCTAGGAAAGGAACTGCAGTGGTTTCTTCAATACTTCAGCTTTGTAATTTGACAGATTTTATTACAGACTGGATTTTATTGGTAGACTGTAACACAGTGAAGCTTCTCTGTGGTTTGAGGGAAGCAGTCCTTGCTGTATCATGTTCTGCCTGAAATGCAGCTTCAGATTCAAACCCACATCCATCTTCAGGGACTGTGCTGCACTCTGAGTCGTTAGAGCAGCATTGGTTGTGCCAAACAGACATCTCTGCTGAAGGACTGGAGTTCAGAGGTTTCTGTGGGTGCCAAGTGGAGCTTTCCCTGTGTGTTTTCCATGATGTGGAACAGAACTCAGGGGCAGAGGTGCCTGCCTGGGCTCTGAGCCCCCAGAGTGAAGTGAGACACAGCATCAGTGACTAAAGGCACAAATCAAAAGGAGAGAATGCATGAGCTGGCAGGCATGAATTTTGCTGCTGACCACTCTTTTGTCCTCTGATCTAAACAGATGTCAAAATCTGAGAAAGTAGAACATAAAGGTTGGAATAAACATTCCATAATTGTTTCTATGTGTAGCCCTGCTTTTTCTCTTTGTTTACAGTCACAGCTAATTTAGACTCTTGTTAAGTTCCTGCAGGCAGGGACATGTCATCCCTGTGTCCTGGCTGATGGGAACACTGGCTATTCTGTATAAATAGACCAGTGAAGCTGGTAGGAGCAAAAATGCCTGTGCTGTCAGGGTGCTGCCAGAGCCTGGGCATGAAGGCAGCAAGCTGTCTCCAGGCTGAGTCTCTAAAGGGGAAGTGTTCTGGGAGAAAAGGAGACTAATGTTAAAGTGGTTTTATTTACTTATTTTTAACAGAAAGATATGCCGGACATAGACATAATATTTGAATTCAACTGTTCAGAACTTCTCTCACATATACTGATAATTTTAGGAAAAGAAGAAAGCATGGAGAAGGAAAAGAGTGATCTAGGGCAATGACTTAATCCCGAAAGAAATAGAAATTTACAGCACCTTATATTTTGGAACTATAATTTTCTTCATCTCTGAGTTAGTTAATGTATTTACTTATATTTTTCTTATTAATAGTTCTAGGAACCATTGATTATGTAGAAATAACTGCAGTACTGATCCCTTTTAGTGAATGCTGTCAGAAATTGTGCTTGATCTTAGAAAAACCATGTTTTGGTATTCATGTGTTTGTAAGTGTGATTTTGAAACATTACTGAATCAAAAAGGATATTTACAAGTCACAAGTATGGTATTTCTTCCAAAAGTTTTTGTTTGAGTTTTCAGAAGCATTTGGTTTTGGAAGTCTTTTCTTGCATGATCATTAGTGGTCAGGGGAGGTAAGCTCACACACCTAAATGTTTTACTGTGCAAGGTTGAAAAAAAACGATTAAAATCCAACACTTAATGATCTTTTCATGCTTTTTAACAGTTCCCGCAATTGTTTTTTTTACTCATTTATGTCTGTTCAAGATAACATGGGCATCATTTTGTCAGAAAATTGATGTAAGTCTAAGGAAATTCCAGAAGCTGGAGAGATTTCTGACTGCAAAATAATCCCAATGCTGTGAAACTCATAAAGAATAGTTGTAGTGTTCTAATGTTACTTTGCATTAACTATAACATTAATGCACAAAACTCAAACATAGGTGTCTCTGCATGACTGTGTTTATTGCCCAGGTTCAGGAGGGCATTCATAGACTGGTAGGTTCTAAGTTCAATAAAACAAATACGTTCCAAAGGACTTAGACTGGCAAAATCAGATGCAAACGTAAACTGTGCAAACACTTGTTCTGCTCTCATCTCTTAGCATCTGGTACATGAAAGAAGGCAGCTCCTAATGGTGACTGAGTAGGACAGAATTGAAAAGAAGGAAACAGCCCCTCTAAAAGATGTAAGATGAAGACAGCTTTTCCAGCATTTCCAGCATAAAACTTCACGAGAGTCCTGCTCAAACTTGAAAGCTGCTTAGGACAAAAGGGTGTTTAAAATGTTCACCAGTTCCTCTGCTTGTGCACCTTGAGGCTTAAAAGCTCAGATTTTGGAGTCAAGGGAACCTTGTATTTTGAGAGCAGGGGATTATCTTCAAGGTGTGTCAATGTTCAGCCTGGCTGAGGGTCCCTTCACCACTTCTATGTGCTCAGCACTCGTCACTGTCCAGGCTTATTAAATTCAGGGATAAATCTGCTGCGCAGGGAAAGTGAGTTCTGTACAGAGGGGCAGAATTGTTCAAGTAAGATCTTTTCGATCCCTTGGCTTGCATGAAGAGGGAGCTTATGCTGGTTGCTTGAAATACTGGGCAGTACTGCTGGGCCATTGCCAGGAGCTTTTGCCCTTTGTAGGACCAGCTGTGCCAGTGTGAGGATTTTAGAACTGGCTAGGTAAGGAAGAAACTTGCAAACAGAAGACAAGAAAAATTTAGATGTGGACATTTTAATGTGCTAAAATATATTAAACTTCAGCATCTTAGTGTTTTGGGTTTTTTTTTTTTTTTGATCAGATACTTGTTGGTAAAATGTTAAGTAATTAAAAAATAAAATTATCTTATAAGGAACTATTAGTTTTTACATATTAACATGTAGCCATGCTCTATTGGACAGGCACTGCTTCCTGCTCTTTCCATGCCTTACTTGTGGAATGGTGCACGCTGCCTTTTTTATCATCGCTTTCTTTTTCTTCACTTAGGTGTTGGGGGTTGTCATGGGTTAGCAAGCATAGTGTTGGAAGTGATGTTTTTGCAAAGGGGTGCTTACAGCTTCCTCTGTGACCTGACAGAACCTATCAGCTGGCCAGTTTGAATATGGACAATTCTTTAACACGCTTGAGAATAGACAAACCCCAGGCAGAGTGCTCTCGTTTCCAGTGCTGGGACAGGTGGCTGCGGGCCCCGTGTGGGGGCCGGCGGGCCCAGCCCAGGCCCTGCTCCGGCCAGGCCAGGCCACGGCCATCCTGGAGCCGATGGGGCCTGTTCCACCTGCGGAACCCCCCACATCCCTGCTGTGGGCAGCTGGAGAGGCTCAGCTCCCCCTCTCCAGTGCGGCCAAGATCCGGCTGAAAGCTGCACCGCTGTCCGGCAAAAGATCATGTAACCAACAGCAATAAGCCACATTCCTTTTAGTGCTGTGAAGAGCTGAAAACCTGAGGGAGAAGAAAGAGGAGATGCTTAAAGCTGAAATTCTGTTGTAAAGCTATGATGTATCAGAGTACCCGTTGTAATTTCATGAAGGCATGGGGGGTGGACCATTCAGCTTGTACTTGTGAGCAAAAGCACCTGTGGTGAGATAAGCAGATGCTGAAGCAGCTGTAATTTGATGAGAAGTTTGAACAGGGAGAGATGGAAGTGATGAGGACTGTTGCTCCAAATGGAAAGGAGAAGACCTCAGTTCCTAGAGATGAAGATGAGGAGGACCCTTTGCTCCCAGGGAAGGAGAAGGGCCTCTGTTCTTAGAGATGAAATGCTCCCAGAGATGGGTGAAGAGAACTTTTGTTCCTGAACGGCTCAACCTTAAAATTGTACCCCAGTAACTCAAGATTGGACCCTCGAAAGCAGTTGTGGGAAAAGCTGCAAGTTGTGGGAAGGGACTCACATGCGAGCAGAGAACCAACCCGGGCGGCTGCCTCGTTGTGATAATGTTTTCATAGCATGGGCAAGAGAGACTCCTCTTCCTAAATGAACTGAACAAGGTTATTATGGAAGTGGTAAACAGACTGAACATCTCAAGGGTTGTCTTTTTACATTGTCAGTGGGAGAAGGGAGAAAGGTGGGGGGAGGAGAAGAGTTCTGAAGGTGTGGTATGATTTTATTTTTTCTTTTTCCCTCTTTTAGGTCTGTTAATAAACTTTATATTCTTTCAAGTTTGGTGCCTGCTTTGCTTTTCTCCTAATTCTTATCTCACAGAGGGTAAATAGTAATGAGTATTTTGGACCAAACCACTACAGGGGGTTTTTTGTGTGTGTGGTTTTTTGTTTTGTTTTTGTTTCATGAGGCTGCTGACCTGTTTGTATTTTCAGTTGAGTTTTGCATGTCCCGTGGTTACTGACCCACTGGGTGGGTGGGCTAACATGAGTAACACTCCTGAGCAGGTTTTATTTAGTATTTCCGATGATGAGCCAGTTTTACTCTTTTTAGAAAAGCATTTATTTACACCAAGTGTTGTGACCTATTTTTCTTAAATGCTATTAAAAAAATATATGCTTCTTGTTTTTTTCCAATGGGAAAATTGAGAATTGTGCTGAACAGCATCACAGATGCTGTCTTATTTTGTGATGCCATGCAAAATGCACCCTCAGTGTTGCAGGGATCGTATGTCCAATTTAAATTGCTGCTGCTACAGTGGCTGCAGGAGTTTTGTGAGGGTTTCCTCACTGTGACAATTACAAGCATCAGTAACTAAGCAGGTCATGCTGACCAGGGAATTGGTTCTGCTGCGTATTCCCATTTTCACTCTGGTCTGGTGCTTGCCACGGCTCTTCATAGCACCGGTTGATTTGGTCATGACCAGAAAATCCCAGCCACTATTTTGTATTCATGCAGGAAAAAAAGCAAATCCCTTGAAGTGCCAAAGAAAAAGTTTGACTTGTGTCATTTGCTGGCACAGCTGTTTTCTCTAGTTGCCAATTCAAGGCTATGAACTCACTGTCTGAAGTTGTCTGGGGGCTGGACTTGTGAGTGGATGAAAAATGTCCCTGGTGGGCTGCTGCCCAATGGCTGGGGAGTGATTGGTGGGGCATCACGAGTTAAAGTGAAAGTCAAGGCAGAACTTTTCATTGTAATTGTATCAGGAGCTGTCACCTTCATTTCAGATGCCTTCAAAACAGGCTTTGTCAGAAAATAAGCCTACAGATGGAGATAAATAGCAAAAGATATATCAAAAAGAAGTGATAGTTTAAATCTCTTACGCAGTGTAGAGATATCAGACTAATGGGTGGGTCCCTGTGTTCTTCTGTGACCTTTTCTAAAACTATCTATGAATGTTACTCCAGATCGACCTTATGTTATCTCTGGGCTTTTTGTTCTCCCTCCTACACTCTATAAGCTTGCTCCAAAATATACTTTTCTCTGTCTTTGGCACATAGTTATGTACAGACTGAGCACTACCTTCCATTTGGGGCAAAGTCACCATTTGTCTGCTGTTTTTTTCATTATGACCGCTTTTGCTCACTTGTGTTTCAGTAGACAATGTCATTTTGATGCAGCACATCACATAAATACATTAATTTTATTAAGGCAGACTTTGAGGAGTACTATTGATTATTTATGGAGACATGCTGTTTTAATCAAGTAGATTCATTTAAGCTGTCATGGTGAGTCAGTATAATTCTGTGTTTACGCTTCATGCTGGAGAGTAGGTTTGTATTATAGATGGATGCTGGTGATTTGGAGAATATAACAGCATCAGTCAATTGGCACAGGAGTTTGGCAGTGCTGGTTTAGTGTCACATCTAATCTCACAAGTGCTTGGAAAGCATTGATGTAAAGTTCTCTTCAGGGGCTGACTTAAACAAGCAAAAGAAATAGTTTAGCTGGTCAGCTGTGCAAGAAATGTCTTCTCTCTGGTTTGCTGAGGAGCTGGTGCTGCCAGGGAGAGGTTCTGTGTGATGCCCTGGCTGGCAGTGCCCCTGCAGTGCTGAACAGAAAGTAGGTTAGTGCTGCCAGCTGCTCTGCTCCAGCTTCGTGCCTCGCCTGGGCTCTGGGCTGGCTGCCTCTCTCCCAGCATTTCTAGGTAGTTACTAATTTTTCCTGACTCCCTGACCCGGCCTTCAACCATAAGTCTGGTTTTACCTTTGTGGGAGCATGCAATAACACCTTACACCAGCACTTGTGTGAGATTAGGTAAGAACCGAGGGTGCTCTAAATGCTGTGAGTCATTCTGTCTTGTTTTGATGAGTTGAGATTTTGGATCATGTTTAAAAGGAAAAGTTACATTCTGTGGGTAGGTATGTAGGTAGGTATGCTAAATTCTGTAGGTAGGTATACTGCAAAAGGTGACTCAGAAGTAGCCTTTTACTTACCCCTATTTCGACGTAGGATGCTTCGTTAATGACTATCCCTATGAATTTCTAAACTGAAGTGTGTCACATTTAAAATTAGTGTGACTGATTTTTGGAGTTCTATAGGTCATCTTTATCAAGTACTGCATTCATAGAAACAGAATTGTTTAGGTTGGAAAAGGTTGAGTCCAACCATTCCCCCAGCACTGCCAAACCCACCACAAACTCTGTCCCTGAGCACTGCATCCACAGGTCTGTTAAATCCCTCCAGCGATGCTGCCTTCACCAGTGCCCTGGGCAGCCTGTTCCAATGCTTGACAGCCCTTTCTGTGAAGAAATTTTTCCTAATATCCAATCTAAACCTCCCTGTCTCAGGTATGAGCATCAACCACTGCACTTTGGGCACACGTCAGAAGCTGCTGCTCCTGATGCTGCTGTTCCACTTCAGTGTGGTGCTTATTCCCCTTTAAAAGTAGTAAGTACTTCCTTGGCTCCAAACCCCAGAGGGTACAAACCAGGCCCATTCCTGCAGCCCAGCGAGGTGGTGCTGTCAGTTGTTGATGGAATTGCCCTTTGGGAGCTCTCAGTGTGGAGATGTGCCCCTGTCCAGGGGCAGGACCTGCACTCTGGCCTGGGTAAACAGATAAAGATCAGCAGTGCCTAAATACCAGGTTAGCAGCGGATGCTCTGCAGTGCTCTTGCTCTGTGGTAGTCTGGCCTGAACACCCCAAATGTTTTTTGATCTGTTGTTTGTTGATTTGTTTCATGTGCATGTAGGAATAGTTTTGTGGGAAGATGAGGTTGGTTTGCTTTTATTTCTCCCCCCTCCAGGCTTCATTTTATCTTTTTTAGTTTAAAAATGCTCACTTCAGTGAGTGCTTACAGTACTTACTGTACTGCTTTCATTTAACATGTGCTGGCCAAGCGTTGCTGTGCCCTGGGAGCACCTTGTGTGCCAGCCTGGAGGGGCAGAGGCTCAGGACTCAGTCTTATGTACCTTCAGCTGATTCCCAGCAGCTTCTTACCAAGGAGGAGCTATTGGCAAATTGTATTGGCAGGCTTTTAATTTACAGCTTCTCAGCAGGAGCTGTTCCTTTTCCTCACAAGTCACAACACAGCAACTTTTAATTTGTTAGCAAGCCAAAGTATATTTAAAAGAAAAATCTTTCCACCTTGTTTGTAATGTCTTGAATGATGCATTTCACACTCAGTGTTTTAGAACTTCTGATCTTGCAATTAAGGCTTAAAGCTCATTAAGCTTAGTCACTAAAACATTTTGCTAATATGAGATGTGTAAGATCTCCTATTTTCCAGTCTTGTAATTTTTCCTTTTTTGTGGCAGCTTTATTTTATGCAACAACAGTATTAATGAGTATAGACTGTGCACACGACCTCTTGTTCCAAGAGCTTTTTAATAGATTTTACCTTCTCCTCCCTGCTAAGTCTATTTTTTGCTTTTTCCTGTGGTTCCCCTTCTGTTCTCCCATCTGTTTGGTTGAACTGCTTTATTCTCTCCTGTTGTTTGGCATACACTAATCCTTTTACCTTCTATCCTTCACAGCTTTGTTGAGTTGCAGTGGTGTAGTTCAGTTTTGCTTCTGCCTGCCTTTCACTAGGATGTTCCAGGATGAGCTATGATTTTTTGAAATTGAGAACTGTTAAAATTGTTCCTTCCAACTTTCTCTCTCCCTCTCTTTTTACTTTATTTTTATTACTGCTTACGCATGCCATTTATGGTGCTGTTGGCATTTGGAAAAAATACTGTAATGACTCTGGTTTCTTCGTTCTCAGAATCTCCAGATCTTTCCATTTTTCCAGTTTCCAAAAGCTGCAAAGGTAGCTGTCCAAATAAAATGAGATGGAAAGAGCTCAATCCTACAAAATGTATGAGTATAATGGATTCCACTTACAGCAAGCCCCACTGCCTTAATTTCTGTGATCACCACTTGTGCTCGTGGGTGCCATGGCTTCGTGTTGCTAAAGCCCCCTTGGGGCACCTCATACATCCCACAACTCTTTTCAAGAGCAACCCCAGCAGATAAAATAAGTTCAATGATTCCTGAGACCTTTTCAAATACTAGTAAGAAAATTAATTGGGGGGGCGAGAGGGGGATGAGGGGGAATGAGGGAGTAGAAAAAATGAGAATTTTGAGGTTGTGATTTTATCAGCACTCAGAGATTAATATCTTGCTGAAATGGTCAGGTTTTGGAGTCCAGAAGAGCTTTGGTAAGCAATATATATTAATTACATGTGTATGTAAGACCTGTCATTTTCAAAAGCAGGAAAAATAAAGAGAGGCCTCTTTCTGTGTGGAAATAAGTGCTGGGTCAAAAAGAAACAGTGATGGGGGGAAAAAGTTACTTTCTGTCAACATGCTTGAATGTTCTGTCATAAACAGAGCTCAGTTCAAAGGATCTGGGAATCTCAGAAGATTTCTTTCAAGACCAACCAATTTCCTGCAACACGCTGTCAGTGCTAGGGAGAGGCATCTCTTGCACATAAGAGCAGCTGGTTGTTTAAAAAAGAAAAAAAGGCATGTAGGGGGGAGAGCAACCCCCCCCCCTCAGCCCTTATATAGAGCAATTTTCCACAGGAAAACGTACATCTGAAAACAGGGCACTTCAGCAAATTCCATACTCTTCGGAATGTCATTTTGCAAGGAAAAGTGTGTTTGGATGTTTTCAGGAGAGGGGTGGTTTTTTTTTTTAATTTTTGAAGCAAGTAATGAGTTCTGAGGTTTTATTACTTTTTTTGGTTGTGGTATTGACACCTTTTCTTACTGTTTATTATCTTAAATAAGAATTGTGGATGTAAGTATTAACCCTGTTTTAGCAGGAGGAAGGTTAATTTTATGGGAAATGGGAATCTTTTTATCTACCTGAAAGTTTTGTTCTGGAAATACAGTCAATCCTATTATTAGGGTGAAATTAAGGTGAAGGCAACTTATCCATTCTGTTGTTGCCAATTTGAATTGCCTTATGTGCTTGCCTTTGAGGAACAACTTGACTCTTGTCAAAGACATATTTAAATTTTCTTTGCTATAGCTGATGCTTCCACATCTGAAATATATATTTGCCAATGTTTTGTTGTTTGCAGGAACCACAGATATCTGAAGATGAAACCATGAAGAGCAAGCAGAGTGAATAATAATGCTTTTCCGAAACCGTTTTCTGTTCTTGCTGGCCTTGGCAGCCTTATTAGCCTTTTTGAGCCTCAGTCTACAATTCTGTAAGTGTCCTCATGTTTTGTTTTCCACATATAGTGGTCTATAGGTGTGTTTAAAAATGCCCATGATTTCATGTTGTTTAAGCATTCTTCCTGTATTGAAATACATGGGGTTTGTTTCGGGGTTTTTTTGTTTGTTTATAAGGATTTTTGTTTGTTTGTTTTCCAAAAAAATAAGAAACATAGTTTTGTGTGCCATATAGGAATCTATACGATCTAGAGAGTTCAAATCAGGCTATTTTACTTTAAAAAATTCTGCATTTTGTAGTGCAGTTAAGTAATTTAATGCGATTGAATCCCTCCATGAAAGCAGGCAAACCACATTGGAGTGAAAACTGCTGCAATTCCTATTTTACATTGCATCAGACCAGATGGGATTGAGGAAACTGCTGTGAGAGGTTTGAGTGCTGGAACCTCTCCTGATTTGTACCCTCACATCAGGAAATTTCACACAGTTGAATTGGTTCATCACAAGTGGTTGGTTTGTTTAAGAACAGATAAATTGTGTTGTGCTTCAGATGAATTTATCGTGGGTCACTGCAGAGGGCTTTGCTGTCCTGATGAGTGAGCAGGAGGTGGTGCTGAAGGCAGGGCAGTGGAGGGGCACTGTGCCCTGTGGCTGATTACCCCCTGTTTCATGAGAGAGAACATTTCCTGGGTAAAGCCATGTTTTGTGATAATGTGGTCTGTACTAATGCCCAGCAATGTAATGAGTTGCTTTTAGAGGGCAAGTAAAAGTGCATGTCCATAGCATAGGATAATATTCTTCGTTGTTGTCATCTTTCATCATGTTTTAATGAGCACAGTCCTTCTGGGCTATGCTTTTTTTGCATAGAGTAAAAAAAACGTTACATTTAGAATGTGTCTTTTGCATATGACAGACAACTTCAAAAAAGGGGGAGAAAGAAGATGAAAGAAACTTTGTGGGTTTCTGCTATTATTTTTGTGTGCCTAAACTCATCTGCATGTAGTAAAGGGACCTGTGGCTCTGAATTGCTTTTTGAGCCTCCTCTGGGCACAAGCCAGAGGGTCAGACTGCAGCTTGTTTTGCCCCTTAGGCTCGTTATGGCTCTGCCCTTGATTTTGTAGGGTTGGTTATGAATTGTGCGTAGGGCGAAGGTCCTAGAGGAGCTGCAGCTGAAACATGAAACTGAATTGTTAACTAAAATGAGTTTTATTTAGAGATGAGGAGGTAGACATTTAGGAGAGTGAATCACATTTCATCTAAAGATAAAATTATTTTCTACTTAATTAGACCGTAACATTTCTGCTAGAGATAAGGATGTTTGAGGGGTGCTTTAAAAAGCATGTAAACTGCAGCAGGCAGCCACCATAAAGCCAGTGCCAATACCAACACTGATACAGAAACTTTTACGTAATGAGAACTGCAATACAGTCCAGTGGGAACCAAGACATTCAGGTAGCCTGATACTTTTAACTTCTTCCGGCTTCAGGATGTAGAGCAGTTAGTCCAAGCTTGGAGTAAAGACCATCTCCACAGCAAAACCAAAACTGTCTTTGATCACCATGTGCTTCTGGGTGAGCTGTGCCAGCTGGGCAGCCTGCAGCTCAGCAGCTTGAGGTGAGTTACCAGTGCTATCTTCATCAGGAACTTTGTCACATCCTCACCAGTGTCTGTTTCTGTCAGGAAACACTGTTTTTTCACATCCTCAGAATGTTTAACTTTGGGGTTGTTGAGTCAGGCTGGTCTCAGCATTCTTCAGCACCAAAATCAGCATGACCCCCTGCTTCTCTGTCCTTTCATCACTGATAACTTTTGCAAATGGAGTAAAATTTGAGCTGTTTTACCCACACTTAGGCAGAGCATCCTGCTACAGGCCCGTCATGACAAGGCAGATACTGAGATCTGGAGCAGTTCCCCAGTGGAGCTGGTGCAGGGTCTGGAGCCCAAATCTCATAAGGAGCAGTTGAGGTATCTGGGGGTGTTTATCCTGGAGAAAAGAGGGCTCAGGGGGATGTTACCACTCTCTACAATTAAAGAGAGGAGTTTGTACAAGGTGGGGATCGGTCTCTTCTCCCAGGTAACAAGTGATAGGACAAGAGGAAATAGTCTCAAGCTGTGCCAGGGGAGGTTTAGATTGGATACTAGGAAAAATGTCTTCACCAAAAGGGTGGTCTGGCATTGGAACATGCTGCTCAGGGCAGTGGTGGAGCCACCACCCCTGGAGGGATTTCAAAGACGTAGACGTGGCACTTGGGGTCATAGTTTAGTGGTGAACATGGTTAATGGTTGGAGTTGATCTTAGAGGCCTTTTCCAACCTAGATGGTTCTATGATAATATGATTTATGTTCATGGAATGAAAATGAGTGTTTATACATTTAGACTCAGGAAAATGTCGAAGCCACCGTTTTATTTTATTTTGCTTGAAGGGAGGTACCTCCTTGAAGCATTTGGAGTAGAAATGGATGTTTTATACTGTTGTGAGATTGTGAATCTCTGTTAGCAAGCAGTGCACAGCTTTGTGGAGGAGGGCAGGTAATTTTAAAACATGCTACTGCCTTTCTAAGCATGGAATGTTCAAAATGTCTCTTCCTTTCTGTGATAAATTTGTTTATAAAAGAAAAACAGTAACACTAAATGTATAATTATACAAGTGGTACATATCTTCCTTTTTTAAAATTGTGCATTAGGGCAGGGCATAACTCCTGTAAATGTTTGATATTTTATCCCTCTTGTCCACATGTGAAACTGTAACATTTGAAGCCAGACTTGTGAGTTGTAGCTAACTCTGAAGTGAAGGGAGTAGTAAAGGCCAAGCTCAGCTGATTTACCACAAGTTCTGACTCAATATTACAAACAGCCCACACTGGGATGGCTGACAAGGTCACAGTCTGGCTCATGCTTGAGCTGTGAGGGTTCAGGAATTGCGTGCAGCAGTTTGCCATCCAGTCAAAAAGAAAATGATGCTGGTTTACTTTAATAGACTGTGCTGGGAAGGGTCTGGAACTGCTTTATGAGCAGTGATTCCTGCAGCCATGATGAAGTGGAGGTGATGGGTATCGTGTCAGCAGTCCTATTAAGTCTGTCCTTGCTTGTAAGACAAACTCCTGAGGCAATTGTTTCAGAGCTAATAGTTGTCATGTCTTGAGTTTAGACACAGGGAGTGAAATGCTGGGGAAAACAACCAGTGTAGGACCTCACAATCTTCAGTGTTGGTAGGCTGGGGATGGACCCAGGATTGATAGAAAACTCTGTCCCGTTTTGATGTTTGTTTGTTCTTGGTCCTTTTATCTTCTGTTGTGGTTTATGAGTTCTGTAGTCTGCTTTCCTGTGTTGTTTTCACTACGAGGCGGGTGCTATACATGGATACTAACAGTTTAACTTAACAGGGTAAATCATGGAGAAAATTTCCCCCAATGTCTCTCTCGACAGCAAACAACAGCTCTGTGCTCTAAGTATTCTCTCCCACCAACAGTTTCAGTGGATGGACATGGAGCAGTTGGCAAGGATGCAGGTCAGAAGCTGCCCTCAGAGCTCTGTTCCAGGAGTACAGCAGGCGGCTCTTGGAGCAGTCAGTTCATGTTCGTCACATGTTGTATGCTGGCTTGGATGGCTGATCAAATGCCAGCTGCATCATTTTCGTCTCCTTATCCTGGGAAGAAGGAGACATATAAGCAGACTGCACTTTGCTGTGCAGCTGGAGACTCTTTTTAAACTGTAATAGTCATTCTGCAAGGTGATGTGATGCTGTGGATCCTGTAAGACACCCTCCTTCCTGCCAGGGTCCTCTGTCCTGTACCTTTTGGGCAGTGGGGCACCTGACTGGTTCTGCTCTTTATGTCCTTGTACAGGAGCAAAAGGCACAGGGTCTCTGTACGATCTTTGAGGGCCTGGCTGCTTTCCTGGGAATTTCACTTGGAGGAGTGGGGTAAGGGAACTTTCTTCAGGAAGTCCTACTGTTTTCAAGCGCCATGTATTTATTTAGATAAATAATGCCACAAGTTTTTTTTTCTGCACATACCTGGTAGATGATGGCAGAAATGCATTTGAGACACATTTGAAAATTTACTAAAATATTCTAATACCTATTCATAGTTTTGCCAGGTTTGGTTACCATTTCTAGTAGGCACATAGGACACTTTTAAAAGGGAGTTTATACTTGCTGAGAACATACAAACCTGAGGAGTTCTAGGCATTTTTAATATAGTTGTGTGGCCTGGACTAAGAAGCAAAAACTGGGGACCAGATGTGCCCTCAAGTTTGGTTTGGCTCTTAATGCATTGCACAGAGTGAAACCTGGAGCACTCAGCAGTAGAGGGAACCTCTCTTGAATGGCAAATCCCACTGGATTTTCTAAGTGTTTGAATTTTTAAATAGTATAGGAAAATGACGGTGTTAAAAGTTAACACTAAAAATGTGTTCTGCTGCTGGCTAAAAGCATACTCTGATGTCTGTGATGGATAATTATATCAATGGAGAGTTTGTGTTTGGGAAACCCATTGGATAGGGAAACTGGTTGACTTTCAAACCAAATATGACTGGCAGATTAACGTTTTATTAGGAATTGTCATTGTTTCCCTTCTTGTTTTATGTTTGGGGCCAGTTCTACATAAAAGGGTGGAGTATTTTTCTTATAGTGTTTATCATTCCACATGTGTTTTTATTATTCTCCTCTTTGTTTATGTAAATGGTCATGGCTGTAAAACAGTTTAAAACTTCAGCATTAGAGACAAAAGGAGAGCTGGTTTTGATAGACTTGTCAGTTAAGGCTGTACTAAAATGTAATTATGTTGTTTTTATCTGAAGTTTTCAGTGTTTTTCTTTGTCAGAAAAACTGCAGAATGAAAAAATGGCCTGTGCTGGGCTGTGGGCTGTATTTTTGTCTCTGTAAATATTATCCATAATGCTGTTGACTAAAAATGGGCAGTTTCCTTGGGTACAAACACAAAGAATATACGTAGGGATACTTTATTCTTTTTTTGCCAGAAGAAGAGGTTGCAGTGGCTGAGGTCTTTCTTCCTTCTCCGTGCTGTGTAACATGCCCGGAGCAGTGCAAAGGGCAGGTAAATGCAGTGTCCCTGTGTTTCAGAGACAGAGGATGGCAGCTGCATTCAAAGGATGTATCAGAATCCAGCTGTGGTCCTGCAGCCTCACTCTAAGGGGAAAAGACAGAATTTAGGACCCTGTCAATGTTAATTGCATTGGTTAGCCGTTAGGTCAGCTGAGGAACAGGAGGTTGCAAGTATGCCCGAGGAGCTGCTCTCTTTTTCTCCCGAAGATAGGTACCTGAGAACCCAATTACTGGGCAAACACAGGCCTTCCACGACATTAGAACATCAGTGAATGGCTGAGGGAGCCTCACGGTGGGTGTCCTCAGGATGTTTCAACTATTTATCCATGAGTTACCTTGAATAAACCAAACTGAAAGGCAATTTAAAAGCTGGCTGTTAGGATGCCATGTGTAAACTCTGTAGAGTTTGCTCGACAGTGATTTTTTACTCTGTAATCAAAGGCATGAAAATTAATTTTTTCCACGAAATAAATATTTTTGTTTTATTTTGTTGCTTGTTTTTGTTTTTTTTTTTTCTATTTACTGAAAGTCTAAGGAAAGTAACAGTCAAGAGAAGAGGACTAAAACTATAGTGGGAAAGCATCCCTTTTTACAGCGATGCTTTTTATAACCCTGTGCCCAGTATCAGTTCCAGACTGTCCTGCTGAAGGCCCTGGCTCTTGGGCAGCTCTTTCCCAGGGAGCTTCTCCCCTGGTTTAGAGTTTGTTTTCCTGCATACTTTGATACTTTGATCAGTGGCTTAGGCTTGTCTTTTGATAAAAAGAATTTTGGTATCTGCCAGTGCTTTTTAGGATGTCAGCCACTGCTCAGGCAGGGTGCTGGTTCCCGTCTAAAGTGTGGAGAGCTGTTTTATGCTTTTTACAGTTTTTTGAAAATACTTTCCCTGCCTTGATGGTTCAGGCTTGGGTGTTGGTGTATCAGCATGTCTGGAAATGACATTTTGTTGTTCCAGTAATAATTTTTCTCTACTTTCTGTCATTTGATTTTGCACTGGAGCTTTTGGTTTTAAAGATGAGTCACAGGAAACAGAAATTGAGATTTTCCACAAAAAAAAACCCAGCAGAGTTTTATTTTCTTGGCTTGAGCTTTTCAGGCAGCTCTTACTTACAAGGACAGTGTGGGCATCATATCCAACATTGAGGTGTTTGGGGCTTAGCCTGAGATCCTCACCACGGCTTCCTTCAGCCCCTGCTGGGAACCAGAGCCGTGGGGCAGTGGCTGCTTGGGTGGGTATTGCATTTTGCTGGTGTAGACAAGCAACTGTATTTAAAAAGCCACAGCTTTAGAATCCTTGATGTAGAGAACTTGATTTTGTCATGTGTTACCAGCATACGAAATTAAAAGGAGAGCAGATATCTCCCTTCATGAATTTTGCCTTCAAGCTCATAAGCATGGCAAATTTTCCACTCATGAGAAGTCTCTCTGGGTTTTATTTTTGCGAGTGCTAATTTAATCTGAATTTAAGATTAAAGAGAAAAATGACCCACAAATAATAAGTCCAAGGCTTTGTGCATTTTAATAGTGAGTGAAGAGAGTTAACTGTAAATATAGAGATTTTTGTTAAGGATCCTTTTTATGTTGTAACTGGAGATGTAAATAACTTTTTTGTGATTTTCAAAAGTGGTGGTATAATGCATCAGTACACCAAATGAACCCTTGAAGGGAGAGGAGATGTGATGAATGCTTGAAAATTATACTATGAGACAGTCTTACTTTCTTCTACAAAAAATAAAGCAATCATTTCAAAATAGTTGCTTCAAATATAGGTCAGGGTTAGTTGCTTGAGACGGGATTTGACCAATGAAAGTTACTTGTCAGGCTACAGAACTTCATAATTCCTCTTTAAATATACATTCTGACTTCATCCGTGGTGATTAGTTGGACTGTATTTAAGCAGAATTGATATGAACTGGTACAGCACATGTTTGAAGGCTGCTGTACAGTTGATTCTGTAGCAGTAGGTCATGTGATTTGTTTAGTTTTGTCTTAGCAAATTCTGTTTGTCATGAAACCAGTTCTCTGCCCTTCCTTTTTCACAGCTCTCAAAAGCCGAGTCAGGCTGCCTTACAGGTCGCTGCAGGCGTGTTTTGGAATGGCACGGCTGTCTTTTAAAGCCAATAAAATTGTTCCTAGGATTTTTCCATACATTTACTTGTATACTGGGCCAAACTGTGTTTTAACAACTGAAACATTGTTCTTAAGCTTGGAAATTCACCCTATTTTGTTTGTAGAAGTTACAAAGAGAGAATATTGTTCCTAATGTGCGGCTGTTCCATTCTTTATCAATGTTTGGTGAGTCAGGGTTAGTTCACACAGGTGAAATCTGCACAATGTAAAGCCTCGATTCTCACAAGAGCATGGCCCCTCTGTGTGGGGTTTGCATTGTAGCTCTTGTGTGGGGTTTTCAGGATAGCAGATGCCAGTGTAGGGCCCAGTCCCCCAGCCCTGACTGCCGGGGCTCTCTGGGAGATGAGTTCTGGGCTTTGCTCACCTGTGGGTGAGCCAGCAAAGGCAGAGCTCACCTGTGTCTGGTTCTGCCCTCCTTGCTGAGTGTTCCTGTTGGGGCTGGCTGGGCACTGGCAGCGATTCTTATCCCTAAAGGTTTGCTCTTTCCATAAGCGATTTCTCAGCTGCTCCTCCCCTTGCTTACAGGGCTGCCTTCCCTTGTACTTCTCTTTTTCTCATGTTGCAGAGATGATGACATCAAACCAAAACCTGGATGTCTTAAGCTAAGAAAGTAAATACAGCCTTGTCACTCTGGTTTTTTTTTTAGTAGGAGCCTTTTGTTAATCTTTTGCTGTCCACGCTGATGTTAGACCAGTTTTCTGAGAATTCACAATCAATTCACACTTCATTAGCTTTATCCGTCTTACTTTTAGCAGAGCTTTTAGGACAATGTTATAATGGACTCATCATACTTTAATCATTTGCTGTCCATTGTTTGAGATTTGGGTTCTGCATCTTCCTCAGAGGGTGTTCTGACCCAAATTTCTCTTGCCTCCTTGTTCAGTGAGCAGAGTTTGAACTGGAGAGCACTAGGAGAACTACTTGTAATGTCAGTGGGTATAATGCAGTTGTACTGACCCTGTTTCTAGGCCATGTGCAGTCTTCTGAAAAGCATGGAGGGCTACTTAAACTTCATGTTTGATGATAGGTTTGTTTCTCTGAGCTGTGCTTTGTGCCTGCCTTAATCCCCACTGTGCTGCTGCAAATTGAGTTGAAAACCATCAGGTTTATGGATGTGCTGGTTCCACTGTGTGTATCTGAAAGAGAGATGCTTAATATGCTTCATATAGTTGTTCATGTTTCTTCTTAGTCCTTCTAATTTTTCTCTTGTGGGTTATCTGTCAGGGAGTTTTGTTCTTTTATCTGTGCTTTTGCTGGGCTCTCATTGCTGAAATGATATAGCAACTGACTTAATCCAAAGTGTCTTGTCACTTGACTGTGAGGGTTTTTGAAAAATTTACTGTGTGTTCTTGGGCATGTGGAGTTTCTGTGATTAATAAGGGGTCTCAAACTGATTTTGAAGATTTTAATGTGTACAGGCTGGGTTTTTTTTTCCTAGTAAGAGTAATCTCTGTTCCCAAAATCAGTTCCCTTTTAGCTTTTCAAAACTCATTTTCTGAGAGAAATGCAGTGCTTGTACATAATTAATGGCATTGTGGATTATTTTAAATGAGGCAGGGTCTGGTTTGTATTTAAAAGACTGGGGCTTTTGTGGACTTGCTGCAGTAAAATATGAAGTCTTACAAAGTGGAAGTGATCTCCCTTCATGATTTTTGTGAGATGGTTGGATTAAAAGAGCTGGAAACGTATGTGGTGTAATTTTGGGTTTACCAACTGTGTGCATTAATGCTAAATGAAGACAAGAAATAAGATTCACTGTCTTCCTCTAAGCTGTTTATGGCAAGGGTCCCAAAGATACCAGTAATTCTCTAATCCAGAGAGCACTGTTCTGAATTCCTGAGATTAATGATTAGGTCTGTCATGGAAGGCTTCCCCAGCACAAAAACCTGTCAGGTTGTACTGTATTAAATATGTTGTTTTGAGGTTTGCTGCTGGCAAATCCATGGCAGCTTTCTGTGTCCTGTCCTGGTGTTGACAAGGACAAACAAGTGAGCTGGCTTGGCTTGGGTAAGCAGTGGCATATGGTGTTGAGATCACTTCCCTGAGCAGGTCAGTTTGTGGACAGAAAGCAGTTGGGATTAGATGCGAAACAGAAAAGTGCTAATTTAATGCAGTAGTGAAAATATTGATTTGAATTTGTAAGGCTTTTTACCTTGGAAGGACAGTGCTGTAGAGAAGTGCCAGATGTCTGTGGATCGTGTGGATTGTGTCTGACTGATGACATTAACATATTAAGCAGTTGGTGCCGTGTGCCTTTGCAGAGGCTGTGGCTGAGCTGCAGAGGCTGTGTGTGTCCCTGCCTTTGGGGTGGTAGCCCTTTGAGGGACAGACATCTCTGCCCCCGGCCCAGGTGTGCAGGCAGAGGTGCTGCAGGGAAGTGCAGGAAACAGCTCAGGAGAGGTGATCAGAAGCTGCCTTTACCAGTGAGCAGATGTAGTTTGTTGCAGCCCAAAAGCTGCTGCTTTGGTGTTTTGACACCAGGGGAGCAGTACTGGTGAAGATGTGGGCAGAGCTAAGGTGTGTTTTTAAGTCCCTTTATTTATTTGTTTTTCCTGTGTATTTTGGGATTCCTGTTTCAATAGCTGGATGTTCTAGTACATGCCCTAATAACAGTTGACTTGAATGTCAGAAGACATTCTGAGTATTTTGGAATGCTGTCTGAGGAGAACCCTAAGGCAAAGAGGCATCTAGGATGATAGAAAACAGTAGTGCACACTTCCCCTGTGTGCAGGGAGCACTCATAGGGCTTCAGCTGCAGAGAGTCCATGTCAGAGATGTGAATCCAACAGATTGCTGGATAACAGAACAGGAGCAACTCTTGAGCTATCTTGAACTCTGCTTTATGGGGCATATTTCTGTATCATTCCCTGCTGCTGTAGATGAAAGGGTCACTGAAGCCAGAGGATTTGCAGTCCGTGTTCCTGAGAGTACTTTTTCCTGCATTTTCTTCTGCTGTGCTGAATCTTCTTGGCTGCGATGTTGGTGTTCAGTTCACATGTGAAATCTGCCAAGCATCTTTTTTTCAGTCATGTTGCAATCACTGCTGCACAGCTTCCCACTCCAGTAGTTGTGAGAATCATGCAGGACAAAAGGAAAAACAAACAAACACAAACAAGCCAACCCCAAACTAAAAGCAAAGGTCCTCACCCCCTGGAAAAGGATGGCAGAGCATTCACTATAGTGTGTATCAGTGTAAAGCATTTGATCTTTATTTTGAGACAATACTATGGAAATGGGAAGAGTTGCCAACAGTTTCTGAACACAGCTGATAAAAGCTGTTTTGAAAATCTGTTCCAGGACAATTCAGCTGGATTAGTTCATTTAGCAGTTGCTGTGTTCTGTAGACAGAAGCAGGACAGTGCTTTAAAATCTTATTGCAATGCTCATGAGTCTTGTTGGATAAGCAGCAGTGGCTGGATCGACTGTATTTATAAAAATCATGTGCTCAGGCCATAATTCCCCCCTGTTTAGTCTTTGCATACTTAAGCCTTGTTTGGTGGCCCTCAGGACACTGATTTGACGTAGTTGAAGTGATCTCACAGCCTGATGAGACATGGCAGCTCTCAGCAGTAGGAGGGACTTCCTTCAGAGTGTGGTGTTTGTTGCCCTTCTCATTTGGGAATCCCAGTGAGCCTGTGGTAGGCCAGGGACCAACATAACTGTGTCACTGTAAGCACTGCTGAGGCTCCTGTTGCATCTTGTCGCTAAACCTGGAGAATGAGCAAGATGTGACTTGAGCAATGTGTTTATAGAGCAGCAAATCTGTGCTTGTCTGGATGTCCTGTAGGAACCTCGCCCACCCCCTCCAGTCTGAGTGTGGAGCCAAGCAATGGGGTAATTAGTGACATGCTGGAAAGGAAAAGCTTTAGTATGCATGTGTATTTATTTTAAAGAAAGTAGTACATTAAATTGATGAAAATATAAATCTATTCTGTGGTGAACATTGTAGAGTTTCAGTGCAGTAGGAAAATACGATGAAGTACAACGAGTAATTTTTCACTTTGGGCGGAGAAGTGGAAAGCGATTGTCATCTCTAGAGCTTGAAAAGGCTCAGATTTGCAGTCAGCATTGCTGTGTTACTGCTGTCAGGCAATCCTGGAAGCTATTTAAGCAATGCCATATGCTCCTCTGAATTGTCCAGTGAAAAACAATGGGGGGGGCGGAGGAAAACCCCTAAAACTATAAAGCTCTTTTCAGAGCCACATCTGGACTTAATAAATGCAAGCACACAGTGTATAATTTAATGTATCTGCTTAAATTAGGTCTCGAACACAAGAGTGCAAGGCCTGCCATGCTGTTTGGTGCAAAAAGGATTTTCTCAACATATTTATTTTCCTCATGTAAGTCCGATTATGACCTTGTAAAAAAATCTGCTAGCCATGCAGCTAATGCGGCCAGAAATAAGAAACCTGTTCTCTGCAATACTGGTGTGAGTGGTTTAAAGCTGGTAAGCTACCAGGCATGGTGGTTGTGTGTAGCTGTTCTGTTTTATCTTTGAACATGAATACACAAGTACTGAAATCTGGTCTTTTGCCCTTACTCTGGTATAGAATAAGGCCCTGGCTCAGTACCTGTGAGCTATGGCTCTGTGGGCAAGGGCTGCTTTTGGCAATTGCCCCAAAATGAGGAAAACCTTTAAAGAAGTTCACAACTTGTGAGCCGAAAAAAAGGCAGACAAATAGGCCTTGCCCCACTCCTGGAAAGAGGTGGGAGGGTTGGCTATTTCTGTCTAACTCTGTGAAAAAACAGCTAAGGAGAGCAGCCTATTTATAGTAGTTCTCAGTTGTCCATAGGGACATTTTCATCTTCAGGGAAAAACTTTAGGGATCTGAAAACTAAGAAGGCTGAAAACTCAGATGGCATTAGACTAAAGAATAAGCTTTTGGTTGCCTTTCCTGTGAGAAAATGACGTCAGGATTGATTAGAAAAAGTAAGATGCACCTACAAGTTGTAGCTGCAATTGTGTTATGATGTTCTGGGGAGAAAGCAGGGACTGTGGTGAGAAAGCTCATACTGGGGTGCATGTGTGGACTTCCATTTCTCTTGTGCATGGCAGGAGACCATTGTTAAGTCTTTAGGGTTTTTTTTCCTTATGTCCTAATGTCTGTGATTTTCTTCAAAACATGTGCATTAAAAATTTAAATACTCTAGAGCTCACACTTGTTCCCCCTCAATCAGATCTGACTTCCACTGGGTTAGCTGAGGACACCTGCAGCCTCCTAGTCTCCCTGAGTTCCCATTTTCTGTCAGTGAACCTGTGATATACAGGATGCTTCAGAAAACTTAATTTCCTACACGTTAAACAGAGGAACGGCATTTTCATTGCAAATTTCCCCTGGGTATTTTTCCAGTTGGAGGAGAATGGTTCTTCCTGTTGGCTGCCCCGCTCTCATCTCCAAACATGTTTTGGGTGGAGACTGACTGTAGCTGACTTCTCCAGGTGGAGAAGGGCAGGAAGGGACCTGATGCTTCAGGCTCTGTGGTGACTGAGTCTGCAAGGCTAAAAGAAAAGGGAAATCCGCCTTTTTTCTTTATTAAGTCACAAGAAGTAATTGGGGTTGGAAATGGGGCTGTGACTTCTGTGTTGTCACTATGAAGATGTAGTTTAAGGAACCACATGAGGAAAGACAAACATAGCACTTAACAGAATTTTAAAAGCAGCATTTTTCTAATAGTGACCCAAGTAATGCAGAAATTTACCCAACAAAGATAAGTGCACTGAAATGGAAATGGACCCCCCCCCCAAAAAAAAAAAAAAAAATCCCCAGCTATGTGAATTTAATCAATTTCTCTTGACAGGTTAAAGTTTCTCTGTAAGAATTTGAAATATGTTGTTCTGTTTCACAAGTCTGTGGCAGCATTCCTCATGGTCTTCCAAAGTAATTGTTTTTTTTGCTGTAGGAAGGGAGATGTCCATGTTCATTTGATAGGATCGATTGAACTGTTCTAGTGGGCTTTAATTTCTGGTGTCAGAATATGGTGTGCTGAAGGCCACGGCAGAACTGTGGCTCTGCAGTATGAAAATGCAGGTATTCAAGGTTGCTGTAGCAAGCATTTTTCAGCACTTTTGATTAGAAACTCTGGCATGAAAAGAATATTTATTCAATGACATCTGCTACTTGCTTGCTGCACCTAAATAGTCTTTGTGAATATTTTTTTAAAGTTTGTCCTAGAACTTGACATGTAGGGTGTTGGCAATATGACTGTGCTGTAAGACTGCTTTAAAAGTCTCTAAATTACTATGATCTCTTTTACAGAAGGAAAAACAGCAGCTGCAGTCACAAAATTGAGTGGGTTAAATAGGTGTATGTGTCTGGGCATGTGTCAGCCCATAACTCACCGCTGGTGCTGAGTGTTTGCAAACTGTTGGAAACTCAGAGGATGGGATCTGTAGTCTCTGTTTTCTGTCTGCTCCCATTTGGCTGTTTAGTGAATGCCACGAGCTTGGAAGTTCCTGCCCTCTTTCGTACTGAGGTTGATGAATCTGTGTTTGAATCATCCATTTTCGGAGTTTGGGTAGGTAACATTTCAAGTGTGTAAGGAGGGGAGCACTTACGTCTGCTGCCCTGACACAGCTGCATTCTGAAGGCTGTACCTGTGTCACCTTGGAACACACACAATTGTTAGGTTGAAATATTGTGGAGAAATTACACTCCAAGGAACCTTCTTTATATTCTCAGGGGTTTGTCAAGGCAAAGCATTTTGTTGTTACTATTCCAGGTTCAATTTAAGTGTGTGCCCTCCTCCGTCCCCCACTGTTCTTCTCTCTGTTACCCACCTCCCCCATAGCTCCCTTCACTCTTTTTTTTCTCCTTTGTAGTTGTGCTCAGAGAATTTAGCAGCTCTGTGGGAAGAAGACCTTGAAGCTCAGAGCCTGTTCTGTAGTAGAGAGGGCTGTGGATGCCTGTGAACACATCTGTGCTTTAGGGCCCCCTGCTCCACTTGCTCCTTAACAGGCAGGACACTCAGCCAAAGTGGAGAAAATGGAAGGGCAAATCCTTGGGGAAGCAGAGTTGTGGTGAAAGAAGTGGTTAAGGGATAGAGACTGCAAAGACACTGATGACTGTGATTCTGTGACTGTCACTTCTTCGACTGTCACTTCTTCTTAGGTTCAGTGTGGACAGGTCTCACATATAAAAAAAATTCCTCCTCAGGTTCTATAGGGCAAGAGGTTTGATTTAAAATAAAAATTACTGGCTTTTTTTGCTTAATTAAACTACATGTTCTTAATATACTAAAAGCCAGTGAAAATTTAAGACTGTAGAAGTTTAGTAGCTCCATTTATATTTTATATAAATATAAAATATAAAGCTTAGAAGCTTATGTTCACAGGCTTAGAAAGCCTTTTTAAAGACTTTTATGGTTATTTTTCATAGTAATACTTGATAGTTTGACCAGTGGTAGGTTAATAAGCCTTTTTTTGTGTGATTACTCAGCATTCAAATACAGCACATTAGTGACTGTGGCCTTATGCATTATGGATGAAAGCCCTTGCTGTTAATACAGATCTTACCTTTGAGCCAGTCAAAGCCTTTATTTAGCTGTACAAAAGAAGAAAATGAGAAAGGTGCTGTTGTGTGTCACACAGGTGCATTTGAACTTCATTGATACCCAGATGTGCATTTGCAATCCAAGGCAGAGCTCTAAAACTGATCCTGGGGGTGTGCTGGTCGGGCACGAGGGTGGGGTTTGCCAGGACCACACCTGGGGCTTTTCAGGGACCTTACCTGGGACTTGCAGGGATCATACCCAGGATTACAGGATATCAGAGCTCTGGCAGTGCTGTGCTCATGCTGCTTCATTTCCCCACTGGCAGCGTACCTTCAGCGTTGGTGTGCCTTAGCTGCTTTTTCCAGATTGTTTTTCTTTACCTTTTCTCCCCACCTCAATTGCTTTCAAGAATTCCTGCCTCTTTTGGGTTGTTCTTCCATACACTACTGTTTTTTCAGGGAGAGAGCAACTAGAAGAAGAGCTGGGGTGTTTAACCTGGATGAAAGGAGGCTCAGAGGGACCTTATCTCTCTCTACAACCACCTGAAAGGAGGTTGTAGCCAGGTGGGGATCAGTCTCTTCTCCCAGGTATCAAGTGACAGAACAAGAGGAAATTGCCTAAAGTTGTGCTGGGGGAGGTGTAGATTGGATATGAGGAAAAATGTGTGGATGTGGCACTTGGGGACAGGTTTTAGTGGGGTTAACAACTGGATTCAGTGGTCTTAAAAGTCTTTTCCAGCCTTAATGATCCTATGAATCTATGAAGTCCACATTCATCACCAGGCTTTCAGAAGCCTGAACGTTCTGCTCTGTGCTAAGCAGCCTGGTAGGAGCAGAAAGGGGTGGGGGGAAAGGTGGAAGTGTATAAATAACTTTTTGTGCTCTCTGACATGCGTGTTTGCTTTTCTTTACCCATCAGCATAAGGTTACTTACAGTGGGGTTGCTGTTTTTCATTTCTGCTGTGTGGCTGCATTTCTATTTGACTGTTTTAAATAGTATGTTTGCATGGGGCTGAAAGAACCTTCTGTATTATAAAAGATGAAAATTTCAGCTCTCTGTTAAGTCAGAAGATCAGGACTAACATGGCTACTTGTGCTGCTGCTTCTCAGGCTGGTTGGAGCTACAAGGAAAAACAGCAGTGGAAACTGGTTTTATTGCCCATCTTTCTGGTTTTAGGTAAATGTTGATTCTTTTTCATGGATGAATGTGTTCTTCTTGATGAACAGTGCTGCTACCTTTTGTATCTCAAGATCAAAGTAGGACTACAGGAGGGAGAAAAATTGATAATTAAGTGATTTAGCATTTAATTTGGTGTTCTTTCTACAAGAATTTCACTTTGCTTTGTGTTTGGTTTTCTGCTGTACTGAATTCTGTCAAATTCATGTCAGTTTTGTAGCCCTAATGTGTATCTGGCTCCCTGCTGGCTTCTGAGCACAATAGCTGATTTGGTAAACTCGACATTTTTCCAGAGGGGATTAGTTGCTATGTAGGAATTGTTACGATCGTTCCACTGAAAGCACTTCTGAATGATTGTCTCTCTTGCTTGGAAGCTACTTGTCTGATATTTGGGGGATTTTATATATTTCATGGCATTCAGGAACTTGGTTGGGGAGAGTATGGAAGTCAGACAATCAACTTGTTGCTCTTTAAATAGGTCATACTTAATGTACACTGGAAATAAAACCACGCTCATAATGTTTGAGATGCCACTGGGTTTCTTAATGATGTTTCTTAGACAAGCTATTGACTTCATTTTAGAATGTGGTCTTCAGGTTCTGTGGTGTGATTTAAAATAAAGGTTCCTGGATGTTTTTTGTTTAATTAAACTTAGTATCAGAATTTGCATTTTACTTCTTTTGAATTGTGTTGACTTAAAAAAATAAATAATCTCCGTTTGGAGCGGCAAGGATTCTTGAAGGAGTGATTCTGCAGCAGTATTTAGGTGTAATACTGTGTGACCAGTGCCTCTCTGTCTCACAGGGCAGCAGTTGCTGTTTGACTGTTCCATCAGGTCTTACTTTTGTCTGATACCAGCCTATGTGTTTAGTTTTATTTCATGTTTCACACAATTTTAGCCTGGTGGCACCCTGGGAAGAGTTGCGTTGAGCTCTCTTTCCTTTTATTGTTTCTGTAACTTTCTACTTTTTTTCCTCGCTATAACTTTTTCAGAATTACTGTTTCAAAGTAGTTTTTATGTAGCTTCTTTAGTTATAAAAATAAGTTTATGAATATTGGGAAATAAAATATGGTCTCTCCCTTTTTGTTGTCAAGCTACCTCGGTAATAATATGTCCATATTCTTTATAGTTCCCATGTTGGCAAAGCTTCCAGTTAGATGATAAAATATGTTACAGATCTGTTTTATTAACTGCTCTGGCTGAGGCAAATGCACATCAAAATCATCTGTTCCATTTCTGGTTTACATTGTTGTATTTCTGTCATAGTAAAACATGAGCTTTGAAAGGCACAGCAGTGGAAAAATCCTGTTCAAAACCTCTCTTAATCATAGATTTAAGTATGCCTGTGTGCACACTGTCAGACTTCTGTTTTGGGCAAGTTCATGTTACTGTGAACTAATAGAGAAATTCATATAAAATAGTGCTAAGCTGTAAAAAACAATGTGAAAACTGTGTAGCACTATTCTGACCTTGTAATGCTGTACATCTGGAAGAGCAACTGAGTTTGGAAAAAAAGATGAATTTCAGCTTCCTGTGAGGGGCTTTCTAAAATTTATTTTTATTTATTTTTTCACTTTCCTCTCTGAGCTGTATCAGTCCAATACTGTTTGTAGGTTTACCCATTACAAACGGACCAGAAAACCCACGTGGGAGACAGAGGTGGGATTGACACTTCAGAGGGGGACTTCAGCAGGGAAGTACTTGGATACAGAGAGTCAGCTCTTCAAAGAGCTTTAGAGAACTGCTCTGTGTGGTACAGGGAGTACAAAAATGAAGAAACAAACTGAGCCTTCTGTGCAAAAGGAGCTGGAGAAGATGAGGTGTGCAAAGCAGGACTGGATAGCCAGGAAGTGGGATAAATGAAGACAGCAAGGGAGCATGAAGGCCAAATACTTGAAATGAGAAGGGAGGGAGAAAGGGGAGAACATCATAAGTACATGAGGCACAAACAACGTCCAGGGAATGGTAGGAGATGAGGAAATATTTGAGAAACAACTAAGGGCATGGAAAATACCTTTGTTGTTTCAGCAGCCAGAATACAAAGAGAGGATGTGTTGCTTGGGATCCTCATCCCAAAGCTCTGAAACTGCAGGGATGTTCCAGCTTCTGAGTAGTTGTAACAAGGGGTGAGGAGGACCAGTGTGGCTGGGTGGGCTCTTCAGGGTGACCATGCTGAGCAAAGAGAAGGCAGCTCCAGCTGGCATTCATCTCTCCTTGGTCTTACGTTGTCATTCTTCCCTGTTGTCCCCCTCATCCTGGCCGTCCCCATTCTCCCAACTCTGAAATACTTGTTATTTTCATGTATATGTACTTGATGGAGATTTCCAGGAGACTGTAGAGACTGATGCCCAGTTCATGTAATTCTTTTTTCTATTTAGCTATTTTTTCTATTTAGCTATGTTAAATAGAAGGTGTTTGTATAGGTGGTTTGACTGATTTTGTCATTATTATTTTCACCCAACATTTGTTATTTCCAGTGTGTTAAAGGAAAATCCTGCCGATCATGTGTCCTTTCCTCTTCCCAGGCATAAGCCAAGCATATTCATTGTACAATAACGACAATATTTACCAGCTAGTACATGAACTATTGTTGTTTCTAATCTGTGAGTCCATTTTCAGTCCACAAAATATTTTTAAGTTGTACCCATAGCTGCTGTACTGACTTAAGAGTCTGCTTTAAGAGTGTTCTTTTAGTTGCTTTTTAAACTGCACGCATGTATTCTGGCAGTCCTGCAGGTGTTACTTTTAATATTCAATTTTATTCTTAGTATTCAATGTTGTTCTTAATATTCAGTTTTATTTTTAATATTTTAGAGTAGATGCTTCTCTGTAAGATTTAGTGCTTTTCCTTATTCTTAAATTTGTCTGGCAGTGTTATGGGATTTATTAAATTAGTTTGATTAGAAATGAGACTTGCGTTCTGCAGACAATGTATTTGGCCCTAGGAATCATAGGCACTTGATTTTAATAAGCTGATGTATGCATCTGTTGGCTTCTGCCCTTAATAGTCTCAGTACAAAAATGGGATCTGTTCAGGGTTTTTTGTGGCTAAAGCTGCCTTAGATAAAAAAAAATTAGAATCTTTATTTTGCTTTTAAATCTCCCCACCAAAATTGAGGACCCAGAGTTAACTTGGAGTTTTTGCTGTTGGGGTATGGTTTCCCCTGTCTGCTGAAACACTCCTGTGTCTAAGCTGGCTTGAGCTACGTGACCTCTTGAGTATTTCAGCCAACTCTGTGTCTGTGATATTAAGGGAGCAGAAGCAATGTAGTTTGTGGGTTGCTCTAGAGAGAATTGTTGCAGAAAGCTGGGAGTAGTTGCCTGTAACTTTCTGGTTTGGAAACTTGGCCAATAGAATGTACCTGTAATTTTCCATTTGTACTGTGGACAACTGCTGGCTGTAGTGGTGTTTATTTGCAGAGTCCAGTCACTGTTGTAACACATTCTTGGGTTTGGGATTTATACCCCAAATACAAATGTGCTGCAAGCCCCAGAGTTCCCAGCCTCTGATAGATATTACCAAGGCTCTGTGTTACTGCCAGTTTCTTGGGCATGGATTTGCAATGTCTCAAAACAATGTGAGTCTAAGCAAGGAGCTAAAAAAATGAATCTGTTAGGTAAATGCTGGGATGGCAGCTGAGGTCCGCAATTTAAGTGTCCAAAGTCAAAATTACGGTTTAATATTCTCACCAAACGGAGTTGAAAGCAAAATCTGAAACAGCTTAATGAAAAGTTTGAAGTTGCTGCACTTGGCAGGTACTGGCCTGGTCAACAGCACTAGTGAGGCTGTGGAAGGTGCTTGGGTTCTGGTTTTGGCAGACAAAGAATAACCACATAAAAACGTTTCAAGTGTAGTGTATTGTAGTGTAAGAATGAAGAGCCTGTGTTTTATTACTGGCTACTTGTTCTTAAAATCTATGTGCGTTTTGCTTTAGTTTGCTGTCTTCATTGGTTTTCTTGGTCAGCACAACTCTGTTTTGGGGAACAAATTCACCTCTGAAATGGGAACTGGAGGTCAAGATGGAGCTGAGGAACTGATGCAGAAGAATTAGTAAAGTTTTGCTTTCAAATTCGTTCTCTCATCTTTTCTTTCTTTTTTCTTTTTCTCTCAAGATGGAAGACTAATGGGGTAAAAATGTGAATGCTTTTCCTCCTGTTTTTCGCCTCTAAAGCTTCTGATTAAAATACCAGAAAACAGAATAGAATAGAGGCATTTGTTACTACAAGTGTAGTCTGGTCAGGCTCATAAATTGACTGAGGCTTTTGCATCAAGGCAGGGTCATTACAACTCTGGCCTTACATTTAGATATGCTTCAACTTTCATCTTCATGTCAGAAGACTTGGTGGTGGTATTTCCGTTAGTTTCTCCTCTGTGTGTGTTTACTGCATTTCTTTGTGTTCCACAGCTTTTGGGTAATACCAATTTCATTTCAAGAAATACATTTCGTGTGCTTTTTTTTTTTTTTTTTTTTTTTTTTTTTTTAGATAAGCCAGACTGTTTAAGGTTGACAAGGCAGCAATGTAAGGGCAGGGATTAGTGCAGAAAATGATGAATAATCCAGCTCCTTCAGTTGTGACCACTTTGTTTTCCCAGTGGCTTGTACTACCCTCATCATAGCTGTGCTGTGTCTTTTGCTGATGTCCTTCAGTGTCAGTTTTTAGGTTAAAATGATGAGAGACAGCCGGACCTATGTGGCCCTTTTTCTGTGATTCATGCTCAGAGACTGATAGAAAAAGCAGCTTCAAGAAAAGTGCAAAACCCAGAGTTGTTTTACATCCAGATCTGCTTCTGAAGCCATTGGCATTGACTTTGCCAAAAAGCTCTTCTGGGCTATGTAAATCAGGAAAAAAGTCACAACAAAGTTGTTGTATACTATCAAGAGACATCCTTTCATGGAAACCATAGTCTTTATCCATAATTACTTTAAAATAATGATTAAAAAGTCATAATCCTGTATGTCCCTAAATTCTCCTGAAGATGCATGGTGTGTGTTTTGTATCTTTCAGTGCATTTAATCCCAGTAAACCCTGTCAGGGAAGATGGGTTGAATCCTAAGAGCCGGAAGAGAATAATGCCCGATTTGCTGACAGAGCCTCCTGCCATAGACCCTGTTTACGAAGCTCATGTTTACTGCAATATTCCCACCATTGCTGAGCGCAGCATGGAAGGTAAGCTTTGGGAGGGCAGACCTCAGCCAAGCTGCTTGTTTCTATGTGCTGTTATTAGAAGTGATAACTGTGTATTGTCAGTTCATTGGTGCTTGGAAAAGGTGCAGCAAATGCCAGCTGGTTGCTGAATTATGTTAAATCATTCAAAACATGCTCCTGCTCTTTCCTTCCCTTTGTATCCTCTCTGTTGTCTTGATTTTTGGAAATGGTTCTGTCTCCAGCCAATGGTCAGCTATAGGCCTAGGATTGAAAGGGTTGGGAGAGGTGTAGATATTTAATGTTTGAATTGTAATTCCTGGTGCAAGTCAGCTGCATTTCAAACAGTTGACTTGGAATTCTGGAAGAAACCCCCCACAGAAGCAATTAATTTTGGAATTCCAAGCCATTAGACATGGTCAGCTAGAAGGCATATTTGCATTCTTTACCCCACAGCGGCTGCAGCGAGTCTGAATGAAGTCTTTCATTAGCATATCCTACTAATGCTTATCAAATAAATCACAAACTAGTATATCAAAAAGATCCAGATTAGACATGCTGCAAAATCCATCATTATGATGGGGACTGGAAGAGAGGCATTATGAAAGTGGAATAAACTTATTGTGTTGACAGAGTTCAGTGCTTGAATAATGTTTTGTGTGGTTGGTGGACTTCAGATGTACTGTGGAGATGTGCTAAGAACCTCAGTCTTGTATAACGTGTCTTGCGATCTGAAGTGAAATCTTTCTTGGGTTGGTAAGTTGTATTTTCCTAGGGATGTTTTCTTTCACTGCAATACCACAGCTATCAAGCTAATTATACCTGCTTTTTTTATTAAAGAAAGTGTATGCAGGTAGCAACTTTTTTCTCTCTCTCTTTTTTTTTTGTTTTTGTTCTCCCTTTCTTCACTTTAGGTCATGCCCCTCATTATTTTAAGCTGGTGTCAGTTCACGTGCTGATTCGACATGGTGATAGGTATCCTCTATATGCCATTCCCAAGACAAAGAGACCTGACATCGACTGTATGTTGGTGCCCAGCAGGTAAAATTCTTGGAGTTTGTCTTTACTAAGCTCTTTTTTTGCTTGAGAATAATTTTTTTCCTCTTCAGGAAACAAGTTGTGCAGCCTGAAGCACATTGTGACTTCTGACCATTGTGTATTACCGTGGTTTAAAAAAACAACCCCTGTATCAGTGGTGCACAGTATTTTCTGTGAAACAACTATTACATGTTACCAGTTCAGACCAGAGTAAGTTCTTCATGTTTTTTTAAAAAGCAAAAGCTATTTAGTTGGATATTTAGGTTGCCATTCCTCTTAGAAAAGTTTCTACGTTTTGAAAATGTAAGTGCGTTGTTTGAGGTGGTCTCTTCCATTTCAGCCCAGCATGCTTCCCTTCATCTGAATACGAAAAGCTCTCAGGCAGTTCAGCAATACCATAAGAAAATTTATATTTGTATTTTATATTATTTTTTCTTTTACTCTTCAGAAATCTAGGCTATCAGAGTTTTCCCTTAATGATTTGGGTCAAAATTCGGGAAAAAATGGGAGTTGTACATTTAACTATTAAAATAAAAGTTAACAGAAAGTGCTACTGTTTGTTACTTGAAAATTACCCCTTTCCTGTAGTTACCTCTCACTGTTTAGAACTGTCACATGTAAGTTGTGTCTAACTGCCACTAAAACATCATTTTCCTTTCTGTTTCAGTATAGTGCTTCTGTCTAACATCATGTCTTTGTAGGCTGCTGAAAACTCTTATCACACCTGAATCACTTTGAGTGCAGATATGATCTGAACTGCTTCTTTGTGGCAGAATCTTCCTTTTTGTTTAGATTTTATTCACTGATACAGATAAATTATAGTGTACAGCAATAGAAAAAACCAGTGATGATGTAATTTCCCAACATGGCTTCTTTGATTACATGTAAGTACTTTTAAGTAGGATGATGATGATGATGACTTTTCCAACAGAGGACTTGCAAGTGAACCTACTGAATACTTAAAAGAAAAATACCAAGATATGTTAGGAAAACCTCTGGACAAATCTACCCCTTCATGCTGCTGTCTCCTCAGCAGTGTCAGGTGTGGAGATTTCAGTGGCTGAGGGCTGTGTGTTGTGTTCCTGCCTACATCGCTCAGGAAAAGAGGCACAGTAGGTACACAAAGCAGTGTAGATGGACCATAACTACCTTTTTCCAGAATGGCATGAAGTCTCCTCTGTCTTTAATTCCACACCAGAAAAGCAAGAACGTTATTTCTTTATTCACAAATGGCTTTACTTTTGTGCTGGAGGTGTTAATGCCACACTGAAAGTGCATTTCACCTCAGTGCCTGGGAGGATCATGGAGCAGATCTTCATGGAAGGAGTTTTTAGGCATGTGCAAGACAAGGAGATGATCCAAGGCAGCCAGCACAGCTTTACTCAAGGCACATATGTCTGACCAGTCTGGTGGCCTTCTATGATGGGGTGACTGAGACAGTGGTCAAGGGAAGACTGACCAGTGTCATCTACCTGGAGTTCTGTAAGGCTTTCAGTGTGGTCCCACATGGCATCCTTAACTCCAAATTGGAGAGATGTGGATTGGAAGGGTGGACTGTTCAGTGGGTGAGGAATTGACTGAATGCATGCAGAGGTGATCAGTAGCTCTATGTTCAGGTGGAGGCCAGTGATGAGTGGTGTCCCTCAGGGCTCTGGGACTGGTGCTCTTCGATACCTTCATTACTAACACGGACAGTGGAAGCAAGTGCATCCTTGGTAACTTTGCAGTGACAAGAAATTTGTGTCCAGCTTGAGAAATGGGTCCATGAGAAACTCCAGAGGGTCAAGAAGTTCCCCTGGGTCAGGGCAATCCCAGACATGGGGACAGACTGGGAGAAATCACTGAGAACAGACTTGCAGAAGACTTGGGCATTCTGGTGGATAAAAAACTGAACATGTGTGCACTGGCAGCCCAGGAGGCCAGACATTGGCTGCTGCTTTTCTGTGTTCACACTTCAGCTTCCACCAAAGTGCCTGTTCTGTCAAGAGGTGTTATTCAGTGGTCTGATCCAACATCCTCCAAGAGAAGTTGGATTTCCTTGAGCGGTACCTAAACCCAGAAGCACTCTGTGTCTGCTGCAAACTGAGTGGCTTCCTGAAATGAGATGTGCATTCCTGAGATTGCAGAGAGGAGACCAAACTCCAGTTATCTGGAGTCCAGCCATAGAGTGGAGTGGGAAATTAATTTTTCTAACAAGATGGAAAATGAATTGTATGCTAATAGCTGTGATAACATTTTTAATGACCTGCCTGTAAAGGGTGAGATTATTTCCAGCATGAAATACTAAGTAGAGAAATATGATCCAGATTTCTATTGGAGTTCCTAAAGGCTCTGATCGTCTGATCTTTCTTTATATCTGTCATGTTAGAATGTATGTGAGAGAGCTTTATTGAAAAGATGTTAACTGCAAGTGACAGTGTTGGATGAGTAGCTGTGTTTCTCAGTGTGCCACAGGAGACCTCAGTTTTGTATTTGTCAGAGAAGCTTTTATAGCTGTTTCCACTTCAGTTTCAGGCAAGGACTACAACATGAAGGCCCTGGAGTCAGAAAAACTATCCATAAAAGGCAAGGGAGTAGTGTGGCTTTGACACAGAATGACCAAATGGAGCAGTTAAGAGGGCACAGCCAGGCTCTGAGGAGGCCAGAGGGGGAATGCCTGTGGCTCTCACTGATTTATGAAGCATTAGAGCATCAGTGTGTAGATGACACAGCCCTTACCACTCACAGCCCCTGAACGACCTTGTCTCCTCAAGAACAGAATGTATGTAAAATAGCATCTCCTCTCCTAATTTAAGGCATCAGAAAGATTAAAAGAGTTGGCTCTGCACCATTCTGTCCAGATGTGTTAAAGCTGACCTTACTGAATAAATCTAGAATTCAGCCATTGTTTTGAATGGAACATTTATTACTTCAGCATCAGGAAGCTATTTGCTGTGTTTGGCTGTCAGGCTTGTATTCCTTTGTGATGTAAATTGGGTGCTCGATTGTCAGTGTATTTATATGGGGAGTGTGACAGGGTCTGTAATCGCTGCCTTTGAACTGAGGGTTTCTTGCTGCTGTGCAGTTGAGTTGAGATGCCTGATGGAAAGTCTGGCTTGTTTAAGCTTTCTGGACTCACAACATCAGATAAGCAAGCTGCTCATATGCAGGCTGCTCTTTATTTGACTTGGCATTCGGCTGATGGAATTCATTAATTAAGCAGATTATGCCACAGCCCCATGGACTTCTAATGGATATGCAAAATAGCCTTGAGGTCACGCTTGGGTTTTGTGAATTATGGATTGTGACATATAAATGTGGAATGAATATAAGCAAATGGATTAAATGCTTTGGAGATTCTTCCATCTAAAACTTCAATTAATATTATTATTATCATTTTTATTGTTCTGGATGCAAATTTCCAGAGGGAACCAAATAACACATACTTTTTCCTCAAGAAAATGACTTGAATGATGTTATGAAAATCCTTTCATTGTAGTGTTCGCTTATGGGGGAAATAAATTAATCCCACACGTTTTTTTCCTTATGTAGCTCACATTTATAGTGTCAAATGTAAAAAAATATACAGTTTCTTCACTGAGTTTGTATATGAGAGAGAAGAAATGCTTTTTGGAAGATGCTGAAATGATTTCAGAAGACTGCTATAATTTGATAGTAAGCTGTGTTAATTAGCATATACTTGAAGGCATTTTGAGAGGTGTTGATGTTAATCATAAGAAGCTTAGTAACAAATACTGGAATTTTAGGTTCAGTATGCACATGTTTTGAAACTGCCACAAAAATGAGCTGGGAGGTGGGAGATGAGACAACCATCATACTGTGAGCTAAAGGGGCTGTGGGTTTGACTTGGGGTGAGGTCAAAGTAGGATCCAGACCAGCATCAGCTGAAGAAAGGTCTCCTGAGGCCTCTGCTGACTTTGAAGACTCAGAGCAGTGAAGTAGATGGAATTACAGAGCCATGGAATAATTTGGGCTGGAAGGGACCTCACAGATCCTCTCATTCCAAGCCCCTGCCAGGGGAGCACTCTGGAGTTTGTTATAAAAATGTAAAAACTGCGAGACCTTTGTGAATAAATAATCCCCAACAGTACTACTGCTGCCTTAGGACCTCTCTTGTAGACTACAGTGGTCTGTTGTTGGGTTTAGTGACTCTTTCCATTCATTTTCCTTCTAAAAAGGAAACTGTGTAGTCCTTTGATCTCACACTTTTTTTTTTTTTTGCCTACTTGAACTTCACAGAAAACACATGTTATTTTTGCTTGAAGTTCTAAAATGATTTTTTGCATTTTAAGTAAAGAGAAAGGGACTTGCTTTTGGTACAGTTTGCAGGGAGAATCTTGCGTTGTACAATCACAGAAAGGTCATGTTTGTGTGTCTGAAGCCTGGTGTGGTCACATTTACTCACTGAGTGATGCACTGAGGGCTCTGCAACTCCTTGTGAGAAGCCTGGTCCTTTCAGCTTTTGCCATGCATCTCAACTCCTTAAGGAAAAAGGAAATTTTATTGAAGGATGCCAGCTCTGTTCCTGGCAGAAATACATAATATAGTTCAAATAGTTGTGCAATATTTCTTTCCATGTACACTGTAGCAATAAAGAGGTGATATTTCAGTATTAAAGCATTTTAAGACCTTTGCAAATAAGATATTTAAATGTTGATTAAGGATTTAAATGTTGGTCCATCTTAATGCTAGTGCATGAAAACCAGAGTATTAAATCTGGGATCTATTATCCCAGTGTTTAGTTCGTAAATAACAAAAAGGTCGCCTGAATTAATTATTTGAGGGAAAAGAAGCATCCTCAGTTTTGTTACAGATAAAATTTATCCTATTGTACATAAATAAAATCATTAAAAGGCATGTTAACAGATTTTAAATAAAGGAACCAAATGTTAAAATTGGGAAGTGTGGCTATTGTTAGTGGGTTTAAGTGAAAAGCTGTTCCATTTTCTGACAAAATATGAAATTTTTTTTATACTAATACCTTTTGTAAATGTGGTAGCTTGCCATTGTAATGCCAGGAAAATTACAGAAGGATATCTCTTTAGCCCGTTTTTATTTTGTGATTATTTTAATGGAAATAAAATTTTAAGGGTAATTCAGTCTTTTCAACTGTACAACTGAGCAATTTCCTTTGCTTCCTGCTCCAACAGCCCCAGCAGCCTCAGCCGTGTTGCCTTGGATACTCCATCTCCTGCAGCATCTGTAAATTGGCCAATTCAACAGGAGGATTCATATTCTAAATAAAAGCCAAGTCGTGGTGTGGGAGGGGGATTGCTTTGTCAGCTGGGAGCCTGAGTGCTGCTGCAAATCCTGCTGCTGAGAAAAATGGGTGTTTGTTTGCCCAGTTGTACAGGGATATGTACTGAACAAGAAGTAAGATTTGAATTTCTATTCAGAAAGATGTCCAACAGTCATATTTCACAATGCACTTCTGCAGGCATGTGCTTATTTTGTGCTCACTTTAAATACAGTGTAATCCAAAGTTAAGTAACTTGAATCTCCATATCTAATATTATTAATACGCTGTATTAATACACTGAAATATAAATTTGTCAATTATCATCCCTTTTTAAATTTTGTCTTGAAAGTTAATTTATTTTGCGTGCTATTTTTTCAGAAAATGCCTTTTGCAAAGTACAGATAAATACTTTGCTTTCTTCTTTCCTTTCTTTCTTCCCACAAGTGATTGCTGGCAGTTTTATCAGCACAGGTTGGATTCCGTTAGAATTCTTTCAGGCTTTTGTGAGCAAAGCAGAAAAAGAAGCAGAATGGATAATGCAGTTTTTTTAGTTTTCTATCACATGTATTTGCAGAACTTGTTAATTAAGTGAACAGCATTTAAGGAAAATTTTGATTGTCAGTTTATTCACGTGTAGAATTTTGTGAAGTTCAAGATTTAGAAAATTGGTGGTTCAGCCTGCTACCTCTGTAATAAGCTTAAAAGGCCATTTGCTAATGGGTGTAATTTAATTTTCTCAACTTAATTCTTCCATTTTTAGATTTCACTGCTGGGCTGTGAAAATAGTGCGATGTACAAAATGTTCTCTTGGAAATTTTCTTCTGGAGCTGGAGTGAGCTTCTGATGTACGATTGTACAACAGGAAGCCTCTGCTGCTTGAGAAACGTAAACCAGGCTTCGTTCCTTTTTCTGCTTTGCAAATACTAATCTTCATTTGCCCTGCTAAAATTACAATGTACAGAAGAAGCTGTGGATTTAGAATATCATAAATTGGCTGGTTTTCCTTTAATTTGAAGTAAAAATGAAAAAATGAGTCTGATTTTTAATCTCATTATGCTTTTTGTCTCATTTCCTTTCTTTTTCTTACTGGCAGTTGTGGCACAATTGTAGCATTTTCCTGCCAGGATGGTTTTTTTCCTGAATGTAAATAAAATACTGGAAAATTCCAATTTTATGAGATGATATGAGCTACCTTTCTGTTGACAGACAGATTCTTACGAGCCCTCATGTCTATGCAGGCTGTGAGCATAGCTCTGCAAGAGGTCCTCTCATGTATGATAGTTTCTCAGCTGGCTCTTCTAAGTAAGCATGCATGTCTTTGTCTCAGTAAACTTTGATTCCAGACACTCAGTCCTGCTTTAGTGGTGTTACTGCTCCCTCTGGTGGGTCCTGCAACTTGGGTTTCTTTTTAAGACCTGAGGTTTTTATATCAAAAGTAGTTTATCATTCTAAAAAATGTAAATATGAACAGTAAACACAAGTCCCAGACTTCTGTAAAAGATCCCTGACAAAATTTATTTTCTATATATATTTTATTTTTTTAAGCACCATGAAAATATATTAACTGTATTCAAGCTGAACATCCTATTAAGACAAGAACCGTCAAGGGCAGAGTTGGGTTGCCAAACAGTTTCTGATTTAGTTTTGCACAAAATTAGAGAGGTGACTGTGTGACCTTTGGTAACTGTTGACATTTAACAAAGAAGACCCCACTCATGTAATGCATTTCTGCTGTAGGAACATGATCACAGGTTTATTTTTTAAAGGTTCAGATTACCTTTGGGTTACATTGTGGGCTTTTTTTTGTACCTGTAGCTTTCTGCACAGCAGTACCACAGTGAGCTGAGTCTGTAGTGTATTTGAAATTTTCAGCACAGTTTGGGAGATCTAAGCATTCTTTCACTGACTTGAACTCTGTTTCAGTGAGTTAACTCAGACATTTTTGTGAATATCTCTTTTCCAGCTGCATTCATCACTTGCATGGTGGGGGTATCTTACCTGTGTAAGTGTCCAGCAGTGTTGGCCTCTTTCTTCCTGGATAAAAGTGCAGTACCCCAGTTATTCCAGTTTTAATGGTACTTTCCTGTCCCATGTAATTGAGACTACACATTCTAATTGATTTGAGGCTGAAGGAAGTAGAAATAAAAGCTGAGATTGTAATCAGCTTTGTACATTACAAAATCTGAGAATTCCTTCAAGATCATCTATTTAAAATACTGGTTATTTGAACCCCTTT
This sequence comes from Corvus cornix cornix, assembly GCF_000738735.6. Lineage (NCBI taxonomy): Eukaryota > Metazoa > Chordata > Aves > Passeriformes > Corvidae > Corvus > Corvus cornix. The sequence continues at coordinate 18,869,386 of NC_046339.1, read as the reverse complement.
AGAATGTTACTGCCTTTGGCTGCACTGTTAAAGAGCGTTGGTACTTCAGAAACTGGAGAGAGGTTTGCAGGGTTTTTAAAGGAATTTTAAATCTCTTTTCTTTTTCATTTTAATTCATAACAGTATTAGTGACTGAATTCAAAGCAACCCCCAGATATTGTTCTAAATTGCTTACTGAAAGGTATCATAATTTTAACATGACATCTGTTTTCCTATAGTTCTTGGGTTGGTAGTAAGTGGTTAGATTTCTTTTCCATACTTGGAAAAGTCCTGACTAAGAGCAGATGTTGTCTCAGTGGGAAATAACCTCACACCATGAAATTTCTGAGCTGACATATTTGGAATACTTGACTCTCTCGAGTTGCTTTCCCATACGCTTTTGGAAGTTTTCACATTTTGGTTTTTTACCTCTCTAGGAAACCTTCTCATCCTCAGCTTGAAGCCTTCATTAAGCATATGTCCAAAGGGTCTGCAGCCCAAATGGATGGTTCCCTGAGCAGCCTGCCTCGCTTCCCCAGTCATTCTCTATGTGAAATGGGAGAGCTTACGCAGATAGGTGAGTTCCCATAGCAGCTCTGTCTCATCCTCTGCTCTGTAAAACACAGTCTGCTTGAAGAGGGATCTTCTGATTCTCTTTATATTGAAATAAATGCTTGTTTATGTAAACTTATCATGTTGGTCCTATCCTATGCTATGCTGGGATATGGATAAAGTATTAGACTCTCTACTGTAAAAGTGGCAGCAGTTGTAGAAACCATGCTTTGTCCTGTAGCTTGACAACTCTGTTACACACTGGTCAATCTTGGCATCTCTTTTAACTTTCTTTGTAGCAAGGCAGAGCACCTTTCCTTCAGGTTACTACATACCACAAAGTTGCACTGTTACCCTTGTGACAAACAGCAGTGTTCACTCCCTCCTGAGGAAGATCTGGTGCTCTGTTACTGACAGGGTTGTGATTCAGAGGGACCCTCTGTCCCCTACAAGAGATGCTGATGTAGCAGACAAACCTGATGCTTGGTCTGTGGAAATGCTTTATACATCTCTTCCCTTGTCAGATCCTTGTGTGTTCTGGGATCCCTTTGGGAGATATCCTTGGTCACTGTCAAGTCTTGCAAAGTGATACCAGGAGGAGAAAGCAAGGCAGGACATCACAGAACGCTTCCTAACAATAAATATAATGTTGTGTGTGAAATTGCACACAGTACATGGATTGTGTAACTGAGCTGGCATCTAGAGACTCCTGTGTCCTGTAGCAAGTTATGTAAAGGTGTTCTAGTGCATAAAGGGTTCATGCCCATTGCTTTGCTGCTGTGAGAGGTTAGTGCAAGAAATGCGAATACTGGAGTAGAGGTTTTTGGCACATGAGAAGGATACACTCTCCCTTTCCAACTGGATAAAGGCAGAGCTTAGCATAAATTACCAAGCAGTTTAAATTCTCCCCAAAGGAAGATGGAGAAGGAAGTTCGATGCAATTACTGCACCTCACCACTGTTCTTTGAGTTTACACACTAGTTTACATTCTGTGTATTTGTTTCCTGACTGCTGGTGGTTTTATTGGCTGCCATAAATTTTCAGGGACACAGCATTCTCTGCCTGCCTGAAAACCTGACTCAGGTGCAGTCTTCAAAAACACCTTACTTTTATAGTCATGTTAGACACAATCAGTCTGTCCAAGGAATAAATATCAAACCACTTAAGGTTTTAAACAAATCTGATAGAACCAACTTCTTTTCTATATTTCAGGTTAGTTCCTAGAATCTGAGAGATACTGAAGAATAGCAGGTTTCTCATGTTTCAGACAGTTTTCCTAATAGTCAGTCACAAGTGAAGTTCAGTTTTGTAAGTTTATAACCTTTTAACTTATTGTTCATTTATCAGTAAGGCTGCTAGCTGTAATTCTTTTTCTCAAAACTGCAAAGATTCTAATCATGTGAATTTGTTTCTAAATTCAGGGGTTGTACAACATTTGCGAAATGGACAACTGCTCCGAGAAATTTATATCAACAAACACAAACTGCTCCCTGGTGATTGGACAGCCAAGCAGCTCTACTTGGAGACCACAGGGAAAAGCCGAACCCTGCAGAGTGCTTTGGCGCTGCTCTACACCTTTTTGCCAGATTTTGACTGGAAGAAAATCAACATGAGGCACCAGTGGAGCACCATTTTCTGCTCGGGAAGCTGCGACTGTCCCATGAGAAACCACTACCTAGAAGAGGAGCAGCGCAGGCAGTACAGCTTACGGGTGAAAAACAACGATTTGGAGAAAATATATGTGGATATGGCAAAGATTGTGGGCATTCCCACCAGGCAGCTGAGAGCTTCTAACCCAATAGATTCTCTCTTGTGCTATTTTTGTCATAATGTCTCATTTCCATGTACCAAAACTGGCTGCATTGGTATGGAGCACTTCAAAGTAATCAAGAGACATCAGCTGGAGGATGAGAGAGAAAGACAGGAAAAAAAACTTTACTTCTTGTATGCACTATTGGCTACTCATCCTCTCCTCAACCAGACTGTCAATCGACTGCAGCGTATTGCAGAAGGCAAGAAGGAAGAAGTGTTTGTTCTCTACTCTGCGCATGATGTCACCTTGTCCCCTGTTCTCAGTGCCTTGGGCATTACAGAGGCCAGATTTCCCAGATTTGCTGCCAGATTAGTTTTTGAGCTGTGGCAGGATGGGAAGAGGCCCAAAGAACACTTTATCCGCATCCTGTACAACGGTGCTGATGTCACATTCCAGACCTCATTTTGCAAGGATCATTATAAACGGTCCAGCAAGCCAATGTGCCCACTAGAAAAATTCGTCAACTTTGTCAAGAGGGATATGTTCTTGATTTTTAACAGTACTAGCTACTATGATGCATGTCGTAGGAGAGCACTGTAGAGAAGGGAGGAGGAAAGGAGGCAGTGTTAACTTGTGTCAGTGATCTGTTTTCTGGTGGAGGCACAACTCAGTTTTGTTACTTCTTGTATGTGTAAGTACAGAAGGGTAATGGTTGAAGCATTCTTCAAATAGTTTTATTTTCATTCAGGCTGCAGATGGCCTTAAGTAGAAGAACAAATGCCAAGGGTTATGTGTATGTGTATGCTCACAAATGCTGTTAACTGTTGTGATAAATCACGTGGGTGAATGTAACCTGCCGCTTGCTTGATAGAGTGAGAGAGCATAGACTTTGTGTTTCTCTGTTCCAGAGCAATACTTGGATAGCATAAGTTTAAAGCCAAAAGTACTTTTTTTTTTTTTTCACCACCATCTCACTGCCATTTTAAGCAGTTCATGTCAGGGTCATGAATTCTAGGTGTCTACATTAAGGCATTTTTAAGGAAATTTTGAATTTCCTTACTTGGAGGAAGCCTTCTGATGTTGTGGGGCAGGTCCGTAAAGCAAAGTGCGTGTATTTGTGTGTGAATACTTGCCTGAGCACGTACAAATGAGTGTGTGCCTTTTGGCCCTCACAGACCTAGAAACCCTTGGCTATTGTTGCCAGTGCCAGAGAAGGGTGTACTGGAAAAGGGATACAAAACTCTACTCTTTGATCGCACTTTCAGCACTTTGAATAGTTGAAACACAGTCTAGAAACATGTAAAGGTCTTGTGGCATTAAAATATATAACACTAACAGCACCACTAAACCTGAGTGGGAAATTAGGGTTAGAAATCAGTTTTATGGTGAAGTGTTGGGCTCTTTCTCATTGTGAACACGTTCAAGCTGTTGTGCTGTGGAACAAATAAGTGTTTTAGGAATTTGCTATGGTGACTGCTTGAGACAGCTTGACTAAATACTGAGAAAATTTTGTAGTTGAGTTAGTATTTTTATGGACTAGGGAGCTCTTCTTTTGTAAGACCAGACTTGTACATATTGTACTGTGTATATTTATAACACAGTAGGTCTTTCTTACTTGTTTAGTTTGTAAAGACTTGTGGAGGTCACTTTTTAGACTTTTTTTTCCCTTGATCAGGATGTTTAGACTTAAGAATAAACTGTCTTTTATGGGTAATTTGAACAAGGAGTAGATATGAAAACTTGTACTTCAGACTGCTTTCATCTCTGTAGGAGTAGTAAATTGAGAACCAATTTTTAATAGAATTCATAGAAATTTTATAATGGTGGAGGTTTTTTAACCTCTAGAAATAAATTAGTCTGTGACTTGTGATTCAGTGGTGCTAGTTTGTCAAAGAAAACATAACTCGGCATAAGTTCTCTGACTGTTGGCATTCCGCTCTCTCTGTTTTCAATGCTGCATTTGAACATGTTTCTTTTAATAAAATTCTGGGGTCTCTTTGTATATTTGTGTGTTACGTGCGTTGTGACTTCCTCAGCTGTTTGCAGGAACAAGGTGGGTGTTGTTAAGCTGCTTGTTGCATTTGTAACTTCTGCACTGCATCTGTCCTGGGCCCCAGTCTGGGCAGGAGCAGCTAAACATTTCATGAATGCTGAACTAGAAATCCTGATGGAGTATTTGGGGCTTTTGTACCACATTGGAGTGATAACCTTTCTACCCAAGAGACTGGATCTGCTTGTCGTCATCCCTGTTTGTGTGCTGGTGGGAGAAGAGGGAGAGAATCTGAAAGGCGAGCTCACTGTGGAAATCAGGGGAAGGGGACCTTTTGCCTAATGTAAGTAGCAAAGGTAGAGACCCCATAACTTTTCCTTTATGTTGAGGTGGAACCTCTTGTGTTTTTGCCCCCACTGCCTCTTCTCCTGGGCAAGACTGTAAGGATCTCTCTTATAGTTCCCTTCAGGTGAGTACATTGGTGAGATTCCCCTGAGCCTTCTCTTCTCTGCTCTAAGCAGACCCAGCTCTATCATCATGTCAGGTGTTCCAGTCCCTTGGTCGTCTTGGCTGTCAGTGGGGGCTCTCTGGTAGCTCCATCTGTCTTGCCCTGCTGTGATGAAGAGCACTGATAGCTATTTCAGCCAAAACAGCCTCCACTGTGGCCAGGGCAGTGACAAGAAACTTGTATTGGGCAATTTAAGGAAATCTGGAACTAAAGTTTCAGTTACAGCTTCAGGTTGTCAGCACCTGCTTGCTTGTATGTTTGAGGGTCACTGGGTGAGCAGAACAAAATCTCTAATGTAGAAATAATAATAATAATACTAATAAAAAAAAAAGGCAAAATCTAATTATTCTAGTGTGTATGCATAGTTCATTAAGATACACTCATCTCTTCTAAAACACACACACAGAGGATCTGCAGCAGTAAAAAACTCGATCCATCTCCAGTGCCACCAGAAGTGCTAAAGGAAAGAACTGCAGGGCTGAGATCATTCTCACAAATCTTGGACCTGGCTGTGGAGATAAAGTAATAAGCAAACTGCATTACTGAAGTTGATTAATCATTACCTTTTGAAGTTTTACCTAATTTATGATTCAATTTGCAATTTCAAGTGGATTTATATTTGGATTAAGGTAACAGATGTAACTACCTGAACAATGAAAAGAGGAATCGGTGGGAATTTATTTATCCTGGAATTGATGAATAGCCTTTCTATAGGGGTGCAGTGATGAATTAGCCCTACCAGCTGGGAAGCATTGACTTGAGCAGTTGCACAGTTTAATCAGGTGATAGAGCAGGACTAAAAGCTGCTGCTTTAAGGAATGCTGCTTGAGATCTTACTGTTGGCTTGAAACCGACGTAGGAGCGGGCTGTTCTGTTGTGTGCTAAACACGGTATTCAGAAACTGATGTTTATACATGTTGAGTACTTGTACTGTGAATGAAATCTGTCAGTGCTTCCTCACCCAATCCAGCTCATTTCCCAGAGCAGTGCTGATGTCCCGTCTCTCCCCACCCGCTCCTCGCTTCTGTTTGTGCCATTCCTAGGAAGGCGTAACAGCTTTAGCCTCAAACGCTCCTTGCACCCTGCGAGTGCCAAATGGCTTGGCTTGAGCTGCCGTGTGTTACGCGTGTATAAAAAAGGGAGGGAAGGCGTGTAAACGCGAGATTCCCGGTGCCGGAGGGCTGCGGGAGGCGGATCCCCCGGGACACGCGGGAGCGCGGCCGGGGCTGCGGCGCCCTCGCGTGGCCGCTCCCTGCGGCGCAGCCCGGGACTGCGGGAATTACCGCGGCAGAGCGGCTCCGGAAAAGCAGGAGTTAAAACCGGGAGAGTTGTAGATGGATTTCGTCCTGCAGTCTGAGCAAGAGGCCTCCTTCCCTGTGGTTTAAGTGAGTAGGTGTCTATGTGAGATGCTCAAACCCTTGTGGACCGAAGGAGGAATAAAGATGACAGCTGTGATGAGTATTTTGAAGTGAATACTTGATGTTGCTGTATTCTGCAGGTATTCTACAGCTTTGCTACCCTACAATTTTCAGCAGAGTTATTTTTAAAATTAGTAAAGCTTATTCTATATGGAAATATAAAGCAGAGTATTTTTTTTCCTGTCAGTTTTCTGGCTTGGTCTCAGTTTGCTTGCCTTGCGGTTTTGTTCCTTGCCCCTTTTTCACATGAGAGGAGCTATGCTGCATGTGAGTGCTATGTCCTTATTCAAGCAGTTGAGATGTGATAGAGTCTGAACTTTGTAAAGTTCCTTCAAACTAAAGTCAAATACCATTAAGCTCTTTATTTTCAAATATCCTGGAGAACCATTTTCAAAAGTGATTTAGAATTTCACTTAAGATATTCCTTTAGGATCCCCTGGCCAAAATCATCATTAAGCTTTTCTTCTGTTGAAAGTAAAAAGGTAGGGTGAATAAAACTGATGGCATTTGAAATGCAAAGCAGTCCAGATCTCATTCTAGAAACAGGTAGAGTGAAAAAAAGTCATCTGTGCCAGTGTTTAAGATGACATTGTAGAATGGTCATTGGAGGATATAGGAGGGGAAAGTTTGAGCTGAAATTGTTGCTGTAGGTCCTTGCAAAACAGGATACACAAGATGAAAAATAGATAACGAATGTAAAATGTGGCCTCAGTTGCAAATTCTTGCATGCATCTTTCCTGGAGCAGGTACAGAGGCAGCTGTTTGAAGCTGTTCCTACCAGGAGGCTGAGGACCCAAGGCCAGCTACAGGACAGAAGGAATGTCTGAGGGCAGCTGCAGGGGTATCTGCAGGCTGTATGTGTGAATGCTGGGGTGTATGCAGCAATGCCTGAGGTAACTGGAAGGCTGAAGGGTCCAGGGCCAACTGCTGAACACACTGCATGCTGTCTTACTCCTGGCTGGTCCTGGGTAGGCACAGCTGCAGCTACTGCATAGGCCCAAACAGTTTTGTCATCAGAAGCAGAGTGATCCAAGAAGGGATTCTGCAGGTTTAGATGATGAGAGAGATGGCTGTAATACTGTTTCGTCTTTTTAAAAGTCTGTCTGTCCCCAAAAGTGGTGAGTAACAGAGATTGAATCAAGCCTGGTTTCAGATGAATCAGTATTGACCCACTCGTTGCTAATTTCATTTTCCTTTTTGAACTGATCACATATATAATGTTCTTCTTTAGCAATGCCAGTTATTGGTCAGTTATTATCAACAGCCTTTTGACCAATTCAGTGCCTTTTAAAAACAACTTTGACAACCAAACCTTTATAAGTAACAGGCTACAGTGCTTTTCTGCTACACTCATGTATGCATAACTCAGGCTTATCTTGAAGGATGATTAATAGCTACTGTCATTTTTAGCTGTCAAGTGGACAACAATAATGGCTTGAGTCCTATCTCAAGCCCAGAGAGGTGTCTTTTTGCTTAAACCTCTTCCAAGGGGGATTAAATGGTGTCCATGACTATGTAATAGGACTGGTCTAAGATGACATTTGTCAGCAATTAGTGTGCTCTCAGCTGTGTTCCTAACCCTTTAGATGTGAACCCAGAGTTAAGCAGGTTTAGGGGGAGTTTTACCTGTTAATATTTAACTGGAGTCTGCGATATGGTAATTGGGGTTTTGGTAAGAAAGAGCACTGCATCTTGCTGAAGAGTGATAAAAATACTTTTGCTTTTAATAGGGGACTAGAAGCAGGCAGTGCTGCTCTGAAGTGGTGTTTATAAGGAGGAAGGCAGCCAGCTTAAACACAGATAGACAGGGGCTCATTAGCTGTACGGGCTTGTTGTGAGTCTGGGCTGCTTCTGGCAGTGCTTGTTCTGATTGGCATAGAATGGAAGGTAATTGCCACAGCAGGAGCCATGCATCCCGGTATCCATGTGAAACCACTGGATTTGACTGAATCTCACTGTTTCACAAAGGTTTGCCATCCTTAATTTTTGTAAAATGCTTTGTTGGGATGCTTTTCCTGCTTGGCCTGGAGGAAAATTTCCTGCAAATCCTGGAAGCCCGTGGCAGGACAGAAAAAACCAGCATTTCTGTGTCCTTGATAGCTCCTTGCTGGAGCCGTGATGTGCCGCAGCTGCTGCGGCCCGGGCCCTGCACCTTCCCCGCTGCCCCACCGCCTCCCCGCTGCAGGTTAAATCCCGCGGCTCTGCCCCTGTTCTGGAGCTGCTCCCCTTTCACTGCTGCCATCCTCTCATGTTCGTGGACCAACGCTGAAGAACGCTGCCTGTGGCCTTGCCAGCAGCTCGGTCGGTGCGCACAGAGTTTTAATAGCAGCTTGCTGACCTTGGCCGTCATTGATGGTTGCAATTTTAATTAGGGGTTGTAGCGTTACTTCCTCAACATCAGATGACAACGCAAATGTTACACCTCCTTTTTTGTCGGGGAAAGAGACTGGTTTACTGTCTTCTAACTCCTTCATTGGATACAAAAAGTCGAATTTTCTGCAAGTGGTCCAGATTCTCAATCCCGCAATTCCACCCGTAAGGTTGTCTCATACCCTGGGCGGGGGGCAGTGAGGGGCGCACGGGGCTGCGGGTGCCGGCCGGGCAGCGCTGGGCTGAGGAGGAGGAGGAGGAGGAGGGGAAGGAGGGCGGAGGCTGCCCCGGTGAGCCGGAGCTGCCCCGCGGTGCCGGAGGTGGGAGCATGAGGGGACCGGGATCGTGCCCTGGCCGCTCCTGCGGCTCGGTTCGGGGATGGACTGACGGCATGCGGTCCCGAAGCGGGGAACGCGGGGAGTTGTTGCTGAATCGCCGGGGAGTGAAGCTGGAGCTGAGAGACCCCCGGGCCGCCCCCGCCTCTCCTCGGGCAGCGTCTCCCGGAGACGGGCCCAGGACCGAGCCCCACGGCAGGAACCCGCACGGCTTCCCCAAAACGTGACCAGCAGGACGACTACGGTCACCCGGGGGTTAATCTGGGCTTTGAAAATCGCTTCATAGGGGACATTGCAAAGTCGCTCGTGTTCAAGTTGTGACAGCACAGGACCGTGTGAGTGAGCCGAGGCCCACGCTGCTCTTTCTCCCTGGTGCGTGCAGCCCCGTGTGTGCTTGTGTCTGTGGGAGCAGGTCTGAGCAGCAGCAAAGTCCGATGGAAGGTGTAAGGCGGGGCTTTCCTCGGAGATAGGATCTCCTCTCCCTGAAGTAAATCCTCAGAAAGCATTTCCTTCAAATAACTGGAATGCCACCTTAGTCAGCCTTTTGCTTCATCCAGAAATTCTGGATGCAGGTTGATTTCATGCCCTGTGCTGATGTTGTATCCCAGCTTTAAATGATTTATTTCCTGTAAGTACTTATGCTCTCATGTATCTGTAGGGGGAGTAAACCAGCACTGGCACACTCCACAGTCATCAGCTGTTGTGCAAGTATTTATTTCCTTATAAATATGGTATAGATTTCGTCCACCTTTGGCTGTTGTAAAGATATTTTGGTAGTTATATGTTGGACTTGGAAGCTGTCTGATCAGAGAACATAAATATTAAAAGTATGTGAATGAGATGAGAAAGCTACAGAATGTCAAATATTAACCACTGGTAACAGCAGGTGCGGGGAACAGTTTGCATTAAAGCTCAAAATTGAAATATGTTATTAAATCCCTTTGAATATTTCTGAAAGTGGCACTGAAAGTATGAAGTTGGATTGATGATCCTTCAGCTCAGACTGTTCTGTAATCCTGTGTGGTTAATTTGTGGATGAAAAGATGATAGATTAGTAAATGGTTCATTGTGCACACTTCCAGCTCTAAACAAACCATGAGCAATTCACTTACTGCTCTGGAATAGGAAATGCAGTATTGCATTTCTTTTTTAAAATGGCATTGTTTTGTCAGTACAGAATCCAGGTCATGTTTTCTCAATCCTATGTGCTTTTAAATAATGAATATGGATTGAGGATGAAACATGTTTCATCCTCATTCTCTTAAGCTTTCAATTTATCATGGCAGCAGTCACAATTCCTTTTGCTTCTTGGAGCTCTCAAGCACATTGAAACATTATTTCACCAGTATGAAATGGTGTTAAAATACCTGGTGCAATCTTTGAAGATTTCTCTCCTCTATATTTATTAAAAATAACTCTCAGGATAACTCAAAGAATAAGTTCCCTGCAGGCTGTACTAATTAATACAAAATACATCTATGTAGCAATAACACTGACAAGGGAGGAAGTGGGGGTCTTTCTCAGAGCCTGGATGGGGCTGTGTTCCTGAGGGCTGTGTGAGAGAGAACTGGAGCCAAGTGATGTTGCTGTCTGGGGACTGCATGAGGGAGATCCCAGGGAGGAGAGGATGGTGCACTAAGGAAGTGTTTTGCCCTACAGAATGCATGGAGCAATTCTCCCACTCTCTCAGTGATGGTGAAGGACTTGCCTCAAGTGCCATGTCCACTTTTGAACATCCAGAACAGTGAGAAAGCTCAAAACTATGACTGAACAACCTGGAGGGAGACAGATCTCAGAGAGAAATCTGGAAAGGGAGAAGCGTGTAATCAAATGCAAATATGGTTATTATGAGGAAAAAAAAGAAGGATTTGAATCTCTTCTTCCTCATGTCCTCATGGTTAGGGCTAGAAGTAATTGTAGTTAAAAATACTGAAGTTGGACACTTAAGAAAGAAATTGTAGGAGTAAGCCTAGCAGAATGGTGGGATGAACTGATGGGAGAGGTGTGAAGTCACAGTCCTTCAGTGTCTTTATGAACAGGAGATACAAACACCTCCCTGACCATTTATTTTGTTTTGTAACTAGGAGATGAAGAGGTGACTTCTAAGTTTTGCTCATCCTTATTTTTCTTTGACTGTATGGAAATACTTTCCTAATGTCCACGACTTCTGGCATGTATTTGTGGTAGCCTCCTGGCAAAGTACTCATGAATTTGGGTATTAGGAAGCTGTGCATTTCTCCCAAGTCTTCCAGCCATGTACAGTGAGTTGTCTAAAGCCTTTTCATCCATCAAACTGAAGCTACAGAGTTTGGCAGGGCTGGGGTTTCTCTCAGTTCCCACTGGAATGTGCAAATGTAGATTTCATTGCTGCCAAAAATCTTCTCAGGGAAAAACCTGTATCATCTTAATCTTCTACCTTTCATTACTTCCTTTGAACCTATCCCCTCCCCTCACAATTTTCTCTCTTTCTAAAGAAGCTGATAAAATTTTTCTCTTAAATCAGTGGCCACTGAGACAACTCTAAAATATTGATATGTGTGTGGGGGGGGTTCTTTTCCAGACACAGAAGTGAGAAGGGCTTATTGCATCTCTGATCCCTCTGTTTAGAAATCTTATAAAGTTATGATTTTTAACTTCTTATTTAATCTTGTTGCAAAGTTTGGCTTTTCCAGAATCCAAATGGTGCCTATAAGTTCACGTGCATTTGTTTGTGGGCCTGCATATAAATACAGTATTTTACAGGGGTTTCTTATAAAGCTTTTTTCGCTGTTTCTTATTTATGCCCAGGTTTCAAATCTGTCAAGTCAGAATTCGGATTGAACAGAACACTTTGCTCTGTGTGAACTGTTCTCTTTCCTCAGGCCCTCCTAAATGTGAATTTTCAAAATTTCTTTATGTGATTTTCCAGCAAGGTTCCCTGTATGGAATGTAGTATTTGTAAAGAGAACACTTCCCTGCGAGAGGAGATTACAGTCCTGTTAAATATTGATCAAAATTTTCAAGCTTGTTACAGCATTTATCAATCCAGTTTCTATCAAAACTTCTGGGATTGGTACAGTTCATCTGGACAGAGATAGGCAAAGACATTGGTTGTTGCCTCCTTCAGACGTTAGGAACAGAAAATGACTTTGCCAGTGGAAGAGAGTGAAGTGTCCTTATCAAACACTCTCAGCAGAGGTCTTCTCTGTTGAGTTTTTCTCAGGCTGACAGAACGCCAATATCTGCTGTTACCCTGTTGGGCCTGCTCTGTAAATCACTGATTTTTTGCACGTATGGGAGAAAAAAGCACAAAGCTTTGGTTCTTTAATGTGGTGCTTGAGTCAATCTGGTCTATTGGCAGCCTCTTAACACAGGAGAGAAGGGTTTTTGTAATCACACCGGGTACTAGTTTGGGGAGAGCTTCCCCCTTGGTAAATTTTGAACCTAGGTGGATTTCAACAACCTTTGTCAGGAATGAGGAAGTCACCAAACTCTACAGATTTTGTGAAAATATGTGACCAGGCAGAGTAAAGAGGTTCTCCAGGGGAAGTTAGAGAATGTTCTGAAGACACTGAATTGATCAGAGGTAAGATAAAAATGCAGAGACACCAGGCTTCTAAAATCCTGAGCCTACTTTTTTCTTTGTTGTTTTCCATCAATAGACACTTGTCCATAAATGTTGTGCAGGTAAAGCACCACTTCCAGGTTCTGCTAATACTCCCATACAGCTGGCCTGAAGGGAGAGGTCTCTGTGAGGAGAGAAGGAAGGTAAGTTCCAAATTATTTTTTTGCCATGGGATTCTGCTTTCTTGATGTCAAGAGAAGAAGCAATTTCAGATGAAACTGGTGGAAATGTTAGCATTCTATTTGCGTTAAGAAATGATACATGTACCTCCCTGGTGGGTGTTACTTGTAATGAGCATGGTCCCTTCACAGATGCGAACCAAACTTTGGAAAGGCTCCCCTGCACCCTCATTGAAAACCCTGACCTCATTCCAACATGCAATATCTGTTGGGAAGCTCTACCAGAGCACAATTCCTTTGTGATTTTACTGACCACTGAAATTGAGAGTTGAGTGAAGAAATGTCAATCCAAAATAAAAATGGCTGGAGGAAGACCTTTTCAATAATTTAAGTTTTACAGACTTTCAAAAGAAGCAATGAAAGGAATGTCATCCTTAGCATTCTGATGAAATTCCAGACTCTGTAATTATATTGACTTTGAACTCCACCTGCAGTTTCCGTATAAAAAACTGCTCTGCTTCCAGCTGCAGCCTGCTGTGCAGCGATGCTGCTCAGTGTCAAACAGGTGCTAGAGCTCATCTGAGAGGGAAATGATAATATAATTTATATAATTTATACTGTGCTTTGCTGCATATTTTAAAGTCCCTTTAGGATTCCTCTGGATAAAATGCACAACAGAAATGAGATACTGCTTGAAGCGATTTTTTCTATCAGCCTGGCTTATTATTTAACTTTTTGGGGATGCTAAATTTTTATACCTAATTGTGTGTTTTGCCAAAACTTAAAACCTAAATGCACTAGATCAGTGTATACATACATCAATCAGGTGTCCTGAAACATAGGTCAGCTTTCCTTGTAAAAGTAGATCAGCAGAAAGGTCCTATTGATCGAATAGAGAGTCTGTGCTACTCATTTAGGAGCAATTGCTGAGTCCTGTTTGCTGGTCGGGTGTGTATGGACTCTGAAAAATGTGCTCCCAGTGCATAGTTACCTTCAGTGGAAAGCTTTTCATCTGTTTTGGGAAGAGGCAGGGAAGAAAGAGGTAATCTGCAGTTGGCTGATGTCAAGAGTGTGCCATCCTTCACCTGTGTTTTTGTAAATGCAGGCATTACCCAGAGTCTGTCATTGTGTAGGTTGTGGTTAAGGGCTGCTCTGCATGGTGGCTTGCTGGAAGGCTCTTTGGCTTTACCATTTTTTTAACAATTTTAAAAGGATTTCTCTTCAGGAAGGCAGCTTGTAATTAATGGGGCAGCAGAGTTAAGAGGTTTGCATTGCTTTCTCTTTAAGGAATTGTTCCCTGTTCTGTGGATTTGTGACTTGCACACTACTCCTAACACAGCAGTGCAGGACCTCCAACATCTATAGCCTGAATTTTGGCTTTATACTGGATGTGAAACATTACAGACTGCATTAAATTCTTGCACGCAACTCAGATTTTCTTGATTCCCTAGACTGATAATGATTTCCTCTGGTTCTTCTCCATTAATCCAGCTCACATGATGCTTTAATTCCTTACTTATGACCGCCATCTTCAATGTGTTCGTAATTTTAGTCATGAGACTGCCAGCTGAGATTAGATCTCACTGCCATAATGCACGTGTGTGTACACCAAGAGATGGCCCTTTTACTGAAAAGAACTGGACAAAATGCTTTGACTAGACAGTGAAAGAAAAAAGTCTTGTCTCCCTGATCCTCACCAGAACCTTGGCTGTTCCCCTGGAGCCAGTTGGGTGCTATAAAGCCTTCACTACAGGAGCCTCTTTGAAGTGGTTGTGTTTAATTTGCATCTTGTCTCTGGTTCTTGAAAGTCCATTCTTACTGTTTATAGGCTAAACCTCACATTCTTAGGCTAACCCTTACACCAGGAAATGCTGAGAATTTTCTTTTCCTTTATAAATCCCAAACTATAATTGTATGTAGAACTGTTTGAAGTGACTGGAAGGCTGTGACTGAATTTAATCAGAGATTTAATGTATGTTATATATGAATGTAAGTCTCACTCCTTCCTAGAAGTAATTAATATTCTGCTAGTGCTTGTGTAAGAAACCACTGTGTGTGTTGGGGTGGAGAGGGGGAGAGTAAATGATTTGAGGAGAACTCCTGACACTGTGAGATGCGACTCTGTGTGAAATGACAGCTTGAGCCTGCAGGTGATGATTTAGCGTTCAAGTAACTTGAGGGAAGGAATATTTTCCAGTTTGCCTTGGGCACTGAGAACCTTTGTGCTTAATGCATTTTAGAAATTTTCTCTGCAGACTTTTTAAGGCTGTGAGGACTTCCTAGGGGCTTCAGTGCTTTACCCTTGCTATTCATTCCTGCCTTGAGGTAAACAGTGCCTGAACGCTCCTGGAGCTGTGAGGAATAATTCCCCTTTGATCAGGCATAGCCTGAGCCGTGTGCTGATGCTGTTCTTCCACTGATTTTTTCTAAATTGGGCTGCAAACTGAGAGACGTACCTGCAGTTTGATAATTTGTAATTTATTACAAACTTGTCATAGGACAGGAGACCGTGGTTAGAAGCTCTCCAAATGAGAGCAACGTTAGCAATGTCAAATGAAGTTCAAAATTCACATCAGTGACCACACTGAATTGTGATTGTCTCTCTCCTCCCATTCTTTTTTGCATCTAATCAAGATACAAGTCAGCAGTGTCCCGCTCAGAAGCTGTCCTGCTTTCTGCACACAGCAGAGCTGCCAGCCACCTCAGGGGGGAAAGGAATCCCCCAGGTGTTTGTTCCACTGTAGTGTCTGAGATATTGCTGCCACTGTAAATATGCCATGTTGGAATCCAGGCTGCTCATCTGGGAGCCCTGTACTTGTAAAGTTCTTTCATTTTTAAAGGTTGCAGTCAGTCAGGAACTTAACACATTGTCACCTGTAGCCTGGTCATTGGCACCACAAAACCCTGCTCTATTCACTGCTTTCCTATTTATCCACAGGCAGTAGCACTTTGGTTATTATTTTGCCTCTTGGAGGCATTCCTATGAGAAGTTTCGTAGCCTTACCTTTTATAAATTTTGCAGATAACATCCTAAGCAAATATGAGTGGATTAGTTAGAACTGCCATAATCCATAATGATATGAAACTATGACATCTTAGAGAAATGAGTGGAGGAAATGTGTAATACTTGGACTTTTAGCCAAGCAAGATGACCCTTTGTTTCCAGCTGAGCTATTTTAATTTTTAACTTTAGGAAGTAACCACCTGAATGGGGATATTCTGCCAGGTTCAAAGTGATGCAGGGAGTCAGTCAACCAACAGGATCTCTCTTGTGGAAGATCTGAATTTGAGTCAAAAATCATGACTTATTTCATCTAGAGGTTCCTCTCTTTATGATTCTAATAGAGCTGTCAATTGCTTGAATGTGAATGAGTGATTTTTCTCAAGGGTGCTGTGTCTTAACAGTGTCTTTGTCAGTCCAGAGAAGAGTCTTGTGTATATTCCTACTTGTTGTCATTATGTCAAGATTTGTTGTGGTAGTTTGTCTGCAGATCCCAGGAATATCACTAATTTTCTATTCTTTCACTGCTGGAGCAGAGGAAGTGTGTCTGTTTCTCCAGGAGAGGGTGTCCCATCACTGTGTGCCAGAAAGATTCACATGTAGGCTTATGCGCACTTTGGTCTGCTTTTCCCTTGCTGTATCTCTCCGCCAAAACCAGCTGGGAGAAATGCAGAGAGAGTAAATAGAAAGAATAATGTGTTAGAAAAGGCTGATGGAAAGACTCTGCATATGTCTCTTTCACTTTCAGGATTATTGCTATTGACAAATCCTTCTGTTGAGTATAGAATGTAGTTCAAATGTCCTGGGGGAATTGTACCTACCACACTCCTTCCTTTTCTGTTTCTGTAACAGTCTATCCTATATTTCATCCAATCCTTACCAAAATGCAACACCTAATTTGTGGGCCATATTTCTGTCCTTGTCAGATTTTGTTTTCAGAAACAAGGTGTGTTCTGTACAGCAAGTACAATATTACAAACACCTACGCTGTGAAGTACTTTTATTTGATTTTAACTCTTCTTCAACACGAATGCATTGTGCCTCTTTTCCTCTTTTCTCTTTAAACAGTGACTCATTATTCAAATACATGGCAACTTTAATGGAGACTTGAATGGGGCTGTAGAAGTCAGGCTGGCTGATGGCTGTGGAATGAATGTGTGCAAAATTTGTTTGGGACTTCAAGTTCTTTGTTATAGTTTTGGTTGTTATTGTTTTCCAAAACCCTGGCAGCTGAAGAATGAGAAAGAGAATAAGCAGAGAGAGGATCGATAGCAGGAAAATTAACTCCTAATGTAAAATGACAGCTTGACAGTGAACACATTCAGCATGAATTACAAATGCAGCAGAGTCTGGGAACCCTAATCTCATACTTCTTTCCCCTGATTCTATGTAATTCTTCTACAGATAGTCTTATATGTGGTAACACTGTTTGTGTCATAGGAGGCTTAATAGAATCCATATTATACTGCAAAAGCATTCTCAATGTAGTTAGAAGGATCTCATGCCTCCTCAACGGAATTTGCAGCTAATTTTTTGCAGTGGTAAATGTTAATTTTGGGGGAATACACATAAGTCCAAGGAAGTCTTCTCTACTCCATTGACTCACTTCATAAGAACAAATAATCTCAAGACTTCTGCTCTGTGGTGCTCAGATGTCACGGAAGTAACTTAAATTGATATTATTAGACCTGAATCAAAGCACTGGTCCTGACTTGGCTCATGAATTGTGGTGGCAATCAAATCCAGGCTCACATCCTCAACTCTTCTGATTTAAAGGGATAGCTGATGGTAGTGTGTGTATGGTGTTCAATTTGTACATTGTGTCCTTGGTAGCTGGGGTTCAGTTGTTTCTCCAAATGCTGTATGTCGTATTTGGGTTTTTCTCCAGCTTATTCCAGCTCTGTTTGCTAGACCTGATCCTTGCCCTTCCTGAGCCTTGAAACAGCCCTTGCATCCCATGTGAGCATATGCACAGCCCCTCATGGAATTTCCTTTTGTGTTTTGGCTTTCCCAGCCTTTGCTGTGTGGCAGTCTCAAAGGATCACGTGTGGAATGTTTCGTCTGAGATCCCTACTAAACAACCACTAATTCTTTCAGATGCTTTCCACAGCTGCAAAGCATTCATTAGAACCAAGAGAACTTTTGAAAACTAGGGAAATGTCTGGTTTAGTAGCAGTAAAAGGATTAGAACTAGATGTGGTTTTGTGACATGAACCTGTTTTATGTCTGAAGCTTAACATTTAATAGAATGTGTGGCTGAGAGACTCACCTTGCAGTGGTATCACACACATTCCTGTGCTTACATGTGTCCAGTGGAAAAGATGACATTTGAGGAAAGCCAACACTTGACTGCATTCACTGTAATTTCCTACAGGGACTTGGTTCCAGTCTCCTGAGAATGACTTGCAAATCCTGTGTACTGCAGCGATTCAGATCCTCTTTCACAGCTACGAACCGACCCATCAATTATCACTCTACATCTTAAGCCAAGTGGTCATTCCCTCAGCCCCCTGCTTGGCTCCTTGGCCATGGATCACAGCTCCTGCACTCAGGCTCATTTTCATTTCTTCGGCTGGTGGAGCTGAAAGATCATCAGCCAACTCGTTATGGGAAGCGTGATGATGTCTCTCTTCCCGAGGCTCATTAGCGCTCTCTCGGCGGGGCTCCCCAGCGTGCCTGCTCTCTCTGGAAAGAGCAGGGAGGCTGTGTGGAGGTGTAGGAGAGCTCTGCCAGCGACACGGAATCCATCTTTAGCAATTCTGGCTCTTCCCTGTGAGAAGCGAGCCTGAGAGTCCCTTTCTGCTTTGTGTCACACACACACCGTAGCGCTGGCGGCGCTTGCTGCACACCAGGAGCGTGCACAGGCTCTTGGTTGAACAGCCTGCAGGAGAGAGACTGTGTGTGTGTGAGTGTGGGCTTGCACATGCCCAAAGACACGGTGGTTATTGTGCCAAGTCAGAGACATGAATGTCAAGGCATTCCACAAAGCCTAGAAGGGATAATAAAAGTATTTATGAATGTTACAGTCATAACTGTTACATTTTTTAAGACCTCCACAGACTGGATTGATTTATGGCAGTGCAGCTCCTTAAAAAAAAAAAACAAAAAAAAAAAACTTACTGCATACAAAAGAAATTAAGGAAGTCAGAAGCTATGCATTCAAAGAACTATCTAAAAATAAGAAGTACAGCTAGAAAGTTTAATATCCCACTGAGCAAAGGAGAAGGATTTTCTTGTCTGGCTACAGGAGTGTGTGCATTTTTGCTGAAATGTAGTTCTCATTTTGCCTCATACAGTCTCTATGGCAGTGACTGCTATTTTTACTTTAGACAGGGGCTTTTTAATTTCCTTATTTATGTTTTCATTAGCATCATAAAGGAGGTATTGTGACTGTTCTCTGCATTCTGCATGTTTAATTCTAAACTCTGACATGCAACAGTTCTGGTTTGGGCTGCGGCAGCTGGAAATTCAGTACAACTGGTATGCAGTCCCCAAGTCTGTAAAGGAAGTGGAGTGACAAAAATACAAACTTTGCATTAGAACAAATGAAAAAAAATGCTCATAGAGACCAACTGGTGTTGTCTTACACTCACGCTGTGACTGCTCTCTGTCACTGTCGCATGCTCCGTATTTTTGTATAATTTTGGCTCTGTATTCTTGGGTGGTGTGGCAAAGATTTGGTGTTACAGCACAAGTGTCCAGATGTGGAAATTTAATGTCTAATCATGGCAGCCCAGAGTGGACAGTGCAGTGCTCTCTTCCAGTGACAGAGATGCAAATTTTGGTGGCCTAAAAGAACAGTCATTATGAGAGAGATTCTGGAAGTTGGTTAAGAGAGTGAAGCAATGGAGTGAGAAACTGCTTGTCCCTCTCAAACAGTCCATATTTTTACTGATTCTCCTGAAGGAGTTTCCATCTTGGTGAGAAAATTCTAGCTATTCCATTAAGTCTCTACCAGAAGTGTGAGAAAAAGCTGATGAAAGTTTTGCTTCCTTTTAGAGAATTGTAAGTTACTCCTTGGCTTGCTTGTCATGCTGACAGTCATGTGAGCAGTGGCCTGTGCAAGAAGAAATGTGAAATCTAGTACAGATGTTCTTGGATGTAGAGTGTAGAAAGGAGCAGAGCACTTTGGCTAACCAAGATGTTTTGGCACTTTTGAGAGGTCTGACTTTTAGAGAGAACAAAAACTGAGTTTGTTAACAACCACTGAAAATGAGATGTCAGAAATACAGTGATTAGTAGTGTACCACTTCAGGTTTAAATTTAGAATTTCAGTCCAGAAGTTTTAGCCTCATATGTGAATTTAATAACACAAACATTTATTTTAAACCTCTCCATTGACAGCTTATATAGGAGGCTGAATTCTTTTGGTCATGCACAAAAGATGCAGCTCGCAGAAAATACCTATGCTAGATTTTTTTTTTTTTTAATATGCCTTCTTCCCAAGATGATTTGAGTAGCATCAAACAAGTTATGATAAACAGAACCTGAGGACTGGATAGATTTATGTTGCTGATATGCCTCCTTAACCATGCTGAGAGATAGCAGAGTTTTTAAATTATCTCCTGAAACCAGTTTCAAGCTCTTTTTGTCCATGCCTGATTTCAGCCATTGGTCAGGAAGATGATAGGGAAATGAGAGTTTAAACACCAGCCTCTAATTAAATCTGTTGGAAATTTATTTCTGGCCTTGCATTGTGCTTGCTGAATGTCTCAAGGCAAGTACTCGTGTCTCTTGAAGAGAGGTGTTGTAAGCAATGCTCTGTAGCACCCTTGGGGTGCCCCAGTGGGGCCCAATGGAACAGTTTGTACTTCTCTTCAGAAACGCTGTCCAGACTCTGTTTCTAGAATGCTTCCATGTCCCAGGTGTGCACAGACAGGTAAAGTGAGATGTGCCCCAGAAAAATGCTGTGGAAGTGATGTATTTAAATGCTTAGCTAATGCAGTGGTAAATCCTGTATAAAAACCATGTGTAACCAGGAAAGAGCATAGGGTAATATATAGACATGCTGCTTTAAGGTATTTCCAGAGTCTAACTACATTTCGCGTTCTCCTCATTAGTCAAAATTTCCATACCTTCCTTTCATGTCTGCTATTTCATCTGTCACGTGCAGCAGTAGAAATCTGAGACTGGTTTTCAAACATAGTTCTAGGAAGGTGTCCCCCCCCTTTAGCCTCTGCCATGAAATACAGCAGAGAAGAACATTTAAAATGGCATCACTTATAGAATATATGCAAAAAAGTGGCATGCCATAGACCTTATGGAGGAGGCTTGCAGATGTCTTTCCTGTTGTAAAGGGAAGTGACAAGAACCCAAGTTGGTAAAAGTTTGTGAGAAAGATGCCAGAACCTTCTGTCATAATCCCTTCTCAAAGGCTTTAGCTAACAACAAACAAATTCTGTTACAACATAAGCCAGAATAATGTATAAATACACAAAATTCACGATGTCCAAGTCAGTCAGGATGTAAAACAAAGAGTTTAAATAAACTTCTCACTCCCCATCCCTTCCCAGTTCTGTCATAGTGGTGGAAGGTAGATCCTTGCTTCTGTGCTTAGTTTAATTCATTTCAGTTGTTTTGTGGACTGCAAAAGCCTCTAGCAGTGCCCCCCAGTCTCTCAGATGGTTTATTAATTATTTCTTCATTTCTTTCAGTGTGCATTTGTTTGCTCCCTGTTTGAGTTTAAGCTTTTTGCTTTGGGCTGTGGCTTTTTCACTCAGAAGTCCCGAGGCCGTGGCACAGTTGCTGTTGTGCTGTGCTGACTGAGCTGCTGGGATGCTGAGGGAGGAGTGACTCCCACCCCATGGGCCCTTGTGCAGCTCTGTCTAGCACGGTGGTAGGGAAGAGCTGCACTGGAGACATGGATGTGAGTAGCTCTGGATGTTTTGATCTGTGTTTATAAACCTGTTCATCTCTGTGGTTACACCCATCACTGGCTTTGCAATACTGTTATTTTTGTTTATTCCGTAGCATAATCAGAACGAGTGTTTCTCAGTAAGTTGTAATTGATGCAATTGCAATATTTTTAATATTCATATTGCTACTGTCCCTTAGCCAGCCTCATATTTGCTTTGTTAAACACTCATGCATATTGAACAGAGGTATGAATTGATATAGAGAGTTTTGGGGTTGGTTTGGTTTGTTTGGGTTTTTTTTTTTTCCTTCCAAGTGGTTGCAGTTACTTCAAAACCCATCAACTTCTGTTATTCAAATGTTGAACTGCATTAGACGAGTGCAGGCTTAGGAAACATTCAGCCCAGAAAACTCCCACCTGGAAATGCAAATTACATCTTAAGCTCCTTCTTCCCCATTCCTGCACACTGTGGGTAGTCTCCTCTGGAGAAGGAAATGAGATCAAAACCATATGGATGCTCTGGAGAGGGGAAAAGCCCAGAACTGAATTTAAAGCATCATTATGGGCTCATTCAAGCTGCTGATTGTCAGAGAAAGCTGAGCCTTGTACCAACTTGCTAAAGTTACTTTTAAGCCATTAACACATCATCATAATACTGTAGGAGTTTGGAAGGGGGAAAGAAGCCACAAAAATAGTTTTCTGTGACTGTAACTTGATCTGGTGAATGACAATATGTTCTGAATGCTGTTTGTGTAGTTCTCATTATGATTGCAGCCTTAGATAATTAGTTAATAAACAAGGCTATGGCAAAGCCTATGTCACTGCTTTCATCATATGCTGCAAGTATTTCAGAGGTCAGGAATGAATGGCAGAGTCAATGAGGTCTCTTTGAACTCATTTGCCCCTTAATTCTTCCATAATCTTTAAATCTGCATTCCATTACCTCTAAAACATTTGCTGAACATGATTCTATGTCAGTTAAGATGCATATTCCTGGGTTCAAATAACCTCCACTGCCCTCTCTTCCTCTCTGTGGCCTCCACTGGGTTCCACTTAACTGCATTTCAAGCTCTCCAAGGTGTGGTAGCTATTTGTGAAAGCAAAATCCTGTCATTTCTTCTTTTGTGAGGATGGCTGGTTTCTCAAGTGTTTTCTCTCAGGTCTTGATTTTCCTCATTCTGTGTTCCTGGTATTGATGGCTTTCTTTTCCCTATTCTTTATGAAAGAACTGCTTGAATTTAATTCTTTTGCCTCACCAAACTCTGCTCAATTCAGTGAAACTGTTGAGATGCGTAAAATGGGAGGACAGAACTTCTGTATAATGCTATGATCAGTGTTTGGAGTTTAATCTGCAATGTCCTTTCTTGTCTCTTTTCTTAACCTGATGGTAAGTGATTGTGTAGTGTTGACTCTGGACCTATCTGATTTTTCCATGATCATGTGGCATTGTCTATGTTTTTTAGTGAGCAGTTTTTTGTTTCTTGGTAGTTTGAGTTTTTTGTTTCTTTTCTGCACTTGGGAGGTGGAACTGAATGTGTTCTCAACGCCTTTCTCTTGCATTATTCCTTGATCATTCTTAGACTAAGACTCTGTTCTGGTTTTTCATCTCTCATTTCTTCTCCTGTGTGTTATTACTCTCTGGATGTTGGTATTGCATTCTCTTCCTCCTTGGACTTTCATTTCCCATCAGTCCCATTTGGCTGATGATTGTTGTTTTCTCACTCCAGCTACACCTCTAGCAGCTCCCTCAAAAGATCTTTCTTCCTCCTTCTGTCTGAGGGTTGGACACAGAACCTCTCTTTTCTTTGCACCTTTCCAGTGAATATTCTTGTCCCTGATTAATTTTATTGGTGCTAATGGAATTCCGTGGCTATCTCTTTGTTGAAGACCATTAGATCAGCCCATTTCAGATCTGATTCCTTAGGACCAAATTAAATCTTCATCTGGTCTCTTATACCTTGTGGATGTCTAGACCATGAATGCAATTGCAAGAGCTCTTACCTGTGTGTGTCGGGAGAATCTGCCTCACATTTTCATGCCTTGCGTGTTAACAGAGCAAGGTCTGTGCAGATGGCTGAACTTGTCCATGTTGCTGTTGTTTTTCCATTGTTTCCATGGATTCTCCTGTTTGTTACAAGCTCTGTTTCTGTCTGTTAGTTCCATTACTTAGAGGTCTTGCACGTGAACCTTGAGAGGGACCTCTGTGGAGTGAATTGTATTTGTACTGGATTTTGTACCAGTTTTTAGTGTTTCTTTCTCATGCCTTTTGTAGTCAGAAAGACATATTCCATTGTATTACAATCTCTGGGACTAAATAACATGAGCTCAGGGAGTGTTCCTTTGTTACACTTCTGCTAAGAAAACAACGGTTGTCCAATCTTCCACTGTCTTTCAGTCTCCTCAAAAGATCAGTTGCTGGATTTTGACTTATCCAACTTCCTTTTTAGCTCTTTAATACTTATGTTATTGGTAGAAAATATGAGTTCTTTTTCATCTTACTTAAACTAATTTTACACCTGTATATTCCCACTAGCATTGACTTAATTTACTGCGAAGTGAATGAAATCAGAATCAGGACCACTGAATGTATAAAACATACTTGGGTTTGCAGGTCTGATTAGCTGTGAAATGTTTCATGGCAATTTTGAGTGCAGGATGGTATACAATGACACACTGGTACTCTGGGACGGCCAGGCCTGCAGGGCCCACAGGAGACAGGCAGGAGAGCTCTGTGAAAATGAGAGAAGTGACAGAACAGCAAGTGAGAAGAACAGAGAGGGAGACACGTGAGGATGGATAGAAGAATGTGTAAATGGACTGATGAATGATGAAAGAATGTGCAGCTGAATTAAAGAATGTGTGAGCTGATAGATGGGAGATTGGGCAAGCAGACAGCAGAACCAAATCCATTTTGGGGCATGAATAAATGTTCCAAAGAGCTATAAGGAGGAGAAGAGACTGAGGGGATATAAAGATTAAATAAAGGGCTCAAAAGATGAGGACATTCACAGCCAGGCTGGCAGACATTACAGTGGCATGACCAGGAGAACGTTGCTGAGCAATTAAGGGAAGGAGAAAGGCAGCACTGGCTGACATGAAAAGGCTTGGGGGAAAGATCTAAGTGACACCAGTGTGGCAGGGCAGATCTAGCAGTGCTTTGAATTGCCCTCTGAAGAAGCTGGCTTTTCCTCTGGGATTGTCCAGGGAGGTTTTTAGGCCATATACCATCTCTGTTCTGTGCATGTTAACTTGGATGGATGTGCAAGCATATTTCTTATAATCTTACTTTGTGGCCTGGACTGAGAGCCCACCTATGGCATGTGGGTGCAGAATTTCCAGAGCTTGTGGTATACTCATATATTCATGTTTCCTGAAATAACTTTGGGAGTCTAAGGAACAGCTTGAGAGGTGTAAGCTCTTAATCCTGGCACTGAAATCAATTCACTTAGATTAGACAATGTAAACCTCCCAGGTCATGAGATGCAGCATCCTCAGAGCATGGAACTGGAAGTGTTCTCTTCTGCACAGCTTTAGGGAGATTACTTAGATTTCAGTAGAGGGGACTGGGATCACTCTAATGAACAGTGAGAATCATAAGAGGTTTTTTTTTTTCTCTTTTCCATGTCTACTTCTTTCCCTTAGAAAGCCTTAACTCATGGGAAATGCTGGTAAGAACTGTCTGTGTTGTCTTTGTATGTTTTGGCTGGAAGACTGAGGCTGTCACTTTTTATGCAGTCTTAGCTGGAATTTACTACTGGAAACTAGTCTGAGTTAAAATTAAGTGCTATTTTTGACTGGTCAGATTTTATTCTCCATC
Source organism: Corvus cornix cornix (assembly GCF_000738735.6). Lineage (NCBI taxonomy): Eukaryota > Metazoa > Chordata > Aves > Passeriformes > Corvidae > Corvus > Corvus cornix. Next base: position 18,844,086 of record NC_046339.1, on the reverse strand, counting down.
TGCTACATAATCTCTTATGCCATGGTGCTGCACAAATGCTTTTGCTGGGATGAGAAATGAGGTTGTTAGGGTCAGAAAGAGGCAGCTGCCGAGTAAATCTGCTTTTTGTGAGGGCAGTGGTACCTTAAAAGAGTGTGTGAATCTATAGACAAAGATGCTTCTTACCTATAATGATTTTTAAATTTTTTTTCAAACTGATGATGTAATAGAGTTCACCATGGGGCAAAAGAGGAGAGTAGAGTTTTCTTGGACTGCTGTCATGCAACAGGTCCCATGTGACAGCATAAACCACCAAGAGCAAGGGATATGTGCTGGTGAGGGACTACTGTCTGGCTTCATTATCTTTTAGGCATGGTAGGAGCAGGATCTAAGTCATTCTTACTCTCTGATCCCTGAAGGGAGAATGTTCCTACGTAACTCAACATGGAGCAAACTCATTGTAACAAAACACATCCACAATACATGAAGATTTGTAATCAATGCGCATTTGTTTCTCTTTATAATTCATGAGCATTGTTTTGACAGACTAAATGATCTTTTTTTGAGTTCTGAAGCCATCCTATCTGATTGCTGAAATGAATCAATATCACTAAAAACATAAACTATGACAGTGATCATTCATAAAGGCCTATTTTCTGCAGGTATTGTTCTGGTAGGCAGCAGAGCTTAGAGGTTGTTGCACTTTTTAAGCAAACTGTAGTGTGCAAATAAATCCAAACTACAAGAATTCTCTTCCAAGAAAATGTTTTTTGAAACATATTCCTAAAAATTCCATTAATCTCTTACCTGAATTTACTATCTGTGTTCTGCCAAGGGCTTTGTGAAGCAGAACTGCTTCCTCTTCACCCTGTGCCTGAGTACAGACATCCACATCTGCACCACTGGGAGACAGACTAAGATGTTCAATGTTTCTGTTGAGGACTCTGTGAAGGTTTCAGGGCTTCATTTTCTACGGAGTGAGAGGATTTTTTTAGAATCTTTTAATTTTCCTGGATTAATAGTCTTCAAAAGAATCCAGGTAGAAAAGAGGTACAAATAAAACTCCATGCTATTTTGTTAAACTTTGCATAGTCAGGAGATAAAGTAGGATTTGATAATTTCACCCAGGAACTGAAGCTGGTGATCAACAAATGTCTGATCTTGGCTCAGAATAAGTACGGTGAACAAATTGTGCTCCAGGGACATGCACAGCTTGAATTATGGAAGTGCTGTAGAGGTCACACGTGAGATATGGTAGTGAAGGGGATTTTTTTCTGGTGCGGTTCTTAATACACTTCTAAGTAGAAAGGATAGGAATTTTATTTCAATAAACTCTAAGATTTCTTTCCAATTTAGAAAAGGTATTGTCATACCTTCTGTGACTTCCTGAAGTGTCTGTAAATAGCTGAAATAGATTAGAAAAAGTTCAGTGCTAACTAGTTCTCCTTGCTGATCTGGTGGTGGGGGTGGGAAGACGTTAGAGGCACTGAGTAATAACCTATATATCTTCACTAGTCATCCAAACCTTTGTGGTCATGCAAGATTAAAGGTCTGGGCAAGGCTGATAATGGTCCCATGTCCTCACTCATTTTTTATCCAATCTGTTGCCTGAGAAGGATTTTTAAGGGGTACAGACACAATTACAAGTCAGTAGTGTGCTGAACTTCATAGTTATGTGATGGGGAAAAGGAGTATAAACTCCAACACTCCAAACCCTTATGATCTACTATTTTTCTCAGAGATAGTAAGCCAAAACTATCTGCTGGAACTAGTTTAGGATTTTGTACAAAATAAAAAGGCAGGGAGATGTGGATTTCTTACTATTTATTCTTGCCACTTATTTTCTGAATATTTCTCTGTCATGGTTTATTGATGCTGGCCTCTTGTTCTTAGCAGTGTCAGTTACCGAGAATTTTAGAGTAACCTGGTGAGACTTTCACCCCTTTTTTGATCAATTAAAACTGAACAAGCTGCTCCTTAATTCATAGTTACAAGTTTTAATGATTGGTGAGGTATCTAGTGGAACGTTCCAGAGAAAACCACGGTAAAATTGTTGTCTGAGATGTTTTTTCAGATTCCAAGCATAAGAAATGCACTAAATTTACCCTTTCAGGGCAAAGCTCTGCAGAAATCACTGGAAACTTTGCAGGTCATAGAATAACCTGAGGAAACCAGGGACTCCAGGCTGATGACACCACACATTGTAACTCCCATGGTGTGTCTGTACCGTGGGCTGCAAGACAAAGCACTAAATGTTAGAAACCACAGGGTCAGTCTCTTAAAAGCAAATGGGCCCAAGGTAAGTTAGGACAACACTCAGTGTACTCTGCTGGGAATGTCCAGCTCGACACACATCCCTCCTTTTTCAGAAGCTGTGCTGGGTTTATCAGTAAACTCTGCCTCTGTGTCTCCCAATTCCGGTGCTGCCCAGCCTTGCTCTCCAAGACTCTACATTCAGGGTGTACCTGTCCAGTACGTCTGTCCTTCTTGTCTTCCCCCCTGCCCCTTGCAGCCATAAGAACAACCCAGCCTTGTTCTCTGGGGACAGATATCACTCTCCAGTATCTGCTGAGAATCCTTGAGTCAGCCCTAGAGCCAGGCTAATCAGTCAGAGCACAGCACCATGTTGACACAGCCATCCTGCTGCTGGGAGCAGAAATGAAATCTGTGTGTTGTACCACAGACAAGCGCGCTCTTGTGGAGCTGGGATGTGGATCTGTGCAGTGGCATTCTGCTGTACTGTAATTCCCTGTCAGGCACTGGGTATGAGCTTTGGTTAGCACAATTCCAGCCAAACAAGAGTCAAATAAATTCAGCTATCAAGAAAACAGCCTAATTGTCTGATAGGTACTATGTATTTCTCTTCTGGACTCTGTGCAATATTATATCTTGTTTATGTTAGATTTTGCCAAAAAGGCTTCCTTTAAACTAACACTAAAGACTGGCTATTCTGCTCCCCACCAAGACAGATGCGAAAGTAGCTCACGTGCTAGGCCTGTGTTTCTTCTACACACCTGCAGAGCAGGGCAGTAGTCAGTAGCTAAAAAAAAAAATTATGATGGATAGCAGCAATTATAAACCAATAATATACGGGAAGCAGAAAAGATTGCAAAGAATTTCCTGCCATATGCATTTAGGAGGCATCTGGACTACATCTGGGAAAGCACACACTCAGGGAGCTGCAGCTTGCTGGAGGTGCATGTCTGTGCTATCAAGAATAATGATAAAATGGTGCTATTCATGTTTACTTCTTTGTGTGTTGAGGGGAGGCATGGAATACTCAATAGGAAGCATTTCTCCAAACAGATGGAGTACAAGGCAGCATTAATTGACTGAGGAGTAGGGGAGATCACCTTGTGAGCTGTTTGCTCACTTTATTGCTTAATCATATTCAAGATGATTGATAACATCCCTTGAAGAGCGAGGTATTGTGATTGTGATTAGCATAAGTGGTGACATGTAAATATGACCGACCTTAACATTTACATTTTGGCTTAGTGGCCACAGGGACAAGCTGATGTAGAGGAATCCATGTTGCTAATGAGTCATTAAAAACAAGGAGGTTTGGAAGCCATCTGAAATTTGTGCCTGCTGTGTCACCAGAGCAGAGTAATTTATTAAAAAAGAATTGGATGCCCGTTGAGAAAATTGCGGAAGGAAGGAGAAGATTATTTCTTAAAGAGTATTTTCTAATGTGTGGAAAGCTTTCAGGTGGTGCTTTTTTTCTTTTTTTTTTTTGTCATCCCTCTCCCCTGATGAAAACTGGTTATGGACCTGAATTTCTGAAGGGCTACTGTGAGTTTTGGTCAACTGGTCTCTTCAGTTTATCTGCACATTCCGGTAAATATTGAAACAACTCATAGTTGTCTGTGAGGATATTTAAGAAGAAACGAAAAACACCCCAAAAACCAAGCTAGGTTTCCTAATTCTACTGAAGTAAATTCAAACAGTTTTCCACTAGTGGACAGTGAGTGGGCTTTTATCCTGGCGCACTTGTACTGTCTGTCAGAAGAAGCAGCTTGAAAATGCCTTTACACCAGGCTACCAGTAAGATGTTCAAAAGCCTCAGTGCATCTGTCTTCTGAGGGTCATTGTAAGGGGCTTCTCTTGCAGCCTTTGAAATTCCAAACTTCAGCTAATAAATTTAACTTCATGAATACACCAGGGGGACAATGATGACTTGGCTTGTATTTTTAGACAGGCCCTAGGCTGATTCTTTGTTCTATCAAAGCTTATATGTTCTGGAAGTTACTGTAAAATATATTTCTGTTTGATCTTCCAAGGCTTGCAATTACTCTCATATTTTCTTTTCTGCACAAAGACTGATGCAGGCAAAAAAGAAAATGCTTGTTTTAAGCAAATTTATTTTACTGGAGATGAGCAACAATTTGGATCTGATGGATGAGTTTCATGACGGATTTCCAGAGCTTCAGACATACCTTGCTGGGGGTCTAAAATTCGTATGTGAGATAGGGGGCAAAATGCTGTGTGCTGTAGTTAATCCATACTTGTCAAGAAATAGCAGCACAGGTCAGCTGCTGGATCCTTTAATTACCAAGGTGTTACATCAGCACTCATTACATCCAGTCCTTCTGCTCTGTAAGTGTCCATCCCTGGAAGGAGTTCAGAATAATTATGGTCCCAAGAATCATTCTGAAGCTGAAATAGAAAGATTTTCTACTATAAGAGCAATGTTTTTCTAGGTCTCCCTCAGGAAAAGGTATTATTTACATCTGAAACCTTTCTCACAGGGTTTAGAAGACTAAATTGCCATTTTTTTTCCCTTGCCAATCTAGCCTCTAAACAAAGTAAGTTTTAGTCAGGCTGTCAAGATTGACGCTTCTTTGAGCTGTAACCTGCCTGTGGGGTAGCATGGTTCAAGAGGACTGGTAGATCTGCCTTATTACACACCTCTGTGGTCCTTGGGAAAAGGAAATATGTTTAAAAGCTTTTGTTTCCTTGCTTCTCTGTGTGTTGTTCCCATTTGGCAGTGTGTTTGCAGGATTCTGTAGCTGGTTCCTACTGAATGCTTGACTGTGCCTGAGTATCCGCTGTGAAACCTGGGCCGTTCTCACCTCTTCTACCCCTGCAAATGGGCAGGTAACTGGATAGAAATACCTTACTTTTTTCTTACTCTTCTGGGGAGGAAAGGGCTTGAAAATCCAGGTGTAGTACCACAGGAATTAGAGGTACCTGGAGATTTCTGTGAGGAGCATGAGCTGGTTATTCTGGCTCTGCTCCCTACTTGCTTGACGCTGTCTGCTGGAGATTGAGCTGGAAATTGGTGGCTGCAGATGCTGCAAGTCTGTCTAATGCACCCCAATTCCCAAAGTGGCCTTTCTGCAGTCCCTTGGCCATAAAAAAGGTGGCTGGTCATATCTAAATGCAAATCTCAAGGATATATCATGCCTGGTAACATTTTCCATAGGGTCCAGAGAAGTGCACAAAAGGAGAGGAAACATTGCTAAAAATAAATGCAAATATTATTAAAAAATAAAGTGTCCTGATTAAAGTTATCAACACAACAGGATATGCACAGTCATCTAGAGAGCAGATGACTTACTATCATCATAAGTGGAAGTGCCATCCCAGTATGCAGTAAATTAATTATTTTCCCTTTTTTAACTTCAGGCCTGCTGATCCTTGTGTGCTGAGGAGGTGGACTCCATACAGACTTGCTTTCAAGTGAAAAAACAATCAAAGAAATGAAGGATGTTGATGTTCCATTTTTTCCTTTAAAGGCTTTTCCAGCATTTTTTTATTGTGGTGGAGTTGTTTTCCTTTTATTTTTTTTTTCTCTATGACTCCATTCTCATGTCTTTCAGCTGTTGGGCTGACACAAGAGCAGGGGCAGCCAGTTAGTGAAGGCTTCTCTGAGCGCCTCAGTTTGCTCTGGGTTAGTGCTGTGCTATGGGCAAGGCCTGACACAAACACAGGAGGTGGCAGTGCCATCAGGTGGGCTGAAAAATCAGAAATTACTCATAGACTACTTGGTTCACCTAGTTGTTTCCTCACTGTGTTTTACAGAATCTTAACAAGTACCCATCACACTGACCTTGATCCAGGATCCAGACAGGTAAAAGCTGTAGTGTTTTCTGTAGCATTGTGAGACTGAGTTGTAAGAGTAAAAACTGGACCTTTTGGACAAATTCCATCTCTGATTCATGCAGTTGATGTATGGTCCATTCATCCATTTTAGGGAGTTTCTGATACATCTGTAGACAATATTTATTGGAATTATTTTGTGAGACTTATGTGAAGAAGTACACATTTGGTGGAAGTATCCAGAAAAGGAATGTTCCCAAAGAATGTTTCTGAAGGTAATTTCTACTTGTTTTTTGGATCTCATGTATCAAAGTAACATCATCATACATTGATGTGCATAGCTGGTTGAAAAGAAAGGAGCCCAAAAATATACTTTGATTCTAGAGTGAGGCTTGAGGGTGAACTTTGTAATTATTGTGCTTTAAATAAGCTCTGAAAAAGACATAAGACTCTTCCATTTCTTTTTTTCACATCTTTTTCAAGCTTTGGGGATAAACTGGCAATATTCACAGGTCCTAAATATGAAGCTGATGGATGAGAGGAGTGCAAAAGCAAGAGTGTGTTGTCTGTCAGCCTCCAAGGAGGAGCTTCTAAATGATGCAGTAAGCACTGAACTCAATCTGGATACTTTAAACAAAGCAAATGTGCCAGAACAAGGGCAGAAAATATCTTATCCCTCAATGAGATTCAGAAACTGATGTGAAAATGAAATTGAAGCATGGGAAGAGCTTGGAGGCCCCAGCTGTAAGTATTGACACCATTTCTGCTAACAAAGAAAAAAACCCCAACCAAATAACCCCACAACAAAACAAGCAAACAAGACTCAAAGCTAGAGAGTGATTCATTTTCATAAGTTAAGTTACCAGACCTGCAGATGACAGTATTGCTTCAGGAGACAGAGTGGCTGAGAATACCCCTCCCTGTGTTTTTTACTTTTTGTTCTGTTTTGAAGAAATTGCAGTTTGTTTGTTTGTTTGTTTGTATTTAAACAAAAGCTGTGTGTGTCCTGTAAGCATCTTTTGATGTTTACAGAAGGTTTCTGATAGCTCCACTGCTTGACCAGGTTGTAATCTTTTGGTGATTCTTCCTTGCAAGTGTGAGTTCCACATTACCACCCAGGAATGGCTCCGCTTTGAATTCTGAGCTGTCAGCCACAAAAAAATGTCAGAAGGAAAGCACAGAAATCAGCTCCAAGTGTGTAGAAAAAACTCCAGATGAAATGGAAGAGACATCCAGTGCTGGGTAGCCTTGTTCCATGAAACTGCACAAGGAAGAGCTGTCTGGCATAAGCAGTTCTTCTCACTGCATGAAGGAAGTTGTCAAATTAAGAGAAGCAAAGTGTGGGAATGGGCACATCCTCCAGAATTGCTTGAGGTACTCTTTTTCTTATAGTTTCATCTGGTTTTTTTTTAATGTATTTTTCTCATGTTCTAGTTTATAGCTAGTGTAAAAGTTAACATCTACGTTTGCAGAAGCTTAACTAGAATTACAGCTTTGAACACACGAGGTTGATGAGATCCCATATTCAAAAGATCTCCTGAAACAAGGGAGGCAAATAGCATAAACCAGAAAAGGAACATTTGAAAATGGGCAAGACACCCCCACCCAATTAATTCTTGGAACATAAAGAAAGGCAGTAAGTAGTAAATCTTCCATGCTTCTCAGTCATTAATGTGGCCTCTCAGAAAAAGCTGTTAGAATGTGAACACCCTGCTTGACATTAAAAATTGTGAAATATTTTAGTATGTTGTTTCAAAGGGCACAGAGGTAATATAAGAGTACCTGAGAATACTTAACATGTTGCCTGGTTTTGTATCTCTTTGAAAGATCAGAAGTGAAAAAGTATCATTTTAAATAGAATTTTTTATTGTTTCTAAAAATTAATTCTCAGTATATTCAACCAGCTTCCTGCAAGCATGTGTGTGGAACACAGAGAATAGGAATTTTGCTTTTGCTTAGTACACAACCTCAAGCAAATCCCATTTTCTTGTCACTACTCTGGGCCCTAATTTTTCTTTTCCCCCCTGCAGTGCCCCAGCCAACCTGAGCCAGGAAGGACCCTTTCACCTGGGGTTTGTATTTGTTAGTAAACTGGTGCAGCAGAATGCACCCCCACCACTTTGGAGATCTCTGGATGTGCTTTCATTCCTGTAAGCACATCCCAGTTGCATTGATTTCCCCCGCCTCAAGTCAATACTAGGAGGTTCTTAGGGCCTGATCTTCCATAAAAGATTACTATCAGCCCCAGTGTCATTGAATTTTGTCCTCTCTCTGATTTCATTCTTGCAGTACGACATGCATGCTACATCCTTGTATTTTCTGAATCAAACAGCCAAGTTTTGATGTTTAAATGGGCTTTTTCTTTTTCTGGTTATAAAATAACTTCACAAAAATTTAAATAATCAAAACCTTCCACAAGAATGATTTTTTTTCATCTTTTGGTTAGCTCTGCATTTAATAACTGTGGCAGTGCTAGAATTGCTAACCTGTGTGATATTAACTGAGCTGCAGTCTGGATCTAAGAACTATCAAATAAACCTTACATAGCAAGGGGAAGGTTGTTTAGTGTTACAGCTGAGGTATCTTGTTCCATGGTGGTTCCCTCGCCCCTGGCACAGTGTGGTGTTCCAGGCTGTTCAGACACAGAGCCCTTTCTGGCACAGCCAAGCCTCCTTGTGCGTTTTCAGCAATGTGTGCTGTTGGTCTAGTTTTGTCTGGCTGCAGCTCTCTCTTTCATCAGCTAATTTTTATTTATGTTTTCCTGGTTCTTCCTTTCTCCATGTTGATTGGTCCCCCTCACTCTGCTGCCTGCTGGACAATTGTCCAGATCAGCACAACCCATGGCTAGAAGTGGCCTCAGTGGCAAGCCTTGCTGCCTGTGTAGGATGGGGGACAATGGACACCCACCATCCTTTTGGGATGGCGATCAGTAGAACTGCCCATCAATAGTGCAGAGGAGCAAGGAGCCAGCTGGTTCCTTCCAAGTTCCTCACAGCAGAGTTACTACAGCAGCACAGCTTGTGAGCATTCTCAGATACTACTTATTTCTCCTTCCTGTTGCTCTTCTGAATGACATTTGCTATACTTTCTCCTCTACACTGCAAGGGTTTTTTTCTGTCACAGTGTTCTGGCATTCTGTTGCTTTCATTAAGGCTGGGCGGCCATTTCTGATGCCATTAGCCATTCTGAGTTGTGTGCCATGCTGCGAGGAGCCCAGCCCTAAACTAAAGGGTATGGTTACTCCAGTAAACCAGCCCAGCAACATGTTTTCAGAGCAGGAAGGACATGAGACATTGGTATACTGGATTTTCAAATCTATTGCTGTCTTAAATCTTCCATGGTATTGATTTCCTTTTGCATTGGTGAGCTAAAGTAATGCTGCCTGTGAAAGCCTGGCCTTTCTCAGAGTCTGACAAAAACCTTTAGTAATCTCAATGGATCCAGGCTTTCATCCTGTTTTTTATTTGGAATTATATTAGAATAATCATCCACAAAACTGGTATTTTGTAATCCTGTTTTGTACTTCTGCAATTCCAGTTGTGACAGTCTCTGCCAGCATGAGAGAAAGCACTTCAGAGGTCCCAGCTGGGATTCCTGGCCTCCGTGGGATGACACCAGCCACACCTTTGGCAGCACAGGCAGCGGAGCAGACGGGAGCTGTTATGCATTTTTAAAAGAATGTGTAAACAGAACCAGCGGGGAGCCATGCAGTGCTTTTTGTGGTCTGTCATGAAATCATAAAGAGCTCTACTGCTCTGCCCTGACCCTCTAAAAGTCTCAGAGCCTGGGCCAAGAAGCTGTCTAAGGCTGTAGATAATGTGGTAACATTAGGATTTCAAACAAAACAAAGCTGAAGATACAATCAGTGGAGAATGCACAGTGTGCGTAGTGGCTTGCAACTGATGAGCTCAGAAGGGCCTGATGTCCTTACCCATAAAAACCGTACCAATAGTGTCCCATTCGAGCAGGTGTTGCCCTGCAACAAACAGGAGAAATACCATATTTTAGAGCTTTAAGATTTCTTCTCTTCTTTCCTCAACAGCACTGTTAAAATTATAATGTTGGCTTCCAAAATAACAGTAAAGCTGAACTTGCACAGTTCTGTTTTCTTTTGGGACTCTGGTTTTGATTGTTTTCCCTGAAGCCACACTGTGTAGTGGAGAAGCTGCCAGCTGTTTGGTTCAGCATAAACCCCATCAATTTCCGTGCATGGAGTGTCATGTCTGTGCAGGGTTCTCTCTGTGCTTATTGTTCTCGCAAGTTGCTGATCAAACTGCTACCTCAGAGCTCATGACTGCAGCTTCAGGAGGCATCTTCCTGGAGTAGTAGTTGCAAGCTCAAATTTCTGAAAACACATTTGAGTATGGACATGGTTCAGGAAGTCATCAAAGTGCTTTACGGGCCAGCAGAGACATTGTAGCTTGCATGCTGGGGGAAGGCTCTGCTACTTTGTTCAACTGTAGTGTACACCAGTCTGCTTCCCCACTTCAAGCTCCGATGCGCTTCATTTTGTTGTGAAGTCAAAGGGGCATTGTGCTCTTGTTAAGCTTTACTTTTGACAAAAAAAAGTAAAAGGAAAGAAATGTGAACACCTGTGTGGAAATCACATGTAAGGCCAGTCTGCCGAAGGTGTTTGTTTTATTTGTTAAGAACCACCTGGCTTCAGCACAGTTATCTGTTATGGCATGTTCTGTGTAAGTGAACATTGCATAAACACTCCTGCTGTTCCCTTCTGCCCACTCTTAGACCATCTCTGTCTCAACCCAAGGAACATTTTTGTGCCTGCTTGCCAGCTTTCAAGTTGGTTTTGTAGATTATATGTAAGAGAATAATCAAGCATACATGGAACATGAAAAGCCTAATAGAATCCTAAACTAGAATCATAGAACAGTTTGGGTTGGAAGGGTTCTTTAAAGGCTGTTTAGTCCAATGCTCCTGCAATGAGCAGAGACATCTTCAGTCAGGTCAGATGCCTCAGAGCTTCATTCAGCCTGGCCTTGAAGGTTTCCAGAATGGGGCATCTGGCACCTCTCTGTGTAACCTGTTCCAGTGTTTCATTTCCCTAATTGTAAAAAACTTCCTTATGCTTAGTCTGAATCCTCCCTCTTTTAGTTTAAAACCATTACCCTTTGTCCTGTTGCAACAGGCCCAGCTAAAACAGTGTTCCCTCATCTTTCTTACAAGCCCCCTTTAAGTACTGAAATCTGCAATGAGTTCTCCCCAGAGCCTTCTCTTCTCCAGCCTGAACAGCCCCAACTCTCTCAGCCGGTTCTCACAGGAGAGGTGCTCCAGCCCTCTGATCATCTTTGTGGCCTCCTCTGGACCTGCCCCAACCATTCCATATATTTCCTGTGCTGAGGACCCCAAAACAGGATGCTCACTGCAGGGGGAAGTCTCATGAGGGCAGAGAAAAGGGAAATAATCACTTCCCTCGTGCTGCTGTCCAGCTTCTAGGGAGCAAAGTTAGGAATCTGTTACAGGAGCCTGCTCAGGATTTAGATTGCATTTTCAGGAATGCAGAGTAAGGGCTCAGAAGCTATAATGTGTTGGTGGCATAGAAAGGATGAACGCTAAGTGTTTAGGTTTCCTAAAATATGGAGCTGGTAGGGTGAAATCTGCCACTGCATGGAAGCCCCCAGTTTGAAGTATCAGTATTTTGATCTGTAAAACATTATTTCACAATTCACTGCACTCCTTTCCCACCTACCTCTCTTTTCCTTTTGCACTGCTATGGTAGTACATTGATACCCCTGCAAACACACTGGACTGATGCAATCCTAGAGGAGCTACAGGCTCAGATCCATCATGATACTCCATGGGACTTAAAGTGCGGTTGTGTCTTATTTAAATCCCAATTCCTAGCTAAAGTTCACATTGTATTGCCAAATTGCCTGCCTGGGAGGAAGTGTAGCCAGGAGACACCCTGAGAGCACAACACTGTGGAGTGTTTCACAGTTCTGGGTGAGGACAGGCAAGCAAGAGTTGAGTGTGATCTCTATGTTGAGACTTCACTTACCTTTCTTGACCCACCCTGATTTACGTTCCTGCTAAGAGCAATCAGAATGAAACTGGAGCTCTCTCAGCTTCTCAGTGGGAGTCTGGCCAGGATCTCTTCAGGCAGCAATGACTTCATGTGCTGGGTCAGCAGCTCTTTCTGATTTGAGGATGCATTCCACACTCTGTCTTGTGCCTTTGTCAGGTGGTGCATGGTTTTCAACCACTTACTGGATTAAAATGTACAGGGGTTTCTTATGTTGTGTGTTTTTTTTTGTTGTTGATTCTGTTTTGTTTTGAGGTTTTTTTAACCTTTTGGCAAAACAAAAGGTTCAAAAATTTGCCAGAGGCAAGATACAGAGTACCCCATATCTGAAGTGTAGAACTGGGTCTTCCTGGACAGTGAAGGCTTGATTCTGAACTCAGTGAAGTGGGTTGTATGTAAAGACACGGTATCACCAGTTAGCAGTGCCTTGATCTCTACAAGGCAGAAGTTCCTGGTACCACCAAGTTGGAATTATTACAACAGCATTTTCAGAAAACTTTAATACCCACAGCAGCTCCAGCACTGCACAAAGGAGCTCTTTTATCTGAACAATCTGGTAGCAAAACATCCAAACATCTTTTAGAAGTGTCCCCTCATCTTGGGGGAAGATCGTGAAACCAAAATGGAATCTCCAGCCTAAAATGTTGTTCAGCATAAGTCTGGTGCTCATCTGAAGACCACAGCCACACTCAGTGCCTGGGAGGCAGCTGGGTCAGGGCAGGATTTCTGGCACCTCTTTTAGAAGGGTACCAGGACTGCAGCTGTGCCCTCCTGCTACAAGGGCTTGTAAGGAAAAAAATTCCTTCTTTGCTCTCTGGCATCAGCTCTGACCAGTCTTGTGTTCTGAGTGTGGGAAGAAATAGAACCCAGCATTTGTGCTGGGTTAAAATACAGATGGTTTTGTTCTCCCTGTTCCCCCCTCCTAAAAATATTGTGATTAGCACTGATTTTTCTTTATTCAACAGCTATGCTCGACGCAGTAATTTCTGATACCTCTGGACATGCCTTGATTTCTGTCATGTTGTCCTGAAATTGACCTGGGGTGCTTCTCATAGGACATAACCTGCCAACAATCCCTGGCTAAGTTTTATATGCTCTGTGCCACTTGTCAGTAGACAGGTGTGAAGATGTGAGTGTGGACCAGGGAGTTTCAGAAGGTCTTTTGCTGCTGTTGGTAATGTTGGCAACAGCAGAAAACAAACTCAGAAGTTGCAGTAGAACTTTTAAGCCTATGTAATCATGCTGTTCTGGTCCCAACTACAAAATGACTGAATCTTTTCTAGCTTAATTGAAAGAATATATAAAAGTATATATATATATATATGTACATAAAAAGAAGTAGAAAATCAATGAAAATTTGTCTGCAACAGCACTAATGTAATGTGTGACAGTGCCCTTAAACACAGGTTCCATATATTTTGACTTCTTGATACAAATACTGAAATAGAGAAAAAACAGAGAAAATGTACTGTGATTTTTAGAAAATGATTGATGTGTTGCACTATTTATGCCAAATTTCACCTTGGCATGGTCCTGACATTATGTGATGTTAAACTTTGAAGAAGACAGGAGACAAATGTTTCTGTCTTGCCCTCTGCAAGAAAGTGAAGGGAGATGGTAAAATGAATACATCTTTATTTCTACCTGATGAGGGAATTCTTTTCCAAAGTAGACTTCTTCACATTTATGGATTTCCTATATATAACATCTGCTTGGAAATTTGCCTATGTACAAAATCTTTTTCAGCTAGATTTATTCGTCCTATCAAGATACTTTTCTTATTTATTCGATAGTTTGAAGTATGAGGATGTTTCCTCAGTGAATTCAGTAAAGCCAGGATTTCCCTTGAATTCCATAAACTTGAAGAAATAAATGGCTAAATTCTAGAAATTAAACACCTTGAAAATATTTCTGACTAGATCTGAGACTCTTCAGCAAACACATGGAAACAAAGCAAATCCCCTGCACATTAGTAAATACCTGCATCCTGAAATTGTTAGTTAAAATTATACAATACCACATTTAAAATGAATACTGATACACAAAGCATTATCTCTCTGCCTCCATGTTTGAGGTCTCTGACACCCAAGTCCAACCTCTCTAGCAGTTAATAAACTTTGAGGAAAAATCCTTGTGGTTTGGAAGTTCAGGAGAGTCTTGGTTTAGTTTTGCTGCAAAGTTCTGTGTTTAATATCTTCCTCTTGGAGCAAGCAGGAATTTGTTCCTTGAAAGATTCTGCCTGCATCTGTTCCTACTGTGCTCCATCTACCAGGCTCCCTGAGTCAACTGGAGTGACTTAAGGCACAGCTGCTGGCTGATGGAGCTCAGAGATTTTCTGTGGATAGATGTGCAATCTACTACAAGTCATTGCTCCTGAAGTCGTGTCAGTTAGTGTTTGATTCAGATCTTGGCTGGGGTTTGCACACAGCATCCCAGCCCAGATGCTGGGCCTGCAGGCTTGCCCCAGTGCCTGGCTCAGGCAGCTGCACCCCAAGTCTGCCGCCGAATAAACTGGCACGTCCAAAGTGTGAGAGAGTTGTTAACACAACAAGCAAGAGTGCAGGCAAAACAGCTCCTGTCAACAGCAGAGCTGATGAGACTTGATTTTCTCAAGATTTATGTCCTGCATGGGAGGATTATACCCTGCATGGGGTGGAGTAGCTGATATCTAATAGCAGGCTAAAATCCCTTTTGCTGTCTTTTTCTCTCCAGAATGCTAAATCAATCTCTCTCCTCATTCCAGCTGGTGATTTAGGAAATTAACATCATTTGGATTCCAACCTTTTTGTCAAATTGCAAACAGACCAGTAAGTTCAAAACTTACTAATGGAGACACAGGTAGACAAATATATCTAGAATATGATCATAGGAACCTCAAGTTTTTTAGAACATTGTGCTTTGAATAAACCAGAACTCCTTGATGCGGGAAAATTTTCAGTGGGGTCTGTCTTGGATGTCATTATGAAAGAGCATGATGTTGAAATTCATAAACTCAAACTGGAGAAAGAAAAGAGCCCCATTTATTACTGGCTGTAGCTGTCATTTCCACAAAGTAATTTTTACTCCTGTTTGTATGTTGCATTATTACAAAGAGCACGATTACATGGAAGGTGATTTGAGATTAAACTTGCTTTTCTGAATGGCTTTCAATAGGTGTAATGTAAAGCACTTTTCTGCTGTGTAAATTGATGTTTGCTTCTGGATTTGGTTTATGTTTTTGCACTGCACTGAACTGTGGCAGTCAGTTTAAGGATATTACATTTCTGGAAGTAGCTTAGAAGTACATTTTCAAGTACTTTTTACATCATGTCTCTTAGGACTTGGGAAAGTATATATCCATGTAGATAAAAACCTTTATGCCCTTTGCAGCAAGTGAAAATGTGATTTTGCTTATAAAATCTTTTTCAAGGCAGAAAATACTTTCAACTGAACAAATTTTTCATGGCAGACCCTAAAGGCATTATGCTAACTTGGCAATGCAGCTCTGAAATTACCAAACCTTTTGATTTGAGAGTAGTGCTTGTTTTCCACCTATCACCCAAACAAATAGTAATAATGAAAGATTGAAGTGATCAGTTTGCTGTTTTTTTTCTTTTTCATGTGTGTGCATTCAAACATTGCCTGGTATGTTTCAGAAAGTCCCACGCAGATAGAAAAATGAAACTGCTAATCTTGACCAAGGCCATGTACATTCTATGCAAGTTAATTCAGTTCTAGGAGGTAGAAAATATGAGATCCTTCTGGTATAGTTTTCTTTTCCTGTGGTGTTCTCTTAGATACTTTGTGTTGTTTAAAGAAGGTTTCTGCAATAGTAGCACTAATAGGATATTTCACCCTGTTAGTATTTGTTTTAAGCTGTGTGCTGACCCTGCTTCTTGTGGGTGACGATCTTATTCATGGGGCTTTAATTCCAATCTAATCCCAACACGTACCTGAGTAGCACTTTGGTTGTAAAATGCTCTTACCTTTTCAGGCCTGATTGTTTTTTTTACTTGCATCTTTTAATTTTCAATTAAGAATTCTGTGGTGAATAAGGACCTGGACTAAAGCCAGTTTAAAGCCATTGAAAGTCTTTTCATGGACTGCAATGGGCTTTGGATCTGACAGCAAGTGTATTAAGAAATACTTATTAGTGGGTTGTGTGTATAGCACAGTCATCTAACACAGTAAAACCAGTGGCTACCTGGTCCAAATGAGACTGAAATCTGCTTTATTAACCAAAGGGAAGTTCAGCTGCTTGCAGGAAATATTTTTGGTTTTTTATCCTCAAACAGCAAAAGATTTTCTTGTTAATATCTATGTAGCCTGCTTCCCATCGAAACATCATCCTGGCAGTTTCATTACCTTGGCACAACAGAATCTTTCTCCCCAGGTCCCCATCCCAGGAACACTCCTATTGAAAGGAGACACTTGTGCCTGCATCAAAACGTCTAGAATACATCGGTGGGTAACGCTTAAATTACTGCCTGTCACAGGATGGAACCTGTTAAACCTCTTCAAAATCAAACGGTAAATTACAGTAATAGGTTTAGCTGGTTAGGGAAAAGATACATTAATCTACAACATGATGGAGCCTTTTATCTGTAGGTTTTGTGAAAGAACAAATGTAGAGGAAATAAAGGTTTTCAAGCCCCCCGCCCTGTTTTTTAGCTCTTCAGCTGTCCCTAGGCTCAGTGAACAGCGTGTTATCCTGCACAGGGCTCGCTAGATGGCAGGACAAGATAACCTTGAGGAACAGGGAATTTCCAGGGACTGAAACAAAAACTGGAGTTACGAAGAAATTGAACAACTAGCAATAAAAGGGAAAAAGAAACTGAAAGAGAGACAGAAAGTTTGTTTGCCCGTGATTAAAAAAAAAAAAAAGAAAAGAAAAATAACAAATTTAGATTCTTAAATTGACATTCCAACAAGTACAATACAGTAATGGCTAAATTGCACATGCAAGTGTGGAAAAGTGGAGTCTTTAGTTCTGAGAGACAATGGAGCACATTATAAAGCAAATAGCTTGACAGTAATTTATCCTTGTCTGTTTTTAGTGAGGATCCATGTGTTTGAATAAGAACTTTCTTCATTGTCTCTAGGAGCTCCTCTTTCAGATAAGTCACTCGATTCATAACCTTATGGCTCTGTTGCAAGAAAATGGATCATGAGAAGGAGAGATGGAAATGGCCCTTGGGGTCATATTTTTATCTCAGCAGCACTGGTGTTAATCCACAGTAAGAGTAAGCAGAATCTACTCCATTGTGTAATACAGTTCATTCCCTTGTCAATAGAGCATCATTTCCTGGAGTGAATTTCCAAGCTATTTGTCTGGCATAGCTGAGATGGGACTGAACAACTCATTTTCTGCCACTTCCTCTGGAATAGTAGTCACCAGACAAAGAGAATGTCTGTGACTTCACTCCAGAAGCAAGAATCAGCAAAACGTGCATTCTGCAAGCCATGTCTTTAACTCTCAGTGTGTGAACACACCATTGCATCTGTATTCCACTCTTCACCTTGTTATCAGAACTGCTCAGAGATCTCAACTGTCTGAACAGCAAATAGCTTACCCGTATCAGTACTGCAAAATGTACCGGAGCACACAGCCTCAGCCTCAGATGATGGTATTAGACTGAATGTCTTTGGATTTTGAAACTGGAAAATTTGCTGCTTCACAAGATTTCCACAGAAATCACAGAATTGTAGAACAGTTTGTGTTGGAAGGGACCTTAAATATCATCTCCTACCATCCCCCTTTTCATGTGCAGGGTAACATTCCACTATCCCAGGCTGCTCAAAGCCCCATCCAACCTGGCATTGAAACACTTTCAGGGATGGGACAACCACAGCTCCTCTGGGCAGTCTGTGCCAGGGCCTCACCACCCTCACAGGGAAAGATTTCTTCCTTATATCTGATCTAAATCTATCCTCTGTCAGTGTGGATCCATTCCCTCTTCTCCTGTCACTATATGTCCTTGTCAGAAGTCCTCTCCTTTTCTCTTGTAGCCCCTTTGGGTACTGGAAGCTGCTCTAAGGCCTCCCTGGAGCCTTCTCTTCTCCAGGCTGAACAACCCCAGCTCTCTCAACCTGTCTCCATTGCAGAGATGCCCCAGCTCTCTGATTCATCTTCATGGCCTCCTCTGGATCTGCTCCAACAGGTCAGTGGTCCCTTGTATGTTGGGATGCAGCACTGGAGGTGGGGTCCCACAAGGGAAGAGCAGAGGGGCAGAATCCCCTCCCTTACCCTGCTGGCCATGCTGCTTGTGCTGTAGCCCAGGACATGGGTGGCTTTCTGGGCTAATTTTGGAAATTCTTGGTCAAATTAAGACCAAATGTTTATAAAACAGAGGAGGCTTAGTCCCTGAAGTTCTGAACTTAATGGAATAGAAATTGTGAAAATTTTGTCTTGTAATTATGAAATAGTAAAAGCTTTAAAAGTTCGTTTATTTGGAAATTTGATTAGATCAATTAATTATTTTAATTTGATGAACTAGTTGTTTAATGATAATAATCATCCAGAAACCCAGTTAACAGCTTTTAAAAGCCGTTATTTTTACTGCTACTCATCTACATGGATTTCAATGTGGTTGGAAGCATAGCTCTGGACTGAGAACCTGCTACACTTTTAGACAGACTCTCAGTGTTCAAATTGTCCAGTACTCTGAAATGCAAACTCATGCATACAGTGACAACAGGAAATTGAAGATAAATTAACAAATGAACACCAAAAATAGATTTAAAAAATGGTTTTGTTCATCTTTCTTCTGTAAGTTCTGTCAGCTGCCATATCTGTCAGGGTCTTTGAGTGACAGGACTAATCTGGTTCCAGTCTTAAGATCTATGGGAATATAATTACCTTTGACACTTCCACACCTTTTCTATACTTGGTTTAAATTAACTAGCAGATTCAAAGAATATTAGTGGGAATAGAAAGCACAATCACACCAGCTCTGTTTTGTGTATTTTCTTTTAAGAAGTTGAGCTAAAAAACCTTACAAATTGACTGAAACCAGTTAAATAATGGGGCCAAAACCCCCAGTTCATAGTCCTTAAAATCAGAGGATTTAAAATCTTAGTCCTTTTCACTTGCTCTATTTATCCAGTTTATTTCCTAATACAACTTCTTATAACTTCCCCTCGAGACTAACAAAAAGTTATCTCTGCTGGGATGTATTTGGCAGCATGATCAAGCAGGAACATGGAATATTTGGTTCCAGCTCCCCCCTGCTTTACCTCTTTTACCACTTTACGTCACTTTTTCTATTTGTAGAATGATTATAATGGTTGTGATGTCCTTTGAAAATATTTTATTTATGACAAATCCTTTATAAACACCAAATATTATTGTACTGGTTGTAGGATGGAACTCCATCCAACTGTATCTGTATTTTCTGAGAGGTAAGAAACATGTTGTGTGAGTGTGGGCACTGAGACAATACGAACATCCTTCTGAAGTTTCTGTGTATGATTTTGTGATTTGATAGGGGTGTGAGGCAGGGTAAAAAGCCTAAAAGAGAGAGCAAATCTGGTAACTGCAGACAGCTGGCCACCTGGGGTTTTACAGGCTCTGATTCTCTTGTTCTGGAATCTACTGCCTTACTTTTTCTGTCTTATAGTTCCAAAAGGCCACAATCCATCAAGATCTCTTCTACTTGAAGGAATATAAAAGAAAGGATCCAAGCTGCTGAAATGGCTTTCTTAATCTGGTGTATGTTGCCATTGTTCACAGCTGGGTGATAGATTTGCTGTTTCCCCACCAGGGAAACTTCCCTGTCTGAGGCTTCCTGAGGCACACTGGCCTCCAGGTGGGGGACCAAGTGGGACACTGACTGTTTCCATCTTTGCAACCCTTCAGTAGTTTCTGATTCCCTTTTTGTTCACTCTCCAGGAGGTCACACGGCTGGAAAGAGAGTTTGTCTCACAGCTCTATTTAGACCTAAGCCTGGTTAGTAGAAACAGCATTCCTCACAGTTGCAGGATAATGTAACATCATAAATAGAGCTATCAAGAATGTCAGGCAGCCTTTGTGGTTGTCAGAGCAGTGATGTTAAAAGAAAAGGGTTTCTTTTTCTTTTTTTTTTTTCCTAAATAGCTTTCCTCAAACTGTCAGGAGAGCACCTGGTGAAATGAAGCTTTGCTTTAGCTGTGTAGCTTTTGTTCTTAGAGATGGTTTAAGTAATAAATATGATGAAATAATTACATAGAAAAATAACAACTTCATTTCCATCAGAACACTAAGGGGTGGTTGTGATTCTTCAAAATGTCTTGAATACTTGAGAAAATAATTGCAGCTGGGATACAGCTGAAATACTCCACACCGTATCCCAGTGTCTGTGGATAGCAGAGGATGTGTAGTACCTAAAAAAGCAGGGGGAGTGAAGGTTAGATGCTCATGCTAATTATGCTGGAGATGGTTGATTGGGAATGAATCACCTCTCATCTCATTAGCATTCAGCAGCACAAGTGCTGGATGAAAAGGAAACAAACACCTGGGATTACAAGGAGAGGTAAAAGAGGCTGGTTTCTCTGTTGATGGTGGTTTTACAAGGGATTCACTGGAGCTTGGAATGATTTATGCGTGCTGAAGACCTGGCCTTAAGGAACCAGCTGGAACAAAAGTTAGATCTTAAGGGGGCTGTGAGGTGTCCCTGGAATCTCTGCAAAAGCAAGCAGTGGGTTTCTGGCTGCCGGGGGCCTGCCCACATCTGTGTCTGATTTATCAATAAATAGATCGTTTAGATGCTTTCTACAACAGTGAGGGAAGAGGACCATAAGACTTACAGCATTTGCTTTACTGGCCTTACTGTTAAATCCTCAATCCCAGCCCCACAGCTTTTTGTTCTTAATTCTCCCCGCAGGAGGTGGTTTTGGCTAAAGAAGCAGCAAGGGTAGAAACAAGGTGCTTGCTATTATTGCTAATTACTGCTGTTTGGTGCCTTATTATCTCTAACTGTTGGCTTTGCATTTAATGAGGATGATTCTCACCTACCCCACTCTTTAATGCCATCTTCTGCCTGTTGGCCACAGGATGTCAGGGGAATATAAAGCCAGGTAGCATTTCAAAGCTAGTGTTGGAACTGCTGTGATACCTCTGGAGTAAAGGTAAGGAAAATATTAGAATAAGTTTGTTTCTCTCCTGCTGGTAAGCACGTTCCCAATATTGAGACCTCTTTCCCTTCCTGTTTCATGTTTATAGAGGCCAGAAAAAAAAGGGTCTTCCTTGGTGCCTTTTGAATACTAATGAATGAACCTCTCACTGTGACTTGCTGCTCTAGGGCACAGCCTGGTGTGACTCAAACTAGAAGCAAAACCAATTTCAACTGTTTCTTTTTTAATAATGTTGAATGGTATTTTTCTCTTTTTTGGACTTGGAAGTGAAACCTTCTGGAAGTGTGTTTTGGGTTACTTGGAGTAGTTTTCTAGCTCTGTAGCAGCTATTCTCAATAGGCTAAAGGCTAGGACAGAGCATTTGTGGATGGTGCATACCACAGAATGTTTCTGTTGATATAAGATACAGAAATGGTCTAAGTCTGCTTTGCATAAAATACAGTATAAAAGGCTGTAGTAGCGGGTACAGAAGTATGGGAGGCCTCATCCACTGCCACAGGAGAGCTCTGTCTCTATAAAATTTTGGTGATCAAGGTTTTGCTAGCAAAAGATGGAATGCTTACTTACTAGAGTAAGAAAATGATTTTTTAGGAATGTTTTCATGCTGAAAAAAGAGGTATAATATATGTGTATGCTTCTGTAGGAGAGTTCGTGTGTGACTAAGAGAAGAGAGGCAGCTCTGCTCTCTTATATCAGCTGTGAAAGGTCAGGAGTAGCTCACACCCTCAGGGCTCAAATACACTTTGTAGATCAGCCACCAGCCTCTACAAAGGGCAGTAGCCCACAAAAACTGATGGGTTACGAGAGAAGTGGATGCAGTTTGGTGCCTTGCATGTTGAACAGCTAAGGGGGAACCCAAATGATTTCTTATTTTAAGAAATTTATTTTGAGACTTTCTTATTTTCTCTACAGGTGAAAATAGGCTTTTGTTTGCTGTCCTGATTCCCCAAAGTCAATCCGTTCTTTAAAAGTTGTGAATAATTACAGATTTGTAGGGTTAGCAGCGTTGTTGGAGGTTAGCACAAAAATGTCAGGAGCTTAATAGCAGACCTGTAAATTATATGATGCCTAGGACAAACAATACAATTTTCTAAATAGAAATTATTTCATGGGTATAAAGATAAATTCAGGCATCGACAGATATTCTTGGTTTCTGCTGTGACGTTTTTAAAAATAATACCTGGCTGTAATTTACTGTAATGTACTAGAGTGGAAGCAATAAAATGTGAAAGCTTTTTTCCCATCCTTTCAATATCTTTCTTGCTAAGGTCAGTAAACCTGGTGGGTTTGTAATTATGGCAGTGTGTGCCATATTAGGAGTGAAAATATTGTGGTCATATTCATGCTTTGTTACTAATTAAATGAATCAAAGAGCTCTTTCTTGAAGAGCAGGAAATCCTTTTGTGAGGATATATGCTCTCAATACAGGAGAGCAATTAGAGCATCTTTCCTCATTCTTCCTCTTTCTCCTCTCCTTTTGTCATTCCCCCTTCATTTAATCTGAAAGCAATTTCCTCTTAATTACAAATACTTCTTTTCCAATTGAATCCATGATGCCTTGGTCTCCATTGTTTGGGTTAGTTAATTTTTTAGAAGGGAACGGGAATTTAAAGGTGAGGGAAATATTTTAATTTGGCATTTTACGGAATTTCAGGAGGTTGAGTCATTTAAGGTCTCTTGCTCAAAACTCCTCCCTCTTTGATGCCTGACTGGCATGGCTTTGGGGGCTGCTTGTAGATATTATGGATTTGGTTTGGGTGCTACCCATACGTGATCTATCTTTCAGTCACTGTCACTGCAGCTCTGGAGCATCTGTGGTGTTTGGCTGTGGAACAGAACAGTGTTTTCCTCTGACACAGGCATGAAAGAGGAAGATGATTATGTTACTGCAAGATGCATCCAGCTTTTTGATGCACAACTGTGTACTTTCTTCAGAGATGTAGTTGTGACCATGTACTTGCATGAGGATCACTTTCCTTGGATGATTTTTTTGTCCCATTTTATTTCTTGTCCGTGGGAATGGTCATGCACAACACTTGTGGAGAGGTGAAGTAATTTGTATGAAGTGTTCATGCAGATGTCATACAAATGCAGAGAACAAATTATCTAACCAGTTGCATGTCATGTACAAAAAAACAATTCCTGTGGCAACACAGCAACCCATGTATGAGAACTCAGAAAGCTAAAATGCTGTTTCAAAATGAAGTGGGTCAATCTGTCTTTAAAAAGGGACACTGCTTGCACAAAAGTGGCTAAACATGTCAGATAAATTGATTGCTGCTAATGTTTGCCCTGCTCTAACCTTATTTTCTTGATCATGTAGCTCCTATTAATGAATTTTCATGAAAACTTAGTAAACATTTATAAATGAACATACTGCTTGAACCAGGGGGCTGTATCTTTCATCAGGAAGTCAACCATCAGTTTAAGACAGTTAGCTCTGACCACCTCTCATCATAAGATGAAATTCTTCTCATTCCTTTATTTATCAATCTGCACATTCTGTGCTGGTACAGTACTGTCACTCACCCCACAATGGGGCAAAAAGGAGAAAACTAAAATTGGCACAAATGGTGTTACTTTATTGATGGGAAGCAGCAGCCTGGATACCAAACCCTTGCTATCTTAATAATTTTTCTTTTCCCCTGTGGTTTATGCAGCATCTACTGCCCTTTTAAGCCCCACAGGGGAAATAATGAGTGGTGGATCTGGAATTTGCACTGGATACAAGCTGCATCATGACATAATAGGATGGTGCTAGTATGAGGAGTAGGACATCAGGGTGAAAACAGAGATGGGAAGGGATTGGTCTTTTGAGCTTGCATGGGAGGTGTGATCTGTGAGGTTTAGTACCCCAGGTATTTAGACTCTGTTGCCTTGTAGAGCAGACAGCTCTGTGATATGCAGAATAGCAGTCTCAGTGCTGAAGCCTGGAAATAGCAAATAGTGCCTGATCAATACTGTGGCTCTGATTTAGTCAGTAAAGTAAATATACACGCATTCTTTCCCTATTTTGGTTATGCTATTAGCAGAGGGAATATCAGCTCCTGTCACCTAGGTGTAATTGCATTACAATAAGCTGTGAAGCACATAATCTACTTTATTTGTTGTTTTTGTTGGTATTTTTGTGGAACAGTTTAGTGTTGTAATTAAAACTGGAAGGAAAGAAAGCAAAATATTGTAATTCTGCAGATGTGTGGGAGACTAGAGATGTTTCACAGTGTAAGTCACTTTGAACTGACTCAGTTTTGTTACTTGTGGATTTTGCTGAGCTTGTCAAACAGAGAGAAATGACGTTTAAAACCTTAATGGTGAAGCAGCTGGGAATTGCTAGGCAACGTAGTAGTTTCTTATGCACAGTGTCATATCACTGCAATAGCTTTTTCTATCAGAAGTATCTTTTAAGAGTTCACCAAACCAATTTTGGAGTTCCAAACACAAATCTGGCCAGGTCATCTTTTATTGTGGTGATTTCAAAAAAATATTTCTATCTATGTTTTAAATTAGGAGGATATATAAGTAATGGATGTCTTATGGGGAAGAAGATATCCTCAGCTTTTTTCCTAATAAAATGGGGGGAAAAGCGACTTCTTTTTTGGGGGGGGAGGAGTGCTTATCAAACTTGGTTTACAGAATTGATAAATTTGCTATGAGAATAAAAACTAAGCACTAAATACATTATGCTGCACTTGAAGAAATATTTAATGACTCCTGAGAGGGACGTGAAATGAAACGTGGTTGGGTGGTCAGCTCAAAGAATTTAGTCAGGACTCTTTAACCTCCATTGCAGAGTGAAGTGACTTTGTCTCTGACCTTCGGCCATTTGTTTGGTTCATGCCATTTGGAGACTCTACTCCTTCAAGTTCACACATATTGACTGACCTCTGCAGTCACGCAGGGCCATGCAGATGTTAGTCCTCATGGCATAAATGTATAGAAAGATGTGTGTTTTGTAGGCTTTCTTGCTGTGACACTGCTGTGAGTCAGTGCTGCCCAGGCTGACATTACACTGTCAGCAGTGTGCACTCAAACAAGCAGGCAGCAACAGGCAAGGATAAGAAAACATTAATACTCAGTTATAATGGGTTTAATGCCCTAAAATTTACGTAATTTAGATTTTCTTATATACATGTTTCCTAGTTTCTGGGTTGAGCTGAAAACACTGGGCTCAACTGGGAAGAAAAAATATCAATGACATTTCTTCTGTCATCTTTGGAAAGCTTCACAAGGATTGCCTCACAGAGAAGATGCCCTCTAAAGCTGCATGTCCAGGATTTTTGAAGAGTTCAGTCTTCCCTTTGCATTCAGTGGTGAGGGCTGGAGCCCCATATGCAACTTGTGGGATAGCTTTAGGGGCGGATGAATAAACATCAAGCTCCTGAATCCTTAAGTGTTGCTGTTTCACCATTGACTTAGACCTTGTAGACCTGTCTGTGTGGGAGGAAATGGAACAACTGCACTAAACTTCCATCTCTGACTTCTACATTTTACAGCAGTGGATCTTGAGCTAAAAGTTACACCAGTTATTTCAGAGAGGGAGGTGCAAGAAACTGATCATAGGCAGGTGCTAGGAGGAGAAGCTTTGGTGTAGAATGATTGCAGACTCCCCTCTGAAAAGGTAGTGAAATTTGGGGTGGAGAGCACCACACTGTTGAATTCCCAGTGTGTGCTGGGGAGGGAAAATGAAGAAGATGAGGGAAGAGAGACTGCCAAGAATTGTTGTTTTACAGGAGGTGCTGCATTTTCATCCTCTTGGTAGGGCATTTGGAAATTACGTCAAAGCCCAGCACAGACTGATGTGTATTGCCAGTCACTTGCAGCAGCAGCACCACCAAGCTTTCAGTTCTGACTCGAATGTTTTCATAATGGCAGCTCCTCCTGAGTCATGAGAAATGTGTGAAATATATGCATGGAAGGTCAGTGTTTGAAAACACATACAGAGAGCACCATAATTATCTGAAGGTAAACTGCCAGATATTGTGATGGAGTGTTTTAGCAGGATGAATTTCTGAGCTGACACACTTAGGTTGCTGATCCCATTTATAGGAGCAAAAAATCTGAATGACTGTCTCCTGTCCAAATTTACACAGCCGGAATTTTATTATTTTAGAAATGTGCTGTAAGGTCCTCTTGGGAGGGACATGATTAAACTTTGTCCTTGGGTAAAACAAAGCATTATCATCTCGTCTTTGAAAGGTTTCAATAATCTCAGGACTTCAGCATGGAACTAAATTTAGAAAGTCTGGATGCCAGTGGAGGCAGTTCATGTTTTCTTTAGACAGTGACAAACAGTGTATTCTCAATCACTCCCTCAGGTCAGAGTTCAGCTTTCATCTTGCCTCTGGTCAGAGGCTGGATGACATCCTGAACAACTGGCTCCTTGTGGTTTATGATGCCAGCTGACAGTGGAGTAGTTTACTATATGATCTACAGCCTTTAATTGTCTGGTGAGATGTGGAGTTGACGTTTGATAAGCCATTCATGATAAAAGAATAACTGCTACAGAGAAATGAAGAGGAGGCAGCACAGGACACAAACAGATGTGTTTATTCTGAGTGCTCTAACTGCCTTTTAAGTCTGATCTAGGGGTA
The DNA here is from genome assembly GCF_000738735.6 of Corvus cornix cornix. Lineage (NCBI taxonomy): Eukaryota > Metazoa > Chordata > Aves > Passeriformes > Corvidae > Corvus > Corvus cornix. Next base: position 18,817,341 of record NC_046339.1, on the reverse strand, counting down.
CATGGTGAAAAGAATGAGGGAATAAAAACATCACTGCCATTGTATAGATTTTGTCAAAAGGAAACTCAGCTTATCTGGACTTTTAGGTCAAAGCACTGTGCTGAAATTGAATGCTTAGAATCTTAAGAATTAACTTTCCTAGTGTGAGCAAGCATATATTTGTGTATACAAATCAATAAAGAGAATCAGCATTTGCATAGCCTATTATAGGCATGAGCTAAACCTAACAGCTTCATAAAGTGAAAGCTAAGGCAAAGATGTTACATTTGCACTAAAGCCATCCTCTGCTTCCAGCAGTATTGATGTCAAAATCAGTGCCAAGCAACTTGTTTTCAGTCTCCTTTGTAGCGTCCTTGACTTCCTTGTTATTCAGTTTGCCCTCTTCAAAACAAGAGGCTATGCTGACTGCTTGGGAGACAAGCTAAACATCCGCAGGCCAGCAGAGAGCTTGCAGTAATTGTAACACCAGCCACAGCAGTCCCTGAGACACTTTTGCTGTACTTGACACAAACTGGACTACAGCTGTAGGAAACCTGTGACCTTCTTCAGTTGATTTATAATATCAGAGGGCAGGTGTTTAACCAGAAGGAGTGTTATTAAAAAAATGGTATGAGAGGATTTCACTGTGGTGTTCTGGGCTAATCTGCATTTTTGTAGGGGAATCCTTAAAAATATTATTTAAAAATTAAGTATTATGCATAAAATTAAAATATCCCTGAAAGTCATCGAGTGGATGTGGGGATAGAAAACCAGGTCTGAGTCCTGTTGCTTAACAGAAGAGTTGGATTTTCACTGGTAAAGATATTAATTCTTAATTGTAAATCCCTTACAGGTAATTCAGGGATGCTTCACCTGTTCCTAAGAATTGCCCAATGGCTCTGACCCCCCACTGGGAAATCTGGCTACAAATCAGAGGGGTGGAATGAGATCTGACTGGTAAATGCTTTGATTTACAGCTTGTCTATATTATCTGTGCTTTGGGCAGGCAGGGCCATAGAGAAGAGAAAGACTGCTGCCAAGTAGAGTAAGTATTCCTGAAGAATATCTTGGAGAGAAGAGGGAGATTTTTTAGCAATGATTTTATGTGTCAAATTAGCAAGATTTAAAGTGATGTCATTATTAAAAGTGACCCTGAATTGAGTTTCTTTGAAATGAGGTTCTATTCTTGCCTTGAGTTGGATGAAAATTATTATATAGAAGAGCTGTTAAGAAGAAAGGAGGGTTTACAACTGAAGTTTAGTGGCAGTAAGACTTCTGCCCTGTTGGCCTCCCCTTTAGAGACATGGATTGTGTAATCTCACTGAAGTGGGTGAAATCCTGCTTTCTTCCACCAATCCTCGTAAAATACTCAGACTGAATTACATCCTTTTTATCTAATGTAGAACCAAAAATATAGAATACATGGACCCAAAAAACTAAGTGGTAATGAGTACATTCTTAAATTCTACACTCCATTATTGAGTGTTTCCCTCAGATCTGAAGGTATATGTGGCTGAGCACAGATCAGAAGTCAGAGATTTTTGAGGGTAGTAAATGGGTAATGATTATCCTGGTACCTTTGGCTGTTTTTATCATGGCTGGTAGGAAAGAGGGGCTCTGTAAACCTCAGACCTGCCCAAGTTCATGCAGACGCTGCAGAACAGAGCATGGCTGTGTTCCAAGAGATGTCTTGCCTTGCCCAGAGTACTGTGCAGAGAGAGAGAGAGCCTGCTCCAGAAGTTCTAACTTACACAGGAGCAAGCAATGCTGAGATTCTGGGAAATGTTCCTTTCCTGGACATTCAAAAGAGGCTGCTGGAACTGAAGGCTACAAGAGTCTCATCAGCTTCTGGACCAGCCAATGCTAAATCATAGGTGTGCACAATCTTCTCAGGACAGATGCAAGGTTACTCTGTCAAGAGCCCCCTTAACTGCATCAGCCTGTGCCTGCTATTAAGGTAATAAGAGGCTGCTGAGAGGTAGCTTTAGTAGTGGGAGTTGTTGTGTAACTTCCAGCAGTCTGAGATGGGTGAAACAGCTTCACTTTTGTCTTTACACCTACCTTCCCCACTTATCCTCTGCACAGTAAATTGGCCTGTATCGTCTCTTATCTTATATATCTGAAAAGTGTAACTGCGGGTGTGTGTGTCTTGAGCTCCTCTGGGCATTCCTGTTTACCTTTTCTCTCTAAGTAAGCAGTTTTCCTTCTCACCCCTGCCCCAATTGTTTGCAGTCTGAGAATCTGTTTAAGATTGGAGCCAAGATCTTCAGATTCTGAATTGTTGCTATGAACAAAGCTCAGAGCCGAAGGATACTCTGGAAAGGCTGTTTTTCACATGCTTGTAATTTTGGAAAAATAAGAGAGAGAAAATAGCAAAAACCCAATGAGAATCAGGGGCAAAACTAAATTTAAAGATAGTCCTGTCTGAGAATATGAACAATAAAATTAAAACAATGGGATATGCAGGTCAAGGTTATGACATACTTTTAACCACTCAGCAAACATTTTTAGCAGTGTTTGAGCCCAGCACTTCCAGTGTCAGCTGCACTCCTTCCTCCAGTGAATTAGAAATATTTCACAAAGACAGGGAAGTGTTACTGCTGTTTTCTACATGAGTAAGCTCATGCAGAGGAGGTGAAGGCTGAAGGTTTTCAAACTTGGCTGTCCAGTGGGAAATCTCCTGCAGGAGCTGCAGATATGTAACGTTTCAGATTACTTCAGATGATCATGCCAAAGCCTCCTGGCTTGCTGGAGCATTACAGCAGGTCTTTTACTTGGGTGCTCCATAAATACGCAGTAGAATATTGTGGCTGAAATTTTCCCATTCCTGTTCAACCACTTTCCCAAGTGAGCTTCATTCCTGTCGTAGAAATAGCAAAGTATTGTCATTACTGAACTACAAAAGGCCTTATTGCCATCAGACCTAAAAAGTCAGTAAAATGGAAGATGCTTGCATTAATGAAAATCACCTGCTAGCAATTAAAACAATACTTTCTAAGCAGAATAGCTGAATGTGCCATTGATTTAATGATCCTTGGCAGTGACTGTTTAGCTGGATTTACAGGAAGCCTCGCATGACATTTCATTAGTATCACAGTGAATTAACTTTATAGCAGTGTAGTGCTTAATCCAATTTAGACTTAGTATTATTAACGATACTACCAGGGAAATAGTTTTTAAGGCAATTAAACAGCAATATGTAATGTTGCCAAGCATCACTACTGATATCCGATGGCATCACAAAATAACACATTTTAAACAGGAATTGAAAATGGGAAGATAGCACTTCCTGATGATTTAATCCTTTGCACTTGGAAGACTACCAAGCTGCATAAAAACCAGATTCTAGAAGATAACTTTTGAGGGAGTGTAAGTAAATACATTCATCCTCCTGCTCTTGTTACCTCCAGCAAATGGTGCTTGGGTTACAAAGGGGGTGGGACAGTGGGGGACAAGTCCTCTCAACAAAGCCAAATCTAATGGCAGGTTAGAACCAACCAAAGCTTTCCACACTGAACATGAAGTATTAGATCACCTAGGCTCAAGCTCAGGATGGTGCAGACTGTTGCAATCTCACAGTATTTGTGTAATGACTTCATACCAGTAGATATCGTAAGTAAGTAGTGAGCTCAGATTTCAGGAGAACATCCTTGAATAAAAGATTGGCTCCTTTACTTGTGTCTGTTAGTGTTGCTCAGTAGCAGGTACCATGTATAAGGGCTCAACCCAAAACTCACTGACAGTGATTGAAAACATTGCTGGTGATGTGAATGCTTTGGGACCAGGAATGGGAACAGGTGTTTAGTTTTTTTTGTTTGTTTGTTTTTTGGGCTGCTTTTTCCTTTTAAATAATTCTGACATCAATTTATATGAAGTAACACAGAACAACAGAATAGGCTCATTTTGATCAAAATCCCTGCTCACATCAATTGTAATTTTGCCTAATATAAGACAGAACCCATAATTATCCATAACAGCAAGGAACAATGAATTGGACCAAGTGAAGTGACAAGTGCATTTTAAGAGATCGTAAAATTCCCATTTACAGGCATCATTGTGTTAATACTCTATAACCAATAACCCATATCACCATATACAGAAGTATTATTTAACTATGGTTTATGAGGTGGGCTGCATTGCATGGTGGGCTAGCTAAGAGATCCTGCATTTACATGTTCTGGTTATGTTCTAATTTTGTTCACTGTCTCAGGCCTTTTTATTTGAGTTCCAGGAAAAACACTAAGATATGATGGATTAATGTGTGGGACACCTTAATGTCACCATTTTAAGCAACAAACTGTGGACTCTCTTGAGACAGTTTCTTTTATCATCTTGATGGAGTTCAGTTTGATTTAAATTCTGTTCCCTCTTAATATTTGACATACAGAGTACTACACATGTATTTAAGTGATGCATTAGTTCTAAAGATGATTCTTATGCTAATCCTATTGTTTGTTTCTCTCCTTGGTATTTATAGCAATGACAAAGTACCTTTCATTTTATTTTATTTTATGGCATCAAAATGTAGTAGGGAAAGGAAATAACTTGTCTGCACCCTTTACAGTCCAGTGTTTTACTGCCTACACCCATGTGCCAAGGACATGTGCTCTACTGTGTCATATAATTTAATTTTATTTCCATACAGTGATTTTCCATATCACAAGTACCTTCTGCCTGTTTGATTTTGCGTAGGCACCCTAATTTGTATGTGTGGTTTTGTTTTGGTTTTTCTCCTTTAACTAAGGAACAGAAGTCACTTTTCTGTAACTTCAATATGCTGGAATAGATCCCTTTCTGTGCCATGACTTAAATTGAGTAGCTGATACTAACAGGAACTTATATAACTGAAGTGAGAAGTTCAAAGCAAACAGTGCGAGTTATTCCCATAATGTGATGTTAAACTGTGGCCTTCCCTACTGAAAGATTAAGTGAAAAAAACTTACATGGTTTAAAAAGGAGATTCACGTCATTCATGAAAGAAAAGTCTCTCAAGAAAAACCAAATGCAAAGAAAGTGCTTCAGACAGGAGAGTCTTACTGCACAAATTTCTGTGAGTTAGTGGATATTTCAATGCATGTTTTCCCTTTTTCTGTACTGTTTTGTGGGCATCTACTGTGTTTTGGACTGATTTGATCTCTCAGCTCCTATGATCTTACATTTTTTATTATGTAGCTAGACTGAAGAGGGAAAATGTGTGAAATGTATTTAATTCAAAATGAATCAAGCTTCTTTGGTGACTACTGAAACCGATAGTTCTTTCCCTTCCTAGTTCAAAGGCCCTCTAAAACCTGGTTCAGGCCTTGCTTACCCTTCTTCCAGAGGCCACTATACAGGCCAGAATGAAGTGCAATTACTTGAAGGTTTTTGTGGTCTGTGCTCGCTTGCTCCAATATAATTGATGACATATGCTCTAGACCTCAGTAATGAAGCCCTGAGGAGATTGAATAAAGTATTTGGGGGTGAAGTTTCTGCTCATAAAGTAATATTAATGTGAGTGGAGTTACGTACAAAGCCCCAAGCAGGGGATTTGGGGAGAGACTTCTGCAACTGTGGACCCTACAGATGTGCTCTTTGCCCCTGACATGCAGCGTGTGTTAATGTGGGACCTGTTATGAGGAGATTGTTTTGGAGAGTGAATAGGACACATAAGGAATGTAACAATCCCCTGTAACCCGTAAACAATGTTAAACTACCCCCTCTTGGGCATTAGGGCTGGGGAAAGCCTTCTGCATAAAGGGGCTGAATTGTCCTTTCTAATACCCCTTTCGTGAGATGAGCAGAAGTCCACACAGCAAAGAGTTAACCTTGAGGATGATCATAATTCCATAATGAGTTCTGTTGAATGTCTTAATTTCCTTTGTACCTCTGAATGCACAGCTTTTATGGGCATAAAAGTTGTCATAAAACAAATCAAATCCTTCAATTATGTTAGCTAAGTATTTCATTAATAATGGTCAATTAATGTATCAGTGCAGCACAAGAACAGTGCCTGAGTTTATATCACAGAAACACCACTTCCTTTCTTTGTAAAATGCTTTTGTTCTTGAAAAGCCAAACCACTTGTGTTGAAGCAGTGACTGACATGCTGAACCCAAGCTGTGCTGTCACACCCCATGTTCCTGTGCTGACCTCACTGGAGGGATATGGGAGGTATTGAGACCTGGACTCTGCACCTTATCCTCTCGTAGGTTTAGCTCTCACTAATTCCTCTGTACTTTTCCAAGGGGGGAGTCTGTGGTCTGCAATTGATTTAAGGGTGGGAAATTGTTGCAGCCTGTTGCCAATTTGGCCAAGGCATTTATGAATCCAGAATCCCTAAACAGTTGCAAAATCCTAGAAATTACAGATGGAAAGGCACTGTGAAGGATCATTTGAACACATGTGCCAAAGCAGGATTGTTTTGTGCAGTTAATTCTCCAGTGTTTTGTCCAGACAGATTTTTGAAAAGCTGTTATATGATGCTCACAGTCAATGCTAAGGAATTTTGTATTCTATGACACACTGGTGTACGCTGCTTCAAACCTGTGAAAAAGCATGTGTTCACATAACACATGCATATATCATAAAGGTGTGCCATTTTTCATGGCTTTTCAGAAAAAATAACCACTTTCCAATACTAATGAACTTCTCCCTCAGCCACTACTGGTGCTTGGAAGTTAAATGATATTGGAAATGAGAGCTTTGGAATATATGAACACTACAATGATAATTTTCCTAGGGTATTTCAAAGGCTGTATTTCAGAATTTGAGCTTGTGAGCATCTCGCCTTTTTTCTTCACAGTATAATGTGGACTTAAGAACTACAAACTCACAGAAAATATGTGTGGGCAGGGGAGAGAGATCTGGACATCCTCTTCTTCTGTAGCCTTTGCCTGGGTGGTAGAAGTGCCTGTGGTACAGGAGAAGTGGATGTTCTATGAAAGATACTATTTTGGAGTAGGAGTAAAATTTCAGGGGAAATCTCTTGCAACTGTAATTCTGTTTGAATCCCATCTATCTCTGCAAGTTTTTATGCCTAAATCGTAACTCAGATTTAACATTCTCTGTCACTGTGGTTCTGAAGTTGATAGTGTCAAATTCACTGATCTTGCTCTTGGTACAAAGGCCAGGAGCTTTCTTCACCTAGAGAATATTGTTCCTCTGCCATGAAAGAGGAGCAGCAACCTTTTTTTTGCCTGAAAAATATGTATTCTTTTTATTTTTTTGTCTGTTGGGTTATTGACAAAAAAGTCTGATTTTTGACTTTGTGACTGAGTTTCAGACTTCAGTTGATCCTGTTACTGTAGAAATTATTTAGGTAGGTAAAAGGGGGGGGGGAAGGGGCAGAAAAACTTTTCTAATTCTGTTTCTAAAACTAAATGTCATTGCTCAAATTTTGATCTTTTATGCCAGAGCATTATTAACTTCTGCTTCCCAGCAGATGTCCAACCTCTCTAGATGTTGAATTAACATAGAAAAGATTGAAGATGCAGGTGCTGTATGTGGAATGAGGAAACAAATATGAAATTCATTAAATTCTATTGTCCTCAACTAGATTTCAGTCAGATAATTGAATACACATAGTTGAACCCAAATTTTAATCAGGTAATACTAGAAAGCTCACAGTCCAACAAAATAGGCATCATATTTCTGCACTGGTCCATGGAATACCTGAACTACTGACTTCTGTGGTTTCAACTAAACTTGCAGTATATAGGCCAGGCATATTTTTATTGAATCAGTAGGTATTTCAGTGACAGTGTGGTCCTTCTAAGGAAGCGTCAGCTTGTGAATATCTCAGAGCATGAATTTGGTAGAAAAAATGTCATATATTTAATAGGTGGAATAATACATGTACATCTTTGTTCTAGATAGGACTGCATAGAAATAAATCCAAGATGGTGAGTCTTGGAGGGCTATTTCAGATGTTTCTTGCAGTGACAGAACAATTTCCTCATGCTACTTCTGACTCTTGCTATTGACTGCCATTCAAAAGCAACCCCAAAATAGTTATGTGGCAACCTGTTGCTTTAAGATTTGCAAACTTCTTATATTGTTCCATGTTTGAGAGAGACAAATTTCCTCAAATACTTAAAGTTATTTAGAAGAAGGAGTAACTCTAGTGAGCAGCTAGTGACTAGGTAAGGAAAGTCATTTTGTTGAGGACTTTGACAGGAAATGTTGCAAAATAATTACTGTACTATTTTGGCTAACTCAGGCTTATTTCTGATTTAGGCTGACTTCAGATGGATTAAGGTAGTGATTAGGTTCCTGCCTGTTGCTTCTAGGAAGAGGTTAGTACCTAGTCCTTTTGGAAAATTCAAGGAGAAGCACTTTTTCCTGTGAGGGCATCTGAATATATTCTTCTTGAGTAGGGAATGAATGATGTAAGTACATATTGAGCTTCACCACATAAAAGAAATTTGTTGTCTTACCCTTCCTTGCCAGTCTCTTTTCCCAATAGGGTGTTCAGTGAGTAAATCTCTGGGGCAAAGTTCCCACCAGTCTCTCCATAGTATGGGATCATTTGACCCAAGACTCAAACTCTGCACGGAGTTAGATGTAAAACACGAGTTGTATTTTGTACACCTGCTGTAGTGTCCTTGGATTCAGTAAGCTCTACTTGGAGAGGAGAAGTTTTCAAAAGTGTTAACAACATCTTCTTGTGTCTTGTATACCTACTCTCCTTTCAAGAAGCAGGAACTAAACTGAGCCTGCCAGTTCAGAGATAACTCCAAACTGTAAATTTTATGCCTGAAGCATCAGGCCTGATGAACAGTGTGAAGAGACAGAGAAGAGTTGCAAAATAATACTGTTTTATTTCAATTTCTTTTTTATTTATACTGCTGAAGTTTTACTCATTAAATGCACTGAGCCCTATGAAAATGCCACTGAAGAAGGTAATTGCTTGTAAAAATAAGGGGCTGTGTATTCCCCTTTTCAGTGGGGAGGAATCACTTGCTACAAAAATACTATAATTTGGCAGTGTGAATAGATGGTTGCTGTGGCTGAGGATGAGGCAAGCAACATTGGAAGCTCAGTGTTTACCCAGTTTTTGGGGTGACTGAGTTAAGTGCGGCTTCTGGTAAAGGTGTTTTTGGATGATGACACAGTAGGTACCAGAACTCAACAAAAGTCATTGTAGGCTTTTTTTCCCTGCTAGATAAGTGAGATGTGACACAACTATCCTGATGCTTTGGACACTGGGATAAAGCAAATATTGTCCACTATGAGTCACCCTTGTGGTAGATTGTAACAACATCAACTTGGTGCCTGGTGAGCTGTGCTGAACCAGCCACATCCACAACTTAGTCCATTTCAGTCTCAGGCTTTTCTATTTTCTGGGTTCGATCAGCAAAACAGGCTTTTAGCTCCCTGGAAGTGGAGGCTGGTTCCATGGGATTGTGTGTGTGGAGCCTCCCTGCCAAAGTCTCTGGTGTGGCTGCATCTGCTCAGTGGCCTCAGAGCCTCTGACCCAGGTGCTCCCTTTAAAATGCCTTTGCTGCCATGGAAGAGAGTAGCTGATCATAGGTGGCAAGGAAAATCCATCTATTTCTCAGGTGGTCTGGAAAAAAGGCTGTTTTCAAGTTGATGTGGCTGTTGGAAGCACTGGATGGTTTGTTTAGTGCTATTTAAAGGCATATCTTCTATTTCATCAGAAGTTCATGAGAGTTTCCTGGAACACTGTATCAGTTGGTTATTTGTTAAGGTCTTCATACAGCTTAAAGAGAGACAAAGCAGAAGCATATTTGTTGTTTCAGTAATGCTGGGAATTCACAATGATTACAGAAAGAGAGAAGTACAGATAATTGCTGTTTGAGGTGAACTTGCATGCACCCCACAGAAGCTTCCAAGAGATGGGAATGGAAGTGCTGGCCTTGCTGAAATAAATGGCAGTGCTTCCACTGAGTTCAGTGGGGCCAGTGGTTTACCCAAAGAAAACATAAACCAAGTGAGAATATTGCCTGGGACTGAAAGAGAGGTGGGAATGTCCGAGTTCAAACACTTCTGATTCAGGTTTCCAAGCCCTAATTCTTAATTTATGAAAACAAAGCTACAGTAAAAAGTGCTGTTTCTAGTTATTCAGTGAAGCTTTTTCTTCAGAGAATTTTCTACTCTCACAATATTTAGTCCTAAACACAGTTTTCCCAGGCTTACCAAGACAAATGTCTGGCCAAAAAAGAAAAGCAATGGCAGTGGAGATCCAGTCTTGCCAAAGACTGGAGAATACTCCATATGCAGATGTGAAATCTGAGAATCATTCAACAAACTTCTGTTAAAATTCATGAGAAAGGAAATTTTCAGATTTCCTGGAGAGATGTTAATTAACTACTTCCTAGGACCTTGGCATGTTCTCAAAAAATTCAGTGTCAAATCTCCCACTGACTTGAACAATAGAGTTCTGAGTCCTTTGAGGTTACTGTTATTTGAGAGAGAACTGAAAATTTCTTACCTTGCAAGACCTGAGTTCAGGGCCTCACGCTCCTCTGATTTCCCTAGAATAGCTGGTAACATAAATAACACCTGAAACAGCCCTGAGCTGCATTCCTCTGAGTACTCTAGGTGTTAGGGAAGTCATCAAATACAATAGGAAACACAAAGCCCTGAAAGCTTAGCTCTGGCAGGTATGTAAAAGGAGGCAAAGGATTTTTCAGAGTAGGTATGTCAGTCTTTGCTCCCACTCTGCTCCCCAACTCTCTTTTGCTTTAAGCAATACACATTTTCAGTTAAAGATGTGAGAACTTGACAGCCTATTTAGGATTAATTTCCCCTTATTACATTACAGACAACTCAGAAGTGTGCATGGTAATATAAAGACAAAAATGAAGGAACCCCACTGGAAGGGTTTTAATTCTTGAAGTAGGATCGAATCTGTTTAATTTTTGAAGCCCAAATTTGTGACAGAAAGAGGTGCAGATTGTATGTACTCAGGAGTGTTTTGGCAGAAGTGCTTTTGGGAGCAAACTGAGGATGTGGGTGGGAAGGGTGCAAGACTGACAGGGGCTGGTGTCACCAGAGTGAGCGTGGCAACCATTTTGGTAACCTTTTCTTCTCATGGGAATGTGTGGGCTCCTTCCTCTGCAGACCTGCTGCCTGCCCAAGTGCTGCGCCTGCCACAGACCCTCGGTCACTCCTGTCTGTGGTCAGTGTGCTCTGGGTGACTGAGCTGTACTCATTTTGGCTTCTGAGGATTTATGTTGTGATTGCAACAGTGTCTGATTATGGCTGGTTTGCTGCAAGGATGCAAGTGAGCTCTTCCTTCTCAAACCTGTTCATGCCAACACAAGGGCAAACAGGGCAGGGGAAGAAGAGGGGGAGCTGGCTAGAAAAGAAAGGAAGAGGAAAAAGAGGAGCGGAAAAAAGAGGGGCATAGACAGGACCATGAAACCTTCAGGTTCCTAGGAAATTTCTTTTTCTTTCAAGAAAAATTCATTTTGGTTCAGAGCATATCTTTCTACCTGACGTGGATGAACACAGGGAATGCATACAACACATACGTTGGTTTCTTCTTGTGAAAAGCTTAAATCAGGAAAGTATTGGAAAGAGAGGACAGCTCATTACTTGTCACCTCTGTCTGGGCATGAAGCAGCAACAGGGGATACACATCATAAAGTCACCCCAAGACATTAATATATAGAAGCTAAATCCTTCTTTCAGCATGGAACTTGTCAGAACAGCTTGTGCATTCCCCTGGCCTAGCCACAAAGACTGGGAAGACCACATCCAATCACTGACTTCTACTCCACTGGCAGAGCCTCCACTTTCAGAGCAGATGGGAATAAGAGACGGAAAATATTTTGTCTCTAATACAGGCATTTTTTAATATGCAGCTGCTGACAAACCTAAGCTCTAGTAATAGTAAGTTCCTTTTGGAAGACAGATCTACAATGGGTTTTGGTAGAAAAAAAAGTTAGTTTATTGTATTTTGCTAAGGTTTAGAAGAAATCCTGCAGGAATGTCAAGCACCTGGATTATCTAATCTGTTGCTATGACTGGTTGAAGATTTTTAATTATCAAGAAATGGCTGATTTTGCAAAAAAAGCTTCTGGCCAAGAAATGAAATCACAAAACCAGCTGCATCATGTGTTTCATTTGGATTGCTCTACTGCTAAGCCCTAATTCTGTAATTTTTAGACTGACATGGAATAGTCTTGGGGGGAAATAAGATACCTCTTGTCTTCATTTCACAAAACACTAGTACCTCATCCTGGTAATTTCTCTGGCTGATGTCCAACATGAATTCTGCTGTGTCTTCATTGAGAGGAAAATATTGCCAGCATTCAAACCTGTTCTGCCTGACCAATGTAACCAACAGGATTGGGAAAAGTGTACTAAGTCTAAAATGGGTTATAGATGGATGGCCAGCAATCTTAATTATTGGGAGCCTTTCAGACAAACTCTGTTTCACCATCAAAGTTACAAAAGTTCATGAAAGCAGCATTTTACCTTTAACCTTACAAAGAAACTCAAATTCGTTTTATGTCTCTATTCTTCCACTGTGCTCTGCCAAAGTGGTGAGGAAATCTGCCTGTCTGTTCTGCCTGAGGTGAGAGGGTGTCTTCACACCTTTTCTTCCACCTGTTGCAGACAATGACTTGTGGTCTAAGTTCTTCCTTCCTGGATCCTGTTATCTTTCATGAATTAAAATAAAGTCTAAAAATTGTGTGTAATGATTGCATGTTAGCAGCTTTTCTCAAATTACTGCCTATAAGAAATAAATAGTAGTGGTTAGTGATAACATTTTGTGTTTTCTCTCTGCTATTGATATCAGAGCACATCTTCAAGATAGGCAAATATTATAGCAGATGAGGCTTGGCAAAAGCTGCAGTAGAGATAGGTAGAGGTATTCTTTAAGCCTTTGCTAATTGCTGTGAGTTACTTTCCAATATCCTAGTATCAGCAGCCCATGTGAGGCTCCCTAGAGTACTTGGAAGTGGCAGGGTGCTTGGGGCAGTCAGTCAGGTTTTGTTTCTTCAAGAGTCGTAGAGGAAGGACAAGTGCTTGCTCCTTACACAGTGAAGTTGTACTCAGGATGCTGCACAAAGCAAAGGAAGTCTCCAGAACCCCTATCACTTCAGAGATAATAATTCAGCTGTTCTGATTTGGTCTCCAGGAGCACCTGCCTTTCCCCCTTGAGTGCGCAGTGAAGCCTAACCTGGGTTCTTAAATCACACACGTGGAAGCACCTAGGCAAATACCACTAACCCATAGAGTGCTAGGGTAGAGGTAAAGTTCAGGCTACATCCCATCTTCCAGCTTTTATCAATAAAAAGATTTTTTTGAAGTTAGAACTCAATCTTTTTCATTATTTAAAGAAAAAAACACCCCATTCAATCTCCTTCAGACTCAGTCCCTCAGTGTTGCCAGCTCTTCTGCTTTTTACTGTCTTCTTACTGTAAGATAGTGACAGTCATCTGTGAGCAATGTCACTGTCTGTGGAGAGGTGTTATTTGGTGAAAATTTTTAGAGGTATAGATCTCCTGGAGGGTGAAATACCCAGCTAATGGAATTACATTGGTTTCTACTAGCCAAAGATGCAACTCTGATGTGTGTTCTCTCTCTTTTTTTTTTAATAGTGCAAGTAATCTTTTCCACATGTGGGCTGTTCCACAATTTCTTCCACATCTAGTGACATGGGGCAGGCAGGACAGTCTGATCAGAGTTTCTGGTCATAAACCTTGTCACACTGCAGATCCTGGTTGAAAAGTCTGCTCCTGAAATTGTTCAGGGCAACCAAAGGAATTGGAGACTTTGGAGACCATGCTAAGCAGGTCAGCCTTGCATGTTCTCAAGTCCAAACACGGGATTCCAGCCCTGCCAGCTGAAAGCTACGGGGTGTTTTGTAGAGAGGAGCAGTGAAGCCTGAGCACAGATTTCAGTCAGTAATCATGAAGTAAAAGAGAGCTGCCTTGAGGTTTTTACTGTGATTTGGGAGTTCCATAAGTTCAGCAAATGTATTTTCTGGTTCCTTGGCCATCCCTTTTGCTATTATATCTAAAGATGGAATAGGCTGGATGGGTAAATTTGGGACTACCTAGAATTTGTTTTGCTTGCTGCAACTCAGCTTTTATTCTTTTGGGGTGGGTAATTTCCTATGCAGCATAACTGGTCACTAACAGTGGACGCTGTAGTCAAGAGCTGTTTAAAAGTAAGGTGAAGAACATCTGTAGTTTTCACAAGGTTAGATTTTTTTTTAAAACAACAGCAGTTTTGGAACATCTGCAGCCATATCATGTCAGCTGATTGAGCCACTGCAGAGAATAGCTTTGGCTTGACTGGTAGCAGCAGGCCTCCAGAGAACATTAATGACATCTGGAATGGGGTACAATCCATGTTTCCACTGTGATGAGGTTTGGTGACTTTTGCTAATCTCAGTCTGATGCTTGTTGAGCCTAAATATAGTGCCTGGAGAGCTTTCATGTTTGTAACATTTGATAAATTGTACTAATTTAGTTAACCTCAGCACTTCCATTAGAAGAATCCTGATAATTCTGAGGAAAAACATGGATGCTTTGTTTGTAAATAATATATTGGGTTTTTTTTTTTCCTAATGCTTCTAGGCACACACAGAGCCATACCTACTGTCACAAATCCTTTGAACAATTCAGTACCTATTCAGGTATGCAGATGTCAAGTCCATATGAGAGGAATGGTCTTATGAGTCTTGCATTTGAGCTTTCTAAACACAGTACAGTTACCATAATTGAAGTGACAGAATCAGAGGAATTAAACAAGTGGAAATTCAAGGAAGAGGAAAATAAACACCTGAAGTCCTCCCTAAAGCAGGAAAAAAGAAGTTAAGATGATAAATGGGGAAGTGTCAGATTTCTTTGGTTTTTTTGAGCAGTTTACATGGGTTAAAGCCGTTGGTTTTGTCTGGGTGCAAAATCAGGCCATCAGTGTGTGACCCTAACTTCCAATAAGTAGATGGGAGAATTGCATTTTCCTTGAAATTGACTCCTCATTTTGTTGGTGTAATTATATCTGCCTACTTTATAATGTCTTGTGCAAATAGACTGAAATCACTGATGAAAGGAAGGGGTTTTGGTCAACTACTTAAATAAAGTGAAAATAAATCTCTTGAGGAAAAAAAAAAAAGTCTTGTTTATTTCTTCAGGTGACTCCAAATTTATTCACTGAGTGCTTTTTTGTCACTGTTCTCTGGACTAAGTGGATCTGGCTTTCAGACTTTTTCCATGTTCCTCAAATATACCTGGCTTCTGGCAGATTAAGGGGAATGAGGATGTTAGAGAAGTGTCTTCACAGGGCTTTGCTGCCAGGATGGATTAAGCCTCTTCTTTGCTTCTCATAGATGCTATGAGGTTTTGTTTTTAAAAGCTAAGCTGTTACAGGCCTACTTGATACCTTTTGCATATGGACAGAGCATCCTTGATAGCTAACTCATTATCTCAGGTTGGGAAGCTTGCCCTCAACAAACATTTAATGCACAGAGCAATGTCTGTTGACTGTGTGCAGTCCTGGCCCATCTGCTGGAGTGGCAAGGTGCCTGCTCCTTGGGGTACAGCTTTGAAGGGATGATGGGTTTAATTTGGTGTGGTCTGGCACAGCAGAAATGCCATCACCTCTTTGAGAGGCACTTTCTGTGAGCTGCGCCATCTCATTGTGCCTCTTGATACCTCATTCAGAGTCTCTTTTGTAACAGGTCTGGGAAAAGGAAAGACAGAATTCAAAGTCAGGTATCCAGGTTGGTGGTGATGTAGTTTATTTTCATAGATGTCAGTTAAATAAAGTCCTCACAAAATACAAAAACGCCAGGCACTCAGTGTAACAGGGATGTCCATCTGTGATAACGGCTCCAGGAGAGGCAACTGCTCCGGAGAAATCCAACCATTTTTTCCATCACAAAATATTTTAGCTACCTGTCTGTTCTAGCCATTACTTAGTGACTGCATTTGTTTCTTTTGAGTTCTGAGCAGCAGTGCATACATTATACCTGGTTGTGTTTTGAAAGTATATAGAATATGTCTGATTTTAACCAAGTATCATCTCTGAAGGCCAGATTGAAGTACAGTAGTCAACTGCAAGTATTTAATCAATTAAAAATTCTGATCATCACTTTGCTGATGAAGAAGGCACTATCTCAGTAGACATGTAATTTCTTAGTAATTTCATTACAGAAATGGGGTTTCAAGATGTTGAGAAAAGCATAAGTGATGTCCCACAAAGTTGATGTCATTATTTGGGAGATGTGAGATTCAGAAGTGGGTTGGAGCTCCTCATGCAAGTATCAGCACTGATTCTGATTCAGGCTGGTTCTTGTACAGCGTCAAGAGTCGCTGGTGAGCTTTAGGTATGTGAAATCCGTAGGCCTTTTGATTTAGGACGTGAAATGTGTAGGCTCTCAGATTTAGCTCTTATGCATTGGATTGTCCTCTATAATAAATACACAATGCCACTTTCTTCCTTTATGGCAATAAGGCACTTTGTCCTATGTTCATGACCTCTAAGTATCCCAAAGTTCATTTTCCTAAGTGAAACAGGCAGAGTGACACAGTTCCCTGTCCCTAAGGAACCAGCAGAGCTGCTGTGAACCAGGTGTTCAATTCCCATCAGCTTTGTGGTGTCATTCCAGCTGTGACATGTATTGATAAAAGTGACAAGGGAGTATGCGGGGTTTGGTGGCTCACAGCTGATTTTCTGTGGGTATTCTTTGTCTGCTGCACTGGGACAGGAGGAGAAGGGGGTGCCTGTGTGGACTTCTGTGGAACTGTTCCTGGAGAGAGAAGGAAAGGCTGTGAGCAGCTGGAAATGGTGAGAAAAGGAACCCGCTGGAGCTCAGACTGGGGCCCATCAGTGGGACTGGAGCAGGCAGGGCTAAGGCAAGGGCAGGAGCTAAATGCAGAGACTCAGAGGTGAGTGAGGGGATAAAGTCTGTGCACCTTGGGAGTTGCTGGCCGGCTCTGAGAGGCAAGATGATTTATTTACATACCTAAGGAGCACCTTCTCGGTGCTCCTTAATTAGTCTTAGAAAATTGATAACATTTTAATATAATTTTGATTCTGAAGGTCAGTCTAATATTGTATTGCATGATGCTAAATTGCTCTTCTCACAGTTAGGGGATATAATTAAAAGCACAAGCATGCTGGTTTTGATTAAGAGTTTATTTTCTTACTAACTAAGAAAAATTGAGTTTCATGGAAATAATTATGGGCCTTTAGTTATGCTGTTTCTTAACCTCTTCTTTGCCATTAAACTACTTTTGTGTGAGTGCTTGGAACAAAGAGGTATCAGCAGAGCAGATGCACATGGTGCTTCCTCTGGGAGTCTTTGTAACATCTTTCCCAGGAAACCTACTATGATACAAGACAGGGAATTTTCTAGGACTTAGCTGGTACCACCAGTCATCTGGGGACTCCACAAAACCTCTGTTGCTATCTCTGGCATAGTTGTTTATTTCACCAGTTCTACCCATTGTACTGCAGCAATTTCACACAATTAAAACTTATGCTGAAACACAAAGGCAGAGGACCAAGGAACTTGATTATTCTTGTAAGGATTTACTCCCTCAACGCTTAATTTTTGTTTCATTCATTATTTTGTTTTTTTTGCATACAGCAGAGTTGAGGCACGTGGTCAAAGCCTAAACAGAGGTGTCTTTTCCCAAGCCTCCACTTCTCAAACGCATCTGTGCCATGGTGCCAGCCCTGAGAATGAGTGCAGAAACATCTCACTTTCAGTGTGAAAGTAAAATAAAGGAGAAGTGTTTTTTAGCCAAGAGTGTCATAGGGGAAATGTAGCATGAAATGTGATCCCGATGGCTTAAGTACACATAGGGAAATAACAGGAAATCCACACTATTTTAATTTTGTAAAATTCATGGTTCTTAAGCTGTGTTTGGAATTCCTAGGGATCTGGCTCAGGATTTGTGAATGCGTCAAAGAGGCAGTACTGTGCTGTTTTAAGTAACCCAGATCTCACTTATTCACACCATGTAGTTGCATGTCACAGAGGGCTGTTTTCCTCTTCTGTTTTCTCCTCTTTGTGTTCTGTTCTAGAGCTGGATTAACCTGATGTTTTCCAGGAAAATGAATGTTACACATCTTGGGGTGGAAACTTACTAGTAAAGCACATTTTAAATGTAAGAAAAGGAGCTAAATTTTCTCTCTGTATATGTTTACATTAGCAGCGTAACAAAAATTATTACAATGTCATGACAAATCATGAGTGACTTTATAGTGAGTTTTCTAGTTAGAATAACATTTGCAATTATAGGACATATTTGAGCTATTTCACATCAACTCCTTTGTAGCAATGGAAAAGATTATATTTGATTCAGGACCTGTTGGATGATGTTAGAAAGCTCAGTAATTTTCCTCTTACTTGTAGCAGTTTCCCGGGGCAACTGAGGTATTCCTGACTGTTATTAGCAATCAGTGAGAGCAGTGTGAATGTGGTCAGGATTCTCCTCTGCCCATACAAGGGGGTCCTGCTTCTGATAGCAAGGAGGGTGGGTGGCTGGGTGCCACGGCAGCTCTCAGTGTTTATTGTGCTCAGTGCATGGGGCATCTTAAACTTGCAAAGCTGTAGGAAATGAGTTAGGTCAGACAACATCTCTGAACTGTGATTTGAAGGTTAAAAAAGACTTTAAAATGCTTTCCTGGGTGCAGAAATATTGTAGTCTGTTTTGCTGCTGAAGTAGGTTTGAAGGGAAGCAAAAAAAAAAAAAAAAATCCTTGTGGCTATAGACTGTATATGAATTGGGCTCAAAAGAGAGACCACTTGTTCTTATGGACTGACAGGTATTTTCAATTTTTTTGCAGCATGATTTCATTACTCATAGTTACCTAGATTTATTTTGTCCTGCTGGAGGCACTTACTTGGCACAGGGGTAGATTTAATTTTAATAGAGGTGTGGACCTGGCTGTAGTTATGGTACTATTAGTCTGGGGTGAAGAAGGGAAATCAAACTCAGATTGTTGATTTGCCTCTTGGCTGAGAGCTTATCAAGAGGGAAATAAATTTGCAGTAATGAAAGCTGTTCTTGACATTCCCTTATGCAGAGGAGACAAAGGTGATGATGAAATGGAGGTTACACATTAAAACTTCATAGCCAGAGGAAAGAAGAAAGGACACAGCAGGATGATGCCTGTCTGTCCCATTGGATGCTTCTGGTATTTGACTCTATTATGGACTCCAAAGAATTGAAAGATAATTTTTCTGCTTCTAAAGGGTAGGATATGTGGTGCCAATTTCAATTATTTGTACAGTTTAGTTGCGAGGTCATGAACACATCCCTGGTTAGCCTTTATGCTCTAATTTGGATTCCCTTTTAATAACTCAGGTTAAACAAGACTGTAGGGTCAAATAAAGAACTGACTGGATTTTCCACTCATTCTTGTGCTGAAGAGAAGAAAGTTTTCTTAGAAAGATTATAATTTGTATACAGACTCTTCTCCCCCCCCCCCCCCCCCCCTTTGTTAAATGAAGTTTTTTTTAGGAGAATTAATGCAAACCTAGACTGGTTCAAAAGGGAAATAAGGACTGTGGTTATGCACACATACCTAAGAGTTTTGTAACTCTGCAGTAACACATACTTTGAAGAAAAGTGAGCCATACTATCACCATCCTGTGCAGTGCCATGATTTGGGTATCAGTAGAGTAAAGGGTTTTCATCTACTTCCTGAATCAGGCCGTGATAAGCCAGTGGAGAAGCTGGTGATGAATATGTGATATACATGGGAAATGCAACCATTCTGAAAGAGAAGTGACTGCAATTCCTGTTTTGGTGATGGCCTAGAAGGGGAGAACAACACTGCAATCTTATCCATTGAAGAATGTATTTGAGTACACAGAAATGCAGTCCCTGATCTTCTTGCTGGGGGTTCTGTTGCACAGAGGGGTTCTGTATCTTTACAAGACTGCATTTCTCTGCTTTTTGCATTTCCAACTACTTCATGCTATGTAAAAATTAGTTGTATGAATTCTACAGGAATATTGGTGAAAAGATGGGAACTTAAGAAACAATGCAGTCCAAGGAGGCTCCCACTGAACTGTGCACCACTTCAGTTGTTTGTCTAAGCTATCTTTAAAGATTACCCATGATGGAGACTCCATAAACTTCTGCAGCAATGTGCTGTTCTGTCGTTGTGTTTAGAAATCTTTGCCCTATATCTAATCCTTTTCCTTACTGTTTCATACACAAAACACATGGGAAGCAGCACATTCCCTTCTGTTCACCAGCCCTTTGCACACTTGGAGGTTATTGTCACACAGCCCTTTCACCCTCTCCTCTAGAATAAACAGCTCTGGCCTTTCAATCATCCTTTGCAAGTCCCATTTTCTAGAAGTTAAAAGATAATGCACTTTCTTGATGGGCCACATGGGAGAAGGAGGCTGCCAAGTGAAATTCTGTGAGAAATTATTCATACTCCAAGATGTGCTAATGAAATATTTCATAACTTCATTAATATGATCACCAGCATGGTATCTTTTAGATTCATGGAAGTTTGCTTTCCTTCAGTGTGGTGCAAATGAAGTTGTTAAGTTTGTTTTTATGAGAATAAGTGTTGTAGCATAAATTAAAATAAACAGGCTGGAAGTGTATGTGCTGGATGTAGCCATTAGTGCCAGCAAACAGCAGTACATGTGGCAGTAGCTCAGTGTTCAGCTCACCAGGGCACTGGGGGCTGCAGGCTGGAAAATATCAAGGCTCTATTGATATTAGAAATGCCAGTCTCTCCTTTTATCATAATCTCCATCCAAAGCCTGTCTCTCTGATTGCAACCCTGTTGATTCCATTGGTGATGCTAGTTTTTAAGTGTCAGCTGCCCCTTTAGAAGACAAATGAGACCACTAAAAATGCTGTTAGAGGCATGTAGTAACTTCTAATATTTTTTGCATTGACACAGCTTGACTGAGACCTATTGGTGTCTAATTCTCTCCCTCCTCACAAGCTTTTCAGTGTTACCAGTTGTGTTAATGAGGCAACCTCATTAACAAGCCTCATTAACAAACCTCAACCAAGACATTAATTTTTTTTTTTTTTGATTCTTACCTCAGGACATCAGAGTAAGATTGAGATTTTTCCAGCATAGTATGCAAATGATTAATATAATCTTGGTTTCAACTGTACTTTTGTCTCCTTAGTGCTTCCTCTTCCTCATCTTCTTTTCCCTTTTTCTTTCCCTGTTTCTTCTCTTAACCACTTGTAACTGCTACTGCACAGCCCTCTGGGGATGTCCTAAATCTGAGAGGGATTTCACGGAGACTTTTTATCATGAGGCCTCTCAGAGGTATATCAAGGCCTCTTTTTCACCCCTTGAGACTGACAGAAGGACCAACAGGAATAAAATTTGTTCTCTTTAGGGAAATGGAAGTGAATGAGCTGGTGCTGTGTGAAGCTTTTTCTCTTCTTTTTCTTTTCCTCATCCCACATGCTGTATGTGGCTGGTAGGTACAGCAGGACCTTGGTATGTTCTCAGCCAAGAAGCAGCTGTCTCTGTAATTCATTTCGTAACTCCTTTGATGCTTCCAGAGAAGTGAAGGATCTGGGAGAGGCATGGAGACAATCTCTTCTGATAAAAGAAAGAGGAAGTGCTCACTGTTGTGCTCCTCTTCTTGTGGTCTGTTAGCAGATGCTTATCAGATATGGTAGGATCTTGTTTCTCTCAGTACAGACTTTGTATTAACATGTTATGTCCCTGTGGCTGGCGAGTCTGACAGGAACCTGCAAAGCTGGCTTCAGAGGCAGAAATACTCTGTCTGGGGTGTCCCTTATGCCTCTTAATCATATGGTCTGCATCTCTTCTGCTAAAGAAAAATCCTCTTACTTCTCTTGCTGACCGGGTTGAACAGTCTGCTTTCCTTTTGGAAAGGGCTTTGCTATTGTTTTTGAAGACTCTTGATCAAATAATGGCTGTCAGATTTGTTGGACACAGAGCTCTGGTGCTATGCTTAGTGTGGGTTTCTTCCACACGTTGATGATGTCCATGACCAATCCATCTGTCCCACACAGAGGAGCCTGGAGCTATGTTTAAAACTTGTTGCTGACTGCTGCTGCTTGCACAAAGTGTGATGGCTTTGACTTGTCCCTCATGTGTGTCTCACAAAGAGAAGTTAGAGCAAGAAAAATGATCCAAATGATTTGAATCTTGTTCCTAGTTCTTTTTCTACGTTAATTCCAATTAAATATCCACAGGTAGCAGACAAAAGAATTAGAAACACATAAGGAGATTGATATAGAGCTATGAAGCTGTTCCTGTAATAATTGATTTAGAATAATTGAATCATTTTCCTGTAGAAATCTCTTCTTCCGCAGAACGCTATTATATTCTGCAATACCTTTTGTTCCTTTAGTTAATAGAGCTATATAACAAATGCATATCTGCACTGGCAAATGCAGACCATTTGAACTCTAAAATATTAATTTTAAATGTACCTATGGCTATTTTTAATAGTAATTTAAAATGATCCTAAAAAGCACATGTTGAGATAATGAGATCCATAAATACTGGTTGGCATTATTGATTCACATGTATTGCTTCCGTAGATTACTTCCATTTTCCACATTTCTTTTCATGTCTATATTAATCAGGGGGCTGGATTTTAAAGGTATTTATTTATACTGAGCCTTGTGTAAATACAATGAAATAAATTTCTCCAGTGGGAACAGAATAAAGCTGGGGTTTACCATTTTGGAAAAATTAAATGCCTAGTTTTTGTTTAAGATTAAGGGAAAGTGTTTAACTTATTCTGCAAGCAGGGATAAGTAACTTCTGCGTTTCCAGAAAACTTGGGGGAGCATTCCTTATTTCTTGCAGTCTCTGCAGAAGACCCTGCAAAGTCATAAAGGAAAGGCAGAAACGTGCTATAGGGATGAAAATAATTTTTAGTAGAAACAAAGCAAACTGGTGCAAGCTGTCCAATACACAGCATTACCTCAGCTTCTCTGAGCAAGTGAAATCCTCCAGCAGCTGCAGGTACAGTCAGAACATTGGGGTTACTTTTATTGTCTTTCAGTGTGATATTCTGTTTCTCCTTCCTCCCTGTGTCATTTATCCAAGCAAAACTCTGGCCTTATGAAAACAGTATAGGAAACACAGACCTCATCTAACTTGTGTTCATGGAGTGATTCCATTGTACCACCTCATGGTTCTGCAGGGAGTACTTATTTTCCTGCCAGGACTGTTTATTTGTTTGTTTTTGTTATATATAAACCTTTTCCAAAGTGATTTTGTGATAATTAGTAAGACATGATGAAAGATTGTTAATACTTGGCAGCTGCCATGGGCACCAAAACAACCTTTACAGCTGACCCCTGTCAGAGCAAAATGCATCCTCATTAGAAGAAGTGAGGATGTTTCTACCACATTGTTAAAAGCTACTCACCTATGATTGGATAAATACTTGTAAAGAACAAGCAGGTTATACAGGGACTTTGAATGATGGTCTTCTCTAGGTTTAAGAACTATCATGTAAAGTGTCATCAGACTTGCTTGTCACTCCCCCCTCTGCAGAATAGCACTGCAGGCAGAACAGGAATGGTAGAAAATTACTTTTTTCCATGCTTCCCATCACTGCTTTTTAAAAGCAAACCTCTTTGTCAGACTCTTGCCTGGTTAGCTGATTAGGTTAAATTCTGCAGGGAGCTTTATGTCCCAAAAGTATTTTCATGTCACATAGGCTTTACGTTCTCTCAGAATTCTGCTAAAATAATTTGGGAATGTATGACTACATAGAAGTAATTTGTAAAAAAATCCTATCTTGTGATGTTTTTCGCTTCCTAAACTTAATATTAAAAATCATTATATTTTTATTTCTATGCTATGTTACAATTGCAGAAGTGAGACTGAATTCTAAGGCAATGTAGTGTATGCACTTTTTGTATTAGTCTGTTTTTATTTTTGTTTTATTTCTTATACTTCTACACACAGAATAATATGGCCCATGATCACCACCCAGTCAGAAGGTGGGAATGATGGGATGGGCAGTGGCATGTTGAGTTACACCCAAGCCTGTTAGTCTTCAAAGTTCTTAATGTAAGGGGCATACATTTCAAATGGAATGAGTGTCCTTCATGTTCCTTATCTGCTTTGAGATTGACAGGTTGAATTACTCACAATGCATGTTTTCCATTCATAAAGATTTTTCCTCAACAGGGAAAAAGGAAAACAGAGAGACAAATCTCATGTGGAAGAGATGACACGTCAGCATTTTGCTTTATTGGCCATTGATGGTACAGTAAATCACTAATAGCAGGTTTAGAGCCTAGGAAGCAGCACTATTGATCTCCTGGAGTCCTGTTGCCAGAAATTGTATTAAAGAGCTTAACACGATGATGTGTAGCCTTGTGGCAGCAACGTAGCCAAGAGCAACCCTTCCTAGAGATCAGCAAGCTCAGAGTCCCAGTGATGTGGGGAATTTACTGGGAAGTGTGGTGCCTCTTACCTGTCCTCCTATAGACCAAACTGAGTATCAGAAGTATTTACACATTCAGATTTTCAGTGTTTCCAAAGTAATTATCCAAAAGTAGAATAATTCATGTGTTTTCTTCTTTCTTTCCCTCTCCCCTGCATTTTGAATGACAGGAAATGCAAGTTATATGTTTCTGTTTATCATCCACTTTTAAAAAACTAAACTGTAGAAGGTGAATGCAAATGTGTAGTAGGACTTCAGCTAACTCACATTTGGGATTGTCAGTATCTGAAAGGAACAGCTTGTTGCAACTTATTACTATTACAATTTAGTCAGCGAAGTATGCTGTAACAGTTGTAGATGCAAAATTAGTCTACACCAGTGAATTGTTCCAGATTTATACTTGACCCTCTAGTAAAACAGGCTAAATAACACTTACTGAGAGATGTTTAGGTCTTTTAAGTTGAGTTTAAAAAGAAACACTCCAGTTACTCCCCTTTCCGTGTTTAAATGCAGATTTTCAGTTTTTCAGTCATGTAGGAAATTTTAAATGCTTAGATATGTAAGAATGCTTGCACTTCAAAATGCTTGTACTGTAGAAGCAGGCCCATGAAGAAATAGTGCATGAATGCCTACAGGATTGGAAGAGCATAAATAACAGTTCAAGCCTTGGTTTAAAAATTGAATGAAAATTCTGCTTAGCTTCCTAAGAATCATGTTCCATTTGTTTCTAAATGGACCTGGAGTTTTAGTAATTTGGGGACAGATTTTCAAAATATGTAGTCACCTGAAAAAAACCACACAAACAGGATTTTTAGAAGTCCGGTGTTTCACATTCCTGACTGTAGATATGTAATGTAAGTATTTTTGAACCCCTTCAAGACATCAATTACTGTCATTAGGTGTTAGGGTCTACTCATAGTGTCTCTGAAACCTGATTCTTAGTTACTTCAAAAAAAATCACCTAATTCTGCTTTAGAGATTCTGCCTGTTTAGAGATTCTACAAATGCAAGCCACAGGATTTATTTCTGAGCAACCCTTTTTACAATCTAAGCCATATAAAACAAAGGAAGAATGTGCTTTTTATATAAAATGTACCTTTTTTTTTTTTTTTTTGGTAAATACAGCTATTCTCTGGTAATCTAGTACTTAACTGGAAGGGAATTGCTGCTGTTTCTCATGCCCTTGCCCATGGAGGAATGTGTTTTGGTAGCAATTAGAGATGGACAGTTCCCTGAGGCACTGAGCTCTTAGGTGTTTAGCTTTAGTCACCCTTTGTGTTAACTTTGCAAATCACTCAATTTTCCAGAAGTGGATGGAACTGCTCTTAAATGGGGTGGGAATACTCTGCTATTTAAGGTCCTTTGTTCCTATTTAGAGCTCAGAAAATAAACAGGTATCAAAAGCAAAAAAAGATTATGGCAAAAATGTTAATTAAAATCTACTCCAGGTCCTCAATTAAAGCCTTAGACCAATGCAAAAAGTTGTAGTGATTTTTTTTTTCCTGTGATTTTGTCTTTTTCTCTGTGCTAGTCTTTCCTTTCTAATAAGAATGTGTTCTTATTTTCACACAAGTGTCAATTTTATGTGCATTCATACTGCCCTTCAAAAGTTATTCTGATTAATAAGGCAGCTGTCTCAAGGATTGTGGCTCTTCTTTCCCATGTGCTCACACATCCCTTTCTACAGGGGTCAATGTAGCTTCAGCATAATTGAAAAACATTTAAATTGAAAAATATGGCTTTATTCCCAATAACTGCTGTGATTGTGAGTCACAAGTCAGTGACTAAAGCTAGAAGTACTGCTCTGTAGATTTCAACACTTCATCTCTTTAGTTTTCATTTCATTCTATGTTGTTCAGAAAAAAAGCTGTATTTTTCTTCAGAGAACAAAACCCTCCACATCCACAGTCAAGATCTGCCTTTAATCGTTGGAGAAATGGGAGCTCTGATGTATGTTGGTGCCATTAATAATATTTGGATGTGCACCAGACTTTTTCAGCAATGATCTGTGTTTGCAGATGGCTGAGTGCACTGTTTTAACCAGATATTCAGCATGTTTTTATTAGATTATTACCTAGAAAACAGAATATGAAACAACCATGAGACTACTTCTTTCTGAAAAAAACCCACAAAAACCCAAACCCAACAACAACAAAACAAGTCCTTTCAGTAGGAGAAGGTTCATGAAGTACTTTGTGGCTGGTGTTACAGCTTTTCCTACAGAAAGCAGCAGAAGCTTCATGAATGTGTTCATTTCCACTGTTACATTTGCTCTCCTCCCCATCTCTTGGAGTGCAGCACCAGCTTTGGAATGCACATTTTCAGGTTGCAGGACCAAGGTATTTTTTCTGCTACAATGATTATATTGTTTCTCCTCAGTTGAAATACAATAGTAGATTGTGGCATAACTAGGTTAAATCCTTAGATATGGAGACCTTTTAACCATATGGAACACAGACTTGTTTTTTAATTTCTGTGGATATAAGTAAAGCTTTAGCATGGTAAGAGAGCACAGCTATGGGATAGAGACAGCCATAGCTGTGCTCTGTGTTCATGCTGGGTTCTGTATCCTCTGTCTGTCATGCAAACTGGAAACATGTGGTAATCACGTCTGTAGATTTTGTTATTGCTGTATCCTCTAGTTCTTTTTTATTTGTAATTTTAGATGGACTCAAAGCTCTAGCCCTGGATTTACAGTGGCATGTTGTGCTGCTGATTGCTCACAAAAGTCATCACAAAACAGCCTGAGAAGCTTCTCTTGTGAGAGAAATGATGTGTTTGTAATTCGGAAGTTAGGCAAGTTTCTAAGAGCCATAAGGTAACATTTTAAATGAAAACACCGTTTTTGGTTTTTTTTTTTCTGGATAATGATTGTACATTAGGCAGAGTCTCACTGAGGGAGCTTAAGAAAGGGTGTGTTTCTTCTGCAAGAAAAAAATGCTGCTAAGTCTGAGCACTTCTACCACGTTAAGCCAAGAGTTCTCTTATGAATCCGTTTATAACTTGTGGAACACAATGTGTTTTTTCTGCTCTGCTGAAAGGGTGGAAAAGCAGTGGGAAGAGTTCAAAGACTTGCTAAGTTCCTTGAAGTTTAATGGAAACACAAGCGTTCTGAAGAGATGGGACACAAACATGTGCAATGGGTAGGAGAGCTGTAGTTCTGCCTTCAGGCATGAGAGGAATGATGGAGGATGAGTGTGAGGGACAAAGTACCACCTATGAAATGCTTTGCCTATCTTTGTACTGCAAGTGGGACTGTGAAACAGCCAGTTGCACTATTGCAAGGTGTTGTGCCAAGGGCCAAAGGCCATATGGGCTATCTATAGCTTTGCCTAGAAAATATCAGCTTAGGACTTTTGTTAGAGAAGGTGAGAAGCAGTAGGAGCTTAGGTATTATTCCTTCAGCCACTGTTTTGTGTGTCCCTGCACACTCTTACGGAAGGCCCTTCTGTTAAGGGGATGAGATGTCTTTTAAGCATTTAGTGTGGTAGAATTATAGAGGAAAGTTCTCTTAGTGTGCTGGGCCCTCTTCACACAGGGCAGTGTGGCAGGAAGATGAGCCTGAAGCCATCTTTGCAGCCTAAGTTCTTCTGGTGACTGTGCAGTCTTAGCAGAACATGAAAGAATCACTAAGAAAGCCCATTGTACAGAATGTGGAAGTTGTTGTGGAGACTCGTCACTTTTATATCATCCTGACACAGATCACCAGGCGTGTCCAGAATCACATTTAATTTTGAACTGATTTTGAAAGGTTTGGGGTGTCTTTTGGGGAAAGCTGGAGATGCAAGAGCCGTGGGTAGTCACTGTCTTTATAGAGATAAGGGATTCACGCAGTGGTACAAAGAATTAAAAATAGTTGCCTGCAACAATTATTAGGGTATTTATTTGGCATTTTCCCCTAAAATTTCTATGTGATAATTCATTTTAAAAATACAGTTTTTGATCCAATGTTTTTTCTGTCACCATGGATTGACTGCAATTAATGAGGTAGCTAGAGAGTTATTCAGACCACACAAATGAGGCAGTTATCCTGTGAGCTGCTAAGATTAACCCTTGAAAAAATGGCATCAGTTCAAAAATGCAGGTAGACATATTTTGTTGCCTGACTTGCATCTAAGTGCTTGCTTGCTTCTTTTCTTGTTCTCCCTCCTCCTTCCAAGACAGTGACGTACATGCAAGACTTGGCTGAGGCACAGCTGAAGACTTCACTTTAAAATAAGTAAAAAATAAACTTAATTCACCACTGCAGTCTTTGTGCATAAGCAAGATGTTTCCTGTTATGTGGTATAAGCACTGATCCCCGAGGACATCACACCCTGTGTGTTCTTCCCTTTCAAACTGTTAACGTTTTACCAATCCCAAAGGAATACATAAATCTGTGGAACATTTTGAGTGTGGTGCCATTTTAACATGATTTTTTTTTTTTTAACGTAAAACCTATAGAAATTTCTTTGTGTTCTGGGTAAAGCCCTGATCTAGGTACTTACAGCAGGAGAAATCTTGTGGAGATGTTTCCATTTCAGCTTAGTTCCCTTTGACATGTGTTTCGTAAGGAGAGACTGACTCATACTTTACAACTTGTTGGTAGGGGACTGTCCTTGGATGTGGGACAGCTGGGGTAACGTCACTTGGTCCTGTGCACAGAGACCTTGCCAAGAGCTGGGCAGAGCAGACTCGCAGCCTTCCGTGTTCACGGGGCCACACACGTTCTTGTTTTGACCAAGTTTCTTTGCATAATGCAAACCTTAAGATTTGACTTGGAGTGGAATAGTCATTGTCTCTGGGCATTATCTGCATTCCCATTCTGCTAAATTATAGGTGGCCTTGCTTTTTCTGGGCAGCATTAGCTGCTGTTTCACTGAATGGCCCAGTTTTTTGTTCCTTGTAATGACTAAAAACCTGTGAGGAGAAGGTAGGAGAAGGGGGCATTTAGATGAAAATTCTCCAGGAGCACAGTCTCTTCCCTTAGCAGGAAAATACTTGTGAAAATGAATGAAATACCTTTTGGAATCTCATTTGGAATTATTTTCCTGCTGAGGTGACTGAATTAAAATTTTCAGTTTCATCATTCTATATGCTTATGTGGTTTAAGAAGATGTAGAATTAGTGGCTATGCTTTTTTGATATATTCTAAGAAATCATAACTTAGAGAACACGGAGGTTTTGGAGCCATGAGAAGAATTCTGAGGATCATCTATGAATAATTCAGCCACTTCTTTTACTGTGTGAAACAGAGTTGTGCTGGGAGGATACCAGCATCTTCACTTTCCCCTGAACAATAGCTCAGGAAGAGAAATGAATGAGTTAATTGAAATACATCTGCTGCTATAATAGAGTCACGTTCGGTTTGGGGATTTAATGGCCCTGAACTTAGCACTGAACAATAGATTTGCTGTCTAAACAATCCAGCTATGCTAAATTCTCTGGTTATTTCGCAAAGTATTGTTGAACAGAGCTGTTGGTTTTCTTCACTTCAACTTTTAGGTTTTTTTTCTGTCCTTCCTTATATCTTATTTCCTGAAGTTGGGAATCATGGGTTTCTTTGCTGCTTCTTTATTTCCTTTCAGACTTTATCTGTATTTCCATGCTGGAATTATGTTCATCTCATCTTCTTTGATATTATAGAAATATACAAACTCTCTGGATTCTCATCCTAGTAATTTTAAATATGTTACAGCTCTTTTGACTTCATTATATTTTTTCCTGGCTTTCTCTAAAGCAAAGGTGATTGGAACTAGGTTTCCAAACCAACCTGTGTTAAACCACAGCCACAGCAGACCAGTGAAGGCAAAGAACCTGATTGGTGGCATACATTTAAAACAGATCTTTTTTTGCAGAAATGTTCACATAAGATCAAAATCTGTAAAGACATAATTTCAAATAATCATTATTTTGGACATTTTGAAAGCATTTGTAAACCAGGCTCCCCATCTTGATTTAGGCCCCCAGGTTCAGTGGCTGGTTTTGGCAGCTCTCTAGGAGAGGCAGAAGGTTTTTTTTAAAGGGGTTCTTGTGTGAGATGGTGCTAATAATTGCTCCAAGAGGGTTAATCTTCCCATTAAAAAGCACTCACAGCTTAACTCATACAAGTGTATTGCTGGCTGCCTCTTTGGGGCCATTAGGAAGAGTTCCCAGCACTCCAGTGGGATGTTGGTGTTTTGGGGGAGCGTGTTGTGCTGCAGCAGGACTTCAGTAGAAGGAGAGCTGTGAGCATGACTTCCAGCAACCAAAGAAAAGCACTCTGTTTTCTGACCAACAGCTTCTCTTTTTTAGAAGTAGTTCCTTCTTGTGCCAAGCCTCCTTAATGTTTCCTAGAAGTGTCAGAAATTTAGGTCTCTATAAATCAGGCACTATACTGTGCTTGTCATTTATTGTGGAAAATGTCTTATTTTAAATCCTCTTGTACCTACTCTTCCTTAACAAATAAAACCCAGGTGGCATAGATATGGCAGTAGACAGCAAGAATTTAAAATTCCTGAACAGGAACAAATATATCTTAAGGGACCATATTTACTTTCAAATAATTGTAATAATAATAAACATTTTGCTTTTA
Source organism: Corvus cornix cornix (assembly GCF_000738735.6). Classification (NCBI taxonomy): domain Eukaryota; kingdom Metazoa; phylum Chordata; class Aves; order Passeriformes; family Corvidae; genus Corvus; species Corvus cornix. The sequence goes on along the minus strand of NC_046339.1, from coordinate 18,786,451 downwards.
TGTTTCCTTTTTCATCAGTAGTTCTCAAAGCACTTTTTGAAAAGAAGTTTGGCATTACTGTATTGTCTTGACAGTGGGAAAACATATGGATACCATAAGATCTGGCACCAAGATCACTTAATAGCTGGGTGGCAATTAGAGCCCAGCTCCCTCTTCAAGACTGAAATGTTTTTCTTCTCTTCTTTTTCTTAGTAGCTTTGGATTGCCAATGTATTTATTTAGGAGATGGCAACTTGACTTCACAGATTAGTGTCCAAATGCTCAAGGAAGGATGTTATTTTTGGACTAAAGTTCACTTGTATTTGGAGATGCCAAGACATTTACAGGCCCGGGAGTTCATCTGACCCTTTAAGCACAAACACAGCTCAGTTTGAGCTGCTCATTGCTGCCTTCTCTGAGAGTGAGCTTGATTCTGAGCATCAGAGACAGGCTGAAGAGAACTGTGCTGCTGAAAATGTGAGCTGGCATAATAAATATTTGAGTGTTAAAGGTGAGAGTGAGGAGACTGATAGAAGTGGATCCATCATAATTGTGCTTTCATAAAAAATGGAAAAAACTAGTATTTTTAATCCATTATTTACTCACTAGATGGCATCTAATTACTTAGGCAATTTTTAAAGTCAGTAACAGGCTCAACTAATTCCAAATTCTATTTTAACTCATGCTTAACTCTCTGTTTTCTTAGTAAAATATGATCAATTTTGATGCTTTTATGGGTAAAGTACCTTCTTGTCTGTGAGAACTCTCATAATTTATCCACTTAAATACTGGAGGAAAAAATAAATTAAATATGGTACTCATTACAGTGGTCTTTTTCCTGGTTCATTCCATGCTGTTTGTATAGACTTCTGGAAGCTGTAGGAGGAAAGCAAAGATTCAGAAGTCAATAGAGCAGCTTTGTGTCCCATCTAACATTCCTCCTTTCAGTTAAAAAGCAGTTTGGACAGGTCACAAATGATTTTGGTCTATTACTACTAATAAAACACTGTTATCAGTATAGTGATGTGGGCACAAATAATTAACTCTTTTCTTCTTGGAGATTCTTGGTGCATATAAAAGTAGTCTGTAGGTTAATCTTTCAAATATGTCAAATAGACTTAATGTACTTTTGAGCAAGAACAGTCTTGTAGCCCTTGATGCTGCTGAGATTAGTCTCAGGACTGCCTTAAATTACTCCAGCTAGTAGCTTAATTGTTTCCATATAGAACAATTCCTAGTATCAAAGGAATTCTCAATTAGGGTAAATTTGTTGTGTGATAGAATAACAGATTTAATGATAAGGGTGTTCTGCTGCATATCTCTATAAGGACAAACATTTATTCTAGCAATGAGCTTAGATTTGTTTTTCCCACATCGTCAAATATTTGGATTCTTACTTCCAGATTTGACCTGTTTAAGCTGTGGTGGTCTGGCAGGTTCTGGCTGCAGGATCTGAGCCACAGTCACACACATCTGCCTGTCAGGAATGTCAGAACTCAGAGGCTGGTTTTGGACCTATTGCTGTTTAATGTTTGTTAGTTTTTAACTGCAGAAGGCACATCTGTGTTGAACTTTGAGAACTGCTAACACTGAAGTTTTGTCATGACTCACATAACTGCAGCTACCTGAAAATGCTTTTCAGGGTTCTACAGCAAGAAAGTATTTTTGTCAGTTAATTCAATTCCCACCAGTTTTTTTTCTCCCCCACCACTCTTTTTTCCCCCCTTTTTACACCCAGAACATGCATGTGGGCTGACAAATTTTATTTCAACCATAACCCTGTGTGACTGGAAAAGAGCTGAGATATAAACTCCAGTGATTGCTTCTAAAGTGGAAGTCTTGACAGAAGTGTAAGTCTGTTACAGTGGCACTAGGGAAATGCTATTCTGGCTGATACTAATATATGATAAAGAATAGTCAAATTCTGATTACAATAAAAGGTTTTACAAAAGGCTCAGTTCTACCCCTGATGTGAAAAACTAGGAGCATCATTTTCATCTGGATTTTTGTGTATTTCAAAGTAATTTTATCTGGATCAGGAACAGAGGTGAAGATAACAGCAGCAACTGAAGAACATGATGTAATGTAGGGGTCTATTGATACATGTGCACATATCTGTCATTCAGAGGATTGTTTCATCATCCTGAGAGCCAAGGGGAACCTGCCAAAATCAGTTTCTTGTGCACTCTTTAACCTTGCTATCCCAGTGTTCATTTGCAATATTTTAAATGAATTCTGCACAAATTCAAAGGCATAAGAGCAATAATAATTCTGATCTGGGCCTCAAATCAATTTTTAATTCAGAAGAGGAAAAGAAAAGGAAAAGAGAGGTTTCTTTGGTGTTTTTTCTTCTTTTTCTTCTCCATAAAGACAGAACTTTGGTTAAGAAGCTTGTAACAAAACCTACCTGTAACCTTAGCCTGGCTGTCAAACTGTTTGTGTCTCAGTATTTTAGAGCCATCTGTAAATCTTGGGTCTCAAAGTTCCACCTCAAAGGTGATGGAGAATAGCACTAGACGTCCATTTTATTCAAGGGATAAGCAGAAGTCGGTGATGAAGTTGTGGTGACTGAGTGTAACAGAGTGAGCATCTTCCAGGCTGCTCCTTTCTTTTTGTACAGACTCGAAATAGTAAAGATTCCCCCTCATCACCAGGAAAATGATTCCAATGCCTAGTTTTCCCAACTGCTACTTTGAAATGTTTTAATTCTGGGGTAACTTGTCTCACTTCATCTCTCAGCTTTCATTTTTCATAGATTTTGTGCTTCAAGAACCATCTGGTATCAGAATCTTTTCCCTGTTATTGAATGCTTTTCAGTATCTCCTGATTAATGAGATACATGGAATTTGTCAAATTTCTCACTGTGAGGTAAAGCCTTCTTATTTTTTTTAGTGTCATGTTTATTAAATTAATACAGGAGTGGACATAACCTTTTCTTAAAAAGACTCACCCTTTGGTGAGTTCACAGGACCACCGGACCTGTATCTTTGCAAGCTGTAAATGTGTGTTTTGGAGGTTCCTACTAAGCAGCAGCAGCCATATAGAATTTAGACACTGGAGAAAGCTGACGCCTTTTACCAAATTTCCTTGGTTAATCTCTGAATGATGTACTGAAAAGAGTAAAGGAAACAGAAAAAGAATCAAATAGTCAGAAGTCTCATCAGATTTTAAATACAGCTTCAATTTTAATTTATAAACACTACTAACCAGCAAAAAGGAGGTATTCAGAGGTTAACCTAACTTCTGATGACAGCAGATTCTTAAGCAGCTGAAAACCTGCAATATATTTTGTTCGTTCTGGTAGAGTAGGCTAATTATGAAACCATATGGGAGACATTGGAATACTGTGTTACACACATATTTGATGTGGAGTGATGCCTTTTAAATAGAATTAAAAAAAAAATCACTGAAATTTCAAAAGACTATCTTTTTCATCAGTTATGGATCAATCTCAGCATGGTAAAATGTGAAAAGAAAGTTCCTAAACTAAAAAATGAAAATGGACTCATAGACACTACTGAAAGACCTCCCAGTAAAAAGACAAAGTTGACAAATTTTAACTGGGAAAGGAAAGATTTGAGTCAAGACTACTGAGTGTGTGACAGTGGGAGAGTTGTTCAGTTGGGTTAGTGAAGGACTCAACCAACTAAATGCTCTTGTGGGATAGTATATTACTAATTAGTTTTTTTCTTTGTTAAGTTAACCTCCCCTAATCCCCAACATGCTCTCAAAAATAAGTGAACTTGATTTTATTGTAAGTTTAGTAGAAATTACCATTACATGTCCCATTAATTTTATCTGAAAGTTGAGAAGCACTTTAGGGTAGCTACAATTTCTTTACATAAAGGTAAAGTATTGTCCATATTGTGTTCTCATGAAGAATAGGCAGGCCTGACCAAGGAAGGGGGCTATAAAGCTGTGTTGGCTGCCATTATTAATCTTATTTTCTATATGTATCTATGAAAAGCTTTTCCATTATTTTGCTGAGGGGTCATGTCAACCTGCATCAAATTATTTGTTCATTCTCCATTTGTTTGCCTTCCAAAATGTTTTTGGTTGCTTTCTTTCTCTCCTTCCATTTTCTTCCCCGTTCTCTGGAACTTCTCATGTTCCAAAAATTGCCAAACTTAGCAGGAATGCTTTAGACTTCCAGTGTTATTCTGGGGGGGGAAATTGCCTGATTTTGTATAGTTAAGAGCACTGAGTTACTTTTTGCCAATTCGGACCTGTACTTTTGAGGGCTCTCAGTGAAAATGAGGGACATCACCAATTCAGAAGCCAAGAACACTTTTGCAAGTGTGTGATTGTGTAAGTGACTGGTTTCCCAACTTGAAGACCAGAGCCAATGCCATTGGCAATAATATTGTTCTGGGGTAAAACAGCAGAAGTGAGCTCAAAACTGAGCCTGATCAATTGACTGTCACATGACAATGAATGGTTTGAAGCATTTTAAATTAATTTCTAATCACTGTGTGTGTATTTTTAACAGAGTTTAAAGCTATAAAGAGTGAGAACTAAAGTCTTGGATTTCACTGTGTCTAATAACTGGCTAAAGTTCTTGGACTGGCACAGAAAATCATCTTTCATAACATATAAACTGAGGGATAATCAATGTAATTTTTTCTGTTCCTTATAACTCATCTAAAGCTCTTTGTAAGTACAGAATGTTGTATCTTACCATTTTGAGAGATGGCTCTATAGGTGTAGCAGATTTTAGGAGCCTTTGGAGATTTTTTCATCATAAAGAGGTTTCTCAATGCCCTTTGAACAACTGTCATTCACATAATCCTTGTTGTCTTTAAATTACGATAACATTCCTTCTTGTCACATCACACAGACCTAATGAAAGGCAAAGATTAACCACCTGGGCCGTTTACTGCTAAGTGCTAGTAACTGCAAATCCAAGGGAAAGGCATTGCCCACTTTGGCAGGGTACAGCAGTGACTGCACTTCACAGACATGGCCATTAGCACCTTGATCCTCAGCAGAGCGTGAGCAGGAGAAAACTTGTTCCTTCCAGAGTTGGACAATAATTGTGGTTGCCGTATTTTCTCATTGCAGTAGATATGTTTTCATTAACATTCTAGATGGATTCTTTTCAATTCTGGCTTCTCCTGTTTGATTGACACCAGCTTTGTAGATTGTCAGAGGTTGTATCTCAGCATTCAATTTAGCCCTTCAGGTAGTCCTTCCTTTTATTTTTTTTTTTTTTTTTTTTTTTTAGCAAATCCAACTTTTTGAAAGTTGATGTTTCTTTTTACAGTATTTTCTAGAGGCTTAAAGCTTTAAGACCAACAACATTATTACATCAGTCAAGTGCCAGCAGGAAAGCCTCTTAAAAAAGAACAGAATAAAGTAATCTATAATCCACCTTGACTATTGTTTGTCAGACCAAAGAAAAGGAAAATTTAGCAAATAGAATTTTTAAGGACTGGGGAGGGGGTCATGGTGGGAAGAAGGGGGATATTTAATAAAGATCAGGAAATTCAGAAGAGCTTAGAAAAGAGTTTTTTTCCAGATGTTGTAGTGTGAGGAGGCCACATGCTAAGTTTATTTGCAGAAATTCATCTCGCACTGATTTCTGTGTTATGGAAGGATTCTGTTTTTGTATTTGTTTCCATAAACATCTTGATTTAAATATTTCAAAAATATCAATTGCAAATGTGTTGAAACAAGAATAACAAAGGGTAGTTATGAATAGTAAATTTGAATGTTTTGTTATGCATGATATATTCCCATATTTCTGTCTTGTCCTTTCATAGAGGTGGGCAGATGCCCCTGAAGGCTCTGGTCTTTGTCAGGGTTTTGTGGAAAAAAACAAAAGGTGGGGCTGAGGTGGGGAAAGGGGACCATGAACTCTTCTGGCAGGAATGAGGGAGCAGCAATTGTGGAGCATTAGAAGCAAAGAAAGGGAGGGAGAAAGGGAGAGAAGAACCAGGCCTTGCAGAAGCCCAGGGATGCTGAGGTGAAATGGTTTGTGCTGGTATTAAGGCTCTTTAATTCTTCACTTGAGTGTTCCTGGAATGGGAAATGGAAAGAATCACAGCTACCATTTGCTTCAGAGCCTTTGTTTAATAACCAGGGCTGCAGGCAGAAGGTGCTGGGGGCTGCTGCAGAATGTAATGATCATGGAATTACGGGAAGCCCTGCTAGACATCCCTGCCTGGTGCACAGCCTCTCTGTTCTGTCTAAATTCTCCTCAGGATGTCCTCAGCAGTGCAGTCCTGTACCATTACCTGCTCCCCAGGAGCCTTCCAATACGCAGGTGTCAGGCCTTGCCTCAAATCAAGAAAAGGAAAATTCCACAAGTTTCACTTGCTGTGCAAATGTTCAGTTGCATATTACAGTGTCAAACATTAAGACTAGGCAAAATTAAACAATAGAAGATACAACGTGATATCCATTTTATAGACATTAAGATGCCACATCTTGTAATTTTTTTTCCAAATCCTGTATTTTTATATCATTTACATTATAATAATAGTCCAGAATATTTTTAATAAGTTAAATTCTTTGTATGGTAAGATCTCTTTACTTTATGGTATTTTTTTTAATAATTTAATAGTCACAGAGGGAAATTTTTTTTCCGCTAGCAGCAGAGCCACCTTCATGTAAAATGCAGAGTTAGCTTGGCTTCAAAATTAGGTAGGTGACAAAAGGCTGCAAATTTTCACCCTTTTTGTTTTGTTTAAGCTGTAGGTAAAAACTAATCTCAGTGTCCTTTTTGTTTAAACAGCTCTAATGAATTCTGTTTGTGTTGAATAAGCAGCACAGTACCCTGCAGTAGACACTGTACTCTTATCTAAGAATATAGAAAGGCACAGATCATGTTGTATTATTTGAAAAATGGTGTGTAATTATGGAAATAAAGAAAATGTTAGAACAGCTGAGGTAGTGTCACATGTACACATTCAGCTTTTGTTTTCTGGGAATAGTTTGGATTTCTCCAAGTGTAAATTCTTCACTTGCAAAGTTATGAGGCTTCTTCAAAAGGATGAACCAATTTTCTATTTTTCTTTTCCAAGAAAAAAAGGAGACTATTTCCCTATAAGGTGGGTTTTCCAGCATGTTCAATACTGTAAACCTTACAAATTTTCTGAATTTAAACCCCCAAAGCCTAAACTAGTCCCCAGATAAACCATACACCAGCTTTCTGTGCAATTTTCTACTTCCAGGACATTACTTTCCAAGGAGGAACTGTCATGTGTCACATTGGTACCAAAAATCCCAAGAGTTTGTCCTTTGCTAGGCTTGGCCTTGAAATAATATTGAGGTATAAGATATATTTGATTAGTATGTTTTATGCTGCTTATTCACTGCTTACAATAAATGTACTTGATATTGGGCAGCTACTAATTGAAAATCTGAGCACTTAGGAACTTGTATGTTCCCTTGGGAGGCACTGAGTTTTAAAGCCAATGTCCCTTCTACTGTCTGTGACTGGCCTGTTTTATGTCACGGCTCTCTCTGAAGAGGTCTGGAGAGCTTTAGGAAGCATGGTTTGGTCAGCTTCTGTCTATTTATGGGTAAGGACAGCATAATCCTAAGTATGTGGACCAAGAGTACTTTAGTCAGTATTTGACAAAGAACTAGACAAAAACTCTGAGTTTAATTTTGATTTCATCACTGAGAGTTGTGATTCACAGAGATGACGTGTCATTGTGGGAAATAATCTTGTAAAGGGGCCAAAAATTTAAAACCCAGTCCTGAAACCAGTTTTTGAATCCCAAAAGACTGTTGCTGTTGAATAAACAGTTGTAAAAGAACTCAATAGGAGGCCTTATGTTTTTGAGAAGTCTCAGATGTTGAGGCTTAAAAATCATGTAACAACCTTCTTGTATCACGTTTTGTACCTTCTGATAATTAATGTGGCCCAGCATAGCTCTTGTTAAATTGTATATAATTTGTACAAGAGCCAAAGGATTTGACTTGTTCAGTTGAAAAATCCTACATGGCCTCATCCTAATTACAGCTGCTGTATCTATATTTACAGTATTCCTCAGAATTAAATGTTTTTAAATGCTACCAAGAAGTTGGGCATTTTTCCTGTTTGTACTCTTGTGGCATCTGAGGGCCCTTGGAGAGACACCAGAAAAAGGCACAGTAACTGGTTACAGAAGGTTTCTCCTGGTGTTTTCTCATTGCTGTTTTGAAACAAAACTGTGTCTCAATATCAAGGCAGGATGCTGGCGTTGGGAAAGGGAAGGTCAGAAGAACCCAGAATTGGGTAATTAAGACGTGACATAAGCTAAGCTCAAGTTTCAAGGCTCAAATCAGACATTGTTTAAATTTCCATCTTCCAGCCGAGCCTGAGTGCCAAGGCCTTGGGCTGTTGAGGGGCACACAGGTATGTCTTAGCACAATTTTGCAGGGAGCTCAGTTCTGTCTTGATAGAGCAAAAGAAGGGTGAAATTGTGACTATTCCCCCTGCCTTCCCCAACAATGGGATTGTTTTCTAGCCAGCCAATTCCCCAATTACTCTCCTGCGTTACAATTCAGTAATTTGTCAGAGGTCTGTTGTACTGCAGGAACTGAGCCAAGCTCTGTGTGCCAGTGCAGGGTATTAAGCCCACAGCAATTCGTCATTTGTCTTTTGCTGTAGGATGTGGTGTGATCACCTAAGGTGTACAATATTATCCATATTTTCTGAATTAGTGAGGAAAACTTGGAAATAAACAATGATTTTTTTTTTACAGTAATTATAAGGTATTCCCCTCCCCATCCCGTAATTATCTCAGCCTGCAATCCAACCATTCTTACAGAACTATAATTCCATCCACATCAGTGAAATTAATGTGTTCCTGAAAACTCATATTTTTGTATTGGTAGACATTTGCCTTACTTAGGTGTAATGCTGAAGTTGTTCTCCGAGACAAAATTAATCTCCAGTGTTTGGTCACGAAATGGTTGTATTTAAATGGGACACAGGGCTTAAAATGCCCCCATTGTATCAGTACTTCTCAGTGCAATTTTGAACTTGCATTGTTTGCTCTTCTTAATAAGAGCTTTCCTAAAGCTTAAGACTTGAATAAATGAATATTTAATTTAAGTAGGATGGTAAACTATCCAAGGGTTTGTGAATGCCTGGGGTTATCCCTTGGTTACTACATCTCTGAAAGTTCACTGTGAAGCGCAGATTAAACCACCAAGCATTTATTTAAATGTTGTCACCTGCCAAATAGACTCATCAGGCAGCTGGAGGCATAGATTTAGGTGTCTCTAGGTCTGCTTAGAAACACAGCACAAATCTGCATAGCAATTCTTTACCAGTGTGATAGAGGTGGGACTTCAGAATCTGGGTCTTCAAACAGAAATGGGTCACTTATTTCTGAGCAACCTGACCTAGCTGAGGATGTCCCTGCACATTGCAGGTGGGTTGTACTGCCTGTCCTTTAAAGGTCCCTTCCAACCCAAACCATTCTGTTTTTCTGTGATTTCCAACTCTGTTAGCAACGTTACACCTCAGTTTCCTCTGTTGCTGTAAAACCAGCATGGATGACCCAGGAGGAATATTATTTGGCTCAGCCAAAATGATTGTTGAGGTGGAAGGTTTCTTTGGGAGAGGTGTACGATGAGAATACATTGTGCTTTAGTTCATCCATGAAATTAATTTTGGGCCTCTGTTCTGATAGCACAGGGTGCCAAAAGGGTGCCAAAAGTCCTTTACTAATTCCTTCATCAGGCCAGCTGGACAGAAGAGCTGGAAAGACCAGAAGGACCCATGTGTAGGGCTGGAGAATATTATTCTTCAGAGAGAGGATCAGACTGACAGAGCGAGAATGTTTTCTGTAAACCATGTTTTGACCAGATTTTCCTTAAACAGAGTAGTGGTGTGTTCCTCTAGCAGTCACCACTTCTGTAATGCCTTCTGTTTTCTTTCCTCTGTTTTTTGTGTGTGTTTGGTTTTTTCTTTTTAAATTTTATTTTTATCTTTGGTTTTTCTTTAGTCTATAAAGACTAGCTTGGTGTTAGACTTTTTAGCTGTTCATCTGGTCACATGAATCAGAAAGGGAGGTTTTTTCAGAGTTAAAATATTACTTTGCTTTGAAACAAAATTCTCAGATGAATTTTCATAATGCTTCTTCAAAATGTTTATAAAACAGACATAAGAATCATTTTTTATGAGATTTTTATAAAAAAATTATTCTCAACGTATCAGTAGGTTTTTTTAAAAATTCTTAGAATTTGTATCAATTTACTCAGTTTTAGTTTAGGAGTCTCAAAGTATTTTGTAGTGAATTTACTCTTAATCACAATTGAAAAGATGCTCTCCTTCCCCCAGATGAATTGGCAGAGAATCTGGATTGTGTGTACAAAGAATATAACATTAAATGGTACATTATGACCTTAATTTTGAATTGTAAGGCCCTTCATCCTGGGAGGATGAACAGCCCCCAGGCACTGGTGCAAATGGGGAAACTGAAGTAAAGCTCAGGACTCTGGCAGTAAGAAAACTTGATCCCTCAATCTCTGCCAATGAGCTGGTGTGATTTAAAGTTTCTAATCTGATTTTGTTTTATTTGTATGTGAAGCCAGGGTGGCCCAGAAGCCCAGTAATCAGCAGAACCTGGCTGGGAGGTAAATCCCCTTCATGGACTGGCATCTCTGCATTGTCACAGCTTCTCAGGGAGATTACAGGAGAATGATGTCTTGGATGGTTAGTCAACCTTGACAGCTCTGTGGTAGAGCCAGTTACAGAATCTATTGCACAACTTGAGCATTTCTGTTTAATTCTAAGCACGGAGACAAGCCAAAGACACTCTATCTGAAACTTGATTTTAGCTTGTTATGGTTTCATGCACATGTCAATATTCCCTGCTCTGTAATGGTAATCGATAGCTAAAGAAAAAGGTAAATTTATATGAAAAATTATTTATCAAAATGTTTGTTGTACAAATTGTTCTTTCCTAGGCTTCCACCAGCAAATGATATTTATTGACTTTAATTGGATATGATTGCATTCTGAATTCTAGGCAGAACAATTTTTTGCTACTCTCTGCCTCTGTATTTGCTTTTCAAATTCAATTTTCTATACCAAAGAGAGTGAGAAGGCTATTTAACACAATGGTACTTACTTAGAATACTGATTATATAGTGTTCGCTGTCCCCTTCCCATCTCTGAGACACTTCATTCCCTGATGAACTATATCAGTATTAAAAATCATAAACTGTGTCAGTAGTAGACAGCTGATAGGCTTTATATATGGAAAAATAACTTCTTTCAAGTTTTTTCATCATGATAGACACATAAATTAGGATTGAAATTAAAAACTCCTTAGGGGTATATTCTTTGTTAAAAAATGCCTCCTTACTTGACTTGGTTTAGTTATTTTAGCTCTATAAGTAAAATGTATTGCTTGTTGTAAATAGCATATTAATTGATGTTAATGGGAAGTAGCTGTATTGCAAATAGTTTGTGCTATGGTGCTAAGTTATCATCTACCCTCCAGCTACAAAATTTATTGGTGTGCTGGGCCAGCCTTATGCACTGAAATGTTGTTACTTCCATTACAGACACTGATAATGGGGGTGAAAAAGTGTGCACGTTTTTTCAGTCTCTGCTTCTCTAAGTAAATTCTCCTCTAACTGTATTTGCTGCTACCAGGAACTGCTGTTAAAATGTAGGATCATTGCAGAAAGTATAATTTCCCATTTATGCTGACATGGGGCTCTGCAGTGGACAGTGTCATAAGAAAGTAAGATTAGTTCAACAGTATCTAATAGCTGGTTCCAGTGCAGGCTAAAACTCCTGCCAGTAGGCTAGAGCCCTTTTCCTGCAGGAAAAAAAAAAACCCTCTTTCAGTCCTCTTCTAAAGAATATTGTGAAAGTTTGGTACCTTCGGACTTTTTGATGGGTATGGAAAAGGGAGAAATTTTGTAAAGAGCTCATTATCTTGGAGCCAATTTGCTGCTCAGACAGAAGTAGAAGTCCTAAGGCTCATGTGGATTCTTTCCTCCATGTTTTCATGGAAGGAATATATTGTCCTTAGCAATGATCTGGGAGAAGGCAGAGCTGTAATTTCACTATAACTCCCTCCTGAGTAGGAATGACAAGCCTGCAACCAAATAAAAGTCTGAAGTTGACTTTTGGTCAAAAAGGTTCTCCTGCCCTCTGAAGAGTGATCCACAATTCCCCTTGCTCCGTACAGCTTTCTGCTTCACGGTTTTCTGGGTTGCTCAGTCCAGATACAAGGAATTCATTGTTTGACAGACAGCAGGTGCTTGCATGCTTCGTGGAGAATCTGAAGCATGGGAGAATTCCAGGATGTTCTCTGCAAGCCTGCTCAGGCAGGCACTGACCCGTTGAAGGCAGAGCTAAGTGCTTTCTGAGAGGATCCCTCCTGGTGGAGGGGCAGGCAGCTGCTTCCAGAGCTCACCACTGTGTCCTTCCTCATGCTCAGAAGTTATTTCTTCAAGCAAATGTCTATATTTGAAAAATTTTCCCACTTAGTTCTGCTGCATCATAATATGGAAGCACAAATTCCATTCCTTTTAGAAGGATGCTGCCAGGGTACAATTTTGGGGTACAGAGCATTTTATAGCTGGACATTCAATACTTAATTTTTACTTAGGTTAGATCTTTTATTTGGAAATAGGATACCATCTACATTATCAAATATTCTGTTTCTATATATTCTATTAATCTAGAACTTAGCATTGCTTTACATCATTCTGTAGTTCCCAGTGCAGGTGTAATACATGAATATAGCATGGTTCCAATAGGGAAAGTAACATAAATATTATGATGCTAACTCCTTTAGATTTATTATATACTTATTTTCTTTGGTTTTCAGGCCAGTGTAGCCCTGATTTTTTATTGTTCTTACAGCATGATAAAAACAGCATAGCAGAATTGCAAATTTTGACCTTTCTGTTTTAATTATAGTGTATATTATTTTATGTGATTGAGCTCTTCTAGTTTAGGAGGAAGTTAACTGTGGTGGGTAAAGCTTGTGCCAAATGTGCTTGACAGCTTAACAACTTTCAGTCGCTCTCCTCAGATTCTGATGTGCATTTTTGTTCTGCTGTCTAATTATAGCACCAGAAGAAGGGTGTACAATATGTTGCTGCTTTCTTCCTGCAGTGCAGTACAGCGCATTTTGCTTAATGATGGAGGAGTAAGATTCTATAGTGCACCAGGAACTTTGTCTTGCTTTTTGAGCAAACCGGAAAATAATTCCCCTGTATGTTGCCATAGAAAAGAACTGAGTCTTTATTTTAGTACTTGACAAGGAACCTCTCTAAAGTGAGGAAATAATTTAATATTGGTTATAGATTTTCATTATAGAGTCACTGCATAATTTTGTATAGTGTTTTTTCTTAGGTTTATGTAATTAATGCACACATCCTAATACATCACCATCTTAGCTTGCAGATGAATAGTATTTTTCATTCTGTTAGATTTTGAGTAATAAATCCACAAAAACATCTAAATATCTGTACTGAAGACACTTTTTACAGCTTCTCTGCTTCTGTCTTTATGCCGAATAGGTACAACCCAAGGAGAAGATACAAGCAAATGATTCCCTGTGCAGAAATTAAGATAGGAAGGATATTTGAAGGACGGATGCCAAACACTCTTTTTAACTGTTTATTTTACTCCAGCTACTGGCAAGTTGAAGGGTTCAAATTAGCTGAAACTAGAGGCTGGTTTGAACAAAAGACTTGCCTGCTCAGCGTCATGTAAGAAAAAGTTTAGACAAAAGCATCTTGTTTTAAACAAAATGTATCTATCCAAGCTAATCCATGTGGATAACACATTTAGGGTTCTCACTGACAGGAGGTCGTAGCCGTCTGTATTTGATTGAATAACATTGTATCAAAGTCAACATGCAGAGGGCCCACCAGAAGTTATCAGAATTATCATTTCAATTAAACAGATGGCTGAGGAATCAAATGAAGAGCCTTTGAGTGATGGCTACAGAATCAATAATGTCTTTCTGAGTTTTATTGATTTATCTTTGTCCAGGCGGTAGAATTGATTTATGTCTCTAGCTTTATTTTGATAAGTCCATGATAGTTCAACTATTCCTAAATTAATGTCTTCTTTTTGTGGGGCTTACATTATTTTTTTACTCCTGGTGAAGAGACAGAATTTTACATCAAGCCAAACTGATTTTACTAAGTAATTTTGTGGCTAACAGAGTATCATAAATCAAGCAGAAGGATGGTCTCTGCAGTTTCACATGGAATGAATGACTTACAATTGTGGAAAAGGCATTTATTTATTTAACCAGTCAGATGGTATTGCATTTTTCCTCTTTGTGCTAACAGAGCAGTTGACGTTTGCAAGCAGACAGGATTCTTGCTGTGAAGAATGCAGTAGTGTGAGGATTGTAATGTCTTTCCACAAATAACAGGGAAAAAGAAGAGAAAAATGTGTCTGTGTGTTAGAGAAGGAGAAGAAAAGGGCAGTCCAGCTCCACAACTAAGCTGCTTTTGCCATATGGTGCATTCCAAATGTATGTGACAAGACACTACATGTGGAGCTCAGTCTTGTGGTGTGGGGAACAGAGCCTGGTGTGGTACCAGCTTGCTTTTTATAAACCTAGAGAGAAGTGCTGGTTTTTCTGCTGTTAGAAATGTCCATATCAGTAAAAGTTTTATTTTCCAGGTCATTGAAATATTGGCAATAGTTTTACAAGCCTGTAAAGCAAGCGCTTCACCAGCTGCTTGCTTGCCTTTTTCTTTTACAATATGTACCCTTAAAAGTTCCTAGGAATAATTCTAGGGTTTTTTTCCAACAAGTAAGAATGAAAAATAGCATCAATAACCAACCCTTCCCCCCATGATCTCCTTTCTGCAATTTTTCTCAGCACCAAAGCCAGGTAAATTGTTCAGTAAATACTGAACAATTGGAACCTGTGGCCAGATCTGATGGTAAATGAACCTGGGAGCTCTGAGGCAACAAAAAGTTATATTTGAGGCTTAGATTTTTGTTGTTCTAACAGTCAGATCATAGTAACTCCAGCAGGACCTAGCCAAGCTGTACCTCCCTGCTAGCTCAAGCTTTAAAAATCTTGGTCCAGCCTTGTACAATGGCATATTATGTATATCATAATTTATCCTTCCCAGGATCTTCATGTATCAAGCAGAACATGGATACAAGTGTCTCTAACTATTTTAATCTGTATATATTTTTTCATAAATGGAGATGAAAAAGTAGTATTGAAATGCAGTGTGTTTGGAAGGAATGTCAGGAGACCTGGGTCGTAATTCTAGCACTGGCTGACATCAATAATCAGGTAAATAACTTCATTTCTTTTCCCTTCATCAGTGATTAAAAGGATAAGTAGGCTCATAATTGCTAACTTCTATCTGTTTTTAAAATTCCTTTAGTTATGGTAGTAGCTTAGGATCTCAATTCCTTTGAGCATATGGGTCCCCCTCTTTAATTACCTTTGTCAGGGAAAGCTTTGTGGTTTAATTTGTGCCAGGTTTTTTGAAGGTCATAAATTCAAAGCCCTGTTGTTACTGAGTAGGCAGAATAGAACTGTTATGTTAAAAAAAAAAAAAATCAACTTTCAAGGCCAGAAAAAAAGCTAATTATTTGACCTTAAAGCAAAATAAGGGAAAAAACAAGACATGGAAAAACAAAACCAAAAAAATTCTTGAATTTGAGAAATTAGAAGAAAAAAAGACTTTTTCTGCCAAAATACAGGGTTCTTCAGGAAAGTCAAGTCACTGTATCTTTGGTTGATTTTTCATCATAATTATTAAATGGCATTTGAGACTTGTGTAACTCAATATTCCAGATTAACTTCTCTATGAAAAAGTAAACAGATAATTCTAATCAGAAGATCTAAATTCAACAGAAACATTGTATACAAACCTACATATTTAAAAGTTTTTTTAGTATTTAGTGCTCTCTTGCTGTTGAATGCTGATTTTTTTTATATAGTGAATGTGTAATTTCTTTGCTACTTGGAGCAATAAATATTTACATTTACATATACAGACAGATCTCCTTAAAGTTTTAGTCTTAAGAGACTCAATTAATGGTAGTACAGAGATTTAGAGGGGGACATTAAGCAGAGGTGTAACAGGTTTTGCTGGGTTTCTTTTCTCTAAATGCATGTATTTTCTGCTCAGTCAAGTCCATCATCTGAAATTAATGATGCCTTCTGGGGTCTCAGAAAGCTAAGTAATAAAAGGCATTTAAGCACCAATTTGAAAATAGAGGCCCACTTGGGTGAGGGAGTTTGAAAATCTACATTAAAGAGATCTACAATGCAAGGAAAGATGTTGTGCAAACCCCCCCTCTTTTTTATTACAACACTTTAGGACGGGCAGTCAGTTTTAACTTAGGTAATGTAGTAAAGTTATGTAGAAACACAGTAAGAAAAGGAGATAAAAGCGTTCCTACTGTCACTCCAATATTATCACTTCAATCGGATTTTGAGCACAATGTAACTGTGCTGAACTGTGGTTCGATGTGTCAAGCCATTGTCTGGCATCAGCATCTGCATAGCTGCTATTGTTTTACTGGAGCAGCTGCCACTCAAACCTGTGATGGAGTAGGTGGAAGGCATTCCAGAGTTACACTTGCATTGTGCTACACAAAAGACCTATTGGGATAACTCCCCCCACATTTTCTGGTTGGTTTTTTTTTTTTAAACTTTGCCTGACTTTAATACAAGAAATCTTTTATTTGAAATATTGGGCAGGCTGATAAGCAGGATTCTGGAGATGAAAATTACAATGCAGAAATGTCTAGAGATAAAAAGATCTGTGTGACAGAGTATAGATGTACAAGTTGTACTTCTCATCATTTCTGCTGGTGGGTGGACATAAGCAGTCTAAACTGAAATCTCTGGTTCTTTATAGAGATATTTCATTCATATGTGAGTGCTGGGTTATGCATGAAGGAAATTAAATTTGTTCACCTTGAGAGAAAATGAATACAGGTTTGTAATCTTCTGTATTGGGACTATTCGACAATAGAGACGGTTGAGAGGATGGCAGATGTGGGGCTGAATGGAGCTGAGGGGTCAGGGCTCAGCAGTCAGCACTGGTATGCTAAGGGGAAATAAGTTGCAGGAAGAAATTCTTTACTGTGGGGGTGGTGAGACACTGGAACAGGCTGCCCAGGGAAGCTGTGGATGCCCCAACCCTGGAAGTGCTCAAGACCAGGTTGGATAAGGCCTTGAGCAACCCAGTCTAGTGGAAGGTGTTCCTGCCCATGGCAGGGGGATTGGTACAAAATGAACTTTAAGGTCCATACCAAGCCCATAAGATTCCATGATCTGAGCACAGGAGCTGATTAAAATGAATGCTCTCCTGACATCCTTTCAACTTCTGTGATCCTTTAAAAAGGAGAATCAGGCAGGCTTTTAATTTTCCCTAACATGCCATGCATTTAATGTTAACTTTAGTTTTCTATTTAGTGGCCTTAGGAAGATAGGTTTCTGTTTTCACTTAGTGCCTTGCTGACCACAGTGGTCAGCTGGGGAAGGTGTGTTTCCCTTAATGTCCTCCAGAAGTGGAAGGGACAGCTAAAATCCATAATTAGTCTCTGATAACATATAGTGATTAAATAACTTTATTTTTCTCTGAAAAAAAAAAAAACCCCACCAAACTTTTAAGGCATGCCAATGGAAGGCACAGTGTTCTGTGTCTCCTGAATAGCTCTTTTGTAGAATTTGAGCTGGAACAGAATGGTTCATTAGCAATGACTGTGAGACAGTGAAGCACACACTGAAAAGTTTCTCGAGACCAACTTTGCAAAAGGCAAAACTTCAAGGATTTTCTCCTAAGAAAGTAAAGGCTGCAATGCATTTCAAGTTGTGGTACAGGCTTTGCAAGTCCATTGTTAAAACAGTTCTGTGTAAAGAATGATAAAATGTTAACAATTTGAACAGAAGGGCAATCAGTCTCTCAAAAAAAAAAAAAAGTTGCCTGTCATCACAGGATTTCTTTCTGGATTGATATTTTCAGATTGTACAAACATTGAATAATTTCTTATTTAAATATTTAGTTGCAACAATATGCTCAGTTAGTAAGTAACAAGGGGCCTATTGAATTGGCAAGAGATTTTTAGTGAGTTCTGTTTGGTTTGTATCATATGAAGCCAATCAAAGGTAGACAGGAGAGATTATATTATGCCTAAACCTTGTTATTAAGTTAAAATAAGATAAATGGAATATTGAGATTTTAATTTCCAGCCCTTTCATTCCTGCTTCCTGAAAGGAAAGGGTGCATGTGGCTTAAATTGGAAATTTTTAATGGGAGGAAAAGTGATCTGTGCAGAAATTTTAGCATCAAGGGTTTGATGACCTTTGCCATAAACCAAAGGAAAAGAAGACAAAACCATTCAGGAAGCTGTTACCAAACCACTTTAATTCTGTAGGAATGGAATTGCATTCTCCCAATCCAAGCAGTTCATTGTTGTCTGCAGTGTTAAGAAGGTGACAAATGATGGGACTAACAATTAACAAGCACACTGCTGTATCAGGGCTGTACTAATGATGTACAGTGTTGCTATAGGACCGCTTGCATGATTTCATAGTTTTTGTGTGTTACTCTGTTATGGTTCATTTTCATGTTTCTTATTAGACCAAACTGAAGGAGTGGGACCTAGTTTTTGTTTCCCTCCTTCTAGGGATAATTTCGTCCTTTGATTTCTATTATTTTGGGCACTCAGAGCACTTCTAAAATATTATCTCACCTGTATTTTGGGAGAGACCGTGGCAATGCAGAGATTTGTATAAAATTCTACGGGTTGGTACATTTCAGATTTTAGATTAGTGCCATTTTGATAATATTGTCTCACAACAGAAGAATATTAGAAGGGGCAATGATATCAATCATAACTGCTAATATCATTTCAGTCTGAAGAGAGTGCACAGAGATGTGAGGCCTTGAAAACCATATTAGTGTAAGGCCCTTATACAGTATGAATTCTAAGGGTCTACCTCTACCTTGGTTTCACTGGGAATGTGAAAAATAAAAACCACAGTGGAATCTTTGGTGGTGAGATAGAATGTGGACTAATGCAAAAGAATGCATATCAGAAAGTACTATTTGTACAAATACAGTATTGAATCAATTTTAACTTTATGTGGGAAAGACATGAACGTTTCTATAGGCACCCCATTGTACCATAGGGACCACAGAGTCTAGGCTGATATAAAATCATGAAATGGAGATAGGAGCATAAAACATGATACCGCTATTTATAAGGCAGTGTACTTGATCTTTCTTTGAGTAATGTACTTAGTGAGGCATGTTTGCCAAGACCCTGAAGTGGAGATGGAAAACAGAATGGATTGAAACAGAAATGACAATGTGTCTGTTGCTGCTGCTTTCTCAGTTGCCTGTTCTTGTACAGAGCAGGAACAGGCTGAGTGCCTGGTGTGGTCCATCACTGCTCAACCACAGAGCCATAGCATGGCTGTATTGCCCTGGTGGAGCTGTTGTTGTTTATGGCCTGTTCCTTCCACTTCTGTGGAGTCTTGAAATAATTAACAGAACTGGTTAGGGCTCAGAGAGTAGCTGAGAGCGTGTCCTCCAAAAGAAATAGAGGTACAGAGTGAAGAGCAAAGACAGGGAAGAAGCGTGAGGGAAAAGATGATAGAGAATTACATGAACAGTGAAGGCTGACTGACTATTCTTTCCACCAGTCTCTGGAGCAGAATAGTGGATGAAAACCAGGTGCAGTAAAAAGGAGGAAGGAACCAGAAGTACTTGTTTACTCTTTGGAACATACTTGGTGCTCTTTTGAGATAGGTCAAGGAGGGATTTTTGCGTGTTCGTAGAAATCATCAGGGTTTTGTGGGTTAGCTGACATTAGGAAGTTCAGCTTTTTTTGCATTGGTATGGTGAGCTTGCTTCTTTTAGAAGTATTTGCGCAAACACTCAGGTCTGCAGTGGTTGAGTGATTCATCTTATAGTCAGTCCCACAACTCAATTATAATTGAACTGATGTGCTTTTCCCACTCTGTGCCTGTCTCTGGACGTAGAACCCAGTGATGGTGCCGATAGTCTTCCTAGTCAGGTAGGAAAGCGTCCCTCTGCCCAGATATAATGCAGAAGTATCCTTTGTTAAAGGATGTTATCAAAGCAAGGCAGGAGAAGAACTTTGCTAAGCAGAGAGCTCTGTTCCTGCTGCCTGCTTGCTGTTCAAATGCTCTGTAGAATGAACCCAGGTGCAGGGTTTATACATGGGACATGTGTAGTTGGCAGGGAGCCCACAGGTGGCAAGCACAGGCTGTTTTATAGCCACAGCTGGGGTTTCAGCTGTGGCTGCTGCATCTTGGCAAGCCCAGGCTCAGCCCTTCATTTCAGTGTCTGAATCAGATGTGCAATCATATTTGAGTTTTTTTTTTAAGAATTCTCTGCCTTTACAGAATTCAGTCTTGGCAGGTGTTTATTGTGGTAGTTTGAGGCTGGCTACTGTTTTTGGTCTCTAGTCCTTGTTCTTACAAAGGCATTCAAATGGATGTGAAAACATCAGCTTCTGCTTTCAACAGTGCATCCCTTATTTTGAAAGGGTTAATACAAGCTGCTATACCAAGGCCTTCCACAGAAAGACAGGTTCATTGCTGTAAGTGTATTTTTGGTGACTTACAGGCAACTAGCTGTTCAGGGATTATATTTCTGATTATCCCTTTGATTTAGTTAGAATAAAAGCACCAGTGACATTGCCAATGACCCAGATGTTTGAAAAAGCCGTAGATTAAGATATTGAGGTCTGTACCTCCAAATCCCACAGTATTACATTAACACACATTCAGAAGCTGCAGAATTGGATTTAAATCCAGCTCTTGACCCCCCTTCATAATCTCATTTTGTACTTGGAGTGGTGAAAATAATGGTAATGCAGCTGCTGCAAGAGTGACTGTGTGAGCATTTTTCACATTAGAAAGGCTTTTAATAAAGTAAAAGTGCCTTAAGTGCAGAAGCATCTGTCCTTCTTTATTGCAGCTTTGATAGCAGTGAAAAAAATTCATAGTATTGTAACTCACTGTGGGCTGGAGATTGGTGGAAAAGGGATATGGTCTCTGACTCACAGACAAGTACAAGCTCCACATATTAAGGCCTCATTAAAGATTGATGATGTTTACATCGTTCATAGTTACTTTCAATTTTTGTTGCACATATGACTGTCAGATGGCATTACAGATGAAGATCAAGCATGAGAGCAGTGATTGCATCAATCTCAATTTTGATTCCATAGGCTTCCTCAAAAGAACAAAGGAAAAAAAGTTGACAAGAAAAATAACTACAGGTATTTCTAAGGAAATCCTGAAGTGTGTTAGTGTATCAGGTACTGAAGTTCTTCAGCAAGAGCCATTAATATATGTAAATACAGTAGTTTACAGCCAAGCTCCTCTTGCTGTGCTGCAGGCTTGGCACACTTCTTGGAAGTCTGATGAATGGGCACCAGTGTAAGAGAATGGACAAGCAATAGTGTGCACTACAGGCATGATCCTGGAGTAATAGGGCTAAATCAGGCTTCCTTGTGACTTACACTGCTGATTTACTTCTTAGTGGTAGAGCTAAGGGGTTTCCAGTACAGGTGATCCTTTTCAATGCTGATTTACCATCTGCTAGGAACAGGTGGTGTTTCCCTTTGAACATGTTTCTATTGTACCGAAGTGAAGTGAGGAATTTCCATTCCAGGACATTTTATTTAAAGAAAAGTTAATATTCTGCATATTTTTCAGTGGGTACAGGGACCTGCCAGAGAACCTAAGTGGAGGAATGGCTCATTTACAGTAGCTGTTTCAGTTGGAACATAGGATTTTTATTCCAAAGGAAAGGGAATTTCCCAGTATTACCATTGGTTTTCTCCTCTGCCTTTGCCCCAGATGTGGTAGTCAGAAAAGCATTTTTTTTGTTGTTTTTGAGTATCCTGTATCCTGACATAAAATGCTGAGAACAAGAGTGTGATTTAGGCTGTTTTTCATCAAGAGGCAGATCTTTTACAGGCAGTTATTTTGCTAGTAGAGGATGGATGAAGATACATGGAAGATGAGGATATAGAGGATATATGGAAGTCAGAAATGGGGATTACAGGTCAGCTGTGTAGTTTTGTGTTACAAAGCCTGTGAGCACAGAATGAATTATCTGTGAACTGTGGACAGCCAAGACCAACTGCCCAAATTCAGGTCTTGCTAAATCTGGTAGTTTTTTGAGCCGATTATCTTTTTAGCAGTTCATGGCTGTTATGGATCATTTCCAATAGCTACTGAAGGGGCTAGTGTTTCCTCTTCCTTTTGAGAGACATTAGAAAGAATAAACAACCAAAAAAACAAACCCAAAATGCAACATATATACTTTTCTGTGCTAAATTGTACTTGCTTTATGATGACTTTTCTCTGAAATAGAGGGTGGATTGACTATATTCAAGATACAGAAAAATTAGAAAGAATTAGCATGAGTTAAATGATGGTTTCTTCCTCCCCGAGTGGGTATTTGGGCAGAGGAGCCTGGTGAGCATCTCAGTGTTTATGTACAGCTTAGCCCTATCCAGATACTACTGCTCTTCTGTCACACATCTAGAGTGTTGAGATGCAGCTCCTGGCAGCATCCCCCAGCTGACACCTGATCCAAAGAGCCACACATACCTCAGCAGCACATCTCTCCTTCTGGCTGTCCCCTCTGCTCTTCCTGAGGGGAGCAAGGGGCTGTTGCTTTTGGATTCTGTTTGTGCCTTGGCAGTTTGTCCTTTCATTCACTTCCTTCTAATGTGAATTTTCTCTCCAGTGAACAGAGGTCAGAAATGAAGCTATAAAGGTTGAAAAAGCAAAGCTGGTAGTTCAGCTCCTTCATTCTTTTTGTGTATCACTTTGGATTACGTCTAGTGTTTTGCTTGTGGCCACAGCAGAGTATTTGTGCTAAACAAAAGGTGTTTAGTACAAAAACCACTGGAAATTGTCTTACTGAATCACTCTGTGATGTGGGTAATTGCTGCTAAAAAACAACAGAGAAGAAATCTCTCAATAGATAGAGGTGGCAAAATTTGTTCCCTTAATGGTGATGTTCTGATCTATTTTGCTCAGAGAGAAGCTTAAGGCCTGAAAAAAGAGGGTTTATCTTCTGAGACTCTTTTTCATAGTGTTGGCTCTCATAACTCTTAATATCCCTGTTGAGGAGTAAATGATCAATTAAGTGGTAAGAAGACCAGGTAATTATTTTAACAAGCATAGATAGATATGCATTAAACTTAAAAATATTCTGCCATTAGTTTGATAAATGCAGCTTTCTTGGTAGATGTCCTCCCTGATCAAGAATGTTAACTTATGGGGATTTTAAACCTCTTGTGGAGAAACCCAGCAAAAAAAAAAATTCAGAAGTAAAACCACAAAAAAATATGAAGTACTTCTTACTTTTATTTTTATTTGCATCACCCTTAACATTATGGTAACAGCATTTGTGTCTAATCAAGTTTTTGATCAATATCAACAGATAGTAGGTATTAAGGAACTGTGTTTATGGAGCACCAGAAACCCTGTCATTTTAAATCCTGGTCATTATAAAAGCTGTCAGTGCAATCTAGGAGGCTACTTCTATCCTGTAACTTCACCTCTGTGAGCTGATGTGAAGGGACAATGGGTTTGCAACATATGATAACTCTGGCATTCTCACTTTTGAAGAAATGAACTTCAGAGACTGTGCATGGAGGTAGGAGCCACCATCTCCTGCTGGAGCATTTGATAAGCTTAATTTTGTGCCAGCTCCTCAAGGCCAAGCAGTCCCTTTTGAAAACAGCTATCTCCAAAATGAGACCTTTCCCATGGCATTTAAAGTCAAATTCTTATCTGAATTAAATATGCAGCACTCAAGGTTTACATCAGTTTATTTTCATTTTTAGGGTTGTTTTTTTTCTTCGTATAGGGGGTAAGACACTACTCTCAACACTTGTATCAGGACCACGAGTGCAGATGGAAATGCTGTGTTGTGTGGTTTAGTTGTAAATGTTTCATTCTGTTTATATGGGAAGGATTTGTTTTTAATGAAAATGTTACTGACTTTTACACTTTCCTTTTCCTTAATTTTTTTTCAGAACTACATATGGTTTTAGTATTGTATACTTTTCGACTAGACAATTAATTAAGCCTTTAATAGCCCACCAAAATCCATTGCTCGGTTTTAATTTTTCAGCCTGAATATTTGTCCTGAATGACTTATCCAACTTTCCTTCATCAAAGCATTTTCATTTGTTTCAATTTAATTCATTGGCAGAGAATTTAATTTGGTGTTTACATCAATTTATTAAATAAAATACTGCATGATGATTAAAAATAATTTAACTATTATTTTATTTGGGTTGGAAGTATTAAAACCCCGTTTATGTGTGGAAAGTTCCAGACCACTTCAGATATTTTTTTCCAGAGTTGTCACTAAATCCTCAAAATGCATCGCTGTCTGTGTGTAGTTGTATTGGATCTACTGAGCACATTGTGCAATCCCACACAAAGCTTTCAGGGTGACAGTCTCCCATTGTGGTGGAGATACTGTAACTGGAATTGCATCCAGACTTTAAAATGCTGTAAACACCTAAGAGCTTACTGTACCTTTCTTTAGACAGTCTGGCAGAATCCATTTTTAAGTTCATTACCTTCTTCCAAGGTGAAATGTTTCCTGTGTGGGAAAAGCTTATCTCAAATTAAAGAATATATTTTCGAGCTGCTGTTACCAGGATACTGAGGGAAGTGCATTCACTCATTCAAATAGCATCAATAAGTCTGATGAGACCTTATAATGAAGTGCAGTTACACTTCTATTTATGTCTTCTGTTTGACAGCTTCAGTATCTGAATGCCCACTATTGATTGATTAAATAAATGTGTAACAAACCCCTTTGCTGTCAAATTTTTTAAATAGAAATCAGCAGTGTGACTGAAATGCTCACCAGCTGCTGTTGCCTGAGGTGGTGTATGCAAATGTCTGTGCCTGGGCACTTTGAATCACTTTTTGCAAAATACAGAGGCATCAGCTGAAAAACATGGTTGGAAGGAGCTTGAAATTCTGTGAGGGCTTCTTCCAACTTTTCTAGATGTGACTTATGTTATGTGAGAAGTCACACAAGGAGATGACTTGTGAAACCCAGAGCATGAATTCCTACTGTCTTGGAACTGGACTTTTTATTCAACTTGTGTAGCCTGTGGGTCTTGGACAAGTGTTCTCAACATTAGCGCTTAGGAATGACACAAACCTTGGGGAGCAGAAAATTCAGTACGAGCCTAAATTAGAGACTATTGAGGTTAAAGGGAGCTTCTCCATTGACTCCAGTGGAATTTGAATCAAGCTGTTGGTGTTTCTGGGATTCTGTTGCAGGGCTGGCTAAGATCATATGCTTAGAAACTCAGATTATTTGTTTTTCTTTCTCTTTGTGTGTTTTTATTTCTTCTCTGAGTCATTCCTTATGCCTGGAGATCTCCTAAACTTGTAGTGGAGTGGATCTCCTAAACTTGTGGGTGGAGTATGGTTTCAGCAGTTGTGTTGTCGATCTCTCTTTTGGGGTGATGTAGAGCAGTTCCATGAGACAGATCACTTCCTTTGCTGTGCTTGACAGTTACAGCAGTTCATTTTTCATGGGAATCTACATGTGGCCTTATTGACTGCGGAGAGTTATCCTTCTAAAGGTGCTCATTTAAAGACTCTCTTGTACTTTTGGTATTTCAAATGGATCTGTATTAACTGAAGTCATAAAATATTCCATTATTATTAAAAGACTGAGAATTTTTTCTGTGTAGGAACATTACTGATGAAGGACTCAATTTCCTGGCTTGTTACTGGCAATATTTTTTTGTGTTCCAGAAAAGTGTGTTGATTTTGGTCTGAAGGCTCTAGATCTAAGTGGTATGTTATGCACAGTATATTAAATTGTTAACAAGGAGTGTAGTAAGCAAGGAATGTGTCCCTTTCCTATCTCATGGGAATGTTTGATTCACTCTGAAATCCATAATGCAGTGCATTAAAATATATGGCTAATTTTTAACGTTTACCTAAATCTTTTATGTAGTTATGCTCATTAGCATAGTTCAGAAACCTGCTAATGAAGCTGTCAGTAATTCTTTTTTTACACATTTGAAGAAGAAGAAATTGAATTTAAGTGACTTTCTCACAGGCATGTAATTTGGCTGGACTAGAGTCTTTAATGTGTTGCTGCAATATCAATGGAAGGAGTGTGTGTTATCTATTTTCAATCAGTATGATTCTGCTCACTTCAGTTTTGATGAATTGGCACTTTCTGAGGGGAAACACCGGATTAGAAGCAGACATCTCCTTGCAAAATTTCAAACTGTATTTACATTGCAAAGAAGTCGTGATAAGAAGTGGAAAATCACCCCAAACTTCATGGTTGTCCTATAAAAGGAAGAATCAATTAGATTTATTATCCAAAAATACATCTGAAATGTATTGGGTTTGAGTGTAACCTGTCTTTAAAGGTTATTAGCTGAGAGGAAATGCCTGATTGTGTCCTCTGTGTGTTTTCAGAACAATTTGAGCCTGGCTCATTGGAAGAGCTTGTGTGTACTCTGCTGTTGTCCTGTAGCTGCCACACTGTGGCAACTTGATGGTGTCTCTTTTTTCAGTAGGTAGATTGCTTAATTATTTCAGTCTCGGCTACAATATATCAAGGTTTTTTCCCCCGTTGGTTACTTGTTGTCTGGTTTAATCAAGAGTAAAAGACATTTCTTTTTCTAACTCTGTGCTTTTATGGAGTGTGTGTGTTTGCATGCAATGGGTGGAGAGAAAGGAGGGGGTGGGTATCTACCAAATGTACAGCATTAATGGCTGTTCTGAGGCACTGTTCTTTTCAGAAGGTGAACTTGAATGTATGACTCAGGTGTAAAGGCTTGATTATCCAAGACACTGGGATTAGCTCAGAGAATTTAAATGAAACATATGGAAAAGTCAGTCCATCTTTAGTAAATAACTAGGTTAAAGGAAAGGCAGCAATTCCAGTCAGTTTGGAATTGCAGCTGAAAGTAGTGCAATTGGTTATTGCTCCAGTCAGTGGTAGTGGTTCAATACAGTGGTGTGTTAAAGAGCTAATGCTTCCACACCAAGACTTTACACTTGTGACCCTCAGAGCTGTTTTTTTGAGGCGTAATTTCCAATTACAATACTGCAGAGGCTTCAGAAAATTGTCCAGCGGCTTGTGAGGTTTGTGGTTTAAAGAATGAGTGGGTAAAACTCCTCCTGAGCAGAAGTAGTCTTGGGGTGAGTAGTCTGATGTCTTGGGCCTGAATGCTGCAGAACAGATTGAAAAGTGGAGTCTTCCACAGTGTTGGTGTGCTGTGTGTTTGATGTCTTGGAGAAAGTATCTTCCAGACATGTTAAGAACAGGGTGGTGATAGAGCAAAGACTAGGAAGTTGCAACTAATCCCTCTTTTCTGTTAATAGCTCAGGGTGTCCAGAATTTGAGTCCAGGGGTGAAGTGGGAACCTGGGCAATTGTTTCATCACATCTGGTGCTGTCATCCACATCCCTTTCTGGGTCTCACCACCCCACTTTCCAAGCAGTACATGCAGTTCTCTTCAGCAAAGCAGAAGCTAGAGCAGACCAAAATCGTAACTTTCAGATTTTCAGAAAGAGGACAGATTTGCAGGAAATTTTAAGGCCTGAAAACTGGGCTCAGTCCAAATTGCTTTGGCAGCACTTTGTACCAGCTCCTAATATCCCTTCACACTGAGCTGCACAGCACTGGTGGAGCAGGTGGTGATGCTGGTTTGGGATGTAGCAAAGCTGCCACATCTTGTGTTGTAAGAGCCAGTGATTCTCCTCCATAAAATGCATTCCTCAGAGGAAAGTGAAATTAGCAGACTGGCTAATTGCCCTGAGGGTACAACACCGGGGGGCACCAATCAAGGGGCAGCAATGCTGAACAGGCAAGCACTGGAGGACAATTAACAGAGCTCTTGTTACTGCAGAGCACAGAAACTGGCTACTGACAGGAGCAGAGAGAAATGGAGGAGAAATGGTGAGAATATCCATGAAACGGAAATTTGGAGTGAAGATGAAGGAAAGCCTTAAGTTTCTAAGTTCCCTGACCTCCAGTGGTGGTTTTAAGCTTTGTTATTATTTGTCAGGTCACTGTTTCAAGGAGTGAGCAACTGTTGTTCTTCTGTTAAGGCTGTGTTTCTTGTCTCTCTCCCCGTCACAAAATGTGTATATTCTTTGCTAAGATAAATTCATGTTTCCTCTTTCAACTGCGCTTTCCTAGATTTGAGTATCTAAGACTGTCTTTGCTTGGAAATCTGATAAATGCAACTTAATAGTTGTATTGTTTCTTTAAGTCAAATAAAAAATGTTTATAGTGAGTGAAATTCTAAGGGAATAATGAAATGGACAAAATAAAGAGAATTGAGCTTATCTCTGTCAGTAGAGCGTAGGTTACAAGCAAAGAGGATCGTTCCTAAATAGGCAAGTGTGAACACCATCCCAAACTAGGAAGATTAAGAAAAAACCCCAACACCGCTACTGCTCTTTAGCTAGGCTAAGCATTGGTCTTTCTTCTCTGCACACCTTTATAGGCCAGTAATTTCCACTAAATTATCTATCCAATCAATTAATGTCCATTACCAGGACAAAGGCTTTTTTTAAACTTCATATTAATTTGGCTGTGAAAGTCAGCTTTCTCAGTGGCTTGGTCTGACAGTAGGAGTGGAATACACTGAATGTGTTTGACTTGCTCATGTTGTCTAATTTGCTTGATCTACTGATTTTTAGTTTGTTCATTTGTTTTTTTTTCTCATTAATCTTATAAGCCTCTGTGGAAAAGGAAAGGGCAGCGTAGCAGCCCTGGTTGTTATGCACTGAATATACAGTGCTTTTCTCATGATAGGAAGTAAGGAGTCTGGGAAGAGGGTATTACCTGAACCAATAACATCAATGCTGACACAACTTATCAATTTGTTTACTTTAAATTTCTTGAAGCTTGTTTGGTTGATTTATCGGTAGCTCCTTGTTATTACCTATAACCTTGGAGAAAGAACTGACTTGTCTGGATAATGTCCAGTAAAGCTGCACTGAGCCACAAATGCAGTGCTTGTAAAACTGACTGAAGAACATTCAATCATGGAAAGTTGTCCTTGTTTCTTGACTTTGAGACTGTGACCTTCAGGACGTGTAGTCAGTGACACTGGGATATAGCAATGTTTTTGAAAAACAGAGGGTTCAGAGCTCATACGAGTTTTTGGGCCTACACATCCATTTTTCTAACAAAAGCAGGTGGCTGGATAATGCCTTGGTTTCTGTTTGCATAAGCAAACATCTGCTCTAAAGATCCATTGATCTTCATACGACAAAGAAACCATATTTTTGGACAAAAAGGGCTGTAGAGGCATTCATGCACAGAAGCTGAGTCCCCAGTGCATGAAGATGCCAGCTTCCTCTACACAGCAATGCTCCAGATGCAAAGTGCATTAATCTCGTTCCATTAGTCATAGGTAGCCAGAACTTACTCATAAATGAGCTAAAATGTAAATCTGTGAATACAGTGATATCACAGAAAAGTCCAGTACATATGTGTGCATTTATACATACATATATATAATGTACATGCCTACTTCTGATATGTTCAATCTATCCTTTTGTCCCAGCATCAAAATTTTGCCCCTTTTTTTATTTAAATTTTATTTAAAAACTGCTAGCTGTACTTCACATGCACTGAGTTGATGTGTTTTGTTTTCTGCACAGAAGTTTGGATTCCCTGTGCTTCAGTTTGAGGAAGCAGGAAATCAATATATGAATAATCAAAAACTCACATTTGTGGCAATTCTGTAAATCTGTGTCGTGCACTGCTGGCAATGCACAGGTGTCTTTATGATGAACAGAGATTTGGAAAATGTGTCATTCAGCCTTAAATTCAAAGGGGCAGAAACCTTAACTCCCAAGGAATGCTGTCATGGGTTAGAAGCTGTGCTTTCTAGTGTAGGGATTGGCTTTTGGTTTTCTTTGGATGAGACACAAATTCAGCCCACCTGGGGCAGGTAAATCTTCTTGTGCCCATAACTCAGCCAGGAGGTATTAGCTTCAGCACCAGGAGCTCAGTGAGGTGGAAAGCTCTTGCAGCTGCTTATTGCTTATGCTGAGGTTCCAGAGCCAGCTCCCTTTCCATTTGTCACACACTTTTGATGTACAGGTAGTGACTCTGTGTGTGTGCATAGAACAATAGATACTTTAAAATTAATTTTTAAAATTAATTTTTATATTTAATACTTTTACTGCTTAAAAAAAATTAATAATTGTAAGAAAGAGATACAGAGCTGTCAGAAAAATGGAATGAGATTGTGAAAAGAAGGGAGGAAGAAAGAAAAGGAAGGTCAGGCTATAGGAAACAGTTTAAAGTGGTCTGAAGGCTTTTTCCTGCAGCTGTTACATCCTGATAGAAAATGAAGCTAAATTCAGTTAATATAGGAAGACTCTCTTAAGAAAACGCTAGCCTAATACCTAGGGTGAAACATTAGGCTGCTTAATTACCTGGAGGGTTCCTCATGGATGCTGAGAAGCTGAGCCAGGGCATGTTCACCATCTGAGGGCAGAGAACCCCAGAACATTGCTGAGTCACTTCTGTGTGTGATCTGCTGCACAGAGTCTGCTTGGGAGAAGACTGAGCAAAAGTAAAGATGTTTCTGTAGAGCACAGATGTCATTTTATAGAGATGAGGCTCAGAGATGCAGCTCTTGGATAGCAGCACTCTGTTAGCCCTCATTGCTGTAGAGACAAGAATAAGAATATTGGTAGAAGTAGCAAGCAACTTGTCTTGGTATGATACCCCTGCCTGTACTCTTTGGCTATTTTTTCAGGGAAGGTTTAACTACCATCCCCTATGATCAGAAAAAGAACACTTGCTGGGAAACCAGGACCTGGGGAAATTTGTTAACTGGTAGAAATAATATTTCTTATGTTACCCTTGTGTCTTCAAGTAGAATCACAGTCACTTGGCATGTCTGAAAATAGCACATCTTCCTCCAAAAGCATATGACTTGTCTTTGTAATGTGGGAGAGAATTAGCGCATACCAATCAGTGTTCCAGTGAAACTTCCGTGTGGCTTCATTGGGAAAGGCTGGAGAAACACTCATTAGATTCCAGTGGAAAGCCAAAGTATTTTGTTACCTTTGACTGGGGCAATAAACTGTAGTGGCAAGGAGTGAATGGAGATAAGACATTAAGCAATGTGTGCCAGAGAGAGTAAAGTGCTACCAGTAAAGCTTCTGTTTAAGCATTGCCCCTGGATGAAATTTCAGTGACTTTTAGTGTGTATTACACCATTTCCTAGATAATTCCCTTTATCAATTGCAGAGTAAAAACACCTTTCACACAGTACCAGTCAGATAGTATTTGACCCCACATCAGACTCCCAACTCTATTTATAGTGCTGTTTCCCTTTGCGTGTTTTTTGTAGCTGATCTGTAAATGTGGCTGAAAGCACTGTTTAGTGAATGCTGGAGAGTCACTGATGGCATTGGGTTGTTACTGGGTGCAGATGTCAAAGTGAGGTCACTGGCATAAAGGAAATAAATGTAAATGAAAGCAGTTAAGATGTTTAATCATGGGAATAACATTTTCTCCCCTTACTGTAGTGATGAAGGACCTGTGCTTATTTACAGCTCTTGTAACTCAAAATATGCTTGTCCTTTAGTTTCAGCACTAAAAGCAACTGTAATACAAGTAAGTTTCTCTTTCTTAATATTGTTTTTACTTTAGTCCTTTGCTTGTGATGAACTTGTACCTCCCTCACACATTCCTTGACCTAATTAAGCTAAATCAGAAGGTTTACAGTGGTGGCATCTTGAGTAAATGTTCAACCAATAATGCTGAAAATAGATTAAAAGAAAAATATGTTGTCAATCTATGACATATGATAACCCAACAAATCCATTCAAAGCAGAGATATTCAATAAAAACCAGATAAGAAGCATAAATGAGTTGCTAGGAAGCTTCTTTTTTCTGTCTTGTTCACCTTGGTGGTAGATTTTCTAAAGTCTTCTACCAAGGATGTGAAGAGGAAAAAAAATAAAATCTCTAAGTTGGCTTTTGTCCTCAGTTACAATGAGCTGACACTGTTTCTTATCAGTATTCTGCTGAGGTACCCGAGCCTGTTCGTTTCTTTCTTTAACAAATGATTGATCTGGACCTGAGAATTGAGGGAACCGTGTAAAGTGCTAAAGCAAACAAATGGAGATAGAGGGATTGATTATGCTCTACTGCAGTGATTTTATGCAAGTGTTTTTTATCCTTAAGAGACTTCTAGCTTTTGAATTGGAAAAGGTTTATACAGGCTTGAATCATTAAAACCTTTATTTACTTTCAATAAGTGATGTGCTGAACTGTTCAAGGAAACGTTCTGGGATAGAAAACCTTGGTGTATCTGCATATTGGGATGGTGGTAGCTGACAGCTTGTTTGCCAGATTTTCCACAGCTTTTGATGAGGAGTGTAAGTGTAAGAGCTGAGATTTCTAGATAAAGAGGTTGGGTAGCAAGGGTAAAACTGTCCTGTTTATTTCTTAGTAATTGTTTCTGAATTCAGTTGTGGATTTGGGCTTTATAAGAGTAAAGCAATAGAGAAAGATGTGCGTTGGAGAAATCATGAGACAGGTCAGGTTTGAGTACAAATGACTGTTTCTTTCCACAAGTGAGTTATGCAATCGGAACTGGAGAGAAGTGAAGTATTTCCCCATCACTTTGAAGGAAAAGGGAGGTGGTATCTTGATGTGTTGTAAATAAACATTTAGATGATTAATAATCATGTATTTCATCCTGAAATGTGAAACTTCCAACTAAATATTGAGTCTGACTCCTTCTGCTTCAGAAGGGGTTATGAACAGGTATTCATCATGTGGGCTCATGCTCTTTTAATTGTTATTCATTAAAAATAAAGGGATTAAATAGATGGCTTCAGCAGGATTTTAATATCTGGCTACTACGCTGCAGTGTTACCCAGTATCTTGCCTGTCTGTGGTGAATTCCAAGACTTAAGGACTAGAAGGTAAAAATATTTTTCCTTAAACCTTTTGTTTTAGTGCTTATAACATAAAAAAAGCAGCATAAGAGGTAATTGGCATCAAATCTTAAACTTGAATTTAAAGATCATTGTTCTTTGCTGCTGAACATCAGTCCAGTGCTGTTAGACCACTTGAATGAGAGTGGTATTTTAAAGTTTATTTAACTACTCTTAACATAATAATCAGCAGCCAGTCAAGTCAGTGAATTCAGGGGATGACTCCCTCAGTCTGAAGAGATCACCACAGATGTTTTTCTAATTATTGCAGTCATGTTTTATAAAGCAGAGGATATTCTGGCAGAAAGAATCTGGGATTTAAAATATTGGCAGTGTTTTCCAGTGAGGACAAGCAGAATTTGTCATGTGTCTGTGGAACTAAGTGGCCAAATAAACATACTTGATTTTGTTATTCAGGCTGTCATTCATCATTATTGATGGAGGAGTTGAATTCTATAATGGTACACGTTTTTCTAGAAGAATTTTAATTCAAGGAGCATTTTCATTCAATTGGTGTTCTTTCATTGAGAGCCGTACCTATCAGTTGTATCAAATACAAGAATTTCAATTGACAGCAGTTCTTTTTTTCTTCCTCTTATATATATATATATTTTAAATATAATTAAAACCACATGAACTTAAAGTTTTGCTTTATAAAGTCAGTCACTGTTTTCCTGACTACTACAGTTAAAGCAGTAAATGCAAACTAAATTTATTTGTCAGAAAAAGCAGAGATAGTCCTGAGAACTGTTTCCCAAGGCAGTGTGCTACAAATCTATGTGATATAAGTTGGTGGCAAGAAGTAACAAGAGACACATGTGAAATTTTTTTTTTGTGGGTTTGTTGTTTGCTTTGTGTTTTGTTTTTTTTAAATGTTTATTATGTTGGCTGGATCCTTCCCCTCCTGTAGTCTCACAGTATTTGTGTTGCTTTTTTTCCTTTTAAATTATTTTATCTCCCTCTCCTGAAAATTTGGAAGGCTTTCTCAAGCACTAATACCACAAACCACAGCACACAGTGCTACCATTGTAAGACTATTTGCAGGGAGAGTTAAAGTACAGGGTGAGTGAAGGTCAGAGCCAGGATGAGAACGCAAATTTCTTTATTCTTTGTAGAAAGCTTTAATCCCTTGACATTCTTAAATTTACAGTTTTGTTAATTACTTGCTAACTATTAAAAAAAAAAAGGTTGATGCCGTCAGAATTTTATCTTCCTTTCTTCATTCCATTGCTTTCTCTTCTATTATGGCTATAACTGTCCTTTTCCTTTCATTTGCCAAGCCTTGACAGTGTGTTATCCAATTTTCTTCTTCTTCCAAAATCTACCCTAACAACTAGACCAAGGAAAATTCTGCTGTGTTTTTTTCCTCTATAGGACGTTGAAAAAAATAATTCCTTTCTAGTCTTCTTTATAGCAAGTGTTGTTCTTTGTGCTGTAGTTTTCTCTCTGCTTTTGTAGCCTAAAATGTAGGCCTCACTCAGCCTTCACTTGCTCATCCCTTCCAAACCCCTCCAAAATCCCAGGATGAGAATGCCATGAAAATAATTAAAATCTGCATGGTGTTCTTTGTAGTTACATCTTTTGAGCTGTGGTTTGTATGACTCCAGATCTGAAACCATTCCCCAAAAATTATATGTGCTGTAGATAGGTGGGCTGCTCTTAAGACTTTCAGTGAAATAAACACCAGAATGAATTCACTTCATGAGTAATAGTACGGTTCTGATCACAAAAGATGGATGAAACCATGAGTAAATTAACACTGACCTGCTGCTGGAAATGAAAGTGGCAGTCAGATTCATCCCAAAATGATGACTTTTTGAGGACTGTGTATGTTGAACAGCCAGTAAAAGTATTTTCATATCAAGTAATGAGTGAGGGAGTTTTATGTATTGTTTCATACTTGCATGTGTAGCATGTGCTAAGTAGCCATGCTAAATTTTAGGCTGCTCACATGCCTTTGCACCAGGTAAAAATATTACTGCTATAAGTACATTTTTGAACTTTCCCTGAGGAAAGCTATGATAAATTGTTAAAAAATTATTAGTGCCAAACATCCTAGAGGTTTTGTTTCACTGTTCCTGGTATGGCAGACCTAAGAAAACAAGTCTAATGATCACAGAGTCATAAATACACATTCTCAAGCTACTTGAAAGCCAATTCTAATCAGTTATTTGAACAGTTCCTGGGAAGGTGATGATTCAATATGGACAATTAAGGAACATAGACAAACTTCTGAACTGAAAGAGGAGCAACATTTAACAGGAAAAGCTCAAATTTAACTGGAGGTCACATCACAAAGGATTGATAAAAGCAGAGACTGACAAATTTCAACAAATCTTGCTGATGCAGGATGATATTTCTTACTGTTGCACAGCTGAAGTTGTATTTGTAAAGCAGTAGGGGTCCTGCAGGCTGTCACCAAGCGTTTAGATACACCTCCTGGGCATGGCTGCTCCCTGACTTCCCTACTCTGTGTCAAAGGGAGAATACATTTTAAAGAAAGAGAAAAAAACCGTATGTAACATTTAATACTGTATTTTGTGTAAAACCCCATTATGAATTTTATGTATTTCATACATTCATGTCATGTTATATGTGTGTTGTGTAAGTAATTTTACAGTTCTGCATCAAGTTCAGCAGTGAGGGTGAATCACGGGGCCACAGAATGCGTCAGATTGGAAGGGTCACCTGGTCCTGCCTCCATTGTACAGCTCCTGATTTATCTAGTTATGTAGTTAGGTTATCAGTGATTTATGTAATATGAAGTAGCTGGCTAAAACTTATGATGAAATGGGGAGATGCCTTGAAGCTGCAGGGAGGAGGACAGAATTGTTATTTCCAAGCACTGTTTTTGTGATGAGTATCAGCCAGGTGTTGCACCTCAGTCTCAAGATGGTGCTTTGTGCTGCCTCCTGGAGAGCAGCAAAGGACTTCTTTAGCCACGGTGGTTTGATCTGTCCAGCACTTCCTTGCCTGCTCTCAGGCTGTGCCTAGTGTGCTGATTGCCTGCTCAAAGTTGCCCAGCTCTTTGCACACTGCTGTGCTTTGCCACACAGGCCCTTTCTTAATTACTGTAGAAATGTTCTTACCCTGCAAATCCGTGCATGTTGCTGCAGGGGTAGAGGTGTGCCACAGGCTATCAGCAGAGATTAATTTTGTAGCACTTGCATGTTCTATACAGTCTTGAGCTATGTATTTATGAGACAGAATTTAAACAAACAAATAAAAACCTCTTCCCCCTGCCTGCACTCCCCACCTACTTGTCTCCCAATTTGGGACTAAACCCACAGAAATGTTACCCATAATCAATATTTGAAGCACCTTCAGTATGACAATGCCAAAATTGTTCGTGGGTGCTCCAGTGTCATTTCAGCCGGAGTCACCTTTCCTGTGTTGTTTTTAAAACCAACTACTCTTTACACATTTGGGTGCAGTGTCTACTTTAAGTCTCTGTGAGATTAAAGTGCATTTCAGTAAGTTCTTACTGTGACAGTACAGAGCTGTTGAAGCAGCCAGCATGCCAAATTGCAGGACTGCCTTAGGATTTATATTACAGAGAGCTAGAATTTGCCAGAAATTTAGTTTGATCACTCTCTATTTTAATGAAAAATAATAGCACTGTTGTTGTAAGTGGTTTCAGGTTGCTTTAAGAACTGATTTCAAGGAGAAACACTAAGGAAGTGAGGTTTTACAAACAAATTACCATGAATGTCCCAAAAATTCAGTTCAGTTTCACATTCTTTTATTATACTAACTCAATGAAATGAGCAGAATAGCTTCCTGACAAGAAGAATCACTTCAAGTCTGTACCATGGTAATGCAGGGGATCTCCTGATAAAAAGAGGCAGGTGCTCTTCTGAAGTTGTCTCAGACAGATGCTGCTCTCCAGTCATGCTCTTGCTCTACTGTATGATTCTGTATCAGTTTTTCATTAGAGTTGTTCCTTGGGGTGAGCAGGTCAGGAATTTCAATTCTTTGGTTTGGATCAGGTTCAGGTCAGTGAAAACTTTTAGTGACCTGACCCAGTCATGAACCAGAGATAGTCCCAGAAGTTTCCCTTGAGATGGAAACTGGACTCCTGATGATGTTTATCAGCTGGTGACACAGTATGGCTTTCTAGATAACGTATGACATTGTGAGGTGCTCATGATCGCAGACCTTTGTTTGGATAAAGAAAGAAATGGACTTTTTACTGAGTTTGATAAAGTTGCTAGCCAGTCACGTTGTCATTTGCTTTTAGTTCACTTTAATGGGTCTGGGGATCTGTAATTTTTACAATGTGTTCCAAGGCTTTTATCTCTGCTTGATCTATTTTTAAATGCCCTTTTTTTTTTTTTATTTTCACAGCTAATTTGCAGATTCTCAGAGTATAAACTTATCATCCAGGACCAAAATACCATATGGCTTTATGGTTCCATTGATTAGTTTCACCTTCTACCTTTAATTATCTAGGGAAAAAAGGAAAGTTCCTGTATGGCAGAGGTCATATAATTGGGAACAAACCAGTGAGGATAAGAGCCGGTGCCGCCTCTGGAGTAAAACAGAGCCAAAGATTGTGTGCCTGAAGTGTGTGCACTGCTGTGGCATCCAGCTTAGTCAGAACAAAAGTGTCTTCCTTTCTTCTTGCTCTCTGTTGGTTTTTTTCTGCCTACCCCATTCCACACCTGGGCACTGATTATCTTCAAGAATCTCCTCAAATATTTCACATATTCTGTGATATAGAAGGATGAGTGATATTCTGTGACACAGAAGGATGAGTGAGGAGTTACTAAAAATACCGGTAATGTTATTCAAGACTTAGACATCAAGGGATTCTCTGCTTTTAAAGCTTCTCCTTGTCAGACAGATCTTTGTACCTGAGCAGCTGAATTAATCTTCACCCTTATGATAACTTTTACTGTTGATACCAAAATTATTATTGTAAAGTGAAAATGGATAAAAAGGCTTAACCGTTTTTTTTTCCTCCTTAATGCTCAATTCCTAATTCTTAATTTCCTGTTAACAGCTAGAATGCGACTGGCAGCATCTCTTGGAACGGGCTTTTGTTTTGGGTCTGTTGTTGTTTTTTTTTGTTGATTTTGGGCTGTTTTAGGACAATGGTTTGTTTGCAGCTGTCCAGTGCAGCCAGTTAAATTGGTTTGCTAGCAGAATTTGCCCTCTTGTCCAGGTAGTGCTGACCTGCAGACCTGTGCACTCTCTGGAGTGCTGAGTGTCGCTGGCAGACTTCACTGGAAAGGAAATTGTGTTTCACTCCCCAGCCTTGAGGATATGTCAGGAGATGAGCCTTCATCCCCTTTAAATGACTTCCCTCTTCTTTTTCTCCCTCATGCATCTGTGTATACTCAGTTTTCAGAGGAGGGCTGCTGACAGAGGCTCCGCTGATGTGGGAGATGCCTTCATCTCTTTTAATTTGGAACAGTGAAGAAGTAGAGATTGCTATTATACAATACACGCTTCATCTTCATTTAGAGAGTGGCACGTTCAGCCTTCATACCCCCTACTATACCCCCACCCTGAGCCCACTGTAGAGAATCCCCACAGTGAGAGCTGTGGGGCAGAGAAGTCAAGGTAAAACATGGCACCAAGGCTCCCAAGTTTAAAAAAAAGAAGGGAGGAACAAGAGCACAAAGAGGTTGTTTTATTTCTTAACAAGATTGCATTACCACAACGTCAAAAGATTGATTGGCCTTATCACAGTTAACCTCATTTGTAACCTCTTTCCCTTTAAAATAATCCAGATTAGACATTAATAATAAGACCTCTAAGATAAATAGAGATGGATGTTTTATTAAGATAAATAAGATGGATGTTTGAGGGCAGAATAAGTTTCATTTTGGAATGCAGCATAGTTTGAATTTATTCTTTCAAATGGATGCTCTCTTCCAGCTATTGTCAGAGTGGTTGAGTAAGCATTAAATTAAGGAATGAAGGCACTTTGTGTGATAAATAGGTTGAGCTGATGGCTCTGATGGAAGATAAGTGACACTGAACTTTTTCATAATATTTATTATTTAATAGGCCAAAGACAACCCAGTAAAACTAGCCTGCAGCAGTACAGGAGAGGTGTTTTGAGCAGTGCTCCTTCCTGTCAGCGGTAGTCCTGCTAGTAGCTGCTCCTCTTGGTGCTTCTAATTAATAAACTGAACTCAGAATTACTGGATTTCTA
The DNA here is from genome assembly GCF_000738735.6 of Corvus cornix cornix. NCBI lineage: Eukaryota > Metazoa > Chordata > Aves > Passeriformes > Corvidae > Corvus > Corvus cornix. The sequence goes on along the minus strand of NC_046339.1, from coordinate 18,747,346 downwards.
ACCTGATTTCAGATAATTCATTTTGTGAAAAGCACTTCTGGGGAATGTGCAAGTCAAGAACTAGCTGTATAAATATTTGTTGGGATTTCATGGATTTCCTTTATGGTATTTCTGTTTTCTGAGCAGCTTCAAGTCTGTGACATATCTCTGTCCATAGGCCAGTCTTTCCAGCTTCACCCCACCATGCAAACACTGTATTTGTGTGTACTCTGAGGCCTTTCTATCTGCTTGGCCAGTACAGTTAATAGATTTTAGAGGCGATTTTAAGGCTCGAGAAGAATATTGTGTTGCACACTGGTTGATGTTATCTGCTTAAGACCTACAATATAAATTTTGTCTGAAATATGCCTCTCAAAAAGACATCCAGTCATAGTAGAAAATATCAAATGAAGGAGGATTTATTGATAGTTTCTTCTACTAATTTCCCACTGAAACTGTTAATTTGTGTTAATTTTAATACTGAATTTGTCTGGCCTTTCCTTTCAGCTATTTTTTTCCCCATTATGACTTCCTACTGGGTTAAAGAACTCATAAGGCCAGGATTTTCTGCCCTGTGATTGTCATCTCTCAGTCTCTTAGATGAACTAAAAAAGTGGTGGAGCTCTGTGTCTTCTATTGTGAGATGCTCTGTTTCTTTTGCCAGCTTCTTATTTATACCTTTTTTTTGTAATTTCTTTCTTTTTATCAAAGTTACTGCACAGAGCAACTTGATATGTTTTTACTTTTCAAAAATATGCTGATCTGCATATTACATAATCAGATGAATACATTATCCACCCAAAATGACAACACCCCAGGTATATGCAGTTACCAGAACTGTGTGGCCAGGAATTTCCCAGTTAATGTGTTTGAGGCTGGAGGCTGCTGTTCTTGGAAATGAGATAACCTTTCTATGTTCCAGAGCAGGAACAATGAATCTCATTCTCAGAAAAGATTCTCAAAATCTTTTTCAGACATCACTTTGTGAGCCAGATTTTCAACTGGGATAAGTCAGCATTGGTCTGAGGTCAGTAACACTGATTTCAGCACTCAGCTGAAGACCTGAGTGTAGGAGCTAAAGACCTAAAACACATAGGAAGTGCCTATTTTTTGCATTACCTTTATAAAGACAACTGTGACAATTTTTTCAATTTATGAAATGTGATACTGACTGGTCCTTGTTCCAGAAGCAGCCTGACATTGGATCAGTAAAATACCAGACTTGAACAGATCTACCAAATAGATTGTTTCTCAGTATAACTTTAAGCTCCTGTAACCTGTGGTTTTGCATCAGATTTGACTCCCTGGTGGCAGGCTGGGTGTTTGTCTGATGGGGCACCAAGCCAGCCAGAGAAACTGCTGCTCACCTGACCTGTGGGGTGCTTGGGCTGTGAAGATTCAAAGCTGGTAAAGCTGACCAAGTATGTATATATATTTGAATGACAACCTGACCTGTGTAGATTAGTCTTTCACTAAAACAAAAGCTTTTGTGATCTTCCAGCACTTTGTTCTTCATTATAATTACACATCCTATTTGCTGAAATGCAGCAGTATCTGAAGAGAAATACTCTATATTCTCCATTCTCCTGTTTTATCTGTTATCTGGTATTATTTCTATGTGTGCTGAATTCATTGAATGATGCAGTTGCTGGGGCACTTACCTTACATATAGCTGGCTAGAAAGTTTATTGTGATAGGAAATTACAAAGGGAGTTCTGGTGTTAGTTTTATTTTGTTGAAGTCAGATGAAGGCATTTTTGTGTTTTCTATATGTATTTTTTGGTATGATTGGAAGTTCTGAGTGATTTTGAATTTAAGCTATTAAAAATGTCTTTTTTTCCGGCTAAGTGCACTGACCCAAAACCTCTGTGTACTGAGATCACTGAATTTGGCAGATGTCTTCTCCTTTGCAATGTGCTTAGACTGACTTGGACCCACACAATTTAGGAGTCTCATGTTTAAGTTTTATAAGAGGTAAAATTGAAAATGACTGGTTTTGGTTATTCTCCATGATCAATAACTAACAGACTTCACAAACCACTGGGGTGTGCTCTGGGCTGGGTGAGAGTTAAATAAAAGGCCTCTGTTTGTGTAGGTTGTTCGATTTAGCTTCATCAGCATCCTGAATGTTTAAATTGAATTTTTTTACACTAAATTCGTTATCATTAGGTAATCCAACAAAACACAAAATGTCAGTCAAGTTTGATATCTCCTCCCAGAGGAACTGCAACAAAAAGCTCAGGGCGGTAGACTATATTACATCATAGCTTGTGCTGAAAGTGAACTTCTATTGGGAGCAACAGTCCCAATTCCAAATTCAAGCACTGGAATCAGTATTTCAGAATTGGATTGGATTGGGGTCTTTTGTTGTTGTATTTTGTTGGTTGGTTGTTTCTTTGTTTATGTTTTGGTTTGGTTTTGGGTTTTTTTTGGGGTTTGGTTTGTTTGGGTTTGTTTTGACGTTATCTTATGAGTTCAATTTCCTGGAGGACAGGGGTCATGTGTGTGGTTTGAATTAATAGATTAGGGTTTGAGTTAAAGGCCTCTGGAGTCAATGAAAAAAATCACCTTAGCTGGGATGGTTTTGCAATTAGACCTTGATGTACACACAACTGGAGCAGAAGAAACGTAAGAATGTTATATTTTACTGTAAGCATGCAGAATGTTGTTGCTTGGCTGCCACAGTAGCAGTTCCTCTGGCATAGCTCCATCCAGGTATGGGGCCAGTCTGAAGGATCAATTAAACTGAGTGCAATTTGAAATCTGAAACTTTCAAAGGTTGAAAAAAGATCTGGATAATCTTTCTGATTGATTTTTGGGGCCTGACATGCCCAATCCTGCAGACATCTCTATCTGCATTGGCTGTTGATGGTTCCTGTCTTCTTAAGTCCAAAGGGAGTTACACTGAAAATTTCTAGAGTCAAAACGTAAATGAAAGTCCCATACCTGAGTAAGTAAAAGGATTGAATTCTCTGGGCACAGTAAGAGAACATGTGATAGTTTATATCATAAAAGTATGCATAGATTTGTTGTTTTGAATACCACATATTAAATGTATGTAAAGGACCTTCAAAACTTCTGCCTTATCTTCTACATAAGAAAGTATAAAGATAAATTTGCTCTTTAAATTAGTCCATATTTGAGTTGGATAGCATTTTCAATAATAAAACTTAGTTTTGTAGTTCTGTATTATAAATTTGGCAACTCTAGCTGCTTGTAAAAGAATTACATTATTTATCCACTTTTAATGTGTAGGTGACTCATGTTTTTAACCACTTCCTTTGAAAAAAAGTTTTCTAGACTTTAGTAATACAATTTGAGATGGGATATGAAGTTTCTCAAAAAAAGAATTTTATTTTTTTTAAACAAACAACGTATGGCATATATAAAGATATTAAAATATGTGGAGCCTGTTTTTTTTCAGTATTTGTGATGTGCTTGGCCTGCTGAGTCATGGTTCTGCTCCCCTGTTGAACCATTTAAAATAAAAATAAAAAGGAGTACATGAGAAATGCTTTAAAGTGATATGCAAAAGATTATTATGGTTTCAAAAATTTATTTCCTGGACTTGGCAGGCAAATCATTGAATTTTTAGGCAATGCATTGATTTGAGTATTTGTTAAGAGGAAATTCATATCAAGAAAAAATAGGCAGGAGGGGAAGGTAAGAAAGTATCCTTGGACCTGATCAAGATGAACAATTGCTTGCAAAATCCTTTTTGTCCTGTAGTGGAAGAGCTCTCTCATCCTGGGGGAAGAGGCAGTGCTGTAACCCAGCAGCCTCAGCCCAGCCGTGATGCTGCTGCTCTCTGTTTTATTTGACATCTCTCTCTTTCTCCATTACGCCTTTTAATTAAGAGAGCTTTACTAAGTATTATCACCACAACATGCTGGTTGCCCCCAAATAAAAGAAACAGACCTCTGACCCTATGGATGAATAATGCTGAAGTTAATGCTGAAGTTAACAGAACATGCAGTTTCTGGAGATGTGTTTTTGAACTGCTGGCTGCAGGTCAGGGTCAGTGTGAGGAGGGCTTGGAAGACAACTGCTGGGTGTAGTTATCGAAACAATGCAATCTCTGTCCAGAAGGCTGCAAACCCATTCCAGAGAGGGACACTTATCAATGAAACACTCCCTTGTTGTGCAATTCTTTTACATTTTATGGATTATTTTCTTAGAAGACTGATGTCTCCTTCATTTTACTGTAGAACCTTATCCTTGTAGCCTTCACCAAAGGCAGAATCTCAGAGAAGTGATGATGAGTAGCAATTGTCATCTATTTGATTAGCTTCTCACAGTTTTACTTTTTCACTGCTGCATATGACATAATAATAAAACATCTAATCTGTGGGGAAAAAAAAAATCATTGTTTCGAGAGTATTTTAGAAATACTGTTTTAATGGCAATACTTTTGGTAGTATTTATAGTGAACATGGGTATAGAGAACCACTATTGAAATTGTGAGAATTCACTTGTTCTTGGAATCTCCACTAAAATGTCTCAGCAAGAGCAACAAAACCACCACTCCATGAGAGTCAGTTGGGCAACATGTTGTGATAGACAATACCACCAGTAGAGACCAGTTTTATGTTACATTATTGAGCCTGAAGTTGATAGAACGGTACTAGATTGAGCCAACAATTGCATTCTGTTACTCTGCCAGAATCATTATAGTGAAAACTGTAGTTTAAGGACAGAAGATTTTGGGTACCCTTAGCTATTTCCACAGCTTTGTGGAGCTGATGCCAGCATAAAACACTGTAGGCTTAAGACTGGACTTCTCTTAGCTGCATTTGTTCCTTCTTTGTTAAATTAGAAAAAATTGGTCAGTGAAAACCTGGAGCTGCTGCTTAACTTGCTATTGTACAAAGAGTATAAAATAGTGCTCTACACATACTAGGATACTTGTTCCAAGCATAGACTATGATTTTTCTGGAAAAATATTTGTGTATATTAGCAAAAAAAGAATTGCTGATTTCCCTGTTTTAATTAAGTATAACATCAGTTTTTTGCCGATCAGTTACTACAAAGTACTATAATTATTGGTAATATATAATTTAGCATTGAACTTAAAGCTTAAGTGCCAATAAGAAAGTCTTCTGGTTTTCTAAGCAGGATAAGGTAGGCTGGTCTTGTGAGTAAGGCTAGAACAGGACTGAAACTCAGCTCTTTAGCATTGAAAGCCCTGAACATGACATATAATCATGTTTAATTTTGCTTCTTTTGGCTCTTAAGATCCTAAACTTTCTGAGGAAATAGCTGCTTCTACTCCACCAGGTACAGCAAGGCCCGTGATAATTTTCTAGATGCTACTGTTGGAGCTGAAGTCAAAAGCAAATACTAAAATTAGCCAAAAAGCAGTGATTGGCACAAGGAAAGTTGATGTCAGGTGACTTCCAGGACTTTGGATTTTTCCCCTGTGTTTTTCCTCAAGACTTCCTGTTCAGAGTCTGAACAGTGAGCTTAGAAGGCACAGCAATGAAAACCTCAGTGACTTTTGAATACAGAGTCTATTTGGGTGTCTAGAATATTTGAAAAATGTTCCAATGTTTGTCAAAGCAGCTTCTGGGGAGGTTACAAAAGCAGGCTGACCATTTCACAACTGTGTAGGTGAATTTTATGGTGCTTTATTTATTTATCTATTTATTTATTTAAATTAGAAAACTTCAATGCCTTTTCCCCAACCTATCCCACGGATGCAAATTCGCCTCTCTGACACAGAAGAATTGAAATGTCTGACAGCAGCACAGAAAAGAGGGAGATCATGTGGTAGCAGAAGTGGCTTTCATCTCTGAGGCAAGGGGATGCATTCAGTTAACTAAATTCCTTCAGGTCCCGCTCAAAGTCTAAACGTCCATCAATGTGAACTCGCGGTGTGAAGGCTGTAAAGTGCTCCTTTTACATGGAGATCAAACATGCCCTTGTTCAGAGCAATCTCGAGTTTTCTGCCTCTTTTCATTTCCCCCTAGGCATAGATAAAGCATATTTGGTGTTACTGTTTTACTTTTTCTTCCTAATGATATTACTGGATCAACATACATATTTTTGCTTACTACGAAGAAAATGCAAATTTCCTCTCAAAGAAATGCTTTTTATTTTATAGTTTTGCAAGCTCACCAAAAAGATATTTATGCTTGTGGATACATACCATAAATGCATGTAGAAAATGTGGGAGAAGTACTGCTCATGTAGAAATGCTTCACATACCTCCTAGTAAAACAAAGGCATTTTTCAATTTGCTCTGTGACATGATGTAGAAGTAGGAGTTCATAATAATGCAGAATCAAAAAAGGAACTACCTGATGTAGTGAAGAACATGCTAGACTGTATATATTGAGGCAGAAACAATTTAGAGGGAGTAAAGGATTTGAAGCTCGATCATAAATATTACACCCATGTAGTGCATTGCCATCTTTTTGCGGTGTTATGTGTGTCTATTAATAATATATGATTGTGTGGAATTTACATTCTGGGGCTTCCTCCTGCAATAGCTGGAGTTCCTGAGTTCTGCTCACAGTGAAGGCAGTGCAGTGCTCATGTTAAGCACGTGTGAAGCTCCACTGCCTGCAGGGTTTGCTGTGTGTTGCTGTCACTCCCACTTGGGATTCCCAGGCTCTTTTCCCTGGCTTCTCCAGTGGCACTGTTTTTGACATGGTGTTCAGAGGAATGGAAATTTAATCTATTTGCAGTAAGTTATAGAGGTATTATTTCTTCTTTAATTATTCACCATAAATGGTATTAGTTCAATTTGCTACTGGTTATGTTTGTACTGTTTTGATTTTGGGCATTGAGGAGGCTTGACATTAAGTATTTGAGTAATTTCTCTGCAAAATAACTGCTTTCCTTTCAGTGGATGTTTACAGTGCAGGAGGCACTGTAAGAGGATAATATTTTCCATCTACTGAGAATACTTTTCCCAAAATTTTTTTAAGGAAAGAAGTTTTGTGTTATTGCTGAGGTTTATGAGTTATCTGGACACAAAGATCCTTGTCTTTAGAAAGAAATCTAAATGAGGCCTTAATCTGGGGTGCAATAATATTTCTGAGGCTTTAAACCATAGCCCTGTAACAAAAGTGAGGTTACTACCAGGCCATGAAATATAAGCCAATAGGATAAAGTCATATAAGCCAATAGGATAAAGCCTTTAACCTGCCGAGCAGCATTAGGAGGTGTCTTATTAAGTAATCTTGTCTAAAGAGTGGTGAAGGACACTTAGGAGAAATGTTATCAGAGACACACATGGCAGAGGTGGCTACATGATCTCATAAATGCTCTGAAAACCCTGAAGTGCTACATTTCATTTACATTTTCTTTCACTATCCTGTAGTGAAAACTCCTGTGTTAAAAATTCTGTAAAGGAGCTAGGGAAAGAGCTGCTTTATTATGGAGAAGACTTAATCCACTTTTTTTTTTTAATCTCTTGCCATGAAAAATTAATTCTAGTATTGAAGTCCCTGTGCTGTAACAGAAGATTACTGTCTATGTAAAAAAAGAAAAGTTTAATTGGAAAAGACCAAATGCAATGGGTTAAATTTCAGTAATTTCGGTTAAATTTTATATCATGAAGGATTGGGGGGTAGGCTGACTTAGATCTTAGAAAGATTCATGCATGGTAGCTGGTAGAATGAAGTTTTAGAACTTTTTCATTTAGAAATGAAACCACTTTTCACTGAAAGCTGAGGAAAATAACTGGCTTTTGCGTAACACCATCAGGTCACCTAAGGAACAAAGAAGCAAACCAACAGTTTCAGAAGAAAAGATTGAAAGTTGCTCATTTGGAAGTATCAAAGGGAAACTACACTGAGCTGTGTGGAGTCTATGCTACAAAACTTGATACTTTATCTTTTCAGAGCCCCTTGTAGGACTGCTGTGGGTGGGAGCTCTCCATCAGAGCTGGGCAGGAGCTGTTTGTGCACCACAACCCTCATCATTAATCATTGTAATCTCTTGTGTTGGAAAGAGTGGTTATGAAAAGAATCTGTCCTTTATTTTATGTTCTTTTGACAATTGAGATCAAAAAGGTGAAGTCAGCTACACAGTAAAAAAAAATTCTTCCAGGCATCCAGGGACAGGGCACGTGGGAATGGTTCAAAGCTGCGCCAGGGGAGGTTTACACTTGACATTAAGAAAGCATTTCTTCACTGCCAGGGTGGTAAAACTCTGCAAAAGGTGTCCTGGAGAGGTGTGGTGGGTGCCCCAAGCCTGTCAATATTTAAGAGGCATTTGGACAGTGCTCTCACTAAAAGGCTCTATCTTGGTTAACCCTGGACTGGTCAGGAAACTGGACAAAGGGTTGTTGTAGGTCTCTTCCAACTAAAACAGTCTGTTCTGGTCTTTTCAAAACAGTGAGTGTGGCTAAGCCAGAAAGGTGTGGCCTTCTCTGTGTGCAGCTTCACTCAGCTTATTCCTAGAACTGTGCCTGAGGCTTCATGGGCTTCATGCAGCAGCCTGTCGACACTGTGGGTATCCCTGTAGGAATGAGGAATTTCCCAGCATTAATGCTACCTGGGAGCGTGCTTGCTGTTGGTGAACTATTGCCCCATCTTCCCTACAATAATTTTCTGCTCCATGAAGTGTTTCTGAATTGCACCACAGCAGGTGTTTATTTCCTGCCCTGGTGTTGGAATGTCTCAGGGTGTTGTTGCTGAGATGTGGGCAGCTATTACTGCCCTCCCCGAGAGCTCCTCAGAGCTGTTCCTCCCATTGCTGGGGACAACTGCTGTGCTAGGCAGCACTTACTCTGTCCAAGCAGAACATTCAGGCTGCATCCAAAAATCCAGAACAGAGGGGTGTGGAACAGTTAAAAAATCTGACTAAATCTACTTGATCAGCATTACTGTTTTTATAAATAGATGCAATTATGCTTTTATAATTTCTTGTCTGTATACTGGTCTTGTCAGTGGCCAGATTGCTGGTCCTGATTAGGAAGCATCTCTTCATGCTGAAGTTGTTAAATTTGCAAATGATTAGAGGGAATGTCTTTGGGAAATGTACAGCCTTGTGTTTCACAAATTACAGACTACATATGGCAGCAACTGGCAATGGATTCAGAACTTTAATAAATCCAAGCCACACAAAACTTGCAATTAATAAGAGCTGCTCTCATGAGATACCATTACACTGCTTCCTTCAAAATACGGCACTTATCCCAACATGATAAGTCATGCATTTACTGCACCTTCATTGAAACTGTTCCCAAGTGGGTTTAGCAGAGTCTTGCAGCTAATTGTAAAGGCATTCAGCCTGATTCTCCTCTGGCTATGTCACAATAAAACCCAGGATCAACTCCACCTAAAGTAAAGGAAATACACAGGTAAAAATTTTTGTGAAGAAAGAGGAAACGCAAGTAAAGTATTGACATAAATATACCTTGTCTGGGGTAGCACTCAGACTGTAGCTAAATAAAGAACCACTGCCTTGGATATACAGCCCACATCAGAGGATGTGATTGACTGGCTTTGGCTGGATCATATGCAGCTGAGAACAGAGAAATGCTAAAAACTCTTACACAGAAAAATTAAAAGCAAACAAGAATGCTTAAGCATATGTGTTATATCAAAATGTAGTTAAAAAATGGGTTGTGTTTTCTCAATTAAGCCAAAGCTAAACAGTTTGTGTGATACTACTTTCAGATAGGAAAAATACCATTTCTGCTGGGCACAATAAAATTTAGATGAATGAAAGGGTAGATTTAAGTGATCCTTTGTCTTAAATATGTGCATAAACTAAGGCATGATGAAGTCTTTTGGAAATTCCTTCTAGCCATGAAAATGTTCCTCTGGGTTTCTTTCTGGAGAGAGGTCAGAAAAGAGTTATTTCACAGGAATCAGGATTTCATATTGGACCACACAGTAAAGCAGGAGTTATACAAAAACAAATCCAACATGCAGCCTATTTTGTGTTTCCATATAAAAAATCAGACTTTTGTTTGTCCCTCAGATGGGAGAGGTGTCGATTGGACATTTTGCTGCTGGGTAGAACCTTGTCCACTGGACACTGAATGTGCATTCTGCACAAACCCTTCCCGTGATCCTGTCACGTTTTAGATGTAAAAAGAATGATGAGCAGAGATGTTTTTGGCCCACATTTCTGAGGGTTTGTATAGATAGTGTCTTGCTCTGGTTACTATGTTTTGGCTTCCTGGGGGTAAAATAAGAGATTATATCCAAAGAGGTCTAGATAATGCTACCATTGAGGTTCATTTGCTGCTGGGGAAAAAGAGGAGCTGTATCTGTGCAGTGGCTAAAGTGACTTCATTCCCCTAGTGGATTTCTTTACTTTTTTTTTTTTTTTTTAAATTCCTGTTGGTTTGGATATACAAGCCAAACTAAAAAAGAGATCAGTGATTTTGAACCCCGGCGTGGAGGAGAAGAGCAAAGAATATGTTATAAATGAGCAAAAATAAATAGTGTTGGTAAAAACAGTTTCATGCCTGCTTCCTCATGTCCCTAAATGTTTTTGTACACTATGTTAAAATGTGGGATTGGACAGTGCTGTTTTCCAGGCTCTATAGTCTCATATTGCTAGTAAAAAAAAAAAAAAATCAAAACAAAACAAGCAAAAATCCTGTTAGTTTTAGTCTTTTTGTAAATATCGTTTGTGATGTGGAAATTCAGGCTTGTTTCATTTTTTCTTCATTCTATGAGGGAGAATTAGAGGCTCAGGTATTCTCCAGTCTCGTGATTTGCAAAGGTTACTGAAATGAAGATGACACTTCACTACATGCATAATTCAGCAATGTCTTTGACACAACTTCCTGTTCCATGGATCACTAACAGTTTTGTCTGGTTTGGTCATTATTCACTGAACAGTTCTCCCTCAGAATCTGTAGCTCAGCTGTGAACATTTTTCGGGTTTGCCATTTCTGAGATTCAAGTTCTTTTGGTTGCACACCCCACAGACAGTGAGACTCTCCTTTTGGGCAGCATTGTGGTAATGTTTCAAGAACCATATCTGGGGCAAAAATCCTATTTTTATACATAAAAATTTAATATATTTGGAAATGTTGAGCATTGATTAATCATTATAATTCTGTTGCTGCTGGGAAAACTTCTTTGCTGCAAGGGCCAAGGAAAGTGAGCAAATGAGTGTGTTCAGGATGGGAATAAATAAATAGGAAAAGTTTTTTTCAGCACTTGACCAGATTTTATTGGTGGCAAGTCTCTTACTAAAAAATTGGCATATTTTCTGGGACTGCTTGGTTACTTAAAAAAACCCACTAACATTCAAAGCAGCTGGAACTCTTAATCACATTCTTAAATGATTTTACCTAAAAAACCCAATAGGAAACCAAGCATAGAACTTCTGGTTTTGGGGCTGTGTTTTACAGGGGATGCCATAGGATGCCATACCTTAATCAAGGAGTGACATATGGTGTCCTACTATTTGATTACCTGAGTCTTTGCAGAATTTACCTTTGTCTGTGTGAGTCCAAGTTCAGGTTCATCCTTCCTTTATGGCAGAAAGACAAAGACTTTGGCCTCTTATCTTGTTGGTGAGTCATGTTAATATTTTAATCCTGTGTTTTCTAAGTTAATTTCATAAAAAATGTCTTGGAACTAGTATTTTTTATATTCTGAATAATTTTTGCTTTTATTTATTGCTTTTTTCCCAAGTTACTTGAAAACATTTTACATTTTTAGTTTCAACAAACACAAAATAAAATTAAATATATCTCTGCATTGAGTTCTGATGCTGCATTTGCTCCGTATTCTACTCCTCTGACTTGAGCTAACAAGTTCTTGTCTTTTAGCCAGAGCTTTCCTGATAGGTGACCAGCATCCACTCTCCCTGCCCTTGTCTCTAGCTAGCCTGCAGTGTGAGTATGTGTCTGAATTGCCAAACACACATAAATCATGTCTTAAGGCCATCTTTATTACTTGCTCCTGCTTCCTTAGGAAGTGCATCATCAATCAGTGTTTGTGAGCCCGTGTCCCTGTCATCCTCGGGACTGCTGTTAGTGCTGGAGGCAGAGAATGAGGGCCCTGCACTTGGAAAGGCAAAGGGTAAAGCCAGGAAGGAGAACTGGTACCGATTCTGCTGATGGAGTGGAAAGAAACTTAAGCAAGTAGCAGGAGTGTTGTCAGATCAATGATGTCCTTGCAGTTTTTCCACTCTCTATCTGTGAGAGATATTGTAGTTGAAATCAGCCCGAGGCAGAGTGACAGTGGTGCTGAGGAAGCAGCTGTGCTAATGGGCACTGTGCATTGCTGTGTTCTGTCCCTGCTGAGCTCGCTGGCTAGTTCTTGAGCCCTGTGCAGTTCCTGGGAGAGCACTGCTTTACTCCTGGAGAGGCTGTTTTAACCTCGGGCAGGTGATAACCAGAGAGGCAATGTCAGGTGTGCAGTTACTTGTTAAATTGCCCAAGGGCCCGTGAGAAATTCTTTTCTCCTATTGGGTCTGGGCAATGTGGGGAAGCATCCTTTTTGCAAAGGTGCCTGGCAGGACAAGTCTCAGTCCTAGAGGGCAGAGCATAGGCGGGAGTGGTAACTGGCTGTGTCTCATTCTGTGTTTGCTCTCCATCTCCCCAAACAAATAGGTTCATTGAAATATGGGAAGTACTGTTTGTCTTTTGGAAATGTTCTTGTGTGGATAGAGCTGCAGAGAATTCCTCTCAATCTTTTCTTGTATCACCTCAGGCTGTGTTCTGTCAGATATTAGTAAGTCTACAGAAATTTGGTTTTAGTCCATGTTATGATAAGAGACAGTAAAAGAAAATTCATATGGGAAGAAATATAGGTGAATTTGAGGTATTTTCTCTGAATCATTTTTCATTTACTCCTCCTTGCCCTGATGCTAACTAGCACTTTGTTGGTAATTATTTATAATGCATAAAATCAATCTGGAATACTGGAACAGTTTTCAATTATTATTTTATTTAACTTCCAGTGAATTTATTATCTCATCTCTGTTTTCTGTTCAGTTACCATGAATTGTCTGCTACACCCTGATTTCAATTCTTTTTGCAAAGCAAGAAGTATTACTATTACATCTCTATTGCATGAATACTTGGGGATATTCAGAACAATTAGCTTTGGCTAGGAGAAGCACCAAAAGACTTGGAAAATCTTGGTTGAGATTCTTGTGCCCAAATGAATTCTTACACTGGTGAAAAATCTTGTTTTGAAGTTACAGAGCTAGGTAGAGAAATCTGAGATCTTTCTTTTAGGTCTTGTTCCCAATCAGGAAGTATATACAATATTTTCAAGGTATTTTGATACTTGTCTTGATGATCCTTGCCAGAGCCCAAAAGTCTATGAAAATGAATAACAAAAATAAACTGTGTTAATTGGACAAATGACAGTTTTCGCAAGCCTTAAATGAGATTTGAAAAGAGTTCATTTTATTTCTAGGGTTTCCCTTCTCTGTTTTGTTGCCTCCCTTCCATTTCTAAAATTTATATACAGAGATGGTTTTAGCTTTTTTATTGTAGATAACAGGGTGATGTTGATTCAGTTGCTGTGTATTTTGATGGATGAATTCCTTAGTGTTCAAAATGATTGGGGCCATCTCTTAAGTGTCAAAAAAGGTACTTCTGGAGGCAGCACTTAAAGCTGTACTGAGAGTGATGAGTAATGGGCATAGGATTATTTGAATAATGACTTCTTGCTTCCTGACCCACCAGCATCCACATTTTAGGCATGAGAAGAGGTATCTGAAGTCTCAATATAAGAGAGTCTTTTGGCTGACATTCCCTTAAAGCTTATTCTGCTTTGAGTGCATTTTTCTGACTACATTCAACACGGAAAGAGAAACTCAGTAAGGTCTGATGTCACATCTTTAGTGTCAGTTCAGAATCTTAGAGAAGGAATTCCGTACATGCAGAGGTTTTAATGTGTAGTTCCTACCAATAATAAAACAACTAAGGTAAAAAAAAGATATTGAGCATGAGTGTCAAACAAAAGGTGAAAATCCTCACTTTTGCATAAACTATGCTGGGAAGTTAGTAGTATCTTACTTGTTTTTGAAATTGCTATGAAGTATTTGTTGCTAACTAGGATGGGTTCATTTTGGGGTCCATTAATTTTAGCCAATAAAAATTTGGCTCAGGAGAAGATGAAGGAAATAGCTTGGAAAAAATAGAAGCTATGAGCAATCTGTCACTTTTTCTTACATATTAGCTGTGCATATTCTGCATAGGAAAGTTGAAACTAAGGAACATTTTGCTTTAGTAGGGTGAAAATCTTATCTTTAGCATTTAGATTAATTGTTCTTTGTAAAATAATACAATATGTGTTCTAACACGTTTAAGGGAAATTGTTTAAAGCTATTAACTTGATTCAGTAATCCAGAATTAAATACTACTGAAACTATGTCAGGGACTCTGGGTTATTATTTTTCATTACATGGAGAGAGGTTTTTGCCAGCAGAAAGGGACTTTATCTTCCTACCAGACTATCACACTGGCGATTGGAACTCAGAAACATCACATGAAAACACTACTAAAAGCTCAGTTTTAGCATCAGAATTAAAGAAAGTTTATGTGGACAGAAATGCTGAAAGACCTCTCTGTTCTGGCTGTGCCAAGTAAAATCAAGAGTGCAGTTTATCCTAAAATGGTTTTAAAATTTTCCAATCTGTCCCAACCTTAAAGCAAAATTCTTCAAAGAGGTATAATTAAAGCATGGGCACAATCTTTGTGAAGGAAAACTTAAACATAGTTTAAATGATTCCATTTCTCAACAGACTCCTGTAAAAAAAGTATCTGCCTTTTTTTAGAAATGAAAACTTATTCTTGAAATAGACTTAATCTTGGTTGTTTGGTTTTTTTTTAAATATAAATGATATTTTGATCAGATTTACTTACTTTATGAGGTATGAAGGCAAGTGCTGACCTGCTCTTTGTCATGGAACTACCACTGAAGTTGGCCACTCATTTTCAGCAGCTGAGCATCTTGATCTGTGTCCTCACCTTAAATATTTGGTTTCAATGAGGTAGACTTAAATATAGCAACCTTTGGAAGGAGAATGGAGATCGGCGGTGTCTTTTGACTTTTGTTGGTCTTTCTATTGTAGAGGGTGTTGTCATTTTCATCCCTTCTTCAGTCACAATGCTCTGACTCTCAGCAATGGGACCTTCCACAATCAAGTTGTGTGCTGGGTTGCAGTAGGTGTGTTGTTAACTCACCTGCTGCCCGAGGTATCCACGAGCTTTTTCTCCAACACTCAGCGAGGCAGTGTTGGAAGAAGGGAGCTATTCAGCTTAGAACTGTGCCATGATTGCAATTTCCATTTTTAACCTCCCCCTTTTTAAAAATCCCTTATCAAAGTTGTTTAGTCTCTTTCCAGATTTGTCCCTGAGCCTGTAAGCCCTTAAGAACCTGAGTATTTTGTTCATACCAGTGGCACTGCTGACTTGGAGCACCAGGACGGCAGTGGGAGTGCTCAGGGAGCAAGAAAGGGCCACACGTTTAGCTGCTGGCAGGCTGCAAATCATGGAGTCAGAGCTCACTCTGCATATTCTAGAAGGCACAGATGATAAGCATGGGAAGTTCTTTTGGTACCTCCAGGTAGGACTGGATGTGCAGTTAGAGAGGGCTGACTCCCGTTCTGGTCTTACAAAAGCAGTTTCCATCTTCAGGTACTTTTCAAAATCAGACAAAAGTTCTTTATAGCACTCAAAATGTCAGAAAGAGCAGGGAAGGGCCAGGCTGAGTAAAGCCAAGGGACAGAGTGCATGTGTGTAACTGTGTGCAAAGGTGATGAACTGCAGATGTTTAGACCCCCATATCAGGGCAGTGTTGCAGCCACCTTCATTCCTCTGAACCAACCAGAGGTTGTATCATTCTTTCTCTTTTTCTCTCATCCCAAAACTTAATTTTTGCTCACTGCCTAGTTCCACACTTAGATTGAAGGACTATGTTTTTGTGTTCTATTTAATATGGATTCTGTTTTCTGATAGTTGGGAATATTGTGATAGAGTTGATTCTTTTTTTTTTTTTTTTTTTTTTTTTTTTTTTTTTTTTTTTTTTTTCACTTTCTTTGCTACGCATTGTGCAAAGGAAGTGTCACCTTTCTTCCTGTTAACAGTAATTGAAGAAACTCCTTAAGCCAGCAGAAAGTGATAGAATCCATTGCACACCGGATGTCAGGAAAGCTTACATGTGCTAGCACAGGAGAAACAGCTTGGAAGGAGAGAGTTGCATGTGAGAAACAAATGGTGAAACCAATAATATAACTAATTATAAATTAGCTGATTTGGAGGAAAACTAAGCAAGACTCACATTGACTCAACTTTTAGTCAGAAGGTGAGAAGTGTTTAAGTTGCTGTGTTTTAACAAGGTGATACCAAGAGGTTAGGCTAAATAGTTCCTCTTCCCATGTGCCCTTAGCCAGCTCCCAGTTGTGAAACAAGCTATGGTAGATTAAATGATAAGATGTAGTCTTAAAAGTTGTTTTTCTTTGTAAAGATTTTGTGTTAAGAGCCCACTTGGCTCACTGGTATGACTCAGATGTGGATGGTAATGTTAAACTAGGGAGACTCGACCGATTTCAGTTGTGTCTGTGCCCAAGTCTTTTGTGATGTTGTGGAAATATGAACACGTGGAAATACAAGAAGATCAGATGTAGTTTCTAGGTTTAGTTTGAACTTTGATATACTTTGCAAGAAATTTAGGTGAAATTCATAATCAGCACCTTTCATTTTAGTCCTACTATGGATTGTAATCACAGAGTTACCACATATCTTTCTTTATTCCATCAACACTGATCTAAGGTGTCTTCTGGCTTTAATATGTGTTAGGAATACATTTTATTGATTACATTGTAGAAGTGTTTGCATTCTATGTATGCCACAAATTGCCCTGGACTTCTTTTGCTCATCATTTGTTGTTGGTTCCTTCCTCCCACTGTACCATGAAACCATCTATTCAGGATGTTTACACTTGATCTGTGCATTGTTAACATTCCTTGATGGTGTTGAAAGGGTTCCCTTGGTGCTGCACTTGTCTCACAAGACCTGATGGAAGACTCCTTGCTGCTTTTGCAGAGGAATTTCCCACAGAGCTCCCAGTGGGCTCAGAATCAGATACAAACAAATGGGTGAAACTCCAGGAATAGGAAAATAGTTCTACATGTCTGTGAAAGTAGCAGAACCTGGCCCTAAGAGGCAATGTGAATGATAATCTCCAGTGTTTTGTAAAGTGATATTTGTCAGGGTTTTTTTCATCTAAAATTTCTGAATTTTAGACCAGTCTCCTCAATTGTCTGAGAGATGTCAGCAGTTCTACTGCACCAGTGCTAAAACCAGTTCTGGACTACTAAGATTTTTTTGGGGCACATCTCCATCCTTAAATGAAGAGACCAATTTGTCTAGGGCTGTGCAAATTCCTCATCATACTGGGCAGTGCTAGTCTAGTGGAAACACTTTTTGGGTTGAATTTTTAATGTTTTCTTAAAATTGTTTCAGTTACCACTGGGATAAAATAATTGTTTTCCTGTATGATAGTTGCAGTTCTGCAGCTGCTTTTCCCCATAACATTTTCTGACTTACAACTTGTGTTTCATGTTCTCTTTTAGATGTGTATGTGATTTTTGTAAAAGTCAATTTATTGTCTGTATTGCACCTTCTTTTCTGCAATCAATTCTAAAGCGTACAATGCTACAAGAACATATTTTAAATCAGTGATTGAGTTAAAAAGTATTTGTCTCTTTAGATTTTGAAACATAACTGATTGCTTGAAAATATCTGAATTCTACATAAAGCATGTCCTATATCTGTGAGTAAAGGCAATTTTCATTTGCAAAGCCTCCCACTTACTTCATACATAACCCTCACAAAATTGCAGTTAACTCTTTTTTTTTTTTTCTTCTGGAGGGAAAAATTAAGATTTGCAATATGAAAACATATTTTTTTTTTCCTATTGCAAGGAAGGCTTTCCACTGTGCACAGCAGTGGTATTGCTGTCTCACTGATTCCTAAAGTTCATCAGAGTGTAGCAGGCTGTGAGCAGCAGAGATGAGGAGTGGAAGGTGCTGTGCTCAGAATGCTGGCAGTTTAGCCCAGGGTGTTCTTGCACCATCAGCCAAAGACACTTGTGCACCTCTTCCCCCTGTGTTGAAAGCCCTGCACTTGAAACCCTTGGGTGTGGGAGCTGGGCAGCTCCACTAGCACAGAACTGTGAGAGCAGCATCCTGCTGAGCCTGGACTAACAAAACCCACACAAAGTCCGGACAGCATCAGTTCAGGCCTAGTGACATTCCAGCATGGTTTCTCTCCTTTGGAGTAGAGGCAGCTCAAGACACTTGTGGCAGAGCTGACCACACATGCCCAGAGGTCAGGGGGAGAAAAATGCCCGTTTCTGTTTCCGACTGCCCTGGCAAACCAGCTCACCTTGCATCTGTGTGGGAACCCAGCAAGAGTTCAATTTAGTTTCCTGTTTTAGGCAGTGGGAAATGCATGCATTTTTGGATGAATGGGAAATGAAAGGGAGTAAAAAATTAATTCTTTCAAACTCAGTTTTTGCTAATAAATATGCAAGTTTGTTGCTACGCTGAAGCTGCAAGAAAAGATTGACTTAAACTTTGTAGATAGGGTTCACATTTTCTTTAAAGTGAGATTCCAATTCCCCATGTCAAGGTTATCTTCATGATAGCCTTTGAAAGAGTCAGATCACTTACTAATAGATGGATGTTCACAAGTTTGACAGTCTCTGCATTGATCCTACTCTTGCATGAAAATGGCTTCATCAAGCCTATAATTAGAAATGAAATAGTCTTAAATGGTTTCCACACAGCTTGACTTTCAAAGAGGTTCCAGTTTCACATAACTTCGTATAAACAGAGAATCAGAAGATATAACCAGATACCACAGTTCCTGCTTACTAATTGCCATAAAGCAGAGCCATCTGCTTTATACAAAGTCTAGGTCAGATATTCCTTCTAAACTGTGACCTTTGGGGCTCCATGGAACTTGTTCTTGATTAAATAAAACCTTCTTAGGAAGTTATTGGGAAACTTGGTGCAGGTTCAGTCTGAGCAGAGAATGTAACTGATTGGATTTCTATATAATCTTAAGCAGACGGTTCTGAGTCAGTCTATCTTTTGAACTTTTTTTTTCTTAACTGCATTAATCTTTCATAAAAATTCAAATTACAAGTGAATTATTTCAGTTTTTAAAGTTATTCCTCATAAAAGTTAAATTAGATGACAAACAAATGATTTAGACATAAATTCATGACAGTTAAAGTGAAGTTTCATCTATCTAAACCGAGCTGAGAACCTGGGCTGGGGAAGTGAGGGGCATCCTCCACAAGCCTGACCTTGTTTGGAGGGCATGAGCACAGCACAGAGAAAAACAGAGATGATTACAGCTCAACAAATACTGTAGAATACTTGTAATTCCTCACATCTATTTCATTATGACCAAAGCTCATATCATGGGTGCCTTCAAATGTGTATCTTTTCCATCATATACTTTATTTAAATATTTTATTCATTATATGAAAATAGTTTCTGTGATTAAATAATCGGTTCTTTTGCTCTAGTTTTCTTTTGGCATTGGTGACTATTATTTTTGGCTGTCTATATTTGGCCAAGCAATTGCCAATTATTCACTGCCAGATTCAAAATAGGAGTGCTACTGCCAAAGCAAATAATACATTATTCTGCAGTTACACAGATCTTTCCAGCTGAGGATCACAACATATTTTGTAACCACTAATGAATTTAGCCACTTACCACCCACCAAACATTCGCATTCATCCCTTAGGGATGAGAAGATAAGGGATGGAGTGCAGCAGGATGTGATCTGCCCTTTCCAGGGGCTGAAGTAAGTTAGCACTGGGGGGAGGCACCAGAATGCAGCACACAGTAGAAATGGATTTCTCCTTCTGAATTGAGAGAGCGTGCTCTGGAAATCCAGACAATTCCACAAAGGCTCGGGCTGCTCTGTGCCTGGTCCATGATGTCCTGTTGCTACAGGAGACATAGAAAAGCTGGATTGTAACTTATTTCTCACAGGAAATGTATCCATACACAGGGTGTTGCATGAATGAAATGGATTAATGTTTTGAGAGTAAGTGTGTTCTGAACCGTGGTAGCTCCCAGTTTTGTGAGAGATGCAGGGAGGAAGTCAGTCGTGGCAGAAGACCCAATTATCTTGACTGATGAAACTTCATCGTGGTCCTCCTCCTCCTCTCAACTATTGTAGTGGTCAGATGTCCTCATGCTGGCTGTGGTCCGCAGAACCACTCTGCATTCTTAGGAAAATGTTGTGCAATGCTTCAGTGAAGGAGAGTTCCTTACTGAACTAGGTGACCACTCATGTCTGAGGACTACTGACTGCTGAATTTAACCCATCTCTGTAAATGCCCCTCCAGCATCAGCATTGTGACCCTGAACATTTTCACACCTTTGAATATCCTTGTTAGGACTGTGCTGGTACAGCAGCCAAGTCTGCACTCCACATTTCTGATCAGGTAATGGTCACTGCTTTCCCAGCTGCAGTGTGTGATGGGTGCCCTCCAAGTACTGAGGGGATAATGGTATTTAGGAAAGTGTTACTCTGGTTCTAGGTTTTCGGTACTCATTTGTAGCCCAGCCTAAAGATGTGATGAGAGTCTACCTTTCTTTGCTCTCAGTCACTGCAGGGGCTGATATTGCTGGTGATAAAATGGTCTTTTCTTGGCTGCTAAATGGAAAGTTCCTCATTCCTGCACATTTTTCAAATTGCCAGAGAGACTGTTTTTGCTGTGGGAATCACCTCACGTGCACCTGATCAATTTATGTAAAGCACTGAATAGCTTAAGAGGCCATTAAGTGCAGAATTTTGCTGGATTGGACTGTCTGTGTCATTTTATTAAAGAAAGAGGCATCTGAAATTTAATATCTAATATATTCTGTGAGCAGAGCAGCAGTTCAGGGCAAACAGAGGCTGTTTTCCTTGAAATTTAAAGTGCAGTAGCTCAGAGACAACCATCTGTATGCATTTAGGGAACGTGAAATTACCTGAATGCCTGGTAATGTTTTTGTAATTATCTCAGAAAAGAATTATGATATATCACAGATAATTCTCTAGCTCTTTCATTCCTACTTTGATAAAATGTACTAGAAATTTGTTACTTATTTTATTCCTTGCTGGAATTAAAAAAATCCCCAAAGAAACAAATAAAATAACATTCTTTGAAAGATCTGGTTGGAAAGTGTGTGTGTTTTAAAGATTGCACACTTTCAAGACGAACAAGGGAGGGCTGAAATTTACTACAACAGCTTCACTGAAAATTATTCCATCACTCAGATCAAAAGCAGACAAAAATCACAGAAACATTTGGAAGAGGCAGCAGTGCCAGAGCATGATTTTAGCTATTTTGGGAAAGCAGCTGCTTCTCTCTGACATGGACTCAAAATGTAGGATATTCTGTAAGGTGGATCAGCTCATTCAGATCATTCCCTACAGTGACTCTGTCATGGGAACATTGACTAGCATTGTTTTTTTTTGGGAGAAGCATTTATTTTGAGCTAAAGACAAATCTCTCTCCTAGGCAGTTACACAATTGCTAAATAGCAGTTGACTTTAACCCCTGAATGCTTATTTCCAAATACTCAGTATAGAATGGCAAGAATAACGTAGGAACATGACTTTAATTTTAATATTGATACATTGTTTTTGTGTAACTAAAGAGATGCAGAAGACTAAATTGGCAGTGCAAAACAATGCTGAACAGTTACTGCTACTTAAAAAAGCTCCCTTTAGTTACAGAGAAGAGACAAAGCTGAGCAGAATGTCACTGGATTAGTATCTGCAAATTCCAGAAATGGGAAAACTGGATAAGCCCTGGTTTTTGGGCATTCTTCATTCCTCTTGGCTTAATGGTTGTTCTGGCAACTACAAATGACAGAGATGATCTTCCCCCATCCCTCCTGGATCTCAGTGTCGTAGGAATCACAGCTGGTTTCAGCACAGACCCCTGCATTAGAACTTTCTGTGCTTGACAGGCTGTATTTGGCAGCGTGGGAGTAATATGCTTGCTGTATTTGATTTTGCATATGATTGATTGCTTTTAATACAATTTATTTTCTTTCTTGTGGTTTAGCTGTAGTTCGTGCTGATGGCAGCAATATCAATCTGTACCTCTTGTCATCTATGGCTGGTTTCTATAATTTTTAAAATAATTTTTGAATGAATGTAGATTGCTGCATCTTGTTTAGGTTGGATGGTATATCAATTTTTGATTTCTAGCAGCACTGGAGAATATGATAAAATATTGTAAGTGGTTCAGGGTACAGTTGCAGACAGAAGGCTTTAGAGTCTTTGTGATCTACTCAGTGTTTTATGATGTGACAGGACAATCTTGGAAAGATTTCTGGCATTTTGTTTCATAATATTTTTCCAGTGGCAAGTGTTAAGTATTTTTCTCTAATGGAAAAGTTCTACCTTCATACCCCTTTTCCTTGTTTCCTTTTGGCCCCTCTTCCCCATTTCTCTTAAGAATCAGGGTCACTGGTCCCCAGTATAATTCTGACTGCAAGATTCCTACCCATAATGGCAGGAATCTCCGTGCATGCATTAGTGTTTCAAACAGTCTGATTTCTTACTTCTTTTGGCAATATTCTTTGACTTCCTGTCTAGCCAGAATAGCAGCTTTTTTTCTGGTGGTGTTCTTGAAGAGCCCAAAGATATTGTCCTGGATGGCTTTGTGGTTGCATTGGTTGGACCCTGGGCAGGAGCTGAATTTCTGCACCTCAGAAATTCTGCACATCAGTGCATGGTGGGTGCTGCAGGGTGCTCACCCACAGGAGGTGCCAGGAAACAGAGCTCTGAACCTGCTGACCAAGCTGAACAGGGCAAGAGAATTCTCCCCTGAATACTGAGGGGTCATTGTAGAAGTATTCAAAACTTGGTGAAATAAGTATGAAAGGTATTTCCTGTAGAACAAAATAGGATGGATAAGAGGCTAAGTGGAACTGTGGTGGTTGAGCTGTAGCTATGGCTTCTTCAAAAGTTGCATTACCATAATAACATATGTGTATGTATCTTTGCCTGGCATTGGAAAAAGGAAGAAAAAGGTGTTTCTTGAACTGAATCAAAACTCTGTCTTTAAACACTGTGATTTTTGATGCAAAGGATTAAATTCCAAGCTGCAGAGCTTCTTCCATTGTCAAGTTCTCACTGCTCTGTTCTTGTCTAGATCTTGGAGCCTGGTATTCAATGGAGAATTCTGTGGTTGAACCTCAGGGATCTTATTTTCTTTAATAACTCCAGCATTTTTGACATCATAGGGCTTTTCACATAGCTCCTTACTTGAGTTTGACTAGATCAAAAATATCTTGGATATTTTGTTTGCTCTAAATTCCCAGATGTTCCCACTGCAGGTTGAAAACAGAGTTACATGACAGCAATGCTGATTTCTTTAACCTGGCTCTCTGCTCTTCCAAACGAATACTGGCTGCATGTTGGGAACACAAGTGGGGTAATCAGTTAATTAAAAGCAATGCTGGTAAGGTGGTGGTGTAAATGAGCAAATAATTTCTGCTTCACTGGGAAGGGATGCTGTCTTGAGTATTTCTGAAGAGAGGAAAGAAGGGGGGGGAGTCGTCTAAGCAACCTGTGAGCCTTGGAGTAGTAACCCCACAGCAATGCAGAACACACAGAGCAAGGCTGATTGGAGCAGTGAATTCAATATCCTGTTTTGCATATGCGTATTTTATACCTTTAACTGACTCCAACAGGGATTCAGGAAATCATTATTTAACTTAGCAGAGATGCCACATATGTTAGTCTATGGCAGATGATAAGAAAAATAAAAAATCTTATTCTTATGGCCCTGTTTTATCACTGAATTCCAGTGAAATTAAGGCACTTATTTAAGATCTGTAAAAGGATACCATTAACAAAGCACTAACTATTACCTGTCTGTAATCGCTCAAGAACTTTTGTTTGACTTCAAAATTTGTCTGTTACCTCTGTGCCAACTCTCCTACCTGTGAAATGCTGCTGCTGGTGCTGTGTAAATGGCTCCTAAGGAGAATTTTTGCTAATAGGTATTGGAGTCTTTTTGGATGTTCGTGCTATAGCTTTATTTGTTCTAATTATATCTGACATTTCACAAGCTGCACATTCGTTATTTGATGGGCAAAACATCAAAAATAATTAGGCCAAATGATCATACAAAGCCCAGCAGAAAGCTTTTTCAGGGCATGTTAGCTGGTTTTTATTAATAATTATCCTCATTAAACTTTACCAAACTGTCAGCTCATTGCTTGCTCATTGTTATGGACCTCCTAAACTCAGGTGAGGATTTGAATTTCCCTGTGAGATGAACAATGTTTACATTTGAAAAAAAATTTTATTTGTTCCAATCCAACTCACTTCTTTCTTCCAACCCCTTTGTTTCTGACAGGAAATAGCTTTAGATTTTCCACGGTGCCAGGAGAGGTCACTCTTTCTCCTTTGTCCTGCCTGGTTCAGGCCCTTGTACCATAAGGGATCCTCTTTCCTTCTCGAGTGAATTGACACATTCCTTGAGCTACTCTTTGGATGTCGTCTGAGACACACCAAGAGCACTGGAAGGATTAGTACCGTTTGTCTGATATCTATATGGAAAACTCTTAAAGAATTTTGTGGCAAATGAGATTGTATCTCCAGGTTTACATCAACCATCTGGTGTAATTCTAACAAAAGCACAGCATTCTCCTTAGTTTTGTTGTAGAATTGTAAATGGAGGCTTTGAAAAGCAGAAACCAGAGAATATACCACTTAATTGAAGGGAATGTTGATAAACATCGGTGTTTAAAATTCATGTATGAGTGATAGTCTTTTGTGGTGTCCAACACAGGAATAATAATACATCACAGTAGAAATTGGTAAGAACTGTTCAACCAACTTCAGTTTGAACAAACCCAAGCCAAACCCAAGTCCTCTACAATATCTTGTTTCCAAATTTGTGAGGGAAAAGTACTCATGGCAGAGATTTCACTATAGCAAGAGTAGAAAATCCTCACAATATAATTAACAGTCTGAGCGGGCATAAAAAGGAAAACATATTGATAATTTCTGTTTCAAACATTTCTTTTATCCCTACAGAAAATAAAATTCAATGGCTTGGATGAAATAATATCATAACCAGTCCCTCATACCCCAATTCAAACCTAATGTGAACCAACATCTGACATTCCAAAAAAGTGTTCCATTTCCCTGCCCTTTATTTTTTGTTCCCATTTTTGCACTTCTACATCCTCAGTGATACAGAAGCAGGGGAAAAGCACCAACAACCTTGAACCAGACCACTATAAAACTGGCTAGTGACACAAGATTGCATGATTTCTGCTGGGCTGGCAATGCCCCCAAAGCAGACTGTCTCTTGAGGTTACTGGTTTAGTTTTGCAGATTCAGGAAATTGAGAACTGCATCCAAATAGCGGAGTTCTTATTGGCACTCAGCAGCATTTATGAGATGTGACTCTCCACTTCCTGATTGCATGTGTGTGTGTGTATATATATACATATATATATGTG
The DNA here is from genome assembly GCF_000738735.6 of Corvus cornix cornix. NCBI lineage: Eukaryota > Metazoa > Chordata > Aves > Passeriformes > Corvidae > Corvus > Corvus cornix. The sequence goes on along the minus strand of NC_046339.1, from coordinate 18,721,915 downwards.
TATAGTAAAATATGGGGAAAAAAGAGCAACAGCAGCCAGCGTAAGCATCTCTGATTTAGTGTTCAAATGCTTCTTTGGCACCTTCTTACCTAAAGAGGTAGGATTCAAAAATAAATGGAAGGTTTATAAATTTTTTTTTTAAAGGACTTGCTACATTTCTACTCTGCTACATTTCTACTACTTTTATAGTAGTATTTTTTAGGATTTTTTCGTGGTTATTCCTCTACATTGCCAGTTTTCATGCCGTGGTGTGTTCTGGGACCAGCTGGATCTGGTGGTCCTGAGACCTGCTAGGAGTGCATGATGTCAGCCACAGGATGCTGCTGTGGTGGATATGTCTAAGCACCTGCCTCTAAGAGTCCTCTTTGATGGGAGAAATGAAGTGTGTATTAAAATGATTGGAAAAGGAAAAGAGATTTTACAGCACACAGGAAATGTGCATAAATCGTACTTAAATTTGGATGCTTTGGGGAAAAGTTCCTTTTTGTTTTGTTGTCTGCACCTCTGAGAAAGGTAAGAACTGTTCTCTGAAGGGTCTCCAAGTATGATGACCACAGAAATAACAAATAACAAGGCCATTCTCCTCTCTCCATGCCCCCGTTTTGTTGTTAAGGGGGCAGATTATCAAAAGAAAACTGAAAGTACTCCATAAATTCAAGTTCCTGGCAAACTGGAGCTGTGGCAAAGCTCTCTCCACCAGAGGAGTGAACAACAGCAATGTGTCCCTTTGAACACACAAACATCTACTCCCTACTCAACAGGTAGGCTCCTCATCTTAGAAGTCAAAGTGCTTTTATTGTTATATCCCTCACTCTCTATGGGAATTTATATTCAGCTTGAGAGTGAGAATAATTCTGCATGGAGAATGCACATTTGTACAGTGGTCTGGCTTCTCTGTTACCCTTTTGTTGACTTTTAACTCTGCTTTCCTGCTGTGTATCTATGGGAAGTAGAATCATAGAGTCACAAAATATGCTCAGTTGGAAGGGACTCCAAGAATCATAAAAATCCAGCTCCTGGCCCTGCATAAGGCCATCCCCAAGAGTCACACTGTGTGCCTGAGAGCGTTGCCCAAATGTTTCTTGGACTCTGTCAGACTTGGTGCTGCGACCGCTTTCCCGGGGAGCCTGTTCCAGTGCCCACCCACCCTCTGGGGGAAGAACCTTTTTCTGATATCCAGCCAAAATCTCTCCTGACTCATGTTTGTGCCATTTGCTCAGATCCTGTCACTGGTTATCACAGAGAACAAGTTGAATAACTACTTTGTGGCCAGATCTATATATCTATGCAAATCATGTTCCTCTATTTCCTGAGACATGGAGGAACATATTCTGGTTTATGTTAGACTAGAAAGCTGTGCAGTGAAGAATATTACCAGAGAAGTATCTATTTTTCAATACATTTCATTGTATTGTTGAAAAACCCTCCTTGTAGTTGCTAGGTAGAATTAATGAAAATATACCACCTTTCCTAATGCAGAAACTGTCAGAATATCATACCTTTCCTAATGTAGAAGCTGGTTTGTGGCCTATCTTTACTAAATTTGTTTCTAAAGTCTAACAAGCTTTCTCTCTAGTATATTTATTTTTGCATTACTTCAGAAAATCTTGCTAAGAGGGTCCTTTCAGCATTGTTTTAACTAGTACTCTTTTTTCTTGTAGTGCTGAAGACATGTTTTAGGGATTGGAGCAATTAAAAGAGCAGGAAGGAGAGGTGTTAACTGAGCCATTTTCTGCTCATTTCAATGCATTTGCTCATGCAATTTGACTTTTTTGTTCACATAATTTACTTTGCAACACATTTCTCATCGTTATGCACGTGTGGTATCTTCCAATTTGGGGGGGAAAAATGGTATCTATATTTTTGTCATGGTCCAAAATATCTGTATTAGTGTAGGTCCTCCAGGCAGTGAATTCCCTTCAAGAAGAAATCTTACAGTTTCTTAGCATGTGGTGCTGAGGATTCTTTGCTTTTCTTTTAAGGAACACCTTAACTTTCCATGGGTGCAGTTCAGGGGATGGATCTTTGCTGCAAGGGCTGGAGTCAGAAGTGTAGCTACCTGTTACCTCCTCTCCTTCCCTGATACTGCCCAAGCCCTTGCTGTGGCACTGCTGCTACCAAACAGCTCCTGTCCAGGTGCAGATGCTCAGAGCTGGTCTGCAAAGCCCTGACCTTGTGCACTTGCAAGTTCCTGTTAGTAGGGAGCGTTTGTACTGCACTGCCTTTGCAAGAAAAATCAGACTGACACGTACATATTGCTTCAGCCCTTGTCCGTGGGATTGCCTCTGGCTACTTCCCTCCTCTGGCAGTCTGGAATATACGGAAAACATTTAAATAAACCAGCAAACCATTTAACTAATCTAATAGGACTCTAAGCTTGCAAAGATGCCAACATGAACACTGTCTTTAGATGCATGAAACAAATTTAAATCAGATTTGAATTGAAGAATTAATGTCTCCATTTGAGACTAGATCAAACATACACAGTCCTACAGAATGTGTATGGGGGTGTAACTGACACAGCTCAGACCCTGTGCCAGCTCTTGGGATATCCAAAAGTGCCAACTCTTTGGTCTGGATTCTCAGATGGGAACATGATGTAAAAAACAGGAGTCACACTCATTTACGGCTTAAAGAAACCCGACATAAAACTCATCAAAAATAAGATTTTTTAGGTCAATCTGTTAATGGGGTTTTTTTGGTTTTTTTCCTCCTTGCGATGCTTTTTGTTGTTCACACCCTATCCTCCACCCCACAAACAACAATGATAAAAAAATATAAACCAAACCCCACCAGGTTTATTGCTAATCAGAATAAAACCTGAAATGTTTTGAGAAGCAAAATCTCCACAAAGAAACCCTCCACAAAGCATGCGTATAAACTGACTAAACTCAACTTCGAAATTTAAGGGCTTCATTTTCTTTTTCTTTAGCTGGTTTTACTTTATATTATAACACAGTACAAAATTTTGGAAAATGTGATAATAACATGACCAAAATGATGGCCCATCCAGACACCATTCCTAAAGCAATACTACTGTCTGTCAGCTGCAGAAAGAACCAGCCTTCATTCGTGTTTTGCATCAGTACAAAGTGCTGCTACATCTATGTAGCAATACCAAATTTACAAAACTATGATTTCTCATGTATTTTTCTTTGCTAACTTTTCAGTTACAAATCAACAAAGAAATTACATCAACCTCATGTGATACAGATTTTACTATAACTTGTGATATAACTTTTATCATAACATTTAAACAGCATCAGCATCTTTATCAAGAGAGCTAATATTGTACTGCTTTGAAGTTATCTGAAGAAACTATTTACATGGCAATAGAACAAATATTATATATCTTTAAAAGCTTGAAATGCTTTGAGACTATAGTTCAGAACACTCAGATTCTTAAATAAAACCCCCAGGGACTTAAATAACACTACAACAGGGTGGTCTTTCACAATTTGGTTTCCATCTTCTTTTGCTTCCCGGAGAATTCCATTTAAAGAGTATTTAATTGAGGACATTTTCTTTACTGCATTTTTCCTTTTCTTTTTTAAAGGTTTAGAGCTTTGTTCTAAGTGTTTTAACTTCTAATCAAGAAATGTGTCAGGTCTGTTGCCAATTAGTGTAGCTGATGTGAAAATGGATTGAGTCTTGGGAAAGATGGCTAAGTCTTGTAAAACAACAAAACAGTCTGTAAAAGAGGGCTTGGGAACAGAGGCGAGGAGAAGCAACAACACGAGAAATTATTAATGAGAAAAAACAGAGAAGAGGAGCGGGAATTTACAGACATCATGGGTACAGTTGTAACATTTACTAAAGGTTTACTCAGCTATACCAATTTATTATAAGGAATTAACACTAAATATTCAGAGGTGGATTAAGGAACTTTTCCTCACTGCAAACAAGATCCCCACTTTGCAGGCTGGTTTATGTCGTAGAATATCTCTGTGTGCTGGCTGAGGAGAGGAAGTGTTCAGACCCCTCAGAACAGTGTTGTAAACTTCCTCATCGGGCTGCAGCTGTGCTAGGGGAGGGAAATGTTCTTCTTGTTTTAATTGTCTTGTTTTTTGTGTTCAGGAGATGGATGCAACTATGCTGGCACACATTACCTTTATATGAGGGAACTCTCCTGCAGTAGCAACAGAGGCTGTTTTGTAGAGACTTTAAGGTAGGAGGAAGGTTCCCTGACAGAAACTAATAATAATAATAATGGTATCTAGCGAAAAATCAGACAGGAAAGGAAATATATTTTTAGACTCATATGCTGTAGATATACAATACATTGTATAAGGGTTATTCTTCCATGCAGAGCAAAACACTGTGGCTGCAGTAAATCAGGAAGGAAGTTTTGATTTGTTTGTGGTACAGAACATCAGCAAAAGACTTTGAGCTGTCAGACGTGCCACGAGTTAAATGAATGTATGAGAACAACTGACCATGGGGGATGCAGAAATCCTTACAGAAACCCGTGAATGAACAGCATGTTCAAAGCCAGTGTGTTCAGGACTATGTCCCTGTTACTTTGTGTTACTGTGTGCCTTCAGTAAATCTAATTTACTGCAGCTCCCTGGGCTGTTGCTCCCAAGTTTCCCCAGCTGTTGGTCCTTATGGAGCAGGACCTCTTCTGTTGGGAACCCATGGCTAGCACAGCCCTCCTGGCTGTTTCTGTACGGAACTGGGTTTCCAACTGCCAGGTTCTGGCACTGCCATTCAGGGGCTTTCCGCACATCAGGTTGTCTTGACATCCTTGCGTCTCCATGGACTCCTTTCTGCAGCTGTCCAGTCATTTTGCCACTGTTTCACATGTTGACCTCCCAGGAAGGGGCACTTTGTGATTATTACTGGCAGTGGGAAAGGATTATATCTGTGAACCGAGAGTTTTACTCTAGATGAGATCAGATACGCCCCATGTAGGAGACATACAGTCTTGGCATATCCTGCAGCACACTGAGCTTTCTGGTTGTGAAAAGCTTTCCTGAAGGTGGACAAAGGGGATGGAGTAATTTCACCTAAGAGGAAGCCAAAAGAGCTGGAGACACTCAGGGAATGAAAGGCAGAAGTGGAAGGCAGAAGCGGGGGGGGCAGTTCAGGGCTGTTGTGGTTGAGGGGACATCTCTGTGTGCCTCCTGGAGGACCCTCCATAGTTCAGTGCTGAGGCCAGAATCCACTGTGTGGGGGCACAGCCCAGCATGGAGAGAGGGATGGGCAGAGGGACACAGCCACAGGAAATCCATGTGCGTGCTGCAGCACCCAGAGATGGGGAAGGCAAGAGCTGAAGTGCTCTTATTGCCTCCCTTCACTAATTTCTGCACTTATTCAAAGCTGGAATTATCAGTCTTTGGGAAAATATTTTCTTCCTAACATTAGTGAATGATAACTTAAAATACTGAAAAGCAGGATTCTCAGTTGCCTGAAATCCAGGGGAAAAAATAATAAAAGAAGTATCTTTAAAACACATGTGTTTTAAAGCCGTGTAAGAGGGAGTGTAATTCTGATTACTCCCATTTCATAGGTATTTGCATGAATGTTGTCATGGTCATGCAAAAAAGATAAATTTTAGGCTCTTTTATTTGCACTATAAAAATTTTTTTTTATAAAAACAGCTCTTTATTAGAAAGTGAATATGAAGCTTTGTAAATATGTTTGAATTGGATTTTAACTTTACATGAATTGAATTACTTTGTCACTGGAAGACTGAGAGGAAAATTTAAAAAGGTACAACAAACCAAAATAGTTCTAGTTTAGGCAAAAGTTATTCAAACATGGAAAGTAATGTAGCTTCTTTAAAACCAGGATGAAACTTTAACAATCTGGTTAATAATTATACTGATTCTCTCTCAGTAATATTTCTGTTGCAATCTTAAAAACCCAACAAAACTATGTAGATGGGGCTATCTTAAATAGTTATGATTAAACAATAATAAATACATTTCAATATATGTGATGTATTAATTTGAATAATTATCAGTACAACTGCAATGACCTACATCGACTGACAGGTGGATTGCAGAATCTGATTAACTGTGCCTAAGGCTGAAAATCTATTGGGTTTTATCTTTAAAAATAGAACACTTTTTTTTCCAGTTATTAAGAGCTATAGGGTATGTTTAAGCCTCTCAAGCCAGTAAATTGCATGTTGAGAATTTTCCTTAAACTCTATTGCAGTTGTGAGTGGGTATCATGTGATAAACCAAACTTGCCCTGAATTAAGGTAAGCATTCAGTAGTGTTTGTGTGATACGGTCATAAAATAACATCCAGTCTTAAAGCTGTAAAATAGAACCACAGAATTGTTAGGGTTGGATGAGACCTCTGCATCTTTTCCACAAATTCTCATTTTTCTATTTTAATTTTCCTTGGCTGTAACATTTCAAATTAAATTCATTTTGTAAGGAGAGGTGAGAGCATGGGACAGGGAGATCATTTTGGAACAGTCTGAAAAATAAAGTACCATAAGTATGTGGATGAAGTGTGAACGAAGAACTATATGAAATGTGAAAGGCAAAAATATATGCTGGTACTATAAATATAGGCAGAAAGCAGGAATAAAAGCAATTAAAGTAATAATAGATACAGAAAGCAGTGCAGTGGATAGTGCAACATATTTGTTGTGTGTAGCCTTACATTTGTTGCATGGTTTGTTTTAGTTGTCTCCCTACTGTTCTGCTGAGATCAATTCTGAAAAATTGTTGTATTCAAAACAGTGAGAAACTGTAATTTTTTAATTTGTATGTATGTGGCAATGGGCAGGTACAGTTGTTTGTGGGTTTTTTTAACCAGAGCTGGACAAAATGGTTTATTGCACAAGGTAAAAACCCGAGTTTCATTCTGCTATTCTACTTTCTTATGGGAAATTTGTTTTTCCAATGAATTTACACATTCGTTTTTCTTCACCTATTTAGTACTTGTTGTCTGTTGTTACAAGTGAATAGAACAGGTCAGCCTATTGGCTTAACGATGTTTGTAGAACTCTGTGTTAAAACTTGAGAGTTCCTCTGTGTGTGACAAAGTTAAAATCCTGTGTGATTGTAAACTCATGAGAAATGCAGCATCAAGATCTGTGATATTCACTGTGAGAGCCAGGTGAAAATTTGGCACTCTCTGTCTTAAGTGTTCTGAAAAAATACTGTGTGGTTTATTTTCTGATGTCTAAATCTCTCTCTCTCTCTGGACTGCCTTCTAAACTAATAGTTTGAACAGAAATAATGTTTTGGGATCAAAAGAGGCTGTCTTTTTGAAAGGTGCTCTGTATTCGGTTTTTGAGGGTTGCTTCAGAATTCGGGATGCAAACATATCTGTACTTTGGTACACGTGCCCTTTTCTGTCCTCATAATCTATGGCTATGTGTGATCAGCTTTCCAAGGACAGATATTTTTCCTGGGTTAAGTATTCTGCTTATGAAGCAAGGACTGTTGGTCACTGTCTCCGGGGTTTTCTTGAGTACCAAAATGAGTTGGCCAGCTAATACAATCTTTGATTTAAAATTCTGTCCTAGAATCTAGAGGGGCCACTGTGCATTTTTAGTTGATTAGTAGAATGAATACAGATTTTGTAAGAAAGTCAATCTAAACCCCTGTGATAAATTGGTAGTGTGTCCCAAGATCATTCTACTTTCTAAATGGATATATAACTGTGTTCTTCTGGATATTTTTGCTGCATCTGAGCTTTCAATAAAAAGAAGGGCTGAGAGCTCATTTTCTCTCTTCCTGTCTGCTCTCAAGATTGGTGGCACCATCTTTTCTTGATGTGTATGACAAGGTGAGGGAAAACAGCACAGGCAAAGTAAAATGCTGTCTAGCATTCACCCCAAACCAAAGAGAAATCAGTGATTTTGAGAGCAGAAGGGTTCACGAAGCCTGATTCATTGAATATTTGTGCCTCACAGTTGAATTACTGGTGTTTGTTGGAATGAAATAATGTGCTCAAAACTTGGAGAGGAGATAGAAGGCTTGAACAGATGCACCAAAAGACAGCTACAGACACATTTGTGCACATCCTGTGATCATGAGGTTTTTTTTACCTGAAACTAGAAATGAAATTAAACTCCAGAAGAAAAGGCAGGGGAACAAAGAAATAACTTCAATCTTTCCAGCAATATAAAAGCAATCTCTTTTCTAGCAGAACTGTCTGAACATTTGAGACACAAGGTCCCAGTCACATCTGCCAGCATGACGTAGAGGTGGTGGGAAGTTCAGCTACCAGGATACCACAGGTACATCTCCCCTTTACTTTCTCTCTCCCCAAAGACAGCAGATAATCCTCCTGGCTTCAACACAGTTGCTTCTTGAGCCGCCAGTCCCCCACCAGCACTGGCTGAGACATCCATAGTCTTTCTAACCTGTGGTATTTGCAGCTGTGTTTCAAGGAGTGCATAATCCTCCACTCAGGAGGAGTGATGTAGAGAGTAATGACGTAGATAACTCTCACTTTATCTCTTGGGAAGCCATCCTCTTCAAACTGCTTCCTTCCTGCTCCTGGTGACTGAGAGAGGTTTTATGGGCCAAATGATTGTTGGCACTGGATTCTCTGATGACACCACTTCAGGAGTCATCTTAAAATCCAGGCAGTGAAGTGTGAGCATGTGAGCCAGTTGTCAGAGCAGTAAAGTTAATGAAAGCCCTTGGATCCTGGCTGGAGAGAGTGCCCTGGCATTGCCACTCTGGTGGGGAAAGAGGGACTGACATTGACTGGCCATGGGCTAAAAGGAACAGAAAATTTAGGATTGTGCAGTTGTATAAATAAACTTTTCTCTTTAGCTCTATGGTTATAAGTAATGTAAAGACTGATTTGCTATAAACTCAGATGAAGAGTTTGCTCAAGTTCCTGATGATAGTCTGATGATAAAAATGCCATCAAATTCAGCATCAGAGAATTGTATGTAAATAACAATATTCAGGTTGATTGATTTTCTGTTCCCTTGAGGGGAAGGAAGGGAGGAACGTGTGAGGAGCACAAGCTGGAGCCAAGTGAGGCAAGGCTATGAGTAAAGAACCATCAGGAATGGTCAGTCCTTCCATGGAACAGGAGAGGAGCTGAGTGTAACCAGCATGGAGGCAATGGTGGACAGAGGTGATGGAGCTTTAGGTAATAGAGGTGCTGAAAGCAGATTTTAATGAAGAACTAGATGTAGCTGCTGTTGTGACATGAAATGGGCTGGATAGTGTTAATCACAGTTGACTTATTCTGAGTTTATTCCAGTGTAGCATTTCCAGGATCAGGCAGATGGTGGGGTCATCTCTGATACTGCTCACAGCTGGAGATCAGCTCCTCTGAAGAGGCCCTGTGCGAGAAGCACCTTTTTTAGGTGCTTCCAAATGATTTTAAACTAAATGTCAGGTTAGTTGATCCACTTATACTTTTATTGCTGCCTGGTGGCAGTGCCCGAGGAGACAGATAATGACATTGCTTGTTGGGATGGAAAAAAGGCCTCTGGTATGCTTTTGTAAAACAGAATTTTGTTGAAGCAGTTTATTTTGGGTTGCAAATCTGAGCTATTCATTTCTCTCTCTTCCTTTTGTATGGGGAGAGAGAACTCTCAAAATATTTCCAAAAGAAATTAAATTGAAATAAATGCAACTGCAAAATATTTTGCATAGATAAAACTATACACTTGAACAAAAATGCACTTACAAGCTCTACTAGCTGGAGTGCAATTTCATAAAGAGTAGGCTTCTAGCTGTTGAATTTACTATTGGCTTGATGATATGATTCAGTTTGGTTCTTTATAGCAGCACATCCAGGACTGTTTAAACATTTTCATTTTTGTTTCTGTTTATAAATTGCTCACATGTACATATTAAATATTCATGGTTAATACTTGCAGGAAAATATTGCTAGATAAATTATTGATGTCTTAAAATAAAATAATATTTTTTTCCATTTTAATGATTACATTTTCTCAATATGTGATTTATTTGAAATGGTTTTTATACTGCTGATTTAATTCTTAATTCTTGCCAGGAAATACTGGATGAGATTCTGATCTCCCAAAAGGATTTGCAATCATCCAGTTTCATTATCTTCAGTGAAATTTTGTTGCCATGGCTGGGATGAATCTTACATCCTGACTCTATTCTTATCTTTAAGACTGGTTTATGTTATTTATATGTGAGGTTGGTTATATTTTAGGAAAGGGGGAGGTTAATGGTGAAATGTTATTGACCTTCTCCAACTAATCATCTCTTAATTCCTGACAATACTTGTATCCATTTTGGATGTTGGTATTTTAAGCCTAAACGTAACTGAGACACTTTCAAGGTTATAGATGTGTTCAGCTCAGTGTTTCCACAGCAAGTGTGAAAGTGTCAGTTTGGAAACAGCTTAGGATCAGCCTCTGCAACCCTTAGTCCCAGAAAGCAGCATTTTACCCTGTGTTTTCTGCCATTTTATTTAAATAATGGTGACAAAATTGCTACCACACTACAATAAAAGAAAATATGTTTGAAATTGAAACAAGAAGTGCAGAACACTTCAGGTATTTGAAGGTTTTAAACATTCAAAATAAGACTTTACGAAACACAAAAATTGCTTTGTAAAGTAAGTCTTGTCCCTACTAAAAGTGACAACATAAAACAGACATAAAATCCAGAATAAAACTCTCAAAAACCTGGTGTTATATGCATTCACTTTCAGCTCTTCCCAGAAGACCTGCTTAGCTAATCTGGTGGCATCCCTTGTGACACTTATCCATAGGGCATAAAATAGCAGTTTGCCACCCACCTTGAGCAGGTTGTTTTTGAAGTGTTTGAAGGCAACACAAAAAAGTACCCTGCCATTAGAGGCAAGCTGGAATTTTATATCCACTTGTTTTTGACAGTTATAGTTGAAGCTGTCAATTTTCTTTTTTTTCAGAACCTTTAAAATGGATCTTTTTACATGTTAACATGAATACATTAAAGTGGAAAAAATCCCTGCAGCTTTACTGGGTGCTAGCTGACACATGGAGACCTCGGTATTCAATGCACACACAGAACACATGTGATTAAAAATTGCAATTATAGCCCTGTGTTGAGCATTTGAAAGCATAAATTAAAGGGGATTGGTAATCTTTTATATTCCCAGCATTTCCCATTTCCACACATTCCAGCCCAGGATCTATGCAATCTTTAATTGGAGCACTGAAGGAATTGAGGCAGCAAATATTGTACAGCTGTTCCTGTGATGAAAAGCACAAAATGTTTTCACTTGCGTTACCCAAAATGAATGGTGTCCAAACCAGATTCTTTCTTTTTTTTCCTTTTTTCCCAAATGTCCTTTTGTAAGTCCAAGTGGCTAAAAAACTTTTCATATGAGAAGAGGCTGAGATAGCTGGCATGGGTTAGCCTGGAAAAGAGAAGGCTCAGGTGGGAATTTCTTAATTTTTTACAGATATATGATGGAAGGATATGTAGAAGATGGAGCTAAACTGTGCTCAGTGGTGCACAAGGGCAAGGTCAGAGTCAATGGGCACAAACAGAAGCACAGGAAACTCTGTCTGCCCATAAAAAAGCCACTTTTTTACTGGAATGGTGATTGAACACGAGACAGGTTGCCCTGAGAGGCTGTGGAGACTCCACTTGGGAAGATATTAAAAACATAACTGAGAAACTTACTGCAGTTGACTCTGTTTGCATGATAGGATTTTACTAGATGATTTCTGGAAGTCTCTTCCCAACCCCACTATTCTGTACTTCTGGGAAATATGGACAGGGTGCCCAGGTTTTGTAGCTAGATTTCAAAACTGTCAGCATGGTTTCTTGTACATGGGACTGGAAAATATTTCCTGGGCCATGAGATTTATTAAGACTGCCACTAACACAGAAATTTTATCATGAAATTCTATTCCTAAAGCTGTCTCATGTCCTCCACTTCATAAAACATTCCTTTGTAAACACGGAGGCCCTGTATACGGCATGTTAACTCCAGTGAACTCTTTCTGTGTTTGTATTTTGTTGAAGTTCCACACGTGTGAGAGCCAGTTGGGTCATGCTCTCTTCCTGGGCTGTAGATGAGCAGTAAGGGGTGGTCTGGCTGCTTGCCTTGTGCTCGTTGCTGTAAGCTGGGTCAAGTGGACTCAACAGGAGGGAAAAGGACTTTGTTTTTCCCAGGAACTACTGAGGAGTGAGGAAGACCAACAGGAAGACCAGGGCTTGGCTGAGAGCAGCAAGGAGATAGTCCCACAGTTCTGAGGGTCTTGGATTTAGAAGATTTTTGTGTGAGTTGTGAAGAGTTTATTGTCACACTAGAAGTTCCTAGAGTAGAAAATGAGTCAAAAGGAAATGGAAATATCAGTCTAGGAGTAGAGCCTTTTCAAATATTTCTATTTTCTCTAGAAAATTTGTTCTAATGTTGAAGAAAGTTTCATTTTCAAAATTCAAAAGTCTTTCTGGTTCTGTAACTTTAATAAAAAGGTGGCGGGTATTTGACACAGCCAACATTAAAGTCCTGATGTTCCTTTGAACCACAGAATCTTGTCTAAGTTCACACCTTAGCCCATGTCAATGAATAATGTAAGTCTTGATTCTTACTGTTCTCTTCTCCTTTTACCTTCTGATATAACCAAATAAGCCAGACTTTAGTTTCCTTTTGTTGTGCTTATTTCTGTGCAGAATATGGAATGCAGTGTGTGTGGTACATATATTTAACTGAAATAAAATATAAAGCAGAACATATACAACAAGGCTTATGATTTTTTAAAACCTGTCTGAAATGATGCATGTCAATACCCTAAAGAGCAGCTTCAGCAATCAAAAAGTGCTTAAACCTTCACCTTGATCTTAGGTAAAAATCATCTTTTAACTCTTGTTTTTACTGGTTGTCTTCAATTAAAACATACAGATAGTCCGTTGCTGGAGCTCTGCTTTAGCAAGGGTTAAGGAGAGCTGCTTTCCTTGGCTGTTGCTGTGAACTGGTGCTAACAGGCCTGATGCACTGGGGTGGGATTGCCAAGTGAGCACGGCCCAGGGCTCACCTTGTCCTGAGCTCAGTGACCCTTCCATGTCCTTTACAAGCACTGTCTGTTGTTACAGTGGCTTTCAGGAAACAGCTGCGCCTTTCATTTTATGTATTTCTACTTATTCAGCAACTGTGGTGTGGAACTTTCCAATTTTCTATATCCAATTAAGTTCTGATACTGTGTTCATTTTACTTAGTCTAGGTAATGGCTTTGCAACACTGTGAATATGAATGCAACATTATTTGGATACAAAGGTAATTGAAAAGTGTTTTTCATGAAAATACCATGCTTTCTAATTTCCTTTGGCTATCGTGAAATCTCTTAAATACAGTGGAGAGGGAACTCCTCACTCTTGTCTGCTCATTATAAACTCAGGTCTGAAAGCTGCTCTGAGAAGACTGCAGTACTGTCCAATAATTAAATGGCAAGAGTACAGCTCTCCATGAAATATGATTTTGTTGTCTTACATACAATGGACTATTGAATTTTTATGGAACCATTTAGGAGATTTCCTAATAAACTTTGCAACACCTGCTCTATTGCTGCATTTATGATTCTTCATTTTGCAGTCACATTTTTAATTCATCCTTACAGAGATAATTTTTGAACACATGTACAATTACAGTTTACTTCATTTTAAAAATTATTTTCCTTTTTCTTTTTTTCTTCACTCTCAACATTTATCTCCTTACCATTATATGCCGTTAAATTTACTTTTTGGACTATGCTACGCAAACCCAAAACAGACCAGTTTAGGAATAATTTCCTGCATACCCCTCTCATGGTTTAGCTATAAAGTTGAATGACTTTGCAGTCTGTGTCAGGCTATACATCAAAAAATCCTTTTTAAACTGGGATAAAAATGCATAAAGGATTTAAATTTACTCACATGAAAGAGGTATGCTAAAATGTCTTCATCATTAATTTGCAAAGTAAAAGATTTTGGTGGAAAGGAGTCACAAGAACTTGTGCAGATTTTACATTGCATTTTGGCAGACAGCAAAAATAAATGTATATCTATTTTGTATACACTCATGGGAGTAATAAATACCTGAGAAACTTCTCATTTCTTCTAGTAGTCTTTTTCAAGAGCAGATACAACAATAGAATCCTTAGCAAACTGCATCCTGCAGAAGGAGAGTGGTTAGTGAATAACGAGATATGCTGTGTGTGGGGAAAGAGACAGTGGCTATTCTTGGAAAGAGATGTTATATGACTCTCTTCCCTGTGTCATTTTCCTATGATTATTTAGCATATAGGAAGGGGCTAAGTTTGTACTGTTTTGTACAGCATTTTTGTTATCTATAAATTTCCAAATTTAAAACACTACATCTGCTCAAAAAAGTAATGCCTGAGATGTATTGTAATTATAGATAACGGCTTCTTGAGCTATAAAGAAATAACTGAGGGTTTGCTTCTTGCTGCAGCATGATGAGGAATGACATTACTGGATATGGTGTGTGAGGGGTTTGGAATGAATCAATAGGAAGACTTGGATGTGCTGTGCAATGCGGACTGGATCAGGGAAGAGATGAGATTGGTGTAGCTGGGCCTTGAAACAGAAACAAAGACCAAGCAGAAGGTAATGAACTTGTTTTGTCTGGTGCTAGTAAATGCTGTCTTGGTGCGGAGGAGCTTCCTGGTTATATGTGTGGATGTTGGTTTTGCTTTACTGTTCTATATTATTGGCTTTAAACACTATTATTTCATTCCTTTTGAGCATGCTGGTGTTTGTGGCACTTTCAATATTTGAATACTGAGAGCTCCCACAGGGTGGATTTCTAAATGCATTTTGAAGTGTTGTAGATATTTCAGAGGAAACAGCATTGCTGAAGCTGGACTTGGGCTGGTAGTGCCAAAACTTTGCAGTTTCCTCTTTGGTATCTTATCTGAGAAGGGGTTCTCCAAAGGGACTCCCCCAAATGTAGGTTAGAGTGTTAGAGCAAGAGGGGATCTGTGGCATTTAAAGTCCCAACAAGAATCTCTCTCCATGATAGGCGCAGACTCATCTAGAAATTGATTTGATCTATTCCTCCAAGGATCTGCAACTAAATTAATGGGCTCTCATTACAAAAATGTCATACTAAAAATTATCATCACAATATTCATTAAATTATAGCAAGTATTCTTTTTGTGGCACTTCATCTTATCTCTGGATGACTAAGGATGAAACAAATATTATCCAAATGATAAACACTTCAGAGCTTCCTTATCACTGTGTTCTCTAGATCAGTAAAGTACAAAAATTTGTCTTAGGAATGACAAATTCTTCTGATAACCAACACTGTAGTTTACCAGAGTAACACATCCTGTCTTTCCATGTGGATTGATATCAAATTAAGGAAATATTTACCTGAGTGCCAGCTGTAATGATTGTGAATATATTTGAGCAATCATTATGAAAAAGACCAGGCCTGGGTAACTGTGTGGTAAATTAAACAAAATGTATAGTTAACTGTGTGGATTCTTGTTAAGAGCTTTGCTTCTGCCATATTGAGGCTTGTTTTGGGAAATGGTTTCTGGATTTTAGATGTGGAGTTTAGACATGGTTTGAGAATCCATGTGAGCCTACTGAGGCTGTCAAAACCAACTTTCGTAGAATCATAGAATGGTTTGAGTAGGAAGGGACCTTAAAGCTCCTCCTATTCCAGCCCCCTGCCATGGGCAGGGACACCTTCCACTGGACCAGGTTGCTCCAACCCCTGTCCAGCCTGGCCTTGAACACTTCCAGGGATGGGGCAGCCACAACTTTTCTGGACGATCTGTGCCAGGGCCTCACTACCGTCATAGTGAAGAATTTCTCCTTTATATCTAATCCAAATCTACTCTTTCAGCTTGAAGCCATTCCCCCTTGTCCTATTACCACATGCCTTTGTCAAAGGTCCCTCTCCAGCTCTCCTGTAGAACCATTTGGGTACTGGAAACTTAAACACTTTCTAATGCCAGTTAAAAAGCCAATGTGAATGAAGGTCTTTCTTCCTTCTGCAATAACATTGATGTTAATGAAGGAACTGTTAGGAAAAGGCCACTGCAGCATGATGATCAAAGCTCTGCATTACATGTTTATTAAAGAAGTGATATTTTTATCACTTCTTTAATATTTCTCCAGTTCAACTTGTTATTTTCTATGCTATTTTATTTTGTTTTGCATCCTATGATTTTGATTACTTTTTAGAATAGCTCTTGTACCCCAAGAATCAACACGTCCTGAGTCTTGGTTTAAGAGGACAATTTCTTATAACATGTTTTCATATAATAGCTGCAATTTGGATAGTGTTTATTTCTACACTGTTTCAGTAGTTCAAGGATATCAGAACTTCCTGCCAATGGTTTCTTTCATTCTTTGGATGGTCTGTCAGTTTGGTTTTTGTCCCATAGGCAGAGCCATAGTTTGGCAGAAAAGCCAAGCACCAGAAATGCTTCAAAAAGGGAAAGGGTGCGCAAGAAGAGGGATATCTATTTGAGCAGTTGTAAAGGAGATGAAATGCACTGCTTTGACCTAATTGCTTGCAAAAAATTGTAAGGATTGCAAATTAAAAGTAGCCTCTTTTTTCAAACTAGTCTGGATTCCTGCTTGCTTGTCCAACTGACGTTTTGCATTTATATCTTCAAAGTTTATGTTTTTCCCCAATAGGGCAGTATTTTGTTTTCAAGAAATAACTTTAATGTTTGAAGAAACAAAACTGTGAAAAAAAATTACAGAGAGAAAGGTGTCTAGGCTGTGGGTCACAAGAAGTATTTACATGTAGCTTTCCCTCCAAAAAAAGTGCATGAAAGTGCATCTATTTATCTTCACAATGAGATTGAGTGAACTCAGCCCACAGGCAGCTGAATCCAAACTCTCCTGACCTGAGGCATATGACAAGTACCACCAAAATATTGAAGCCCAGATAATTTCTCCTTGCAAATAGTTCCATGCAGAAATGCAAAACTTCTGCAGAGATAATGGGAAAAGCATCTTATTCCCAATTTTGACAAAATATTTATTAATGTAATAAATTATGTGTAAAATGTTATCTTTTGGAGGAAGTAGAAAATGTTGAGTAGATTTAATTTTGCTACAACTATTTCGTACATTAATTGCTCTACATAAATTTCCTACCTTAAAATTTCAGAATTATTCAAGAAAGTATTAGCGAGACCAATGTAATTTAAGGTGATTACCTTTTTGAACTGTGAAAAGATAATTAACCCCAGGAAGAAGTAATGTTTTTTTGTTGCTTATGTGTACAAATCTTGGTTAGCTGTGTTACAACTTT
Organism: Corvus cornix cornix; assembly: GCF_000738735.6. Lineage (NCBI taxonomy): Eukaryota > Metazoa > Chordata > Aves > Passeriformes > Corvidae > Corvus > Corvus cornix. The sequence goes on along the minus strand of NC_046339.1, from coordinate 18,704,723 downwards.
TTATAATTCGTTCTTGTACTGCTGTGTTTATAGAAATATATTGATTTGTAGGATTTGTTTTACTGCGTTGGATGGAAGTGTAATGAAAAAGCAATTTTAGGCATGATTCAAAGCCTCCTAAAATCAATATGGATCTTCCTATTGACTTTAGTAGGCTTTGGATCATCTTAAAAAATGAGGTAATACAAAAAGTTTTGTTTCAGGCTGTATTCATAGACAGACTTTCAGTGTGTACTCTGGTAATCCATTATTTTCAAAATCACCAAGGTTACTTTTCTGCTGGAAGTGACCAGTTGCAAAGCTCCTTCGTTAGTTTCTAAGGTTAGATTAGCCTCTGACCCCAAAGTATTTGAGAACTGGGCCAGTGTGAAAACACTGCTTGAAAGTATTTCTCATTTTGAATACAAAGAACTAAGAGCAGCATTTATAGATATAGCTGTAAAGGGTAATGAGACTTGGCTTCTTGACACTGAAATAGTAGGATGAAGAGCAGCATAATTTCTCCCCATTCCTAAAAGAAACTGTATTGTTTCATTAGACCACTGGTCTATCTGGTTTATCTTTGATGCCTCAGAAAAAGCATCAGAAAAAACCTGTATAATGGACAAGCATTCAATAATATCCTTTCCTAACCTTAGGCATATAGTGTCAGGCATTCCCCTTCTAGTGTGAAGGCTGATATGGTAGTCTTATAAATTATTCTTCTAGATAGTCTAATCACAGACATCTTTTACTCCTGCCTGCTTTCCTGTCTCTGTAATAGCTTGTGACATTGAGGAATGCAATCAATTTACATACAACTTGAATGCACTGCTAGAAAGGAATGGAGGAGGTTAATAGAAAACTCTCTTTGCCGCAATAAGATTTTTCTTGTGTGAAGCTGAATAATCATGACCTAATTAAATGAAAAGGAGGTGACTGCTCCTTTTTTTTTTTTTTTTTTTTTCCCCCTGTGTATTAATAGGTGCTTGTCTGAACCATGATTTAAAAAGACTGAATGAGATCGTGGGAGCCTCTGTGTGCCTTTGATCAGGCTGCAGTTGGCCTCTGGAAATGGGTGTGCAGGGAATGAAAAATCAGAGCACCTCTGGAATCCTTCCCCATCTCAAGGACAAATTCTGCTTCTTCTAAGTCTCCTTTGCTCTTAATTCTCATTTTGGATAAAAATTAATCTTGGCAGAATCCATATATTGTTGAAAATATGTTTCCGGCCTGAAATAACCAGTAGAGTTTGATTTAACAAATACCTCCTAGTCGGAGTCACTAAATACAGGAGACTATTTCCAGTGTCAGTGGCAGGCCCAGTCTGCTGCACCAAGGTAATGGATACTACGTGAATTGGGGCCTAAATATGTGAGAACTTTATGCCTAATGTTTAATTAAGTTGATTTATTGTATTTTTTAAGCATAGGTAATGATATAATGTCTATTTTTTGAAGACTTCATTTCCTACTTCCAGAGAAGTACTGAGAATTTAATTATTTCTCTGACGTGTCTTTAAACAATATGAAACAGTGATTTGGAAAAAACTAACATTAATAGCTCTAAATGTTTGGGGTTTTTTTTATTTCACCTGATTACTGAAATTTATCATTAATTTAATGTTTCCCTTGTCATCTCTAAAGAATCATAGGGTGTGGGTACAAAATATAAAGAAAAAATCATCGGGCAGTCAGTGGCATAGTGGAGTTTGTTGAATAAAAATTGAGTATTTAAAAAATAGAGCATATAAAGTTTTGCCTCCTCTACAGTCTTCTCGTAAATAAGCAACCTCTTGCGTGATTTCCCATTTGTTGGTGCAGTATCTGTACTCCTTCCATCGCTAAGTTCTCGCTGAGTTCAGTTCATTGTAATAGTGATCACCATGTGTTCATATCAATCAAGCTCAAAAAACTAATGAATTAATCTTTGTTATGCATGATTACTCATTTTAATTCCTGTGCAAGGATGACATGTGCTCTTGATCCTTGTACTTTTACTTCTAATGAGAATCATCACAAATTCCTGACAAATCATTCTTATTTACAGGTAATTTAGAGTTGTGAAAGTTGTCAACAGTCTTTCAGTTTCTGAATGCAGAGGGCCAAATTCTGATTTTGTGTGGTTTGCTCCCACTTTGCATTATGTTTGTTTGAGGGAAAGTTATGACAAAATTAATCCCAAATTAGTTTCCAGTAAAGAAAAATTCATATTCCTGTCCGTTGCTGCTATATAAGACATTAAGGGTATTCTATACCTGGCATGGCTGGGTTATGGAGAAGATCTACATGATAATATGATAGGGTAAAAATCCAAATGCTTAGCCTCATAAATGCAATCCTTCCAAAATCATAAAAATGATTCCTGCGGCTTTGGAAGTACAGGAAGAATTGTGTGGAATTTGCTCTATTGGATGCTCATAAATGGTTGAAACTCTTCTACCGGAAATGGCTTTTGGCAGGGACTTTCTTTTATAGTAAAAAATCTTTGGAATAGAAACTGAAATCAAGGGGTTGGAAATAACACTAAAATGCTCTCACCTCCCTCTCCTAGAGTCTGGTTTCCTTGTTCTTTACTGTTGTGTCACATCTCACTTGAGGTAGCAGCATAGGATAGGGTAATGTTGGATATTTAGTCTGGATTTAGTCTGATCTAGAGGCTGAGGCATTTACAAACACCAAGAATTTTTTTCAACTCCCAGAAGAGTGTTTCAGCTCCCATTCTTTCCTCCCCTGGTGCTGGAGTGTCTGTTTCTGGGCACTGATTACACAGGGCAAAACTGTGAAACGGTTGAAAGAGACTCAGGCAAGTGTGTGTGTGGGGGGCTGCTATTGTTGCCTTTTTATTTCCCCAGGCCTCTCAGGCTCTTTGCTGTTGCTCAGTGTGAATATGATTGCTGAAACACCTTCCATGAGATAACTAATCATCACTTTCGTTCAATGGAAAGAAATAATTCTCCTCTCTGGTGAAAATATTGATGAGGTATTTTTCTATACCTTTCTTTGGCATCACATGCAGAAATCCAATTTTCCTTCCAAGTTAGGATCTATTTCTCATTTTCCCCCTTTCCTCACAAGTCAGTAAGGAATGTACTATAGCTCTGTTTCCCATCCTCAGGAACACTAACCTACAGGTTCAGATCATTCCTGACATTCCCTGAAAGGAAGGTCCTTGGTGTGTTTCCAGTGAGGGAAGTATTTTAAATGGTCAAATTACAACCTTCTCTGTACATACAAGGCAATTCTAAAACACTTCAATTAAGATCTATATTTTCTCTGTGACCAATATTAAGGCTGGTAATATTCTGTTTTAAGCTGACTATAAAATTAAAGTCATTTCTGTTGAATGAAAAGTCTTTTTCCCTTATAGAATACCTCAGATTCCATTGTTTTATTGGATGGACTGAAGCCATGTTTTAGTGTGAGTCTTTTGTAGCACAAGGACCACCAATAGTGTGTGACATTGGACTCTTTGGTACTTCTCTCTTACAACTTCAGTTTTGTCAGATTCACCTAAGCTTTTAGTGAATTCCCAATCAGTCATATATGGGTTTAAAAGAAGAGCCTCACAATGTTTTGTCCTGGTGGCTTGCCCTTCATGCTAGAGATCCTCACATTTAAATAACCCAGATGAAAAGAATTCATACCAGCAGCCATCTAGCATTTATGTAAATAAATGCCCGAGTTCATAAAGCAGGCTTTGGGTGTTTAAGTGGTTTATTTTTCACTAATCTACTTATGAATAAGAAAGACACTTTTTGCCTTTTGTTTGCCACAGTTACAGCTGTGCCCCCTCTCACCCTTTGTGCTGCTGCTGTTATGTGACAGTAGTGACTGCTGGTATGATTAAAACTTGAGTATTAATTCAATTTTTAATCTTCTTTCTTTGCATGGTTGGTTACATAAAGCTAGCAGCTCACTAGAAGATTATTTTGTGTAATATTGCAACATCATAGTACCCTGAATATAAGATTGATATATTCTCAGGGAAAGGCTGGACCTGCTTAAGTCCGTGAGATTCCTATTAATTTGAAGGAGACCAGAAAGTCCCACCCATTTTCCTTCCAGGCTCCTACGACCTTGTGTGTTTTTTGGCAAGTGACATTACCTGCCATTTCTCCATCTGTAAAAAGGAAGAAAATGGTATTTACCTTCTTTAACTACTATGAGAAATTTTTGTACAAAAAATTGGGTGGGTCAACTTGATTGCATTTGTTCCTTTTAAAATATATTTCGTATCTATTTCCAGTTGAAGGATGAAGTGTGTGTGCTTGAATTCCTTATGCAATCTGTCTGTAAATGTTGTATCCACTCCTTTACTCCAAGCTGTGTCTGTGGTCTCTCATGTGAATATTTTTTCCAGTGTTCTGTGACATTCTCAATTATCTTTAGGTAAAGTGCTATGAATTCCTGTTGATTGAAACAATCTGACTATGGTGATACAGCAGTTTTTACATCAAGAAGCAGGGTAGTTTTTACCTGCACCCACTCTGGTAATTAAATTCAAATCTCTTTGTGTCTGGTCAACAGCAGGAATTGCCATGTCAAATGTCTAAGCAAACAGTAGGAACAATTATTGCCCTGACAGGGTCTACAAGTGTTGCCAGGAAAGGAAAAGTTCAATTCTTGCTTCAAAAGCAGCAGCAGCGAGTGATGGGCAGAAGCAATTTCTTAACTGCCATCCATTCACTGATTAATGCTACAATGGAAAAACTTCGGATTAAACATTCATTCCACAATTTGCTCCTAACTATGCATATAAAGTTTGATCCTGATTATTTTAGCTCCTATTTCCATTTTCTGTGTTGCTGCAACAAATTAACATAGATTATGCTGTCTATCTGCTATCAGCAATGGGTGTTCTGAGTGCTTGGGAATGTAAAGGTACATAAATATTTGGAGAGCAGAAGGAAATACGAAATAGTTGATGACTCAAAGCTATCACCATGGTTTGCTGGTTGAAGGCCCTGCCATACCATGTTATCAGTGTCTGATATTTTAGATAGTATTCAGATTGCTGACTGATACACTAAGTGATAATGATGGTTTGCAGAGAAATTTCTGACCCCATCATAATGATTGTCTGATGGGCACTTCTTTGATAAATTGCCTGATCTTAACCTGTAGTGTGAGTTTTGTCAAAGCTGACAGCAGGAATGACTGATCTTGACATTGCTGGATGACTTATATGATAACTATGGTTCTTCCTTCAATATATATATATATATACTTTTCATATATTTATATGTAATATATATATATATATATATACTTTTCAAAAATTATTGGAAACTTCTTTGTATTATTTGACTTCTGTGCTTTGTGATACAGGCGACAAATTTTGCTTGTAGTCCACCTCTTTGCTAAGACTGTCCTGATAAAATGCAGTGAACAGATTTGTATGTTAAGGACCCCAACAAATAATTGTTAGGTTGTAGGATCTGAAAAAAGTTATTCTTGAGTGCCACTGTGGGCCCTTTCTAACTTATTCATTTTTTTCATTCAATTGGTTTTGAGCAACTCCATCTTGGTACTTGGTTCACTTGGAGTTCTAAGTGAACACTGATTTTCGTTTATTAATGTTGTCCTTATTTACTGAAACTACTTTTGCCTTTAGTCTCATGTTTTTCTCTTTCCTGAGAAGATGCTCTGCAGAAAGAGTGAAATAGTCCTTTAAACTGGAGACTTTTTTACCTAGGATGGCACAGAAAAAAGGGAATGTCTTTCACAAGAAAGGCGGGAAGAGAAGCTAAACTTGTGTTCCGTCGTTAGAGAGGAGTATCTCACCTGAGTCCTGTCATGTGAAAACAGAAGGCATCTCATTGTGTCTCCTACTTGTTCACTAGTGCAGGGCTGGATGCTTACTGTGAACAAATTAGTTTAATTACAAGCATCAGAGTCTGACCAGAGCAAATGCCAGAGGCTGGTATTCGTCTTGGTCGGAGAGGAAATGACCTCTAATCCAGTGTTTTCCTGCTGACTGGAGCCAGCCACGAGTCACTTTGTCTTCCAGAAACTGTGTGAAAAGTGTCTGACAGCTGCTGCTTCGTTGTCCAGTTGAGCTGCTGAGCTCTTCATATTTCCTGGGTATCTCATACAGCGGGTTAATGCTGGTAGAGAAAACGAGAGCTGATCTCTTCTGCTTAGTTGGGTTTGTGTGGCTGAAGTGTTCGGTGTCTTTAGAGGAATTTGTGAGTGATTGCTCTGTGCTCACAGCATAAAGATCTCTGGTGGGTTGGATTTCATTCCCTTTCATCGATTGTATATCTTTGGTTTCCAGTTAATTCAATCTGAAAACACCTGAGACAATTCTAACTAAGAAATTGCAATGGAAAATTGAGAAATCCACACATTTTTACAAACTTTAAATCCAAAGAACTGAGAACTTTAGGATAAACTCCATTGTCTATCACTTAAAAATTCCAGTATTATGGGTTCTTCCTTTATTTTTTGAACATATTTATCATGTTTAATTAATTATAAACCCTGCAATTTTACAAAGAAAGCAGAGGCAAAGTAGTCATTAGGCAAAAAATTCCTGTGTTGAACAGCAGTTCATATTAGTACTTTCTAAGTTAGAGGGAAACCGTTTTGTAATGGTTTGTTTGTTATGCTCTGCTGTTTGTTAGTCTAGTTATAATCATAGTAGAAATTAAAAGTAGAGACAAACTCTTTAAGACAGATATTTGCTACACCTGTAATTTTGAAAGAAGATAGGATTTATCCTGGTGTGAATTTTGCAAATTTAAAGAAGTGGGTTTGTGAAGAAAACAGAAGGATAATTATTGCAGTGGAAGAAGGAGGCTTGGGAAGCCTTGCTATTACTCAAATATTTTCTTTTTTGTCTTTATTGATGTAGAAGAGCACAAAAATATTTGTTTGATTTCTTATACAGATTTTTTTTCTGTGCCCTGGTGCTTTCACAGATCTAGCTTACAGGAATTGGACTCAAGTGCCATGAGCTTTTAGTAGGATGGTTTGGTCCCTTCAATCCCAAGGAGGATTGTAACAGAGTATAAATAGAGACAATAGCATTGTCTGTGCTCTTCTCAATATCACTGATGGAAATAAAGCTTCAGGAGATGCCCAGTAGGAATAAGCACCATATAGAGCAGTTCATGAGAAAGGAAGAAGGGGTTCTTCATCACAATGAGCTGGTGTAGCCACCTCCCGGTTGAAAGGAAAGCCTGTAGAACAGGCTCCCGTACTGCTGGGAAACACATCCAAGAACTGTTGAACATTGCTAGAGGACACAGACAAACCAAATAACTGGGAACACAGCTCCTGGGAGAGCCACACAAATACAGCTTTTAATTTTATAAATATAAATACTTAGAGAAAAGTTTCACATGCATGTACTGTGTTATGTTTCCATGAGGCAGCCCAGATAAACTGCTAAATTTCACTGGCTGCTGAAAGTACCTTTGGCAAAAGCAGCCCAAGAGTGTTTTTACTATTTCACTGGGTATAAACATTAAAAAAAAAAAAAAATCAGTATGTTTTCTGTATTCTCATATGATGCTGGCTTCAATACTTTATATTTCACTAATGAAGCCTCAGCACAGTCAAAAAACCTGTATTTGTGCCTGTAACAATTGTACTCTGATGTATTTATATGTGATCTCTCTTGGGCACTGAATCTGAGAAAACAGAGACAGGAAGCTCAGAACCTTCTCATATTTTCTGAAAGATTCCATGAGGATACACAAAACCTTGTATCAGTTTTGTTGCTTGTCTATATATTTTAATTCCCACCGCTATGGCTTCTTCCCTGTGGATTCACAGCTGGTATAAATTAGTAGTGCATTATTGTTTTCAAAGGTTATCCCGAGTAGCTTCTGCTTATGATCAATCCCTTGATGTTCCCTTTGTTTAGATGTTTTTAGTTGTGCTGGCCAAGTTTTGATGAAATTTGAGTGCTGTGCAGTTACTGTATGCCATTTATTATCATATAATCTGACAAGCTGAATGTCTGGCACACATACTTAAAAAAGTGAACACAGGAAAATTGTGGAGGGAAAGGAAAACATGTTCTGTTAATCATTAAAATACATTGATACTCTTAAGTGTTATAAAATTGCATTTTTTCAGTTAAAACTGGGATTTTTAAAGAACTTGTTGAAGTTGAATAGTTTTGATATGGAATGGTTTTAGCCCTCCTAGCTGTAGTCCAGGATTCTGTCATTTAACTTACGTTCAATATTTAAATATTATAGCAACTTAAGTGAAGATTTTGAGAGAACCTTGCTGTTCTTGTTTTCTCTTTTACTGGATCCTCCATGCACCACAGTTTCCCCCTATTTCATAAAAGTTTTGTTTGGTTTTGATTTACTCTTTTGTATCCTCAGCACAGTGAGGAGGCTGCTTTCTGTGAGAGCAAAGAAAAGAAACCACCTACATTTGATAAGACTGAACATTCTCATGTACATATATGATGTATAATTAAGGGGACAAAAGAAAGAGACACTGTAAATTAGCTTAGGTGAATGCAAGGCCAAGTAAATGAGTGAGAAGCATATCTTTAAGAAACAACCCCCCAGCACAGACTAGAAATGTTTCTCAATGGTCTTCTGTTCTCCAAGATCTCACTTGTGGCAGAGATGGGGCCAAATTTTCTTCATACCTTGTGTGTATGTTTACACACCTCCTTTTATGAGTGACAACTAGAGGAACTCATTGATGGTCCTGATTTTTTTTCTCCTAATATAAAGGAAATTGCTTGCAGTTGCAGGACTGATTGGCTGTCTCATTGCAGCACTGAACATATTTTTTGCTGTTTTCTGGGCCAGAAACTGGGCACTAGAGTTCAATACAGGAAATAATTTAACTACTGGAGAAACTAGCTGTAAGCTTCCTGGTAACACAGAAAAATGACACATAATTTCAGGCAAGTGGTTTTCAGTATCTGGTTTATGACCACAGTGGTCCATAAGCTATTCCTAAGGCATTTGCTGATAGTAACTGAGACAAGCAAATCTATTGCTATTTGAAGTGGATTTTGTGCACAGCTCAAAGAAGTTGTAGGACTTCTATGTAGTTGTAGGGCCCTGTGTCAGCTGTGTTTGCTCTCACTGGTATCAGAATGGCAGATGCATGGAGATTTAGTAAAACATAATTTTTAGCTTCTTGTTAGGAGTGGCACTGTGTACCAGAAAAATAATTGTAGTTATCAGAAGTTTTATTACTGAAAGTCATCTTCTGTTCCACTTTCATTACTCAGAATATGAGAGTTTTAGGGATTTAGTGGCTAAAATTTCAGAAAGCAGAGTGGCTTACCTCCTCACCACAAGGGCTGACAGCAAAGTTGAAGACATGAAAATAAGGGAGTTATAATCAGAGAACTCAGTGTTACAGTTCTGCTGTCCTTTTTCCCACAAATTTTTGGCAGCAGAGGTTTTACCTGCATTCATATTTTATGACATAGAAACATTCCACAGGGCAGGAGTTTTGGAGAAAAAGGAGCTTGTCAGTAGTACGAAGTTAACCCTGGGGTACCAAATATTTGGCAGTTAAACAGCTGTGAAATTCATCTCTTAGCAACTTCTTTTCTCTGTTTACTGCCAATCGCATGTCAAAGTGCTGGGAGTTTAAAGGGTTTGGTGTTGAAGTTCATTCTGCACCCTTTTCTCAACAAAGGATCTTGTAAAATAGGGGAAGGGAGATATCCTGTTGTGTGTGAAAACAGTGCTGAGTTGCTTAATATGGGAGTTATATTAAGCTAGTGGTTTTAAGGGGGCCTTACTTCAGGGATCAAGTTGGGAATCCAGTTGAGTATGGAATCTGTCTCAGGAATGCCCTTTTTGGTCTCACTTCTATAGCACATGGCTGAAAGATTGTACCTTTGCAGCATAAGTGTTTTTTCTTCTCTTTCTGGCTTAATTCTAGAGGAATGCAGACATGCTGACAAGAGAATAAATTTGGACTAGCTACAGTAAATACATTTCAGCTACTCCTGGTTCACAACAGCATGAGAAGAGTCTGTTCTATGCTGTCTACTCATGAGCACAGAATACTTTTCTCAATTAACAAAAAATTAGTCAAATGGAAATATGAGAATATTAGAATTGTGATGTGCTTGTGACCTTTCAGGGCTGTTGGGAATGACATAACTCTAGGTAGGCTGATGGGATACATACTTTAAGAAAGCAGGACATGTTTCACTTTTGATGTGAAATCATTGCTGTCTGGGTTGAAAAAAAAGAAAAACTGTGACAGGAGAGTGGAAAGAAACAAAAACTCTCTTTCAGGAGTTGATAATTCTTCTGTCTGTCTCTAGCATTGTTCTTGTGGCAGATTGCTCTTACCCTTCACATGCCCACCACTGCCTTTGGCTCAAAAACCTGTAGTTACACGACCCATGTGTAGAGAAGACTCATTATCTTCTCTGGAACTTCATAACTGGAAAAAAGATGAAATCATAGAATGGATTTGTTTGGAAGGGCACTTTAAAGTTCATTGAGTTCCAACCCCCCTGCCATAGGCAGAGACACCTCCCCGTGACCAGATTGCTCAGAGCCTCATCCAACCTGGCCGTGGGTCCTGCTGGCACCCCAGAGCTCGATGTGAACCTTCTCTCTACACTTGCTACTTTACTCGTGACCTATCAGAAAAATTGGTAATAATAATTTCTTTTGTTGCCTTCTCTTCTTTCCAGTTTGATTAAATGATTTTTTTTTTTCCCAGTGACTATAATTCCACAATTTTTTGCAGTTGCATGAGATGTCAGGTAATTCATGTCAAGAAGCTATTGTACAGGTGATGAGGGATTTGACAGGGTAAGCTTCCCAATAGGGTATTCTCATATCTTTTGTGTATATGCCATGTATCTTTGAGAAGAAGAAAGAAAAAAAGACCTCTTTGAAACACTAAAATTTTTTGAAAGTATGTGTTTCACAAGAAGAGTCTGAATTACTTCCAGGATTTTCCTGAGGTTTTCTGGGGAGCCTGTTTCATAACGTTGTCATTAGAAAATGAAGCTACATTTCATAAGTTTTTCAGCTGACTCTGATTTTTGACTTGCAGGTTTGGCACAGCAATGGCATGGCACATGCCATGAGGAAATAAGAATGTCTCCCTAAATATATTGGCACAGTGTTCTTTGTACATTATACTTTGTGTTATATTTTAGGGAGAGTTTTCTTGGCTATAAATCAATATCTTTAAACTCTGGGAATATTCTTTAGAAAGGCCATTGCCCTGGAAGGATATAACCCTGAACTCCAGAGTATTTTACAGGGGAGTGATAAAACAGTGAATTTTATTTACAGGCAATTGCTGAACACTGTTACAATTTATCAGTTCTTCAAAAGAAGAAGAAAATTCAGAATGAGAGAAAATAAAGGCTAAGATAGATGGTATGCAAGCAGAATAAATCCAGAGAGCTCGAATTGTTAGACCCATGCAATCAGGAAAAGATCATGAACGTGGTTTGAAAAGTATCAGACATTTCTTTAAAAAGGAAGATTGCCTTGTTTTCTTTTGGGACAGAGAATGGTGGAAAAGTGGCTTCTTCAGAAAGGGATTCTTGCATGCTGTTCCTACTTTTCTCCAAGTATTCTAAAACTGATAATTCCACAGAAAACCTGTGACAGAAGCTAAACTCACTATTCTAAATCTGTCTCTGGAAGTGCTTTTCCTTTTCTATTGCCTACAGAGGCAGATGACTGACATTTGTGTTGATAAACTACAGGTAGGATGTGTGAATGCATCTACAATTAATCTGAATTCTCAGGTCATGTCCTGACTCCAGGGCAAAATTCACAGAAAAGCTTCAATTTATAACGATGTTAATACTAAAATCATAAAACATAAGGGAAGAATAAGTTCATCCTTAGTTCTTTGAAGAAGTAAATTAAAGATGGTAGCCAGCTTAGAAAGTCCCTCAAACACTTGCAGACAAAACTGGGAGAACATGTTAAGTCTATGCCTTACCTTTATAATCCATTATGGAAAAACTTGAAGATAGTGTGAGCTTGCTAAACTTTGGTCTGAAAAAGTGGGAATGATTCTTGGTTCTTATTGGTATAGCAATACTTTAAATAGGCTGGAATTTGTGGTTAAGAGGAATTACTGTACAGGAGAAACCAGGAGCTGATAATCACAGTTACCCAGTTAGACTAAAATCTGTACCTCAGCCCATGGACAGGCACATTGCGTTGAGTAAAGACACTTCCTGAAATGCCTGTTAGGCTTCTTTGACATAATACAAAGTAAAGAAAGGTGAATATTACCACTTTAAAAAGTTTGGATAAGGTCTGAAATTTTAGGCTATTGGTACCACTATAGTTGTTACTGCCATGAGGTAATCTGCTTATTTCAGTCATCTTGAAAGTGATGGATAGACAAAGGTTAGCAAAGCAGCTGCAGCAAATGCCTAGAGATTATTCCCCTCTGTGAGAGCTTCTTGTGTTCAGTATTATAATTCTGTAATTCCTATGTCCATTCTGGAAACCCATAGTGCTGTTCATAAGCATTCATGGTGTGTGAAGCTCTTAGGACTTCTGTTTGCATGTATACTAAGAATAATGACCAATTGCAAGTAAAGCAGCTTCATGTTACAAATTTCAAATAAAAGAGGTATCAGCTTTAAAGGCCACAGTCTTGCAGTGAATCTAGATGCAGTATTATGCACACAGAGGATAAAACTATCTAGAAATCTACCATGTGTCATTTTTTTACAAGCATGCATTAATGATAATCCCACACAAGTCAGTGGTGTAACTCTGGAGTTGTGCTGACAGAGCATCAAAACAATCCTACCAGTTGAAGCAAAAGCAACCAAGTTATTATGGCTGTTATATTTGAGATCATAATCAGTCCCATGCTCTTTTAAAACCGTTGGAACATATAATAGTGATGGATTAAATTGTTCTTTTACAGCAATTTTACTATGCTTTAATTCTGAAACGAGATCAACCCTTACTTCCTTCCTCGTTAAGGAAATCAAACCCAGAGATACTGATCACAGTGATCCTTGTGTGATGTAAGCTCAAGGCATCACTTTTGCTTTATTCTGGATTTGTAAAACCATTTTACTAGTTGTGCAGAAAATACAGCAAGCATTAGGACTAGCTCTGCTAATTTAAATACTTCTCCATTTGTTGGAAGGGAGAAAGTGTTTGTCACCAAACGTTTTCATGCTTGCCTGGACATGATGGTTTCATGGACAGTATAGAGGCTTGAGTAAGTGTTATATGGACAGAGACCTCAAGTTTAGGCATTTACTTAAAAAAATTTCATTACCAGACCTGAAGCTCAGTTATCTTCCTATGCTTTGTGTACTAAATCCATATCAACAAAACAGTGAATATGCTTTGATCCTGATTTTCTGAGATGTTTGTACTCTTTTTACATCTGTTTGAATGTCTGCAGGAGGTCACAGGCAAATTATGGGTCATATTTTAATCCTACTTGAAAACTGAAAAGTCCTTAAGATGTTCACAAAGTTTGTGTGTGTTCAGTATAGAGATTTTCCGAACAGAAATAAAGGCACTAACAATCCCTCTGGGTGGTGGAAAAATTGTTGCTGTAGGGGGAAAATCAGAGAAATGGCCCAGTAAAAGCATAACCAGAGCTGAACTCATCAGAGTAGTATAAGCAGCAGAACAGTGCTCCAGTTAAATGGAGATAAAGATTCTGACTTCTTCTGGATTACTAATGCCCAGCTTTGATATCAGTCTAATGTCCTTTTGAATCTTGAAAAGATTCATCACATCAAGATGCCTTTAGCAACATTTCCTGCTTGCTTAGTTTCCTTTGGCTTTTAGCTCATATGTTAGAGTAATGAAGAGTTTGACAGAAAAAGGCTCATGTTGCCGCTTTTGGGGACTCTGCTGATGAAAATCTTTGTCTGTAGATGGGACAATTTGCACATGTAGATCATGTTTCTGTGATTTGCTGCTGCAGCTATCTGACAGAGTGGAAGATTGCAGCTCTCAAGGTTATTCCAGAGTATCTTCTTTTATTTCAGATTTTTATTTTATTTAGTGGGCTTGGATGTTTGTGAAATCAATTTTTATGTGCTGAGAATTTTTCTGAGTTTCATTACCTGACAGGGTCTCAGTTACATTTCTTCGAACACTTGTGATATTATGCTCTAAATCCTTCCCTTAACCCTGGTGTCAATGGGGACACAGAAACCTCTCTATCTTATTTTATTTTGTGGGGACATTAATTTCTGTGCTGAAACCAAGCAGGGGAATATGCCCACATGCATAGCACCAAATGGAGTGCAACATGCTCTCCAGGATCTGTACAGGGCCACAGCTGGGACTTTTGGAACTGCTACAGGGAATGACAATCAGGCACTGGAAAAGCTTTACCTAGGTGCAGTATTTTTGACATAATTCAGTTTCATTAATCCTTCAGGGACTGTGTTGCCTCATCTGTCCCTTTATACACACATGACTTCAGAGTGCAAACTGGAACTGTGCAGGTAGAAACTTCTGGGCTTCATTTTGAATATAGCACAATTTGCAGTGAAATCCAGGCTTTGCTGCTGTTATGGGAAATAGTGTGGTATGTGCAGCCTTTCTGTAAGACATGGGAAACATTGCTGAATCCACTGGGAGTAAGATGAAATGATATGATGGATATGGTGTCTTTTTCTTTCAAGTTCTGTTAGGAGCACTCAAGAGGGAGGTGGTAAGTCAAAGTTCTTTTTTTTTCTTTCTCATAAGTGGAAGGAAAGTATTCAGATCTTCTCTATTTAGGTAAAAATTAGATTTGAACTTGGATGAACACCAACCTATTGTCCAAAATGCAGGACTGCTGTATCTTCTGTCAGTGATGTAAATCTAATTATTTTTTTCACTTGGAATCTTTAATCCAATGCAAATCCCAGGTGAATATGTGGATAATTCTTAAGTTGATGCAAATGGCATTTTCCAGCAGTCTTGAAGAGAGAAAAATGATCCTGGTCTGTTTTGAATTTTTTCTACTTTCTCTTTTCAGGGAAAAAATAATTTACCAAAGCAATTGTAATTTGTGTGTGTTGTTATGCGTTTTTCTTTTTTATTTCATAAAGCAAACTTTGATAAGGTGCTGTTCTTTAAAGGGTGTGGATGTGAGTCAACTATAAGGTTGAAATAGGTTAGGGAATGCAGAGAGCACAAAATTAGGTGTGATTTGCTGGACTGGAGAAACAGTTGTAAACATATAAACAACTTCTCATAGTTTCTAGCAGATGGATCCCTTTTTCACAAAGGAAGTCTTTATGAAAATTTGAATTACTTTCTGTAATCATTGAATAATTAGAACTGATCCAGCAGTTCAGTCCTTACTCCTGTTTACAATGGCATGCTCAGCTGTGTTTGTGCAAGAAGCACAGTTTGGAGGCAGAATGGAAACTCCCATTTCTACCTCATCCTTGTAAGTAGTAGAAGAGTGTCTGCAGGGACAGACCAATCTTTAATTTCTTTTCCTTTCAATTTTCTGTCATTCATTATCCTCTTAGCTCCTGTCCAAACACAGATTTAAGTATGTTGAATTTACTGAGTGGTAGGCAAAGCTACAGAGTTCCTTAGATTTTGCCTCCCTGGATATGAAATCTGTTCAGGGAAGAACTCATCGTTGTTACTGGATAGTAACAATAAATAGAAATTCCGCTCATATTTGTAACAGAGTGAATGAGCAGAGGATTATGAGTGGACTTGTATCATGCTGTGCAAGGAGAGTGATTGATGGTCATTTTCTCTGCTGGTTCAGAACAGTCTAAAACCCTCCAGGTGGATTTAGACCAATCCAAATACTTGGCATATGCATGAAGTGCTTTTAGTTTTGGGTACAAATTCTGGGCCATCTGTAAAACAACAATCCCCTCTGTTCTTTAAAGCTGTCAAGATACAGGTCCTGAAATGCTCTGCTGTGTAGAACTGCACCAGCACCATCAGGGATGGTGACCTTCTGGAGGTGTAGGAACCGGGGCTGGTGGCGACATTAGTAATGTCTCTTAAAAAAAGACCAGACTGGTACAGGTGCTGAGGCTGCCTAGAGCAGGAAATTGGGGGGGTTGATTTTCGAATGAAATGCCATCTTAGATGATCTATTGTGGATGAAAAGAAACCAGGCATCTTTTTCTTGTCAGTTCTCTAATTATTCTAATTGGAAAGGAAAGAGGCCATTGTGAAGGATAACGTAAACACCTGAGAGTGCACTTAAACACAAGTAGCACTGAAAAAATGCCAACTCGTTCTCAAGTGTACACTTGTTCTCTGACTAGAAGTTAGCCTTGAAATTTGCATAGCAAAAGGTTCAGCCTAAGTGGCAGCACCAGAGTGGAATACATTTAATTAAAGACAATGGCAAAGGTAAATTACACTCTTTTATTTTTTTCTTCCTTTTTTGCTTTGCTTTGCTTGATTAGGAGCGACTTGTTTCAGGAACAGGTGAACAGAGCAAATCTGTTTAGCTCACAAGGGCATAAAGGGAGGGAGGGATCAGAGCTTTTGGATGTTCCAAATAAGTGCTGCATTTCCCCAAGCTGCCATCTGCATTGTAACTCATATCTTGGAGATCAGCAAGGCCTCATGACAGCACTTCAAGAGTGAAAAATTGTTTGCCAGAATGGCTCATGTTCACTCTAAAAATAGGGCCATGTAAGAAATCGCAAGGAAATTCTTCTGTAATTATGAAGGATTCCAGTTTGAATTAAATGAGGCCAGTGAAAACTTCCTTGAATGTTAAGCCTGGATTTGCCAGTATGTGAGGGGAATTGTTTTGCTGCCATTCCCAACCTTCTTTTCCCCACCTGAAAAGTGTGGCCTCTTTTCCATTTCTATTGTTCTTAATATCATATCATGCCATATGTGTAAGTGTTCAAAACTTGACACTTATAGGGGACTGGGTGGGAGAAGATATATAAAACAGAACATACATATTAATATCCACTAATAAAAATGCCTTAAAATTCCCATTGACTCTTGGTCACTGTTAGGCCAGAATTTAAAGAATACTGATATTAAATAGAGTGATATTGTCTTTCAGTATTAGGCCTTCAGGATCTAATAGTTTTACATAACCATTACCAAGGTTCTCAAATTCAGTCTTACAGAACTTGTCTGGTAAAGTTACCATATTTAGTTTTTAAGGATATTCAATCAATTCTTTTCTCCACAATGATCACAGCAGTAGAGGCATCTGAGCCCCACACCATTTCCTCAAATATACAGCCCAATTGAAGTCTCACAGTAAGTCAGTGTCTGTTACCTGTAATCAGCGCAGTCAGTAACCTGGAGTTAAAATATCTCTAAAGGATAGAAGTCAGCATAAGTGTTTCTCAGGTCTTTAAAGGTAAAGAAATATACCTGTGAAATATAGTGCTGCTTTTGTTCTTCAAGGGACAGAATTTGAAGGAGCTCCTGAGAACCTATGACACAGACTTCAGAAAGTTTCACAGAACTGTTGCAGAGCCTGTTGGGGTTAAACAGGGACAGTGTGGGATGCTGCTGTCAGCCAGGAATATATTAAATGCCGAAGGAAATTCAGAATTGTTGATTCTTTTCTTGTTGGTATTAAAATGGGAAAATGAAGACTCAAACTATACGATTGGAAGAAAGGCTTAGAAAGATTAGTTAAGGCTTCTGTCAGTTCCTGCTGAGTGGCTGCATGTCACATTGCAACAGCTATCATTAATTAATCCAGGGATCTGATCTCTGCCAGGCTCAGTGTTCCTTACACCTGGCCTGAGAGTGTCTTCCAGGGGTAGATGCACAAAAGGTTTACTGCCAGTGTCCTTGGCTGTGTTGAGCCAACAACTTTTTATTTTCGTCTTGTGTTTAACAAATAGACAAAGCCAGGCCAGTGCACCATGTGTCACACTTTACCACAGCTCTGCTTGCAGAGCTTGTTGGTACAGAGTAAATTAATTGCATTTTCTTTTTCTTCTGCAGAAAATTATTGAAGAAAAATCCTCTTTAAGAAACACGTAAAGTTGAGAGATGGAAGAGAGAAGTAATTTACAAATCTGTAGGAAGGTTGTTGCTGACAGTGACTTCACTGCTTAGGGTTTGAGAGCTGACTGTCAGCTACAGATGAACTTCTGATTGTGCACTCTTTAAGGGTATGTGAACTGCATAAATATTTGCATTTGTTCCAGTCCCTCTGAGTTTATGAGAGAACTTGCCAAGTTCTTCTAGTCTGCACACTTTGCTCTGGTGATCTTGCAGCACCTTCTGGAAAAGCCCTGGAGGGCTAACACATCATTTGGAGATGTAAGCTCATAACGTGGTTTTTTTTTTTTTTTTTTTTCAAATCCATGAAATAAAATAGGTAGAGAGCAAGCTCTGCTTGGGAGGGAATACCCAGATGTGATTTATAAATCCACATGGATTAATCTATCGACTTCTGATTTATGAAATGTATTTTGTTGACCAACTATATTACTTTACTGGTTCAAAAGTCTTGAAATTAGTATGAAAACCCGTAATCCATAATAACATTGAATTATGTGCCAGTGAGGCATAGCAGTATCTCTCAAAATCCTTGATTTGTATTCACCCTTTTTGTTAGTAAAATTCATGTTACCTAATAGCCTTCTTAGAAAAATATGTTCATATGCTTGATGGACAGAATACATTGCTAAGTTTCTAGGCTTTTCATTAGGGCAAATAAGGTTTACCAAGCTTTTGAATTCATCAGTCTGATGCAACTGTCTGCTTAAGAAATTTCTGTTTAAAAAAGCATAGATCTTTTAAAAATATGATCACTCATATTTTTCAAATCAATGACTGTTTCTAACAGTGAATCTTGCAAGTGATTATTACTGCTAGGAGCTGGGAGAAGAAAGGACTGAAAGTTCAAGCAGAGGTTGAAGTTTTTGGATATCAGCCATGGTGTGGGTCCCCTACTAATATTGCAGAGGTACCTAAAAAGGAATTTTGGCATTAACTCATTGTGTTGCAGTCTTCCCAAACAGAAACAGATCTTGAGTTTAATAGCATTATTAATGTTTTTGGAAAAAGACCTTTCTTGTACCAGCAGGAATTTCACCCCAGAGTTATAAGTGTAACTATTATCAATATTGAATGTGTGTCTTCATTGGGGATCTCAGGTACAATTACATCTTTGTCATATTTGAAGGGCTTGGAAGGGGAGAGATGTCTCTGGTAAATTCTAGTCTACATTATCTTCAAGAGCATTTTTCTAAAGCAACTGGTTTTTTTCTATTGGGGCTTTATTTTATTACATTAAGACCTATGCCTATGCAACTGGGATCACAGTTCTAGCGTGGTAGATATGTAGCTGAGATAGTGTTTGTGCCCAAAGAAAATTCTGCCTAAAGGAGGAATAGAAGAGAGAACATGTAGAAGTTCTTGAAGAGGAACAGGCTTTATATTGTCTTACAGTATGCCTCAGTTACTTTTTGATGATGAAGACTGCATAGAATGAAATCTGATACATTCTCACTGTCAGAAGAGTTGAAAATCTCTTTCAGTATATTTGGTATACGAAATATACCTGTGTGGATGATGCAGTTTGGAAAAAAAATAGCATACTGGGTAGGCAATTATTTTATTTTTTTATAATTATATTACACACAAACACTGTTTCAGTGCAAGTCCAGGTATATCCAGATAAATCAAGAACCAACTAAAATTGAGAAGTAACTAAAATTGATACTGATCCTCTCAATTTTCTAATGACCCTGCACAAGCACGTGGGGATGATTAAAGAATAACATGTACCGAGACTGTGTGACCAAGGGCATCTCTGTGAGGGCCTTATCACAGAGGAAGGCACAGAAATCAAATTCCCTGACCAAAGACCTCAAAAGTAAGAAAGATATTTAGGTCAATCAACAGAAGTGGCACTGGAAATTGTCTTTAGAGCCCTTACTTCTTTAGCAACAAAATCTAAGGCTTTGATGTCTTTTTAATAGCAAAGTAGTGGGACTTATAACACTTGGTTCCTCATTACCTAAAAACGGAGGGAATAAAGCAGATTAAATCAGCAAGAAGGTAGAATTACTTGATTAAGTTCTATATTTTAATAACTTATGGTCTGGAGGCTCACTGAAAAGGCCACTGAAATCAGGGACACTCCGCTGAATTTTGAGAACACTCTTGAGCATTGTATTATTGCTGCATATTCTTTTACCTGTGTACTTAACATTGCCATTTAGTTCTGCCTCTTAAGTGGTTGCTTCACATAGACATGCTATGCATTATCCACAAACTGACGTCTGGCAGCGGAATTTGTACAGCTCTTTTGAGGCTCAGACCCTAAATCAGTATTCTTTCA
Source organism: Corvus cornix cornix (assembly GCF_000738735.6). NCBI lineage: Eukaryota > Metazoa > Chordata > Aves > Passeriformes > Corvidae > Corvus > Corvus cornix. The sequence continues at coordinate 18,684,507 of NC_046339.1, read as the reverse complement.
GCACACACTGCTGGCTGCTCAAAGCAGAAATGTATGGCAGGCTCACGCTGCAGCTGCAGGCAGTTTGCTGACACTACAGCCACAGCACAGCTTTCCGGGATGGGATTTTTTTCTCTTTCTCCTTTTGTAGATGGCTCAATTCTTCCTTTAGAAAGGCTGAGACCGATCACAATGGTGTTCAGACCCAGTTGTCTTGAAACAACAGTTTTATCAGTGGCAGCAGGAATAAGTTAAAATGAGTAAGGCCATTTTCCCCTTCCATAGCTTTATAATCCTTCCACTGAGTGAAAAAACCTTCATCTCTTTATAGCAACAATGAATTCAGTTTGTTTCTGTACACATGAATATATAATGGCATGGGAGGGAGTATATGTTTTATACAGTTGGTACTGCTCCATTTGCACCCTTCTTACATATAGAACTCCAGAACAGCTGATATGGTACAGGGTGGCTGTCTACAGCCATTAACTGTCACCAAAAGTAGCCTGTTCACTGTGCTGACAATCAGAAATAATGCCAAATGGATTGTTCTGGTGCAGGGGTTCTGTGAATGTTTGGGATAGTCATTGAAATACTTCTTGAGTGTGCTGCATTTTGGGAGCTCCTCAGTGTGATACAGATATCCTGTGACAGATTAAACTGAAAAAACATAGACCTGGTACTTGTAGACTTTTCTCTTCTATAAAGAAATTAAGCAAAAGTTAAAGCATGCAATTCTATGGGCAATATTACAGGAATGCAACAGCTCTTTAACACTGTGTTTCAGTGTGGAGAGCCAGGCTGTCAAAGCAGCATCAAATTTACTCCTACACTGGTGTTTCTGATATTACTCACATAGCTTGGGTGTCAATTTTGTTCAGTTGCCATACTTTGGGGTTTTCTTTTTCTCGGTGTTTTATTCATTTTGCCTTCACATGTGCTGTCCCAGAATTATATTCTCAACTATGGCTTGAATAACTGAAAGGCCTTACTAAAACTTGAAGTTGCACAAAAGTACACTTCATGATATGTATCAGCATTACTTTGGAAGCTTTAATAAGCCAGGATTTTATCCATGCACACTTTCATATGTATACAATCCCAGCATACACATCCATCCAATTATGAGTTTCTGTTTGCACTACACCAGCTAATGCAAATATGGGGGCACTTGCAAAGGAAATCAGGGTCGCTGAGCCAGTTTTTTAAAATCTCTAAATAACACATGTTCTGAGGAATTTTGTCCTCTGAAAGAAACAACTCGGAGCTTCTATTTTTGCTCCTAACTTTTCTTCAGTGTTGTGTCGTATTTTGAAATTCAGAGCTGTTAAGCAAATAGTAAAACAACTGGGGCTGAGTAACAGCCTCTCAGGATCCATCTCATGCTAATCTGTTCTTGAGTGTCACCAAAGTTTGAATTTATCTGCTTTGGAGATAATTTCAGTTACTTGCTGTGTTTGAGAACTAAGCACAGCCTTTAGGGAAAATGGAGGGACAGTATGACATTTATTAGCCCAGCTGTTTAATGCACTCACTTGTTTCCAAGGTCTGAAAGGCTGAGTTTTTATTCTCTCCTAGCTCTAAAAATTGAGGATTGTATAACGGATTGTGAAAGCTGAAATGGTAGTAGGGGTCTTTTAATTTCTTTCCTTGTTATTTTTTTTAAAGCACACTTTAAAGAAATCCATAAAGCTTAATGTGTAGTACTTGAAACTCATCTGTTGTATGGTTACTATATTGATCACAGCCTTTCATCTCCCAGCTGGACATTGAGCTGGTAAAGAAAGAGTTTAAATATGATCTTCCTGACATTAACAAGGCAACTGAATTATGTTTCAAAGGGATGGAAGGAAATGCAATTTTTGAACATCTTTGTGGTCAGGAGGAGGGGAAATTTTAGGGCTTTGTTCTCTTCTTTCTGGAGCTTAGTATAATTTCTCTGTAATTCCACTGCAGTCAAGGGATGTAGAATTGCAGTGGGAAAGGAAGGCGGCCCTTCACTTGTGCCTTTGGAGCAGGAAGAAACAGAACGAGACTGATTCATGAGGGAGTAAATTCCATGTTGTGGGCAAGAAGTCATGGTCTTCCTGCTACCTTCAAACAGGATGGTTTGGTTCTTCAGCAGGAGGTGCTGGGTGAGGTTGTGCTCTCATAAGTGCAAAGTTCAAGAAGCAGGGAGAGGATTTGCCTGTTGGGATTTAAAAAATGGCAACCCTGTAATTTCAGGCTGCATTGATGAGTCATGGTGGAAAGCATGCAGCACTCCAGTGTTAACTGGATTGTGCCATCATATGGTGAGCACTTTTCAGAGATTAATAATCATCCCTTGGGAACAGGAAATTCCTAGAAGTGTCATTGGTCATGTGGGAATGGGATGAGGTTGTGAAGTTAGATTAAGATTTGAAGTGCACAGATAATACTGTCCTCTGGGATTTCAGGCTGTACCTGTTAAAATGGGTCTTCTGTTAAAAAAATATATTAAAGAATATTAACATCACTGTTAATTTGCATTCTTTAAGCAAAGTTTCTCCCTAAAGAAATCCAGAGATGTGAAAGAGAAATTAATCTTTTCCTAAAGCTGCCAGTCAACAAACAGCTAGTTTTCATACAGTGATTCATACCTGAACTTGAATGCAAATATAAGGAGGATATTCTAGGTTGTGTATATAAGTGATCTTATAAAAATGTTCATTTGTAAATGATCCTTTATTGCTGGCTACTAGAAATGATTTATGGCACTTCTCAAAGATTGACTCCCTTATTTTGTGTGCCCACAAAAAAAAGTGGTGGATGTTTATGTGTATAATTTAAACTACACGTCTTGCCTTTGAGCAATACTGCATTTTAAGTTTTTGCCAATTATGTCTGCCACACCAACTCCCTCATTGCTGATATTTTTTTGCGACACCATAACATCTCTCAAACTGAAAGAGCAGGTGTTATATCAAGAAACAAGCTGCTGTATATCTCCCAGAATACCCAGAAAAGACCTTTTCAAGTTAGTTCCTGTGAAGGATGGTAGGAGACTAGGTGTGGGGAAATTGTTCATGGGTTTGCAAGAGACAAATAAATTCTGAGGGAGATGTATATGTGATGCTGTATACTCTAAGATGAGCTTTTCATCATGTCTACAGCAATTTCACTGACTTGCTGAGAGGTGCTGGTGAAGCACAGTAATAGACTTCCATTGCTGGAGAAAAGGCTGCTTGTCATAATGTGGTAAATGGTTCAACTTCTCTTTTTACCAGACAGGAGGGACTCCTCTCATTTGTGTAATAGCTTTTTAAAGTGGGTGTAAGACATGTCTGTATTCCATTTACTCTCATTTAATTCTGCCAGAGTAAGTAAAGGCCTTAGTGAAAATGAAAATCAAAGCCTCATAAGCCTTGAGTATCCCTTTTACTAAAGTAATTTCAAGTCATTGTGGTTTCAAATACATTTTGTTGTATACAGAAGATCTTGTGCTAAATAACTGGGATATTTAACATTGTAGGGGTTTTTTTGAGTAATAAGGACTTACAGACATCAGAATAATAGAGAGGCTATTAAACTGTCATGAACAAGATTATTGAATATCCCCAGAAATTGCTGTAGAAACCAATTCTCCACTCCAAAGTTCTCCAGAAATGTAGGTCAGGCACTAGAAGCTAATCTCAGAAGCCTTTCCTGCGACGTGAAACGAGCAGGCTGCAGTGTTGAGAGGCTGAGTGTGAGAGGACTTACCAATTGCTCAGAGCAAGAAGGAAGTTAGCTTGGGTCCTAACCAAGGACTGAAATGGAATAAAAGCTCAGGAGAGACTGTTAGGCAGTTTAGAAATGTGGGAATTAATTGTTTGAACTTTAGAGAAGAGCAAATAAGGAATTAGAACTTGGAAGAAGATAGTGGTTAAAAGTTCATTAAATAGCCTGAACAAGTCAGGTGCCTTTTTATGCCTGGAGGAAGAACAGGAGAGCAAGATCCAGTAGAAACTTTATCAATACTGAATAAAGACTTTGCTATGCCAGAGTCCGTAATTTGATGACAAATTTTCCTGGGAGAATAGAGGAATTAGGAGAGGTGGTTTTGGAATCTAATTCTTATGTAAGTTGGAGAATCTGACAAAAAGCATTTGAAGTTCTCTGTCCCTGCTATAGTGATGACAATGTGTGAGTTGCATTTTGACTAGCTCCAGTTTTTTCACATTATCCTCTTCCTATTCTGCTATATTGTGGAGCAGGGGTTCTTGAAAGAGTCTGTGCTGGAGAGTTAGATCTCACCCCTTTCTTACCTTGTAGAGTATACTGACCTTTAAAAAATATTGTCTTTCTTTTTCTTTTTTTTTTTTTTTTTTTTTAACTCTGTAGATTTGTGAGGTCCTGAAGAAATGAAGCTGCAGTTTCTCAGCAGATGCTCTCTCTGGCAGATCTGCAGTGCATGAGGCAGCAATTCAGTTTGCTGTATCCGCTCTCAGCTGCGATGAACTGGTGTGCTCCCTCTTGCTTTTTTCAGGAGTGAGAGGCCCTCTCACCATTCCTGCAGCCTGTGTTACCTGTGTTGGGATAGATATGAGGTACTGCACATTCGGTGGAGCCTAAGCTCCTGCTGCAAGGCAGGGAGGAAGGGGCCCTTGTCCAACTGAGAAGGACTTTACTTGACTTCATTAATATTTAACAACATCTCGAGGCTGCTGCCTTGGGGAGCCGACAGGTGCTTCATGTTCAGAGTGTGGGGGAACAGGCCAGCTCCCAAAGTGCTTGCAAATGATAAAGACAAGGAGGTGGCTCCATGGGCCAGTGTGAGAGACACCAAAGAAGCAAACAGGGTAGTTCCAAAGGAGAATAAAGCAGACTGCTCACAACCAGCAGCTGCCTGATCCACTGCTGCTGTTCTGTGGTGATCACAGAGGGATGGAGGCTGGAGGTGGCAAATGAGAGGAAGAGAGAAACAGGTTATATTTCCTTCCTGCTTCCTGCAGTGGCTCCCAGGAGTTATTGCAATGGAGATGGGAGGGTATAAGCATTGCTAATGACTGGGAAACACCATTCCTTCACTGTTATCCTACTTGCTACTTCCTACACTTAAAGACAGCTCTGCTCCACCTTAGGGAGCAACTTCAGTTCTTGGCTCAGGGTTTATCTTACATTGCCATAAATGAAGCCAGATTATTGTAGTGTGCCCTGATCTGAGTATCTCCAGAAAACCTACAAATAATGATTAATGTGTATGACAGCCTTGCAAAATAGAGTAACTAATCTCATTTTACAGGTGGAACAAATGATGCCTAAGAACATGGCTGATCTAATTTTTTCAGTGGCACCCTATAGGATAGGTGGTTGCCTGGAATTGCTGAAAATCCAGCACTAAGTGATGAGTCCTAGACCACACAGCAAGCTGGTGGCAGTGGGGAGAAGAAATCCAATCTTGGCTCTCAGTCTTTCAAGCAAACCACCAGATGACACTTAAAAAGTACTTCTGGGGATGAAAAGTACTATATAATTATTGCTTCCAATATAAACATTTTCCTCTTAAAGTCAAGCTTTTCTTTTTATTACCACTGACTTTATTAAGCCCATGTGATTTTCTTTGTTTAAGCTGTTACAGTGCGGATCATTGAAGCCATGTAAAACACCCAGGCTCTGCATGCAGAATTTGTGTAGTTAAAATACATTACCCACTATATTGAACATACCCACTATATTTCTTAGAAAAACATTGTCTCTGCAATTCCCATAAGCTTAAAACCCCCCCAAAACATGCCCTAAAAATAGCTATCCATGTGTGAACATCCCTCAGAAATAACTCGTTACTGGCATTAGTGCTGATGACTTGTGGAATGTGCCATGTCCAGTTTTAATCTCAGCAATCTTGTATAGTTTTTGTTGAACAAATATAAACACAGCCTGAGGCTTCCTTCTGCAGGGCAACATCTGTAACTGGTGCCACCTCATGGCAGTGAAGTGTTTGGTGCCATATTTGTACCTGTGGACTTCAGTACAAAGTTAATACTGGGATCAGGAAAGAGAGAAGGCCAAAGTGATTGCCAGTACATGAAAGTCACTATGTCAGGGAGAATCCCTGGGATTCCAAATGTGGAACAAAACCGAGAGAAGAGGAACAAATTTTGGTTGTAAAATAGTGCCTGCAGTATGTTAGTTATAGCTGTTAAGAGACTGGCAAAGTGATCCTGCAAATACCAGGAAACAGAAAGAGGCTGAAGTGCAATCCTTGTCGTCATTTTGCATTAATTCACACTTACATGCACTCTTTGTTGCTAGAAAACCAGTGATTATAGAAGTACAATTTAGACAAGGGTGAAACGTTAGGTGAAGATCACTGTACCAGTGAAGTAGGGTGTTGCCTGAAATGCTGCATGATATTGAATCCATCCCCCTCTTGTTCTTCTCTGCCCCCCAAAAAACTCCTTGTAATTATTATTGGAGTAAATTAATCCACTGCTTTGAATGATACGAGATCTTCTTGTGGTTCCAGGCAACTAAATCCTGAAAAGAAAAAAGATACAGCGACAAAAGAAGAAAACAGATGTCTCAGAGTCACAAACAGAAGCCAATAATTTGCTTGGTTCTTAAAAAAAGGGGCAGTGTCAGGAGGAGAAGATTCTGTATAGAAACATCATAAACAAGAGTAACAAATGGTTTGGGGGCAGTGAATTGCACTTACACCTGATGGTGACTTGTTGCCAAGCACTTAGAACAGTGTTATTTTCCTTTGGTGAAAAGTCTTGTGAAATAGCTATAAACTATATCTCACAGTGTTACCTTCAGCCTGCGTTTTTAGCCGTATAATGTCCCTGTAGAGCAGAGGTTAAGCAATGTATATAATTTTAAGGTTAAAACCTTTTGTTTCCTTTTTCTGGTGGTGTGACTGGCCAAGAGAGATATTCAGAGACTGTCAAACTTGTGTTTTCGTTGTTTTCAAAACAGTTGGTTTTCTGGTAAACTTCTTTAGTGGCTTCAGGTTAATCAGATGCTGATTTCTTTTAATTGACTCCTTTCATTGCTTTTGGTCTACTCGATAATCTGCAATAGAAAACAGTATTTGTTTTTAAATATGATATGAGAAGAAAGACCATAACGTAAGGAAGAGACTGTATAACAGAAGATTCCAATCAGAACTTTGTGAAAAGTATTCCCTTGACCTCTGCAAAGACTAATTTACTGCAAATGTAATTTGAAGTATTGCTTTCCACACTGTCATGTAATATTTAAAAAAAGATAACTATTTAGGAAAGAAGGCAGTAATCCTTCTTGAAATTCAAATAGAAATTTACTGAAATTCTGCGTGTATTCACAGTGAGTCTATTTTTAAAAAGACAACACTCACAGTGTAAAGCAAAACATCTACAACATCGTACTATGCATGCAGGTAAATTTTTTAAATGAAAAATGCACAATTTGAGATATTCCATTTCTGCATTTATGTTATACTTTGGAATATTTTTATTTTATTCTAAAGAAGGAGCAAAAAAAAAGTATTGTGGGGTTTTTATTTTCACTCATTCTAAGCATTCAGTCTGGTGTGTTTCTGATCTGAGTATCTTCTTTCCCTTTTTCTGTGGTCTTATGAATTTTATTGGGTATGCTTTTGGGGATGTTATGATTTAGGACTCGCCTGCTGTGTACTGGTTCTTTATGGATATGACTTGTTTTTCTAAAATATTCTTTATTTAGTTTAGTAAGCCATAGAATTTGAGAACACTGGATGTGTTTGACTTTAAGTATTAATCCTTCTTCAAGCAGCAAGACCTTTGTTTTCATAGTTCCTTGCAGCAAATTGAAAATTATAACAGAGTTACAACATCTATTAGAGAAAGTTCACTCTAAACTCCTATCAGTTTTTACCTGCTTGAAATCAAGTTTTCTGTTGACTATCACCCCAATTTAGTTGCATTTTTATAAATGTGTACTAGCTTGCAGCATCCCTTTAATCCTGTCTTTAAAAATAGCAGAATTGTCACATTCTTTGTAGCAGAAACAAAAGGGCTTCTGTTTCCGTTGCTGATAACCCTGCTTCTATCTCAGGCCATTTCACCATTATGTACTTGAACTTTTTGAGTCTAGTAATGTGTATTGAGTAGTTTTTAGGGGTTTTGTCTGCTTCTTTTTTCAAGATCTGTATACTCAATTTCAGGAGTGAGAAAGCTTGAATAAAAGACATCCAAGGAGGCTGTGGGGTGTGCACTTCAAGGCTGCCTTCACAACATTTAATCCAAGCTCCTGGAGGGCCCTGGAGCTTCTTCCTCTCCTTCTTGCAGTACTGTAGTTCATAGGAATGCTCAGAAATGTAGGTGCCACATCAGGTATTATAACCCTGAAGGACTACAGCTGTTTTGGTGTGATTACACGTTTCTATATGATGTTTATCAATATCCTGGCTCCCAGGAAGACCCTGGAAATTGGCTCTACACAGACCTACAGCATCAGTGCCAGCACCTTTTGGCTTCAGTCAACCTCCACTGGAAGCAGACACTGTTCGTGTGACACTGCTTTACCTTGGAAATGTTGTTTAGACCTGAGCTAGCTCTCAGTGGACATAGTGGTTTTTTCAGACTTTTAAGGAAAGAGAGCATAGCAGAGTTCACTGCAGAACCAGAAAAGAGAAAAAGAGATATTTTGGGCTAAAACTAATGAACAGATCTAGAAGTTTCATGGTTTTAATTTTGGGTACCTGCATCACCACTCTTTTTCTTGTTGTCATCGGCCAGGTACTGCATCTACGTGAACTGTGCTTTGAAACACATTTCCTCTATTTTTCTTCTTTTTCTTTCTGGGACTGGCCACTGGAGGTTTTAAAAGGTATAAAAATTATTAATAAACAAGTAGAGAGAGAAGTTATTCTGCTCTAATTTCACCACTGGTATGTCAGTACACCTATACTTTTTTGCTCTGGCAGCCAAAGCAAGAAGGTGCATCAAAGTAGGTATTGTCATATGACTGTATTAATATTTTTATGTATGACATTCATTCTGGGTTAACCACTTCAGGCGGAGTAGTGACTTGAAGTAGAAGAATTTTGTGTGATGGAGAGGTTTTAGGTAGACTACCTAGACTGGGATCTACCTGAGCATAATTTTAAGAATAAGAATCTGGGCCATGAGGCTACAATTTGTAATTGAGTCACATCCCTGTGTTTATATTCAGAGATATCACGTGCATTCTAGATTCCTAATGATATCCTTTAAGGATACTCACACACGGCACAAAGAGTATTAAAAGTGTGGAGGTGCAAAGTTAATAATTTTGTTGTGGCTTTTTTTTGCCTCTTGCTCTCAGAGGAGTGAAATTAAGAAGAATTCTTCTTGTGGATAGCCTTTAAATCAGTACGTGTTCTTTCCTAAGTGGAATGAATTCATAATCCTCTGTTTCTAAGGAATTCTCTTGATCCTAACTGTTGAATTGAAGTTTATACATTACAACTTCTATGTAAGCAATATTTCCTATTGATCTTTTAATGATCCTATTAGTTTCTTTCATTCCCTTAATAGAAATTTTAGCAGTAAAAAAAGATAGAATCAGGCAGTAATTAGAACTGTGATTAGCTATAACATGTGTTTCTTTACCAAAGCAAAAACCCAATAAAATGTAAATTAAAATAATGGAACTGTGTCTAGCTATCTGGAATTATATTACAACATTCACTTGCTCTTCCTTCTAAGCCTTAATATATGCTCTAAAAGGCAAATTCTTTTATTATGCAAATTCAAATCACAGTGCAGTAAGTGTATTACTTTGAAAATTGCTCTTTCTTCCCCACAAATGATATAAAAAATGAAATGACTGTGTGAGTGGATGTGGATGTTTGTGCTCTCAGGTCCTGAGCCCACAAACCTTTGTGTTAATAGCCCTTGGTAATTAAGGTGGTCACAGGGGTTTCTGTGACTTTAGTCATGTGTAAAACTGAATCTAATGCAAAATGTGGATTTCCATGGACAAGCTTGGGTTTTTGAACTGAGCAGTGGAATCAGGTTTTTGGTCTCTCTATAAGGTGACTCAAAAGCTCTCATCAGTGCAGAGAAGGAAACACATTATGGTAGGTTGTCCCTGCCACCCGTTTGTCTCATTCCTAGGGAATTTCACAGCATCCTGTGACATCTTATTCACAATCACCAGGTCATACACAGAGGCATTTTGGTTTCCTGTATTACCTGAGCAGATCTTCTGACTCTTCTTCATTTGATGTGACTGTCCAGAGAAAACTGAAAGCTTTCTGCAACTGAAAGGTGTCAGGGTATGGTTTGTCCACAGGTCTCTTAGAAGCTGTCCTTAGTCATCACATCCTTCCTTTGATTAGAACAGCTGTCTACCAAGATGAGGAGCCTGGACAAAGCTTGACTGTGCTAGGTCACGTTTAAGCACAACTCCTAAGTTTATTCTTTTTAGTGTAGAAAAGTGCTCTGAGATCAGGAGTTGTGAGGATCCTGTGGAAAGTTGGGACTCATCCGCAAGGCTGAGCATTATAATTGGGATCCTTTGGGCAGGAGTGACAGATCCAGATCTGGCAGAGTCCTTGGTCTCCTTTCTTGGAGCCTACAGGGCACACACATAATTATCTGTCTCCTTCTGGCACGTGGGGGAACTTCATACAAGGGAAAACTCATGGTACAGTGCTGGAAGCTAAGTGAAGCTATGTAGGGAAACAGGAGCTAATTTTTGAGGGTGTCATATTTTGTAAAAATGCATTTGAAGCTACATAAAATGTCCTTGTCAGCTCTTCCACACAATGAAAGTAAGACAGGAAGCGGCTTGGGAAAATATGAGTTGGGGGAAAAAATGCAAATGATGGTTGGTCACTGTTCTCTTCTTCCTGCTCCCACCAAAAGAGTAAATATTGAAATTCCATGTCTAACTTAGCTACAGTTCCTGAAACTGCCTGCTCTGCTGTTTAGTGGGCCATTGTCTCTGCATGGGCAGCCAGAGTATCCTGCTCTGTGCTTACAGAGAGGATAATTTCAGTTTTCAGGCAGTACAGTGACATACGTCCCCAGGTGAGAGAATCCAGTCAATCTGTTTAACTTTGTGTTCCTTACTCAGTGGAAATGTCAGCATTATCATAACTTAATACTGCAGTTTGGGCAGGCAGATTGTTGGATTTGTGCCTGCCTTTATCAGCTCCAAACTTCCTCAGCAAAGCACTCTACAGCATGGTGTTGCTGTAACATCTCTTATTGGAATCAGTTATTTTTGCAATTCCTGACCACAGTGTTTTTCACATATTCATATGTCTTGATTTCCATGAGCGGGTATCCTGTTTCCCTTGGTTGGACTGATTGCTTGTGCTGCTACTGACCTTTTTTTTTTCTAGTTAAATCCATGTAATGAGTACCCTGGCAAACAGCACTGAAATGCTGCACTTGCTCTGACAGTACATACAGGCAGATATAAAAATACCACATTACTGATACCTGGGCAAAATTGGAATCTGTTCCTTTTCCCTCATAGATCACTGGTTATTTCCCATGCATTAGAAAGATATGCAGTTTGGCTAGGGCCTGTTTCCTTGTTCTTGTAGTGTCTTATTTCAGAAGAAAAACCTTCATAAAGAGAAACGGGTGTCTTGTGGTCTGGCTGTACTTTTATTAAGCTTTTTAACTTATGTTGGGTTTGCTACTGTTTGGATGGGAAGTAACAGGGGGACTGGGGGGGGGGGGGCGTGGTTTGAACTAATTAGTTTCCTTGCACTCCCAGGCTCTTAGCCAGATTCTTGTAAGTTTGATCATAAAGTTTTATGGCATATGTTTTCCTCTTTATGGGAAGAAACACCATCGGGAGCCGTACTTCAAAGAATCCCCTTATGCCCTTTGAACTGTACTGGAAAACCTTCAGACAGGTTATGCGGTGTGACCGCTGCTTAAGAGCTTGCCTTGAATTGCTCTTTTGCTTTGGCTCTTTAAGGGAATTGTGTGGTTTTGGGATGAAATTGAGAAGAGGGAAAATAGGACCTTATTAGAAATTGTGAATTCCTTTAGATGTGTGGGAGCAAGATGCAGCACCCTGCCCAAAGCACCACACCACTTGCTGCTCAGGAGTTCTCATGCACCAATTTTTTGTGGGAGTTCTGAAGAACACTGCTTCTGTATTCTCTCTTCAGCTCAAATTCTGACAAATGCCAGTAGGAATATGGATGTAGGATTGGGTGTGCTACCAGGGAAGGACTCCTGGGTGTGGCTTGAGATACAAAGTCAAAGTGTGTTTTGAGGAAGATGGTCTGTGTTACTGTATTAGTACATAGACTTTTTGATAAATAAATATAAAACTTAACATAAAAATTGAACGTATTAAATAGAACTCTTGAATGGTCCCATTGCTTGCATGCTACACTTCTCTACTCTTTTCCAGTGAGAAAAAAGCCTTTTGATTTTCCTCACAGGTGTGATGTTAAGAGAAAAACCGAAGGTGAAAACTAGTATGCAATGCCTTACTGGCACAGGGCACTTCTTTGGTTAGGAAACTTACTGGTACTATTTGTTCCCCAAGGGAAATCCCAGTTTTTGAACTGTCCAGCAAGGCCAAGACACTGAGAACAAGGCCATGCAGTTATCACTGGCCTCTGCCAGGACAAGCTTTCCCTAGGGAAGATTTCCCTGCACCTCAATGAGCATTTACTTCTCTGACTGGGCTGCTCCTCGGCCCTCCTGCTCATTTATGCCAGATCCTTTCTGACCTCGCCTCTGCATGGTCAGCCAGGTAAATGCAACAACTGAAGGTATAGTTTTCAGCAGCTGCAACATGGAATGGACATCTGACTAAAGGAATTGACATCCTACTGAATCCCATCCTACTGTGGGATTTATAAGCCTAACTCATTTATTTGCTTCTGAAGATATCTCCTTAGCTGGCTCCTTAGTTGAAGATAATTAAAGGAGAGCTGTTAAGTTTGTCAGTTTTAAACATCCTACTGCTAACTTATGTGTTTAGTAAATTGAAAGTAATTAAGGTTAGTTCGTTTCAGAAATCCCTTTCCTGTCTGTGAAGCAGAGGTTGTGTCATTGCTTACACAGTACTGAATTAAATGGCACCTATTAAAATGTGGTTTTTATCATCCAGCAAGCTGCATTCTGAGATGTGAGACAGGAGATATTCTGAAGAAATGCTGCTGAGAATTTCTGCTAGTGACATATTTTAAATATGTGGTAAATTCACTGGATGTTTGTGTGTAAGTATTTTGTTCTTAGATCATGTACCATGTGTCTCTACCCAAGTGTACAGGTGCTTCTTTGGCTGCTCTTGTTCAAGGGCTGCCTCTTTTACATGGGCAGTTTGCCCAGGGATTAGATGTGCAAGCTTGTGAAATATGTGAAAAATAACCAAAAGGAGGCATTCACAGCTAAAAAAATAAGTTATAAAGAAGTGATAAAATATATTGTAATGTGCCTTTTCCTGAAGCTCAGTTGCAGAATCTAGTTCTCTTGATATTCATAAATTACTTCAATGTAGAGCACTGAGCCATTATGTGTGTGACAGACATGTCCTTCTCCCAGCCTGGACTGTTTCTGGTCTAAGGCAGCCAAGCCTATGCCAAACAGAAATGCTGGATTTGATATACTGGGTTTCAAAAGTCATTTTTCCAATGACTATTTATACCCATCAGAATAGATTTGTATTGTTTCAGATAAACAGCAATTTGTCTTTATTTTCACTCGCCTTTTTTTTTTTTTTTTTTTTTTCCTCTCCAAAGGGGGTTTCAGTTACTGCAACATTCTCCATCAGTCTGCATTTTGTTTAAGTGCACAGAGACTGATCTGGGAAAGGAGCCTGACCCAGGACAGAGGGAGAGGGGAAGGGGGTGAGAAGTGAATGAGCAACCCAAAGAGATTCCCTAATCCCCTCTGTTCCTGGTTTCATAGCATTTCCTAGCATTCCACTTCATATAATGAATACAAGCACAAGGCCAAATGCTCTGAGTAACATGATCAGATTCTTAACAGAGAATTTCTCTCTGTTTTATGGCTTTCCAGGACTCACAGTGTAGATAGTGGGAAATCTAGGCTCTGAGCAGAGGAAGGGCCTTGGATTTGAGACCTAAATGCAACACTACTAGGAATATTTATGAAGAGAAAAGGGGGAAATAGAAATAATTAAGCATCTTTGAACAGTTTTTTCCTTAAATGGCAACTTCTTCAGTCGACCCTACACTTCTGTTCATGCCAAAATGTCAGTTATTCAATTTTGTTTGATCCCAAAGGATCTTTCTGATTGATTATCTCATATCCTGGAATGACACTTAATAATGCATTGCACTGTAATGTGATGTGTGCCAAATTTCTTAAAATATAAAATAGCATCAGATGATGTGTCAAAGGTTTTGATGTGACTTTTCTTGGCCTAGTGTGACAAGAATATCCATTAAGCACTTAAATAAACAGCTTCTGGAAAAAGTAGTGTCCTTATGAGCAATTTGCTGAAGGTAATGAGCAGGTATATAAGCTCTGCCAGCAAGATGAATTGTTTTCTTCCCTGTTGATTTGATGTGATCTTACCCATCATGTTGTTTACACTAATAAATGCAATGTGGCACTGGGAAATGTGGTGAACTTGTAAATTAAACTAAAAAATCTGCAAATATCTGAAAATCATATGAAGAATTTTTTTTCCCCAGTTTTCAGAGGCTTCACTCAAACAGTTGAATTTCCTCCTCTTTATTTGAGATTGGGCTGGCTGAGTAAGTCTAGAAAAGGAGGAGAGATTCTTCCTTACGAGCAGACTGTAATTTTACCGGTCTGCTAATCAGAAAAATTTGTTTGTCAGCTCTTAATTGGTAATTGATATTAGAGAGTGCTTAATGTCTACCATGGATGATGGATAGTGCCACATACATTATTTTAATTGTGTGAGCACCAATAAGCAGCTCTCTCCTGTCAGCTCTACCCCAGACACTGCAGCAGAATCTCTTCCAAAGCACTGCACAGTATTTTGCCTCTATCACTGAATATATTGACAAAGAAGGTACTGGAGGTGGTGATCAATGTTGTATGGATTAGTGCTTAATAGCTGGAGTCTTGTACCTGCCCAGCTTCAAGATGCTGCCAAAACCAGGGTTTCATACAGGTCATGGATGGCTTCAACCTTCCAACTTGGAAATAGAACTAGAAGGTCACCTGGAAATGACCCACTGAAACTTGCTGGCTAAAGTGTCTAACAGCTTGACTATTCCTAGATTTCAAGCTCTTATCTTTCTTGTGATGAGAAAACCTCTAAACCAAGCTGATTTGTGTAAGATATGTACTAAAAGATGCATTACAAAGAACAATGAAATATATCTTGCTCCTGCCATGTCTGAGAATTCTGAAGCTATGAAATTTCTTTGTGATGCTGTAGCTTCCTTGTCATCTTTTGAGGAAACCTTGGTGTGTGTGGGGCTTAGTGAAGAAACTCAGTTTCAATTGTGTGTGCTTTAACTTAGCATTGGTGGGTGGATCGCAGCCTGCTTCTACCTCGGGTACCATCCCACTGCAAACAAAAGTGCAGCTCTTCCTGTGGGACATGCTGGTTGGTAATCACTCAGAGCCAGAACCCCTAATCAGTCCTGTAAAAGGAGCAATAAAAAACTCCAACTGGCTCTTGTAAAAGGTGTTTCCATCTGAGAGTCAAGATTCTTCATTCATACCTGGCTATCTAAACAATCTTGCCTTCAAGAGGATCTAAGCATGTACTGCTCTCATTAAAATCAGTGGGAACTCAGCACATCTGAAAGTCATGCAGCTTTCTTATTTTATGTACCCGGCTTGTGAAAGAAATACCTAACTTCAGGGTTTGAAAATTGTGATAACTGTTTTCCTCTAACAGTGAGGTGTGATGCAGAAAAATGTTCTCTCTTTCGGGAGTTGTGCTGTCTGCAAGTGAGAATTGGGGTATTTGAACTAAAAACCTTTAGCTTCTTTAGTGATTGACGTCTTAAAAAAATCTCTCCTCTCTTTAGTGGAAGTTAAGCACAGGCTTAGCTTTTAGCCGGTGCTGAGGTGTTTTGTCAAACTGGGATGTAATACTGAATCCAGGTCTTATATAGGCAGAGAAACCCCAAAAGCTTCGTTTCTCTGGCCTGTTGAGCATATTCTACCATTTTCTAGATGCAATTTCCTCCCCAGTGCATCTGATTTAGGGCTTATATTTTATTCTAACCCTTCATACATTAGCATTCTAACAAAATTAAAACCCAAGCCAACAAATCCAGAGTCAGTATTATTTTCCCAGGTTTGCGTTTGTCACTTCCTCTGTGTGTGAAGTTGCCTTGAAAACCATTTAAGTTAGGACTCCTTCAATATTGCACATACTTTGGGTAAAACCATTCAGAGACACAGCACCTTGGAGGTCTGTTTTGCTGGGAGGCAAATGTTTAAAGTCTGGGTTTTCTTGACTATTGGAAAGCTGTGTGGGTTGCAGTGCTCTTTGTGACTGAGAGATGCTTTGAAGTGAAAAAAACCTCAAATGTCCGGTGAGGATGATCTGCCAACAGAGTTTGTTTTCTGTCGGCTTATTTTAAATCTTGCTATTCTTTTACAAATAGATTTCAATGACTTTCATGGAGGAAATTTTGAACCAGTGGGCAATTTGAATAATTTGCTTCAGCTGCCCTGTGCATGATGCACTTTTTTTGTGTGCTTGGTCACTGTGCACCTTAGGTCTGCTCTCTCCTTTGTAAAAGTAAGGTAAGCACCTCCCAGTTATGTGTCGTTAGGAGTTTACACTGGAGAGTGAATGTATGTGAAAAACCATAGGTTGAATGATCCTTGTTTAAGGAATTGCACTTTCAAATCCCTAATGTTAAATTATAGCAATGTTATCTCTGTCAGAACAGGTTACCTGGATGGATACATGAATTGTCCAAATCTCAGTGAACCAAGGAACCTAGGGAATGACTAGCTTTAAAATTTGTTTTATATGAGTTCAATTTGTACAAAGTCTCAGGTCCTGCATACACAGAGGAGGGCTTGGCTGCTGTAGTGTATGATTCAGTACAGATAAAATTCTGTGGAATTGCTTCTATTTGTTGTATCCTTTGAGGCTACAGGAAAGCTGTTCTCCCCTGCTTCACATGGGGTATTGACTCTGACAAAAAAATCAGTTTGTTTCAGGATATGTTTGTCTCATATCCCACTTTAGTCAGCCTCACATGACTACTGTAACAGTTTGGCACAATAAAGTAACTTTGCCACGAATGTCCAGACATTTTTATCTGAAACATTCTGGCTTGAACAGCTTTGCAGAGGCTCATAGACTATTTGTACTAAAAGAAACTAAAAGAATGTGGACCCTTTTATGCTGAAAGGTGGGATCATACCAGTCACATGGCAGCTTGTTCCAAACCAGCCATACACCAGGACCTGTCAGATCATTCCCAATTGGTACCTTGCTGCTGTAGGGCACTATGGCAGTGAAAACCTCCAGAGACAAGGAGACTGCAGAAGTTTGCTCAGTGTGGTCACTTTGAAGTGGTTACTGAGCTCCCTGGAATCTCATGTTTCTATGGCATTCGTGCAGTGGAAATGTTCACCGGGGCCTGGTGCACACAGAAGTGTCAGGCATAGCCAGGAAGATGAATGTCCTGTTACAAATAGGAGTGATTCAACAAGAGATAATGTGTCAAGCAGTACTGGGGCAAGCCTGGTGAGGAAACTGTGAGCCCAGCGCATCCATCAAAGCTGATCTTTTTTAATGATCAAAGGTAGACTTCCTTCCACTCCTGCTGCTCCATGCTTTGAGAGCTCAGGGCAGAAAGCCCTCAGAAAAAATGTCTGGTTGCCCAAAACAAAGAGGTTTTGTAGAAGAACAGAAACGGATAACTTGCTTTGAATGAACTATACTCAGAAATGCCCCAGAAGGTAGAAGTTCTTGTCCTAATTCTCCCATGTTTGGATATAATGAAACAGATCCCAGGATATTCCTTGAGAAGCACTACCATAAACATCTTGGAAAGTGAGCATTAGTCTTTCAAAAAGCCAATAAAAGTATACAAAGTAAAATGAAAAAAAAGAAAGTGTAACAAATCTTTAATGTGCAGAAATAATTAAATTATAAATATATCAGCATGTGTGTACCCCTGGCTACTTTTTCCATGTAGGTTCTGTGGCATACAGGGCAATGGAGTCTGAGTGCTTTCCAAAGTTACAGAATGCTCCCATAAAGCTGTCCTGTGCTAAGGATGTGAAGTGCTTCCCCTTCCTTCTCCAGGGCCTGTCTCTGAACTGGAGAGCGCTTTCTTTTGCAAATTTGTTTCAAATTCATGGACTGGAAATAAAGTATCAATGGGATGTTCTGCAGTGGCCTTTGGCATCGCAGAAGTCTGAGGTTTAGCTTCAAACTAAAATTAGGTTTTAATATCTGGAAATGAACTTACTTAAGTGAGGAGAAATCTTGTTAGAAAGGAAGAGCTGTCAGTGCACGGATTAATTTGGCTCTTTTAAACGACAGTGTCCTGAGCCTCTCACATGATAAATGATACAGAAACACCCCCTTCTACTGAGAAAATAAATGTATGAATCAGCTGTTCTTGGGGTCTGACTGGGGCTCTCTGTGTCTTGTCCTATGATGTACCTTTCTAATTAAGCCTCAGTTTCTCATCCTGCTTAAGAGATCAATCAAGGAGAATAGAATCTGAGTTTATAACTGTTGTATATAACATATATGTTTCTTTGTTATAGCACACTATAGTAATTTTTCTGTAATGTTAGAAGCTAATATATAAATGCAGAGTGTGGGTTTGGAGAGGGATTTTCATGTTTCTCTCTGTTAGACTGTTAATACCCATTGCATACTCTAATTTAAAATATGAAATTTCTGATATTTGAAAGATAAAGGCAATTAGGACCCTTTTCCACTTTGTAAGGTGATAAGAAATAAGGATGTTTTTGTTTCTGTACTGTAGATATTGAATATGATGTGGTAGTTAATTATACTGAAGTGATGCTTTAATACATAAAGCAAACAAACAAGAAATGCTGGCAAGACATAATGGGGAACCAAAGGTTTAAGTTACTATCTTGGAGACTGCAGCTCTAAGAAATTACCCACTTAGATCCCAAATAATGTACTTTGCTTAGATTTTTTTTAAATGATATACATTAGTGTATTTTATATGTTGTTACATATTCTAAAGCATGTTATAGCAACGTTATTATTATAACGGTACATTATTGTTAAAGCTTTCTCTTTTGCATTATCAAAATGGCCAGCGTCAAAACAGTACCACAGCCTAGACTGCACACATTTATCTTTCAAAAACAACCTTGATCTGGCCCCCAGCAAGTGACTCCAGAGCCCACTTTTAGCACGGGAGTTGCCTTCAAGATTGTTACTCATTAGATTTCAAAGACTTTCTACGTTTATTGAGATTCATGAAACAGCTTTTTGTGGCGTTTTTTCCTTCTCCTTCCAGTCTCAGTCATCTAATATTGTGCTTGCAGCTCTTCATTGATAGAATAATCTTTTTCAAATTTAGGTTGTGTGTTTTGCAAATTGCACAGGATATCATATTTTTCCTTTCAAAGCTATAACTGTGGAATGAGGATGCAAGCTGATTTTCCAGCTGCTTTTATCATAATTAAGATATACAGTCCCTCCCAGACAAAAACATAAATATATTCTGTACATATAAACATTCAGTCTAGGTTCACAGCACAATCACCAGTGCTCACAGTCATCCAAAAGATGTGGGCTTAGAATAATCTCCATATAAATTTTGTAATTTTGTTGCTGAAAGGATATGCATGATGAGGTAGGATTAATCTCAGAATATTTTTTTGATTTGGCTTCTAGTCCAGTTGTTATAGAAGTGATAGTTGCTATTGTGAGAGACTTAGAACTGAGAGATTTTAATAAAAAAAAAATAAGCTCTTGGTGCAAATTCACTCTGATGAAGAGATCAGAATGTTGCTGCTGTTCTTTTGATTGGTGTGAATGCTAAGGATTTAGGGTAGAAGGCTGATTTTTCACTCTGACACACACTTCCTGACCTTTGGCATGTTTCTGAGCTGGAAGGCCCATCTAAAATGTGGAAACAGTGATGTCTCTGCATGAAAAGTGTATATCCTGGACATATACTTAAGAGGTAACTGAGGAAGATAAAGAACTACAAAACCACCTTTCTTAAATGATTGAGACACCCTGTTTACATATTAAGGAGGTCTGAAAATATGTCAGTATTAGAAGGTTAGAATGATACCATAAACGGTTGATTTATCGCCCTGGGTTATGTATTCAATCTGATTCAAGAAGTGACCAAATCCAGTTATCATTAATTTAATCATTAATCAATATTTTTTAATTTATCTAAGGTTAAAATGTTTTATCTTAGGCAGCTTAGAATAACATACCTATGTTAGCTTTTATGTCAGGTTCCTGCCTTGGGCAAATTTTTATGGACATGTTACAGACCCAGCACTCCAAGGTTCACCATGAAAATGCTGACACACACTAAAGTGTTGCAGCAGTGGTGTAATAACCATGAATTCATATGAAGCACATATTTCCCTTAGATACATCATAAAACCAAAAATGAAAAATACCACTCTGGAAGCTGGTATTTTAAATAGTTTTTAAAATAGCAAAAACTGCTGATTCGATTTTTGTCATCATCATAGCTGCTCTATTGATAGCCCTATTTCATCTTCATTTTAGCAGATGAAAGATTTGTTACCATATATTTAAGCAGTTCTCTCTGCAGATGCTTTACATACAGGATGTTTTTCCTTGTGAGTGGAAAAAGACCTCTCTAAGATCAAGATACCATCCTTGGCCTGCACTTCTATGGGCTCTTGATGTACATTGGGCTTGACCTTCCAACATGCAGCATAGGCAGCTTCATAAATTATTCAGGGAATATGTTCTGGGTTTCTCCATTAAATTAAGCAGAACTTAAACTGGGTCTTGCATGATGAAAGTGCATTGAGTCCTCTTGAATGTCTGATCTTTAACAAAGCTGGATAGTTGTGTGGGCCCACATGTAAGCTCCCTCCAAAACCAGAATATGAACACAAAAAGGTAAAAAAAAAAAATAAAGGAAAGGAAACTGGAAATTTTATTTTCTGCTTAGGCATCTGTATCAGATATTCTTAATGGCTCATTTAAGAAAAGAGAGTCATGATAAGGAGATAATTGTAATATTGTTCCACTTTCTCAATATCATCATTGATACTGTGGCCATTGTCTCCTTTCCCACTTTCCCTGGTGAGCTACCACCCTTTTCACATTCAAATATTTCTTCTCTTATAGCACCATTTTATCCAGTATAGCTTGTCATGTAGATCAGGAGAACTATTTGCAGTTGTTTAATATGGTAGATTGCTCCCCAAGAGCCACATATGCACAGAGGCCTTGTGAAAAAACACTGGAAACTTTTACAGATGGTACATCCTGGGGGAAAAGAGCTGAAAAAACAAACAAGCAAATGATCATGCTCAAATGATGCTGGACATGAAGACCATGCTTGTTGTAAGTAGGCTGAGGTTGGCATATTAAGGTAAATGTAGAACTCTGAGACAGACATGAGATTTTTTTTTTCCAGAGGCGTGGCTTTGCTATGAAGATTTAGTTAGCATCTGCCTTATGAACAACCTGGGCCTATTTTTGCATGCAACCATCTGAGACTTTGTGTAGCTGTAACCAAACTTCCTTGGTTTTCCTGGCTCATCCTTGAGCAGAGCATCAGTTCAGGGATTATGATTCTTCTGTGAGCTACCACCCCAAAGAATAGCTGGATTTTCTTGGCATTTAATATTGCAGCTGGCTGCATGTGTGCCTTTCTGATAGGAAGAAATTTGGGATATCAGGGTAGTTGAATTTATTCTGCTGTCATACATAGATCCGTTATGTTTAAGGACAGTCTGATCAGTTATCTAGGAAAATAGATGAAGGTCTTTGAGTCTAATTCTGGCTGGCTTTATGTGTTTGCAAAAGTCAAGAAAGTCAGTGGAAACAAACTTAAGTGTCTTGTCTGTGTAAAATGCCAAACTTTGGAAAAGATGGGGTAAATGACTGGATAATATAGAAAAATATAAAAACTTTTGTGTTTCTGTGTAAGGGTGCACACATCATCTTCAATAGCCCTGTCCCTGAGACAAACAAAGTAATTCCTCTGTATGGATAGACAATGTGTAGACTTCGGACGGATTTAGATTAAGAATCAAGCTATACAAAAATAAAGTGTTTAAATGAAAACACCTGCAAGTGAAATCTTACAGATTTAATTTGAAACCATCCTCATCATAAACTTCAGGAGTGCAAAGTTTTCTTTTGCGAGGTTTATATGCAGTTACTTATGTCCTGATATGTGCAACCTCATATGTGTGACCTGCAAGCAGAGACTCACAAACCCTGATTTGCTTGCATGACCTGACCTCATAAACTTGAATCAGATTCAGAATCTCCTGGCTCTTCTGTCATGCAAATTCAAAGTAGTGTCTTTTATTCCTCTCAGGATGCATCACAACCCCAAATCATGTATTTCAGATCCACTTCTGCTTCCTGTGAGGTGGTCAAGTCCCCAGCCAGGGGACCTGATTCTTTGTTTAGTGCAGTAAAAGTCTTGATATATCAGGACTGGCCCTGATTCAGGCTCTGGTGTGTTGGCTAGGACAGAACTGCAGCTCTTTGCCCATTCTGAGCTGCCAGCTGGGCAGGTTGGTACAGTGGCTTTTAGCCTCCCATACACAGCTATGCAGATTTTTCACTCATTTCCTTCCTTGAGAAACATCATAATGTAGGCTTTCAGCTCCTGGCAATACAGTGAGGAACTGAAGTGGGACTCTGTTAAAAAAATATCATATTAAATCACGTGGATGAGTCCCATGTGGCGGTTCCTGTCTGTTTTCACAGCAGGGTCACCTGTACCTGCCCTTACTCACAGTCTCTATGAGACATCTGTGTGATCTGTTCCCATGCTTTAGTTCAACCTGAGGCTCCTCCACTACAGCTTTTTGTGCTGTAGACATGGCAATCTCCTATGTATCTGTAATTGATAACTGTAATCCTGTTCTCTAGATAAATCTCTTGCAGGCCTCTCTTTCCCTGTGAATCATCTAGACACAGTGGAACATAAATCTTGTTGCATTTTTAATTCTGTGCTGCCTCTGTTCTTCAACCTGCTTCAAGTATAAGAACAAAACCTGGGCACAGTGCTACAGTTGCAGCCTCAGTAGGGCTGGAGGTGATAGTTAATATAGTATTATATATAGTTAATATAATATTTTCAGAATATATTCCTGTTTACGCACCCCAGTATCACTGTGTCCATTATAAAAGTGATTCATATTTCACTTTCTACTAAACTTTGCCTTTTATTGTATTTGTAGTACAGTTCTTCATCCTGCTCTTGTCCAAGTGACTATTCCTGCATAAGTGTGATAGCCTTACCTAATCCTCATTATAGAATTTTCTTAATTCCCAGGGTATCTGCACAGGATAAGGACACAATTTAGCCTTAATGAGCACTTGTAAATATTTTCTTATACATTTCCCTTAAGTGCAAAACAGTAAATCTTCAAAGTCCAACAGGCTGGCACATCATGACTGGGAATTCCCTGGGAGCTAATGCAGCTGCTGTTGTGCCTGCTGTTCAGCCTTAGCAATTTACGCAAGAAAAGATTGGCGGCAAAAAATTAAGGGGTACATTCCTACACATTATCTTCATATTTAAAAAGGCTGAAGTCATACTGTGAAAGCTCTCCACTTAGACACGGTTGTAGTCCTTTGCAAATCTCACTATAATAACCCAGTCCCAGTGAAGAACTGATGTTCTGAAACATGGGGCAAACCTGGTATTGTGCAATTAGGAGCTTTGTAAGATCCAGATCAGATCTAGAGGGGCTAAGACTTTATGAAGTAATACCAGGAGCAACTTTTGGCAGGTTGTCCTCTATTGATGGTACTATTTTTTTTTTAAGCAAAAGGTGCAGGATAGTTCACAGAAGCTATATAAACATAGAGTTTTTGTGTTCTTCTATAGACTTCATAATTTTAAAATAAAGGTAAGTATGAAAAGTAATTTATTTCCACAGGTGACAACGGTGCTTTTTCAATTCAGGACCCATCACTATGTCCTGTCTCCAGGACAATACCACCTTAATATGACAATTCATTTGTCTTTGGGTTACAGGTGTTCTTCCATCTTTGTGGTTTGAATATGGACCTAATTGAAAGTTAGTTTTACTTTATCTAGATGGCAAGTACATTTGTGAGCACTGGAAATGACATAGTAACTCACGTTAACAGGACTACATAATTTCCTGATAACTCCAATTATCTTCTGTCATCCCTGTAATGTAATTAAAATGTTTAATTGTTTTCTCTGGATAAGAAAAGGTTATAAAGGCTATAACCATTTGTGTGGACTTAATGACCAGCTGGTGTTAATAGCCTAAAGCCCCTAGTTATCAAGGCTTTCAAACAATCATTGATTTCAAACAATTGCCCCGTGTCTGGAGCATTCACCTATTCTCTTGGACTTTAGCTGTATTAGAGACTGCAATCAATTGATCCCACAGATAGCACTGATGCAATTTATTTTACCCTGGCCTCAGGCTACCAGTGAAGATCTGCAGTGTGAATCAGGTTATGTCATGTCAGGGAGTGTGATAATCTAACAGTGCTCACCTCTGTGGGATGAGGGTGGGAATTACGTGGCTGTGGTGTGCTAATGTTGACAGAGGTATATTGAATGTGAAACAGTCCAAAAATCAACCAAAAGGAGATAATTGGGAAGCACATGATTTTTCTGTCTAAGAGTTATTCCATTGGCAGAAGACATGTATTGCTGCATCTCTAACACTTGGAAAGAGAGGAAAAAAGTGAAGGAAAAAAGGTTTGTTTATATTAAGAATAGTGATAAAGCCATAAGAGAGAATTAAATATACTACTCTTCTTTAAGAAAGTTCACCTCTCTTTACAGGCCTCTGCTCCTTGTCTTTTTAGAATCTTAAAACATGTATTAACCTGAGGGTAGGGGTCAGTACTGCCTGGGAAGGTGTTTGCCCCTGGTTTCCATCACAGGCAACACAGTCAGTTACTTCAAAACTAATATTAACTTTTATTTGTGTTGACTTGAAATTTTAATGCTCAATTCCTTCCTCAGACTGGATTTTCATATTCATCTCCTTAAGATAAAAATGTAAAATTCTGAGCCAAGATCTGAACTGGACTAGTTGCTGAAAAACAGTTTATAATGTTTTGTAAATTACAAATCTGTGTTTTATGTAGTATGATGGATATCTATTGCCTTTTCAATACCCAGTTTGTATTAGGCATTGCAGAAGAGAATTAAAAACTTGGGCTATGAATAGACCTATTGAATAGTGACATACTGAGGTATAAAATCTGCAAATATTTTGTATTGCCCTCTTTGTTTGTGTGGTTTTCTGGTTATGTTCCTGCTTAGCCTTGGTGCTTATTTGCCTGCTGTACACATTCCCACATTCCCACTTTCAGCTGTCTTTTATGGTTTGTGGTTGTCTGTGGATAAGACTCCACTGAACATCCCATCCTAAAAGCATCCAGTCCCAACAGACCAGACAGATAATGACTGTAGTAAAAGCCAGGTTGTTTTATGGGGCAGGGTAGCAGCATTTTATGCCATGATTAAAAAATAAAAGTGCATGCGAGCAATCAAATGGTACTTAGTAGGAATCCCTGGGTTACACATATAAGCAAAAATAATTTATTGCAAAGGTTTTTTTCAGCTTTGGATTTCTTTAGTAAGGTTGGCTAATATGGGGAAAGAATACAATTGCCTATCAAACATTGTGGGATTTTTACTGTAACTTCTTTAGGAATCTATTGGTTCCATTCCTTTTAAATCCTGTGAGACTCTTACAATGCAAACATTAAGTTCTCATGATTTAATGTGCTGTTCACGCACTTTGATGTATCTCTATTCTGGTAGTTATGTTGTCATTGTATAAATGTGGCCTTCCATCCTGTAATTAGATTCATGCTGGTGAGCCCTTCTGCCTACTTGGAGCTGGGGTTAATTCATGGAGCAGTTTGCAGGCCTGGCAGATCTCAGGTTCCCCTTGAGCCATGGTATCAATGAGGTGCTTGGTAGAGATGCCGACTTCTGATGACAATGATTGAAGTAAGCCATGAAAAATAACATTTGTTCTGGGGCCTCCTGCTGATGTTTCTCTACCAGCTCCTCATTGCCTCACAGTAATTCATAATTTTAAGGATGTCACCTACAATATTGGGTTCTATTTGTATGTGTCATGCTTACAGAAGGCCTACAGATGGAGAATCTGTGAAATCTTCTTGCTCTTATTTTTGAGTTCTCTACAATTGCACCAGCTTGTCTGGTTAATTGAGATCCAGAGAGCGGCAGCTTATTAAAGTGGATGAAATTCCTGAACAGACAGGTGCTGGCAGAGGTCCAGGTCTGTGCACTCCAGGTCTATTGTATTGAGTTGTTCCTGTAAAGAATTAACTCACATTTCAAAATTGGGAAGTGCTGTTACATGCATGCATATTCCTCTAACCTGGGTGTATGTTTTACTCTGTGCATTAAGAAACAGAGATTTTTCTTTGAACATTGTGAATGTGTTACCTCAGCTTCTATATGACAGTCTAGGTGCCAGCTGATTTGATGATTAAGTGTCAATACATGGAAACATATTCAATTTGAACTACATCATTTTAAAAAATGTTCTAACTAGGAGTAACAAACAAGTGGAGCTACCAGAAGTGTTGTATTTTAAGATAAACACAGGCTATATATTTCTCTCAATGTGTCTAGTTGATGGCTTTGAGCTACAGATGATAAGAAAGAAAGGAGGGGAGCAAATTCCTCCTCCTAGGTTGTCTGCCTGCCTGTGGCATTCCTAGCAGCCTCTCAGAGGAGAGCAGCTTGCAGATTTTCAGCTCTAAGGGCCTCTATCTGGTGTCACTGGTGCCTTCTGGTGGCTGGTGTCCCCAGCCTGGAAGAGAAGGTTTATCCTCTCTTCCCTGCCATTGCCCGCCAGAGGGAAGTCAGGATGGTTGATTTCCAAAACAGGAACTCTTATGGAGGTTGGAGCTCCAAAACTGTCATCTACACTGTAGGAAAGATTAGGCAGTTATACTGAAATAAAGGAAAGAGTTCTTTTTTTTGGTTTTCTTAACCACTGAGTGATGAATCTATCTGAGAATCAGAAGCTGCTTCCAGAGAGCATTTTGGCCATTCTGGTTTTGTGTAGTCTCATGAAGCAAAAGCAGGACCCAGCCATGGTTCAGCCTTACCTGCAGACTCAGATGCTGTCTTGCACTTCAGTGCCCAGTTTGATGGGCCAGTCACAGTGCTGGTCCCACAGGCACATCTGATGCACTGCTGCATCCCTTCCATCCCTGGATGATAGTGTGAAGCCCTCCTGATTCCCCCTAATGACATTCCAGCTATCAGAGTCAACCCCAGTGCCTGTGGTGCTTGGGAGAGCGACTCTGCAGTGACAGCGCTGAAATCTTTCAGAACCCTCTAGAAAAATCCCTTGAGGAACACACTTGTAATAGGGTGCAGAACAGCTCTGGGGAAGTGAAAGGGAATAAATAATTTCTAAAGCAGACATAGGAATGAAACAGGCCAAAACCAGTATGTTACAGGGATCTAACTGACATTAAATGGTTTGGATAAAATAGTGCTTAAAATGGAATAGACACACAGTGGTTTAGGAGCTTGTGATTCACCAACGAGCAATGAAGTGGAATCCGTGGGTATCAGCAGTGGGAAAAGTCCCCTCTGTTGATAATATTTAGCAAGTATATAGGGTGGTATCATCCTCATCCCATCCCAGAAAAACCACATATATAAGCTTGATTTAGTGTCAGGCTTTCAGAGATTAGGAATGAAGACTCGTGGGGCTTTTATACAAATCAAAACCATGTGGAGCTCTCAAGGTATCTCCTGATCTCTGTGTGTGTACAAGACTAGATTCTTGACTATGAACTTTACCTTGTGGAGCACACTTTTTGTCTTATTAGCTAATGGAATTTCTGTTTCTTCCACCATCTGTTCATATTTGAAAGGTAAAGTTTCATTAATTTGCTTACAACACAAACCAATCCCCTTCATGGAACTTCCAAGCAAACACATTTCTAATATGTACTTGCCTTGCTTAGACAGTGAAAGTAAATTAACCTGTGAAATTATCACTCAGAATACATGCAAGGTATGCAAGTATCCACTCCTCTCCTGTGCCTCTTACCTGGCTCCATGCACATCACTCCCACGGTCTTTAACAGCAGCAATAATGGCAGCATAGCCCTATGCAAAGACCTCTTTTAGGAGTGAGCCCTGTGGTGCTGTTGAGAGAAGCTACATAAACATATACACGAAATCAGTCTGTGTCCCAAAGCTTTTGAGGCTGAACAGCTAATCAGGCAAAAATGGCAGTAAGGTGTGCAAGAAGTGAATCAAACTGTGTACTTGATTTGTGATTAGATACTGCAAATGTTACATATTTTATCAATTTGCTAAACTAAGCTCTTTGTCAGTCACTCAAAACATTTCTTATGCTTTGCTGGTATATTTTAGAAGTACAACAATCTATTTACATATATGTATATACATCCATTATATTGCCTCTTGTTTGTGGGAGTATTTATGTAACTGTGTTATGTTGTTCTGTCATTTATCTATTATCAGACTTGTTGAATTGCAAGATGCTCATAAATATTTTCTTTCCCTTTCAAGGGCAGTATATACTAGATTCCCTCTAAAGTTAGGCATTTTGGAACATGTGAGGAGACAGGAATGATAGGCATTACAACATTTACATGTGCCAGCTAATCTGCTGATATGGTACCCTTTACTGCTGTCAAGACAACGGAGATAGAAAAGGCAGTGTTTGAAGGAAAAGTCTCAAAAATGGCAGACAAACTTTGCTGCTTTCAGTAGGGAGGGCAGTTATCATGAGAACATGAACATTACTTGTTTACTGACGTGTTGTCAAAAAAAATCAATGGGGCAGGAAACATTTTTAAACAACTGAAAAACAAGACTAGGCAATTGCTTCAAAAGTCAATTTGTGGATCTTCAAAAGTCAATTAGAGGCTGAAGTTGAGAATAACCTCTTTTAGGCTGGGGAACATGGGGGAAGCGATCTTGCTGCAGTGTCTGCTTTCTTTTCATCACTGTGCTAAGTTGGTACAGAGCTTTTCCTTTGGGCTGGGGTCATTATTCTGAAGGCCCACTCTATCCCCAGTCATTCTTTCCTCATAAGATGGAGAAAGCTATTGCAGGCTTTCCTTGGCAGGTAAAGGCTTGCAAATGTTTACTTGAAAGATTGTGTGACTGACTTTTTATCAAACTTTTGCACATATGTAATATGCAAGATTCCCTGTGACATTCGCCATGATAGTGTGCAAAAAGTCTCTTCATAATGAAAACACATATTTTGATGATGGTATGTTCTTGGGCTTCAAATGAGATTGTGGATAAATGCTTCTTAACCACAAAGAAGTCATTCTTTACAGGCTCCAGATGAATTCTTGCTCTTGTAAACACTGGCTTTCTCTTTTCGGATCCCTTTGGAGTCAAGAGGTGTGGGGAAGGAGGGAGCACTAGAAGGTGATGTCCTGGGGACATGAAGGATTGCTGTCAAGCACTGTTTGTGTCTGGAGGGTAGATGTCTAGGGAGGAGAGTAACAGGAGCAAGATAGGGAA
Organism: Corvus cornix cornix; assembly: GCF_000738735.6. NCBI lineage: Eukaryota > Metazoa > Chordata > Aves > Passeriformes > Corvidae > Corvus > Corvus cornix. Next base: position 18,654,917 of record NC_046339.1, on the reverse strand, counting down.
GTGTATTGTTGATATTACAGAACAAGGTGATGGAAGAGAGTGCATGGCTTGAATCATAAAATAAAACATTTCCTTGGATGCCAGGTTTCTGAAGTGTATTTTCTTTCCACAGTGCACTAATATTCACCTATAAATCATTTTAAAATATGCCTAACTGTCTAAACAAACCTGTGATCTGATAAAAAGGTCCTGACTTTGCTTCAATAACAATGCCAACATCATCCTCATTTTCCATAGAGCTCTCTCCTTTATGCAATTTTGTCATATGAGTGGGAAAATCTCCCAGTTCCTGTCAATAATGCCACTGCTCTGTCCTTAAACTCACTCTTGACAATAGACATTTTCTAGTACATATGTGAAATAAAGCAGTGTGACACTGTCGGGGCAGGTGAGCTGCTGTGATTATTGCTCCTGCTCTTTTTTCCACCTAACTTGTCTGTATCATCCCCCTTCATCTGTGGTGACTTCCACATGGTTTATCTTTGGGGAAAAGTATATCTATATTCAGCTGTCAGCCCAAGATCACTCTAAATGTCACTTGTTTGCTTTTATGTCCTTGGTCTTGATGGATGTGTCTGAATTCCTCTGAAGGCACGCTGTTAGGTATTTATCTCATTTTGTGGTAGCATTATCTGCTTTAGGTGCAGCACAAGTGGGTGTCCAGGGGCAAGAGGGAGGGGGAGCCAGGGCATGAGGAGGACAGGAGGAGGGAAGAAGTGCTCTTCTGTATGTTTGTCTGAGGGTGAGGCTGTGTTGTATAGCAGGGACACTGTGGAGCCACTGCAGTCTGTCACAGAGACCTCCATCACAACTGGGCTGCTGCAGGTTTCTGCTTGGTTCTGTTATTCAGTCCTAACTACAGACAGCAGAACCGAGTCTCAGGACTGATCCTTTGTGAAGTTTAACCATCTCTAGTTTTTCCAACTTTCAATATGATGTCTTTTTTTTTTTTATCTTACCTGACTATTTGCTTCAAAAACAATTCTGCTGCTCCTGGCTTCATTAATATGCATCCAGTGCAATGTAAATGGCTCTTGAGGCCTCCCCTTGGTAGATGATTTAATGTGGCAGTTATGAAAGCTGCTCAGCCTGTGCTCCATTAGCATAATAATGAAGCTTCTGCAGCAGTGTTATCATCCTCAGAGGAAATAGCCTGAGTGGTCACAGCTCCTTTAACAAGTACCACTTTAGGATAAAAAGCAAAGGGCTCTGTTTGAAATGCTAGATTGGAATATGCAAAGTGGGAGGGAGTTGTTTGTTGTCTTTGCTGTGCAGGGAGATGGGAGAAGGAGCTCATCCCCAGCTGGGAGCAGGAAAGAAGGCAGGGAGCTGTGCCAGGCAGGGCTCCCCTCTTGACATGGGGTACCTGGCAGCACAGGACCTGTTCTCTTTAGTTCGAAAGTCAGGAGACTACAGGAATCAGGCTCTCTTTTAAATCTTTGTCTCCTGTACTTTGCCTCTGAGATAGGAACAAGGGCTGGCTTATTTCCCCATACTGGGAAATTCAAAAATCCAAAATGTGGTGTTTTAAGGCTGTATGTTTGGGTTTTGATTTTTGTGGCTTGTTAACAGGTTAGGGATGTATTACAAGATGGAATAGAAAGCTTTTGGGTAGTTTCTTTTAGAAGCCTTTCTCTGTGACTGAAGGGAAAAGCCAACTTTCAGGTAAAAACAATAGAAATTATAAGTAGCACTCCTCCAATATTATAAAAATATATTTTGAATAAGAAACAGCTGAAAATGCAGAGATGAAGTTTTAGGGTGTTGACAGACTTGGAAAGAATGCGGACAGTTTTCTCTGCCCTTCTTATGGAGTAAAGTGGACAGAAGGAAGGGGAGGGAATACCTCCCATGTTTCCTGGGTGCCATGGATTCAGTGAAGAGAGTTGAAGCACTGCTTGGCTGGATTTCCATGAGGCTGCTGCCCCTATGGCAAGAATGGTTTAACAACTGCAGCTTACAACTGAGTTTATTGAGCTGTTAATTTAATTTATTTTTAATATGGCAAATCAAACCAACAGTCTTCAGGGGTGATTTTACATCCCTTCGCAGCCATCCTACTGTTGGGCTCGCACGTTCCAGGGAACAGACAGTGAGTCAGGCTTCTCAGCTTGATCCGTATTTGCCCTGTCAGGGCCTGGCGCATGATAGATCCAAATTTAATGGAGACGTTCATGAATGCAAGAGCAGGCAGGAACTGGGGCCCAGCCCTGAGCTCAGTGGGGCTCCTGGACCAACACATGGAGGGTGTGCAGGTGGAGTCAGTCCCACAGCTGAAACTCAAGGAAGCCAAATCAAAATGCTCCAATACTTCTTCCCTGTTGGATACAAAAAATTTCCTATTGCCAGCTTTTGGAAAATATGAAGTTGCCTGAAATTGTCCTTTCTCAGTGACCCTCGATCTTTATTGTTTCTTTTACGGTATCAGATGACTTGTTTTCCTCTTGCACAAAGATTTTTGATTTGCTGCCCAAGGAAGGATGAGGGAGAATGGCACCAGAGATAGGGGTGTTTCACATACCATCCCTTGAATTTGTCTTTGCAACTGATTTCTGCGGCAGTTAAGTTTTTCTGAAGAATTTGTTTCTGGTAATTTTCAAGGATTCTTTTAAAAGAATGGAAACATGATTTGCAGTATAATGTAATTAATGGTTATAATAGAGGATAATAAAACCTTAAAATATTAAAGTAACTCTAGCTTACGAAGTAAATGCTATGAAGACTTTGAAAAAACCCAGAATACACTAGAGTATTCCTCAGATAGCTCAGTGGTAGCTAGGTAGAAATGGGTAAGTAAGGAAAATAACTCAGTGGACAATCCTGCTTGATTCCAAATGTTTTTCATGGTAAACATGACTTCACATGATATATCTGTTTGCTCCTGTATGCTGATTTGCCTTATTTCTGAGCCTGGAATTGCTCTTCATCCCAAAGCTTTGCTTCACTGAATGCCTGAAGGATTGAGAGAATCCAGCCCTGCTCCCACTGAAGTGGGAATTTAGTCCCTGTCCTTCAAGAGTTCCCTGGAACACTCATGTCCATGGGTGAGTTCTGTTGTTGCTGGAAGTGCTCAGGAAAGGTTATGGGACAGGGAGGGACTTTGACTGTCTTTAGAATCTATCTTTTCATGCCATAAATATCTGCCACATGCTTAGTTTGACTACTAGTGACTGAAGCCCAGCTGAAGGATTTGTCCATATATTGTTTGCACACATTCTCCAGTTACTAAAAGTCCTGTTGCCTTGGCTTCATTCCAAAGTCTCACATCGCATACCTTGTGGCTCTTTTTGGTATTGCCCTAAGCACACTTTCTGGGGGTTATGACCTCTATTTTTAATTTGCTGACACCACTCTTACACTGATTATGTTAATCACATGCACTTTGGTGACCCCTTGCTCTTTTTGTCTTTCTTCTTTTGCTTGCAAAGGTCCATTGGGAGCACTTAGTCACATCACTTCTTTCTTTTTCCCCTTTGTTCTTTGCTACTTTTTTTGTTTTTTGCTGTTGAAACTGCACTAAAGTACATTTTGACAGTTTAGGGGGTGATCTGTCCCATTTTTAGTTTCCAGGGAATTGGGTTTCATGGTTTGATGGTACTGGCTGGCAACTCTGACCTCGGGATGCGGATGGTTCAATCCTTGTATAATTCCACTGTGCACAAGAGTTGGTTTTAGTATGCATAAGTATGCATCAGCTGAGAATCAAAGATGGCCTTTTCCTGGGCTTTAAGGTTGACTGCCTTTAGTTATTATGTACCTTCACAGGAAGAGAGAAGGAGAAGATGCAGTGAGCCTGACCTAATCCATTCTTCCACATGGGGAGTAGGGACAGAGAAAAAAATGATCTTAAATTCTTTCTCTTTGCCCATCAAAGATTTGAGCAGTCGTCAGCAGTGACCTTTTGCCAATCCTGCTGTCCATTCACTTTATTAATTACAGCACATTCAAAAACAATTAGGCAAATTAATGGCATAAAAAACCTTTGAGGCTATCAAAGGCAGTTGGCACTTAACCAAGAAATTGTCAAGCTGTAACTTCAGGAGTTTATGGAGTGTTGTCCTGGGTTGCAGTGTATTCTATCACCATCCTCATGAGCCGTTGAAACCAGGTGGGGCAGTGTTTCCTTGCCTCCTCCCCCCAGACTATCTTTCTGTTAATTGCCCATCATTGTCCTGCCGCCTGACTCAGAGATAACTCCCTCCGGACTATCTTCTGTTAATGAGCCTAATCAACACTTGGCCTCATGACTCGGTACCCCATTGTGAGATGCTCCACCCAGAGGGAGGAACCAAGCATCCCATCGTGGATAGAAGCTGGGACTCTAAACTCCAGAGACAACACCCTTCCCACTGGATTTCCAGAGGACAGGAGCTACACAGCCACCACTGGACTTCCTGAGGAAGAGCAGACTGTTTTACTACAGGATCACTGCTTCAGAGGACTGCAGCCACCATTCTACCAGACTGCTACCACCACCCTGCCTAACAGGGTGTCAGGTTGTACCTTGACTCTGTCAGTTTGACAGTGTTTTCTTTTACTTTTTTTTCCTTTTCTTTAATTTCCATTAAATTGTTATTCTGACTTGGTGCCTCCCACTAGTTTGTTTTCAAGCTAGTACAAGTGTCCTGGGAAAACACTGTCCAGTTCTCCTGCCCTTTCCTGCATTCATGCCTGGAGACTTATGCAGATGGACAGCCATTGGAACGTGAGTGGCTGTTGGCTTCCCTTCCCCCCCCTCCCCGCCATGTAGCCCTGGGAGAGGGGCCCTGGCGGGGAGACACGGGCTTTCCCTGCCCCTGGTCAGCCTCGTTCCCCATTGGTTGTTTTGTGTTTCCCTGTGTGGGCAAGGACCCTCGGGTCCTGTGATTGAGCAGCTCCTCGGCAGATCCCAGCCATGTGGGTGGAGAAATAAACATCTCTGAAACATCTATCAAGAATCAGTCCTTATATTTCTTTTCCACGGGCCTCATTGATTGATTCACATGTTGCAGTATCCCCATTGCAACAAGTGGCCACTGCTGCCTGTGGTATGAGAAGGGCATGAGTGAAAATGAGTGAGGAATTCTCCTTCTTGGAGTGGCTTTTGCCCTCGTGAGTGGCTCAGGATGCACTGTGAGAGACTCTCTGAATCCCTGCAGTGCCAGACTTCGCCAGTGGGTGCACTGCATGCCCCAGCAAATGGGGTTTTGCTGGTATGGCTCACACCAGTTCATGAGAAAGGCTAGAGAACCAAACCTCAGGGGGTGGGCATCACCCAGTGTGGCTATAGTAGAAAAGTTTCAAAATGAGGCTTCCTCTGTGCTCTCACCATCTGCTTGCTGCTATCAGCTTGTACAACGTTTATTTTGGAGCTGCTTCTGTCTTACTTCGGAATTGTGAGCCACTCCTGTAGGATGGGTGACTATCTACAAACACTAGGCTAGAAAACCTCCAGAAATAAGGGGTGCCAATGTTATAACTACTGTAGAGAAATATGCAATTAAACACATTTTTTGTTAACAGGCCCTGCTCTGTGGAATGTCTTTGACATCAGTGTTGTGAGCTGGTGTCACTACCTTCTGCTGGCTTTGTAACTTTGAAAAGTTCTTTCTTATCCTCTTATTCTACACTCCTCTCATCTGCATACAGTCTAGACATTTATGGTTTACTGTTGTTCTTGGCAATATTAGGGAAAAAGCGTTTTGCAGCATCTTGAATGAAAGGCTCTTATGCATTAGGTGTAATGGACATGTACTGCTCCCTGCAAAGTGAACCTTTCAGGTGATAAGGCCTGTCATTTCAGATTGAAGAGAAAATAGCTGGAATCATGAAAGGAATTTGATGGTTCCTATTCCTGCTTCTAAATAGAGAGTAGGAGGGCTTTCTGCTAAGGGGCTGAAGTTATTATTGTCTTAGAGCTGAAGAAACTGGAGTCAGTAATCCTGATACAGGGACTCTTGCCATTGTTTTTGGTGAAGGATGGATTGTCCTGAGAGCCTATGCAACAGTGTCATATAGCCTTAACAAATAGCATGTTCAAGAAGGTGATATTTTTCCTCTGATCTCATTGATTTACTCGAAGTGCAGGCTAAACCAACGTGTGTCATGTATTACCATGTACATGAACCTGTGTCGTCACTAAGATGTTACCTTTCAATCTATGGGATTGTGGCACAACTTGTGGTGAAGTCACCTGCAGAGAAGGCTTCCCTGTCCTGAAGTGTGTATTTCCAGACGAAAAAGAAAGGTGGCATTGATGTCTCTATCTGGGACTGTCACTCATGCAGGAAGGACATGCGAGTGACTGTGGGCTTGCTTGTGTAAGATCATTACCGATCTTGAACCTTATCCCAGGCTCAAGTGGAAAAAAAGAAGTGTCTTCTAAGTTCATGTTACCCACCCAAGGGACTTTCTAACTTATGTATGTCTATTGTTTTTAAGGCATGTTCCACCTTCTAGTAAATAGTTTTGTAACTTTTTTTCTTCTGGTCCAACCAGGAGGAGAGATGCATTTTAAATCTTTTTTTTTTTTTTTCTTTTTAATACTAGACTCATGTTGAAAAAAACATGCCATGTTTCTTACTTTTAGTAATGCTTCAATTTTATTGAAAGGAAAAATTACTGTGTGGACAGACCAGTGTTTGTTTACGCTGTTTAACGGTGCTATGCAACTGGTTTATGTGCTCATAGGTTATCAAACATGAATTTCTCTTCATGTTCCTTGCAATAAAAAAAGTGATTTTGGACACTCTAGAAATGAGGTGCTACCAGCCTCATTGTATTCTTCTGTGCATTTCAAGGCTGAATGCCTTGCTTCTAATGTGAAGATAAAGAGGACTGTGAATATTAAAAAGTAGCATTGCCAGCTAGAGTTAAACATTCAGGATGAGACATTAACTTAAACCACATGTGAAATGCAGCTGTTTTTACTGAGGCTTTCATCAGTCTGCTGGGAAGATTGGTGGGTTTTAATATGTGGTCTCAAGCAGAGCCAATAGAAATGTGTGGAAAATGTGTGTGAAATCAGTGTGTGTCCATGGGGGGTCTGCGGTGTTGTGTATAGCATTTTATTTGTGTTAATGTAAATAATTGTGGTAGTACCTATCTATTACAAATGCTTTTATTTCCCAGGCATACACAGAAAGAAGTGATCAGATAAATAGATCTGGTGAATCACAGTAACCTGCACCTACATAATAAGTCATGTCCTGGTTTGTTTTTTTCCAGTTGATCAGAACAAGTAGGAAGAGCTAAAAACTAAAAATCCTCTGCAGAAAAATATCAGATACCTGAGACAAGGTGATCACAAAACCACCAAAGACTGATGTTTTTAACTCAAAACCTTAATGCCACTTAACATATAGGTGCTAAAGATGACTGTGGATCAAAGAGGTGCTGAATTCACAGCTGCTAAAAGAGAAATTGCTGTGCCTGTGAGCAGCGATGAGCAGAGAGATGAAAGCTTATCTGTTAACAGGGTATGCTGTATGAATTCATCCACAGGAAAGGTCAAAGGATAGGAAAATCTGCCACTAGCCATGAGGAGAGCCAGACTTACCTTGGCGTGGGAGCTGAAGGTGCTGGTGATATTCAGTGGAGTTTGCTCACATGTTTCTGGCAGGATGGTGGCTGGACATGGTACAGATGTCACCGACCTAATTAACTCCATGTGCAGCCAGGATTCTGGGGCCTTGCAGGCAAAGCCTTCATAAAGGTGTGCTAAAGAAAAGCCTTCCTCTGCCTATGCCAGGAGGAGGTATGCTAAGCCTTTCCCAGCTGGAAATCACTCCTGTACCTTTGTGTACAATGATGAGCTACCAAATTTGGTAACAACAGTAGAGCAGACCCTGACAGGAAGGGAAGAGATCCAGAATCACTGAAGTTTTGCCCTAGTGCAGAGACATAATAGGATCTGGTAGACATAAAGGACAGCTTTAGAGCAGTTTTTCACTTAATACAAAGATAGCTTGAGTAAAGGGAGAGAAATAGGAAACCAAAGGAGTTGGTGGAGCCTTATTAAGTGTGCTTTTTTTTTTTAACCTCTGGTAAGTGATACAAGTGATTCAGACTTTATCAGCTCTCTGTGATTTTCAGAAGTGTGAAAAGAAATAAAAGTAGCAAAGAGGCAAAGGCTGGTTTTGTATTGGCAGTCTTAGAGAGACACATTTTGTTTGAACACACTTATAACCAAAGAGCAAATGGAGAAGAGGTCAGGGAACAAAACTCGGTTGACGCCGCACAGGAAAAGTTGGAGGGAAGAACTGAAAGGTAAACACAGTTATGGCTCCAGCAGGAGAAAGTGTGATTTACTGAAAAAGGCAGGGGAATTGCAATGTGGATTCTTGCTTTGTGCTTATACCTCAGCAAATTTTAGGGGAACAAAACCTTGATGCACCATTAAATAAAAGAGGAGAAGAAAATGTGAAGTGCATCTCAATTTTTAGTGAAGCACTGTATTATAGTAGCAAATTATTATTCTGTGTAACAGGAGTACCCCCACACATATGCTTTGTAGACACTGGAAATAATAAAAACCCAAACAAACAACAATCCACAAGCCTATTCTGCCTCTACTGGAGGGCAAGAATTCCCCTCTAGGTGCAGATATTGTAATAGTTGTCATAACAGCAGGTCCAAAAGGGGGAAAGATTTCATTGATTATTTTCAAACACAATCTAGAAATGCAATTAGACCAATGTTAGCATAAGCACATGCTATCACTTTGAGGAAGAGCAGTTTCACCTACTGAAGATCCTTAAACATGCATTTGATATGTGAAACTTGTTCAGCCTGGCATGAAGGCTTGCCTAAGGGGATGTGCTGTAACACAGCAGCCAGAAGCTTGGAACTCATGTGAGATCTTCACGTTGGCAGCCCTCAAAAGGGGTGCAAACAGACTGATGTTTCCTAACCTCAGAAAATGAGCAGCAACAGTGATGAACAGCATCAAACACAAGCATTCCTTTCCAACAAACATGCTGTGCAAAGACTTAACAAGAACTAAAGAGCTTCCTGCAGGGGGCTGTCTAATTCCCATCAAAGAAATCTGAAGGGTAATGGAAAATGAGGGAAGGTTTATTGCTAGCTCTGATTTTTTTTTTTTCTTTCTTTTTTTTCACTCAGTCATGCTTCTGGCAGAAAAATAAGATCATTTCTATCGGCATTCTCTCTGAATCTCACTGCTGGTTCTAGCCCTCTTCCCTGATACCTACAGCACTGGAGCACACAGGCTGTTCCATTTTGTCTTCACTTCTTTGTCTTCTTTTTTGTTCTGTGTGGAATAGTTGTCATTTGTTCACATGGGCCACCAGAGATGAAAAAGAAAAAAAGCCACAGTGTGATTACATGCAAACTTCTTTTTGGACAAAATTTGTCCTTTCAGTTCAAAACTCTCTATGGAGATAATGAAACTGAACTAGAATCGTAAATGGGACCATGTAAATAACTTGACAGAATTAATGCATTGGGTTATTTTTAGCTTTTCACTTCTCTTACAAATTCTTCTGGGAATAGACTGATTGTTTACCTCAAATGTTTAAATGTCTGTTCAGAATCTTCAAGGAAATTCAATGCATTTATCATAAATTCAGTGGGCAAATTTTCAGGTTTTCATTGTACACTTGAAAACATTGTGTATTTATGTTTTTCAAATGAACCAACTTGGTTACTTCAATTCATGTTTCCACTGTTTCCTGCAAATACGAGCAGGTATAGAGGAGTGAGGGGTGGTCTCTTCTCCCAAGTGACAGGACTCAAGTTGTGCCAGGGAGGTTCAGATTGGATATTGGGGAAAACTTCTTCACAGGAAGGGTTGTCAGGCACTGGAACAGCCCGCCCAGGGCTGTGGTTGCGTTGCCATTCCTGGACATGTTTAAAAGCTGTGTGGATGTGGCACTTGGGGACGTGGTTTAGTGGTGGACTTGGCAATGCTGGGGGAATTGTTGGACTCCGTGATCTTAGAGGCCTTTTCCAATGGAAACCATTCAGTGAAAACTGTTCTTATCTTCGGGATCATTCAGGCCCTGTGTCTGGGAAGGGAATGTGAAGTGAAATCCCTAGGCTCTAATTACAAACGCATAGGGCATGGAACAGTTTGTGGGACAGTAGGAAGTCTCAAGTAGAGGTTAAGGGTCAGTTTGGAGACAGTACTTACTAAAGCTCCCTGATTTTTCATTGCCTGCTAGTTAATATAATAATGGTCAATCAAGAGGTATTTTTTATATATCTAAATATTTTTGCTGTTTGAAAATTAAACTTATTCTTCAATTTTGTATTCCAGTGCCAGCAAGAGATCTGCTGTGGTGTTCCTAAAATGATAAATCGATAAAAGTCCTAATAAGAGAAACTCAACAGGATAAAAACAAAATGAATTAACTTGCCAAGACATGGCTAACATCATTGAATTTATATATGTTTCATTACACCGAGACTTGACAGCTTTATGAGGAAACAGTGGGGTTTGCAGTGTATGAAGAACCTGTAACACTGCCAAGACTGATCAGGTCCTGTGCCATACAGCCTATTTAATAGACAAATATTTGTACAGTGAAAATGTCATTTTAAACGACTGGTTTGATAATCCCTTAAGCTTTTAAATGATCTGCAAAGACTGGAAATTCTACCCTGGTGTTTAAGATCTAGTGGAACATTAGATAATCTAAGGAATTTTTTTTTAAAATTCCTAAATTAGGTTCCTAAATTAGGGGTTTTTTTGATGACTTCTGCCTCTTCTTTTTACTCACCATTTTTCTGCCATGTTTGTTGGGGAACAAAGCCAGAATTGGCTTGATGTCTGTTCTCTCTGTTGCTGATCCAGTTTATGTCCTACATTCCCATTCAGTTTGTATGTTGCTTTTTTGGATCCACATTTGTGCTTAGGCTGTGGGTCTAAATACCTTTGTGTACAAACTTACCTTGACTGAAAAAAGAGTAATAGCAATGGGTAAAATCAAGGCTATTTTTCAAGTTTTGTCTTTTCTCATTGCTACCTGCAATATGGGGAACACCATAGGGCTGTATTTGTGCAGTGACAAGTTAGTGAGTCCATAAGGACTTGTCTGTAAGTTGATCAGCTATCTGTGATCATCAGAATGATGTAAGGATGATTCTTGCAAAGTGTTTATCCCACTGCAACCTCTCAATCTTGGTGATTTCGTGTGGAGAACCCAGGCTATGAATAACAAATGCATCAGGCCATTCACTTAAGAGTTGGACTTGGTGGTCCTTGTGTGTACCTTCTAACTCATAATATGCTGTGATTCTGTGATCTGACTATAGCAGTTAAAGGAGGTTAATGAGGAAATCTAGTTCCATTTGACTGCATTTTTAAAAGCCGAAATCAGTTTCAGATTCCCTCTTGTTCTAGCTGCTGTGTAAAGCACAACTTCAATTTTCCTTTACAGAACTGGGACTGAGACCTTTCATTTCATTCTTCCCCTTTTTCATCTTTACTTCTATGATCCATGACCTTATTCTGCTTTTTACCTTTCTTCTCCACAAAAGTCAGTGGCCAGTTTGATCTTGGAAAGAGAAAGAGATCACAACACGCTTATTTGAGAATGCAGATCTGAAAAGTCTGATAGTGAACTAGAGAAATAAAAGAGCAAAGCCAAAACATTCCAAGAAAGAAATGGTTAAAGACATGGCAAACAGGAAAAGCACACACACACAAAGATAAATCCAGCACATATTTTTCTCTCTCATACATGTATTTAACAGAGAAGTCAGAACATAACAGGTCATTTAGTAAATATCACAGATATGATGAGAATAAAATGGCTACAGGAACAATAGCCAAGCTACCCAGAATCTGATTAAAATAGTATGTCAGCAGATATATATTTCTCTTAGACTGTGTATTAAAAAAAAGGTAAATTTCATAAATTCTAAAAACTAAATTTGCATATGACAAAGCAATATTTGGAAGTGTGGCTGATCACATTCAGGGACAGATGCCCTCCACAGCCTTTTAACTCTAATTGCAGCACAGCCATGTGTCAAGACTGGGCAAAGAATTTACTGGGGTGAGAAGCAGGAAGGAAAAAAAAGTCTTGAAAACTGCATTAATGGAAACAGCAGGCAGGTGGCAATAACCAAATAGCTTTAATTGTCCAAGGAGCTCATGGGAATCAATTTGCTGTGATTATTACCCACATGGCATAAGGAAGAAATAGCAAATTAAATAGAATGACACAAATGGCAGTAAACTGTACCATAGGATTCCCATAGCGAGCTCACAGCAGTTTTGTCCTCAAGGACACGCTGTTTTAGGTAATTTTCTCCTGGAGAAAACAGTGTAGATGCCAGTCAGACAATGAAACACAGCTATTATTAGTGCACACATGCAGCCTAACTTGGTAAACCAGATGTATTTTGGTTTTGGGTAGACTGGAAAACTTACAGACCCACAGTGCATAGGATTGATTTCTCCCTTAGAACTACTTTGACATTATTTAGTAGCTTATTCTGAAACAGAATGTTGATATTAACTTCCCTTCTTGTCCATACAAAGCCGTACTGGGAAACCACACTGAGCACCTATCTCAGACTTACTTGACTTTACAGACCAATAGCTTTTGTATCGCAGAAAATTTTCAGTGTTAACAAAACCCCAAAACTTCTTCTACAATTTAACTGAGACTACTGAAATTTTAAGAGAAGGCTCATTCAGAGCAGCTGGTATTCAGCACACTCATGTTACTCACAGAGGACTTTGGCAATGCACATTCAAGCTTTTGGCTCGCCCAGTCACGTGAGAGGGATTTACCTGACTAAGCACAGCCACTGGAGGTGCCTTAAACCCTCTCATCTGGGCAGAGGTCATCTTACAGGCCTGCAGTTCTCTCTGTTACACCTGCAGAAGAGATGGCTCATACTGAGGTGTTTGAAATGGCACTAGAGTCCCCTATTTAGGCAGCTGGATGCTGTCTCAGCCTTCTATATCCATATGCTGCATGGATGCCCCAGTCAATACACTGCTGTTGCCTACAACAGGCTGGGGATGAATCTCCCAAAGCATTTGCTTTTGGCATTGTTCTATCTGTATAAAGAGATGCCCTTTGATAAAGGAAGGGCTGGCTTTCCAGAGCAAAATGTGAAGTATTTGCTGGGGACGTGAGCGACAGTGGGGTTTGAATTCCTGGTCTGAATCAGGCAGGCTGCGTTTGAACCGGGATCTTCCACATCTTCAGGAAGTGCCTTAGTTATTAGGCCTTCAGCTAATCACAGGCCCTGAGTTAATTCATGCCAGACCTTAATTATTTGAAAGCAATGCATTTCTGCAAAGAAGCTTTGATTTTTAAAGAAATGACATTTCTAAAATGAAAAATCATTTTCAATGAAAGAATCCTAACTAATTAGGACATTGATTGGTATGGGTCTCTCAGACAGGATATTCCCTCTTTTTTCAAAGGGGAACATTCAGGAAACAAGGACAGAGTTTTGTCTTTGAAAGAAAAGAATATTAATGACTGGTTCTCTGCTTCTCAAGAGGGAAACTTAAAATAGATCAGAATGGTTGCGATGTCCCACTAGAAATTCCCTTGCTGCATGACCAGACTAATTCCATAAGTGAGCTTTGGGTGTTTAGCTGTCTCAGATGCCAGGCATGCTGATTCCACATTATTGCGTGTTTGCTGCTTTCTCTCCCTACACTTCTCCACATTTTCCACAGAGTAATAGGTGGATGTATTCTAGTGAAGCATCTGTACAAAAACCTTCAGCAAGAGGACTCAAATGATGATGCAAAATCTGCACAGTCAATTTAAAACTAATCCTAGTTTCTATCTGGGAAGCATTAATTGGGATCTGTACAATACACATATTATTTAGTTTGTCTGACAAGGTCTAGTAGACAAACTAAAAAGCATACCTTTAACTAAACTCTAATCTTTAGAGTAATGGGATCAATTCATAGATCTGGCTCAGCATATAGATTTTGAGAAACTTCCTTTAGAGTCTGCACTCGGAGCATGTTTCGACATTTTAAACGTATTATACAGTTTTGATTTATGGCACAATTAACTTTAAAAAGTGCACAGCAGTTCAGAAAATAAATTTCATACACCAAATATCTCAAGTAATCAATGTAACTCTCATCCCTTCCCCTTTTTTAATGGAAAACAAAAAAAAATTAAACAAACACCTTCTTTTCATTTTTTCAATATCATTTAGAATCATTCCAACAAGCTAAACAAGTCCAGTGGTGAGGATTCTCTTAGAAAACCTTTACATTAATTTCCTGCACTACATAAACAATTCTTCATTACAGCTACAACCTCTGGCAATGCTACAGCATTTCTTAATAGGCAATAATATGGGATTTACAGAATATGCAGTAAAAAATTTAGAAAGCAAGTGCTTGAATCAAACGTACATTCCCTTATTGCGTATACCTTAGCAATTGTACACGCTATGACAGGTTCTTCAGCACTTATAGCAGCAGGTGATATCTTACTGTATGCTAATAATAATTAAGGCAAAAATACCCTTTCTGTGTTTGTGTCTAAAAATGCCTCATGTTGTGATAGCAAAACTACAATTTGGAATTGAATTAACTTTTATGTTTTTACAATTGCCTGTTCTGAAAAGAGTACAGAATTTAGGGGATGATTATTGAAATTTAATATATGAACATTGTGAGAAGATGTGTCTGTGCACGTGTCTGATATCTAGATTATCACAGTAACAGACAAAAATTACTTTTCAATGATAAAACTTTCTTGTAAAATCCTTTTAAAATGTTTAAAGCTTAACATTGTCATGGCTGGCATGAGAATAACCTTTGGGAAATTGGTTAATTCCTTTAAAAATGATTATATCTTTAAAAACAAGCTTAAACAGCCTTAAACAAAAGTAAACTGCAGCTGATGCCAACAATGAGTATTTTGTGCTGCACAGTATTTATTTAAAACCATTGGCAGCACTCTATTTTTAAATCTATATTTGAACGTCATGATTCTTTTCAGGGAAAGGAAAATTTAGCTATGTAGCATTTAGCAATCAATTATGAAGTGTTTTGTGTAATAAATGTAGCATGTAATTGTGCTGTTTATGCTGGTAAAACATTTATGCTTCATATATGTGTATATAAAATCATAACAGTAATCATGTGAATATAAATCAAAAGTAAAGCAATGCCATGCATGAGGGACAGATACAATTCAGATGAGGACCTTTTCATAAAGTAGTGCAGAAAACATGATCTGAGATAATTAGAAATGTGCATTCTTAGGAAATAAGAAAAACATATTAACTGAGACTCTCATTGCTGTGCACAAGCTAGTGAGAATGGATTTGCTTGAAATGGAATTGGTTTATCCAGCTGGGCTGTATGAAGGTACAGCTCAGTGAAAGCTGAGCAGCGTGGCACACAAATCAAGCTCTGTGTGTGTGACATGATGGGCTGAATGTCCAACCTCAGCCCTCTAATCCTGACACAAGCAGATCTAGGGATATTGAGTGCCTAATTAAAGACACCAACTGGCTGCTCTGTGCCGCTGGACATAGTGTCAGTCAATGTGGCGGTGTGAGGGTGCCTGAGAGAATTCAGTCTGGAGAACTTGGATGTTGAGTGTAAAATTAATTCATTATTTTTCCCAAATGTAATTTTGTTCATAAATGGTAAGGAGAAAAATAGAAGTACCAAGTCCTGACAAGATTGCAGAAGAAATTTTCATCTTTATTTGCTTCTTTCAGTAAAACTTAGATGGAAATGCTTGGAAGAAAAATAGACATAGTTAACTCCTAATCAGTGTTCATATACTAACAAAAAACATCCTCCTGTGATCTGTCCATCACATTCGTATGCCAGGTGGTTCTTGAAGAATCAAACATTCCCATAAAAAAGTGCTGCTTGTAGCTGGAACTTGGATGTGGACCTTCTTTGATTTGAAGAGAATCGCATTTAGGAATTGTTTGTCTCATTATGACTAGAGTGTGGATATTTATCCTAAGAAAAGGCACGACAGAAGGAAGACGTGCTTTGATTCAGAAATACAGTCCTCTAATGAGATGGGAAGACGTGCTCTATTTTATGTGCCTGTTTGCCTGAGGTATGTGTTTCTTCAAACCCACAAGCTTAAAATGTGTCACCTAAAAAATATTGCACTCTGGGTCCAGGAAGTCTGGCAAGCAGTGCCTGAAGTGAATTGAGACTCTTAATTCTTCCTAGTACATACAGATAACAATAATTTTCATTCTGTAAAAGGCAGGGTAGCCTACAGCTCCAGGGCCTAAGCCTGATATCACTGATATCTGGTATAAATTTGAAAAATATTCTACTCAGAAATCCATTCTGGAGGGAAGAATGTAAATGTCTAACACCTTGTTCACACCCATGCTTACATCTTTGGAGGTTTGTTACTAACAAAAATGCTTACAAGATTTTTATTTCATAGGAAATAACATGTTCCTGTTTATAATTTTAAGGAAGCAAAAATAATTACCTTTTCTTGTGATCATTTCCACTACAGTTTGCTGAGATAACACAAATAAGGAGCTTTGACAGTGAACAACTAGAGCAGCTCTAGTTTTTACTAGAGACTGAGTGTTTCATAAAAAAAAGGAGTTCTGTAATTCTTAATTGTTATTTATAATTCATGTTGAAATAAAGAAAGGAAATAAATACAGAAATTACGATGCAATTTTTTTTCCAGGAGATCTCAGCAGGCTTTTGAAATAGTATTGGCACAGACACTCAGAAATTCACATTCTATATGTGGTACATACACACAAATCCTACACTTGTTCTCCTCTTTGAAAGGGCTGAAGATTTATCTAGAGGAAATCCTTGGCTACTTGGGAAAACTTCCGAAATATCTTGCAAGGTATGTTTGAGTTATTTGGATTTTTTTTTTGCTTTGGTAATTATGAATAGAAAATTAGCTCAGCCTAACAATCTGAGTTGGTTAAGAAATAAAGAAAAATTCAGCCTTAATATCTAGATGAGACAAATATTTAATTATAATAGTAGGTAGAAGCATAAAAGTTGCTTAAATTATAGAATTTTGAAATGTTTCTATATCTTACTTTCATGGTTATATTTTCTCGTTTTTGCTGGATGCAGCAGTGAGCAACAGAAATGGATAGATTGTGCTTATTTCCTGGGCTGATGGTTGTTATATCAGCTCTAATACATTGCCACAGAGCAACCTGAGATTTAGTATAATTTTAATATAAATGCATTATGGGAATCGAAGGGCACTTACGGATCCCAATTACTTCTGGGAACTGAGGGTAAAACCAGTCCAGCTCCAAGTCCTTTGAAGGTGAATGCAGATGAGAGAGATTTATAGAAAACATTTTTATTTTATTTGTAGTAATGCATGTTTGAATTCCACTTAGCTGTAGTAGTGGTTTAGAACTTGGAAACCAGTAGCTAGGTAGAGGAAAGAAACACAAATTGTTGCCCAGGGATAAGACAGCAGAAAGAATTCAGTCATTTTCTATTTTCTTTGTTAGCAGTAAAGGACACAACCCTTTACTATAGAAAATTATTTTACTATAAGAAACTAAGTTTTGTTAGTTCTGTTGAACATAGAAAAACTGTGCTGAGCTGAGAGCTGTTTGCTTGTGCTACCAACATTCTGCTGTATACTGAGGATAAAAAGTAGTAAAAATTTATTTCTAATATTTTTCTCTTTTAGTATGTTTTATAATAATTGAAAATTTTACCTTGTATGTTTTTCTACTCCTATTATTAAATTCCAAAACTACTTATGAGCAAGAAGTAGACAAAAGTATTTCACCTAAAGTGTAAAAAGCTTTTTAAAGTTATTAATGATGAACCGACAACTGAAGATGAAATAATAAAGGGGAAATGCAGGTTACAGATTTGCCAATGCTCTTTTCAGTCTTATTACTGGCAAGAGAATTTACATTCCATTGCTACATCTAATAGACTGTTTGGAAAGTAAAGTATTTGACAAATACCTTAATATTTTATGGGAATACCTTTGTGTCTGTAAAGCACTGCAAGGAAATCATCCACGATTTTTTCCAGTGCCAGTACCCATCTCTGCCAGATGAAGGGAGCAGGTGACTCAGTTGATGTGTACAACTGATAGTGCAATTAACAGTAACCACTTTGTTGTGCTGTAAAATCCATGTATATCCTTTCAGGATATACTCACTGAGGTTTTAAAACCTGTTTGTATGAGAAATATGCATTTCCTGTAAGGATAGTTAAAATGTCATTTCTTTAAAGTCCTGAGACCTTCATGGTTGGAAACAAACACACTGAAACCCATCAGGAAGCTGGCAACATTTAATCACTAGAGGGAAAGGCTTGCATTTCTAGCTCTGCAGAGTGACATAATACTGATTTTTAAACCCAGCACTAAATTTTTGGTTTCAGCATTTGGGGCCTCTGTAATTCAGGGAGAGAAAGACTGTAACAGAGATGTTGGTGAGGAGGACAGAAACTGTTAAAGTGGCAAAATAAGTTTAAGTGTCTTGCAGCTCTTGGATGTTTGACATGTTCAAAATACTTCTGTCAGAAATGGATTATTATGTAGAATGCAAAGTCAAAATGTCTGGTAATTTCTGCCTCTGATTTTTATTTCAGGGGTAGCTTTTCCGAGTTCATCTTTTCAGAGAACTGGGATTGTGCAGGGAGTTGTCCACACTATCATCTTGAGAGTATTTCTGCTGTGAATTCCCTGTGGACTGTGGGGACAGGACAGTGCTCTATCCTGGACTAGGGCTGGATATCCTGCCAGCATCCCTATGTAAGTTCCTGTAAGGTGATGTGGCTGCTTTGTGCTGGGTTACTGTGGTGCTGCCCAAGGAGTCAGGGTAGGAGGAATAGCCTCAAACTCAAGCATGAAACCTGCTCTGTTTTTCTGACTTTCTGCATTATTGTCCCTCTCTGCTTCTGCACCTGTGCTTACGTTTCCTTCCATGATTGTGCCAGTGTTTAGATGTCCTTTGATACTAACATTGCTATGCTTTCAAAGATTTGGTTCATTTCTCATTATCTCCCATGTAGACCAAGTCATTGAAATAAAATGTTGTATTAAAATTTAGGTTTTTTAAAAATTAAATGATAAGTATGGTGCTAAATGAAACAATATATTTAATGTCTAATCAAACAAAACATTTCCCTCAGTATTACTTTTGTTATTCACTGTGGTGAAAATAAGCCCCAAAGAAAAGCCCAAATAAGGCTGGCAACACAATATTTTAAAATATTTTAAATTGTTTTTGGCTTATCCAACAAGCCCCAAAGTACTAATTATTCAGTCACCAGCCTTCTGTTTACTATCTGATGCCAGGGTTCAGTCCCTTCTTAAAAAGCTTAATTTAAAAGAAATACAACAAAGAAGAACAAATAGACCGTCTCATACATGAAGGGTGGTTATGATGCTTTGACTTGCTTGGAGGAAAAAAAAAAGACAAATCTTTGCCACTTACTCTGGCCTTGCAGCCTTTGTGAGTTATGGATCTTTCACAGCCATGGAAGGAACTTAGCACTCACCCTTCATGGGTGAAATAGCCTATTCATATTCAGGAACAGGTAGCAAACAATTATAAATGGATTTAAAGAGATGCCAAGATTATTGTCTAGAAATATCAATTACTATGAACTGGTTTAATTCTTTCCTCCCCCTCTGCTTGTATTTCCTATACAGGATCTAGCAGTGACAACTGGATACTTAATATTGACTAGAGTGCTAGAATCATTAACAGAAATAGCATGACATTTAAAATAAGGTTAAAAAGAAACAAAATTTCCTAAATTCTTCCTTAAGATGAAGCAGACAATAGTTACTAAAGTG
Organism: Corvus cornix cornix; assembly: GCF_000738735.6. Lineage (NCBI taxonomy): Eukaryota > Metazoa > Chordata > Aves > Passeriformes > Corvidae > Corvus > Corvus cornix. The sequence goes on along the minus strand of NC_046339.1, from coordinate 18,635,160 downwards.
CATTTCAGCTCTGAATATGATCACATTTTGCAGGGCTGCAGTCAGTGCAAGGTGCCTTGGAGTAGGCTGCCTGTGGCCAAGAGGGAAATGAGATGGTACCTGAATTGCCCTGAGCTTTAATGGCACTACAGTTTGTGCATCTCTGTATTCCCTGCTCTGTTACCATATTTGTGGTAACTTGAGGATGGTGAGACAAAGATGACCATACAACTGACCATGAAAACGTGACATCCCATCTAACATGCCCGGTTGTGCCACTGACAGCAGCAGTGTCCTTTTTGAGCTCCATGTTCCCCAAGAAATCCTTCTGAGGGGACAACTCTTTCTGAGCAAGATTCTTCCTGAGCAAATGAGAAGCAGAGAATACAGCCTGGGTGCATCTGAGTCAGCTTCAGGCCCTTAACTGAGCCCTGCTCACAGTCTCTGGAGAGAGATAAATACTCTGCTCTTTCTGCTGATTAGGATCCTAGCTTAGATGTCTCTATTAGCTGTCTACAGTCACCAGGAATGAATCTCCTCATATGAAATTTGTCATCTTAAGTTCAAATATAACGAAGGATGGCCTGAAAATAGAATTTTTTGCTGGGGATAATTAAAATTCAAATGGCACCTGAATGGAGTAGATTAGAGTCAACCTGTCGTCTTTCTCAAGTGCTCACGTAAGAGAACATCATTACTAGGGCACCAATAGCCAGGAGCTTCTTTATGATACATTTTGCAGAAGTGCTGTGTAAGAATAAGAACAGATGGAGGCGAGTGGATGGGAGCTGTGTGAGGCACCAGTGACAATGTAACTGCTACCTCCAGAGAAGGGAAAGCAAAGGACAACAGTCTGGGAATGGAAAGGGAAGTTGCCAGGAGCTAAAATGGTGGCAAAGGTATTTCTGTCAGGATGTGAAAAGGCACACCTGGAATAGTACTATCCCCATTTTTGCTAATTTACAGGTAATACATTCTGCAAATGCTATTCTGCTATACATTAGTAGTAAAAAATACTTCTTTTTCCTGTTCTACTTCCTCTTCCTCACTATGGGATTAAAAATGCTAAGAGGAGGATCCGAGGAAGAAAGATGAGGAGCTGTTGCTTGACTCTTTAACCCTGTCTGAAAACCCCATGGTGCAATATGACTATTCTTGCAAAAACCACAAATTGGTTTCTGGCAACACAGGGTGGATAATAACCCTGCAAAAGCGAGTTCTCCCTAAATACCCAGTTGTACTAGCAGTGAAGTAAATCCATTTGTTTCAGCGGTGCAACACTACCACTACAGAAGAACATTTTGACTACTGAAGCTCTCTAGACCTGAGGTTTGTCTGATTCTCAGCAGCGAAGGAAGCCTGAAGGGCCTCTTTCAGCAATTGTTAACTTGAAGCTTTGAAAGAGCAGCTGGCAGGTCCATGAGCTTCTTGATGACTGTTTTGCTTGATATTTCAAGGGGTGACTTTTGTATACTATAAAGCTTTTGGCTTGCTTTATAACTTAGCCCTTTATATCCTGTTGAAACAATACTATGCATCTCCTCTGTGTCTCGTGTTTGCATGTATAGACATATATTTGTATTTATACAAATACTATGGGTACCTTTGCAGGTATGCATAAATATATATACGCACATATCTGCACATGTTTTTATGTACCATATTTTTCCCGTCTATAGGTAGATCTATATCAACCTATTTAATTTTTCTTTTCAATTCCTTTCCCTCTCTGTTTTCTGCATTATGGAGCAGACCACCTACATTTGTGTTTGAAATGCCTTTCTGTCAGTCGCCACCACAGCGCAAGGTGGTAGAAGTGCACTCTTGTTAATGGGTTTAAACCACTGTCTTTGTTATGCTCCTGGGCCTAATTCTTGGCAATAGCGAATTGCTGAAACTCTGCTAAAATTGTTCCAGTGACTTTCCTGAAACATTTTATGTGCTCTGAGGGTTTGGCCCCGTGTGAGTCAGCACGGACCGGCAGCCAACCCCCCATCTAAAACAGAGACAGTGACTGTATTTCTGTCACCTCACTGTGTGGGGGATCCCAGAGCAGCATTGGGACAGAGGAGATGGAGAGGGACACAACAGGCACGTATATACCATTCCACTTGGCCATGCTGGAGGATCACTGCTCTTCACACTGATGTAACAAGGATCAGCCCAAGCTGTGAGGGCACTCAGTGTACCTTATAATCCTTATCTCCAATCTTCTGCTTTTAACTCATCCCTCCCAATGGACTAAAAGGCTGTAGGGATGGACTAGAACACAGAAAAATCCATAGGGCATGTCTGGTCACTGAAATAGCAGAAGGGTTTTTTGGTCCTTTCTTCTCCTTTTTCAGACATTACAGTATGAAGCTCTCAAAGCAGGCTCCATGCATGTACCTTTTCCCCATGCTACATGGAAATGCTGTCACAAAAATCAGGTGAGCCTTTTCCAGCCAACACTTCTGGGGATACTTCAGAAATAGCATGGGAATAGGAGATACAGTTCAGTCACTATAACAGAAAATTCAGTGTTTGGTTTTCTCCTGAAAAGAAAATAAGGAATCCAGGAGGACTGTCTTCCTGCAAACGACATAAAGCAAATGAAACTTCATTCTCTCCTGGGAATCACTGTAAGCTTGTTCGTACTTGGTGAGCTTCAACCAAAGGTGGCACTAGGGGATCACAAGTAAGTCTTTAAATACGCCACTGTGCTCTTCATTCTCTTCTTTTATTTGTGTTCTCAACTCCTTTCCCTCCAGACTTTTTCAGGTGATATTTTCTAAAAATGGACAAATCTTCTCACTGACATTGGCTGGAGATACAGAGGTAGGAATGGTGATGAGGATGGAAAGCTGATTGTAATCTCTCTTCTTTTAATACTGAAGGAAAATCTACTTGTTATCTGTCTATCTGTTCAGCATAGTGTTAATTCTGTAATGAAATGTGGATTGAATTCTAGTTCTAAAAATTCATCAGGCATTAGATCTATTAAGTCACCTTAATTTCTCCTTCTCTACATCATATCTGCCAAACTCTAAATCCCCCTCCCCAGTGCTTTTGTGCTCCAACTCCATGTGTATTGATGAGACTTCAGAAAACACTTCCTTTTCACTGTGGGCTTTGACAGCTGACCATGCCTGCATCTTTGGAAAATTCCTTCAGATCCTTTATGCTTATCTGCCTTTCAGCTGGGACAGAACTCTGGAAACAAGGTATAGGCTGCTGCTGCTGCAAACACTTGTGGGAGCTGCTAAACTGCTAATCTTCCTGTAAAATTAACCTGGCAATGGAATGTGATGCTGCAGTCTGCTTAAATATAGTGTGCTTCCTGTGGGGTTGTAAGGAAGCCACTCCTCTTTCTGCTCCAGTTCCCTGTCTGAGCAATAACTCTTTCTCCTCTATGAGCTGTTGGGACAGTAAATCAATTCTCTTACACGCTGTGCATCTGGGTGATATATAAATATCTAGATATTCCATTGAGTCTGCCCAAAATCCTTGTGGGGTTGTCATCTTCTCTTATGCAAGGCCTGTTGCTGCCTGCCCAGCGAAGGTTTTAAAGTAGAAAGGGGCTGAGCAAAAGACCTAAACTGTTTCATATCTGCTTTGCCCTGTGTTTCTCTAGGCACACCTGGCCTTCTCAGGTCCCTAGGTTTTAATCCTGTTCCTGACACAGATCTAAATGAAGCCATCACCTTTCGCTTTTAGAATAGTTTAATACTTCAAGATAACACATCTGATATTTCCAAAGGACCAATGAAATCAATGGATCTTGGACACTGTGGGGCTGTTGGGGAACTCAACAGAGAAATATTTGTGTCTTTTGATGAGTAAAGTTGATGCAGAATGACTTTGCCTCAGGTTTCCTTAAAGCAAAAGAAAGGGAATTATATTTACCAATCTATAAGAAAGCTGTGACTAAATAACATATGTAAAGTACTACTAATTTTAATCCATATGAAACATGTTGTAGACTAGCACCATATTAAAAAAACTGACAAATTCGATTGAATCAAGAATCATGTCATGTTTTATTAAACAATATAAATCATCTTTATGTATGTCACCCTCTTTCAGTACTGTCCCTCTCCCTTTGGTTTCATTGTTGTCCTTGAAATTAAGGTCACAGGTAAGGTGAGTGCTGCTTGCATCAGAGCACAGCAGCCTGCCTTGTGCCATGTACCAGCAGAGAGGTGAGGACACTGATTTATTAATGGTCTGATGTGTCATCTTGAGCTTTGACAGATACTTCTTTTGAGCCACATTTCATTGTGCAACTACACAAAGATGCATCATTAAATTTTTTTAAAAGGGAAAGGTGTTCTCCAGCCTAATGTGGTGTTTGTGCTTCCTTCCTCTACCTGGGACTTTGCTCACTACAGTACTTGTTTCTGTCAAGAATTCATAGGCACAAAGGATTAATATACTGTGTTTGAAATGGTGACTGCATCTATTAAAAATATATGAGATTATGTTTCTCTGTCCACAGTACATGTTCTAAAGCTTCTTGTGCATTGCCAAAACCTTCCTGAAATGTGGGCAGTGGGACACCTCAGTGTGTGCAGCATGTGAACGGAGCTTTTGATGGACTGGGTATCACATTGTGGGGGAAAAAAGCCAGCCCTCCAAACCAGAGAGGGAGAGCATGGAAAATCTGGGGGTTGTATAGGTCCCCTCCCCTTCCCTCCTTTCCTCCCCACACAGCTCCTTATTTGTTTAAAGAATTTGTGTGGTATGTGTGAACTATCCAAGTGAAGCCCTGCCCCCTGCCATGTGCTAATGACACAATTTAAATCACTCCCATGTGCTGTGTTCTCTGCTCTTTTTACCCCACTACAGTAAATACATGCTGGTAATGCCAAGGGCCTGAAAGAGTCTCCAAAAAGCAAAGAATGTATTAAAACCTGAACTTGAATCTTAGTCTTGCATGTAACACAGATCATTTTGTCTTTGCTGTCCCAGAGACAGCAGAGAGACTGAGGGTCAGAAGTGCTTGTCAGTGGGTATTGGTAAAGTTTCAGATGATTGTGGATTTTTCTAAGGGAAATAGTGTTCAGAGAAAACTGAAGAGAGAATTTTCTGGTCTAAATGGCCAGAGGTAGAGCCTTCCTGCAGTCTGAGAGCAGCACTGTGGCCTCCCCACTGCCAGAAGAAGGCTTCTGGCAGATGGGCAAACTCAAAAAGTCTCTGAGAATGAAAAGGTTAGGACAGTTGTCACACTCTCTGTATCACATTTGGGTGGATATTGGAGATAGAAATCCCGATTAGTCTCACTTTCTTCAAAAAATTAGTAAACCAAGATAACAATTTCTGAGGGTGCATGTGGGTCTGTAGCTGACAGGGAGACAAAATTAAAACTGAATGGCATCGTGCTTGTCCCTGTAAACTTTTCTGAAAGTATATGTTATCCATGCCTCCCATGTTTCTTAGGCTATCAGATATTTAAAGAGCACCTATGTACCTCTGCAGTACCTTTCTCCCATTTTTGTCCTCTTCTGTTCTTTCTGATTTTATATGGTGGTATTGGACAGACTTTTTCAGTTTCCTCTCAGGAGCTGTTGCAGACATGCCAGGATCTTCTGATCTAATGCCCTCAGCTTTGAAGTCAATCAGCTGAAACTTTCTTAGAGCTCAATGGTCTTTGGGTAAGGCCCCAAGTTAGCAAAGGACAGAGCTTGAGAATGTAAGTGCTTGGATTTTAAGATGAAGTTGTCCTTAAAAACCACTCTTTAGGGGACATGCTTCTTCAGGAGTAAACCTTCACTGACATGAGACAGGTTCAGTGTTTGTAATAATATGGGGATTTTGTTGTATAATGTCCATCACTTTTACATCCTGAGTTTTCTGGAACTCTTCCACTTCATAGTGCAAAGGCAAAGGGGGGAAGCAGGTAGTTCTCATTGGGAGAACTTCTGAATTTATTAATATTGTTCACCAAATACCTTCAGATTTTTTAAATGCTGTGGACTTGACAAAGTTGGTAGTCTAAATTTGAGGAATGTAGTCAGCTACCAGGGTAAAATCATGGAGTTTCTGCTCTGCTCTCTGATACCAAGGACTTTAAATGACTTAGACTAAGCGGGAAGCGAGGGAACTGTGCAAGATGGGACCTAATTGGGGGAAGGAAAGCAAAGTGTTTAACTCAACAGTGTGGATCTCATATCTTAATAATTTTTTCATTTTTGACTCAGAAAGATTTTTTGGCTGTTTACCAGTTTTGTGTTATCATGTTCCCACCACATAATTGCATGTGCAGCATTATAATGAAATGTTTCCAGGCTTGCTCTCTAGGGCAAATATAGACTCTATGAACGATAGAGTTCATGCCTGAATATTTATTCAAGGCTATAAGAATTCCTCCCTAAACACTGGACATTGCATAACTCCTAGAAAAGTGAAGAAAAAGGGTTACAGAAGTTATTCATATTCGATAAGTTTTAAGAACATTAACTAATGTAGGGCTTTTTTCAGCTTTTCTGTTATAAAAAAAGAAAAGAGGGAATAAATAAATACCAAGATAAACCAAAATCCAACAACAGCAAAAAACCCCCAAACTCTGAGATAAAACCTGCAAGTTTTCATGGGGACACTTTTGGTTGGATGAAACGTTCAAACCAAAAACTTTTCAATATCCAAAAGAAGAGATAAACATATAGTAAAAAACAATAAGACCACTCTAGAATATCTGGCAAATCAAGACATTCTTCTAGGCGGTGCTGTAAAATACAGTCTTCCATATCTTAATTTTTAATGTGGAAAAATTTACCTTTGACCTCTACACGTCACATGAGTCCCTTGGCCAACACACTCTGGGGGAAGAGCTGTTCTTGTGGAGCTTTTTGGGTTACTATAATTATTTAAATGTGAAAAGGACAGAGAGAGGCTCCTTCTATAACCAGTTAGTTGTGGACTTTCTTAGACGTGTAAATACTCAAATGAGGATTCCTACTTTGCTCTCATGAATCATTTGCTATTCAGGAAAGAATTCCTGGGAATATCTTTGAATAATTTCATTTTTATACCAAAGTAGGATGAAAATATTTTTTAAATATCAGCGTCCTTGCTAGTGTAAAACCTTTGCCCAGTCAGCTCTATTTTCCAAGGAATTCTGGTTTTTATACTTTGACTCAGTACCAGATGAGAATCTAAAACAAAAAACCAAACCAAAACACCCATACAAAACTGTACTAAGCCAGAATAAAATTGCTATACATTATCCAATGCTTGTGGCCAATGAGTAAATAGACCTTAAACAGCTCCCACAGTCTTTGAGAATGGGACCTCTGAGGCACGTGGGACTGGGACAGGAGACGGTTTATCTGTTGATGCAATTTGATGGGCTTTTGCCCATACACAGAGTGGTAAATGCTGAATATTCTCAGCCCCTGACTTCTCACACTCCACAAGAGTCTCAGTCTTTCCTAACCTCAGGTCAACTTCAAATTCTAGAGGAGCTCAAGTCACTGCCTGGCATTTGTAGGATGGTGAAACAGCTAAATCATGGTTCAGTTTTGTAGTCTTTGTGGTAAAACTTGTGCCTTGGTTACTGTCTCATCAATATTCATTCTACACAAAATTCCATCTGATTTTCCTGAGACAGGGACTACAGTTAAACCTATGAATAACCTTATGTTCTTACATGCCCAGGTTATACTATCAGAGCCTCCTGAAGTTTTAAGGCAGTTAAACCCCAATGGATAAATAAATATTTTTATCACCATTTTGCAGATGAGAAAATGCAGGAATGGTATGAAGGCTGATATCTTCAGAACATTTTAGATCACCAGTTAGGAATGACTGAAGCTAAAGCTTTAACGTTTTGGCTTAAAATTCTTTTCTGTAGTCCTCTACCAGCTCTCGTGCATGAAGTTTTTGTGAATTTCCTGGGATCATACCTTAAATTTCTCCTCTGATGGACAGTGTTTCATTTTGTATCACGAGAGAAACTGAATGAACATGAACATGATCCAGATTCAAACTACTACCCAAAATAAAATCTAATTTGGAACTTTCAGTATGCTGATTAATACCCACACTGTGTCGGTTGTGGTAGAAGTAGAGTAACAGTTCATTCTTCTTGTCCAGCACTTTTCTTGCCTGACAATGTTTACTTCTTAATGGATATCATGATAGGTACTGCTTGCTTGCTTTTGGTGAGCATATCATAATATGTTTTCTGGAATTAATTTATCCTCAGAATTTGAAAGTTGAATTGAAGGGAGATAGGCCTGGACTCTGTGTAAATGCTCAAACATACTGAAATTATGGTTTAATTGGAAAAAAAAATACAGTTTTACATATATATAGTCTCCTGGATGCCAGTTACTAAATGCAATAATCCCCTGAGCTCTGTCCCACTTCATCATGTGCTATTGTCTTTGTATGAAGGAAATACGGGAAACAGTCTTGTTAAAATACTATATTTCTGACTAAACCTAAAAGTAACTTTTCCCTCCCACTTTTTGACTACAATTAATTGTTCTGTTGCTTATGCTTTGTTAGGGCTGAAGCACGAATAGGATAGACATTAGCATTACTTAAACTTGGATTAGAGGGAATGCAAACCCTCAAATTTCATGGTTGTTAACAATGACAATTTTTGGTTTTTTGTTTGCCTTCTGATTATGGCTTTAAGAAGCATGCATTCCAATAGATACTGAGATGAATGTAAATGTTAATTATTATTGACATTTCAAGGCAATTTTATGTCCTTAAAGTTCAGCTATTTGTGTTTTCTTCTTTATAGAAATTACATCTGAATGGCCATGATTAATTATTCTAGTTTATATTCATCTTAGTCTGTTTTAGTGCCTCTTTTAAAACATGTAAGAATAAACTTGGTTTTTTCTGGTGTTTGTAAAATATACAGCTTACTGTCTTTTCATGTCAACTGAAAATCACATTCCAGTTTAAACAGTTATTTGAAATGCCTTACAGTACAGTCTGGTAAGATGTTGGTTGTCCTCAGGGTCAGTGACATTCTCTAGGGTGACCAAGGCCACAACAGTCACACTCAATGTTCAGGGTCAGGACCAAGAAACTGTTTTGTTTCCCAGTTGGATACATATCAACCTACCATCCTAATAAAATGGGGAAGTGGGGAGATACCCATCCACCTCTTACCTACTCCTCAAAGGTTTAGTCTGCATGACAAAACTGGGAACCCAGACCAACCTTGAGCATTTCCTTTTCAAGAAAGCAACAGGCAGAGTCATTGTGGAGATGTTTGGAAAAGGTGACTTGTTGGAACCCTGAGTTCAGAGAATTTCAGTCTTTCAGTGCTGACGCACACTGATGCTCAAAAGCACACTGCATTTGACCTGAGGCCTTGGAAAAAGCTTCCCAAATTATGTGATAGCACTGAGATTGTTGCTGTGTAAATAAAAAGGAAGTTTGTTATATTACTGGATGGAATATGTAGAGATGTAGAAAATTTACGTTTCTGGAATATAGTAATATACATGTAACAAGATGGAGGATTTTGGGTGTAGGTTAGTTCTTCTTCTTTCTTCTTCCTTCTTCACAAGTCTGGATGATCTGGTATTGGTTCAAAAAACCTGCAGTGCAGAACATGAATGATTACTTACTGAATTTTAAGTAAAAATAAATTAGTTGGCATTCCATAATGTGGTAGCTTGGGCTTTAAAAGACCTTGGAAGTTAGATTACTTACTGAATTTTAAGTAAAAATAAATTAGCTGGCATTCCATAATGTGGTAGCTTGGGCTTTAAAAGACCTTGGAAGTTAGAACTCTGGGGCCTTTTCCACCTTGTCAACTTAGAGGCACATTCTGTGCAGCTGTACTATAGATAAGAAAAAATAAACATCTGAGTCCGAAGAAAAACTCCGTATCTCCTGCATTTCAATCCAAACTCTGAGTAAAAGAACCAAGAGACAGACAAAGAAAAGGAACAGCAACAGAAAATTTAATAACTGGTGCCCTATGTGAGGACTCAGAGTTTGGACCTCCATGAAGAAATGAGGAAAAAGAAGAAAAAGCAGCTCAGAGCTGGAAAAGGAAAAGAAATGTTCCCCAGGGTAAAGGAGCACGGACATCCCTATAGGCTGGTGAAAGGAACCAGAACCAAAAGAAACTGCTGGACAGTCGCAGAACAGGGGAATGGAGGAGAACTTCTGGCAACAAAGTCAGATATGAATTATATGCTTCAGGGTTAATCCTTAGTTCATAATGGGAAATGTTATGTCAAAATCGCAGACAGACGCACTTAATAAGCTAGAATCTATGGTAAGAGAATACCCTATAGCTGTCCTGAAAGAACAATTAAGAGATTTCGTAAGATCTGAGACTATATAATGCAGCCACACTTGGAAATGGTCCTGCTGCTAAGCTTCTTCCCATTTGCAGAGTTGTATAGAAATTATAGCAAGATCCCCCACTCAAAATCGAATAGACCAGAAAAGCAAGCTAATACCAGAGTCTCAGAGCGATAAAAATCTTGCACAGCCTATGCGAATCAAACAGGAGGAGGAGGGGACCCCGCCTCCTTCTCAGATGGTGGGAGCTAAAACTCAAACGGACCAGAAGGGATTTGTCATAGATCGTGAGCCGGCCGAAATGCTAAATACAGATGCTGGCACGGCAGGCACGGCAGATTCAGAGGTTTCAAGCGAGGAAAGCGTGGGTTTGTCCCCAGCCGATCCGCAAACAGCAGCACAGACTTGCCTGGGGCGGGGAGAGTTGGCAGAACAGCAGAAGCAGAAGTGAAAGAGAAGCAGGATGCGATACCAGAATGGCAGTGTTGACCATGGAACCAAAAATAACAAGCTTCAGTTCCTTACTGCCCATCACTGCAGCATGGTGTCCCTCTCAGTTGCCTGCTTTTATGCAAAATCCTACAGAATCTCATGCTAAGTGAAGTGCCTTTAGATGCAATAACATTATTCATGGTTGGTTCAGTGAAAACAGATATATCAGTGATAACATGGCAAAACCCAACAACAAAAACATGGGAATCAGATATTAAGATAGTAGAAGGTTCTCTTCAAATTGTGGAATTGGCAGCAGTAGTTAGAACATTTCAATTATTTCAGAAACCCCTCAATCTAATAACAGATTCAGCCTATGTAGCTAATGTGGTCAAAAGAATAGAAGGACCACTCTTAAAAATGTTGATAATGACGATCTATATCATTATCTTACATGCATACAACAGATTACATAAAACAGAAAAAACAAATACTTATCTTTCACATCAGAGCACATTCTTCACTTCCAGGATTCTTGGTGGAAGGAAATAAAGAAGCAGACAAATTAACAATGCGCATTACAAACACCTTGCCAAACATTTTTGAACAGGTAAAATTGAGTCACGCATTTTTTCATCAAAATGCACAAGCACTTAGGCGAACATTTCACATTAGCAAAGATCAGGCAAAGGCAATCATAAGTGCTTGCCCAGATTGTCAGCTCGTGCAACCTCCTGTATCCACAGGAGTAATCAGTCCAAGAGGATTGCAGAGTCTGCAATTATGGCAAGCTGGTATCACAAAATACCCATCTTTCGGGAAACTGAAAAATATTCATGTATCAGTAGATACCTTTTCAAGTGCAGTTTTTGCCTCCTTGCACACAGGAGAAACAGCAAGACATGCATGTCAGCATTTTCTGCAAGCATTTGCATCAGTAGGTGTGGCTCAAGAAATAAAAACAGACAATGGTCCAGCTTACATAGCAAAAGAGCTACATAAATACTTAATGAATTGGGGTGTGCATCACTCCTTCAGTATTCCTCATTCTCCTACAGGGCAAGCAATCATTGAAAGAACACACCACGCTTTAAAATCCCTTTTGGATAAATAAAAAAGGAGGGAGGCAGAGGCTATGCCTCAAATGCACTAGAATAAAGCTCTATATGTTTTAAAATTTTTAAACAGCTCTTTTGCAGAACCAAATCTGCCAATAATCAGACATTTTCCCAACATTACACAAGCAAAGTTAGAGGAAAACCCTTTAGTTTTGATCAGAAATCCAGAGACAGGGAAAATTGAAGGCCCATTCCCACTAATAACCTGGGGCAAAGGGTACGCTTGTGTCTCTACAGGTGCTGGTCCAAAGTGGATTCCTTCAAAAAATGTGAAGCCCTCCAAACCACAGGAATACGCAGACGCCCCTGGAAGCAGAGAAGCAAGCAGTAACTAAAATGTGAAGCTGCAGGTCTCTCAATTAGGCAAGAAATGTCTGGACACTCTTAATTTAAAGGAAATTAAGAATCCATTAATCTGATTGAAACACCCTAGTATTCCCTTTAAACAGAGATGCAGATATGGTCCCATTCCTTTCACAAGCAGAACCTGAGGTCTTGTGGATCTGCTGATATTACAACGTAGAGGATGAGGCTCCTTTGGAAGCAAGAACAAGCTTTGGAACTGTAGCATGAAAAAAGTACAGTTTAGGTATGGTAAAGACATTTTCATTTGAAAACCAGTCATAGTTCAGGAAAAAACTCATGATGAACCTGAAATTTTGCCCACTTTATGTGTCGCTCCATAAAGTTTATGTGAGCATGAAGGCTGAGCCTGTCTAACATGATTTATTAAATGGAGGTTGAGAGCACTGAAGAAGATTAGAAAGAGCAGAATTCATGAGAATAATCAAACCTAGTGCTATTGAGTTTGGCTGTTTCTTCTAGGAACAATAAAGTTCTAATCTCAGGAATCCCTAAAACGCGTGCAGGAGCAGAAACGTTATGCTGGCTTCGACTTGCTGTTGCTTACACCTGGGTGCTAGCATTAAGGATGTTTTTTAAAAGTTAAAAAAGGCTTAAGCCAAGCCCTGGGCTGGCAAGGTACACAGAAGAGTGATGTATGAATCAGTCATAGTTATTGTGTAAGGAAGGGAACATGCTTCAGAGGCCAAAGGGCACTTTCTCCTTTTTTTCACTTCTTTCTTAAAGACAGGGCTCTGGAGTGAGGTTTACAAGGTGTTTAGTACAGCTGCTCTGTTGTGCTGCCTGCTAGAGTGTATTATATGCAAGTTTGCCATCCTTTTTTTTTATTTGAAAGCTAATAGAAGAATCCAGAGTAACCAACTGCGTGTCTTGTCCAGGTCTTGGTCTAATAGTTATGCAAACCTGTGAGAGTTTATTAATTCTCCAGTATGATTTGGCTTTCCTTTCTGAACAGGTTAGTTGTGCAGTTCCCCCAGTCTCCTGGTGCAGACATGGTTTATTGTTAGGGTCTCCTCCCCTGCCATGGAGCCCTGGGAGAGGGGCCCTGGGGGGGAGACACGGGGTTTCCCTGCCCCTGGTCAGCCTCATTCCCCATTGGTTGTTTGTGTTCCCCGGTGTGGGAAGGACCCTCGGGTCCCGTGACTGGGGGAGTTCCTGAGCAGAGCCCTGGCCATGCGGCTGGAGAAATAAACATCTCTGAAACATCTACCACGAATCTGTCCATATATATTTCGTTTCCACGGGACTCCTGGTTTGATATATGCTTGTTACAGTAATCCCTGCTGTAACAGTTTATAATGTTTCTGCACTGCAAGAACTGTAACAGCAACACTGCTAGAAATAGCCCATTCTGAATGTGCTGTGGCCTTAGCATGGATAAATGGACTTAGGCGGAGATGAAAAACGTGAGAAAATAGGAAAAGCACTAATCCTTTCCCAAAGGATATTTATGTGTTTTCAGTATTCTAGGTTAAGGAAGACAGTAAACAGAGAGTATCTGAGCAGGACTCAGTGAGAGGCTATAAAGCAAATATATTCTCTGAAATGAGATACAAAGTCCCTAAGGATAAAATGCCAGCTTCCTCCCCATGGGTGGAATGGCCATTAAATTTTTGCTGTACCCAAAAATGAATGATACTCTTGATATGCAAGGCATAAAATCCATACTTGGATTAGACAATCCCACCCTGAGCCCGCTTCAAATGGATTTGTAGAAAAGGACACGTAAGAGAAGGATTGAATGGTCCATCTCACTCTTCTATAAGCAGCCAGCATGGACACTGTGGAAGGGCACTGAAGTACAGTGGATCAATTGCTGTCTGTCCTATGCCATTTTAGTTTGGAGAGTAATCTGTACAACAAGCAGTAAAGCTAAAAATGCAGCTGCATAAATGTTTCTCATTTGCCTAGAATTGTGTGCTACTCCTCAGAATCCTTTGGAAGCAGGTGGCTGCTGGACCCCCAGGACAGGGCTGGCAGACTTGGAACCAACAGGCGAAAGGCAGCAGCTCCCAGTTTCTTATAAAGGCCATCTTGGCTGCTGTCAGTATTGCTTCAGCTGGGACTTTCTGGAGCCTGCTTCTATAAATATACAACAATTCAATTGTGTAATTGCCATTACCAATGTGAATTCAATTTGTCTATATTTTTATACCATAGCATTAGGTCTTAGAATCTTGAACTGGTATAGATTCTTTTAATGAATACCGATCTCTCCAGATCTTGAGAGGCAGAAATGAAGTCATCAGAAGCAGATGGGGTATGGAATAAAGTGAAAAATAGAATTAATTTTTAGTAAACTTGTTTTGCTTTTAATCCAATGTTGTTTATGCTGAATAATTTCCTCTAATCACCTGATCCACAAAAATTAAATTAGAATTCTGATTCCAAGATCTTTTGAGTCAGACTATTTTTATTTGTTAAAAGTATTAGGGTGTTTTAACTGAAAAAAGACTGCCATTTGGGTTAGAATAGGATCTGATAGGAAAATCTACCCCTGAAATGCAAGAATCATTGAAAAAATTGGAAAGGGAGCCTAATCTTGCTCAGTCTTTCTCTCAGCAAGAGAGTCTGATTAGGAAGGTATGGTCCAGAATGATTTTGTGGTGGTCACTTTGAGCTAGAGGGACACTGCTGCCTGATTTTGGTGAGCAGCGGTTGGAATCCCAATATCAAAACATTTTAAGCACAGGCTTTAAAGCTTCCCACTCACTTGATGCAAAGTGTTCTGCAAAATACCTTGGGCCACAGGGCTGCCTTAAGTACTATTTTTAATAGTTGTTAGTAGCTTTTATAAGGCCTCTCTCACATTTCGTTTAATTCATACAGATCTGTTGTTGCCTGCCCTGTTGACAGCTTTGCATGTGTGCTTCCCTGGCAGGGACAGCACAGGAAATACTGTTCTTGCACTTAACTGTGCACACAGGAATAACTCCATGGCACGTCTTCAAATGTGTGCACAAAGGGAGGATCTGTAAGAAAAAAGGCAGTGTGCATCTGCACAGCATTGTATTCCATGGATTCTGCCGCAGGCAAATTCCCTGTGAAAGACATTTGCTGGTATAAACTCACGTGAGGAAGGGGAACAGAAGGGAAGTGTAAGGCTCAGACCTGTTATTATGTGTGAGTTGTTCAGAGCAATCAATGAGGGATATTCTGGACTCCAGGGCTTGCAGCACATCAGCTCTGCAGATGTCTTGGGGGCTGTGTGAGGAAAGGAGTCTTCCCGACTGTATTTCTTATCACCACCTCGCCAGGCTGCTTGGATGCTTCAGCATTTGCCTGTGAGTAAGCTCTTCTGCAGACAAAAGTACCTGAAAGAATAGAGAATTCTACCTTAGAGTTCTGTACAAGGCTGACTCCTCTTCTGATGGATTTGTGTGGCAGACTGACCTAGTTTTGTAAGCACAAATCCAGACTTGTATTCAGTACAGTTAATCCCCATTCCTTCTTTTCAGATGGACTTAGCAAAGTTCATAACTATTCTCAGATCTGTGCAGGATCATGTCCTTAGTCACTGCGCCGTGTTGATACTGGCATTGTTTCAAACATTATGAATACCTGAATAAACAACCCTGAAAGACATACGTGTAGATATATATATATGTTCAAGATTAGATTTATTAGTTTGGCCTTTGGCCAATTGCCTAAGTACAGTTGCTGTCTTAAATAAAGATCAATCTCTGATAGTCAGTAGCTTTAGGCAAAACTTTTCCTTTTAGATCTTAGAGCAGGCATGGTTCTTTGGGTCATCATATTCACTTGATTGAATAACTACCGATTTTAATAGGACTGATGGTAAGAGGAGGACTTTTTAGGATCGGGATATTAAATAGACTTAGTTAAGTGGCACATTCTGTGCACTGGTAAAAAATTTTAAAAAGTTCTTCAGATTGAGAGGGTAGAAGGGTAATTCACCCCAAATTGAAGCCTCAGGATTGAGAATGAATAAAAATAATGCCTTCCTCTAGCTAGGAATTGATTACTTTTTCTTTCCCCCAGCCTCCTTCATAACAGTGAGCCAGATCTCCTGGTTTTGGCTTTGGTTCTTCAGTGTCCTGAAGCTTTTGATGGTTTTCAGCTGAGTGCTGCAGCAGCACTCAGCAGAAGCGTGACCCCACGCGAAACTGCCTTGCTTTGACTGCACTGTGGGATGCATTTTGAGCACATTAGAATGCTTTCTTTCCCTAATTGTCCTTAGATGGGGAAGGAAGTAATGTGATGCTGCCTCCTCTCTCCTTTTCAGAACCTGAGAAAGCTGTTTCCATGCATCATTATCCCACAGTGCTGCTTCCAGCACCCCTCAGATGTAGCACGTTATGTTTTTCAGAGCTGATGTTGATCACCATGATCTGTGCAGCTCAGCCTCATTGCAGCTATAATTAAGCACTTCTGTTATAAACCAAATACTCTGAAAATCATTTTCTTCATTAACTGCACCTGCCAAGGGAGAGCTCCTGCAACCTTTAATGATGCAGGTAATCCTATTACTGCCAACACAAATAGTCCATTACAGAAAGGCTGCAGACTCACAACTAGAACTTGCTGAAGCATTTTCCAGGAAGCTTTTGTCCCCACCCCTCCACATCAAGATTTGAATATTTTGTAGAAAAACATTGTCCTTTTGGACCAAGTTTAGACAGTCTCTGGAGCAGAAGAGTGACTAGTGCTCAGAATGGCCAGCAGCACAGATTTGAGGCATTCTCACAGGGATGTGGAGATGGAGATTCATATGTTTACTTCAGAAAAAGAAACCCTATCTAGGGCAAATACTGTAAGCACGGGGATATTTCCAATTCTGAGAAAGTCTGTTCACCTTTCCACTCCCCAAGCCCCCAGCATATCAGTTTCATACTACCACAGAGCAAAATATCAAGGTCTTTTTATAGAAGGAATTCTGGTTTCCAGTAAGATCAAAATATACCTTTGTTCTGATCTCTGTACGATCTTTCCCAGGTGACAAGATGTGGGTAGGTGCTTACAAGGCCACAGTGATGGGGACTGCTTTTTGCAAAACCTGGGAAAATGACATCAGATTTGTTATACACTCACAAAGTCTGGATCCTGGTCATGTTGGGAAAGTAAATGGAGACTCTGATTTTCATTTCTACACTTTAATTCTATGTTCCTTTGTATCTGTTAGGATTGCTGCTATTAGAGCTGATTTGGATTCTAAACAGTGTTAGATATTTATTTTTGTAAAGCTGTGCCATTCATCTTTAATATAATAATCTAATTTACTCTATTAATGCCAGCTGTTCCATTTGGCACAGGTCACCCAGAGTGTTTGGAACACTCTTCTTATTTTTCCTTGAAATAATTCTAAAAATCCATAGAAGTCAAAGCACCCACCTCCACTGCCAGGGAATGTTTATTTTTATCCATGTTCCTAAACACTTCCTTAGTTTGGCAGAAGAAAAGTCTACCTCTCTGGGAGGTAGACGTCCATTTTTTCTGGGAATTATTTAGTCATTTGGTTTTTTCCAGAATTGTCCGTGGCCTTCCCAGGTGACCTCGGGGAGCGGCCACTTGGATATTTCAGAGCAAACAGTTGCTGCCTTGAAGAGGATGCTTTTTAACTGTTTGGTGCCTGCTGCTTCTCCGCTCTCTTGTATCTGAAATCTAGGACAGGCTTTTACTTCTGAGGTAAGAGTGGGAAATGTTTTGCGTTTCCATTCTCTGGCAAACTTGACTTAACCAGCCCTTCACTCCACCCCTGGTCTCACAGAAAGGCAGTCCAAGATTTGGAATTGCATAGAGGTTTGTACAAGTTAGGGCTAGTCCACTCTGAGACAGCAGAAAAACCAAAAAGTGAACAGGAGTGACGACCTCAGCAAACAGAACAGCTGAAACACAATGTGGAACTACCGTGATTTTTCTTGAGCTGTGGTTTTACATGTTTTTTAAGCCATGGATAACAACATAAGTCGTGTCCCTCCAACCCAAATTTCAATTACATCTCCTTAATCCACAGGAGAGTGCATTGTTTCATCTGCTTTCCAAAACATTCAACTAGAAAACTAAGATAAAGGGTGACATTTTAAAATTTAAATTTTAATAGACAGCTGTACTTTAAATAATGAAAGAGCTTTTCCCTAGCTGAGGAATTTCCAGAATGTAGATTAGGGGCAGGCCTCTGGCACCTCTATTCTGACTGATTCCCATTCTGCTGTAAAGCAGAGATCCTGATCACAGAAAAATCTATTTTCCTCCTGTATAACTGTAATGAGTTTATTAAAAATACACAATAGTGTAAGACACTTTTGACTAGGCACATTACCAAAGGTGATAACATAATTAAGCCATGGCTTGTTAGAGGTTGAGACAGTAGCTAAAGGGAAAAGAGTTTCATTTCTCCATCTGGATCACAGAGTGAATTTGAAATCCTGCTGCTGTTTCTGCTGAATCTAAATAACGCTTCTCCTGGAGAATCCAATGCCCTGCAGGTGTGCCCCTAATGTGTAAGTGGTTAGCAGTGCTCCAGCAGGATCACCTGAGGTATCTCACGAGAGCTCTCTCAAGTAACACAGTTCTAGCTCACACCACATCTTATCGAACATTTTCTAAATGATCAAACTTCCACAAAAGGTTGAACAGGGAGTTCATGGTCTGTAAAGATCCTGTTTGAACAGCAGTGCTTCACGAGTTCAGGTCCAATCCCCACAAAGATTAACTTGAAATCAGTCTGTAGTTCTAGGAAAACTTAGCAGATCTTGTACTCTAAATTAGTAATCAACTAATGTTGCTACTTTGAATGTACAAAACATTCTCAAGAGATTAAAAACCTCTCTTGTTCAGTTGTGGACATTAACAGCTGTCTTATCTCTGGTGCCCTTCTGTGAGCAGATCCCCAGCCAGAGGTTCATGCTAATTAGGAAAGGGTATTGTGTGTGTGTGTATTAGTTTCAACTTTGTGTTTAAACCCCCTAGATTTCTTAATGTTGATGTCAAAAAAAGGCTTTCTTTTAGCCTAACCTCTTGAAACTACTTATCCTAATATTTATCCTCATGTTATATTGCAGACAATCCCATTCCGTTAGCAAGTAATTAATGTGAAGCCATGTCACCAAACCCTGAGGCCCGTCACTGTTGCAACTGAGTGTTAATTTAAAGCATGTTTTACTCCTCAAATTATCTCTTTTGAAGAGAGTCTCTCTGCCACAGTTGTGTATTGCTTTGTTTTCAAAGTAATCATCTACAGTCCAGATTTCCTTTGGGAGGGAAAAACAAACAAACAAAAATGAAAAGCCAAAATAAAGAGTTGGAGCCAAACCCTTTCAAATTAATGAATTAAAGACTTCAGACTTTTGTATTGTTAGCCGATGTTGAAGCATTAAACTGCCTCCCATAGTTTCCTTTCCTCTTTTGTTAGTTAAAGCCTCTTTTTTCTTTTTTATGATCAGTTTTTACAAGTCTGATTTTTTCATCTTCATCAGAAATAATATGTTAAAGTTATTAAGCCAGCAAGGGTTGAATAGATTTTTGGGTTTTTTTCACCTCCCAGCCCGATATCAAAAAAAGGCACTGAGCATGAGATCATGGCCTTTTAAGGCAAGAGTAATCTTTTTTCCAGTTCTAACAAATTTCAGACACTTTTGAACAGAAGAGATCACGTTTCTGTGCTGTAGGTAGATGGCTCCAGCATTATTCATATGATTCTTTGTATATGTCTGTAGCAGCCCTTTAACAAGAGCAGTGAGCCAGCTCTGAAATACAATAGCACTCAGGGCCACCCTTTTATGTTTGTTTACTCATTTTTACGAGCCTTCCCCAGTTATTTGATTCACAGAGCTGAAGCATGCCAGAAGACAGCTCAAGAAATTCATCGGCCTTTTTTTCAGAGAGTCCTGCTCTGCTGACCTCTCTGTACCAGGATACTGGGGCTTTCTCATGGAACTCAAAACTTCTATTTTTTTACCACACAGCTGGTTAACAACTTATCTGGTCTGCTGTCTATAGCAGTCTATCTCTTGATTTTTAGTACATCTTCCCTGGCATGGAGTCTCCACTGCTGAAGGTCTGTTCCAGAGCAAGATAAGTCTGTAAACAACAGCTAGATGGAAGAAATTTAATTAATCACTTAAAGATTTTGCCAGTGAAGGTCACATGGGGGCCAGTGGGTATCAAAGCTAATTTTGCTGCTCATATAAAAAAGATTTTACAGGAGATAAATTAACCATTGGACCATTTTTTCTGTTACTTTATTTCATTGTGGTAGTGATTTTGAAGAGCCAAATAGAAATAAAAATTGTAAACCATAATAATTTTAAATCAGCTGTAATCTTATTCCAGCAATGATCTATATAAAGTTTTCTCACTTTCATTATGGAAAATAGACAGGTGCAACATGATCTAGCTGAAATAACCTTAGATTTGAGCCCACTTGTATAGAGCTTCAGTTAGAAATTGATGTATAAATCACTACTCTCTGTGACCATGTGCCCAGTAAACTGAGGGCTGACTCAGTCTTTTGAGTATTTAAAAACTAAGCCAAAAGGTGTTTGGGTCTAGAACCTTCCTTTTATTCCTGTGTGTATAGTTGCATGAATAAAGGAATTGAATCATCCAGGTGCTACTGTACTAGAAGTAATTAATACTTAGAGGGTAAGTATGGTTTTTCCTCCCATAAATTGATTTAATTTTCCTCTCCTGATTGCCTGGAGTGGCTTACTTCAGCAACCTTGCAGAATTTTCTATGGTTTTGATTTATTGTACAGCATCCTTCTACACTTTTAATCCTTACGGCTTTCACGCATATGGAATTAGTTACAGATTTAATACCCCATTGATATCAGTGCAAATATTTAATTTCTGACATCTTTAAAAGAAAGGAGATCAGAGTTTCAGGTATTTTCCTACTTCTAATTCTCATTTAGATGTATTTTCTACTGCAAAGGTAACTTTTGAACTTAAAATATGACCGATATCTGAAATGCAGCTGATGGTAAATACGTGTATTATAAACATACTGAATGTCTCTACAAATCAGGGATAGAAGTTTTACACTCATTTGCAAGACCCTAAAATGTGCCTGATTGCTTACTGCCAGTTTTTTTTTTTCTTCTTTTGAGGACCTCTAAATCCAGTCCTGCTGTAGCAATGGCCTAATGGTTTATCTGCCAATGATGGTGGCCTCTTCTAGAGCAGATACACTTTTTATGATTTCATATATACATATGTACAAATATATGAAATACTTTTAAAGGAAAGGGATGACAGGTTTGGAAAGCGAGTCCCTGGAGAGTTTTACATATCATGATTTCTGAGGGACTGAATAAAAGGAGAAGGGTTTCCTTCTTAGCCATGTAGAAAATGGTTTATATTCATCACATTGAGCAAGTAAAAGAACTAGATTTTTGCTCCTTATCTGTATGTCTTTTGGGGATTTTTGTAAAGAACTTATCTGGTAGTTCCTGTCAATTTTTCCCTTGAAAAGTCATTTTTATTGAGGAGAGAGGGTTGTGTGTTTGATCCATAGCTATATCAAAGAAAATTCATGAGAAAAGTGTTTCAAACATTTTTTGAAGTTTTTTGGGTTACTCTTTTCTTTAGGATAATAGTATTTGTAATAGCATGTGACTTCATAAACAAAACTAATTTTATTTTTATGGGGTTTTGTTTTTTTTTTTTTTTAATTGCTCTCTTCTGAAATGAAAATCAGTTTTTGACCAAATATTTACTGTCCAGAGAAAATGGTCATGGCTCCTCCACATTTAGATTGGAGTAGTACACACAGGGCAGCATTCTCTAGTAAACTGTGTGGATATTCAAAATAGCTTCTATGGAGCGAGCTGCTAAAATGTAGCCAACCTCTTGAGGGCTTGCACTGTTTTCTTGGAGGAACACTCACAGGTTTTGGCTAATATTGACAAGTTTGAAATAAGTAGATATAGATTCTGATGGCATGTAATATAAAGGACATAATTATTAACGTTAAAACTTTGTGTTAGTAGAATAATAAATACTGTGGAAATTACGGCTGACAGCTACTTCTTTATCAATGAGGTTCAGAGAAATTTTATTTAGGCAGGCACCAAGATAGATGTGGGCAGGAGTCCCCCTAAGCTTCCATCCTTGTCAAATACAGTCTAGCACTGAAATTGTATAATACATGCAAAAGTTCTTCTGCCTATATTCATTTAAATATTTCAGAAAACATCATCACTTCTGCATTGATTTCTCTCTAAAATTTTCTTTAATCAAGAAGATTGTCTACCAGTTTCACTATTAAAACAGGGCTGTCCACAATATTATTTACCATGCTTTCACCCTTGGCTTGTGTCTCTGAATTTCAAGGAGGAAAGCAGTCCTCACTGTCCTAACAGTTCTGATTCAGTTCCTGGTGTAAGAGATAACTAAATATACGGTGGGAATTTGAAGGATGTCAAATTAATAATTCCTCTCAGTATACAAGGCCAATTTTTCATGTAAATATGCAGTGATCCTAGATTTCATGGAGACTTTGATGAAATACCCTCAGAGCTGCTACTCCAAGGGTTCAAACTCAGTATGGAGAATAGATTATTCAATCAAAGAAATTGAAAAAGGCTAATTTGATGCCTATCTTTGAAATGTGAAAAGGGAGAAAATTCATGGGAATTTTAGAGTGTTCAGCTTAATTGCCAGTTCTTGAAACACACCAAAACTAATTACCAAACAGAATGTTATGTCAAAATTAGATTGGATTTAAGATTGCCAAATCGTTTCTGCAGGTATCATACCTTGTATATAAGAAAGAAAAAGGTGTAATTTATCTTGTAATTGGTTAATTCTGGTCTCTTGTGATGCTCTCTGAAAAAAAACAGAGAACCAGCATCCTGACAGGTATAGAATCAAAGCAAAACTGGCTAAATAACTATTTTCTATATGGCAATTATTGGTGCTTAATTGTCACAGTACTAATGGGGTTTTCATCACATTTTGTCTTATTTTCGGGATCCATTTATTTTTATTGTTAATTTTTTCATTGAAAATTGAGTATTGACTTATGAAATTGGTAGATTAGTTGATACTTTGGGAAAAAGCACTCCAGTTATCCAAGGCGTACTTTGAAGATCCTGGTAAGTTTCTGTGTGATCTCAATAAAAATGAGACAACTATGGGAAGGCAGTGACAGAAATGCAGTGTGTCCTGCTCTGTGAAATATGGTAAGGACTAACATGGCCTATAGAAATCTCTGTACTTCTGTGTCCCTGGGTCCTCATATTCAGCCTGGCTGACAAACTGAGAGATGAGATCTTTGGAGTCATCTGGAAATGGCTGAAATGTCCTGTTTGCTCCAAAGTCCTGATGTAGGCAGAAGCAGTGAGCAATGACCAGGCCATATTTTCCTTGTGGAGAAGGGCACATGCTTCTAAATAAAGGTGGAAAAATCTCTGCTTATATGCTGAAAAACACTGTGTGTTTTGTACAATGCAGTTTTGCACTGAGCTCTAGTTTGTTTTGGTTTTGGTTTGGAATGTAGGTTGTTCTCCCTTGTTAGTTCCCAGATAGCCCACAGGCAGTAAAATTAGAAGTGTCCAACAAGCAAGAAAGCATACTGTAATTAAAAGCTGTTCCCTCTCCCTTTCCTCTACAGATCTCAGTAAGAAAAATGTTAAGAATAAACTCTTAAACAAAACTGATTTTTCATGAGGTTTTCCATCTCTAAAGGTACAAAAATCTTAATTTGCCATTGACAGTCATAGTAGAAGCAGCTGGTCCTAATTGAAGAAAATCTCTCCTGATATTTTCTTCTCAAAGTCAGACAAAACCAAATGCTGAATCTGCCCACCTCTGAAACTTCATAGGTTTAGGGCTGAATCAGGCTGCCAACTTCGCATCTGGTCCATATGAATATAAGAAACCAAGCAAAAAGAAAGAAAAATCAAAGCAGTTTTAGAAGTAATGTGTACATTAAACCTCATTTCATTCATACTCTTTGAAGGTTATGCATTCCTCCCTATTCCAAGAGCCTAAGATTGTGCAGCTTGCTCTCTGAGAAGTTGCTGTGAGCACTCTTAATCTTCAGGCTTTGGGGGCAGGTAATTTTGCCATGACAGGTAAATGTCTGTGGATCATATCCTTCAAGGGGCTGTCCTGATGGAATGCTTTTGAGGCCTCTGTATGATTTGATGGGTTTGTATTATCTTGGCATCTGCTGGTGCCTGCAGCTGTGGAGGTGCCTGTGGGTCCTGCATCCCAGGTCCCTGGCAGCAAAGTGGCAGCAGAGTCTGGTCAATGTTTGCTAAACGCACACTTGATTAAGGTGAGCTGGATTTCCATAGGCTGAATATGATCCTGCTTTACTCTGCTGATGCCATGATGATTTTTTTGGCTTTTCTTTTATACATTTTTACTGCTTCTGTATTCTTAGTGCTTTTTGCCTACATTCTTGGACTTGTTTGTTAAGCTAGGAGACCAAACATTTTAGAAGCTTCATAGTTAGGGATCAATGTGCCCCAGACCCCAAGGTCCTCTCCAGAACACACTTTTTAAACTAAGATAGAACCATCCAGGGGAGGGTTCCTTGGGGAGGGGGGCTCATTTGAGCCTCTCATTGGGGAATTTTTAATAGATATGCTAATTAGTAAGACCTATAATGTTATACCCGATCTTTTGGGGGGATGCATTGCAGTGGGCATTGAGGTGCATTCGACCTGAACGTAGTGCACCTAAAGGTGCTTAAAATAAATACCAAGGTAAAACCCCTTTTTCCCTTCTAACCGTGTTTGACTCTTGATTTTAAGACAGGAAAAGGCATCATGCCTGTGCTTGGTGCACACCGAGCACAGCAGAACCCAGCTAGGGGGAAATACAGGCTATGAGAAGGATGGGAGGGGGGGAGACAGGCTGTAATAAATCCCTGACTACCATTTCTACAAGTCCTTGCTTGCAGATGCAGTAAAATTGAAGTGCTCATCCATAAATGAGCAACTAGAAGCAAAACCAACATAAACATTCCTGCACAACTAATCAATAAACTCGTATGTCTTCATTAGCAAGGTAGCATTTTGTGTTATTGATATTAAAGATCTACTTTCTGTGTTGGGTCTCACTGCAATTGTTATTGATGAATAAAACTCCCGTGGGCTGAAATTGTTGTCTTTTAAAAACTATAATCTTGATTGGATGGCTTTATTTTCCTTGCATTGCTTCTCACCACATCTCCTATTAAGCCAATAGTGTTGAGAATGTATCAGTTCACAAGTCTCAGTTGTGACTCACACTGGACTCTGCCTGGATGAGACAGTAGCAGAATGCTGAAGCTATATTGGGATATGTGTTTCACTTAGGGCTATTTAAAGAATGGATTTTGATTTGTGTCATTCCTACTTTAAATATTACTTGTTCAATAACATGTTCAGTAGTAATTAGATAATTTAATGTCTACTGACAGGTCTTTTGTGACTGAGACCCAATTTTAGCTCTGCATACCAAGGAGCTTGCCAAGGAAAAGTAACCCTTTTACTTACTAAGGAAGGATAATGGGTAACTTCTGGAATTAAGTGAAAAATTGAATCCAGCTTCCTGTGTGCACTTTAGGTCCCACACTGGGATTACAGAGCTAGCTCTGAACTGCTTGGCTGCTGACAATAAAGATTTTATGTGTGTCATGTTGAATTTTCAAAAAAAGTTCTTGAATCAAAAGGTCAGTTTTACACTGAGTCCGGCTATTTGTTTAGGAATTTAAGTGCTTTGCACTGGCTTGTCTTCTCTGTACCACTCAAGTTTAACTCGTCATTTTGGAGCAAAAATTGATAATATTCCAGTTTAAGGAAAGGAGAGAAAGAAAATAAGGTCATATGCAAACAGAATTTCAAAGTGTTAGCTTACTTTCCATCATGAAGAATTTACCCACTGAAGAGCTCTTATTGGCCAAGTTCTTTCTTGCCAATGACTTCAATACAAGAGAAATTTTATAAACACAGGAATAATTTCATTTAGTTGTATTACTATGTATTAATATCTATCCATACACCTATGTATATTTGATCGATGCAGAGTTGGTATCCTTAGCAATGAAGGTCCTTCTGCCCTTGGAATGAGACAGCAAATGAAAATAAATACGCTTTTTCATGTATTCAACATTTTAAAATATTTATAGGCTGTCTTCTGTGGCACATAACCTATTACAGTATAGGTCATCTTCTCTGTGGAGTGTTTCATCCTGAGAACTGCTTGACTGTGCCATGTAATCACTGGGAGCAGACATGTGAGGCCCCTGCTAAAGGGAAATGCCATCATTTCTAATCTGTGCGTATAAATGGATCATGCAAGTCTTAAGACCTGTGTGAATATCCACTTCAAAAAGTTTTAAAAGTCTGTATTAAAAGCTTCTTCATTTTAACACGGCATTCTCCCTCAGAGACTTTCTGCAATGGTTCATTAATCAAGAAAAGCTTCATTAATCAAGATATAGTCTGAATTTTAGAAAACATATTTAAATTAAATACTCAGTCCTGACAGAATGTATTTTCTAATGTATTTAGCTAGAACCGTGTGAAACTCTCAGTCAAGAAGTCATCTGATCTTCATTCAGCCTTCTAACAGGATGTCTAACTTTGATTTTTATGTTCTTTTGGTGTGAGACAGATTTAAAATGTTTTTATTTGTAAATGATTTTTTTTTTTTTAATATAAAACTCCCGTGTGTACTGATTGGAGAATTTTTTCTTTGAAATTCTGCTGTCTGAATTCCACAAGAAAATAACCAGGAAGCCCTGTGATGTGATATTGTAACCAGACTCTCACTTAACTACTCATTTGTCTTTTAACTTGGTCGTGGGAATAGTAATTTACTAACCTAATTCAATGCATTTGTTGCCTTTAGAGATCAATGCTGCTCCAAGCAAAGTCAATAACAAAACTTAATTGATTTTCCTGGGACCAGGTCAGCCCCTTTACACAAGTGAGACCTTATAGCATCATAATTTTTCTGGACAATTGCTGAAATATTAACCTATGTTTTTGTCCTAGCACAGACCCTGATACCCTGTGTAAAAGGAAGTTCAGAAGGCAGCTGACTTCTCCAAAGAGCTGTGGCAGGTCAAAAACACAGCCAGGATTTCCAATCTACTGAACCACAGAGCATAGGGGGGCTCCACTCTGAACATGTGGCATGAAGAGGTAGATTATCAATATGTTATTAATATACTTGATAATTATTCCTTTCCACTACTTAAATGACTATTTTTTCTTTCCCAGGCATAGATAAAGACTCAAGTTTTTGGAAGAAATCAAATCTGTTATAAACCAAGTATTTTTGGGAGGCAGTGTAATTTAGTACAAGAACCACCACCCTTTTTGCCAAGAAGTAGGAATTATTGTACTGTCTGTGTTGTTGAACGCACTGTACATCCAGGGTCTTGCTGGACTCAATATGATAAAGAAATGAGGGTTTGTTTAAGGTATCTGTGCCATGACCTCCTGGTATTCAGCTCTAGATCAGTGGTAGGATTTGATAATAGCAACAACTGTTCTAAACCACATCTGTTTTGTCCCTAAAAGCATTTGGGAGCCTTTAATCTTTAGACAGAAGGTCATAGGTAGAGATGCACAGGAGTCAGTAAGGAAACTGCTGAAGGATGCTAGGAAAAATTCAAACAGATGAAGGTACATGGCAGATAGCTTAAGGTAACAGGAGATACCTGTTATCCCAACGTACAGCACCAAAGATGAAAAGAACTACCAGTAAAACATATTTTCAGATGGTCTCTACCTCTGAGATTGAGGGGAAAATCTGAATGTAGTAATTAAAAACTTTAAACAAAGAATATGCAAAATACAGAGAAATGCAAGTCTGGGAGCTGAGTCAATGGGAATGTAGACAGAATGAGATTTGTCTACTGCCTGGCAGCTTTTCTCTGAACTGCCTCAGCTCTGTTTAGGTGTCTGGGAAATGATTCCTAAGAAATTTTGAGGCTTCAGATCAGGGTCTTACAGAATGAGCAGCAAAACACAACCTCTGCATCTACAAACAAGCCTAGGTTTGATAAGCTATAAAAGCACTGTAGCCCCCAAAGGTCTCTTATGTTGTTTCAGTTTAATCAGGCTATTAAAGGAAGACAAACCTGTTCTTGACATTTTTGAATATGCAGTGTACTGTGTTTTTTTGTGTGAAGCAAGTTCATATCTTCACCCTGTCTTCATCAGTTTTTTGTGTGTGAAGGTAAACTGTTTGAAATTATGCTTTGTTTTATACAAATCAGTTGAGCCCAGTAAAATATTTCTCCTACATACTATTCTAAATACAAAGGCCTTGCTGAAGTACAGCTGAATATTTTGAGAACTAATTTATTAAGAGCAGAACCAGTAATTTTTTTACTGGGGAATCCTACAGCTTTATCACATTGTTCTATGTTAAAGTAATGATGCATCAAGTTCCCCATTAGTTAGTGAGGAAGAAACCCTCAGGGCAATTGAAATAAAACAACTTAATGTATAGAGTACCTGGCAAAAAATTACAAGGCTAGACAAGAAGAATGTGGCTACGCTGGAGGTCTGTAACCACAGTCTCCAGGAGCCCGGAGCCCTGGCCATACCACAGCAGTTCTTTTGGACACTTCTTCCTTGCTGCGGAAAAAGGATTTGTAAATTTATATTTGAAAACCTCTGCACAAGACAGCTTTGTCAATGTATTTCAGCATGGGATATTGAAATAAATCATGAAATTCTCAATTAAACTTTGATGTGCAAACCCCTTGTTTCATAATAATTAAAAAAAGAAGTTGTTTATTAAGCAGGTTGCTTGGGAATAAATAAATAAATAAATGTCAGGAGGTATTCTGGAAAGATTTCTCTACATTGAAACCGGCAGATTTTACAAAACTAGTTATGTACCTGAACATCAAAGTTTGTTCAAAAAAAATTTTTGTAAAGACCTTTAATAGGTCTTTCTGTTGGTTTATATTTGCTCCCCTAAGTAATGGAGGTAAGTTTTCACAAGCCAGATTTTCACTGTAACGATTAAACTTATTTTTTTGTTGCTGAAAATAAATAGATTGCTTTATGTGTGAATCAGAGAACAAGTTCCAGTGAAATTATATAATATCTTTTTCTCAGGTTTTATGCCTAAAACATAATTAGAAAATGTGTCTGCTAATTATGGATTATAATAAATGGAATATTGCTGGAATTTACTTGTGAAATTTCAAATTTGTCAGATTTTTAAAGAGCAAATTTGTGCTGCTAATTGATTATATGAGTTATTTTACTTGTGTCAGTGGGCAAGAGAGAGAAATGGGACATTATATGGAGAAACATAGCACAAGAATACAGATATTTTCTACACTGAAATCATAGAGCAACACATAGAACATAAATAAAAGGAATGAAAGAAAGAGTAAGTTTGAGTACGCTGATGCTTTACATCCTATACAGGTCAAAACTGGGCTCAGGTCTTTTCTGTGAGGTTCCCAAAAATTATGATACTTTGCATGAGGTGGCATTACTGGTGATTTATCTTTTCATTAACACACAGATACCTAGCAGGGTGTGTTTGTCTCCCACATACCCTGCTGGGTATCTGTGTGTTATTCTTCATTGCAATTAAAGTTATGTTTGTAGAGCTGGTATTTCTAGAACTATATATGTTTTATCTATATATAGTATAGAACTAGCAGATAAGTGCAAAAAACCTGAAGGTTCAATTATTTTTGCTTGCCTTATTCCTTTAACTTCTGAAGACAGAGAAGCTGACTGACTATTGCAAATTACTCAGGAGTGGTAGATTGAAGTGGCAATTACTCTTACACCCTTGACTGGAATTCTCACTCCTGCTCCTTTACGGCAACTTCTTCATGTGTTTCTTTCATTGTTAATTCACAGCATGAAAATTCACATCGAGAAATGTTCTACTGCAGTTTTGGAAGTGCAACATTTCTGTGCTGATACATCAGTTATTTTAATGTTCCTTATTTAATTAAATTATTATTATCAATATTGCTTTCTGTCTGAGGCAACATTAGAGCCTCTATTAACGTACACATTAATATGCATGCCTGAAATATGCTGTCAGATGTTGCCTAACGTTATTTACTTCTTAAATCCTAGGGATTGAAGTTCAGGCAATAGTTCTGTCTTAGCAGCAAGCTACAAACTTCTGTCAAGAGTAGTAGAACCTACCTGGGATGATATTCTCCTTCATGGGGTCTGGGGTTGAAATTAAAAATACCACTAAAATCAGAAGGAGCAACAATGTGTAGGTGACAGTATGTTTCAATTCTGCTGTTCTCTCAATGAGATCCTTAATGCCAGTAATGAATTATATGGAGAAAAGTGCGGATCAGAAAGTCTCTAAATTCAGGTGTTTGTATGATTGCTGTTATTTCACCAGGATCTGTGGTTTAAATACCAGAACAGTAGCAGATGTCATAGCATCTTTAAATTTTACAACTTTGTTTATAATTCCACTCTGTTAAAGTTTTAATGCTTTGAAGTGCATCATACAAGTGCACGTGGCATAACTATTGCTAGAATCACTTGAAGGGGATTTGAGGAATTCTCTTCTTAGCAATTTCCTACAGGCAGCTTTTCAAATTCACTTTATTGACTCCAAACTATTTCAGTTTCTACTTGTATAATTTTACAAGAAATATGACAAATGTAACTGTTTTCCCCATGTTTTATGTCTCTAATGAGGAGCAAAAGGTCAAGGACTTTGGGATGGAGGGGGAAACCAATTACTCTTGCTACTGTGCTTTGGAATACTGCTGGCAACTTGCACTCATTTTCTACCAGCAGGATTACAGGACAGTTAATTTCCTTAGAAAGTTTATGAGGCTCAAAGGATTGGGGTTTGTATTTTTTTTTCAATGCTTGCTATTCTTGCTTGAAAGAGACTGAGAAATATTCCCTCTTTATATATGCATGACATATATCATAAAAAACAAAAGCTTTTTAGAATATCTACAACTTGAAGGTTAGATTATTTTTTAAAGTCATTAGGTGCTCTAAGCTGCAGATAGATGTCTGACTGATTTTCAAAAGCATTTATATGCCTACCTTATCTGAAGAGTTGATATGCCTAGCCTATGAGGTATTTGTTAAAATCCTAATTGACTATCTGCTTCTTAGGCACATTAATTAAAAATCTGGCTCTAAATGTCATTAAGGGCTATGAAGAAAGGCATTCACTGGAAAATAAAAAGTCAGAAGGAAAACCAGGTCAGTGTCATTAGCAAACTCGATAAATTCTTCTCATGTTTGATTTTGCACAGCTGACTTGAAGGCTGGATGCTGAGGGAATCACGGACTGGCTTGGGTTGGAAGGGAACTTTAAAGTCCCCTAGTCCCCTCCCCCGCTATGGGCAGAGACACCTTTCACTAGACCAGGTTGCTCAAAGGCCTGTGATGTAAGAAAAAAGGTGGGTAAGAGCTTTCTTTCCCCATAAAATAACAGATTGAATTTTCCCAGTGCAAGGAGCAAGGTCAGAGGGCAGGGACCTGCCTTTTGAAATATCAGACCTAGCTCCTGTTTAAGTAAAGCTTGTCAGCTCTCACTGTGACATCAGGCAAGGCTGTGCAGTGTGTGAGGGTCACTTGAGCTGTTTCAGTTTGTGACCAGGGATGTAGGGCCAGGTAATCAATGTTTGTGCCCAAACAGCCACATTGTTAAATATCCTAACTGCAGGAAGTCCTCAGACACAGCCCATGGTGCTCCACAGTGTCAAGGGGGGACACAGGGACAAGGACTGGCCAGGACACAGCTGCTCCATGGGTCCCACTGCACAGCACAGGCCAGGCCTCAGTGGGGCTTTTGTCTCACAGGGAGGATTCAGGATCCACTGCTCCTCACCTGATGTCCCACTCAGGTGGAAGTCATGCTTCAGTGACTAGTGAAATGCATCTGTGGGCTTCTGGAACATGCTTTAAACATCCCCTGCTGGCCTCGGAACCGGAGACTAACTCAGAGAGTTTTAAAGATCATTTAGGGAAAAATGTAGTGAAGGATTTTAGCCAGTAGTGAGCACACCTGTTACAGAAAATTGAACCTTCAGCTGGGGTCTACTCCATGGGTCATGGTGGAGAAGAGAAAGGTTTGAGACACTTCAATCTTTCTTCCCCTAATGACTAAAGACTGCAGAGATCTGTCTGAGGTCTGCAGCCCTGTAACCTGTACAGCCTGAAAAGGGATATGCCTGATATGCCAGGTGGCCTTTAAAACACACAGTCCCATCAGACTGGAACAGAGCTGCTTAATGCACTGCTAATTCTTCTCTTCCATTGCTGAGTTCTCTCCTTCTATCACATGTCATCCAAAGTCTATGGCTTGTCTGAAAACTGATACACTTAAATGTCAAAACCATCTGAGGATTTACACAGTCCCTCTGCCCTTTGGCTATTTCTTTCTTATTTTTTTTTCCTCTCACTTGGATCTCTCTGTGCTTAACTAAACTACTACTCATAGTCCTAGGAATAGAAATTGGTGGTCCAGACTTTAATATGCCTGTTGCTTTACATGCTCCCAATTTGAATATGTGATTTATATGAATCTGTTCTAAATATTGTGTTCTGTACTCACCTAACCTTTTTCTAACTTTAACAGAACCAAAAATAATTTAAAGCATTTGAAAACAAGCATTTAGAAAAATCACTAGGTGAATGTGGCTATTTAAGTACCGCACCGACTAATTCAGGCAAGAGTGGTTTCTTTCTGAAATAGCCTAGTACTTTGGGTAGAAATTTTGTCTGCAGGGGAGACCGTTACATGAGATGCATGCTGTGCAAAACTTTAAGCCATGATTGAAAAAAAGCAAACTTTAAGCCATGATTCACTGGCAGAACAGAAAATTGTATCATAGAAGATCTAGAATTTATACATAAAGAAAGAGCTAAGCTCTCTCTGGTTAAAGACTGAGCAGGCATCCCTCTGTGATGTGACTAAGCTCAGTCACCAATGAACTTAATTCCTATGACCAAAACTGCTGCTGATTTACTCTGGTGTAAATGAGCAGAAATTCCAGAGGAAGTCTGGTTGCATTTCAGTGCAATGGAGAGCACAAACCTCTGTAATGGCAACACAATAAGGCAGGGTTTTGACTGCCACTTGACTCCAAATGCTGTTTTACTTGACCTTCAAATAGCACAGCCTCTGCCTAGCAGTGTTTTCATTGCTGCTCCCGAGGTGCATTATTTTAGTTTCTTATTTGATTGCAGAGACCAGGAGATAAATGAACGAATAAATGGTAAATGATTACTTGAGTGGAGTTTAACTAGCAGAGTCTAAGCAGTGCAGTGGAGTGATAGGAATGTTTTGGTCAGGTGTTTTCTTGGTTTTATTGCCAGCATGACAGATCAAAGTTTTCCTGCGAATAGGAGTAAGGAGAGAGATGGATGAATTTTGGTCCTTTGTTTGGTCTTGGTTTAATTGAATGGCTTAGGAGGATGCATTGTTTGTTAAGCACAGACCACCATCAAATAAATAAAGACAAATTTCCTGGCAACGGTTTCTGAACATTTTGGGTTTCTGGTTTTGAGTTTTTCTGGGGTTTTCTTTAATATCTCTAAGAACATAAGAACATAATTCTGGTTTTGGTTTCTGTAGCTAAAGATTTGGAGTAGGGTTGCAGTGGGTTTTGTGTATATAGGAAAAATTCCAGCTTTTCTTTGCAAAACATACTTAATGAGACCCTGAGTAGCAACACTGTGAGAAGAGATGGATGCTATTTCCCTTTTAGCCACAGCTACAGTCTCTAGACTAACCCATAGCAGCAATTGTCTACTTAAGACCCACACAAGAAAGCCTTATTTTGCCCTCACTTTCCCTCTCTGTCCATCAGCAGAGATGACTCCTCTATTAACACTGCATATGGTTTGTCCTCACCTGAGGATATCAAGGAAATTTTGGCTTTCTGGTATGGAAATACATATTTATATGTATGCATGCATATGTATATAAACATGCACACCCATAAATATTGTATTTTCAAAAGGTCTCACAAATACAGTGTTAAATGATGACCATCATGTGTTATGTTGGGCCTTTTCTTGCTCTGTGGTTTGCACAGCCCTTGGCACAGAGGTGTTCCCAGCTAGGAACTGGGGCTGTGGAAGGTCTGTTTGCCCTCTGATTGGAATGGCCAACTACTTTTGTTCTCTTTCCCAGCTGAAGCAGCCTGTGAGAACACACTGAAGTGCCTGGCAAATTAACTTATAAAATATGAAGGAGTTCAGTGTATTACTATCTTTCACATCCTGCACTTGGCATTACGCTTTGGGTGTCTCATTCTGGTGAGAGAGGCAGTAAAAAGAGCAGACAATGCAGTGCAACAGTCTCTAAATCTGTTGTGTGACATAATGAAAATGGAAAATGGTTCTGTATAAACCTGAGTTATTCTCAGTACAGTCTTTGGATTGCGATTCCTTGATAGGATGACCCAGCGTTCTCCTTTGTCTTAATTTGAACTGGCCACTGACTTGCAGTGTATGAGAATTCCCTGGATAACATCAGTAAGTGATGGATTCCCAGGACCCTTGGCACGTGTTTTCAAGGGATTTGGTTTAATGATAATTGTCTTTGTCCTTTACCAAAATCCAGCCTTGTTTCATGAAAAGAAAAAGAGAAAAGGCTGCCTCTGGAAATGTTGTTCATCTCTGCAGTCATATTGAGAAACAATGCATCTTGCCAGAGTGATGTGTCCAGGCAAGGAATCAAATATTTATTATTTTCTAACCCCTCTCCTTGCAGATAAGAAGCTAAATAATTTTTCAATCAAGTGAGAGTGGAGAATTAAGAAATGAATGGGGTAACATTGGCTTGATCTAATGTTCACTGGAGACCCTCTTTATTTGCATATTTGGTTTTAGGTTTTCTGACACTCTGTTCTCCCAGCTCTTTGCTAGTGCAGAAACAGCAGTACAGTTCAAATATTTTCTCATTTGAATGTGTAAGCAGCACATGTACTACCTTCTATAATTCTGAAGTTACTGCTTGCGTTTGTGTCTGTTTGAAAATGAGTATGTGAAGCTTAGGAATCAGATAAGTCCCCAAATGGTTTCTCTTTATGTTCCTCCTATTAAATAGCTTTTCTCCGTTTCTTAAATTAAGTGTTTCGTATTTGGACAGTAGATCAAGCTGGCCTTGCTGCCATAATTGTCATCTTAAAAGAACAGGTTTTTTATGAGAGCTCATATTGCTAATAGCAAACTGAATATGCATGGGGAGCTGCCTAGTGTGTTTCATCAGCATTCTCACTTGCCTTTCCTAGAATTATTATGCCAAATTTTTCTTGTCTTTTGTGGTTTTGCCTTGTAAATGTCTTAACAGCTCCAATGCTGTAAATTACAAGTTTAGCAGGTTAGTTGGAGGGAAAGTAGAACCAGTTGAGTAGAAAAAATGGGGATGGAAATGAAGAAAACCAATTTGAGTGGACACAGTGTGTGGCAAAACCTCAATAGGTGAAGGATGTGTTACCCCAGGGAACAGCTTTATGTTACAAGCTGTGCCTTATAATGCATGTCTTTCTATTTTGACAATCCCTGCCTTCAGCCTGATGCTTAATAAAGCACCTAAACCTATATTCTACTCCCTGTTGTGTCTTGCTGCTTAATCATACAGTATCTGTTTGATCATATTTTTCTGCAGAAACAGTTTTTAAAATAATTACTCAACATGAGCATGGAATTATTTTAGGGTAGTTTACACTGACAATTTCCTGAGTGACATCTCTGCAGAGGCAGAGTCACAGTGAATTGTCAATTCATTTAAAAAGTTCAGTGAATGGATGGAAGAGTGCTTTCCAAGCACAAGCTTTAGCTCTTCTCTTTAAAAAAGAAGAAAGACATTTCAAGCAGGAAAAAAAGTTAGAGTCAGGATCCTTTTCTGACCCATTATTGTTAGGTATGACAAATGCTAAAAAACAAAGCCCAGGTATCTGAGGAACAGGACATCTGACATTTGTATTCCCTTTTTCTTGGTGCTGTGGTAGCTGTCACAAGGTCCAGAGAAGACTGAGACCATTGTGTGTTCTGTGGCAGAAAAGGATGTTCTCTGCAGATGGAAGACCTTCCCTAAGGCCCAGTGCTTCCATCTTTAGGGCAGGGGTGCTGAGGACTGTGCTCTTTCCTCTGAGCTAGTGCTCATTTTGCCTGCTGCAGCTGTATTGTTTTAATTTCCTTCAATCTCTATTTTCCAGAGTTGAAGCCAAATTTTAAACACTGCTACTAGATCATAATGCCTCTGCTTTTCTTTCAGGTTTCTGGGTTTTTGTTTGTGGTGTTTATTTCTGAAGTTAGGCAAGAATACAAGGAGAGTGATGGTGTCAATACCAAGGTCTGTGCAAGTGAGGCAAACTGCAGTGCTTATGTCTTCTGAAAAAGCCATTGGACACATGGAAATAGTAAGAAAAAAACAATTAGAACAAAGATTCCTGTTGCCTCTAAAAGCACCCCTAACTAATATGAATGTTTCCACTTTAACTTCTGTCCTCATCAAAATGACAAACACCAAAAGTGTTTTTCCTCCAATTTTTGAGGGCTTTTGCTTTTGAAATAGACAAGTAGAATTTCCCAAGAAATATGTTTCTTGGGATTTTGTAAATGTAAGTTTTTAAACATGTTTTGCCTTACTGCAGCATTCAGTAATGAAAATATTGATCTTATTAACTGTGCTAATTAGAGCTGAACAAAATACCTCCAGCAACAGCTAGTGAATATGCAATGAAATAACAATTCTGAAATTGCTTTGCCAGTGTTTACAGAAGATGAATATTGTCAGGGATAAGTCTGCTATCTGGAACATTGTGAGAAGAGAGCGTGGTAAATATTTGCACACTCTAAATTTTAAATTCATATTTCGGTATAAAAAATTTCCTTTGTAAAATCAAATAATCTATATATCTTTTTTTCAACTAATCTGCTTAATAGGAGAAAGAGAATTAAGCAGGTTTTGCGATGCAAGTTCAAATGAGAGTAATCCCCTGTTGTCAAAGCCTGTGAGCGGTGTATTTACAAACTGTCTGGAGAAGAAGGGAAGCCTCAGATAGTTTGGAAATGCAAAGTGTTGATATTTGTGAAGAAATTACTTGCTCACTTCTGACAAGGACTCTTTGTACAACACCTGATACTAAATGTTGAATATGGCCAGGGTTTATTGGAAATAGGCTTTAATATATATTTAAAAAGTGGGTTTAGTACACAGGAAAAGATGAGTCTATAAAATACTTTGTGAAAGGACTGAAGAAGATTCCTTCTGTTAACATTGTAAGATTCTACTGAACTTTGAAGTAATGTCATATTTTCTTTTGAGTACCAGTCTCCCAATACATTTGTCTTGTAGAAGGTGACAGAAATGCTAATGCAGGGAGATTCTGGGCTGGTTGCTTTGCGATATGGCCAGCAATGTAAGAGCTGAGGTTTCACTCTGAGCTGTTAAGTATTCTTCTACCCTCTTCTTTTACACCACAGCTCTTATGTTGGTACATGCTCCTGCAATAGAGCAAACAGTTGCCTCTGTTTAATGAGCCTTTTCATTACTAAAGTGCTGCAGCCATTTTAAACAGCATACACAGTACTCATATTAATAATTCATTAGTGTATCAATTACTTATTTTTAGTTCTAATTATTTAATGTTTCAAAGAGTTTTTCAATAAGTATGTTCCAGGGACTTTCATTGGTACTATGAGTCGCTGAAGTTTTTTTGTTTTGCCTATGTGGAAAAAGAGGGAGTTGTTGAGTTTAGAAACAATCCTAACATATGGGGGCAGAATGAAAGATGTAGAAAATTTATGATACTGTGGTAGCCAAAAGCAAGCAGAGCTAAATCCAAAGTCTGGCATGTGCTCTTTAAAACAAGGCATTTTGCCATGTTTTTGTTGGAGAAGCACTGACTGTTGGGTAACAAGAATGAAACTTCTTAATTAATAACATCAACTCTTGTGAGGTGGTTTTTTTTTTCAGAATAAAGATTAGCTAATCTCTTTATTTTTTTAATTTTTTTTTTTTCTGAGTGTTTACTTCCTTGGCCCATGTTATACTGTGGATTTATGTTCCAGTATCTCGGTTCTTCGTGTACTTTCCAATCCTGGTTCTGCAACTCAGAAATGGAATTCATTCATTACGGTTTCATTTTTGGGCATCAATCCCATGAAGTCTCTGGCATATGGGGATGTTGATGGGATGACTCACATGCATAAAATTAAGCTTGTGTTTAACTAATGGTAGGATCAGAGCTTTAGTCACTAGCAGAAATGTATATTTGATTTCCTCCTGGACTTAGCATAGCATATAGGGCAAGATATATTCCCAGTTGGAGATGGAGAGAAGGTGGTGATCAAGGAACAGGGACAAGTCCCTGCCCCTCATATGTTTGTTTGAACTGACAATTTTTCTTGGAAAATGAGAGGCTTGAACTTCAGGAAGGTTTTTTTCTTAGTATTAGTGGTTATTCTAAAAAGGAAAGCACAAAAATATCACAATAAGGTAGAATGGTTGGCTAAGATAGATCAAATGCTTGTGTTTCCTAGGTAGTTGTCTCTCCCTTATGGGATTCCTCTGAATGTTTAGTGCTGATGCAAACAACAAAAGCCACTATGAGACTCAGCTGTAGAGAGCTTCTGCTTTTGGCATTGGAAATAAAAACTGTCCAAATAACTCCCAGTGCTGACCTCTGGATGCTCCAAATTCTGTATACTTGGATTTTTATGTTCATGCATGCTGTTTTCATTAGTATAATGCTCATTATATGAGCATATGTTTGTTATGTGTGTAAAACCCTGACCTATATCTGAATATATACCTTAGTACCATGCCATGCTTATATCAATGTTCAGCTGCTTAATGGTTGTGCTGAATTTCTTCCCTGTTCTCATGCAATGGTCAGGTGTGGCTTTGTGTAAAACACAGTAAATTGCTGCAGTGCTCTTCTGCCATTCTTTAGCAGAATTTTTTGTCTGTTTTATATCCTGTGTCCCATGTGGTTGTCTCAGCTGGGTGCTGAGCCTGGATATTAACCAGCACAACTCAGAAACTTCCCAGACTCTGTATTGTCCCCCTCTGATTTTATTTTCTGTAAACTCAGATGAGTTTTCTTCCAACTTCTCTATATTTGTGTATTTTTTATGATACTTCCAAAAGACTACACTGAACTTCTTTAAAGAACAAGCACATCATTTGTCCATGAGGGTTTAGGGCTTGAAAGAAGAAGCAGAGGTGGGTAGCAGAAAAAGCAGCATTTTCCAACCTTCCCTTGGAGAGAGCTTCAGAGAACATCAGATAGCTGCATCGGCTGGGAACTCCTGGCTCGCTGCTGATAGTGAGGTTTAGCTTCCAGAAGCTTTTGCTTCTGTCAGCTCTAACAGAGAGCTTCTGCTGGCTGTCTCCTGTTTAGGAACTGCTGCAGCTCTTGCCTTCAGCTGACAGCTGTGCAGGGGAAGTCACGCACTTCTCCACAGGCTGTGGAAGAGCCCAGCTCCAGCCTGTAGCCAGCACAGAGGTCCTGCTTGTAGCAGCACTTGGCAGAGTGGCTGCAGAGTGGCCCAGAAATTCTGCTTAAAACTGTGCAGTGGTAGTGTCAGTGTGCCAAGAGCACCAGCAGAGGGGACTTGGCACATCAGAGGACTGAACCCAGATGGGACTCCCATGAGAGGGTGCTGCCATCCAGGTCCTGAGCTACAGGGGATATCTGATGCATCTCTCTGACTGAGCAACACAAGTTGAAATAAGGTTCCTGTTTGAGATAAGGAAAAAGATTTTTCGCCATGAAGGTTATCAAACACTGGAACATGTAGCCAGAGGGTGGAGATAGTTAAGTCTCGAGTCTCTTGGCTTGAGAAAGCCGTGCATAAACTGGCCTGGGTAGCAGTGCTTTAAATAGTGGGTTGGACTACAGAGGTCCTTCATAACCTAAGTTATTCTGTTGTACACAATGGGCAAGTGGCACAGAGCCTGTGAATATTGGCTTTGGGATTGGCTCAAATGAAAACCTAAAGAATGATGCCTATGTGTGACTAAAAAGAGCTTCAATTACTGATTTCATTAACTCAAAGTGGTGCTTTATGGTTTCTTCTCCCACAACCTAAAGAGGCTTTTGAATTTCTCAGTTTAACACAGAAATAAAGGTGACTCTCTAATCACTTTTCATGAAATGATCTTGTCAGGTTTGAAGTGATACTGATTTAAAGTTGTAGAGGGAGGGAAAACATTGCAATCCAACTGATGTGGCAGCCTCAATAGACTCAGAGGGGTATGATAATAATTATCATTGCCATTAAACACTAATTAGTACTGTTAATTAGTTAAACACTAGACTAAGCCTGTCTTGTTCTGCCGTTGTGTTGTTGATTTATTTATTTATTTATTTAGAGGAACAACGGAAGGTAAATTAATCAGGAAAATTTGATTTGGTCCCTCTCTCAAGAAGAGTGGCTCTTGATCCTATTACTGCTTGTCTCTTTGTATTTTATGAAACCCTGGAAGTTATCTTATAGAATAGCTGGAGAAGATCAGGAGTTCAGCTATGCACAACTATCCTCCTGAGGAATATCCTCACTCTGCTACTCCAGCTCTGCTCTATAACACAATAGTGGCTCTGTGCCTGTGCAGACCAGTGGAGAGTTTGCCTTTGACTTCAGTGGCCACAGAAACAGGCCCCAAATGTCACAAATGTACTCGCCTGTCTCAGAAACAAGGGAAGTGACAGGTCTAGAATATGATTAAATTCTCTGATTGCTCTGAAGTGATTATTATGGGGATTTTTTCAGTGCACCATGTCAAGAAGCACTCTCAGCAACACAGTCCTCCTGGCTCTTGAAGGGTGAGTTTATAGAAATATTTAATTTCCCCTTATGGAGATTTGTACTTCGAAACAGTAGTTGGCAAGAGAGTGTAGTGAGTGACTCATGGTGCCCTGCTCTGCCAGAATTAGGGGAAACTGAAGTGGGTAATGTTGCTCTGTAACTGTGAGAAAGAAATAGGAGCTGATTTTTTTGCTTTCAGTGCTACAGTTTGGAGTCCAGAATTTTCAGAATCTCAGGCAAAATACAGAGATTCTTGAATTGGTGTGGGAACCACTCCAAGTAATATCAGACTGGCATGAGGATGAAAATGTGGAAAACTTTTCCTGTGAAAACATGCATGCTAGACCAAAGGCAGGTTACCTGAGGGAGGAAGGCCTTTAGTGACATGCATGAAGTCCATGCTTGAAAGAGTTGTTCAAAACAGACAGGGAAGGTCTGTAATGCCTCTACAAAATAAAGTCCTGTAGCTTTGGCAGTGAGTATCCTTATTCAGTGACTGTCCTTTTCTTCTGAAAAGTGTGTCTTTGCTGGGTAAAGGGTTTGCTGCCTGCTGCCTCTCTGAACCAGGAATATCTCCTGTCTTTTGCAGGTATTCTGTCTCAAATACAGGCCACTGCCATGCAAACACTACTGACCAGAAGTGGAAAAGGCAATGACCGTGTCTGAGATACAGAAGTGGCTGGGTGACTCTAGAAGAGGAAAAAACGTGCACTAATAAGGGGAAAATTGTGTATCTGTGTATAAAGTGTCAAATATGATTTGGTATATAATTTCCAAAGTTTATCTTTTAGGATCTATTTTGAAGTTCTTTTTCCATTTTTAATTACTTACATTTGTTATTGAACTTTTTTTTTTTTTTCCTCATTTGTTCTCAAAGTAAACACTTTTTATCTAGTCAAAGTTTTCACTGTCTTTTTCCAGGTCACTTGATCCTGAAAAATGCACAGAATCCATCTTCATCATGTTTTTAATTAAATTTTCCATTTATTCAAGTAAGTTTGCTTTTGGCTTTTTTTAAAAATTTGTACATGTTTTACTGAGTTTCTAGACATGTAGGTACAACTTTCGATTATATCAACTTTTTATTTCACTTAGAAAATCTGTCTTTTTTTTCTACTTTACAATCAGATCTAATAGCAAGTATCTAGCAATACATAATAAAGGTTTGTATAGCACTGAGTAATTAATTAACAGAACAGGTACATGATGAATCATATAGCTGTACCTGGACAACTCTATACAGTAACAAACTCTGAGCATCCTGTTTTTTGGTGGGGTGGAGAGACTCCATGAAATCTATTAAAATTTTATGTATCTCTTTTCCAGAATGCAGGTGGGATCTGATCCAAACACTGGAAAGCTGAACTCTTGAGTACCAGCTTCCACTTCTTGTCCTGGACTCAACCGAAGCTTTTCTGGAGAAGAAATCTCTGAACACCATGCTCACTATTTTCACTGGAATGACAAAACATGCTTTCTTTGAATTTTACAATTGGCACAAAAGCACATGTGACAGCAGTTTCACAACACAGTAAGTAGAAATTAAATATAAAATATGCAGGTTTGCCCCTCTGAGTATGCTTGACCTGCCTGTGACACATCCTGTTCAGGGTGGGCTGTACATCACTGGTACCCTTTTTATGGGTGTGGTGTAAGAGGCAAAACACAATGGAATGTGTGAGTACCTTTTGGGCTGGAACTCTGAAGGAGGATGTGATGAGATGGAGTGTTAGCTCAGTATTGAATGGTCCTGCTTTGATTGCTTTGTGTAATTTTCATTCTAATATTCATAACCCCCCCCTCAATTTTGGGGGTGGATGGTGTTAATGTATTTACAGTGTGGTTGGTTTAACAGCATGTCCTGCAACACAATCTGGCTTGCAACAGCAGAAACTGAAACTGGAGAAAGGCATTTCATATCCGGCAGACAAAAGTGGTGATATCCAAGACTTCCTGAGTTCCTGTGCCTTGATTCTGTAACATTTTGTTGATTTGACTGTGAGTTATGACTTGCAAAAGCAAAATAGGTAAGTCTTGTTATGGCAAAATCATTAAGGGATAATTTTCATTCCCACTGAAGCCTTTGACAAATGCCCTCTTGATGCTGGTGGGAACATTAATGATCATTAACATCTAATTTGAAGCATTTAAATTATGAGCAAAGGCCCATCTGGGTATTCTTTAAAGTAAAGTACTTTCAACAATGATCACTCAGTTCCCATTCTGCCCCCACTATCATCAGCTGCAGTAGTAGGAGGGGATTACTTGTCCCCAGGAGCCACGGTCGGGCTCCAGCACCTTTCCCTTGGCCTGGCAGAGCTCGGGGATCTGCAGCCAAGGCAGCCAGAGGTGTCTGTGCTGTCCGATGAGGGCTCTGTGCTACCTCCCATTCACAGCTGGAAGTGAACACTTGGGACAAAAGCAGTTGGGGATTTTTCTTGTGAGGAAAGAACAGGGACTTTTCCAAGAGAGGTGGCTCCTGCAAATGCTGGCTGTTAGAGTCAGAAATCTGGCTACCTGCTTGGTCTTGCTGATGTACTCGTTCCTTGTTTTTAATCCTGTCATATGCAGTGAATCATTAATGGGTTCAGAGGAGAGATGTAACCTCCATAAATAAAAATAGCACTTCTACTCTCATTTTTATATCAGTACATAAAATAGCCTCACCTTTGTTTGTCCTCTCCTCTTTCTCCATATTTTTATTTCTTTCCTGTAATCCAGTTTCCTTATTTATTGTGTCATGCATCCTGCTCAGAGAAAACTTATCAGGCTTACTAAATATGAAAATGATAATATCTTTTAGGATTTATGTAATTTCTTCTGCTGTAATGGATGACCATATGCAAAACAATGAGAAACATAAGGATATTGAAATCACCCCTCTGTAATGAACAAGTAAATCATGAAGCTTGGAGTTTAAAGGACTCCTTCATAAGTTAGGAGATTAGTTCCTAATATAAATTGGCTGGTCCAAAAAAAACCCAAACCAAACCTCAAAAAAGCAATAAATTAAAAGCAGCCTTTACTGGGGGAGACCTTGAAAGATCTTTTACTCATTTTTCAGTTA
The DNA here is from genome assembly GCF_000738735.6 of Corvus cornix cornix. Classification (NCBI taxonomy): domain Eukaryota; kingdom Metazoa; phylum Chordata; class Aves; order Passeriformes; family Corvidae; genus Corvus; species Corvus cornix. Next base: position 18,591,223 of record NC_046339.1, on the reverse strand, counting down.
TTTTTTCTGTCTTAAAAGTCCTGTCAGTGCTTCTTGTTCTGATTTTTGGCATATTTGGTAACATCCTAGTCTAAGAAGTTTGCTGCAGCAACACAATTCAGAAATGACTGCGTGGCAGGATTGCTCCAGCAGGAGACTCCATTCAGACCATGGCTAACATACATGTTGACTTAAATGAGCTCAAAAAAAAATGCTCGTGGCTGTTATGGATGGGAATGTGAATAATTTTTTTATGTAATGACCTAGGAAATCCAGTGCTTACCAAAAAAATTAAAAAAAAAATAAAAGAGAACAGCTGGCCCTCCTGTCTTCTTCCTCCTTTAAACCTCTTCAAAAGTTCTGGATGTAGTCCCTGACTGTAAAAAGAGATTGAAATATTTTTGTTGTCTTTTTATTTAGATAGTAAGAATGAAATCCCTGGCTGAAGGAGTTAACAGCATTGTCCAGATGTAAATGAAAAGTGAAACAAAAATATCAACAGCACCAAAATCAAATAAATTCTTTAATATATTGCCAGTACATTGAATTGAACTGCTAAAAATGTTGTGCTCTGGCTGGCAAGGTGAATGAAATGTGAGACCACATAGAAACTTCTACAGAAAACAGCTCGTTTGAGGATTGTCACTTTGCTCTGAGAGAAATGTCTCCTTGTTTTTTTTGGCTGTGATAACTAGCCTTAAGTCTCCACAGAGAGCTGTATGATGATGAGCTGTGCCACCTGGGAGCCAAGTGTTTGTGCCCTCTTGATCTCTTGTATGAGAAATGAGACTTCAGTTCTTGAGGAGGAAGAAAAGAGTGAAAAAGGCCAGTCCCTCAGGGAATACTATCAAGGCGTTAGAGCAAACAATGCCTGTATCCTTTCACCGATGACACAAACTGGTTCATCCACATCTAAAAGGATAGGGAAGAGAAAAACAGAGTTTGTGGTCTATATATCTTCATTGAACAAAACCTGTACTCTGGGCCTTGTGGCTGTTTGAATGATTCAGTCATAATTGTAGAGTCCTTATGAAGTTCATTTTAGTTACTCCTTTTACTAAACAAATTGGTTATGGTTTGGGACAGCCTGGGACTCCAAATTTAAGTGTGAGAGAAGAAAGAGGAGTGTGAAGGCGAACATGGATTCTGCATGCCACGGCTGAGCAAGGAAGATGAAGTGTGATTCTCATTTTAAATTGGCTCAGTGATGGCACTTCTGTTTCAGGTGAATTGCAATAAGATTTTCACAGAACTCATTCTTCTGTACAGACTGGCAGACATTTAGTTCTGATTAGAGTTGTGCCTGGGTTGGGATGCTCGGCCACTTGCCCTGTCCATTTCACCCCATGCATACTGCCTTGGCCAAGGCTCTTCCATTCTTCCTGCTCCTGGCCTTGCTGGGCTGACAGCCAGGCAGAAGGAGGAGGAGGTCATCTTTTGTTAGATATTTTTGTCTAGAACATCTGTTAACAATCTACCTTTATTTAAAAGTAAAAGCTGGGTAGCTGTAGCCAATTTAAGACCACATCTCTCTGGAAAAGGCAGCTTTAGGGAAGAAAACTAGATAGACACGTGCCTCTTTGTGAAAAAAAGAGTCTGGTGTGAAAACTGTTTGGAAGAAGTATTTCCACTACTCAGAGACAATCACATTGTAAATAGAAGTAGCAGAAGTAGAAAGGGTGCTGGTTATTTGCCTCAGGACTTACTAAGTGGGTTAGAAGCCTAGGCACAGACTGGCTGTAAGGGGTTTAGTCATGTGAGCTGAATACTGACATTTCTAAAACAAATCACCATCTTTATTATTTAAATTCAGACTATATAAAATCAGAGAAAATAAGAGAAGTTTTGAGATTTTCCTGAGATAACTCCATCTATCTCATTTCTTACAAATACTTCTCAAGTAATTTTCAAGATTTTGATGAGACACTGCAACTTCCTTGGAAATTTATTCCAGCATCTAACTTTTTATAGAGACAAGGATTTTCTCATTTCTTGCAGCAATTCAAACCCATTTTTGCTCATTCTGTCTACCAAATATAAACAGTATCCCCTTTACAATAACTTATGTGTTGAAGAATGTGGTTGTGTCTTCTGGGTTTCTTTTCTGCAGCTTAAACAACCTCAATTCTTTTTTGATAGAACCTGTTTTTTAGGACCATTAGTTATTTTATTTTGTCCCTCTGGGAGCAACTTTTGCTGGTCCATCTGAATTGCCAAAGCCTGACCCACTACTCCCAGCTATGAATTACAAATGTCCCATTCTAAAGCTTTTTTTCATACATCTTAAATATGTCGAACATCAAATCATCTGTAGGAGCCACTTGTTTTTTAATAGAATGATTTGTCTTTACATGGTTCTCATTCTGGTGTTCAACAGTTGGAGAACTTGTTTACTTCATAAGTGTGAACTGTCATCAATAACTGTCATTAATTATTACTCAACATATTTAGTGATGTCTTGTGAATGCTTTTGGAAATATACTTTTAAACTTTAGGTTTTGATATTGGTGACCTCTGTAACATGATGTGCAATTAAAATGAAAGCTTATTAACCAAGTTTCTCACCTTTTTATTTTCACTTAACACTATTCTGTGATGATGCAGGCAATGCAGCCATTCCCTAGATCTTTTCTATACCATATTTTACTTTTCTGTACTTCTTTTAGGCCTTGCTGAGTCCTTTTGTATCCAAAGAAATCACTCCTGTTTTTGTCAGTCTCATATTTGAAGCATTCTCTTGGATTATTTCCATTTTTCTTCTTGAGCCCCTTAGTCTGTCCATGAACTTTAAAACTAGGCTTACCACCACTCTGAAGGTGTCTCCACATGGAACCAAAGCACAGATTAGTACTAGAATGCATCTTGTGTCTGGCAATGGGATGAAGAATGTTTCATGTTTATCCTCGTAGGTTATGACACGTACTAAAATTCTGGTGTTAGCTGCAAACACGGTCTTCATGCTTCAAATAGGGTTTTTGTTGTTATTTTAAGTTATTTATATTTAATTCTCTCCTGTCTCGTTTCCGGCCTTCTCCCTTAAAATGAATAGGTGATCATGATGAGTTTCTAAATTTTTAAATAGTCCTTTTAGACTAGAGAAGTGTGTTTTTTAATTATTAAAAACATGACATTTTTTCTTGACTTCTGGAACAACAATTGCACAGGACATGTTACCCAGGCAGTACTCTGTACGCTGAAACACAAGGCCAGACCATAGCTGGAGCTGAACAGCTCTGCCTGTGTCGATGATAAAGGGGCTGGTCACTGCTGTGAACCTAAACTTCCCTTTGAAATGCTGCAGATTAAGATAGGAATACTCAAGGGGAGATGGCTGTGACTGAGGTAGAGTTGCACATGATTCCCCACTGTGCAGCATCCTGTTCCATCTGAAATTTTTGAATTTAAATTTATGGGTGTTTTTCTTTCCACTTGCAGGGCAGACATTCTGTTTCCTAAACATATCCACTTCCTACAAAACAGGCAGTTCATTTTGCTTCCATGGCTGAACTTGTACTCAGGCAGCTTTTGATGGATGTGTTGTTTATAGTTCTCCTATGGTGTACAGCTTCACCAGAAGTTTGATTGTCTCCTGTGTTTTGTTGTGTTCATTACAGGGTATGCATACACAGCTTTCTTGAAGCTTCTCTTTGGTAAGAGAATTACAGGGAGGGAGCAGCCAACTCGTTTCCTCTTCAAGATGTGCTGAAACAAACAAAAAAAAACCCGTTGGGCTGCTCCTCTTCTTTTTCCTGTTCAAAGTGGATGACAGTTGAGGCAGGTGCACGTCAAGCAACGTGCTGAGTTCCTTAAATATCACAGTGCAGATTTCCCCTCATTTTAGGGTTTGTGTCACATGTCGTGAGCTGGATGGTGATTTTTATTACGTGCTCAGACATGTATTGCTGACTTCCTCTGATATCCTCTGACAGCTCTATGACTATAAGCTTCACTGGTCCCCTTACTCAGACACATGCACTCACCTGTCATTGGGGCACAGCTTACCAGTATTGCAAATTTTGATTTATTAAAGTTCATGTTGCCACAGAAACACTTTTATTTTCAAAATTATTTTTATTTTCTTTGGGACAGCTGACTTTTCTGTATTTTTCATCATGTCTCTTATTTCATTTTAAAATTAATTTCATGGCTAGGTGCAGTACCCTACTGTGCACAATTATTGCACCAATATAAAATCTAACCATCACAAAATAATTTCCAAAATCTAGGCAGTTGTTGGAACCAGTGCAAGAAAATCAACAGAAAAGTCCTCTTGTTTTTGCCTTAAACTGAGTCACCTGACATTTAAAATATTGTCTTTAATATTTCTTTCTACCTCATTAGAGAGTTAAATAATCCATGAGATAGTATGTATTAAAAATCTATTCAAAACATTACAATATTGCTTTTCAAAAAGCCTCACAAATCTACCTTGTACATTGAGCCTGTACCTCATATGTTGGTTAACAGCCAAATGGAGCTATGTCTTACGGTCTAATTAAAGGCAAAAATCAGGACAACCACAGTTGTCTTTTGTAAATTAAAAGTCCTCTTTTATGTGCTGCAGAGGTGTCAGCACTATTATAAGGACTAATAAGACATTTTACAATGTCCTGGTACCAGGGAGGAGGTGGTATTGTGTGTAGTTTAAAGATTATTAAGTTTCTTTAGCACACTGGGGTTAGATTTTTAAGGATGCTTTCAGTGCTTACCTGCTGCTATGAGGGGAAGTACTTTATTGTCTTGTAAGAAGGAACTGGGCTTTTTGGAGAATTAAATGCTTGTGTATAATGGCAAGCTTCCACTTCTAAAAGTCACTAAAAAGAACAAGCAAATTGTTGTAAATATAGTGGGCTTCATGTGTTTGTGTGCACTCATAAATCCCAGCCAGAGTATGTATCTATAAATCCAAACTCACCTGCTGATTGTTTGTGGTATTTCACATCCGTTTCCTCTGTAAAATATATATTTCTATCACTCATCTTCCGTCCCCCAGAAAACACCCAGATAATTCTTCTTTGCTTTCCTTAACAAACATGATTAGCAGAAAGCCTGAGCCAATGGTGTGTGCCTTTTCAAAATAAAATTAGATTATCCCTTTCATGCATAGATGTTTTATTTAACATCCTATGATTTACAAACCAGACTCGTGTTTAAATTGGGCAGTAGGAAAGGTGGGGACCAACTTGTTTTCATACTTTATTTTTTAATGCTTACATTTTTGTCACTCAGAACTTGGTTATAATCATAATCTTGCTTGTTGCTTCCATTTTGCCCCCCCCATATTCTACCTGATTTTATGTGCATTCACATCTTGAGTGTGAAATTCCTTTTTTCTTGTCAATGCTTTATATGCCTAGCTAGAAAAAGAAAAAAACCAAACCCAAGACAAATATGCATACATTCATTTTGTCTTAATGATAGGAAAAAATTGTGACAAAAATTATATTTGATGTGGTCCCTACTGTGCTTGTAAACAAGTGAGCATCGTCCTTTGTGAACAAAATTTGTAGTTATATCATAGATTTAACTGAAGCTTCTAGTATTTATGAGTAGATCTTTAGATGAGGCATTCTGAAGACATTAATCAAAGTCAGCTCCAAAGAGTAATTTTAAAAATTTCATTTAGTATATGAACTTCTTGCAAAAATATATCTTCTGATTAACTGTCTAAACTGAAATGAAAAGTTCTGTCTGCCTAGTGTGAGAGCAATCAGTGTTTAACAGACTAACAACTGTTTCAAAAGAATTCAACACCCAAATGTAATGGGCACTTTTGAAACTAAATTTTCCACGTGGTGTTTAGGGATTTAACCATGCAGTGCACATTAGTGTTAATGGGAAATTGTCCGGACAAATCTCTGCACATTACACTGCAAATGCACTCCTTAGTGTTTAAAGCTGGCCTGTTAACACCCATTATGGAGCCGAATTCGGGAAAGGAGAGGAAGAAATATGGTACCTGAACATCCATCATGCAGCAGTACAGTCCTCCATTCAGCCCCTCTCCTCCCCACTCCCCCAGTTTTGGGGGGGGGGGGGGGGGGGGGGGGGGGTATTTTATTTTATATTCTTTTGTTTTTTGGGGTTTTTTTTACAGAAATTCTACAAGAAGACTGTATGGGGATATTCTTCCCTATGGAAAGGCATTTTCCCAGATTGAAAAATAACTGTTTTTCCTAGGGGCCCAGTTGAAGTTGGCATGGAACTGGTGGAGGGGTTATAAATACAGCAATAGGCTTTTCTGGTTTTATTTTCCTATTTAATTTCTTTTCTTTTTAACTAGCCTTCATGTCAATCCCAGCCATTCTTATGCTGATTCTGGACCCGATTCAGCTCCAGCAGAACTTAGAGATGAGTGAGGGTAATGTGATGGACAAAGCCTCGCATAAATTTGACAATAGCATTTTTTAATCATACAATGCTGGTTTGGTAAAATTGGACTTGTGTTGAGAACACCTAAGTTTAGATAAAACTTTTGCTACCCACTGCTCAATTTTTCAGTCATTAATCTTCCTAGATAGCATATCTAGGTTCAAGGTCTGGTTTCTCCATATTTATTTATAGGTAATGGAAGAATTCCAATGAGAAATTTTGGAATTTGGTCATCTCAACATAGTTGTTGTCATCCTGACAATAAAGACAGTGAATCTGGAATGTGGGCAAATGACTGAGAGCAGGAAGCTGAAGCTGCTCTGTCACACCTATACTGGATGTCCCAGCCATCAAGTTATGTGGAGAAAAGGACTTTATAACACCTGTGAAAAACAGGAAATGTCTTTGCTTTGTTCCAGGTTACTGCTAACATTTTGAAATACCAAATTTACTCATTGTAGGAAAACCCCTTACAATGAGAATGTGGAGAGCCAAGAACTGGGTAGGGAAAATGAAGAATAAGTGTGTGAGATACGACAGAGATTTTTTCAGAAAAGCATAGTTACTGAAGAACTGCATTTCCATCTGGGATTTGCAATTTTGTTCAAGGTCTTGTGCTTTACTTTGTTTTGGTATTCTGAATCTTGCCTCTTTAGGAAAAATTGAAATGAGGTAGAGTAGAATATTTTTGCTGTGGGGTGACTCAGCAGAAAAGCATAATTGCAGCTGTTTCTTCTTTTTTGGTCATTGAAATGAATGAAATGTATAAATACGACCCAAATCCACTTTGGTAATATCTCTCCCTTGGAGCATTATGGACCTTGGAACACGATGTCTGATGGCTCCTATCACTTTTCTGAGAATTTGTGCAAGGAAACTGAACTCGGGTTAAACCCCTGTTCTTTGAGGAGCTGACACAGGTTTTTGTATCTTCAATGATAATACAGTTGTGTGATAAAAATGCCTTCTTATTTTTCCAGTTCACAATGTGCATTTTATTTTTACTGGTGCAGAATGTGTGCTCTAGAGTAAATACTGCCTTGTAGTTTTCAACAACTGAAATCTCTCAAAATTGGCAGACAGATTAATAACACATGCTCAAGGTGCCCATTAGTTATGTCTACAATTAGTGGAAAAGTGCCACAGCTCATTCTAAGGAGTTATTAGGGGCATTTCTGTAGGAATGCAATCAATTCTTTGCTCCATATGGTTAGCCAAAGCCAGCAGAGCTAACTTAAAAAGTCCTTTTACGGATCCTTTAGAGACAAGTTAAACTAGCTTTGAAAGACTTACCACAAAAACGCTGTTGATCCACTAATGTGATTGAGGCTCTGGCACAGCGTATTTAACTCTTCCTTTTTACAATACTTTTTCAGGGGAATATGAAAATGATGTATATGAGTTTCCCTTAACTTGCTGAAGTGGCTTATGACAATTTTTTTTCTTTCCTCCTCCCTTCTCTGTGATGTATGCAATGACAAACCATTCCTGATGAACAATTATTTAATGCTGTTCTCTGTATCTGTTCTTATTACTCGCTAGAGTACCACTCTTCCAGAACGATGATTCCTCTCTGCCTTCACTTCCTTTCAGGTTTTGTAATTTCCTTGATTTGTCCCTTGCTGGTCTCCTGTTCCAGCTCTGGCACACAGTGCTGCCCTCTGTGCTGCTTAGCCAGGGATCTGCTCGCCTGCCGCCCAGCCAGCCTGTGTTCAGTGCAGGCACCTGTTGGGATATCTTTCCAGAGAGCCCCTTACAGCCCCATCACTGACAGCAGTGGCTCAGTGTCACATGTTATGCGGTCTCTTTGCTTTACCTGTCACCCATCAGCTTAGCTCTGCTCCTCTCACCTGTCAGGCCTCATTGTAGGATCCTTGTGGCCACCAACCCCACTTTGACATTGGATGCTTTGGTTTTCTAATTCCTTCTCCAAATCCTGCTTCACCTAACTTCCTGCTGTCTTCTGCAAGAACTTTGTCATGTTTTCCTGCCTAAGCTGGGATCCTTCACTCTGCTTCTCTGGAGTGCTGCTGTCTCCAAGGACCCTTGGCTGAGGGATTGGCTCCTGACTGGGATCTCATGTGTGACTGCAGTGAGAGTCAGGGGGTGCTGAGCTACTAAACGGGGAGAGTGGGATTCAAGACCCCAGAGGCTTTTATTCCTTCAGTAGGGCAGCTGTGTGATGCCCTATTGCCAAGGAAGGATTCCTTTATTAGAAAAGTTCCTTATGAAGTGATAGGTATAAGCCTTGGCACTCCCAGGTCTCTTGCTTTCTTCTCAAGAGCTGCGTATCCCACCATTGAGCCACTGTCACCAGGACTGCAGTGAGCTGCAGGAAGCAGAAGGCCTGAACACCTGAAGCTGGAGGCAGGGTGACAACGACACAGCTCAGGCTGTTCTCAGTGCCCAGAATATATTTAAAGCTGCTAAGGTGGTATAAACACTGAAGTAATGAGGCAGCCACAACCACTCTGATCTCTGATTAAGAGAACCCAAACCTCTAAGCAGGGAGGCTTGTTGAAGTAAGATAAGCATGGTAGTTAGTCACTGCTTATTCCACATGATCTTGATATATCAGCTCTTTGTCTTAACCACATACAGCTTGTGGGAGAAGTACTTTTCCATCTGTGCTCTGTTATTGTCAATTTTAAAAGTGAGTTTGAATCCTCTTAAACTGTTATGGCAGTTTCAGCCTCATCCTGTCTTAAAGATCCCATAGATTTTGGTAGCTGCTTTGTTCGATCCTTCTATTGAACACTCAGAATTCTGCCAGTACACCACAGAGTAGGTGTACTCAGAGTGGAATACTCTGCATTTACCCCAGTGCAGGGGAATGGGTCTGTGGTGTGTCTGTCTGTGCTCCAGCAGAGAGGCAGTGCTCTGATTAAACAGATGGATAATTGAAATAACTGCTCAGGGAAATTCTTACCCCTGCCCCATATAGGCATTTGGTTTATTTAAATAATACATATTTCACATTTCAGTGGTAGAAAAAAGACCTTTGAAAGCACTGTATTTTGTCCAAATTTGTGTTCTTATCTGCTGGTAGGTTCCAACTGTCCATGCAATAGCACAATTTCTTATTACCTTACAGCTCTGAATTATGGGGTTTTTTTCACTATTAATTTGACAGCCCGTTGGAATACTATTTGAAAATATCCAGACATTTTTAATAAAATATTTTTGGTCATAAATGCTATAGGGAAATTTGGCACAATATATCCTACTTTCAGAAGACAAATTTGCATTTTTACAGGAGCAGCTACAATGAGAGAATAATTTAGGTGCAGCAGAAATTTGGGTGAAATCCAATTGCTACAGTGAAGGTACTATTAGTAATGTGCTTAAATCAATACCATTTATCTTTAACTTTCTAAGAACAACTAATTTACAGACCCTGAGAAGAAACAGTAGTAATTGGCAGCAGTGTGAATTCTCTTTTTGTCTGTCGTTTTTTGAGCTCCAGTGAGAATACTGCACATTAATTTCTTGGTTACTGAGAGACTAATAGATCTCTCTGTATTGTTAGCTTTTAAATTTGTCACATAACACTTCTTTATCTCTCCGTCTTCCGCAAGCCCTTCAATATAACATCCCAGGTGTTCTCCTTCACTGTGTTTCACCCTTTTCTGCTGAAGTTGTCACTCAGCCTGCCCAGCACTTTGGCAGACCCATACTGTGGAAGGAACAGTTCCCTAATCACGGGTCGGGTAAGGTTTTGGTAGGGAGGATGACTTGGAAATCAAGATTTGGGAAGTGATTTCAGGGATCAAGAAAGGGTGAGTAAAAACTATGGCACTGCTGCCTTTACCACCCACTCTCACTGGAGCCTTTTGTAGAACTTCCTAAACGGCTTTCTGCTGAGGGAAAGAAGAAATGTGTTTCACTCTCAACAGCATATGCGTTTTTGTTCCTCAAAATATAATGTCAAAACCTCATCTTATCATAATATGCCTGCACTATTAGGAATTGTGATTGTATCTTGATAAAAATGTTACCCCCTTTCAACGGCACCTAGTAAAAATTGCCATTTTGGTCCATTCTAATGCCATTTACTTCACTGGGGATACTTGGTTCTTGTGATGGCATGATACCCCAGTAACATTCTTTATGGATTTCCAAGCCATAGAACTAATGGAATTCTATGAAACTCAAAATCTGTCCCCTATTTTCAGATATACTGACCAGGCAGACTCCTAGGAAGAGCATTTCTATTTGTGCATCATTTATCTACTCTTTTCTGTACCATTTGTGTTTACCTGTAGACTGAAAAGTCATTTTTACCTATTGCAGTTATTCCAGTAGCACCAACAGCCTCTGACTGATCTTGTCTGTGGTTATTCCATCCCCGAATGCAAGAATTGGTGGCCCAAAGCATGACAATATAAACTGACAAGACAGAAAATGGGACAGCGTAAAGCTACCCAGCTCAGAGGCATGCAGCAGGTCAGTGGTGTAGCTGAGAGAGAACTGCAGTTATCTCACTGCCTCTGAGGCTCTGTACTTTGGGAACCTCATTCTCTTCTCACTTCAACAAATGTTCACTCTGCACATAAGTTGTGTAGGGATCTCCAGTCTTCCTCTGAGCTCTTGCCAAACCCAACAGTGGGAAAGCATGGTGAAGTGAATTTAATGAATGTCATTCATTTCAGCAGTGAAACACAAATTTAATATTTTGCTTAGCCTAAAATTTATATGGAAGGAATGAAAGTCATGAGCAGAGCTGGCCAGAATCTTCCAGGTTTTGGGTTTTTTTACAGCCAGAAAAATACTTATATTACTAAGACAAAACATTCTGCCCTATGTAGTGCTGTTATTTAAGTTGTGCTAGAATCTGTAATATATGAGGCTTATTTTCTCCCTTCAAGGCAAATGGAAATCTTAGAAAAACAACCTCTTATCCCCCCTGAACTCACCAGCCAGAAACTTTTCCTGTATGGCTGTTGAGTGGGAGTGCACAGTATCCATCACTGCATATCCATGCCTCCTATTCTATCACACTGCCCTTCACAGACCTCTTTTCAATTTTAAATGAATAAAAAGTGGGTTGAATCATCTAACTTTTGTAGATGATGTTCCTTGTTTAGCTTGTAGCAGAAGAACTCAGCCCGAGTGATGTTGGCAGACATGCCACAAGAGCAGCAAACTCAGGAATTGAGCAGGGAGCAGACAGTAGAGTACTGAAGAGTTGTCTGGGTAGCTACTCTGTTCTTCAATCACCTGTTGTGCCGGGACAATATTTGCAGTTTGTATTAGGTGATGATTCAACAACATACGAACTTGGAGAGCAGTGATTCCCCTTAGCAGACCATATACCTCACTCTGATAGGATTCAGGAAGTTCTCCTCATCTTTGACATCCAGAATAATATTTACTATGTTGTTCAAAGCAAGTGCCTTTCCTATGGAAGAGTGGCCACTGGGGATGAGTTGTTTATGCTGCAGTGAAGCTGCTGAAACTGCAGTTTAGGGAAGATGCCCCTGAGCAGATTCGCTAGACTTTTGCCACAGTCTTTATGGAAACCTCCAAGAAGCAAGAATTCAGAGGATTATAGGTGCAATTAGTCTTTTTGTAAGTGCTATAAACAGAGAACTATGTGTAAGGATGTGGATGCTGAAAGCTGGATTGCAGAGATATTTTCCAGCTTTCTGCCAGCATCCGTGTAAAAGTCTTGCTTTCACACGCACACTAGCTGGGAACAGTGAGAGGTTTTTGTAAAACAATACTTTTATCTTGAAGATGCAATTTGTTATGTAGTTTGTCATGTTACTGACTGGAGAAATATTTTGAAATGGGTGTTGTAAGGTTTAACCAATTATTCTAAGAGGTGGATGGTCAAAGGATCAATAACCTTATGCCATTCAAGTGAACCAGGTTATATAAACGAGTTTAGAAATTAATAAAAAGCCCCTTCCTCTTGACTGGAGTCTATGCCACTTTTCTTGCCGTCCCCAGTAAGACAGCAACACAAGGAGTATCTGGGGAGAGCTTCAGTCATGGCCAAGCTGCAAAGCTGGTGATGAGAAGAAACCTCTAATTGTCTGTGTGGGATAGATCAGCTCCCACAGTGCCATGAAACATTCAATGCCAAAGTTGGACATAAGAGGTTCACATTCACAGCCATATCACAGTATGTTCCAAAAGCTTTGTTGGCATCCTGCCTTTCAGTCAAAATCCCCATGCATTACCATGCAATCAGTGTTTTCTCCTTCTGGAAAGCCAGCACCCTTTCAAGGCAACAGCTGGTGCAGTTACTGAGAAACTGACTGAGCCTTATCTTTAAGGGGTAATGAAATGATGACATCTCTCCATTTCCTATTTTGTATATAGAACTTGCCATGATCTTGGATCATGCAAACCCCTGGGGATTTGGAAGATTGTGAAGTACCTCATTGTAAGCATTTTGTTTTCTTGCAAACGCAGGGAGGGATATGAGAAAAATATCTGTTGTAGATTTTTTGCAAATGTAGGAGGACTCCTGATGTAATCTTCAAAATATTCTCATGCCCATGTAGTCACCAGAAACATTCTGGCCGTGCTTTTTCTTCCTTGATGCTTACTATTGCTTATTCTTTCCTTCTTGATGCCTTTTGCTCTTTACTTCTCTTGTTTAGCTGCTAATTTTGCCATGTTACATGACAGGATTTTGTGGTATTTCCTCCTCTCTGACATGTCACATCTTCTTAAGTCACAAATGCTCCATTGCCACCATTGCCCACAGACAGAGCTGGTGGTATCACATGGTTTGTGTTAGTGCGTGAAGGGCTGCATCAGAACTTGTAAAGGATTCACTCCTGGAAAACTTCACTCTTAACAAATATAGTTTGGAAAGGAATAAGATGCCTGACAGACTGAGACTGATACTGCACAGTCTTACTTCTTTAGGAGTCATGCTGAAGGGTAACGCTGTCTCTTAAGCTTTTGACCTCCACAGATCAAAGTTGGTTTAATTTTGGTTTATTTTCCAGGCCCTTCTAAAAAACCTGGTTCAGTCAGCATTGTCCTTAAACACAACAGGGTTCCAGATAACACACTGGGCACTTTGTGTGCATAGCCCCTCAGTCCTGATGTCTCTTCCCAATTGTCTCATCCCACCATGCAGCTGTTTGACACTTGCACTGCTTTAGAGTTCAGTAGAAAACAGCAGTTGAAGAAGGTGAGCTGATCCAATTTCAGAGAGAAAAGCCGGTCTGTTCTGACGGTAAAGATGTGTTTTCTGCAATTAATATTTGCAGACCTCTTTTGTGGAGGAAATAGGAATTGATTTGGAAGAATCCCTGGCATTGTAATGCTATCAAAGCGAAATTGCTTATTTCAATTTGCCATTCATTTTGAAAGCCTTTATGCCAATTAGAATTATTTTACTTCAGCACAGTCATTGCTTCCACATTATAGACACGTAATCTTGTTTCAGTAACTCATTAGTGGTTCATATATATTTTCATATATAGTTTTATATAAACAGTCTTTTTCTCCAAATGATTTAATATTCATGAAAAGTATCAGAAGCTACAAACATTGATTACATCTGTAGAATAAACAAAGATAAAAGAGTACTTGAAATACCCTATCTGTGTCCTTCAAATTTCATGAAAAGGACCATCTCTGAGATGACATATTGTCTTTCCATCCACACAAGACTCCTGATGTTGCCAGCCGGTTGCAGTGAACTTCCACCAAACAGAACAGCTCTCCTCTAGGAAATGAATGAAATGAAACCAGTAAGTCAATGCACACAAGTCATTGAGTCGTGATGTGATGTAGTAGCCTTGTCATCTTCTCTTCAGTGTGCAGCTCAAAAATACATTTCTTTTTCTTTACTAATGCTGTATTTCTCTGACCTTAGCTTAATGAACAATATTTTTTCCTCCTTTTTTCCTCGTCTTTTCTTGCCATGCTAAAGATGGATTTATAAGGCTCATTGCACTGGAAATGAGGTATGAAAGCTTCTACCTTTTGTATTCAGTCCAGACTTAACTTTAAGCAAAAATATTTTCATTTTCAGGTGGGAGGGTTGGTATAATCATCTTTGCATTTGGCTCTTGTGGACCCCATCCAATTTGCCACACCTAAGGAAAAATGTAATGGGAGAGTGAATCTTATGATGGAATTGCTTTTCAGGGATAAATTCAAAACTATATTCTCCCTTAACTTTGTGTGCTAGTGGTTATTAATTTCTGATTTGTAATTTGGTTTGTGAGCTGATGATGGAGAGAAGTTCCCCTCTCACTTCCGTGATCAGAGTTAGTTCTTGCAAGCGGATGATGTGATTCGATACCTTTTGTTGTGGTTACTGCTGGTTTTGTCATTGCTGTTCATTCTCTGAGTGAACAAAGCAATATAGCCTTGATCTCAGATTCAGTTGATATATTTAGTGCAGGCAGAGAATGCTCCAATAATGTCCAGAGACCAAATAAACCTGTAGGTAGTAAACCCTGCCTCTCTTTCCAAGATTTGAAGTAGACCTTTATAGCTCCAGATGCTGTCTTTTGCTCAGTCTCAGACAGCTGCCCGTGGATGCTCTCCAGAACCGTATATCTCTAGTTACAAAGCCTAGATCCCATGAAAGAGCTGTCTAATATACCAGAAACCAGCCCAACAGGTCTCTGTTTCAGAAACCTGCAGACTGGTTTTGAGCAAGTTACATCTTTGAACTGGGAGAACATTTTAAGTTTATGTCCTCATGACATCAAAAACCCTACAAGTTTTCAGATTTTTGTGCAATGTCTGCATTTATAAAATACTTTTAACTGTGGCTGATTAAATCATCTGTCTTAATTAAAAGCAGATTTTAAACATATGAATGTGCGATTGTAACAAAATTGCTGCTTTTCAAAAGTTTAATTAAAAATACTTCTGGAAAAAACCAAACCCATGAAGAAGTGAGGTGATGTCTGTGTGCCACCCCCTCCTTGTTCACTTTCTCCACAGCAATGACTGTGGATACTTATTTGGAAGAATATAGGGCTGAATGGTGAATCCAGCTAATTCAGGAGCCTCCTCATCTCTCAGCCCCTGTTCTCTTCTTCTCTTTTCCTCTTCCATCTTTTACTGTTCTCAGTGTCTTTCTTTTTCAGTGTTAACTTGTACTCTCAGAACCTAATGGAATAAGCTGCTGGCTGCAACAGCTTGTGTTAAGCAGCAAAGATGGTGTGGGAACAATTAATGAGAACTAGCTTGGAAGTAGCTTTCCCAGTTTTGTGATGGCTGTCATTGGGGCAGTTGATTGGAGGCTCATTCCAGTTTTTTGCAGTCTGTTCTGCAGCCACTCAGCAAGTGAAATTGAGATGGCATCACTTATAATAATGCACAATAACCAAAACCTGAGAAAACATTGCTTTCTATTCACAATATTGCTAAAATTCTAGCATGGGAGTTCGTCTCACTCCCCTCTTCTCTCTGCTGTCATTTAAATTTTGTTGTTTTGTGCTGTTCTTCACCAAAAAGTAAAATCACACTAACTAATCTGATCTGCTCTAAAAAGGTGGAAAGTGATTAGGGATGGAGATTTATTCTCAGTCTCTATTAAATTTCCTATGCTGTTTACTCGAATTTCCCTCTCTCTCTTTGTTTTCTAACAAGTTTTTCTTTCTCTTTCCCTGCTCTGGGTGAGGGCAAGGGAGAGGAGGGACTTGCTGCACACGAGCTGCTGGTAGAACCCTATGGAGCGGGTTGCTGCCAGGGGCAGGAAATGGAACACATGCCTTCCACCCAGGCACATTTCTGCCTCTAATCAGAGCTGCAGTCATGCAGGGAGAAGTGGCACTGACAAAATGTCAAGAAATCAATCCTCACATGCACATGGGTTCCAACTGGAGCTATGGATGTATTTCTGACAGAGAGGAAATGGCCACAGCCAAAACTGTGTTGTACATCGTGATTACATCTGTAAGGAACATTTGATTTAACCCAAAGAGTGGAGAGCCTTTAGATTGTGAGTAACTGATCCAAGCTTCCTAATGGAAAGTTTAAATGAACTTAATTAGCAGCTTCAGCTTGTTGTGTTTCTTGCCGTGCTGTACCATTGCCCTGAGGAATACCTGTTCTGCAGAGCTCTGGCTCAAAGGCTGCTAAGTCTTATATAAATCAACTGTATTAATTTATGAGCTTTCACATTATTACTTTATAACTAAATATACATACATATATATTTTGGCCAAGGCTGAAGTAATAATTTCTCCCTCTCTTTAACTTGCATCCCAGGGCTTAGCAATAGAGTGCACTGTTCATACATTCTAGTGCAAAGGGAAAAGCAGAGATGCCCTTGAAGCTGTCTTTGGTATGCAGTGCATGCAGCCCTGGTGCTTCCCTGCTGCAGCACTGGAGCCTTTTTCCTTTGCACAGAACATAAAGAACCCTATTTCCTGGATCCCACAGTTTATATATTTTACATAGAAGATGAAAGCCTTGGAATTTGTCCTAGATTGGCTCTCTGAAATGAAAAGTACTGGGAATTTGTTTCTATCCTTTCAGGGCCATAAAAATTCTAGGTTAAGAATTTCATAGCAAAAGTACCACAATGTCATAGT
Organism: Corvus cornix cornix; assembly: GCF_000738735.6. Lineage (NCBI taxonomy): Eukaryota > Metazoa > Chordata > Aves > Passeriformes > Corvidae > Corvus > Corvus cornix. The sequence continues at coordinate 18,574,343 of NC_046339.1, read as the reverse complement.
TCTGTGGGCCCTTGATGTAAAGTATAATAAAGAGCACAAAACCAGTTAAAAAACAATTAAGGAGTTTCTTCATGTAAAACTGTCATTGTCTTTAGCTTTGATAATGATTTAACATCTAACTGCTATTAGAAAAATACTAATATTTCCATCACATAAAAATAAGTTACAAGAGAGTTTTCTGAGGCAGAAAATATGTTCTAAAAATATAACTTTGAAGTTTAGGATTAAATAATGATGGAAGATATGATGAGTTATGAAGTCTCTCCCATACAGAGATGGAATGATTAATTCTAGTAAACACGAATTATATGAACTGGATTATTTATCTATCTGTTTATGTGGAAGTTGAAGTGAATATTACTGAGAATGCTTCTGGTTTTCTTTAATGTATTTAAAATAGTGATATGTAAAATGAAGCATGTCCTCTTAATTAACTTGTGAGCCTCACTGCTACAAGATATTGTTCAAGGCAGAACATAGTAATAGTTTGTAGAAGGCCAAATAATTTTTTCAGTGAACAGAGATGTGATAGGTGAGGCCAAGGGCTGGAGATCTGCCTGTGACAAAGCACATGCTGATTATGATTGAATTTGTTGCTTGACAGACTATTTTCCAATTGTTACCTGTATCACCCTGGTTAAACTGTGCTGCTGCTGTCAGGGTGAGGAGCCCCATGTCACTGGGTCCTAAGGAAGTTTCACGAATAGCCTTTTTTCCTGGGATATGTAATGTGTGTGTATGTCAGGCGAAAACAACTACTTGTGCTGAGATTTCAGAACAATTTTGGAGGTTTCTAACATTGTCAAATACAACTTCTGGAATTTTCTTTCAGAAAAAGAGCTTTTTTTCTACTAATTTTTAAGACTTTAGATATCACCATTTAGCATTTTTTTTTATTTGATACTTATAATCCTAATAGTTGCAAGCAAATATGGGTGTGAATTCAAGTACAAAATGTTACATTTCTCTACTGACTAAGCACAATCTTAATTAACTCTACACAAGCATGGAAATTCTGGGTGAAATTTGAGGGTCCTCTGCCGTGCATCCTAGTGCTTCAGGCATAATGGAAGGCTGCTTGATAGAAGGCATCCTATCCATGGGCTCTAGTAGTTGGAGATCAATTTAATAGCTAATTACTTCCAGCACAAGCAAAGGCTAACTCTGAACCTCATGTAGTTTGTTGATTATATCAATGTGGTAGTCCCTGAGAATGCAGCACATAGCACATATTATTACCTTTTTTCATGACAATTAACTGTCTGCCTCTTAATAACTCTGCTTTGCATTACCGTGGAGAGCGAACTCCCTGTTGAGGAAGCAGGGGCACTGAAACAGCCATGCAGTGGTATGTTCTGACCTGTTGAAACATTCCATGTACAGTATACACAATTGTATTGACCTGCTGATGATAAAAGCCGTGTATTAAAGGGCATTGCTACAGTACTTTCAGTCCTGCCTACCTCCTCAGTCCCCAGAGTGGCTCCATGAACTGCTGAATTGGTGGCCTGGAGGAGAATCCTGACTTGGTGATGGAGGATCTATTTCAGATGCATAACCTTCAACACCAACCTACCTGTTACATCTTTTAGTTTAATGCTGTGAAGGTTTTCGTGCCTGGCACTTGAAAATATGTGTTACCTAATATGTTTCTTTTAATACATAGTCAAGCCACATACCTGATATCTGATGGCTTGGTGTCTGCCTATTAGTTTTGGAATAAGTTCTTTTTATTACTTGTTTTCCTTCCTCTATCTCCAGGCAGAATAAATCTAAATTCAAATTTTAAAGTGGAGTGGGGGAGGGCAGACAAGATAAAAAGAGGCTAGCAGTCAGCTCAGCATGCCAAGGTTCATCCCAAAGCAATTTTTACAGCTGCATTTTAAACTAATTAAAAAAAAAAAGGAAGGGTTTATAATAGAGATTTGAACCATATCTTAACAATAGAAGAGCAGCTGGGTGCTGCTAGAATATCAGAGGTTGCTGAGCATTGCAGTTTGAATGAAACTGTCTGCCCAACTTTAAAAGAAGATGTCAAGTGTAGACCCTCTCTCACTGAAAAAGAAAAAAAACCATTATTGATCCATTTAGCTGGTAACAGATAGGAATCAAACCAAAAAGTATGTTCTCCAGCATTCAAGTTAGATAAATGTCAAGAGCTGCAATTGATCTGGAGCTCACTGCTAAACTTCATGGCCGTACAGAGTTATAGACTGGTGAATTCTGCAGGAAGTGATGGATTCTATAGAGAGATTTTTGTCATGTTTTCCACGAGAAACCCTATTTATACAGCAGCCTGCTTGAAGGAGGGTGTTATGGTACATGACACTGGTCCAAGTCAGCAGAACTGGGCAGAATTCCCTAGGTTTTTGAGAAGGCATGAAAGTTCAGGTGTATGATTTGGTCTGTTGGATTTGCTCAGTTTTCCTGTACTTTTGTACAAGCACTAGTTATCCTCAATTATGACTGTGGTGGCATATTTATCAATTTATTGAGACAGGCACCTTCATACCCAGCACTGCAGAGACTAAGTTTTAAGTTTGGATTTTACTAGCAAAAAACCATCACTAAACAGTCTCTGAACCACACTTGTGTCCAATATGGAAAAATGTCAGTTTCACAAAAATATATTTTTAAAATAGTTAGAACTAGAGTCTAATCCACAAATACAGGCCAGTTTTCATACACTGTGAATTACACAAAATTAATTGCTTCCAAAAGTGTATTTTATGCAGTAATGTCAGCAAAAAGTTGACAATTTTTACATTCAAAGAATCCAAAAAATATAAATGTAGTATGTTTTCAATGCGATAGCGCATTTCCATAAAATTGATTTTATTTGTAATAAAAAATGGGTTAAGAATCATATGTGTCCAAGACAACCATTTGGAAAAACTCATTACTGTTCTGGACTTCTGTGCTCCTCTCATTTGACCAAATTCATCCAATCAATGTCACAGCAGAAGAATGGGACTTTTTTCACCAGGGCTGCAGGACAGGAGAGAAACGGGGTGGGGGGGGGGAAATAAAAATGACAAGGAATAACACAGATCCACACTGTTTTTTGTTATTCAACCTGGATACCAATACGAGAAAAACTTGAGATAACTATCTGTGGTGTATAAGGAGACCATAAACTGACATTGGGTTATCACATAATCTTTTGTGAAAACTGTGATTATGCACCAGTATGAAACAGATTTGTCACAGCAGCCTCAAGGCCAGGTTTTCAGTTGTCCATGTTTTAAATCAGATTTTGATAATGATTCTAAACCAGGAGTAGGAAAGGAAAAAGTCCGAAGTATTCTCTGTGTTTTACCATTTGTGGATTTTGCTTTTGCCTTTGATGGTTTTCTAGACAATGCAGTCCTGTACTTGACAAAATCCTGATAGGAGTATAGAATGAATATAATTAATATTTTAATGAGGTAACAGTGGGAGAAAGGTGGTAGATTGAATAAACAGGTGTCCAGCTAAGAATTTCTCAGTGTCTTTGTTCCCAATGTAAAACACTTCAAGTTTAGTTGAGTACAAGAAGACAGCATCCTTGAGCCTAAGGGCTCTGTCCAAAGTGCACCATCATGTTTGACCCATTGAGGCAGATGTTTCTGGCACTGAGGGCCCTTTTTCCTCCTCCGCTGGCTTTTGAGATGATAGCATTGGAGAACAATGTGAGCATGTGCTGGGCTCAGCCCACTCCCACCCCTTTGGCATGCTATTTAAAAAGTGCTGTAAAACCATTTTGCTGCCTGAGGAAAAGCCTGTATTTAGTGATAAAAGAAATTACATTTGTTTTTTTTATGAGATGAGTACACAGCAAATACTTATGAATTCTCATGCTGATGGAGCTGCGTTGTTCTGAAGTAAATCATAGAGCCATAGCATCATTTAGGTTGGAAAAGACCTTTAAGATTATGGAGTCTGACCATAAACCCAGCACCACCGAGCCCACCACTACAATTCTAAATGTTTATTAGTAGATATATATTTGTCTTTTTGATGGACACATGCAAAACCAATTAATGCCAGTGTATGCAGTGAAGGGGAATAAAATACCTCTGCATGTGGACAGAGAGAACTAGAGGGGTTTCTTCAAAGTATTTAAAATATTCTAAAATATCTCCCAATTACTCATTTCATCTTTCATTGTTCTTTGAGTCCCTCCCTCTTCAGAAGATATTTTGGGGGAAGTTAACAAATTAGACAATTAATAAGAATGGTGAGAATTAAACACTTAGATACCCCAAAGTGAGGGGAGCTTTCTCATTCTGTCTAATCTTTTGAGGGTAGAAAAATTCTTCAACCAAAGTCTGTGGCTCTGAGCGTGTTCAGATCTTAGTGGGAGCTGAACACACGCTGCTGACCTACATACAGGTATTTGTTCTCAACTTCAGAGTTTTCAGTTTCTTGCTAAGGTTCCTCCTTTCAGTTAAATGAACAACAAATCTATCTGCAGATTTTTTAAATTTTATTTTTAAAAAATAAATGACCATTTAAGGCACAGCAACAGCTCCAGTTGAATTATTTCTTACAAATGACTGTTGCTGTCTTCAGCAACTCTAATCCATGAAGTTGGCATGGAAGGCATGTAGAAAAATTGAGCTGGAACATTTACTATAATTGTATAACTGCTCTGACTGTATGGTATGTGGTTATGTTTAATGTAGTGATTATAATCAAGTGGATGGCACTGGGCTATCAAATCACTGTCTAAATAAAAGAACCATCATTTTTTTCTTGACTAAGTATAGCAGCGCATGTGGCAAAAGTAATGTATTTTACTCTTTCTGTTTTCCCCCAAAATGTGCAGAATGAATATTTGATGTATAGTGATCTTCCCACTCTGCATTTCTGTTGCACTTCATTTCCTAATGGCCCACTGGTAAAGGAAGATAATATTTCCTTAGGCTTAGGTAGGAACACTAATCTTTATATTACATCAGACTTGATGAATGGATCTCTAAAAATTTACAAGCTTTCTGGGAGGATCCAGAGGAATCTGCACAAAAGAACAGTTTGGCATCTGCTTGTGCCTCCAGAACTGTTGGAAGAGAACTCTTGTCACCTCTTTACCCCAAGGTATGTCCATAGTCTGTTCTACATGTGTCCCTTAAAGAGTTCATTTCCACACCCAAGATGAAGACCAAGCAATGAAAGAAAAACACAGTAAGAATAATCTGAAAGGGAACAAAAGCCCCTACATTAAAACTCAGCCTCTGCAAAGTGTAAGAAAATGAGCTTCTTTTCATGAAAATTTGAGATTATAATGAATAGCAGAGCACTTCTTTGCCAGATGAATGGCTGCTAAATATAGCATTTCCATCAGAAGTTTCTTAGATAGTGGATCTCTAGGTAAATGAACATCCTGCTTCTGCCCTGAAGATGTCTTTATCTTTAAAATTCCAGTCTTTAAAATATTCTTTTTATTCTTTAAAATAACTACAGAGCTCACTGACAGGCCAGGCCAGGCCTGAAAGTGCCCTCCAAGATGGCTCTCGCAGCTTATACTGCTCTTTGCAGCAGATTGCTCCAGCCAGGCTGCTTTCATCCCCTCACACGTGAAGTGCTGTAGAATTAGAAAGAGGGGGCTTAGGACTTGGCATTGCAAATGTTTGCACCCTGCCCCCTTCCCAAAGTCACTGAGTCTGGTATTAAAGATCAGAGAAAACTTTTGGAATGATTCATGAGACACCACTACACTCCCTCTCTCTGGAGCTCCCCAGTTGCCTGATTCCTTATAGACATCAATGTGGTCTTTTATTGCTGCTTAAAAATAAATGGTATTTTGTTTGCCTACCTGACACTTTTATTAACTTCAGTCATGTGTGTATGTGCACATGTTTCTCCAGGCATGATTTCTCCCCAACACCCCCCAAATTAAAGGGGGGATGGGGAGAAAAAAGCACAACTTTATTTGAAGAGAATTTGTCCCTAATCTGTTGCAGCTGTAGGGGACCATTCGGCCAATTAAACAGAGCAGTCTTTGGCTCCTTCCCAAATGAGGTGACCACATGTTACACTTGGATCGGTCACCTCAGGGGAACTGTGGGTCACAGGGGCATCTGGTTGTCATTTCCTCTCTGGTCAGCATGAGGCAGGCAAGGAGGAAAAAAAATGTGCATTTTATTTATCTCATGTCTTGTCCTGCACCATCAAAAGTTCCAACAGCATCCAGTCAGAGCTGGAGAGGCTCACATGATGTGATGCAGTCCAGGATTTGGGAATGAGAGCTGTGTGATTGATTTGCTTAGCTTTGAGGTGTCATTAACTTATTTCTCTTTCTCTACGGCAATAGCAAAAATGTGAAGGTTCTGTTAATATCAAGGAGCTCTAGAAGTTTTGTGCTGTTCTAACTGACTTGAGAGTTGCTCTCCTAGGTAAGAAATCTGCCCCCTCTGTAAGAGGACATTCCCTCTGCCAGAGACAAGTGAAAAGTTCCCAGGCTGGGAGGGAACTGGGCTTTGATAGAAATGTAAGAAATTGTGATTTCCAGTGTCTTGAGTGATGTAATCTCATGGTCAGCAAATAGTGTAGATCAGGAATTATGAGCAATTTTATAGCTGATCTGTAGCTTAATTGACTCCCAACCTGCACATACACCTAGGGCTGGAGGGTAACACTGGCTTCAGAGCCATCACAGCAAAGTTGTCTTCAAAAAAATCAGAAACATCTGGTTTCAACTAAACCCAGCCACTAATAAACTAATACTTATAATGAAGGGGGAAATGCTTCAATGAACTAGTCAGGTCAGTGAACTCCTTTTCCTCTGAAGGTGCCTGGCCCTCAGTTTTCAAACTGTTATGTTTAGCACAGACTGGTTATTTGGCTTTGCTAATGAAGTAGTGTCAGTGATGAAAAGGTTTTCTTGATCTGAAACTTTCATCCTTTCAGTGCTATGAATTTAGAGCTGTAAAATTTCCATTCCTGGGTACTGACCATCACAATAGCTAAGGAGTCATGAACAAGTCTGTGCAAGGCAGAGGAGCTGATAAATGTTCTTTCTTAGGCAAGGTGAGTGCAGATGTTGGTGTTAAAAAAAGGCTGTGAGACCCACTCAAGACTTAGAGAAGGAGCATATGGAGCAGCTGATGAACCATGGCAGCCTCCTTGTAAGGATCAGACTTGATGAGAGGCTGGAAAGGAAGGAGTGGGGTGTTCCCCACATGATAGAACACAGCAGATCATACCATGGCCTGAGGCCTTGGACCAGTGTCAGACCTGACACAGGCTTTGTGGGGCAATCATTTAAAATAAGGGACAAGTGAAGTTATGGCTGTGTGCTATTCGGTCAGAAATAGTTACTCCAGTCCATATGTGAACCTTTTCAATTTCTTTGTAGAGGAAGAAAAATGACCAAGTTTTAATTTCTCTCTGGTTTTACTAACTTGTTTCTTGTCTTTCCCCCAACAGAACTTTGTTTTTTATTTCTGGAAGCTGCCCTGGCCTGAAGCCCAAGACCCAGCCTTCCACTTCCTTCATCAGTCCATACCTCCCACTCCGTTACAGGTTCTGGTTTTGCCATGTATGTGATTTTCCAAAGTGTGCTGTGTACACTACATTTGTCTGAAGAATCCTATGGTTTCTATTCTGCTTGATTTTTGAAATGTTTGCTCTTTTTCTTTATAGCTTCTAAATATCAGAAAACCTGTACAACAAAACCGAAAGTCATATGCAGTTACTAGTTAATGCTTAGTTATCAAATGGCTCTAAATCTGAAAGGAAGCAGGGGGGATTTTACTTTAGCTTTTGTCAATAACTTTTACTTTTTCCTTTGGACTTCAAACCCCTTATCCCGGTGGTTATCAATATCATAACAGCTGGTGAATAAAATTCTATGTGGCCACTTTCAACAAGACCTAGAGGGCTGAATTTTCAGGGTGTTTAAAATATGGTAGCCATCCCCTACCAAGGCTGAAGCTATGAAAATGTCAGATTTTGTCCTTGAAAGACATTCAGATTTTGAGATATTATCATTGAGAAACTTGTCCTCCGATTAGGTTTCAAGCAGATTGAACACAAAACTTGATCAGAGGTGAAATGATCACTTATAAAAATTCTGACTAAGGCAGGCTGTGGGTACACAGGTGACATGGAGTGCTCCAGACAGTGCCCTTGCAGGCCATTTCAGCCGTGGTGCCACCAGGAGGGAAGGTGCTGGCATGCTTGGTGCAGGCTGCCTCACCCCCGGGGGATTTACACTACAACCAACCAACCAACCCCACGCAACAGACCCCTGGCTGCTCCTGGCAAACCTCAGCTGGGCAGTCTCTGAAGCAGCTTAGGAGACTTGCAAGATAAGGTTGGAAACTTTTGAAGCTGGCCAGGAATCATTGCACCAGCTGCATATAGTCTTGAAACTTGGTTAAAGAGCATTTTGCTCCATTTAAAAACAATCAGGGTAACTACTGCATTTTCAGTCAAATGCCACACGTTCTAAAAATTCAAAAGGGTGGCCTCAACTACACTGTGTTACAATCACCAGAGCTGGGAGGTCAAAGCACTTGCCATGCCCTTGATATCCTTTTAGGGCCTGAAGCTGTCTATCTATGGCACTGATAATAGGGTCTTACATAATGAAATATTTCTCTTCTCTGATATATATTAATTCTCCAATTAATACTATTTGTTAGCAAAGTTAGAGGCCATTTTTTAATTGTGGTTAAAAATACTTTCATTTTCTTCCACTTGGGAAGCTGGGACAAACCAGGAGAACTCAGTAAGTCCCATCCTTTTTGACACCTTAATAAAACCTGTCTTAATATTGGGCTCTAGAAAATGTAAGTGGCTTCCATGGAGATCTGATGGTTTAATCAACAGTGTGCAATAAAAGATGGTAATTGTGCCAGTATACTCTGGTATTGTTTCCTCTTTAACATATCTCTGAGTCTTCTAAAGTTGATGACTGGGCTGAGGAGCTTGTAAGCAGTCCCTAGTCAGTTTGGTAGTGAAATTTTGATTAAAACCAAGGTGAGATTTTACATAGAACTCTGCAAAAGGAGTTAATAAATCCTATTCAATGTCATAAGAAAAAAGAAGAGAGAAAAAAAAAATTGAACCCACAAAACCAGCCTAAATCTTCCTGGGTAACTATCAGAAGAAATGGCAAACTCAAGCATTTTATTTCTTTTCTTTTTCCCTGCATGTGCTTTTGATCTAGAGAGTGGACGTAAGTTAGCCCCGAATATTTCTAAAACATAGTAATTTGTCAATGCACTATTTGTGTAAAATGGATACTATAATAAAAACAAGTGACAAAACACTGGTCCTTTGTAGATCAGATTCAGAGTTTTCTTGCATAGCCTACAATTTTCCTACTGTATTTTGTGGTCACCAATGCCAGTTCCAATGAATTTTCAAATTATAAAATGAGAGAGCTAAAACTAAACTCCTTCTGACTTAAGGTATGGATTTCTGAATTTTTTAATTAAATTTAAATTTTAGGGTAATTTAATCCATTTGCAGTTCAAAAATATTGTCAAAATAAATGGCAGATTATAAATAATTGTTGGGAATATGTTTTAATTATCCAAATATTGCAATTGTTTTATCTCAAATACTGTCCCTGAAGTCCAGACAGCTGCTTTTCAATCCCTTTACTGGCTAATATCAGAATTGAATATAAACAAGCTATGCCCTTTTAACCTGTAGAGTTTGATTGGCATTATGTTAAACTAACATACCTCTACCCTAAGAAAACACAAACCCAGCTTTTTCCAAAGTAGAAGGAAAACTGCAGGGCTTTTTGGATAAGGTCATGTTCATCCCCCTTTCCTTCCTTATTTGTAACATCTTCCAGAAGCACAGAGAAATGGCAGAGTGTTTTTGCATCACTAAAAATGGCACAGTTTGACTCAGATTAAACATAAACACAACTAAACATGAGTGGCAGAAGCAGGAGTACTTCAAGCTCCTGGAGTGAAGGTAGGGAAGGGAGGACATGTGGCTTTATCTGCACAGAGTAATCATATACCAAAGAGTTGAATCATTTTCTGTCTCTTTCTGATTGCCTCTGATCAGATGAGAGTTATACGTCACAATTGAAGAATTTGTTATCCGTCTTTAAAAGTTCAAGTAAAGCCTAATTCTGAAATTTATCACAAAAATGTCCAAGGCTTTTAAGCAAATAGACTTGAAATAATAAAAATAATTTTTCTCTTAAATCTGTCTTGAAAGCGGCACTGTAGTAGCAAAGTCCCTGTTGAAATCAGCATCTGGCAGGGTTAGTCCTTCAGGTCCGTATCCCACCCTCATTTGTATGCATGGATTTAACTTTTTGCAGGAGAAGGCTTTTATTGAAAATTGTTTATAAAATTGACACAGGTTTATAGGATGTTAGACTCTTGTGCATAAGAAAATATTACAATTTGGCCATATGGAAAATGTATTAGAATAAATTAAAATATTATGAAAAGGCTGTAATACCTCTGTAAGTCACTTTGAACAATTCTGTGATATGTATGAGAGAATTATGTACCTTTTAGAGGTTTCTACAACTTACATGTAAGCAAAGGAACCAATATTTTTGCTACAGTACTGTGATTTTAGGAATATTTCTGCATCTATCAATATGCAGTTAAATACAGTTCTTAGTCCAATTGATCATTTCTCTCTAAATTAAAATCCCTGATCCAATATCTCACAGGTACTTATGACCTAACTGAATTTCCAGTCCACTAACTGGCTCTTTGGTGGACCAAACTGGGACCCCGAGTACTGGCCAACACAGAGGAAAGTTTGTTTCATCTGAGTCTGTTCAGGTTCAGCTGCACAAGCCCAAAGGCAGGAAAGTAAATATTTTGTGTACTGTTCCTTTTTTTCAGGCCCTAAATACATGGAAACAAGAAAAAAAAAAATTACAAAAACTGAAATAAAGTTACCATTGGTTGTGTTGACAGAATTGTTGTGTAGTTCAGGAAAATGAAATTGATGTAGTGATCCACAGCGCTCTTTGTCCTCTTCTTGAAGTAAAATAAGTTCTATCTTGTATTAACATTATTGATTCAGCAAGTAGTGTTGTGATATCTTATCCAGTAAAACTACAAACTGTGGTGGCAGTTTGCAGCATGGCTGAAAGCTGATTCAGCTCAAGCATCATGAGCGTGGTTAAGTAGATGAACAAATGAGAAATCTGTGTCAGGGGTGTAATATTTACAGTTTGTGTGCCCAGGAGCCCCACTGAGCATGCACTGTTTGTTTGGACAAGTGCTACTGGATTTCAGAACTGGCCCCCAGGTCAGTGTCAACACTTCTCAGCCGCGGGTGGAAAAGGTTTCAGGAAATTTCTATCCAAGGCTGCAATCAGGTTTTCCCATATTTTCCTGAGTTGGTAGCTGTAGCTCAGTAAAACAAGGATGTTACTCTTGTCATGTTCTTCATGTTTTGTACTTGAAATATAATGGCAAGAACTTCCTGACATCTCTGTTATTGATTCTGCAATGTCAGAATCTGCTTTCCCTACAATCCATATGAAAATGAGGAAGTATCCTTAAACTCACAAGTTAGTAGGCTCAGCAGCAAAGTCTAACAGTTTTTTGAATGTAGTTTTCTCTATCCATGTTTTCTCTAAGTGGTCTTGACAAGGGGCAGAAGAGGAATACAGATATTAAAGATATATCTAGTGAGTTGTATGTGGAAGTAAAAGTGTTTTTTTGTCTTAGTTTTATGGATGTTAGAAACTGAGATGGAAAGGAACTCCTAGGGACATTTAAATAATAGGTGAATTGTATGCCAATGCTTTTCTTGGATTCAAACCTGTGACTTCTCCTTTTAATTATCCATATTCTCAATGTTTAAGACAAGCTAACAGCAATCATGAGGTAAAGAATCATTTAACTAGGACATACATGAACAATATTGACAATATGTCAGAAAGTAAAAGGACTTTTAAAATCGGGAAATAACCCATAAAGATATCTTAGAGAAGATATCTTAAAGTTTAGAGAATGGTATTTGAGATGATAGCATGGGGAATAAACCAGAAGGAAAAAAGAATTTAGGCTTGGTGATATCACTAGATAGTTTCCAGTTCTGCTTGGCTTTCAGGTGCAGAACTTGGATTATTGCAGCAAGAAGTGGATGTGCACACCTGTGAGGAATGATAAAGTTATTTAACTTGGCCTAGACTGTGGGGAAACATCTCAAGTTTTGATTTCACCACAAACTTTTATTCTGGACATGATCGAGGTATTCAGAACAGAATTCTGGAAATGTATGAACATAATGGACAACTCCTTTGAACATAATAAAACTCTTTTAAACACTCTGTGAAACTTCCTAGTTTCTTTACCTGTTTTTCACTACTTTTTCCATCAGAAAGCTGGGATTTTTTGCTTTGCTTTTTCCTGAAGATGAATTATTTATTTTCTGCATCTGAAGCCCTCTGCTCTGTGTACTCTAAGACAGGCTGTTCCTATCTCTTTTCACCAGACTGTCACACACTTGATGACTTACATCCACTGTCATTCTTCTTAGGCAAAACAAGCCTGTTTTCTCAATCTGTACTACAGGGGTTTTTTTGGGGTGTTGTATAACTCTGCTTGCTGTTATTGCACCCACGTAACTTGCTTATGACTCATAAGCTTTCTTTACAGGGATTTAGGTAGAAGAAACATCTTTTCCAAACTCCCAAGTGTATAAATGATGAGCAGAATCATCCCTTCTTTATTCAATCACATCACTTAAATATTTTACTGGCAGAAATGGAATGTCCTTGGGATGCTGTGTTGTACAGATGTATTACAAACGAGTTAACAAGGACATTTCATGTAATCTAATTTTAATTTACATAACCTTTTACAATTGGATTATTAAAGCCTAGGCATTGTAATGCATGTGTGGAACAAGGTGCACCCCTGCCTAAGGAGCCAGAGTCACTTGGCTGCTAAGGAGAGTGCAGCATTTCATCTCACGCTTGGAGGATTCCCGCAGATTTGTGTTCTTTCATTCGGAAGAACAAACTGGCTTTAACAAACTGAAAAGTGTTTCAGGAAAGAGTTAATTAATTTCTCTATAGAAATTATGTTTCCCAACTCCATGCTAGAAAGGATTAAGTAAGAACTTGCTAATTGGAGGAGGTGGGAGGGCCGCGGATTTGTAGGCAGAGCAGGTGATAATGTAACTGGTGGAGATTACAAACTAATTGTGTGAACCAGCAATTGCCTGCCAGGTGTGTGAGATGCACAGCAGGGTGGAGCAAAGGGGTAGCTGGTGGGGAGCAGGCAAGGAGGAATTTTACATGCACTTTAAAGCTCCGAGTGAGCAGAGCCCTGATTAGCACTTTGCTCTAGGTGGCTTAGGCATGAGAGGGAAGGACAAACGGGCAGTGTAAGAAGCTGGTTGTGTTTTTACAGATTTGTTTTAAAGCACGACTCTGAGCTTCTGTGTTACATTTGACCACTGCTTGATGTTGTGAAGCCTGTTACTGTTCAGCAGCCACCTGTAGGTTGGTATGAATGTGCAAGAATTTTGCTTGGTGGTATTAGTGAAATACGCCTGATTAAAACCGTGACAGTTGTTCTCTGCCGTAGAAAGGTCAGGTTTCATTCCAATTTAGGTTGCCTTTCAAACAAATCCTTGGTATTAGCTACAGCTTTAGATAGTATGGGGATTGCTGGGAACACTTTGTTATTCTCAAGTACAGGCACTGAAGAGTAATTCAGTCATTACGTATTTTAATACAAATTACAGCTTCCTGAGTAGCAACTATAAATAAGCTCTGCTGCCATGTGTGGAACAGGCAGATGAGCGTTGTGCTCTCACAGAGCAGTCCCATAATTGAGAACCAGATGCTCCTAAGCTCCAGCCCTGATTCTGGTCTTCATGTGCGTGCTTGAGTGATTGCCTGCATCAGTGAGTTGTAATTAATTAGTTAGTGCCTGGGAATGTGCAGAAGGCATAAAAGCACTACAGAAAGTATTTGAGGAGGTGTTTTGTTGCTCCACTTCCTTCCCATCAGAACTAGGTGGTGTGACCTGTTGAAAAGCACCTAGGTAAATATATGTTTCACAAAGAAGGGGTGTTAATATTTGTTCCATTTTCTTATTAAGTGAACTATGAAAGTGAATTGTTAAAGCTTTCTATATTAGACTGTAATGAAATTATATATTTTATTTGATAGGCAGTTAATGGTGATGTGTTTAAAGTCTCAGCCGTCAGCTGGTGCTTTATTTTGAGCTCAGCTATTATTATGGATGGTGACTTTTTTTTTATCACTGTAAGTTTTATTAATAACATTAAATACTACCATCTATAGATGATGATGGTACTGTAATAATATAATGAAAATATAGTGTTTTCACAGTGGCCCGGAGATGCAAACTGCACACATCTCTGTGTTTTAAATGAATGACTGTGCTAGGGAAAGCACCAATCCTGTTCACTTATCACTGGCTATTTTTAGGTATGTTGTAGACATACCATATACTTCTAGAGATGTTAAAGACAGTAACTTCATTTTGAACAAGGCTGTTTCTTGCATTTCTAGCAGTTATCAAAACATTTAGTGAAATATGAATTCTGCGGTTCTTGTATGATTTAAGAAATGTGAATTAATTTTAGTATTCTAACATTAATATTTCTTGGAAGGCTATTAATCACTTGACTGCCAGGTGTTTAAAAACGTCTTTCAAATGGGATATGTACAAGGAGATGAATGTGTCTTCTATCTTCCTTTCAGCAAAGAGACCACAACTTTTCACCCAGCCAAGCATAATGCAGGGAGGTCTGGTGGCTGAATGGCCTAGTGTGAGTAAATAATGGATAATGCAAGTAACTCAACAATAATGTAACTGCCTAACTACTGGATAACAGCTCTCTTCCCTGCCCTCCACGCTATGCCCGGGACTCTGTTACCCTGTGGAGTGAATTTTAAAGGAGAGCACTATCTCTGTACTCAGGCTCAGCTGAGAGAGCCAAGAGCTTTGCCATGTGCCCTACGAGCTTGCCAAGGGTTTTGAAGACAGGGCAAGTTGATAAAGAGGTCTCAGGATCTGCTGTAATGCAAACAGAAACACCTTGCCTGGGAATGGCATGCCCCCAAAAGTGGTGATCAGGGATCAAGTCGCAGCTGCTAAAAGCATTTCTGCCTCAGAAGAGAGAGAGTGAGCTGCAGGTGTTTGTTGTCCATGGCCCAGCTCGTGGTGCAGGTGTGAGCCAAGCAAAGCCTTTCTGCTCCACTGCTGCAGTGCTGCTGTGATGTTTCCCTGTTTTTCTAATGGCATTTCCATTATGGATGTGGAACTGTGATTGCTTGGCTTCAGTCTCTGAAGTTTCAATACTTAGACTCCTTGGAATGTGAGAGAGCAGGGGCTGGGCTCAGTGTGGTTTTGCTGGTGGCATGGAGGTAGAAGAGAGAAATCTTCCCTCTTTTTAGCAGTTGAGAATATTGTATTAAACACTTCACTTCTTGGGGAGTAGTCTGCTGTTATATGGCAGATCTTTGCTGCACTAAGAAAGTGATTCTTAAAGGGCACCAGTTCTAAACCTGCGCCATGAAGAGTAAGTAAACCATCTTAATTTATACAGCACTGCCTTTGAAACATGGGTGCCACCTATCTATTTGCCAAGACATAGGAGTGGCACTGCTTTTTTTGGAAATACTGGGTGTTTTTACTCCTCTTATTTTACATTAGAATAAAATTGTATTTTTTTAGAAGTGGGCTGTAAAGTGGACCAAAGATTTCTGTTGCAATTTGTGACTTTGCATCCCTGTCTCCTCCCTCTACCCTGGGGAAGATCCTAAAGCAACACTTCAGATTGCTGTAAAATGATAATGTGTCCCAGAAAACCTTCCCTGCTTTTCTGAGCACCAGTTTCTCTGAGAAGGCAGTTGTAAGAAGGGCTCTATAACCTTGGGAAGATGTCACAACAAATGAGCTTTTTGTGCCTGTTCTTAACCTTTCTGCTGATTATTTTAAGTATAAATATGAATATAATGAAATATCTTGCTGTACATTAAGATGTTAAGGGAATCCATAAATCTATACACCAGGCTGAATCTCATCCACACAACTTTATATGGCTTGAAACTATTGAGAAAAAAAAATAGTGTAATCTTCCTTTTCCTATAGTTTTACAAAGCATATTCTAAGTCTGTGAAATGAAGTCCACATGTGGGGTATCTGGATTCATTGGTTGGAGTTGTGGGGGGTGGGTTGGGGGATGGATAATGTAGGGTCATCAATTCTTGAGTGCACAGGAGTGCTTGTGTGAGATTAGAATAGAAGACAATTCTGAATAGAAGATAGTGCTGCATTGTCATAAAAATTAAATTAGAAGATTGCAGTGTTATCAAACTGTGTGCCTGACACTTATATAGTATAGTTTAAGTCTATTGTGAGTCCAAAACCAGTGGATTCAGGAAAAAAAAGGAAGTTTTCCATTTTCAGTTCTCTGCATCTCTCATTTCAGATGTGTGCACAATGCTTTTATGAGGTTTTGATTTGTTTTGTTTTTTTCCTGTTGAATCTTATCCAGAATGCTTGAATGTGTTAATGACTCATGGAGTACAGACCTTGCCTTTCAAATGAGTTCTATTTTGTGGGCTGGTGAATTCTTAGCAGAGCACATAATCTTGATTCATTTGAAGATGATATTTAACTTCTTTTCTAAATCAAATCAGTTTCATAAAAAGGTATAGCTGACTGAGACTTACAGATAAGACCAGAACACTAGATTTCTTTTTTTTTTTTTTTGAGTTTAAATTCCATTCAATACTTTTAAAAAAGCTGTAGGAGTGGGAAAATAAGAATTTTCTCTTTGACTCTGTTACCTGAAATTATTTTTAACTAACTATCAGTTATGTATGAATTTTTTCCCCTTCTTTTTGGAGATGAATACTGCTCTGCTCACTTTTGAGGGGTTTTTGTTGAATTCTTGTAATACTAGTCCTATGTGAGTTAATCTTCATGATGTCTGTAAGGATAAATATTTCTCTATAAATCTTGCATGCACCTCTACCTTTAAAATACAAAATGAGTTCTATTTGTAGATTAATTGGTACCCTTTCTCATACAAATGACAAAAGAAACCTGAAGTATATTAGTAATGTGATGGCAGTAGTACTTCAAGCCCAATTACTTTGTCTTAAATTGAAGATAAGCAGAATTGTAGAATTCACTCTAGCAATAAAGGCCACTTCTTCAAGTAGAATGAGGAAGAAATTAAAGGAATGTTTGGCAAATGTAGGTCTTTGCATGCTTTTTCATCTTGGGAGGTGTGTGGAAATAACAGAATGAAAAACAGAGTCAAGTGGGGTTTTTTAGAAGTATTATTCTACAGTTTTGACTGTTTGTGGTTGTCGTGGTTTGGTCCCTCAAAACCAGATCTTGAGGCTTGAGATAAGACACATCAAATCTGGTTATCGCACCCTAATTGTGTATTAGTTTTTTCTGTTTGGATGTATTCTTGATTGAATTCAGTCAGCGCTGACTGCCTCTGGGAAAACAGTTTTTCAAAACTTTGTACAGGCTATTTTAACAAATGGCCAACAATGGATTTACTAAAAGGCAAGTTACAAATCTCTATCAGTGTGACACTGATAGAGATTAAAATTCAGCTGTGGGGCATCTATGTGAAACCAAAGTTGATATGTGCTAAATAATGTGTATTTAAACTTAGTGTTTGTGTCAATCTATAAACATAAGCTTTGTGGATCTGCTTGAGTTTCATGTTGGAATTTTGTTAGTGTTCATATCAAGAAGTTCTAATGAAATTCCAAAGGAGCATAATGAGAAATTAATTCGTAATAATACACGGAGCTCAAACACTGTTTAAAAATAGCAGCTGAACTACAGAAATGTGAAATAACCCTTTGTGTTATTTCCTGCAGACATATCCTTATATGTCTGCAGAACTAATCCAGGAATGTCCCCAACAATAATCTTATCCACAGGGTCAGTAACCTTCTAACATCTGTGTGTCACACTATTTTTCTTTTCCTAAATCAGAGACTCTTCAGGATCTGGTAGATATTGCCTGTCTCGAGGTAAAGAACTGATGATCAATCCTTATGCAAGGTCTGGAGTCCTCCGATAGCAGGGGTTGATAGGAGGGAGAATCTAGAGTCACCTGCTCTGCTGTAGGACATGAGTGGCTCTCAGTCTCCTGGGAGCTACCAGGTCACACAGGACAGGCTCTGGTTTTGGACCTGGGTGTTATTTGCTACTTTAAAAACCTGCTGAGGTCAGGCTTTTGTGCCAGGGGGTGCAACTGGAGGTGGTGAGAGAGAAGACTTTCCTGTAGCATTGAGATTTCGGGTTGTAAGATAACCGTTATGGGGATTTTTGATAGTGAAGGACTTTAAAGAGCTTGAGAAGCATTTTCATTGCATGATCTGATTCATAATATACAGATACTCTGACTACTTAAGCAAACTTCTGCAGTGGTATTGTTGTGTACTACTTTTCACATGTTCCAAAAAAAAGTTTTTTTGATTAACTGCTCACATTCAGCATAAAAAAAACCTTTTGTCTCAGAGTCACTCCATCAAAAAAACTACTGATGAGGAGAAGTTCAAAAGATAATTAATGTTTTAGATTTCTTTAAATTGTAAGAGTAGACACCTGTCACTTGAATGGAGAAGACATTGTGCTGCTTCTGCTCTGTTCTCATCAGTACAGCTTTGAATATTGGCAGTGGTAAGATTTCTTGGGAGGAAGGTGGGAGGATCACTGAGCATCATTCATAAAAACACCACCGGGAGCTGTTTGCTCTATCAGGGGAACTCATTCTGAAAGCAAAAGTCTGCATGTGCAGAACCTGGTGGACAGTCAGGGGCAGGTGCAGAACCTGAATACTGAGGGAGTTTTCTACCCAAAATTTCGTCTTTCATCTGATTTCCTATCTATTGTGGATACTGCCTTTGGAGCTCATAGAAATGTTGAAAAAAGCTAATAACTCTGAAAAAATGCTACACGTGAAAGCAAGAGCGACCACTGGCTGTGAGAAATGTGGGGTTTAAAATGAACTGAGAGAAAACCACTTAAAGGACATGGGCAAAGAGAGAGCTATCAGAAAGAGGAGTCCCAATATCTGTGAGTCCTCTGATGACCAGTACAAAAATTTCTTTCAAGCCTTGAGCCCTGCATGAGAAGAAAGCCACTGAAGATTTTTTTTCTTTTGTTTTTGGATTTTTTTAAAAGGAGAGGAGAGCTGTTTAGGATTTTTTTCTTTTTGCTTTGGGTTTTTTTTAAAGGACAGGAAAGCTGTTTGACCTGGTATCCTATCTAATTACCTATTGGACTCCTCTAATACTTAAGCAGAAAGAAAGGACTTCACAAGTAAAAAAAATATATATAAAATTTAAATATGCTTAAATTGGAGATGCAATTATCTACCCAATAGTTTGAAAAAGTTCCAGGGGCCTGATTACAAATCCATTCAGTTTAAAGCAAGTCTTTAATGGGCTCTGGATTATACCTTAAAAGAGGAGACCCACTTTAGTCTGCTTATTCCCTCTTCCTCTCAATTTCCTGATTTGGAAAACTTAACACTTTGCCCCTGTCATTTGAAGTAAAAGTGAATTCCTTTATGATAAAAACACTGGAGAGGACAATAAAGATTTAGGTGAATTAAGAAGAGTTGTATCCATAAAATTCTTTCCAGTAGCCAGCACTTGGGTGGTCATCCTCTGTTCTGACTAATCTCTGCTTAGTACCACCATGTTCTCACACCTGTAGATGGAAGACTGGGCAGTAAATGAAGGGATCTGTTGGTTTTACATCTTGCTCTCTTTGTAGAAATGCAAAGTGTGACCTTCTCTGTCTTTGTTGCCATTGGTATCCTTTGTCTGATATTGTGTGACTTGTTGATTCTCCTCCCATTTGATATGAAATGTTGATATACCGAGCAAGTTTGCAAGGGAACCCTGAAAAAATCCTCTGGGTCACCATAACCAACAGGACTGCATCTTCAAGAAGGCTTGCCCCATCTTTTTAAGAGGTAGGCATTGTAATTCTGAGAAGGATAATGAATATTCTGTAATTAGGTGACTTTTTTTTGCATAATCCAGATGCAAGGTCAGATAGAACTATCATAATTGCTGTAGCACAGTTCCATGTATTCCTAGAAATACATGGAACATGTACAATACAATATTCCTAGAAATCTTACTCTCCTAGATCCTAGTCTTTGAACTTGGGGGGTTTTGTGGTGGGTTTTTTTGGTTAGGTGTTGTTTTGTTTCAGGTTTCTGTTTGTTTGTTTTGGGGGTAGTTTGTTTGTTTTGTATTAGACTATATGATTGCAGGGATACAAACAAAAATATCCTGAATGGATTTGTTGCTAGTGGTAACACTGAGCCAGTGCTATTGAGGAATAGCAGTTCCTCTCTGACTGGAGCTTCCTGTTGCTAAAATACACATCAGTTCTCACCTGTCCTGGAAGATTCTGCGTCTGGAGACAGGGAGACACATTAGATTTGTTTGTGTTTGTTTTGTTTGCTTTCATAAAGCAGTTTGGAATTGTAAACCCAAGTGTAATCAACGTTACATGACTTTGCTGTGAATGGCATAATTACATTCACATGCCAAGTGTGAAGTGCTTTGACAGTCTCACAACAAAATTCATTCAAAGCTTTGAAGCAGAAGAAAGAAATGAAAAATCAACTATTGTCTTTTGGTGAGAATAATAACATCTGAGACTCCATCGTGCTTATCCACCAAATTCTAAGTGGAACGGCTTTTATGTGCAATAGGCTGTTTACAGCGAGCCATTTAAAATAATAGCCCGTGAGACCATTCCCTGATGCACGCTGCTATACCTGGAGAGCCTGCCAGATACCATCAGGAAAATGGACCATAAAAGCAATCCAAAACCTACATTCTTAGTGGAATTTATCTGATAAATACCTTGCAAAATCCTAAGTGTTTCATTCATCTTTTTTAAGTGTGATACACTGATCTGCTTATCTGTTTAGCCTCACTGGCAGCATTCTCTCCCGAGGTTAAAACACGTAAGGAAGACACATCCATTCACTTTAATAACTGTTATGTCCCGAAGAATAAGAGCTGCAGAATCATTAATTAAACATGATTGTTCTGGGGAAGGTCTCCTGATGAAGATGTATGTATGACTCACTCGGTGTCGGTAAACTCTATTTCAAATACAGTTTTTCACGTTTGACCATTTTCAGTGTCAGGTAAAAACTTGTCAACAAAAGAGCCTGTGTATCTAAAAGCATAATTTGTAATAGACGTTCAACCAATCCCTTTCACCTCCTTCTGCTATCTGTAACATTCAATAATGGAATTATGGCAGATGAATAGTCCTATATTTTTGTCATAAGACTAGAAGCTGGGAAATTTTTGGCATCAAACTCTGTGAGAGATGGAAATTTTTTAATGTAAAATTTCGGTTTAAACACAGGACTGTGTGATTTCAAATTTTATTTTAATGCCACTTCAGAATAAAATCACAACAATTTAAAGTTTTTCTTGAAGACATTTGAAGAAAAGTATCTTAAGCAAAACACTATTTCAGACAAAATCAAAATATTTCTGTCAAGTATAATATAAATCCCAGTGTCTTACTAGAAATATCCAAGTGTTTGATAATAATGTGCTTCTGATGAAAAGAAGCTGCATTTCTGTGAAGTATATTTGAAGTCAGAAGAGGTTTCATCTTCCTTTTTTCCTCGCCTTATATTTCACTTTATATCCTTGATTCTTTCTTATGTAGATGTCCACCTTCTGTTTCTTCATAATTTCAAACACCCCTGCCTTTTCTTTGATGTGTTTTTTTTCCCATCTATAAGATATTTCTCACAAACTTAATTAAGTAGACCTTTGTCTTTAAACTGCATGACTGGGAGATACCAGAAGTTACTCTAATAGAAGCATAATAAAATAGAGGCACAGAGTTTTTTGCCTGTGCTTGAAAGTGGAAGGGCAGCCATGTACTTTGTGACTCTGAACAACAGGGTAAATTTTCCCTTCCACCTCTACACAGATTTAATTAATATATTCCAATATAAGTAGTAAGCTGAAGGCCTCCTTTTGCTTCTCTTCAAGACCAGTTGTAACTAACAAAACACCCAGAACAAAGTGTGTGAGTTTATAAACATAACTCAGTGGATGCTGGATCCCTTAAAACTTGGGAAACACAAAGGTATCATCTATTAATTGATGTAGTTCTAAAAGTGTCCTTTGACAAGGTGAGCAGAGGGTGTTTTTGTTCTATTCAAGGTATCCTTAGGTTACCTACCTGGAAAAAGAATTTGATGTGTATGTGAATATAAAGTTGTGAGTGGTTTGTAGGGTAGAAATTGTTCATTCTGGCCAAGAACACAAACATCTGCCATCTATTCCATGAGAATTTTGGAAGTAGCTCCACCACTGCATGCACAGACCAACAGACCCTGTCTGTTCCTAGCTATGGGGCCATGTGTATCTATAGGAGCAGTTAGGTCTGTGTGCCTTTTTTTGTTTCCCACTAAAAACACAGAGATGACATGTGGGTTTATGTTCCAAAGTACTGTCCTTAGACTCTTTCTCAAATACGTTCTGCTCCACAGCACCAGTACTGGAATTGTGAATTTCTTGTGGTCAACTTTTTTTTATCAGCCTGAACAGAGGGAGTGGTTTCCAAGCAAAACTGCAGATGTGCAACCTGGCACTTCCAGAGAATTTTTTATCACGACAAATGCTTCTTTGGTCAGTGAAAATATTTGCTAAAATGGAGAAAGATAAAAGAAATGCCCTGAAATAGATGGTAAGTGAAACATCAGCTGGGCTGGTGGGCTGTGGGGTGGTGCTGAGACTCAAAAATTCCACTCAAAGATTTGAGCCTCTCTATTTGCAAAGGAGTGACCTAAATTTGTTAATGTCTTTTTTGAGGCTGACTCTTGTACTTTGAGGAAAATCCTCCAGAGATACTGGTTTCCCTCACATGTAGAATGTGAATCATATGGAAAATCTACCAGAGCTGGGTGGGAGCAGTTCTTTCAAGCTGAGATAGGATGCTGAGATTTAGCCCTTTCCTTTGGGACCAGATGCCAGATCTGTGTTCTGACTATCTTTGGTACATATGTGAATCTCCAAAAGGGCTCATTTATAAAAGGAGTAGAATATCTGATCTGAGATCAGTCATGTAGATCTAAGGGAAGGATTTTGCCTTGAGTGTGAATTAGTCTCAAAGACAAAATTCACAGCAGCCTACTTGTTAATGAATTACAAAGTCTTTATTTTTAAACATTTTAAGTCTTCTTAAGTTCCCACAAGGAACTCATTATGCTTTGCACTTGGAAGAAAATGGAGAAAGCATTAAGTGGTGCTTTGGAGGGTGGGGAGTCTGGTTCCAATACAGATGAAGTTGGTGCAATTTTACACATGTAATATAAATAAAGGTACTGATAAATAGGGCATGCACAGTAGGTAGCTGCATGCCCTAATCTGTGATATGATGCATATTTATGAATGTGAATATAATTAAAAGCTGGTGCTCCAAGTGTCAATCAGCCCAATTTATACACAGATCATTAGAGGAAATGTTTCTCTTGAAATGGCAGAATATGTGCAGTGTGGACCTGGGCGTGCAGATTATATTTTTTCCCATTTCTTCATTTAGAGCTTCCTTTTATGGCTTGAGACCTGGAAAATCCTTGAAAAAAACATTAGGAAGATATTTATCTAATTAATTGCTTTTAAGTCTTGACTCTGTGTGTGGGTTTTCAGGTTTTTCTTTCCTTTTTTTCTTAATGTGAGTTGCAAAGCAACAGAGGCATAATTAGTTGAATTTGGAGGATTTGTTCAAAAACTTTTGAAATAACTTAAAAATAAGCAAGTTTTTCAGTATCAGTAGAAATTTCAGATAATGTCTAGGGATACTAAGTTTGATGAAAATACTCTGGAAAATTATGATTTTGATGTGATGATGTTCTCTCCTTGTAACAGCAGTTATTTCAAGGAGATTTAGGGCCCTGGTCAGTGAGGTGGCACAATATTATCAAAGCCCAAATCAGGGGCCCTTGGGATTATTAGGGGTTCAAGGGGAAGAGATATGGACTGGAAGCCACTTGAAGCTTCATGTGGACAATGTGCCCAGCTTATTTTATAGCCACATTTGTGAGAGGGGGAGGATGCTAATTCTCCATCCTCTGGGAAATGCTTGCTCTGGATCAGAGGCTGCAGAGCATGTGCAACTGGTACCTGAAGGAGGCCAGCATTTGTCTGGTTATGGGAGAGGAGGGAATTCATCTCACACATCTAAAATTATCTTGATTTTCATTTCAGCTTTGTATCTCACCTTTAAGAACATGAGCAGCTGTCCAGTGAGTGATTCTGTGCCAGCCGATGTGGAATGTGAGGTCTTTTATGTAGCTAAATGCAGTGATTTAAAACATCTGCCCATATCCCTGTTTTTTCTATTTGACTGTTGTTCCATAGTGGAAACTTCTTAATGTGATGGAGACTTTTTATCACGTAGTATCAAATTTCCAGAGTTATCTTTTCCCTCCTTTTTAGAAGTAGATATGTATTTTCTTGTGAATGATGGCTTATATCTCAAATAATTTTGGGAATATATTCTTATAGAATTGTGGCTGTTGAAAACGTCTTGTATTTGTGTTTTGGGTTATTTTGTTGGTTTTTTTCTTCTGTGGGAAAAAAAAAATGTTAGGTACCATATTACAATGACAGGGATGAATATTAATAGAGGAATATATTTACCTGTAGAGGTAAAGCAAGAGTAGTTTACAGGTATAATTTTGGGAGCTTTGTTTAAGGTTTTTGGTTTTTGGTTTTTTTTTTAACTCCTCTACGAATAACTGCAATTCCAATGTGAGTGTCCTGGATGTTAAAATAAAAAAAAAAATTGCTAATCCTGCTGTAGGATACATGCTCCATTTGTATGACTGTGGGAATCTGCTGTGTGTTTATACTAGGAGGGGTCTGATCCTTTTTGTTTGCTCAGTGCTAATGCCAGAAGTTTGTGAAACCTGTTCACTCGCCCTCGAGATGGAAAGGTCAGTGTTAACTTCTGCCCACAGGGACAGTCTAGAGAATTAGGGTAGGCATGGGTTCCAGTAAATCCAACTAAATATATCAAGAAGTTCTATTTGCAGCTTTTTTTGGATGAACCCTTGTGTGCTTTTTATTTTGACTATGAACACAGTGTTGTGCAGACCTTGTATAAGTGCATTATTTAAGCCAATCCAAGCCCTCTTCTGTATATTGAGATCTAATGTGGGAATCCCTGGTAAGATGCCTTGACACAAGTGTTCCCTCTGTCAAATGGTACTAAAGAATAACTTTTTCAGTTGACCTAATCCTAACCTTGATCATGTCCAGATATGCTGCTGCTCATAGCAAAAACTGGACCACCTTAATTTATTCTTCTTTTAATTTGTCAGTTTGGGGACATATTACCTTTTAACTTTAGGAAACTATTTTAAAAATTTCTTTAGATTTGGTTTGTTAGAAGCTACCCATTTGCAGTTGATGTTTAATTATTTTTTAGGACCCATGAGTTATGAAAATATTTATATAGTTAATCAATTATACTACTAGTGGATAATGGCTAAAAATATAGTAAGTAACTTTAAAGTTATATATGGCTTATAATCTTTAAAGGGTTATAGGTCTTTAACTACCCAGTAAAACTATAGAGAATTTACAGATCACTGTTTTATTGGTATTATAACTTAACTACTTCTTTGAACTTTCATTAATGACTGTTGAGGCTTTTTAAGGATGACAGTATCTGTTTTACCTTTTGGCTGTTACTTTTAAGAAATCTGTGATGTGAAAGCAATATATACATGTATTTAGGTAACAGATTGAGAAATTGAAACAATCCAGAAAAATGGTAATGGAAGTTGCAAAATATTGATATGGAGAGAGATATGGATATAGGTATTTATATAATATATAAATAATATACATCAAAAATATGAATATTGTGCTGTTACTCATGTGGGAGTAAATGTATTTTATAATTTCCTGCCTTGTATTGCTAAGAGTGAGGAAAGAATGAATGTTCAGGGTTAATCTTCCAGTCCTAGGAGTAGCTTCTGGGTCTAATTTACCACCAAATGGGTGTAAATAATTGAAATCTTTTTGGCCAGAGGGCTGTGAGCAGCGAAAATAGGAAAACACTTGCATTTATGTCGTTGGCAGAGCCACTACTAACCCCAATTAGGTCTTGAGTAATTAAGGCTATTCTCACAACTAGTTAGATAATTTCTTGCACATCTTGTTGGGTTAGATCAATTCCCCCAAAAAACCTGAAAACTGAAATGTAATACCTGGACTTCCTGGTGAAGCAGCAGCAGCTCATGCTGTGCAGGGCCTTGGGCTGAGTGGGCAGAGCCCAGGGCTGGATGGCCCCAAATCTCTTGAGTTACAGGGCTGGAGGAGCTTCCATTACCCAGAGTTGAAACGGAGATAGAAACCCTTGGGGTGGAAAGAGAAAAAGCCACCTCTATCTGCAAAGCACTGTAAGAAGTGCTGTGAGAAATGTTCTTCTGTTCTCCCAATAGTCCTAAATCCAGCTCTAACATGTTCTGTTAAATAAAATTCAAAGGGTCACTTTCTCCTAAAAAGTCATCTAGGATTTTAGTGTTTGTTCAGCTCAGTGTCTTATAAAATTTACTCTGTTCTGAGACAAAAAAAATTATGAATATGAAGCTGTACATAAAACATGGTTTTCAGCTCAGAACAACAGCACAAAAATTTACTTGAAATAATTGTGTGGACTGTCTTCTTCAATTACTTTCAATAAAACTGAATATTTGCAGTTCATGTTATACCAACACAGTCCCAACCTGCTGGGCCAGGTTTGGTTTTGAGCAGCCCATAAAATGGTCTGTGCCTTCTTTTAATACCTTTTTTTTCAATACCATTCCTCTAACTTTTAATCTCTACTTCAAAAAACAGTCAGCCATAGATATGTGTAATGTTTCTAAGCACTAAACCACACTGAGTTTCCTAAGTACTAAACCACACGTTTCATCTGAAGCCATCAAGAAGGAACAATGTTTATGTGAGTCTGCAACAAATTCCACGTGTGAAGTCTCTCATTTACTGAAAATCTTCCATTCACTGAGGCCAATGGCTTGTGCCAGAGCTTTGTGGTGTGTCAGCCGTGCAGATTGTTTCATTGCATCAGGAGTTTGCTGTGCTGTCCATTTGCCAGGTGTATTGAGGGAGAGGGGTGGGAAATGATGTTACTCCAAGGCTTTGATCTTTTTTTGTTAATGAACTGGTTTACACCTCGGGTATTAAACAGTTGGAGGCTTTTTTTTTTTTTTTTTTTTTTTTTTTTGCGGTGAAGGCTGCAGCTGATATGAAAACAACCTAAATTTGGAGTAATACAAGCTAAGCCAAGCAACATTTTTCCACCTCCAAGTAATGGATTCTATTGCCCCATAAATTTAAATGACTCTTGTTGCTCGTTTCTTGTTTCCTCCTCCCATTCATTCTTTTTCTTACTCTTAACATCCTTGGAATATGGAAAGCATTTGGATTTAGTAGAATGGCTTTTGTTCTCAGTTTTAAAACACAACGTCTCTCTGCCACCCATGTGCTAACTGCCTCAATTTGTGGGTTTAACCTTTTCTAAACACACACACACATGCACAGAGAAATCCTGCCTGTTGCCCTTCTTTTTGGTGGTCTGCAGGCAGGCATGGGTAATCTCAGATTACTGAATATAATTCCTGATTGTTACTGGATTCTCTGGATTAACCATTGTGTTGTAGGTTGAGGGAAATGATCTCTGGTTCCACTTTAGTTCTGTTTTCTTACCCAGGGGCAAAGAGGAGACTCGGGGAAATGACATCTCCTTAACTCTGCTGTCTTCTCCTCCTTTAATAAACTCACTGAAGGATGTTGATGTGTACCAGGGAGACATTATGCCTCATTTTGGGTGGCCATATTCCTGAGTAATTTGTCCAGTGGTTTTTGTTTCTGTGAAAAATGGAAGTCTGTCAAGTGAGAGGTTTAGCAGAGGATGTTGTTGATGACAAGATTTGTTTTACCTGCTCATCTGTGCAGCAGTATGTCAGGTTGTCTTACTTACCCAAGGATGATGTGCACTCTGTGTTTTTGGTAGTTAGAGGTTTCCAGTTTATTGTAATCTTGGAGCCCCAGCTCTGAGTGTGTCAGCTTTAAAGTTTAGCGCTCTGGTATGCATCCAAATACCTGAACATCTCTGTGTGAAAGACTGGTTTAATAACCCCCAAAGGGTCCTCAGGTTTAGTTGAGGAGAATAAATAAATAACATTACATAGGAAATAAAATTAGAATTAGGTCTTCTCTTTCTCATATGTCATGTCATGAGGAAAAAGTTTGGTATCCAAACTTAATATCATATTCAATTTGGTAGATCAAAGAAAAGGTGTGAAAAGTTTCATATGGGGCTATTAGAACATTTTATTTAAAGTTCAGGTGGAGCTGATGTGTTTTCATGTTTTTATGGGGTTGAGGGACAAGAGTTTTTTGGTTTTGTTTTTTTTTTTATTTTTCACAGGTCAAGTTGAATAAAAGCTGGAAAAAAAAATTCAATCCTCTTGCCCTTCTGAGGGTGAACAAAGTATCACTGATGTCATACAGGTAGAGTGACTGAATGATGAGCACATTCTGCAAAAATTTAATTTAATCTCAGGTCACCATTTGATTGGAGAGATTAAGAGTTCGGTTAACCTTTGGTGAATTCCCAGGGCTGCCTCTGTGCGCTGACTGGAGGGAGCCTTGGGCAGCTGTCCTAAGGACAGGCACACCAGTGCCAAATGTAACTTTAATCAGGTGGATTTAGTTCGTCTGCCTCTATAAACTTCAAATCAGAGAGGGGACCAGTGCCACATGATTGGGAAAGGAGTGTATGTCCATGCTGACAAACCTCTGTTGGCAAAGAAGGTTTTTTCTCTCTATAGAAATGTTCAAAATTGGGTTTGCTTGGCTATATTCAGTGCAAAGCAGTAGGTGTGGAAGAAACCTGAAATAATGGAGAGTGTAAATTAATAATCTAAATGCTACTTTCTGATTATCAGCACAAAATTAGACATTAAATAACACAGGAGGCATTCATAGGCATCAGTATTTTTCCTTTGCTTTTTCTGAAGTCCGATTTAGTGTTGATATGCTTAGTATCATTCTTTTTTTCTCCCCTTTTCAATGTCTTTGATTTTAAAAAATGTGGATAACTTTTTGCATACTGAACAAAAATGTATAAACCTGTTCCTTGCTGAAGCACTGAAATAGTCCTGCTCTTACGTCAGTGATGTCGATAATGCTACTAGTTCAGACAGTCAAATGGAAGTCTCTTAAAGGAAGAAAAGTAAAAGAAAAAAAGGGTGCTCAGGACTCGTGACCCTCAGTGTATATTTGAAGTTTGGAAAAAATAACTGAGAAATAAAGATATATATACATTACTGTATCTCACATTACGAACGTGATATGAACTGTCAGGTCTGACAGTTTTATTTCTAATTCTTTGTAGTTCCCAAGTTTGTTTTTGGTCAGCATCTATGTCTGCTTAATCAAGACTGAAATTTTCAGTTTAGTTTTGATGGCCAAATGTATGACCTTTATATTTTGGGGGGAAAAATGTCACACTTTGGCAGTTGACTATGCAGAGATGTTTGAGTTACAGGCGCATATTAAAAGCAAAGAAAACAAAATAAATTTCATCCACTGATCAACATGGTTTTTTAATAAGACCAGTACACTATAGCAGCGATAAAAGGAAAAAGGTATTAAGAAGGTGGGGCAATGTGGGACAGAAGGAAAGGTAATTAATTGTCACTCAGGTGCTTTACTTCCATGTAAATCTTGTCAGTGTTGGCTCTTGCAGCCCCAGTTTAACAACATTATTATAATATAAACATAAATATGTAACCTCACATGACACTCATATGGGAATCTCATACTTCACAACACAAAACTAAAGAATCTGATTCCTCTGAGCTGCCTTTTCTCCCATGGGACACCTGGGAGAGCAAAGGTGAATTTTTGAAAGGAGAGCAAAGACCACTTCAGAATTTTTTTCTTCACCTTTCACCATTCATTCTTTGAATTTTTTTGTTCTACTCTCTCTTTGCCCCATCTCCTGGCACTTCAGGGAGTTGATTTGAAACCTTGCCACCATTGGAGACTTCATATTTTCAGCACCCTGTCAGCATAATCTTAATAGCCTGATGCTTATAACATGGCTGTAGAAGTGCTGTAAGTGGTATCACCCAAAAAGAGCTGTCTGTGTAGGTGAAACAAACTTCTCCATTCTTCCGAGCAAAACTAGTATTTATGCTATTTACACTTTCCTAAATGATCTCTCAGCATTCATTGTACATGCATTGTAGATACTACCAAGCTTGGGAGCACAGAAGAATGGCATAGGTAGAGATGTTCAGATGCATTGCAAACCTTTTGTTCAGCTGTCAGACCATCTGAATGAAGATGGTTTGTGTCAGGCATCCTATTACAGCTACTTCATGCTCAGGCTTGTTTCACCTGTTCCCTGGGTGAAGCTGGCAGGAGTCACTGCAACGTGAAGGATCTTGCACCTGCAATCCTGAGCTTTTGCCCAGGAAATCTGCATAGAACCCCTATATTAATGAAATGGCTCACGTCCTGCTTGGTTCATGCTAATATAGATATCATTAATATCGATCACAGATTAAACTTCTGTCTTCAAAGAAAGATAGGTTTAATTATGGTTGAAATCCTTCTCTGTACTTTAATCTGTAATATTTTACTTTGAAGTTATAGTGTTTCTCTGGGTACCGTTTTCACATCTGAATATATTGTCATGTAAAGCCCACTAAGCTGCTTCATGCCCATTTATTGCCCTTAAGAATTGATTCCGTCCCCTCAAGCATTTCCTTATTTTTTGAAAGTGTGCCTTTGTAGACTTTACAAGATGTTACCACCTTAATCACTATAAATTCCAGTGTGTGCTTAAGGTCTTAAATGTTTAGTCCCAAGAGGCTTCACATTTAATAAGTGAATTAAGCACTCTTTACATACTGAAAAACGTGCAGAATAAAGACATTCTGTAGAACCTGAAACACTTTAAGAAGAGGTTTGTGCATTATAAGTGCTGCTCTGCCTCACATTCCTCCTTTTGTAGCAGTGCTTTTTGACAGTTTCTTGGTAAATTGGGCTTCCATGCTGTGTAATTAATTTGAACATTCATCTGTGCCTGACTGAAAATTTTTGATGGCTTCATCTTTTAATAAATAAATCTGATTGTCCTAAATTCCAAAGCAAATAAAACAAAAAGTATTTGAAGGTCCTAACTGCATTTTTCTCCAGTGAGATCTATATGCTCTAATGCTCTGCTTAAGAACAGAGCAGGACACATCAATCAGAAATGCAGATACTGATTTACAGGGTATTCAATTAGAGACCTGTTTTAGAGAGGAGAAATGAACTGAGCATTCAGCTGACCACAGTGTGTTCTTTGAGAATTCATTACTTGCTGTGTTGGAAAACTAACTGGTCAAGGAAACTTACCTTACCTGTCAGGGTTGCTATTTGAGAAAAAACCACTTGCCTCCGTCAGCACGGCTGTTTAGATAAACCGATCACTTCTCTAATCGATTCTGAGTGCTGAAAAGTTGCCATGGATACAAGATCCTGCAGCAATCAAAACAGAAGGTAAGTTTAGAATTGGAAGTGACAGATTTATTCATCACATACTTAACAAGCCTTTGAAGGGAAAGAGAGAGTTTGTCAGAGTCCTTAGGCTGTGTATAAAAAGATTGTGGAGAAATACTCAGAGAATTGCCAATAGGCACTTCAGTTGGAGAGGACTGGGTAATATTTGCATTAGAACCATTGCACAGATGTGTTTGCTTGAAACTTTTGCTCTGGATGACAAAACCATCAAAGTCTGCAAGCCTGTTACCATTTATCTTCTGTCTTGCAAAGAAATGGTCAGCTGCAAATTTCTGTCTTCATGATGGAGGGTTTCAAACTGTTCCAGGCTCAGCTTAGGAGGCAAGGAATGCAGGGCATCCACTTCTGAAATCAAGCCTTTGGATCCTTCTCTCCTTCAAAGTAAATTTCAGAAAGTGAGTTTTTAATGTCCCCTACTAAAAATTGCTAGAATCCTGCAAAAGAGTTTATTGGATTTCTTTGTGATCCTGCTGAGCTGCCTTCTGCTGTCCTGTTTTATAGTCTTCTGAGTTTAGTGTATTTTTCAGCTGAATGTTGCAGGGATGTCACTCCTTCATTTGCTGATGATGTCGCGTCGCAGTTTGGTACACAGGACTCAGTCCTCAGAAATTCACTTACTTGTATGAGTGAGATGGGAAACAAAACAACAAAATCTACTTTAAATGTGAAAGGTCATGGAAGACAAATAAAAATAACCAAAAGGAGAGGGAAGTGTTGCAGTCATTTCATTCTCCTGGGTAAGCTTCTTGCAGTCTTAGAACTGTGCTGAAATTAATTTTCTCTCTTAGTTCTTTCAGACTCCTCAGAAATCACCTCTCCCCCTCCCACTTCTCTAAACCGAATGTATATGTAATAAGAGGACATGTAAAACCAAACTCATTTCCTGCTTTCTCCTATGTATAAACATACAGTGCTAATTGAATTTTTTTGGTAAATCAGTGTGCACCAAAAAATAAAGCATATTTCCTTAGTTCAAAACATGTCTGGGTTGGAGGGTTTTGTGCTCAAATCAAGAAACCTCTGTGGCATTATATAAACATGCAAAGAAAGTCAGTATAATCGATAGGATTTGCTTTTAATATTTTTTTGGTTTTCTTTTCAACCTGTGGCTTCCTAGTAAAACTTGGAGATTGAAATTCACTTGCAAAGAGCCAAGAGAAAGCATTTAGTGAATCTGTATGCAGCAACCCAGCTGTGTTTAGCTGGCCTCTCATCCCAAGGAGGTGAGCTGCCAGAGAGGTGCTGTGCAGCAGAGAGGGTACGAGGCAGGACTTTAAAGCTCACAATTGGTGTTTAAGTGCTCGATAGAACTGTTTGTCTCTGAACCAGTGTGGTGTGGGGCTCAGTCATGTGTTCCCTGGAGATGCTCTTCAAAACAAAAAAGTTCTCATTTCACTGCATTCAGGAGTGCTCTTGCTTTTGCTTAGCAATTCAACTCTTGTACATTCTGTGTTTGTGATCACAAAAATGTTTTTCCACAGAATCTTCAGTCTTTGTGTCTGAGTATGCATCATTCAATACTTATGTCTTTAAGCTCACATGCACATTGTAAACTTAAATAATGCATTCTGTTACTAGACATAAATAATGATACAAATTTTGTTTCAATTTAAGTGGATCTGTCTTAATTAGTATACTATTACGTATCTTCCTCTTCAGCATTCTGAGGGTTACAAATTAATGAAGTCCATCTCATAGCAAAAAAGAAAAGCTTTCATTAAAAAATTGAAATTTTGTTTGCTACTATATCTGAAGCTAGTGCTATTCACAAAAATTTGGGTGGCTGCCCAATATTCTTTTGAAAATCCTCAATCCTCCAAAGATATGCAGAAGAATGTGATTTATGGTGCTCTCCTGTATGCTGTGTGTCTTTCTCTTTTGTTTCAAACACTCAGTCACAGAGGAAGAACACCTCCTTATGGCCTTCAGAATCATAAAAAAATGAATAGCCAGCATTTGGTGGAGGGCTGGGGAGGGATGGAATCCCTAAAACACCTGGAACGCATTTGCCAAAATATTAATCCTGGGAGTAATTTCTAAGAAGTTTGAGAAAGGTAAAAGAGTTTAATGCTCCCAAGACAGTTGCATGGGTGTCTCTTAAATGATACTTTTTTTTTTTTCTTTTTTTTTTTGCTTCTATAACTGCAAAGAATTATTGCTCTAGTTGTCCATTGCCCCACTGCAAACATTTACCAGCTCCTCTGTGAACACTCCTGGTCTCTCCTGGTGCACAGCCAGCCTTGTTAGTGTAAATTAATGTTTTCTGGAGTGTCAGATATATGTAAAGAGACATGGTGTTAGAAGGTTATTTAGAGAGACAGAGATAAGTATTTTTTTAATCCATTAAAATAAGTTTAAGTTGATGTTTTGCTCTGAACCAAACTTGCAATCTTCTATAGAATTTAATTTGTGAGGCTGCAACATTTTAGGCTATTCTGCTAGACCAAATCTGTCCATATCCTTCATGTACAAGGGAAGAGGGACCATTGCAAGGGTTGATCTCAATCTTACATCTCCGCTCTCAGTAATTTATAAATAATCACTTATTTTATGAATAGAATTTTTTGTATTTCCACTTAAAATTTGCTATATTTCCACTTATAATTAACTCTCTAAAATCTAATACCTACTTAAGGAATGATGTAATTAAAAAATACAATCTATATTCAACAGGGAAATACATTGTTTGGATGTTTGGATAAGTAAAACATGAGAGAGAATGTTATACATATCACCATGCATAGCATGTAAGGAGAATAGTTTTGTACTATTAGATACAGGTTAATCTTTACATTATGAAATTAAGTAATTTTGCCTCACTACTTAGATCTACAGCAATTTTTCCTCAGTTATTGTGTTAGCAAGTACAGCATGACCTTATTGAATTGGAAATCCTGTTAGTCCTTTGTACCAAAGTCACAAATCACAGAGTTGCACTAGAATACTCTGGGGTAAATACTCAGGTTTGAAAACTGAATTTACCTTACTTTGGCTATCCTAGAGGTATAATACTCCTTAATGTATTTTTCTGTGTGTATCCTTGGTGGACTTTATAAAAGGTTTAAAATAAGAGGTCTGAGATCAAAATTAATTTTACTCTCTTTATACAACATACAATAAATCCATTTCAACAAACATGGAAACTGAAGATCCTATCCTGGGATGTAGTTGTATAAGTTATCTAATGCATCAATTACTTCTCTACTGTTTTTTCATCGAAATTCATGATAAGGTTCTATTTAGAACTGTTATAGTATAATATTTCTAAAGAGAGGAAGGAAATTATTTTATGCTAAGGAATGGACTATAATTCCTGAGAATGTAATGGAATTGTCCCTTGAAAACCTCAAGCTGAGATACAACAACTTGCTTCCTGCCTTGGCAGGCTGTTCTAAGAGCAAGGGGCTGAAGTGGCCACTGATTTGAACTGTACCCCCTGATCAGCAGTTCAAACTCTTGGCAAGTTTTGATTTATAGCCTTGCAGGTTTAGGAATTAGGAGAAGGGAGGGAGCTGCTCCATTAAGCTCCATTGTGTCTGATTATGCACTTTGCCCTCTGAAGAAGGATCCTGCAAAACAGTATTGGGAGTTCTATATCCACGCTGGTCTTTTTGTCGGGCAATTTCAACAGAGTCATACAGGAATGGAAATTTCATCCTGACAAATGAGTGAGCCGTCTTTTAATTCTGCCAGGACTGAAATGTATTGCTCTAAAACTAGAATCTCTAAAGGTATGAAACTCATTACCTCTTCAAGCTGTCAAGTACAATTAAAGTCTAAATCTTTAAACCCTTTTTTTTCCAGACACTAATTTCCTTTTTGGGGTGAACTGTTTTAATGCTCTCTGCAAGGCACTGAACTGAAATCTGAGTTTCTGGAGAGTTTCTCAGAGTTTCAGGTCCTGATTAACAGCAGGATGATGCTCATTAGTATGACATTATTTTATTACCAGATAATTAGGCTGATAATGCCAATTCAGATCTTGATCACTTTGATAACAGCACAGAATGAAGCTGATAATTAGGAATTCTAATTTGTTAACTGGATATTTGTTCACAGACCCTAGATTGACCACCAAAAAAGATTTCAAAAATAGTTTTCTGCTTTCACTCTCTTTTCATTTTGGAGGTTCAAAACCACTAACCAGACATGGGACAGATCACCTAAATTCAGGAGAGTAAAATATGGTTGGCATATGGAGTCACTAAATAATTTATTACCTATTCAACTATCAATGAATAATTTTATATTTTTAAGATAATATTGATGGGCTCTAAAAAAATGGGTCAAAGAATTTAATTCTGAAATCACTAACACTATTGGATATACTATGATGTAACTGTAAAGATTAAATTTAGATAAACTTACCACTCAATGCTTCAGCCTGTTAAGCTAATTTTATACTTTACAAATTGTTTTGCCCAGAACTTTTTCTTCTCTCTAATGAGAAATGTCTCCTTTGAATGTCCTGCTTAAATGTATACTGGGGACATGTGAATTATTCAATATAAGATATTGTGATCTGCAAAATTTCCAAGTTGGTTTGTGTCTGGACATCCAACAAAAGTCTACGGTGGCCACTTTGCTCTGTGGATTTCCTTCTACACTGACTTTTCTCAGTGCTCAGAATGGTTAGAATTTTGTTTATTCGTTGTTGAGTAAGGAATGGCACATACTCATAACATGTTACTTTCTTTCTGTTAGGGGAGGACCATAAGAATTCCTCCTGATGCTAATTTAAAAAATTAGTTCATTTGTATAGATCGATTGTTTGCTGTTTACTCTCTGAATATTTAGCAGCAGAAAATTACTGGCAGGAGTTGTTACTGACACAGCAAATTTTAAATTGACACTAGAGAGCATTTATGGGAAATATGTTTCACAGCTGGAGTAGGAAGATTGAGTAGAAAATCATCACCTTAATACTCTGTGATCTGCATGGGTAAAGAAATCAGCATGTTTTGAATGTCTAAAAAAATTAGTGAGAAATGGGTAGCAGAACAAGTGGCTTTTACCTGCAAGATGGCTTTTAAACAGCATGGAATTGTGAGTAATGCAATCATCTAATAGGGAAGCCCTAAAGAGATCTCTCTTCCTCTGAAATTTGGTACTAAAAATAAAAGCAGGTGACAATTCCATAGCTGTATGTGGAGGCTTGGTTTTTGGATGATCATCTGTAAGTCGAGACATAAAAAAAATTCAGTGCTAATGGACATGTAGCTGAGGCACAAAATATACACTTGTGAAGTACAAAAGAGGTCATACCAATGCAAGTATATGAATTAGAGTTTATAGATTTTCACATACACTTTCTGTATTTTTTGCACCAAAGACATTGCTAAACCACAAGCATAACAAAGCATGCAAATGCCTTATTTCCATAAGAAATAAGGTTTGCTTTTCCTTTCTCTTCCCCCTTTAACAATTAGTAAATGTAAATAATAAAAGAGAGAAAAATTACCTTGAGTTAATGGAATAACAGAAATGTTGGACCACGATAACTGGAAAAACTTGGAAATGTATTGGGTAGTTTCAATATATCCGTGGTCTAGAAGGCCACTTTTTTGTTTCTTTGTTTTTCTCCTGCCTGAACATTATCATCTTTATGTCCTTCTGGCAATACAAAGAAGGTCTCAGGTTTAAAGTAATTTGCTCTTGATTTTAAAAAAACAGTTACAGAACCAAAGTGAAATAAAAGGACCAAAGGGTTAATAAATCTTTTGTGTCTTCTAGAAAATCTTTATAATTTAAATATTGAAAATGATTATTTGGATGCACTTCTCCAGTGCTTTTAGGTGATATTTCAGATAGCAGTGCGGTGAACTGGAGCTAATGTACAGTCATCTTCAACATTTTAAGTCTCATGGTAAACCAGGTTGTACTACCTCGGATGTGAATTGCGTCACTGAGTTGAACACTCATGTTCCTGATGAAAAAGAGTTCCTGTCAAAAGCAGACCCAGCCTGAGCTGGCTGAGGCCAACTGAGAGCAGGATGTGGTGTTTGCTGCTGCTCACACAGGGCAGCTGATTTATAATTAGAAGTCCAAGTCCAACTCCTTGTTGTTCACCTGAAAAGAAGAAATAATTCTTATCTGGCTTTTCAGTCGTGCAGTGTGAGGTTTAATTTCTCTTCTCTCGTTACCTGCAAATACAAAGGTATTTAGGAATATGCTCTCTGACTTGGTGAGGTTTTCTTCTATAAATCTCTTTTCAGTGCAAACCACATCTAGTCATTATTAAAGCCGGTGGTGGCTGTGTTTACATTGGAACTACAGAACTACATAAGTATTTCAAGAAAATATTGCCATACTACTTTTGCTTCCGTTTGTGGAGCTTGATTTGTTTTCACTGGGCCCTGGATTTTTTCTCCAGATTTGCTATACAGACCCTGAAATTCGTTAATCACATGTTAGCTCTGGGGTACTAACCCCAACTTCACAAGGGGGTGGAAAGTGTGGAGTGAGAGACAGGATAATTTTACTCTTGCTAATAGCTCTTAGGTAAAGCAGTTCTCAAAACAACAGATTTTTTTTTTTTTTTTGGCTATTAAGTTTCTTGGTCTCTTATTCTCATCATTCTCAAGAAAGGCTAGTTCTTGGTTCCCTGAGTTAAACTGTGCTGGATGCCAGAGGAGTTTAAAGTTTTCTGCATGCTAACATTGAATGAACTGTGTTAATTTTCTTTGCTAAATAATGTGCTCTGCTATATGTTTCAATCTCTAGTTCATCTGATATATTAGACATACATTATTGGTGTTTAATGAATGTACCAAGATGTTTCTCTTAGAAATGATAACTATATAAATAATTCAAGTAGTCAGAAATCAAAATTACTGTGGCTTGCCTTCTGCTTTCTCCCCTGGCAATCTGACACCACAGGAATATATGGGTAGGGAATGCTGCTTGGGAATGATGGGGAAAGGTTTACACTTCCTCTACAGGAGAAACTAAAGACTGTCAATATGAAAGAACAGCTAATATATTGTGATTTGCCATTAGACCTCTGAAACCAGCATCAGGGGATAAAAACTGAAGAGAGCAACAGGCTTGAGCAGTTTCAACCCATGAACTCCTTCACAGTGGTTAGGGCTGCCCAACATCCTGACAGATAGCATGTTCTGGACACAGGTGTGGGAATCACACTGGAATTGTGATTAAACTGCATATTGCAGCTGAGATATATATCTCTATCATCAAATATAACCTACCTTTATGCACGATATTTTGTACCACTCCACTAAATCAGAAATCTAGTGTAACATCAGTGATCTTCAAATTCGTAAATATTCTATTAAGCAGTACACCCTACACTTATAAAATATCTAAAAGAGCCTGGTCAATGAACACTGGCTTCTGACAAATGTTGTTAATCAGGATGGTCTTACCAGAGTGATTTTTCTAAGGAAAGTAATATCTAGTCATAAAATAAGTGTTCATCCCGTGAAATCGTTTGATGTCCAAAGTGGCACTAAAAAGCCCTATTGCTTGCAGGCTAATGGTCAAGTGCAAGCAAACGCAGCGTGTTGAAGGACAGAGGATGGGAAATTGGCCGTTGTGGAATGAGAGGGCTGACGTGAGAAGCAGAGCATTTCAGTGAGGATGTGAGAAATATTTGTAATGACTCAAGAAAAATGAATCTAGCAAATAAGCTTAGAACTGCTGCCAGATCTAACATTGCTGATGGTTTTACAAGACGTGAAAAATAAAAAAAAAAGGAAAGCAAATGAATATTTTCTGACAATATTGGTATTATAACTCTTGGGACCTATTTGTGTAGCTTTGTTTTTTCAATTATGGCAATATTAAGTCAATTGAAAAAAGTTTGTTAATATTTTTGGTGATATTCTACATTTCTAGGCCTTTTAATAAATGGAGGAATACAATATATTACTCCTCTTAAATTCTATCTGCTTCATATTTATCCCTTACTACTTTGTAGTTAGGGTGTAAGAATGTTGCTTGGTACATAAGTTAGATGCTGAACTATTGCTGTTGATGTTTTGTAAGAATATATATAATATATGTGTGTGTAAAAAATCGCTCATACATGGCAGGTAAAAATATTATCCTTTTTTCTTTTGTCTTCTGCGGATTGAGAAGACACTGTAAGAAGACTGGTACTTTTAGGTCTACTTCAATGAG
The DNA here is from genome assembly GCF_000738735.6 of Corvus cornix cornix. NCBI lineage: Eukaryota > Metazoa > Chordata > Aves > Passeriformes > Corvidae > Corvus > Corvus cornix. The sequence goes on along the minus strand of NC_046339.1, from coordinate 18,534,589 downwards.
AGTGTCTCATTTTCTTAAAACTAAAGTATCTTCTGGGGAAATGAGATGCAGCAGGTCCTGATGCTTTACCTAGCAATGAATAATTCATAAGCAATGAATGGAAGCTAAAATACCTTCTTTACAAGTGAAAATACAAGCAATGCTTTTCCCTTTGAAAAAAGTGGGTAGCTACAGAACTTGGGAAACTATTTGAAACATATCGAATATTGTATAACAAATAATAGTTTTGTTTTGCATTTTGTTTTTATTTTAACTGTACCTGTTTTATGATGTTCACACAAGGTGGATAGAATAATACTGTAACTTTATCACAGCTCACTTTAGTGTTTTTGTTCCAAAAAAATCCCTGTGCTTGCCAAAACCTCTTGTTGATACCGGTGTGTCATGTGGGAGGGCAGTTCAGACTTCAGAGGAGTCAAATGCCATTTATCTGCATCATGTTGTTATCTATACAGGCTTTTTCAAAATGCCCTTTCCTTACTTGCTGATTATGATATGAATCACATTATGAGGCATTTGTATCCTCATATGTGTCTACTAAACAAGCTTTTACAAGGGCTACTTTGGTGTGATTGCTGATGTCCTGTGTTGCTGGGAAATGAAGTAATTTCATGTCTTATGAATACTTGGTGTAGGATATGCTATGAAAAATATCCTTAAAAAAATCTGCTGAAATTACTTATGAAGTATTTGAAGACCCATAACTCTAGAATCGACTGCCACAAATTATATTAAAGAAGGAGAATGAAAAAAGTAATTTTTTTGCTGATGGAAGTTGGCAGCTGTATCACTCATTTTCTTAGTGAAATGGATTCAGCGGAATTAATGTTGGACATAAAACTTCCTTTGAGAGGCAAAACTGCTTAAATTGCAACTGTATAAATATGATAGGTCTTCCACAGGAATAGGAATGAAGATTTCTAATAAAATACAGGCTTAACTGGAAAAGTGTTTTAGATGTGTGCAGGAGAGGGTACATCCATTTCCAAGAACCAAACTTGACACTCCTGTATGTCTCAAAACCCCGCTTGTGTGGGCAGACGCATGCTTTGGGCAAACACAGCCTTTCTCGGTGTTTTCAGTGCACAGAACTGATTTTGTTTGGGGGGATTGATTTTTTATTTTAGTTTCAGCTGTTGCAATTCTTCCTTTCAATCTAGAGTTAAATTTTCAGAATTTTAGCCAACAATGCAGCCATACTGCAAACCCCAGCATAGGCCCTTTTCCCATGGACAGACAATCATTATTCTGCCCTTCTCCAACCTAAATAACCATTACTCTTATGTAAAGCAGCTGCTTCCATTTTAAGGGTGTTTCTGACCAGGTACTGAGCAATTGCCTTGCTATTAATATTATTATTTCATTTAATAGTGAAGCAACTACTTGGCCCAAGTGTCTCGTTCTCCCTTTTGTTGTGGAATAACTTTATCTCTTTGGAAATGGGCAGTCACAGGAGGGCAAGTGTGTTTCATACATATCATACAATGATGGTTTGGGGAAGCAATGATATCTTTGTTAAAACAATTGGTCTCAGGAAGCCGCCAGTAAGCACAGAGAATTGTGTGCATCAAGGTTAGATTGCTAGCATTTACATGAGAGTTTGGGCACTTTTTTTTTGCCAAAGCTTTCTTTTTTCTAAGATAATTTTTTATTGTGTTGTTCAGTCAAACATACTTATAGGCATTGACAGACATCACAGAATTGTCTTCCTCAAAGGGAATTTTTTAAGTTTGATAAATTCTTTTTTTTTCTAATTTCTTTTTTTGACTTTTTAAAAGTTCTGGGAGGCAGGGACTTAATCAGCCAAACAATAATTTTTATATAGGTAATTTACATATAACTGAATCAAAACTGCAGTTCCCTGCCAGCTTTCAAAGGCCATACCAATATGTCCCAATAATACAGGTTCAATTTTTAAAAATTCAGACTGGCTCTGAATTTTAATCCCTAGTTTAGTCCTCGACCAAACTGGCCCGTATTAAAATTTCCTTCTCCAAGTTGCCTTTCCCATCTTCCCCTTGGTCTGTCACAGCATTAACATGGCACTTGCTGTGCTTGCTCTGCCTTTTTGAAACCAAATGGACCTCTTCTAAATTCAGTGAATCTGACAGCTGGAGAGCCATTGGTGATGAGTTTTTTGGTATTCTTAAACTTTTTGTTGCTGGAGTACTTTTTTAACCACTGCAACAGGAATTAATTGATGAAGCAGTGAATGCAGAAGCCAGGTGCTTTTCCCTTGCCCAGATTATCCTGTGCCTTCACTGGGAATTGTCCCCTTGCAGTACTGAAGAAAACTGAACTCAGTCCCCTAGGCAGGGTGAAGTCAATGTGCTGGAGAGCTGAAAATGTTTGCATTTCTTTGTGGCTGCTGCCATAGGGAAGCTGAGCAGCCTTGGACTGCAGTGGCTGCACCTCCTGAGCAACAGGTGGGGTCAGGATTTCAAAGCTGAAACAGGTGGTGTCAGGTGGGATTTGAAGCTTAAATCTCTGATTTTTTTTGTTTGTAGCCTGGACTAAATATGTGTTAAGTGTCTATGCCAGTTTTCTTTAAACACAAATTTGTTCTCTTAACCAGCCTCTGTTTTGTTTTAAAAAAACAAACCGGAGGTCCTCATGTGTCCTTGGAGGTTTAAAACAGTAATGTGTCCTTAATACCTTAGCTAAAATACATTTACTTTAGTCCTCTTTCATAGTTCACCAAGTGACTGGAGCACAAGCTATCGAAATGACGTGCCTGGCAAGATGAAGAAGTCTGCAGCTGGAAAATGAGGGTATAGTAAATGCATCTCGCTTGGCTTGGGAGTTAGCAGGAATCTCAGATTTGGGAAATGAGTCAATACCTTGCTCAGGAAATCAGCATGGGTATGACAACAACAAGTAAGACACACCAAAGAATTTTTTTATTTCTTTCTTTCCTTTTTCAAACATAAAATGCGACCCAAGTAATTCTGTCTCTGCTCCCTCAAGGACATGCTCATTATTATTCTGTGTAAGGTCAGGACAGGAAGGAGGTGGGTTATGCTGTGCTTAGCAATGGGCCTGAAGAGCTTAACCAAATCAGACCAAGGATAAAGGAATCAATAGTAAGGGACAAAATAAGCAGTGCTGCTCTCTGAATATCACATTAGTGTCACATGTTTTCCTTTCTGTTTTGTGAAAGAAAAGCTCTGGGCTCATATAAATGTCTGTTGATTTTTCAGGTGTGGTGGTGCTCAAGAGCTCTCCCTCTATAATGACAGAAAATTGAAGGCAGACAAAGATGGATGGGGGAAAAGTAGAACAAAAAAATGAGTGGGATAAAGCTAAGAACCCAGGGTTTGGTATTAGCAATGAGGAAGTAAAAAGGGGATCTCCAGAATAAAAAGACACCCCCCCTCTTTCCCAAAAGAAAAAAAATGCCACCTGTAATGACTAAAACCCCTAGTGGCCCATGCATTCCAGTAGTTTTAGGGTTGGATTAATCTCTCCCAATTCAGGTATCCAAAGAGTATATTTTTGTATTTGACAATTTATATTTTTAATAATAGAAAATAACTAGGGGCTGTCTAGGAATAACTGACCCTATTACAAAGATAAAAATTGGGATAGTGTGTAAGTCCTATTGCATCAGTAATATTGTGGTATCGTGGCCTAAATGTAAGTGTAGGCGTGACTTCCTATTTATATATTTGTATATCCCTATTCTTCCTGCTTCTTTCTTCTTTCTTTTGCTGTGTTTTGGAAACTGAAAGGCTTGTAGCTGCTTTCTGTTTGTTACTCTGATGATTTTACCAATGAAAACACAACTCTCTTTCTTGGCTTTTTAATCCAATCATCTAGGTCTGTATACAGTGGTTCACAGTCAGCGTGGGAAATTTCAGTTAAAATCAACCGATGCTGAATTGTTAATGTTTTCATTGAATTGTCAAACTTGGTGAATTCATTGGTGTATCAACAAGAGACCTTCTGAGAAAATTCATAGAAATGTTTGGTTTAAAATTTGTGGAGAAAAGGAACAGAAATGTCCATTCTTGCTCTATTTCTTGCCTATATTGCCATACCAAAAAGTTTCCATACCCCCTAAAGATCATATTTTGTTAGAGTAAGTCTAGGTTTCAGGAACAGCATTAAGTTCTGGGTAAACATGTAAAAGGAGAGTGCAATTCTTTTCTTCCACAGCTCAGAAGTTTAGTTCTCTCTCCAGAACAGCCACTTTTAATTGCAGAGTTGCCCATTTGTTGTGTTTCTGACAAGGGTCCTGCATAAAGCCATTGCATTTTGTTACTGATTTCATAGAATTAAATTTGACACTGCTGACTTGAGAGGCATCATAGAACTTTGCTATGAGAGAGTAAAAATGTAGTAAGGAAAGAAAATAATATACAATAGATTAAAGGGGGGCAGAACCCCAAAATGCTCACGTCTAGTGAAAAAGATATGAGATTACTGAAGGAAACATAATTACCTGACTTAATGAGGAAGGTCACTCTGCCAGCTCTGTGGTGCAGAAGAGACTGAATTGAGAGCTGTCTGCCAAAGAAGCAGGAAAGTAATGAGGGGAAACTTCCTGCCTATACAGCTGCAAACATCTGAGAAGGAGGAGTGGAGAGCCACCCACTTATCTAGAAATGCCTTTCAAGAGTCCTTTTGAAATGGTGCACTTGGGAGAACATTTACCTGAACAACAGCAAGTAATCCCTAATTGAACTGCCAGAGGCTGTTTCTTGACAATGCAAAGCATTTTACTTTTATCCTTCCCTTTTCTGGTGCTGATTGATAGATGGGTTGATTCTGCAGTTGCCACTGTAATAGAAATCATCACAATACTATCAAGTACAGTTTGGAGAGGGTTTTATGTGTCATTCTCTCTCTTTTCAGTAACTTTATCAAGATCAAAACCAAACCAATTGGCTTAAAAACACTTGAACTATTTAGAAACAAATACTTGTGTACGGATTTTGATTTATGTAAGTCATCCAAAAAATTCAAAAGGTAATAAACCTTAAAATAAAAGTTAAGTTTTAGTGTGAAGTAAAAACATCCAAATACCAATATTCATTGAAAACACTTTTAATTAGCCACTTATCAAGGGTTTAATTGTATGTGTTTATATAATTTAATGCATTTCTTGCTATCTCTGAATTTCTATTTAAAAAATTACTGCTCTGTTTTAGTCGCTGCTGTAGCTAAACCCATGAGATTTTAAGGATGATATTTCTTCTTTCATGTCTGGGTCTTGAGTATTGTTGTCATTAAAACAGCAGGTTGGGAAAAGAAAATCTGTTCATGAAACAAGAACAATTTATCCACATGCCACACACTCAGAGTCTGGATCAGTTTGCACAGCCTGTTCTCACTGAGCCCAGCCTTGTTCACATGTGTTGCATTTAGTATCAGCTGATGCATTATATATAAATATGTTGTACTTTTCAGTTCTTTGTCAGACACCTACAAATTTTACTTTAGTAATTTTATTTTATTACAAAAATACTGTATCTGGACCTTTTGTTGACTTTGTTCATTGCTTTCACAGCAAGACTCTTCATGAAAGTCATTAAAGACTCAATGAATCTTACAGATACCATTATGTGGATATGTTCTCATCTTTCTTCCCAAAGGTGGTGGCCCCTTCTGAGTATGTAAACAGAAATGCAACCAAGTGTTGGCTGCGAGAAATGATGAAATAAATTGTTTAAACAGCACCAGGAGTTTGGGTGAACCAGACTCTTTTCTGGCACTGATGTCTTTTCTGGGTTCTGTGAAAGGAAAACCCTAGAGCACTCAGAACAAGAAATCTCTTCAGCCTTTCCCCTTTTAATAACTAATAGTTTACGTATTTTTAAAATTGTTTTTCTACTTTGCACTTGAGGACACAGAATAGGTAGTGATATGGTCACATATATGGCACTGATTTTGCTCACTTCAATCAGTCAACGTGCGACAAAAATATATAACTGCTACTCTGATGCCTATTCTTGTCTATAAGTATTGGAGGAGGAGTTGCATTTCATCTGTTGTCCATGAAACTGGTAGGGGAATAGAAGTGAAAAAAATTGAGCAACTTGTCCAAGTAAAGAAAGTCTTGGGCAAAACCTGTGATAGATTTAAAGCTTTTAATGTCCTTCACCCCAGCTCTGCTCTCAGTGAATTTTCTGTTCCCAGGGAGACCTGTGTGGCCATTTCTCTCTGTCATCTGAAAAACTTTTCTCTGAAGTACTAAGGTTTTATCCAGCAATTATTGCAGGTAAAAAAACCCCCAAAACCTACATGTATTTATCTACTTTATTTATTTTAAAAGAAAACCATGAAATATCTCACCTGGAATTCTTCAAAATGCTGATCTACTGCACCCCTAGAAAGGGGAAGTTGTTGGTATTTTAGGCCACCTCTCTCTTCAATTTGATTGGAGATTTCTGATTTATTTATGAATCACACTCACTCCCCATCCCTGTGTAAGATGGGATCAATCTCATCCTAAAATTTGACACAATCCTGGCAATGATTGAGGTGATTAGTACTAGCCATCAGTTTTACCCTTCAGAATAAAACGTGGCAAGTGAATAAAGCCTGATGGCATGGCTGTGCAAAATTTCATTTAACAGCTCATTGCAGGCAGGCCAAGTTGGATTGCCAAATATATCAAATCACTTTTATAGATCTAAGCTGTCTACCTCCTGATTTTCTTAATCGTAAATGGTATAACAGATATTGCTATGGCTTTCCCATGCATTGTAAAAGGAAAGTGTTTCAAATAAGGAGCAGAGCAAGCTGATTTGTTTGGTTAAGTTTACAGGTATAGATTGTATGTACTCCAGATGTTTGCACACATTCCCAGAGTCCTAGGGCCCTTTGTTTCTCCTGAATCCACTCTGAATACTCCAAACACATCCAGTCAGTAGGCAGTTGTTGTCAATGAGTTACTAAAAGGGCTCATCTGTTATATTTATGTGCTTTTCATCCAAGAATGAGTAGTTTTTGCTGTGCTGTTTCCAATTCCAGATACAAGGAAATATGCCAGAGCACAAGCTGCTTGCTTTGTTTACAGCTACATTTTTGGTTCTGACTTTTAGTATATGGGATGACAAAATGTATCTATTCCTCTTTCTTGGTATTGAACCTTTACCTGGATTTTTACCACAGATCTGATCTCTGTATCTATAACAATACACATCTATTTCTGTCTTCTCATGTGATCTCTGACACACTTCGCACACATGTTCTGGGAGGAGAGGAGGTGCTATTATCCCTGTCTGAGAGATGAGGAGATGAAGCACAGAGAAGGAAAATTAAAAATCTTCTTTAAGATCCCACACAAAGCTTATGGTGAGTTTGGGATAGAACAGAAATCTGTTGGAAATTCACTGTGATTCTGGCTTTGGATACTTCTCAAGCTCAAGAGTTCAAACCTGCCGCTCAAGTCCTGCTGGTAGGAGTGGTTTTATCATCAGTCTTGGGGAGGGTATGGTACACGCATGAAAATTTAAAAGCATCCTTGCCCAGGTTTTTCAGCATCCCATTGTGTGCTTTGGGTCCTAAAGTTTGCCCTGTGGTGGTATTCCTGATACTGTTATTACTTTGGCACAGGTGGATTAAGGATGTGACCCTGCAGTTTTTTGTGTTTTCTCCATGGTACACCAATACATGTAGAAATATCAGCCCACAGTGGAGGGCAGTGGTGTGTATCACAATATTTATTTTGACACTTTCATACCCTTGAATAAAAAATGTGTTCAGAAAGCTTCTTTAACTAGCTTTATAAATGTGACAGGCTGAGGGTTGTGATGTACCTGTCTACTAATATAATATCTCAATTGCCTAAATATTGGGTTGCTTCTCTTTGTAGCATATGAAATCTCAGCTGGCTCGTACAAAGATCAAGATTGACTCAGATTTTGCAGAGTATGAACAGAAAAAAACCCACCACAGGAACAATTGCACTAATTTATTGTCACAAAGTGATAGTTAACTCTGTAGATTTCTAGGATTCTCCTTTCCACCTACTTACAATGTATGAGATTCTGAATAACCATCAGAAATGTCACTTGATACTGGGGAACCCCCAGTTCTACTTTTCTAGACTCCATGAATCCCAGATAAAATGTCCATAGTTTGGTGGAGTATCATTTATTGAAATGACCTCCGTTGCTTAACAGCAGCATGATTTGTCAGCTGTATTAGAAAATTATACTTTATGTGAATTTAGTAGAAATGTGTTAGAAATATTAAATCTCACTATGGAAATGGAAATTAGTGTGTGAAGGTTCACATGGGGGGCAGGATGTTATAATAATGCTTTACTAAGCCAAATTGGCTTCTCACACTTTGTAGAAGGTTTTTACAGTTAAAGGATTATTCAATATTCTGCAAACTAAAGTCTCTTCAGGGCTAAGATGTCAAACCTAGAATGAATTTGTATCACCAAAAAGAAAATTTAAAATCAACAAAAACCAGGGAAGTAGAAATTAAAGTTTGAATTCATTTTGACATTATTTGTGTAGTTCACTGCAAAGGAATTTCTGTGAACAATTACCACTATTCAATAACTAAGTTAAGATTTGAAAATAACCTTAAAAATAATTTATTTTTTCAAATTATTTGTGTTGGAGTGGGTAGAATATCTCATACATAAATAAAATGTGTATCAGAAGAGTTTAATTCTGCCAGTAAATGCTGCTCAAAAAGAGAAATGGAGCATTATTTTTCACACTAATTGGTACTTAGAGGTCTAAACCTGAACTTTAATTTACATAAGTGACACTCTTTTGCAAATGATAAACATAAGCAAAATCAGTCTTATAGATTTTTTTTTCCATAGAAATGAAGATTTATGACATTATACTGTTTGTGAGTGAATATAGGAAGAGATGTCTCAGATATCTTTGCCTTAAGAACTTTTGCCCTTTTAGCTGATCCCAGACAATCAGGTCTCAGAAATGCAGCAAACGTTGTGGAATGAAAGTATTTGATAGAGAGGGATATCTCCAGTGTATCCTATTTGGGAAAATGTAAGAGTATGTGTTCAGTCCTTATTAAGCTTGAGACAGCCTTTACTGATGTCTAAACAATGGGAAAATCTCTTTGGAGCTTTTACTGATTGGTTGCACATTCTTAGCAAATTCAGTCAACCTTCACCTGTTCTGCTTCTTATAAAGCTTCTTATTTCTCTTTGGATGTTATTTGAGCACAAATATTCCATGTTCCTCTTAAACTCTAGGCAGACCTGTTGGCAGCTGTGTGTATCTCACCCTGGCATTGTGCTTTCAGAGGAAGAAAAATAGGAAGAACTGGTAAGAAAGGATATTCAGTTCTCTGCACAGTAATCAATACAGACACCTTGGATATGAAGCAATTGTTAAATAAGAGCTAACATAGGCCTTGTTTTTCTAAAGAACCTTTAGTCTGCAATGTCAATTGAATACCAACTTGTAGATGAATACTGAAAAGCACTGAGACTGGTCTGAGCTATAAACAAGACCTGAATTCTGCACAATTTTTATCACTTGTCCAGTCAACAGCAAAAAAAGTTATATGAGTCAGGTGGTCATTAGGAACCAACATATTCATTTTTACACATTTAAAATTTGATTGAACATTGTGGGATATTTGGTTGATTCAGTTATTACTGGATTCACATTCTCTTAGAAGGGGCTGGAAAGAATGACTACAGGAAGATGTGAATAAGGAGGGGGGAATTCTTATTTTAGCAGTCATGGATCTCAGTCATGCATATCAGACAGCAGCAAATAATGCACTGCCATAAGTATCTATGGAAAGACAGCAGTTGTATAATTGGAAAATTTGCTCAAAACCTGCAAATTGCAATTGGACAATTTTTTATTTAAAAACAAGCAAAACAAAGTAAGAAAGTATTCTGTTTCTTAAATTGTTTTGGGACATCTTCTTGAAGTCCAATTTGTTCTTTTTGAATTTAGATATGCATCATAGGATTTTATGTATGTGCCTTGCAAATCATTGTCCTAGGACAATTTATTCCTGAATGTAGCCACCAAAAGACCCCTCTAAGAGAGAGAGCTGCACCTCATATTTTTTTACTGTACTTAGTATTTTAGAAGCTCTGTTTGCTCAAATAGAAGGGCATCCCTCAAATATAATTTCAAAAAGGGCTTATAGGATTTTTCTTTCTGCTTCATTACAATTGTAGTCTGCAACCACGTAGAAAATGTCACTTGAAGTGTAAAAGGAGGAAATATTGTCTTGAACAAGAAGATGCATTGAGCAGGCTCTCAAAGCCAGTCCTCCTTCAAACCTGAATAATTTGACTGAAGAGATTTAGAATTGATTTTCTCTCTTTTTCTTTTCTCCTACTTTAATTTTCAGTGTTGTAGAGTGCATTCATGTTCCTCTAAATGGCACAGCAGTCTTGGGCTCCATGCTTTTGTCTTAGATAGTTGCTAGTAAAACAGGTACTTTTTTTGTTTAGGGATCTGCTGAGCTAATCCCTGAACTGATCAGTGGGAGACAAAACGTGGGGGCCCCGGAGGGAAAGACTGAAGGTGTGGGATGTGGAAAGCAAGGAGATGTCCACAGAGACAAGGAAGAGGGAAATGTTTCCAGCTGTTTCCATTGCTAAAGGAGGGATATTCTGTGAAAGATGACCTTAGAAACAAACAATTGCTGAGACACCAAAAATTGTGTCCTGCCTTCACAGCTGCCTGTACCTGTGGGTGGCAAGGAAGGATGGAGGTAGCTCCTTGTTCTTTGCTGTGTCCCAGAGGTCAATTTGGCAGTGATAAGACTGTCAGCAGTCACTGATGTATTGCAGAACAGCAATAATGCATTACCATAAGTATCTATTGAAAGGTAGAATTTATATAATTGGAAAATTTGCTCAAAGTCTGATAATTGCAATTTTTTCATTGAAAACATTGCATTGAGGGCATAAAATCATGGATTAGAAGCTCTTAAATCTCTAGCTGCCTTGATTAACAGAGAGGCATATCAATGTATTTTCAGATTTTATAAAAATCACTAGATATTTTTTAGTTTCAGGGAGCTTGAAGGAATTTTTAAATACATTTCAAATCATGTTTAAAGTATTTTAGACTAAATAAAAATATTTGCATTTTATTTTAGCTTCATTTTCCTAATAGAAGAGATTAATATAGTGAATTTTTGTTCATCCTGTGCTTGTTTACTTGTTACAACCAAGTTTGACAGCAGTATATTTTAAATTAATAATTACTTTGAGGATAAAGAGACAGTAAAGGCTAAAATTTCACTATGATGCGAGTTCAAGTCAGCTATTCCTCATGGCCTGCCTGTCACAGAGCAGGCAGAAGGACAAACAGGAAAGAAGCTGAGAAGACGAGGAGGCTTTGGAGGATGTATTGAGATCCTGTTGAAGAATGGAAAGGTGAATTCCTGGGTGTAAATAGAGCCTACTGCTAAAGCAGAGGAGTGTGGGGATTTCAGGCACAAAGCCACAGAACTGAGGTCTCACAAGTTAAATACAAATACTTGCTTGCATAAACACAGAAACAACACTCCTGTGTTTGAATGGGAACCTGTTCAGCTGGCCTTTAAGTCCTGAAGTTAAAACTGGCTGATTTGTTGCCCAAGGGAGTGAAAAATAATAACACCCAAATACTAAAGTCTTCATGGAAGAAAAATAATTGTCTCCATCAATAATACAATGAGTAGCAATGTAGCAAGGAAATCAGAACAAACCTCTTCTTCTTTTGTCCATATTTTCAGCCTTACAAAGAGTAGCTTTCCTAACAAGTCTGCAGAAATCCTGCTGTGAGGAGAGGGTGAGCACCGAAAAGTTAGGGCCAGTGTGTCCTTCTGAGTTACAGAAAGGCAGATTTATGAGTTGGGTCTGTCCTTATCAGGTAGATCTGTTTTTTAGCTTGAGTATTAAAATTACTTGCTCTGGACAAATCCTTACTTTTCTGAGAACATTAAAATGTCAGAGAGTTTAATATAGAGTAATTGGAGAGAACCCTACTAGAGAAAGAGATAAAGTGAAATTCTTAAAACAGATTTTAAGACTGCTGTGAACCCTTTTTGTCTGTCTTGAATAAGTGTGTTCTGCTTTAATGAGATTATTTTGAGGCTCCCATCAGGTTTTATGCACAATTTTCTGCTGGTTTTCCAACAAAGGCTTCTTTCTGTTTTTCAATAGAATTTCCTTTCTATTGGGTTAACAGTAATGTCTTTATAGCTGATCAAAAGCAGTCAAGTTAACTGACACGCAAATTATTAAAAGCAGTTATTGTTCTGATTCATACATTTTCACATTTATTTATTTAAATTTATATACATATCTCAATTATGTCAATATTTATTTTGTTCTTTGGCTGCCTAATCTAATGCTTGCAAGAGCATTTCCTTTCCCCGTCTCAGGGTAGATGCAGTTGTACATTTTAGGAGTATTATTTCCCTGCTGTGTCCTATGTGAGGAAAAAGGAATGAGAAAGCATTCAGGAGGAAGGCAAAAAAGAGAGGGGTAAAGGCAACCTACAGATTAGCATCATTTGCATACCCCATAAAATTTAATTCAACCAAGTCCACTCCCTGTTGTTACGAAAGAAAAATAACACACATCTTAATTTTGTACTTCAGCCTTTGTTTCTCCCTAGAGAAAGGGGGTTATTGTAATTCCAGCTTAGTGGAAATATGTAAGGCTTTTACTCATCTTGTGCATAAAACTGATAACCCATGCAGTTGGGACTGCTTATTTATTTCTTATTAATTCATTTCAGTTTTTATAAGTCAACCGAGCATTCAGCATTTGTAAAGTGATTCTGGAAAATTATTTTGCATAAGTAATAGTAAACACTGGCATTGCTTCCTGGCAGGGAGTGAAAATGATTCATGCAATTCCCAGTGGCCTAATGAGCAGAAACAGGGACTGGAGCCATGAATAGCTCATTGGCTGAAGTTTGGCAGAAGAAAAAGCCACATTGATCAGCTGTGCCTTCACCAGCAGGCATCTCCTGAATCAGTGGGAATTGCTCACTGTGAGGCATAGAGGGGCACAGAGGGAAGATTTGGCACACAAATGTGGAGCAGGGGGAGATGGAGAAAGAAGAAAACCTCATACCTGGAAAAGAAAATTAGTTGTGAACAGTGTTCTGTTTTCTCCTATTAATTTATCAAGATTTGTAGCAATTCCAAAAAGTTTTATATTCTGTGGGGCACTCCAGCAAGCTTCCAAAGTATGCCTAAGATTTTACAGCCTACGCAAATTCAGTTCTCCTAGGTCTGCCAAGTTCTTGGTATTTAAATGGGACCCCATTACTTCAAACAATTTTGCTGTCAGCCATTACACGGGAAATTCTTCCTCTTTCTCTTGTTTGTTTTTAAGCAAATCCAGTTTCAACTTAATTGTGATTTAGACTTTTATCTTTAAAAATCAGCAAGTGAGCCAATGAAAGCACTCTATAAAAACATAAATAACAGAGGTAATCAGATACTGAAAATAAAATACATGAAACAAAATCTCATCAAGTAATGAACTGACACAATTTTCTTATTTCTCTTTTTGTTTCACAACAGCTAGATTGTCAGATGACTCATCTGCTTTGATTTAAAATAAGATCTGTTTCTGTAGAGTCACTCGTATCACTGCCTTTTGTCAGTGAGAATTAGGGAGATTTTCACAAAGCTGTACAATTTAGAACAGTTTACAGTTGCACTGTTGAGATATTTTGTTTTCTTCACATCGAGTGTTATTGTTTCAGTATTTGTGCTGTGATGCAAAAGTCGTTGCAGAGAATGTGTTTCCATTGACAGCAGGAAACTTTCTGTCAGTCTTTCAGATTGCTTTGGCTCATTCTGCCAACTTCAGACCCAGAACTGGGCTCTTTTACCCCTTCTATATATCCTGTTTGTGGTATCTACAGAATCTCTTAATTTAGATCCAAAAGAAAACAAATAAATGCTGATGCTTAAGCACTTGAGTAAGGGGAGGGCTCTGGATACACAAGGTATTTCTGTTACCTGGGGCAGATTTGGTTCCCTCTAATCCTCAGAAAAATAACGATGCAAATAAATAATTTTTGCATAAATTATTGCATCATTTCAAAGGGAAATGTCAGTCACATTGTGGGTAATTTGAAGGGCTAATGAGCCTTAATGAAATAAGGAATGGAAACAAATAAACTGAACACGATATTATGAAAATAAAAATATGGAATAGAATGGATAATGGGAATAAGCAGTGAATAACATAGAGTAAGGAGAAATAAAACATTAATGTAGAAATTTTTAGACTGCCCTGCAGCCCAGGTGGTTGTTTCATGTAACTCTGTAGGGTTTTTTACCAGTAAAAATGAACAACTGTACTATAAAATGTATGGCTGTGCACATAACTACCACAAAAGCTACAGGAAAGACCATTAGTAATTATTATGAACATTAAAAAAATCCAAAACACCAAAAAACCCCTATGCTTTTGCTATCTGCACATGGTAGTCATCTTGGCTCAGTGAGCTCATTAGAAAAACAAAATGGTTTTGTTTGATCATGATGTGAATGATACTCTACAGGGACTCCAGCAAGTGCTCACTAAGCCAAAGCCAGTGTGTGAAGCCCATGTTCTTCTCATAGGGTGGGAAAACAAAAATTAAAAAATCACAGCACTTTATATACCACACCTTCCAGTTTGTCACTTTTTAATGTTGCAGTGTGGAAACAGTTACTCAGAACAAGATAACTGCAAGTGTGTGTTCGCAGATTAATTTTTACAATGGAGTTATCTTGATTTATTGGGAAGACAATTATGTTTAGCTGGGTCCATTAATAATTAAACACTTCCATTGGTTTTCCCAATCATTGCCAAACAAATGTGGAGGCTTTTAATTTTCCTAACTTAAATGACTGCTTTGCTGTTCCCAAAGGAGTTCTTTGCAGCTTTCTTGGACTTCTCAGGATCTTATTCTTCAGGTTTTTTTTTCCTTTTACCATAGTCTGCTCTGTAAGACTGCCTGTTAGTTTATAACCCCCAGAAATTGAAAATGCTGCAAATAACCAAGCTAAACATTTGAGACCACAAAGAGATCAGTAACATTTGAAGCAAGTTATCAAGATTAAACCAGCATGAGGTCATGCAAAATTGCTTAGAAAATCATAATTTATCAATGTTAAAACAGAAGGTGGTGCTGAGAAGCATTTCAATGGTTCAATTTCTATTCTGCCTATAAAATTATTTGATAATAGCAGTAAAGATGTAGGTCAAGTAGAGATACATGGGTTGTGTTTGCTAAATCTGTATAGACACCAAGCAGGCAGTGAGTGCAATTTGCTGTGTTGCTACAGAGAAAATGCACCATGGATTGTTTAGGTCCTTTTTGATTCTTTGATTACCTTTTGAGGAGAAAAGGTCTGGACACAATTTTAGGTCATGCCCTACAGTGAGCTTTGTATTGAATAACGTGTTTACAAATGAAGTCAAACCCAGCAGTGAACAATGGTTACCAAAAATAAAGTAAAATATCTTATCTTTCTCATGAAGTAAAGCTGCTCAGGTGGACCAGAAAGGTGTGCTCCTTCCCTTTAGAGGAATATTGAAAATCTAGATGATATTTATTGATTGCTGAGCTGGCAAAAGTTATAGCTAGCAGTGTGCTGGAGACTACACATGAGGTCAGGGACATTTATGTTAACTTTAACTTGTGGGGTCACTGGGTGCATCTTTAAAATAACACCTACTCTCCAGACCTTGTCTGTATTACAGCACAGAATCTTGGCTTCTTAAAATGCAGGGTTGATCTGTCTGAACCACAGGGTAAATTGTAGTTAAAAAACTTTAAATATTTGCATTGTGAACCTAACTCTGGTCTCATTCAATTTGTTGAATGTATTTTATCACAGCAGAAATACTTTTAAGGATCAATACCAAATTGCCTCACTAAGGAAATATTATTCTCTTTCTTGGTGTCTCTAAATTCATTATCAGGAGTATTTTATGGGCAACAAGGATTGTATCCAATAGCCCCAGAAAGCAAAACAAACCCAAGTCTGAAATGGTTCCGGATAATATAGTCAGCAAAACCTGTTTGAGATTTCTGCACTATAATCATACCTTTGCAGCCAAGCCATTTAAAACCAAAATCTGTTATTGCTTTGCTTTGTTTTTGTTCAGGAGAACACAGCCATGTAGATCAAACTTCAGCTTCTTAATTTTATCTCCATCCTCATATTTCAGTGGAAATTAACTGTTCCCCTGTTCATTTGAATAACTTAGGGTTTTTATTCCCCTTTCTATAATCTTCTCTTTTTATAAATATTATTTTGTTTATTTAATAGCTAAGCTAATATAACAAAATAGCACACAGAGAGACAGCTGAAGAATTTTAAACAGAGAATGATTAGGAGATCAATAAACAGTTCAGTAATTCTGAGATGACTTTGAAGTGACCTTCCAGAATGAAAGAAGCTCAAAGCCGTAGGACACACAAATCTTAAATGATAGTTACTGTGCCAAGAAAACTTGAGTAGGTTGGTAACGTTGATTTAGCTGTCATAATTGTGTTGAGCACTGCAAGTCATAGAATAAAAGAGCAGTGGTGAGAACAAAAGAAGCACACACAGTAAAGAAATACTTGTGGAAAAAGAGAATGAAAGAAACAGTGAAAGTGAAATAATAAAATGAAGTAAGGGGGTAAGGACTGAACACGATAAACTAACATCATGGCAATGTTCAGCTAAAGCCTCCTCCATAATTCCAGGTGAAATGGAATTCCATTCTGAAGCACAGCATTTTAGCTGCCTGTATCACTTGTAATGAGGCTCAAAGCCAGAACTCTTTCATAATGATGTGAGAAATGATGCCTTCAGCCCCTCCAGTATAAACTTCCCCTATGAAGCTGTGTGATTTTTTATTTATTTTGTTGTATTTTGAGGTCAGTTGTGTACAGAAAAAATTCTTGTGCTTTCATTTAATTTTCCTGTAACATTTAATGTTTCCCCAAGACTGGCAGAAATATTGCTTGATTTTCTTTATATTTTGATGTTTCAAGAAACTCAGTCTCATACATGCAGAAAGGGCTTTCACTACACTTACAGTATTTAGTATATAATGTCCCAAAAGATCTTGTTTTATGGAACATACAAAACTGTGGGAGATGACAGTGGAGTGCTGCAACATATACAGAGCCATGTTCATGTTTCTTGTCAAATTCTTAATGCTATTGAAATGTAGATCTTTGTTCAGACACTGCTGCTCAGACAGGTCTACTTTCCTTTATTCTGGAAAAACTTTATTTTATGAGGAAATTGCTATTCTTCTTTTTGACAAATAGTTGAGAAGTAGAGACAAAAGGCTTTTTAAAATTTTTTTTGATAAGTCTAAGCTTCTCCAGCGAAACCACTTCAATTAGGGAATCTCAGCATGCATGTCAAATCAGCTCCAGCTTGAACTTCCAGGTAGGAATAGCCTTCAGGAGGCAGCTTAATTGCTACTGTTTCACAGTGTGTGGCTGGGAGTTGGCATTGTTTGACTAGGTAAGCTGTTTTAAAAATTGCTTACAACACAGATATTTGGGAAAGTCATGAACCGTTTGGCAACCGAATGGAAACAGAGACCAAGTGACTGAATTATGTTTCATTTCTAATTGTTTTCTAGTGATAAGTTTGAAGAAACCTTCTCAGCAGAAAAAACCCCAAGGGATTAGGAAGATTATATCAGCCTAGAAAAAAAAAAAAGAAATTGGTAAAGGTTTGCTTGTTTTTTCTTTTTGTCTTAGGAAAATAGTACTGGGCGACCACTACTGTGTTTCCAACTTCACACCCCAGTGAAACAGCACATTTCTTTTCATGTCAGATGACATTTTCTGTTAAGCCCATGACAGTTTAATTTCAGTTAACCACTGCTAACAGCATGAACATACAAAGAAAGGAGACAGTCCCACAGTCATTGACTGTATATGTAAATTAAGTAATCCATTGTGTTGGGTCATTGGGGAGGTTGTTGATTATTAAAAACTAAAAAAAAAGTTCTTCCCCCATCCTTGTGACAACCTTTCTGCCTGACTGACACTTATAAAACATTTTGTCTATAGATATGCAAAACTACCTGCAATAAATTGAAATGGTAGAAGAATGAAATATTAAGCCATAATCTTGTTGTTGATTTAGTGTTCCAAGTGTATGTCTGTTAAGTGACTCTCTTCTTAGGTTAACTATCTTTTTAATGTCCCTTTCATTTTTTTCCTTTTCAGATGATAACATTAACAGTGTTAGTGTTATTGAAACACATTGTAGTTACCTTCTTATTGTTTTTGGAGGTGGATAGGATGTTCTGTATGGTGCTAGAAAACAGGAGATTCTGGAATGCAATGCACTCCTGAAAATCCTGTTGTGCTATAGGAATGGTCAATTTTTACATCTTTTTAATTACTATCATTTTAAGTGCTTTATCCAATATTCATCTCATAGAAATGTCAGTAGCTGTCCTCTCTACTTATGGGTAGAGTCAAGCACAATTTCCTCCTGAAATCCTGTCAGTGTGAGATCCTCTGTAACTTCTAAGAGACTTATTGATCATAAATAGCTTCCAAGACCTGTAATAATTTATCATTGGTGGAAACATACAGACAATTTCCACAAATATCGAATATAGAATTAAATAGGGATACTGTGTGTTGATTTGGTTTTGCTGCTGATCTCAATTGTAGTCATGATTCCATAAATGCTCTCTAATTTGCACTTAGGCAAAGAAACTGTAATATAAAATTTCTCTATAGGTTAATGTAAGATAATGACTTTCTACTGGCAAACATTATTATTTATAGATAAGGAAAGGAAAAGTCTCCACGTGCAAAATTAGGGAAAAGGAGGGTAGGTGAAGGAAAGGAACAAAGAAGACAAATCAAAGGATATCCTGCACTTTTACCAGCACTTTTTTTCTCTCAGTTGGACAGAACCTGCCTGTACTAATGTCACACGGCTGTGTTTAGAAAAATTAGGAAAAACAACTGGAGGAATTTGATATTTCTATAAAATTAAATACCATTCATAAAAACACTGGAAAAATGAATTTGCCTCAGAGGAACGCCTTCTGTCATTCTCGTTCATGCTTGGCATCCTGAGCTGAAATTAGTCCTGTGGAATCAGTTATTAAAATCTGTGTAAAGGCTCCCATTAACTTCGCATTGTGCCCTACAAATGCGTCTCTTAAATGTATAGACTGCTCAACAAATGCTTGGCATCTTATAAATAATAGACCAGTCATTAGAAACATGCAATAATATTGTTATAACAATATGATTGTTGTAATGCAGATCATTCACTGGGCACTCCATGCATATGGGAATTGCATTTGTGTGGCATAATCAAAGTCAATGACAGTCTTTCCCTTGATTTCAATAGGCTTTGGATCAGGCTATTTGAGAAGTACCATTAGCTGTCAGATGTGGTTTTGAGACTATATGTATCAATCTGATTAATTAGTAGCAATCTAAAATGTTTTCATGAATGGTTTCTTCAAATTCAGGCTTGCATAAAGAGCACTGTAATATCTCATTATTGTGGTTCCTCCTACAGCCTTTGAAGTTCCTGTTAATTCTCACTTGATAGTAAAGTTAACCTCCCTAGCAACGTAATTGATTAAATAACAGGGATCGTAATGAAATTCCAGTAATTCTTTCTGCATGCAAAGCTGAAAAGGGAATAATTACTGTCAAAGAAACTTCTGGATTCATCTTTCTCAGATGAATTTCTCAGCAAAGTAAGAGTTCTTTTAATCTTTTAAACTTTTTTAGTTTGGTTGTGCTGTGTAAATAAAAATGCTCTTGTGTTATTTCCTTTTTAGAGTGAGGCAACAATCAGAGGTGACCCTGATGTTGGTGTGTTCCCCTGCAAGCCTTTCCAGGCACAGTTTGTACCCACAGCAGGACTTGCTCTTTCTTCTGGCAGGGCATTTAATATGCTGGGGATTGACAGCTGTGGTGTTCCAATGGTAGGGCTGAGCAGCAAACAAAGTTTAAGTTTTAATGCTGACATTAGCATACACTGGCATCAGCATTCATCGTGTCAGTATTATTTAAGAGGAGCTAGAGCTCCCCAGGTTTAAATAGCTGTACAATATTTCAATTTAATCAGTGTTTTATTACAATGCCTCCTTTGAAATGTGATCTTAAAATTATCCAACAAGCAAAGCAAAAAATCCGATTAGAAATAATTTTTGCAGAGTTTTGCTCTTAACTTATTGCTTATTAATTGCAGCAATGAATTCTGTACCTTTCATCATCAGCCAATTTCAGCCCACTAAGAAGCATGAAATTTTATCTTCATCAATCAGTTTTCCTTTAAAGAAGCTATATAAAAATTGATTACAATGAGTACAGTGTCTTTGGCATTAAGAAGGATAGGTTTGTTTTCATCATAAAAAAAATTAACTACATTTTTATTAACTGTTTTCTTAAACCCCTGAGGCTGATCATATTTTACTTATATTTTAGCAAAGTACAATCATAAAGAGAATGTGCTTTTTATCTTTCAACTGCTGAGTTAGGCTAATAATCTTTGATTGTAAAGTCTGTCCTTGCATATTGCATATTATTTTTTAAGCTGTTGTTAGGTGTACTTGATATAATGCTTATATTTGCTTACTTCCATGAGTCTTTGGCTAATTTGTATATGAGTTAAGGTGTCACAGACAAAATATCTAAAAGAATCTATTTTTGTTCTAGTACTGGTTTTCAGCATAGCACATTATGAAGGGTTTTGCAGAAGGTTATTACAAAACTTGACAAATAAAAACATTAAATTCTTTGGAATGATGGGAAAATTCTCATATTATTTACTTTTAATGTGTTCTCCTGAAAGGACATGGTTCCACACTGTGGTTTTTCTTTTGATTCTTCTTCCCTCTCCCCTGGTTTTGGGAGTTACTTGGATTTTTTTTTAAATTCCATCCTTTGTCTTCCTCATCTCCCTCCCCCCTCAATACTTATATACACCAATGCCCTCAGAACCAGAAGCTGACATAGAAACTACAGAAATTTAACTTAAATCTTCTGGAATCCTTGTCATGCCACCTCTGACAGCCTGATGGCTCCAGTCCTCCCAAAATTCTTTATAGAGAAGGCATAAGAGAGAGACTGTGCCTCCTTAGCTGGGTTTTGGCTAGCAGTTGCTCCTCTGTAGCAGCCATGTGCCCTTTGATAGCCAGGCTGTGTGAGGGGCTATTTGGGCTCAATCAAATAGATTTGCATCATTTTTCATCCATCCTGTAAAGGACTTGCTTTACAGCTGTTCTTTCCTGTCATCACCTCAAAAAAACCTGCCTCTGTAATTGCCTTCCATGATAATATCAGAGATCCCTGGTTTTGACAAAGAGGTTTATAAAATAACTTGAATATTTTTGTTACTTTGTGCCTTATCCTCTTGCCTTCTTTTCACCATTCCTCTAGCTGACAGATATTTGTGTGCTTGGCAAATGCTCCAGGCCTTTTTTGCTGACTTTGAGCAGTTTTAAGTGTTGTATATGCGTTTCCTACTTTCTCAATGAATGCAGCCTCCAGAATATCCTCACAAACCTTCACTCTGCTCCTCCTTTCATAGTATCATAGACAATAAATAGCTGGGCCCCGCAGTCTTATTTATGGAAAGCAAAAAAAAGCCTCTCAGTGGGATGCCAGTGTCAGTTTTTCATGGAGTTTTCAGAATGTCATTTTCTTGGCATAAATGTTCCTGTAATTAAGTATTCTCCATGCAGAAAAATTGATTCTCCATTCTGCAGTTTATAAACTTAAGCATTTCTTTGAGAATACCCAGCTCATCTGCAGAGCTCTGTGCCTGCTTCCCTCGGCATGTTTCAGTTTCATGTTACTAATAGAAGCTTATTTAAGAGGAAAAAAAAGGCTATTGAAATATAATCAGACACTGTGTGGGTTGTTGTTATATTAATTCTATTTGAATTTTGTTGGCATCCACATGACTCATGCTGAATCTAAAAATAATTTTGATAGAAATAATCCTCTCATAGCATAAAAAGGAATATGCTGAGAAAGTGTATGAATTACTATGCCATGTACCTGAGTATAAATAAAAACATATTTTAACTTGCATTATTTTTAGTCAGACAAAATAGTAAAATGAAGATGTCCTTAGTGAAAATTGCTTCCTTCCCCAGGTATGTATACAGAGTGTAGGATTAGTTCCACAAACCTGTGTTTATGTAGATCTTCTTTTTCTTGGTTCCATTCACATGGACAGATCACAAGGAGAATATGAGGGCACGAATATATTTTGTATGTATTTGAGTATATTTTCCTTTGTCAGTATAATCAATTGATCAGATCTGGCCTATAACATGCACTCATTTTTTACATTATATCACTTCATTTCTGACCATCGTGGTCTCACTACGGTTTCTGATATCATGGAATGTGCCAGTTCTCCCAAGCACAACAACTCTGAGCCAAACCTGCTCTTAGAAGTTTCTTAAACTGCTTCATAATAACTATTGAAATAAAGTCACGTTATAGAGATAGGAGAAAAAAGCTGATGGCTGCTGATGACTTGTAATAATTGGACTGGTTTTACATTATTGTAAGGGACTTGGAAAAGAGAAAGGAGGGGAGAGAATATTTGCATGTGCATGTGTTCCCACATCTTGCACAGTGCTGTGTTTTCAGTGCCTTTTAGTGGCATAAATAAAATGTATACACTGGGTAGTTACTTGATATGTCAGATATGGATTTGAAAGTAGAGTGTGATTTAAAGTATTCCTATGTATAACCAGGGCACTGATCCTAGTGGGCTGTAATAATTTGTCTCCTTTTCTTCCCTTCTCTCTCCTGATCCTGCAAATAGTATATTGGCAATATTTAAGCTATTTCACACCTGAAAAGGAAACTCAAAGGAAAACATATGTGTTTGCTTATTTGTTTGTCATTTGTTTGTTCTTTTAATTATGTTTTTCTAGCTCAAAATTACCTAGATACCAAAGTCCTAAAAATCTTATTTATGTAAACTGTGGGAAGAGAGGAACCTTTTAAATGCTACCCCATTCTCCAGCTAGGCCAGGTGAAAGGGCAGTACTTATCAGCTGGCTATCAATTTTTAAAACTGTTTCAATAGGTGATATTTCCATTGTTGCTGATTCTGCTTGGTTGTATTATTTTTCCTGCTGGGAAAAAAACACTTTCTCCTTCTTGAGGTTTTTATGATGTATGGTAGCTAACATTGACTAGTACATTTCAAAGAAGGAAGGTTTGCTGTCCTTTATTGCTCTGAATGTAGCATGGTAATCCATGTCAATGGTTTTCTTTTTTTTTTTTGCATCATCATCCAGGCCACATCCCTTGGACAGAGGGATGCGTCTTCATGGGCCAGCAAGGGAAACTTACAAGGAAAATACTCATAAATTTAGTTTGCTATAGAATCTCGTGAATGGGAACCCCCAAAGGAAACTTTTTATCATGGTCTTGCAGCTGTGCTGTTCATCTGCTGGAAGAATAAAAAGACTGATGGTCTTACTCTTTTAATAGACATAAAAATAAGGGCAGTTTCAAGTTCACTTTGTTGGTCCAGACTGAACAAGACGGGACCTTGCAGCAACTATCAACCTGTCTGCTCACAAAAAATCAGAATGCCAGGATTAAAGGAAAGAAAAGTGAAGGAGGAGAAAGTGTTCTTGTGACCTAATGAGACCTAAATGCAGAACAGCAAACAGAGAAGACAGCGGGGAAAATTCTACCCTCTGAGGGTAAGTTTGCAGTAAATGCAAACCATCCACCATTGTTTGGTCTTGCCTGCTGCCAGTCAGGCAGTAAAACTGGCTGCCAGTAAGGAATGATTACAGCTTTAGTTCCGTGATTGCTCCTCTTTGCTGGAGAGTGTTCATTAGGAGGAACATTACCAGTCCATTCTTTCTTTTAGCACTGTAGGATGCTACTTGATTTTTTTATAACTATTGGGGAGGCAGAGGGAAATCTGAGAATTCGTTGTAAGGAGGTCTGTGGTAGTTGTTCTTTTTAATTACATACTTTTAAAATGCCTTGGAGTCAACAAGGTTCTTTTTCTCCAATCTCCCTAACTTTTCTAACGAACTATTAAAACTAATCTTGCTTCTAGGCTTGTGAAGCACCGTGGGTGGGAAAGCCAATTACATCAATATTTTATTTTTAAAAATAACATATATTGTTCCCCCTATCAAGACCTGTTACATTTCCAGCAGCATTCAATACAATAGAGTACTGTTAAATATACCGTTGGCATACAATCAACTACCATTTATTTTACTGTTGAGTGATTTGTTATAGTAGATAGAAGCCATTCAATACCATTGACAAACAACAGACAGTCCATAGCTCTGAATTACTGTTAGACTATTTTTGTAATGAATGGAGACTTAATTTCATCTCAGTTTTCTTGGGGGTGCCAGACACAATTGTGCCGAGCAGAGCAAAAGCTTTATTTATTAAGGCTTGCAATGCTTTTGTCTAATTACTGCTGACTTGTCAGACAATAGTCAATGACCTTCATCAGGAAAGGTGAAACAATTCCTCTCACCTGATTCCTCCTGGCCTTTTTAGCTTCCAAGAAAAACACTAGATTGTCTAAGTGATTACGTAGGAATCTTACAGACCAGTAGTGTTTGAGAGGCCTTTGGGGTCCAGCTGTGTTTTAGATACAGACGTTTCCCTTTCTATCACAATACTCTGGCAAAAAACTAAAGGCATTGTGAAGTTTTTAGTCATGCCTGTGTTAGGAGACTCAAGGGTCCACTCTGAAGTGTTGATGTTGTGCAAAAAAATTTATTCACACTAATGACTTTCTGAGATCAGACTGAGCATTGTATAATTTAGTCCATCCATGCTCTGTAAAGCAAAAGGTATGAAGCACACTCTGCAGGTAGATTGCCCTGCCACACCAAGGCACATCTGGCACACAAGTGTTGGGTGCCTTTTTATTTCTTGGCTAACAACCCTTGTTTACCCAAAATAGATGAGGGGAAAAGAGCAGGCAATAATACAGTTCTCATCTATGTGCTCTAAGTTGTACACTAGACTCTTTTATACTGACAAACCTGTACAGAACAGCATCAGGGATTCCTCTGTACTTCTTGTCCCTACCTCCGAACTCAAAAGCTTTCCGTAAAAACTCAGATTTACTATTCTCCATCACAATTCATGCAGAAAGACTCCCAGCTAAGTCTGGATATTCTTTCAGAATAGACTTTAGCACTGAGTACCTCTTCGCAAAAGTCCTTACAAAGTTTACAGAGTCAGTTTATAACACTACAATTATCAGTCAGCCTCAGCAATAGGAACTTCTTTTGAGTTCATTCTTGTTGGGGAAACTGTAGACTGTCTCCTCTTGTGTTATGGAAGAAAGATCCAGATGTTGTTGACAAAGACTATCTCTGAAGCTGTGGAATTTTATATGGAATATGGTTACCTTACTAAAAGACCTAAAGCGGTAGCATGTGGCTTGGGAATGAGATTGCTTTTCTTAAAAAGGAAAGATGTGCCAGCTGTGTAGAATGAAGACCTGTATATCGATCCTCAGCTGAAAATAGTTTATTAATTCACAACTATTGAAGATATGTTCCATAGATAATGATAAATTAGATCCACAGCCATCCAGTGACCATTTTCATGGCTTTTTCAAGTCAGCAAATGCAACAAGCATCTTTATTAACCAGAGAGACAAAGGTGCTCTGATGTACTGTATCAAAGAGAAGCAGGATAATATGGTCAAAGCTGTAGAGTAAATAGAGAACCTTAGAAATGCTGGGTGAGCATAAGTGTTACTACAGCAGAAGCTATTAAAAAGAAATTTAAAAGTTTTAATTGTTCTGCCTAAAGGATTACTCGATCAAATAAACAGCTTATTGAGCCTGTAACCGTAATAAGGTTAGAGTCCATTATAAATTAGAATAATTTTATTCTCTGAAAATATTGTTATTTCAATATCCTGTTATTCAAAAAAATCCTGGTTTTGTAATAAGAAACTGAATTTAAATATGCTATTTGAATGTAATCTGTCAAATCTTTTAACACCTGCTTCTTCAGATTATTGAATGAATTACATTGACTGTTGAATTAATAACACTCATAAGGATGGAAGTAATTGGAATAACTGAGGTTCAATAATTTCTCACCAGTAATATTTTCTTCCTGAAGAAAAAAGCCAAGGAGATTTAGGCTGGATGCTCCGAAATATCACCACAGGGAGTTTGCAGTCAAAGAATACTTCCCATCAAAATGTGGTCAGCTTCAATAGCAGGATAGTTTGGGGATATATAACCACCCTGAGGGGCATGCTGGCTTCACTAAAATGACCCAAAACAAACAAAAAAGGAAATATTTTGTCCTTTAAAAGAAAAGGAATTTAATTTATTCTTTAAACTGTGGAACAAATGGAACAATGAATGTAACTGGAGTTTTAAATGTTTTTGAATGGTCTGTAACTATTCATACAGTTATAAAAAGAAAATTTAGCTACTTCCTATGTCTATGCCTGGAGCCCAAAAGCCTTCAAGAATAACAGCTTCTCCAGCTGTAGCATTAAGGGAGAGCAGGCAGCACCAACTAAATAACAGATTTTGTCCATATTGTGATTCTCCATGGGTATGACGTGCTGAGCAAGTACATTTCAGTACGTGATGACTGAAACATATATGAGCAAATTATAAAAACACTAATAAAAATATTGTCAAATGGAGAAATAACAATTGCATTTGGTAAACAGTTTCTTAGAGATCACATTTTAGAATATATATATATATATATATATATATATATATATATGTATCAGTTTATACCTATTGGGCTTACCAACTCTGGACAGTAGGAGTTGATGTAAATAAGAGTGAGATCCTAGAAACTCATCACAGGAATTGAGAGGTAAAACCACACTTCCTAAATGTTTTCAGGTAATTTTGTTTTATAAAAGCTTTGACACAAAGAGGTACTCAAGAAACAAATGTTAGGAGTGGAAAGTCTCTTGTATGGCCCAAGTTATTTCTTCCAAAGAACTGTAAGGGATTTTGAGAAGTTGCTGTGGGAGTGGGAAGATACCTGCTAAGGGAATGCTCACAGTGAGACACATTCAAACATAGTTCTGTGGAATCTACAGGGGACAGTTCAAATCCTCCTGACTTACAGTTTCTGTTAGAAAAAAACAAACGGTCAGAGTTGATTTGGCAATCAAGGTGCAGTTTATAGTCAGGCTGTGTAAAGTACAAGATAGGGCAGGTTTAATGTGAGTGGTGTTGAGAGCTTGCAGAGTGCTCTGCTGCAAGGCATCAGACAACACCTGGAGATGCAGTTGCTGGACTCCAGCTGTGTGGATTTGGGTCTAGGCCCTGCTATGGGAAGGTACAGTGTGGGGTCCACTTTGAAACCAAAGCATTTTCACCTTGTGTGTAAACTTCTATCCAAAGAAAGTGAACAATTTTTCTTTCTTCTCCTGTGGGTAATATGGGGAAAGATCAGGATCTGTTCGTTATAGCTGTGGCAGATTGAGGTACTCAGGCTTGGAGAACTCAGTGCACCAGGGCATCACTGATGTGGGTTCCCCAGACAGGCAACAGGTTTTGGAACCTATGCTTTTCTTTAAAAAAAACCCACACCAAACAAAAACACCACACCCTAATCAGCTTTTGTCTAGTTGTGGAGAGGAGCTGTGACTGTATATGTTGTATTACTTTGATGAGACATTTACTAATTGAAATAGGGAGCAGTAAAGGCTGAATAAAACTATTTATCGTTCTCACTGGACCCGGACAGAGGAGGAATAAAGGCTGCTGGCTTGCATAAGAGAAAATTTGAAGGCCTCAATTCAGGCGAATGGCTGAAACCCCTTCCGGTGAGATGATCTTGAGCTAAACAACCACATTTCACATGGTGTCACATGCTTTTTCAGTCATGAAAAAAAGTGTGGCTTTTTAAAAGAAAAACAAAATGAAAATACCCTGATTTAGTAACTTACATGGGTTTGCTTTCTTCTCAAGGTCAAGTTCAAAGTAGAATTGTCTGCTGTTTGTCTTTTCATTTAATAATATCCTGGAATAAGTAACTGGGAAAACAAAAATAGAACATACATCAATGAAAAATACTGTGTACAGCAAATCCATTTTGGCAGGATGGGAATTTGTAAGCAGCTCCATTTAGCACCTACCTACTGTTTCTCATTCATTCCTGCTGTCTCTGTCCAGAGTCTAACAGAATTTTGTTCATACTGCTGCTTTGTCTAAAACACTTTCCATGCCTCATTCACTTGCCTCATTCACTTGCCATCACTTTTCAGCTGTAGCAGACTCAGTTTTTTCCTCTCCTTGATCTCTGCCTCCAAATTTCTTTCTCTCTATGTCATTATTTAAGCTGTATGAATACTTTGCCAACTAGTGAGCTTAAGGTTTAATAAGATTTCACTTAAAATATAAGGTTAAGTCAAAAGTCAGCGGAAATAAGAGCCTAAATTCATTAAAACTAGGTATTTAATTGTGGCATTTCAATGCAATATGTACAAATAGAACCATATATAAATGATGATGACCTAAAAAACAACTCCCAACATATCTGCGATTAGGGATCTTATTTGTAAAACTGCAGTATTGTTTGTTTCTTGTGTATCATCCCAAACCAGAGGTTAAAATTTTGTTTTAGAGATTGAAAAATTTAAAATGCATTTTAATTTCATTAAATGAGACATAAAAATGTTATAATTCTCCTCAAAATAAATTAAAAATAATTGTTGCAGTTTGATAAATGAAATAATCTCTGCTCCTCCCCACCCCTCAATAAAAAGCAAAGGTAAAAATGAAAGCCTCCTTAGAAAAAGACACTAACATTTTTTTATATAAAATAGGAGGAAAATAGTTCTTTTTAAAGCACTGTGAGTTTCCCTTCCTTTTTCAAGCTTCAGCTCATTTGCAATGTATGATCAATGTTTCCAAGCAGCCATCAATTCTTCTAAAGTTCTCTCTCCCATTTTCAACTGATCTGCTTATTTTAAGGACAGGGAAGTGGAGGTGCTAAAATGCAGTACCACCTCCTTGGAAGTACTACTGGATCAAAAAATAAGATGATCATCCCTCCATATTAGATGAAAAGTCTTTCTCCTCATTTAATTTGGCTTTCCCAGAGAAAAATCTTCCATGAGCCCTCCAAACAACAAGGATACGTCCAGTATGTCATGTACCCCCTAGAGAAGTACAACCTACCTGTATCCTGAGCTTTATATTTATTTGGACCTCTTAGCATTCCAAGGAGCTTGAAAAACTCTTTTTTGAAGATTGGACATAAATCAGTGGAAGACACTAGGTTATATCTTTTTTATCCATATATTTTTCATTTCCTTGGTTTGGTTTTATGGTGGTGTGTGTTTGGTTTGGTTTGGTTTGGTTTGTGTTCTATCTTTCTTCAATCTGACCAGACTCTTCCCAATTGATTTTGTATCAGAAATACCAATGGTTTCAGATGAGGAAAGATCAGAAATGAAGGCAATCTTTTTGGTAAACCACCTCTTTAATCTGCCCCTGAGCCCACTCCTGTTCTTCATCATCTTTCTTGCAAAGTGTCCAGCTCATTCTGCCCACTGGAGTGCCGCCAGACACATCACAGTGCCTCACCACAGAGGCAGCAAGTTCCTTGTCAAACTGCATTTGGGAACCTGTACAGCCAACAGCAGGTGGAACAAGAGCTTGAACAAGGAAACTTGACCCTTTCTGAATCTGGGGGACACTTTGCTGTCAAGAAAAATCAAGTTTGGCTGCTTCGTGTCTCGAACATGTGAAATGGCTGCAACAGGAAGAGGTAAATCTGTCCAACAAGTTTAATGTCAACAGAGTATAAACCATTAAATGCACTAGCTGGGATTATAACGCAGTCAGTATTGTCAGATAAATATGATGCTTTAGAGGTAAATTTCTTTCCTGAGTGTGCAAGTGCAGGTCTAGTAACGAAATGGGACACCTTTAGCAAGATATAATCTAGTGTTCCATCATACACTTTCATTATTTCCCCTATAATTAGGATTTTAATCCTTGTATTTGTTCTTTTTAAAAGCCTATTATCACTGCTAGGCATTTCTACTGATTTATTGATTTGTTATGTATATCATGAATGACTCCTGAGGAGTATAATAATGAAGGAGAATGTTATTTAATTCTATACAAATATTTAGGGATGGAGCCAATATTATTGTGTAGTTTTATTATGAGAAGCCCTATTTCTTCTAATATCAATATCACCTTACAAAGCTCCTCATCTGCTATGAAGAAAGAAGGATTATTAGAACTGACATAGTACTTGGCTTTTCAAAGCTATTATATTTCTTGTAATTATTTCTTTTTGAATTTCTAGTGCATCTTCCACTGAAAGCCTGTTTGCCCTGTTGGTCTGGTGGCAGTTTAAATAAACAAGTTGCTTCCTTCAATATTGAATTATCAAAATAAAACTGCTAGTAGATAGACAAGATACCTGATATCCATTTTATTCTTCTAAACTGGCAACAGGAGACATTGGCAGACATCTTCATGGGACCTTCCATTAAGAATGAGTAGTAAAGACGTACATATAGTACATATATTTTCATCAAATTGAAACCTCTTCTTCCTGTCTATGCATAAGGATTTTTTTCATAGTCAGTTTCAGGGTGTTCCTGGTTTTGGAAAAAATAAGAGTATTTAAAAAAGAAAGGAAAGAAAAAAAAAAGAAAAAAAAAGGAAAACCTACAGAGAATAAAAAATACATTTCCAGTGGGCTCACAACCAGTGCTATGTTTTCCTATTCACTATATAATTTGGCATTTATCTTTTACAAGAGACGCTGCTGTTTTTTGTAAGCATATTGCTTTCTCTGGGGTTTTCTATTAGAGGTAAGGAAAGGGAATAACATGAAAGCAGCACGTATGTTTTATAAATTATGTGGATTTTTTTCTAAAGAGAGCTGTAATAACCTCCAGTCTCATGTGGCAGCAATGCATTTTCCATATGTTTAGTATATGTGTGTATATATGTGTATGTTATGTATATATAATTTTGTGGTTGTTGTTGTCGTATTTACTTTTGGGTTATATTCACATCAAATGTCCAGAACTTAGGCTGAGGAGATTCTCTAAGGAAAATGCAGGATGCCACAGGAGCTGATTCAGTGGGTGGTACTCTTCCTTTGGAGTCAGAACCAAACCGATGCCTCAGCATGTGGCTGTGGAAGGAAACATCTGAATGAGCAAGATCATTCCAGACTGTCAGTAGGCAAGTTAGCCGTGTTGTAATAAGCTGAAAACATGTCAGTAATAGCACTAGATTAATTTAATCTTGTATAAACCCACACTTTAAAAGAGGTTTTTAAATCTCTTTGACTGGAGGGATGGTTTTGTTTTGTTTTGCTCAAAGGAGGCATCAAAAAAGAATTTTAAGAGTTTGCAACATTGTAAAAATGTCGATGACGTTCTGTATTTGGACTGAATGCTGGGATTGTAGTTTTAATTTAAAAGAAGCTAGGAGCAGATGCTCAGATGCAGGTCCTGGTGTGTTTGTGATAGAGGGCAGAGGATTGTTTTCTCAGAGCAGGGGACATCTCAGAGCTTTCTATCACTCTGATCCTGGAGAGTGTCTTTACCATGCAAATACTTGCCCACAGGTCTTCTGATTTTCTTACAGAAACTCAAAAAGTGCTCAGCAGCAGCTGCTAAAAATAATTTTTGTGTAGCTGTCACTAAGGTGGCTTTTCCTGTCTTTGCAGATGCGGAGGCAGCCATGGTAACCTGTGCATTCATGATGCACATGAGCTGGCTGTGAAAATGATGGCCTTGCAAAAAGTGTCCAGACTTCACTTTGAAGAAACACATCCAATAAAGCAAGACATAATTGTAACACTGTACTATCTGGCATCAGACAAGCTCTGTTGAAAAATAAATTAAAACTTTGGGAGTTCATGTCCAAATACCTTCTTTAGCTTGGTTTAAACTTTGTTTAGAACTGGTCTTGAAGAAGGGATCTTTATTTATCACATTAGACAATATGTATGAGGTGTGATCCATTAAGATATTATACATATTTTTCTTCAATTTAAACTATTTCCTCTGAAGGTATATTACTAATAAATTACTAGTAAGGAAATCTTTGCCTGAGGATGAAAATTTCAATTTGCATCTTTACCACAACTTTTGTCATTAATAATTGTTATGGATCTGGCAGGTGTCCATATTTTCACAAAGTCTACATTTAGACTCTAAACAGAATTCAGGTAATGTTGGCAGATGTTCAGATATCAAGGCAGAGAGCACAGAGGCAGCCACAGAGAATGATTGATCTGACAGGATATCTGTGAATTGTTGTATGAAGGAAAACAAGCCTGTTTATCAAACAAGGTATTTACCTTCATGTTCCAGGCAACTTTCTAGAAATGCTGAAATTCAGTATAATTCCAGGGTGATATTTAATACAGTGAATCAAGATATCACAGTATGTGCTGGCAGTACCTCATGAAAGTCAATGTGTTGAGCTCAAGTAACCTTTCCATTGTACACATGAACTGAGTATCTGCTTGCTGTGTTTAGTGTTTGTCACATCCTTGAAAGATGAGGTGAAACTGAAGATAGACATTTTCAGGTCCTCTTTTTCCTGTTATCACTGTATGTAATAATGAGATATTGAAATTGGAGCCAAATCTACATTTCCAAACCTAAAAGGGAATAAATCAGGCTTTTTAGCAAAGTAACTATGCCAGCAAAAACTCTGTGGTGAAGGTCAGAGAAGGCTTTTCTGGATTAATAATCTTAGACATACAATTACCACAACAAGATGTATAGAAAAATAAGTCTGAGAACATGGTATAACCAGGTATATTTGTGTCACAGCTACTCAAAATTAATCTTGATTTGTCAAAAGGTCTTCTGATTTGCTTGGACGCACAGATTGCCTTAAAGGTAACTGAATATAACTGGTGATATTTCAGTGAATAACTTGACTAGAGTTATTTGACATTTAGTAGGAGGTTTCTGTGTTTTTCTAGGAGAAGAAGATGTGTACATCTGTGCTTCTATGTACATCTATGCCAGTTGTCATGGTTTGTTGAGTTGAATAGAATCTTAGCTCACTTGGTGCTGGCCTGTTAAAACTGGAGCCATGGATTATGTGCAGAGTGACAATTATCCAAAAACTCAGAGGGTTGTTTTATTAACCCAAGCCATGGAGCTGAGTGTTTTCTGCAGTGCACATTGTATCCTGGAACAGTCACTGTGCTGCACGACGAGAGTCAAATTTTAGGAATTGTTTCTCTGCACCTCCAGCTTGATTCTGCGGACACTTTCAGGCAGTTTTGTGGGCTGTAATGCCTCTTTGCTCATTTGGTCATTGCCCAGTTTACTGTGTTCATGGGAAAGGGAAGAGACAAAGGATTCAGTGTGTCAGCTTTAGAAGGTGATGGATGGTGCTGATGCATCAGCCTGGCTGGAAATGTCTGCTCAGCAGAACCTCAGCAATCCTGCAGTGGATGGGACTGAAAAAGAAATTGTCAGAATGCTCCTTTCATGTTAGCATTTAACTTCCAAATGGATCTCAAATATGTCTATGGAATGTGACAAGGGTTCAAAGCAGCATGTAATGGATTCTGTAACTGGAATTCTCTATTACACTACTCTTTGACTTCTTCCAGCGCCCTGTAAGAACGGTTCTACAAAGAATGGAATGGGTCACATTACACTGACTTTTTGTTGTTGTTGTTTGGTTTTGTTAGGACAGTTTATACAAATGCTGTGCCTGAAAATCTGTGCAAGGTCAACTGACATGGAAAAAATGGTGGTTGTGGGGTTGGGCAGGAAACAAAAGAGTTGTTTAAATTAACAACTTCTGGACTTAACAGTATTTTTGTGACACTTGATCAGAGTGTAGCCAAAAGCTACAACACAGAACCAGCAGGTTTGAATCTCATGAAAGAAAAGACTAAGATCAAGTCTAATTAGCTTTCATTTATAAAGAGGAAAAGAAAGAAAGAGAAGTTTACGGACACTCTCCTTCAGGACGTTCCACACTGAAGTGTTTACAGCCTGTAAACTAATAAAAACAGACAGCTACACACAAGGCCATCAATATAAGGCTTGTTGAGTGGAGAGGGTAAAGCTTATTTCCCTCACTCTGAAATGGATTGAACCTTTTTGTTGCATTTATTTGTCTGTCTTGGAGAGAATATAGTTATATTCAGCTCTCAGAAAAGGCTTATATGGGTAGCATGTGGGATGGACTATTGTCTAAGCTCAAATTTTATCTTTGTCCTCCTGTTTGTCTTTAAATGGTCTGCAAATTTATTTGAAATTTCCTGGGTTAGCTGACAACAGCATCTTCCAAGGAGATGATCTTTCCTTACTCCAACTTCATCTAAAAATGCTGCTCCCTCTAGTCAGCTTGAGTAAAAAAATGACAACAACAAAACCTCCTCCCTGCCCCAAAAGGCAGCTTTTCCAGTGCTAACACACAGCGAGGGTCTGACCCTTTAAATGGAGAGAAAAAATATGCTGGAAGGTGGAAGAGGGAAAGTGCAGTTCTTTCCTGCATGGTCTGGTATTCAGGAGGTGAATGTTGGTCCCCAAAAACTATACCACTAATCCTGCTATTTTACTTTTCCCTTTTTCCAGTCCAAAGCAGGAGGAATTTTTACACGATCTTCATTCCCATACTTCCCCTGTGACCAAAAGTACTATTTCTTTTCATTTTCTGCTTCCAATAAGGTTTTCTTTTTATTTCCCAGATCTCAGCTTTGAAGTCAGACTTGA
Organism: Corvus cornix cornix; assembly: GCF_000738735.6. Lineage (NCBI taxonomy): Eukaryota > Metazoa > Chordata > Aves > Passeriformes > Corvidae > Corvus > Corvus cornix. Next base: position 18,499,912 of record NC_046339.1, on the reverse strand, counting down.
ACACCCAAATCTTGGCCAATTTTCTTAATGCTTTAAAAAGACCTGCCATTTCCATGAAAAACTGTGCTACATTAAATATGAATACTTCTGCATCCATTTCCTGCAAGCAAGTCACCTCAGCTGATGCCCCTCAAGTCTTGGCATGAAATTGATATGTCTGTGCATTTTTAAAAAATTTACTCTGAACATTTTTGTAAGCTGGAAGGGTGAGGTTTGGAGGGGTAACAAGAAGGTTTGAAACAGAAGCTCTGTTAATGTGATTGAGTTTGTTTCAGACTTGTGTGCAGTTGCCAGTTAAATGTAGTGCTTAGGTATCTTCTGCACCAAACAAGACTAGGACAAGAGAACCAGTTTTGTTGTTTGTCCCTAGATCATATGTGAGATTTTAATCCTCTTTTTCCAAACATTCTTTTTTTTCTTCTCACTGGTTCTTTATAATTGCTTTCGATATATAGTGAGCACTGTAAACACAGAATCCTGCTCAGTGTGTGACAAAAGGACTTCTGATCTGCACGTGGCAACAATTCACAAGTTGTAGTTTGCTCCTACATACTCCCATAACAGAGGGACCAAGAGATTCAAACTCAGCTGGTGCTGTGGCTCTAGAAATATTGTATTAGTGCTAAAGTGTCTTTGCATTGCTTTTATTAAACAAATACTGCTTTGGAAAGTAAAGCTCTCATCTGCTTCCCACTGGACAAATATAAAAACCATTTTCTTCCTTTTCTCTGAACTCTTACTGTGCAAGCCATGTGGTTCTCCCCACTGTGATCTGTTTTGCAAAAGAAGCCTATTAATTGAGGATGTTTTTCAGTATTGCCTAAAGGTCACTACAATCAATTATGGAGAATATTTGTAAAAGAGAAATCTTGCCTATAAAGCAATATATCCCGAGTGTCTAATTTGTTCACTGTAATAAGGCCATGCCTAGTTATTGATTAATCAATCTTTGTTGTCTGTTTGCTGATTATATCAGGAAGTCTCTTAATGTAATGGAATATCATATACAGATTGGTTTGCAAAAATATTTATTTCTCCTATTATACTGCATGTGTTCAACCTGAGGAGATTATTTTTCCAGGATAGATCATTTTGATTTGTTGTGGCAAGCCTAGAACTGAAAATGGAAGCATATTTGGGTTTGAAACATGAATAGAAACATGGCTAAGGTCATCAACACAGAATTTTTTCTATTTTGATCCGATTTGTAAATCATTACCTGATGTATTCCATTCAAAAGTCTTAATGTTATGCAATTATACTGCATCAAGATATGCAGTGCAGGAGTGTAATTGATCAAAATGAAACTTATGTTGTACGCCAAAAAACTGGTTGTGGATACATTCAAAGTGGTTCTCAGGCTATATTTAAAAGTGTAACATTTGGCTGTTTTTTTAAATCCTAGAAAGGAAGCCAAGCATATTAAAATTAATTCATGTTCATGTGCTCGATATAATTAAGGTTTTTATCTTGTCATGAATCTTAGTGTGATTTGGAGGACACAGAGTAGTGGCAGGAGTTATGTACATAGAAGATGTTTTAAGTTATAGTATAATTATCATTATCTCTGTTGGCAGGAGTGCATCATTTCCATTAAATAACATGCCTTGTTTCACTGTGAGTCCACGATTCATTTCTGATCTTTTGTGCTGTAGTTGATGTATATGAGCCACATTAACTGCCCCCCTGCCTCACTTTGTGCATATTTAAGGATTTAAAGTGTCTCAGGAATCCATTATCACTCTGTGACAGAAAGGTGAGAAAAATGTGTGAAAAACTCAAAAACAGGTAGAACTAGATCATGTCTATATATTAACTTTTGACAGGTGTGAGACATCTAAGATTTAATCTGGAATTTGTGTTGGAATTCAGATAAAATAATGCATACTTTAAATTGAGAAGAAATAAAGAATTAGTGATGCTGATGTTCTGTGTTATTACAAAGAAACAATGGTTCTTAAAACATTTAAATTTTGCAAGAAATTAGCATGATCTCAGTGGGACCAGAGAGTCAAAAGGAGAAACACAAGAACACATAAATAATTTTCCATTTATCCTTTCTTCAGTATTTAAAGTGCTGAAGTTTAAGTGCCTCTTTTTGCTGTATAAAATGCTTATAACATGATTTATCATGATGCACATCTCATTGTGAGTAGCAAAACTGAAAAAATAAAAATAGGCTCCAATTCTGCAAGCAGTTTTGCGCACATAGATCCTATTTGCATTACTTTTGTACACTAAAATTTACTGTGATATATAAGGAGTATTAAAGATAATGAACTTCAATGAGAGGACAGTTTTTATAAAAGCAGCGGTACCACATCTCATAAAAGCCAGGCTTGGCATCCACAACATGTGCCATGTCTGCAGTGCTTTCAAATTACAAAGCAATCTTTTTACCAGAAGGGTACTTAAAGTCACAAGTTCTACTAACACATCCACTGAGAATAAGAATATAACAGTTCTCTCTAAAATTTTAATATGTATATTGATTCTCAGTGCATTCTGGAATGTGGACTCAGCTTTTCCGGCTCTGGAAATCTAATGTTCAACATATGGCCACCTGCAGTTAGACCATGGTAAAATTTCTGTGCTTTTCCCCAGGGAAAAATCAAGGTATCAGAGATGTTTTTTCTGTTTCCACATGCTATGTAGATTAAATATGTGACATGCAATTTAAATCCAGAAGATTTTTGGCACTGATAATGATGACTTGAAAGATATCATAGCACAATTTTTAAACTCATTTATGTGGCAGTCACTGTTGTTAAAAATACAGCCTCTTTATTGTGGCATCAGGGCTTCATCTCTGAATCGGTGACAGCCAAAAAACTTCTCAGTACTGACCCACTTTGGGAACGTTGCAATGCTATCACATTCCTTAATCCTAGGGAAACTGAAGTGGTGAAAGGGTTGTATAATTCTGCTGTCATTACTGCCAAAACCAGGACAAATCGTCAATGTCTCCATAGAGGGAAGAAAGAGGAAAGAAATACCTTCTGAATTTTTTCAGTAAAGACTGAAAAAAGAGAATTAGAATAGTGTCACTAAAATGCCCTACTGTGTCTTAGCACCACTAAATTTCTTCCAATGTTTAAGTGGGGATATAAAATTTACATAAGTAATATATAATGTGGTCCACAAAAACAACCTTAAAGAATAATAAAATAGAATAAAATATGTCTTCCATTGCCAAAATAATATAAAATTCAGTTTCTTAAACATAACTAAAGTATGGGAAAATAACGTTTTGTATAATAAACATAGATTAGTCCCAATAATTCTTTTAAGCGAAGTGTTGGGTTTTGTTTCATTTAAATTATTTGTCTACAATACCATAAATAATAATGAAGTTTACTGCCATGATCTATTTAGCATTTCTTATCTTTCTTTGAACTGTTTACTGTGTAGAGTTCCACTACTTTTTTGACACTGCCTTGAGGAGAGAATGTTGTTGTGACAATTCTGGGTGACAATTCCCAGCAGTTACATGTAACAACATCCTTGACCCTGGTGTTTATGCTGACTTAAAGGAGCTTTTGGAAATGCCTGTCTCTCTGAGTGTGAGTATAGGTAGTACACACACAGGCCTCAGACTGACAAAGGAAGTTGGTTACCTAAGGAAAGTTCTCTAGTAAATGTGGACAATAAGATGCTCGTGCTCAAACTCTCCTCTTGTGGATTCCCATGCAAGCCAAACCTGGGGTGGTCAGACTGTAACCCTGAGTGAACTCTGGTGTAGGCTGGAGCAAAACCAGGTTCAGACTGTGGGCACTTGATATTAGCAGAAACTGAAGTACAAAGTATGCACTTGACAGCTCCAGTTACTCAATTACAAGTTATTGGAGAATTTATGAGCTGAGTGCCAAAGGTGAAAAATGATGTTCTGTGTGTCACTGAGAGTGCAATAAACTGTCCTGTGAGCTCAACGTGTGCATTACGTTGATGCTGAGCGATTTGAATGATTAATTTATCTAGTGGCATGTGGTTGATCTTGAAACCAGTTCGGTCACATACATGTAGGAGTATTTCAGGTGTTCCCAAAGGTGAATAGCAACATTTTACCACTGTGCAGCATGGCAGTGATGACAAATGTGCTGTCTGGCTGGAGGAATGCTGACAGTAGTCACATTCACCAGGGTGCTCTTGTTAAAATGAGAGTGGGCTTGGATGAGTCCATTGATTTTAATCACTCAGAATGAAGTGAAAAAAGCAAGGATGAACTGTATTCCACATACAGAGGAGACCCTCTTCCAGGGAAAGAGGTTCACAAGGTCCTACAAAGATCTTGCAGAAGGTTTATACCTGTCTTGCAACAATCTTATTGAAGCTGACATCCTGTGGATGCTGAACTTCCACTCACTTCAGAGGCTTTTTTCCAGCTGTATTGAGGAAGGTGGCTGTAGTTCAAGGTCCTAAGTTGCCTTGATATTTTGCATTTATTAAGACCTCACATAAAGCCATCAGTGTTGAGACTGGCCCATCCACACAGGAAGAGAGCTTTGTTTAACATGTTTTATAATTTTTTTAGACAATCACTACATGACAACAAAATAATTTAGTGTCTTTCCACCAAATTTACTAATGATTTGGTCAATGTGTAATACTTAGGAAAAAATTTCTATTTTCATTATAGTAGTACCTTAAAGATATTAAAAAGATAGTCTTAAAATCTATTTTTTCCTGCTCCTTATTGCATAGAAGGGTTACATAAAGTAGCAATGCAAAGGGAAATAAATTCTATTTGTCACCAAGGCCTGCAGTCCATTTTCAGAATATGTTTGTGTGCACAACTGAGGAGGTTAAGCAGTCTCCTAAGGTTTGACTGTTGCTAACCCAGGTTCTTGGGCATCTTGCTGGAGCATCTGGTATAAAGTTATTAATGGAGAAAGGCCATGAGATTTAACAAAATCAAGTTTGACTCAGTGTAGTAATTTCTTTGGGTTTTTTTACTTTTTTTTTCAGAAGAGGTAATTAAAGGTACATGACACAAAAGAATATTGGCATCCTAGTTAAACTTTACATGTTTTGATAAAACAGCCTGACCTTGTCATATTTTTTTCTGATTCTAGTTCATTGAGCTTTAACCTCAGCAAAGTAAGTTGTGAGCAAAATCTGAATCAACAGCAGCAGTAGATTTATTGATTTTTTTATCAATACCTTTGGACAACTCCTGAAGAACTCTAATTATCTTAGAAAACAAAACCTTTGCAAATGGCAATTGTGTGATTGATTATTTGCCACTCTTACCTTAGAGTCTGAAACATGAATCTAAGGACTAATTCTGAAGGTGAGCCCTTTGAAAGAAGTCTTTAAATATGGATTACTCTTTCAGAACAACATCTGAAGCAGAAATGTTCAGAAGCAGAAGAATTTCATCATTTCCCCAATCAAGGGGACACTTGCATGTGTCCACTCATACAACTGCACCAAATTCTTGAGGAATTCAAAAACCTTGATTGAGTAAAATATAACTCTACCACACTGCCTTTTCCTAGAACTGCATACAGACCAGAAGTGTTTGTACTCAGGGCAATGGTTTTCTGAAGAGCCCACTAACTCTCTCAGTCTCCAGTGAGAAAACTGCTTGCAAGACTTATTTCACAAACCTGGGTAGGCTGGAAGATAAGGATAAAAATATGTACTTTAACTGGAGATTTCTCTGAGATGATAGAAGATAAATCAAGCCACCAATGACAGCAGAAAGTTGAATTCTCAACTGGTTTTGCCATTAGGAAGTAATTTTTTGTGCTGTTGACATGACAAGAATAGAAAGCAGACAATGAAGCAGAATTATTAAACACCTATGGGTGATAAACTAGATTTCATCTCTGGTTTTGGGACATAGTTGAGTTCCACTTGGAATAAAGAATCCTCAGGAGTAACATCATGGAGTCTTGTAAATCCACTAAAATATCAACTATGGTAGAGGTTAAAATGGATTTTTCCCTAATTTATGGCACATATTAACATCTTTTAAAAGGTTCACTTTGCCTTGGTAAGAGTTACAATGGAAGATAAAAGAATTACTTATTTAATCAGAACCCACTCTTGGCATTGTAGGTGCTTTTTCTGTCTGTCAGAACATGACAGAAGGAGTCAGCTTCTGTCTATAAACAGGGAAAATGAGACAAGTGCACTTGTAGAGATTCTAGATTGTCAGCTCTGGTGGAGGGTGGGATGCTCCCAGTCCAGTTAGGTGACAAGATCAGTGTTATAACCCTCAATCCACCCCCCAAGTGTCTGTGGTGAGCTCAGAATAGCAGACCCTGGAATACAATGCAGGTAAGCTCAGAAATCATACAGACAACTCTGAAAATGCTGCCATAGAATCATGTTCTGCCTTGCTTTAGTGTCATTTGCTTTATATAGTCAAGACCTGTCAGTTGGAGTTTATGGAAAGTATATTTTACAGAAAGGTACAGGACAACTTTCACCACAAAATAAAGCTTTCTATGTGAAGAAGAAATACACTTAATTGATAAGGTAAGATTTACTTGGTTATACTCTCCTATCTTATAGACAACTTATTATTGAAAAAATGGAATGCATACACTTGACAGTTATAAAAGGGGAATTTGTGACTCATTCATTTAATCTTACACTTGGTAGTTCTTGACCTCTCCCTCTCAGTTCACTGGCAAAAATTACCATTTATGATCTGCATAGCAGTTATTATAAACCAAAATTTATCCATTTTGCCAAAAGGAAAACATTTTCAATGCAAAATATTCTTTTCAACTGGAATTTTTATCTTAGCATCATTAATTGTGTTAACGTCTTCCAAGTGTCCCACTTTATTAAAACATTAAATGAAAAAGTTATTAAGGAGATGGATACTAGATTGTGGCACTTTTTTTTTTAAACTCAATAATTCCTAAGTTAGCTTTCATGATATATTTGAGCTGTGAACTTACAGGTCAGAATTCTCTTCCTTGTTGTGTGTGGACAGTATACAGGGCTGAGCTTGCAAGGTGGGGAATGAATCCCAGGAGCTACAGGCGGGGAGACATGACAGTAGTGCTCATGGTCTTTAATTAAAACTGAAAAAAATGAGGAGTAACCAATTCCGAAAAGGCTGAACTTTTGGGGTATTTTGGGTTTGCTTTTTTGGTGTTTTTTTGATTGATACAAACCATAGTGATCTCTGATGAAAAGTCTGAATTTAGAGGAGAGCTGCCATGTAAATTGTGAAGTTTGTGAGCTGTGGGAAAACTGCTTTTGGCTCCCTGGCTCCTTCTCAGTCCTCAGCCTGTCAGCAGTGCAATAAACTGCACCTTAGTTGTATGTAAACAAACAGCAGCATCGCAGTCCTGTGTAGCAGCAGCCTGTGAAGCACCTATCAGGCCAAATGGGTCAAAGCTGTGCCTTTGCCTTCCAAAGCCTGGCCTAATCTCTAGTACTAGCAATTTGCTTTAATCCTGAGTATAAAGTTTAAGTGATTTCTCATGGCAATCTCAAGCCTGTACTCATTTTCAAATAGACAAGAGTTGATAGTAGATGGGCTGGGGAGGCTGTGGGGCACCAAAGGGCTGTCTCCTCCCTCCTGGGCTTGCACAAGGCAGGCTTTTCCCCCGTCAGCTTTCTCTGGAAGGGATGGTGACACACAGATGAGGTTCACAGTCACCCTCCCTGGACCTCAGCTCTGTGGATGAATGGCAATCTGTGGGATCAGGTGCTCCAGCAGTTTTTCAGGTTTCCCTGAGCCATCCTCTCTCCCCCATGGGGAAGCCCCCAGAGGAGCCCAGAGGCAGTGGGCACACTTGGGGGACCCCATGGCAGATGGACACGGCATGTGTGGGTGGAGCAGGACTGTATAGGATGGCTGCTCTCCAGGAGAGGTAGTGAGGCGCTGTCCCCTGTGCTTTTAAACTGGTTTTTCCCTCTGATTCACTTGGTATTCTTGAGCAGTGTTGGGTGGGATCATCTTCCACCTGCTTTTGGCTTTTATCAGCACAAGGAATGGCATGAGAACAGTGTTTTGAACATGCAGCCATTTTAAAGGAGAGGACTGTCACCCAGTCAAGTTGTATCATCTTTTCTTACGTGTTGAAAGAAAAGGGCAACATAAAACAATGCCAGCAGGGTAGCCCTGTGCCTGGCTGGGCTGAAACAGAAGTAGCAAAGGGCTTGTGCCGGCCTCGTGCTCCCCACGAAGGATGTTTCAGGCTGCCCCCCATGCGTGGGGAAGCTGCTGGCCCCAGGACCCGCAGGGGCCGGGCACTGGCCAGGCACCCCGGCTGAGTTCAAACCTGGAAGAGTTGGAGGCGTGTGGAGATGAAGAGTAAGAAAAACACTGACCACCCCAGCATGCTGGTAAGGAAAGAAAACACTGGAGGGCTGTTGAAATATTCACAGAGGATTAGCACAATGTTACTGTGTTTAGCACAGGTGTTTCTGTAGCTGTGATACATTAGGAAAATTTACAATGTTCAGTGACTCACACTTTCTCCATGTAGGGTGGTAGTTTATTTTCCTGGGCTAGAGTACAAAGTGAGGAGGAACACCTGCTGGTATTTTGGCTTTCCTGTAATGTCTAAGCTTTTGTTTAATCTAGGTGTGCTTTTTTTTTTTTTTCCTCTGACTACATTGAAACATTTTAGCACATAATATTTACAAGGAAACTGATTTCACCAGAGACGTGTAGAAATATTCTCTTCTTTACCTCTGTGGTATTGCATATCATAAACTACTATCAGTAGGAAAATATGGACATTGCTCTCAATATCTTTTTGGCTTTACTTTTAGGCATAAACAGCCGAATTTTGAAAACAGATCTGTACACCGTGTATTGCAGTTCCTTTTAAAATTTTATCAAAAACGTCTGTTTCAATGTCATATAAAGTTGCATATGGTCCAAACTAGTTCCGCTGCAGAAGCAGAGCTAAGAAAGATCCTCCAAACTGTTATAAATTCAATATTGATATGAAATGCTTATTTAAATTGTTTCTCATGGTAAAATTCTTAATAAAACATTAAGGAAGAAAATTGAAACTCCATAGAATAAATGCAGAAGCTTAAGACACATCATCTTTTTGTTTAAGAAATATTCTTAAAAGGAATAGATCTGGATTAATACCCTCTAACAAAATTAATTATTAATTTCTACAAAGAAAACAATGAGGTTTTTTTCAGAAAGTATACAAGATGGTCCACAAGCAATTGAAAGCAGTCTCTCTTGGATGGGCATTGCTGCTGTGTGAAGGAATGAAAAACTGGTAAAAATATGAAAAAGTAAGGGAACACATCTTGATATGCTGTCTCAGTGGAATATTCAAGACTGACATTGAAGGGAAAAACCAACCAACATTACCAGAATTTATCAACTAAACACTTTGATCTCAAAATTTTTGAATGTTCTTCTAAGATTAAAACTGCAATTTAGGGGGTCTATACAAGTTGTAACTTAATGACTCTGTATTTGCCCTGTTTTCTCTCCTCTAATTTCTTTGTTACATCTCTTCCTTATTAAATTAATATTTAATTAATTAAATAAATTAATATTTAATTTATATTCAAAGGAGCAAAAGAAGAACACTGGACTTATGACGTGGGTGAGTTGCAGTAGCACCCTTATCTTTAGAATTCCCTATATTGTGTGCATGATTTTTTTTACTTTTTTTATTGGATATGCTGTATAAAGTACACTTTACATGTTTATTTTGAGTTTCCATACCTGGATTGTATCTCCTTATTTTGCACTTTCTCGCTTGTTTCCACTTTCATTCTCTTGAATCAATTAATTCTCTTGAAGCAGTTAAGGACATTTTTATTAGAGTACATGGAAGCTGGCCCAGATTTAAAAATGCAATTGCTCTTGATTTGTGATGTCTGACAGCACTTTGTCCATAGGGCCAGACACCTAGAGGGATTGTTTATAATTTTCTGTAAGTGTATATATAAGAATAGCTTATAGGGGACAGGCAGGCACTTGTGTTCAGATGTGTTCCACAAATGTTCAGTAATCTTACTTATATGAATAATGCCTTTTATGCAACAAATGCAAGTGGAGAGAATTTAAGAGAAAAAAGTTTTCCTTGGGCTTATTTGGGGGTTCTACAAAGCAAAAGGAAAACATAACAGATGCAAACTACATTAAAGGGGATCAGAGACATACATTAAATTCCTTATGTCTTTTTAATTACGCAATTGTGAATTATATTCCTGTTGCATTTGTAATTAGAGGGCAGAACAGATGGTAAAGGCTTGTTCTAAAGTAATGTGTCTATTAAAATTATCCACATAGCTAAACTGACTGTTGACTATAACAGGGTTTCTTAGCCATTAAAATACCCTGTGCAGATATGTGCTTGATTATTATAGCTCATTACATATGAGCACACACAGTAGATATGCATATATACAGAAACAAATCTAATCTATATTAGTTATATGCTGTATATGTCTTTAAATGTCGTTTATTACAGTTGTGAAGGAAAACGAATACTGATTCTACAAAAAGCCTCCCACGTGGGTAGACAAGATGTGCTGTTGTATGGTCATCATGTATCGTTTGTTTTCTTTATCTCCAATTTTATCTGGAGCTAAAGTGTGAAGATAAATTTACGAGATGAGGTGTTCCAATATAGGACATGACACAGACAGCTATGATATGGTTGTTATTACTCTGCAGAAGCTTGCTTTATTTTTAGTCAGTATATTTGACCTATTATCTCTTGTTTATGCATTTTTCTTATCTCAGGATCTGGAGATACTCGTGTTGGCAACCATTTCTTTTCATGCCATCTGTAATGTTTTCCAGTATAAGCCATGCACTGAGTGAACCGATATTATCTAATAATTTGTGATGCCATAAAATTCTCTCCTGGCACCAGACCCCCCACATTTTAGGGAGTTAGGAAGGTACAAAATGAGTGAGAGGAGATGATCCTAGTTTTTACAGTTCTTATGAATAAGATATTTGTTCTCTAAACCAAAATTATTCTGACATCTGTGTATTGACTTAAAATGGGTTCTGTGCAACATCCCCGAGTATATTCAAGGCATGATGGTATTTCTCTGACCTCTTTAAAATATCTGAATTCCTGGTTGCTTTATTAACCTGAAAGCCCCTCTATAATAATGGGTATAAAGGAAACTCCTTAGGGTATTTAATTTCAAACATTGAATTTCAGTGAATTACTCTATCAGGGTGTGATGCTTTAGTTCAGAGCTGAACCTGTGTGCTTGCATGTGGTTGCACATCGTTAAGATCATCCTAGCTCCATACCAAAGTACAGTACCTGGTATTTCCATCATGCCACTTGTTCCAGCCAGAGGTGGAAGACAGTGACAATAAATGTCAAGCCCATTCACTCAGGAGGAGAAATCAGCTCAGAAGATTTTTTAAAATCAGGATTTGACAGGCAAATGACTACACATATTTCTTTAGTGATTCAACACATCTTCTTAACGAGGCAAGTTGTCATTGACTCTGCTTGTTGTCTATAAATTCTGACTGACTCAATCTTCATAATGTCAGACTGGTCAAAGGCATCAGTAAATTACATGAATAAAACATAATACTTGGTAATTGTCCTTAGCTGCTAAGATACTGTAATTCCATTTGCTCAACAGCATTTGTCCAAAATAGTGTTTCTTGAAATGGCCATTACTTTTACTTTCCTAAAATGGATGCCATAACCTCTGTAAACACCTTATCTACTTAGGTTTTATGCATTATGATGTTGCAAAGATGTCAGAGCTTTTGCTCCTCTGATTCTTTCCCCCATCCTGCTGTGGGGAAGGGGGTGGGGACTGAGTGACCATGTGGCATTTACTTGTCAAGTAGGGATAAACCACTGTGGCAAATTGAGCACTTTTCTTTATCTCTGGAGACTTCAAAAAATTAGTTTCTTGCATCTGGCAAATAAAACAGTAAGCACAGTTTGCTGTAAGGAGAGTTGACTCTTGCCTTAGTCTCAGGTACCGTAGAATCACATTGTCCTTGCATGTGAATTGGATCCCCTACTATGTCCTACTCATAGAAAAGCCAGAACTGAAAAACCAAGAATGCTCCTGGCAATGCCTTCTGGCTTTGGGGACAATGTCTGGATTCATGCATGCATTGTGCATAATGGAGTATGTCCTTGAGAAAATCAAAGTTAATTTCTGTGGTTTGGGTTCTTGTTTATTATTATCTATATTAAAACAAAACAAAACAAAACAGAAAACTGAGAAATATTATTGTCTGCCAGGAGCTAAGTCGATTGACAGCATTTCTTTCTTGTCCTTAGACCAAGCCTCTCACATGCAAATATTTTAAATTACATCTGCCAAATAAAACTGTTGTGAAGCAGACCTTTTATTTTTCTAGGTTCTTTTGAGAACACATCATCTAAACATGCCCTCTGACAAACTGCCAGGAGAACAATTTTTGACACCAAATGCTGTAGGAAAAGAAATGATCCTATAAGATCTGCTTACAGCTGCTTCCCTCTGTGCTCTTTATTCTGCACCTGGAATGTTCTTCCTGGCTACATACTTAAGTGCTTTACGGTAATGTACATATCCTCTGGTTTCAGAAATATGCCTCAATGCATCCTTTTCCAGTCAGGCAGAAAAAAATGTCAGTCCAACCCTAAAGAAAAGAAATCAAAGCTAAATAGATGACAAGCCACCTTTCTAGTTGAAGGACCTGTGAGAAATGAAAATGTAAAGCAAAAGAGAGTTCCGTGTTGATCATTTTGCTGGACCAGCAAATACATCAAGCATCTGACCAAATTCCAGCAATTCATTCAATATTTAGAAAGAAACATATAATCAGTCCACAGCCTGCAGTGAGAAGGAAACATGAAACTAATACTGCAAAACCAGGTTTGTTGGAGACCTGTTCAGGCAGATGGAAATCACCATCCCTTTCTCCTTAGGTGGATATTTGATACCCCTGTACATTTACCTGTGCTGATTCAGAATTGCCATTTCAGTCTCTGGTCAGATTCTTATGGGGTCTAAATCAATTTAATTCTATTTATTTGTGTGATCTGACTCATTAAAGCTTAACTTGTCCTGAATAATGCTTCCTTATTTTGACCCAAAATATAGCATATTTTTTCTGGTTAACCACAGACCACAACAATTAGAAATACTCAGATAAAAATCTAGACAATGCAGTGAAAGCAGTTTCTCATCCTCTGCAAAAACTAGTTTAAAGTAGGATAAACTACAACTCTCTTTATTCTGGAACAAGTATTTATGATATTTTCAAAATATCAGGTATATAGTAACTTCCATTAATTTTCAGTCATTTTAAAAATGCTTAAAATAGTTATCTTACTGCTTTAGGTAGCTTGACACATCTGAGTAGGAGAGCAGATGTTTCTGAGTTTGCAGAACAAAGGGTGACTAATAGGAAACACCTTTTTTAAAATAAATGGCATGTTCATGCAGTAACATTTAGCCTAAGTGCTGCTCTTTCATCTTGGGTTTTTTAATTTGATTTATCCACCAAAGTATTACACTGGAAAATAATGTGGCTCTGTTGTTTAATTATTGAAGATTATTAAGTATTATAGGAATCTTTTGATCAATAATAATTTTAGACTTTGTTCAAAGCCTCGATAAGTTGCTGTGGTTTGACCATTCCAGAGCTTTAGGGAAAGAAATTGCATTAGATCAGAGAGTAAATAAGCAATTAGTACACAAAATAGCTGGAACCAAGCTGGCATTCAATGAACTGGAATGGATTCAATGATTGCATGTGTCACCCTGATTTACAGATGTGTTAAATATGGTTTTTTTCCAGTTTCTGTTCTTGGCTAATAAGCTAAGATTTTAATCAGAAATTCAGAACCTATTTGTTCATTCTTCAATGTTTCTTGTCATATGCTGCAAGATAAATTATCCCCAAATTATTTTGGTATTTGAAAAATTAAGTTTTTATTCTATTTAGGTATCTATTTGTCTAAGAACACGTCCAAGCTGGTAACTTCGTCTTCACACAATGGTGCACTCATTTGCAAAGCAGAATCCTCCCTCTTTTAATCTTGCATTTTCCTCGCTCTTTTCCCTCTTTCTCTTTTTAAGAATTAACTGTTCCCTCCAAAGGCACCACCTGAGTCATGTAGTTCAGTTTAAAATGGCAAACAAACAAAACCTACATTCACTCTTTTTGTTGTGAAAGAAGGTGGAACAAAAAGTGGCTCTACAATGGAGGAGGGATTCAGAGTAAACCAGCAACTTCTTCCATTTGTTAATATATTAAAGCCCAAGAAATGAGGAGAATGACTGATATGCTAAGACACCATTGGGTAAAATTTGGCAGAATTGCTAAGGGCTTCTGTTATTGTTAGGTCCAAAATATACCATCAATCCATCTATCATGATCAGCTGTGTTAAGAAGAAGGAACTTATTCATGAAATATCCCAAGTACTAGAGTATATTTAGTGCATAGCTGACACATGCTGCACATTTTTCTGTGATGTCATTTAAATAGTTAGTTATCAGTGACTGAGTCAAACAATACGTCCCAGAAATAACTGGTTGCAAGTTCTGAAGGGCAATATATGGACAAGATTTTCCTGATAACACAGCTGTAGGAATGTTCCATGTATTTCACCTAACGTAATCAACTTGATTTCTGAGAAACCACACAACTTCCTTAATGGAAAGTAAAAAGGCAAGAATGGTCCAGTGGCCAACATCCTGGTAATCAGCTGGGAACAGGTTTCACCTTTTTCTACAATAATCTACCCAGGTCTGCTGTGAGCTGAGGAAGTACATTTAAGGCTGTGGAGAGACACTACAAAGGGTATGGCTTTGTGATTGAAGAAAGTGCATCCCAGAAGTGTGTGGACACCCTCAAGTGCTGCTGCCAACTGCAGCTCTGAAGTGCTCCAAGGGATCTGCCGATGTTTCCAATGATAGTGGCTAATGGGGCTGCAGTTGGTGGTCCCTCAGGAATGGAGGGAATTTTGTCTTTCAGCTCCAGGAGCTGGAAGCTGTGCAATATCAGGAATGCAGGTGGAAGAGAGGTTCCTAGGAAAAGGGAAGTCTACCAGGCACATGAAAAAGCAATGTTTTCTGCAAGAATGATTAGGGTCTCAAGAGAGCATTACTGGGAAGAAAACACCTTGATATTTTCCATATGCAGCAGGGAGAAGCATAAATCCATTTTTCATTTCTTTTTTGTGAGATTAAAATAGTAATCTCTGCTGATTTCATTCCTTGAAAGAACTTTTCCAAAGTATATTATTATCTTTCTGTTTGCAAAACTTTTTGTTTTGCATATGACATTACCATTGCAGTTAATTTTTCCTATGCTGAGTTCTAATGAGAATGGAGACAAGAGGATAAATGAAGCATGGATCATCCTGCTGTTCATCATAAAGTTTGAGGTTCTGGCAGAGTTTTTCAGAAGTTTTCACATTTAAGAACAGTGAAACTAAAATTTCTAATGCAGAATTTGCCTAAGCAGCTTAAGTCTTCTGCCATATAATTTTTGAAGTTTTGGTGTTGTTAATTACTATGACTTCCTGAAGAAATTCACAAATTTCTGTTTCCTGCCTACAATTCTTTGGTTCCTAAGCCACTGTGTAACTGCACACCTGGTTAAAACTGTTCCCAAGAGAACTGTTTAGTGCTGAAGAGACAGATTAAATAAAACTGGAGCTCTCTGAGAAGAACATGTTGCTGGTCTCTTACCAGCCTTACAAGAGCTGTCAAGCTGCTTTTGGCCCCTTGAGTAATTAATATCCCAGGAGGCTGAGATCTGACTGGTGATCTCAACTGACTCTGGCTTTACCCATCTTATGTTCAAAGGTATCGTATCAGATTGCTTGGATTTGCTAAGTGTATGAATTTCCCACAGGTATTCTCCAGGTTCTTGTTCCCAAATCCTACCAACTATACTTACCATGATCTTGTGCTTCTTGAACATACTCTTCCCTTACTCTGAGGGAAAAGATATGAAAAAAGCTAGGAAATCCCATAGCCACACCTACATCAAGCTCTTTTGTTGCTTTTGCCTATGTTCATAGCAAGTTTTAAGATTCTTGTTGACTTCCACAAAAAGACTTACAAGGAAGAGCTCAGGAGACGGTGTGTACCTTGTCCTGTTCAAGCTATTTGCTGGGACCTGAAAGTTCAGCTTCCAAAGTGGCCCTTAGTAGTGAGACAAACCTTCAGTACTGATGACAATAGTCACAACTGGAAGCTAGAGATCCTCTAACAGAGATAGAGAACCTTTCTCAGATATTCAGAAGCCTTAAGGACCCAAGCAAATAATGGGACTGGTGTGGAATAAATAGGCCATTCAGGTACAGTCTGCAGTCAGTATTAGGTGTGCCACACAGTGAGGGATTGTTGAAGTGGCAGAGCAGATGTTTTGTTTTACAGAGGTCATGTACAATTTATCTGTGAATTGTGATAGTTCTCCATAGCTGAATAGAATGCCACAGAACCTAATGGAGCAAATTGAGTAACTGTGTCAGCACTGGAACAGAAAAAATTGGGCTCTTGGAGTAGCAGGATTATATTTCTGCTATTTAAGTTGCCTTTAGGTAGTGTTAATTGTTTTGGATTAATTTCTGAAATTCCATGTGGTATTTGTACAGGTATTCCATCAATTATCACTATGAATGCAATTATATCAGACTATGAATTTTGTCTGTTCAGGTGAAACAAGAATGTGGGGATTAGAAGAGTCTTTGACTAAAGTGTTCAACATCTCCTCTATTATTTCTACAGGTAATGTCAATAAAAATCTCTCAACTCTTAAGTCCTGAAAATGAGCATATGCTAAAATACTCTGCTCTCTTTGGAGTCTTTGTAAACATTCATGATTTGTTTTCTGTCTCCAGTATCTCCCATGTAAGTTTGTATTTATGATCTGTTTTCTATTTTGAGACAATCGAATTAAAACTTGCTTTGCTTCATAATTATAAACATCCATTTTGCCTAACTGACAAACCTTGCTGGTTTGTCATTTCATTCATTCACCAAGACACAAAGCAACAAAATTTATTAGGATTCCACCCAGTTTCTTTAAATTTTCTTTGGAATTGTACAGCATCTATTAATTTACATTACTTGTCTCTCTTCTTTCCTATGTGATTTAAGGTTTATGGATTGTTTTTCTGCTTTTTCCCTACTATAATAGAACTATGTAGAGATAGGAAACACACAAGAAAGCTAGAGAAATGTTTTCTACTTCTTACTAGTTGCTACAGAAATCTTCCCTCTTGTAAAATGACCTTCATAGTAGATGGCAGAGGGTTTTATTTTTTCTAAACCTTACCTCAACACAGGAGTTATATGATTAGGGACAGATTGTCATTAGCCCCTGGAAGACTCAAGTCTTCAGCTCAAGTGAAGTTAATACAAACAGGATTATGTTTACAGAGAACAGGTACATACAAAGTTGTCTGTTGTCTGGGTCATGCCTTCTCATTTGGTTCCCTTTACTGGGTAAGTGTGAGCAGGGAAGTCAAAGGTATTGTGTAAAAAGTGAGAAAAACTTTAATGGAGAGGAAATTGCAAGACAGTTCCTTGCAACAGCAGCTGGAGAGGAGCATCACAAAACTACTGCTCTTTCTGATGTGCTGAACAGTTAACTGTCATCTCCTGCTGGTAAAAGCTAATGTGGAGAGGTGTCCTATTCCTCACATCAAGACTCCTGAATCTCCTCCATCCACAGTTTTTTCATGTTGGTGAAGAAAAACTTCACTTGAAATACTGGTCTCATTCCTGCTGAAGGGTTGAAATCCCCTCTTGTATTCAGGGGCTATGACTGCAGGTTTGCCTCTCATTCCTGTCCTCACAAGGTAAGAGAGACTCCAGGTTTTCCAGTCACGCTTTGAGAAGCTCAGGAGTGGAGTACATTTTAGTCAGGAAGAGTACAAAAGAAACAGCATGAGCTGATGTGTTTAAAGGAAAATATGCTTGGCTGACATTCTGAAGTGTTATTTGAATATTCTTTCTTTTGCATGCAAGGTACACATCTGAAATATGTGAGTCTGGCATCCAAAACACTAGAAAGAATGGGATTAGAAGAATGTAAGAAAACCTCAGATTCTAGTTTAAATTCAGGGTATATAAAAATGAAGTGTAGAAAGTCAGGTGGAATGTTAAGGGATTTACAAGCCAACTTTATAGCACCTGATATAATATTTATTTATATTCACTCTCTTTTTAGATCTCATGTGTAGCAGTGAGATCTGAAACAGTTCCATGCCAAAGCAATTCTAACTTAAGACCTACAGAACATTTCTGAATGGGCTTGCTTGAATGAGAGGCTCAAAAGCCTAAGGAATAGAGAATTAATTCAAAGTACAGGTGAACTTAGTTGTGACAGACATCATAAACAGTCCTGGGGATTTAGAATGGCACGGACTATATTGAGTCCTTGTGTGAATGAATTAAGAAGTGATCCTATTCTGAATGGAATTCAAATGCAGCATTTGAAAAGCCACACATTTTTGGTATAAGCTAACTTGATGTATTTTTCTTTAATTGATTCATTTTACTTTCCTTCCTTTATCAAGTTTTAAAGTTCTGTGGTGCAGGTTTCCACCTTTTTTTTTTTTTTTTTCTTATTTTCTGCACAAAGGATATAGAAAAAAATCTATATGGTAACCTTACTAAAAGAATATCTGTAGAGCTGTTTTCTTAAAAAGAGTGTCATATTTCAGCTGTGGAATTTGAAGAGCTTTGGCAAAGGCTGTATTCCAGAGGTCTAAGCCAGTGTGGTAGAAATCTGTGCTTATAGTTAATCATGTTCAACAGTTTTACCATCCAAATGAAAAAATTGCATTTAACTGAGATAGGCCATATAGAAACTCAGATTCTCTTAGCCTGAGCACTCCCTCTTCCCTCAAAATATGGGCTACCTCCTATACTTTTTTCTTGCTGGCCTGCTTCACTTGCTTGCAAATGTTTAATATTGATCAGCTCTGTCCTTCACTCTGGGACGTCTGCCAAACACCTCATGCCAGCTATTATAGGATTAGATATATTTTGTCTAACTGGAGGAAGATTTTTCAGTCTCTGTTGTTCCCTGGCATCCAGCTTACAAGGGTTGCTTTAATATACCCTGCCCAGGGCCAAATCACCATTGCTAATAACAAAACCTACAAGAAGGCCACCAGCAGGGCATGAATTTTTGTGTGCTTTAGGGGGATGAATATTTTAAACATCTTCTACCCAAGAAGCCAAGAGTTGGAGTGTGGGCTGCCACCCTTACAGTGCCACAGAATAGCAGGCATCCTATTAACCCCCATCCTTAAGTTTCTTTTCTGCCTCACTGCGCACCTTTCTTGTGCCATGCTGAAAAGTGCAACACTTGCTTGGCCTCTCAATTACATTCCTGTGCCCTTCCTGGAAGGGTGGGGCCATACAGGTATCAGATACCTTATTACCATTTGTTCTGTTGCCCTGGTGCTCCTCAGCTGTGCCTCAAGCAATATCAATGTCATCTGGGACACCTGCTCACATCCAGGCCTTTCCATGCTTGCTTCAAGCCCTTCTAGTGACCCCCTGACCTGGGCCAATCTCATCTGGACTGGTCTGCTCATCCTGGATGAAGAAACCTGGCAAGGATATTAATCTACTTCTTATTAGCCTGATAGCAATTTTATATACTCCCCCATTTTCACAGAGAAGGAAGGATGTAATCAGACTGTTCAAGTTATGGGTGGAGTAGTGAGTCTTTGGGTCAATAGGTAGAAATACACCACATTAAACCACTACTCTCTGCCATAAGAACATTGGCTCTCAGCCAGTGTGGAGAAGAAAAGATTACAGCCTTGCCTAAGCACTCAGCTGCTGCTCTGTCCCATAAAAGTTGAGGTATTTCAAGCAAAGACAGTTCTCATTGTAATTAAAGGCCCTGATGTGGCAATTGCCTGTTATGTGGAGTATCCTGCTTCTTAAATGTAATATTTCTGTATCCTGGCACAGAGCTGTCAGATTGCTATTTATTTAGAGCCACAAGATCCCGTGTGTGGCTTAAAGGCATCTTTCTATCTTGTAAGAGCACTCTGCTCTTACACAATGAGGATTGAAATCCAAGTGTTACAGTACTTTTAAACTGAGAAAATAACTTCAAACCTTAGGGTCTTAAGGAATTGATGTGGGATTAGTCCCCGCATCTGAAACTGTGTGGTAAGTCTACTGCTCCTTGCAGCCAGATGGACCTTAGAGCAAAATCGTACCTGACATTCTTCTAGTCAAATCCTTGGGCTGGGAGCTGTTCAGGCATCAAAAAATTACCAGTAGGAATGACTAGAGGAAAGGCACCTTACACTGTAGGAGTTGCATACCTTTGTGGAAGAAGCCAGCAGGGGTGCACGAGCCTGATTTTTACCCTAGAATTTTCTAATTTTTCTCATAGCCATTCCTTCTTCTGCTCACATCCTTTATGGCCCCTGCAATGTTTCAGCATCATGGAACTCATCATAGGCTGGGAACAGGTCATGGCCATATGCAGCACAAGCTGAAGCAGGGCTGTGACAGCATTGCTGTTTTGCAGTCCCCTTATGAAGGACAGCTGGAGCTCTCTCTAGGGCACGGCAGCAGGGACACCCTGGAGCAGAGGTGCAGGTACATCCTGAAATTATTGGGTGAATGCATGCCTGATTCATTTTCCTGTCTCCATCCCCTCCAAATACCCATTTCCTGGGAAATGTTGCATCATTTCTAAGCTCAAATGCATTATCAATAGGATAATACATTCACCTTCTGAGGTCCTCAGAGAGCCAAAGAAGAAGTAAGACTTCAATGTGCTTCCAGAAGCTAATTTTCAGCAGCCAAAAATCTGATCCAGATTAGTTTCTTTCACTATTAACAGTTTTGCTTAGCCATTTTCATTCCAGAATTATGTAAATGGTCTGAACCTGAAGCTACTCCCAGTGACTTAGAAAGGTTTCTGACTCACTGTGCTCAGATCTTGGAAAACAAAAATAATCTGAAAAAAGACAATTTCTCAAAGGTTCTTCTTGTGCACTGTAATTGCAGGTGAGTTTTAATTCAGTGTTTGTGTCTGGGTTTCTTTGGTTGGTTGGTTGCGTTTTGGATGTGGGTATTTTTGTAGTATTGAATTAATTTTACAGCCTTTCAGACAAAAAAAAATCCTGCTTTGTGAAAATATTCCTCTCTAGAAATTATTTTATCTTTTTTTCATATATTATTTTCTATTCCTAATAATCAATTCTACTCTTCTAATCTCATTACATATCTATTATACCATATATTAATTTTTTAGTTTTTTAGGTAAAAAGTGCTGTTCAGTTTTCTTGAAGTCTTCTTTATTTCTAAAAGCTTCCTTCTTTTCTCTTTCTTTTAATTTGCAGATGTATCCTTTCTAAGTTTTGTATCCCTTTAATCTTTCTTCCATTTCATTGCTAGTGTATGTGGGTATCTCTTGGATATAAAGTCAAAGGCATCTAAATATTTATACGATATTGTATCAGTAAATAGTCACTTCAAAACTGGAATGAAGCAGCCATTTCAGTTCCTCTCTGAAAGGTTCGGCCCTAAGTCATTGGATGTAAGGAGTACTGCACAGAGAGTGTTTTGCTCAAGACTAGAAATGTTATTTGTGAAGACAAGAGCTAATTCCAGAGTATATGTGGAGTCTAGCACCAGAATAATTTTCTAGGGGATAAGGTAGAGTGTGAACTTTATCTTGACTTCATTAACTACTCAGCTTTATTGCCTATGTGCATATTCTTCTGTTTCAGAATTGTATTGTAAATATCAGGGGGCTTATACTTTTTCATTTCTTTCATCATTTGCTGTTGCTAGGGAATAGCAGGAATGCTAGAAGGTCACTCAACAGCTTCCCTCATGAAAAGCATCTATGTGCATGTGAAATGTGCCTTCCAATGGTGAGATCCACAACTTGCATGTGCCTGTATTCGGGGTGTCAGTGCTGAGAACAAATATTTAAATGATGTTCCTCTTGTCTCCGTTGTATTTATTAGTGTGTGTGTGCATATGGTCTGGTCTGTGTACTCTTCTGGACTCAAGAAGGTGAACCTGAAAAGAGAATCAAGCAAACACATCTTCCTCCCTTTGCTAAAAGTGCTTACTGAGTTCAGGGGAACTACAGAAGACAACAGAATATAATGGCGTCTATCTGTGTTAGGTGACATTTGAAAGCTCAGAATTTGCTTTCAAATTTGCAAGGGTACACGTCTTTTTTGAGCCCCAGGGTGCCATGGCATGAGAGAATACCAGCTATTGAATTCTCTCTGTGTAGACAATTTGACTTTGTTTCTTATTGGAATCATTATCGTCACTGGGTACAAGTAGATGTATCTTGACAAATTAAATTCCACTCCAGAGGTGAAGAAATAACAGAAATATTTTGTATCTTTTTCACATTAAAAAAACTAAATATGGTGGTCTTTTGAAGCTGATATACAAGTTTGAAGGTAAAATATTTATGGAGTTCATTTTTTGCATATGGATCAGACCGAGTCCCAAGAATATGGTAAATATAATCACACCACATGTACCATGGTTACAGAATTTCTCAGACTAACAATTTATTTTTCTTCCTGACTGCTTTGTAAATGACAGTACAAATAAATTCTGTACATTTTTAAGTTTTATTT
Source organism: Corvus cornix cornix (assembly GCF_000738735.6). Taxonomy (NCBI): domain Eukaryota; kingdom Metazoa; phylum Chordata; class Aves; order Passeriformes; family Corvidae; genus Corvus; species Corvus cornix. Next base: position 18,477,355 of record NC_046339.1, on the reverse strand, counting down.
TTTACTTCAGTACTTTTGCTGCTGACAAAACAAGGAGTGAGAAATTGTTTCTAGGCCTATTGCAGTCAATAGGGACAAAATAAGATTTTCTTGGCCTAAGACCAGCCCCAAAGCAAAAGAATAACTTATTTTGTGGTAGGAGTTAGCTTCAGTGGCAATCCATTCCTTCCCCACGGGGTAAAAACACATAGTGTAATTAACCAGATAAAATGGGTACTTTTAAATTCAGCATGGAATGGAGGGCAAAGCATGCACTCACCCCATGAATTTTGGATAGTTATAGTCCATATTTACATTATCAAGGAGTGTGGACTGATAGAAGTAAATCTTTAAGCAAAACTTTGTGGAGAGGCCTATGGTTTGTGACATATTCTTACTTGGCCATGGTACAGCCTGTGATACTCAGTATGAATTTATGTGACTTTTTCAGCAATGTGGTAATACAGCCAAAAGCAATATAACCCTAGAAATCATGGAAAGGACTGGTATTTCTGACAGATGTAGAGAGAGGAAAGTGATCTTACCTCTGTCATACTTGCTTTACCCACAGGCTGGCCACTGTTCCTGCCCAAGTATGTGAGTGAAATTGAGCATTTAATAAAACACTAATTAAAGTAAATACCATAAAAGCATTAACCTCCATAAGGTGTTTAAATTGAATTCCTGGGTACTTTGGCATCATTCCAGCTTTCAATAAGTTCCGATCTAACTGTATCAGATCACCAATTCAAAGACTCTGATTTTAGTTTATGGAATATTCCCGTTAATAATGATACCTTAGACATCCATTAAGTCTGGAACATTAATTTTATGGAAAAGTTCCAATACAACTCCATTAGATTTTTTTTTTAAGCTAAATTAGCGGCATAGGCTTTTAACAAATGTCATAAATAGCTATATTTAATGGAAAGATTACCCAAATTAAAACCAGACCAAAATAGAAAATACAGCTCCCTCTGTTTAAGTCTTGACCTTCAGAATCCACTTAAAAATTGCAAGCTGAATGAAGCCACAGGCGTTTCAAACTTCTTGTTGTTCGTTTGTCTTGTGGTCTAGAAAAATAGCAGTTGACTTAGGAAACACCAATGTGCTTTATGCATCTCTGGTAGGTGAAATCCTTTACTTACACAGATTGTTACAAAGCTTTTGAAAATGCAATTGGCTTATAAATGTGTAGTGTATGACACTAGCCATTTGAAATACCATGGCAATCTATACATAATCCAGACATTCTATCTTCCATCTTCCTTATTTTTTTTTGTTTAATTAGATCTTTTGTAGGATGGTTTTCCAAACAGAATGATTCCTAAATTAGTAAGTGTAAACTATTCAGCTTACCTGTCTTCTGCACAGATTTCTGGCCTGTAAGTCACGTTCAGCCAATGCGACAGAAGAGCCAATGCAAGGAGGAGGAGGAGGAGGAGGATTATACCTTCCAATTTCATGAGAATCTGTCGGGGTCCCTTCCCCCCTTGCCATGGAGCCCTGGGAGAGGGGCCCTGAGGGGAGGCACAGTGTTTCCCTGCCCCTGCTCAGCCTCGTTCCCCATTGGTTGGTTTGTGTTCCCCTGCACGGGCAAGGACCCTCGGGTCCCGTGATTGCCGCAGTTCCTGAGCAGAGCTTCAGCCATGGGGCTGGAGAAATAAACATCTCTGAAACATCTACCAAGAATTGTTCCATATCTATTTCTTTTCCATGGGCCTCGTTGTCTGATACACATGTTGCAGTACCTCCACTGTAACAAATGGTAGAGAATGCACACAGAACGATCCCCGATCCCTAAGGACAGCGACTGATTTGTGAGTAAACTCCAGATTTCTCTTCTTGTTTTTGTTTTGCTGTTCCATCTCTAAACTATGGAGGAACCGTGGAAAGACTCTTGGCTCTCAGAGCTGCATATGGACATTTATCTTAAACTTGAAAAGATTCTTGAACAATGATTTGTAAATTTTAGCTTAATTCAAGCTCAAAACGAACTGAAACACTTCCTGGCATGGTTGTTTAAGAACTTTTTCTACGTTTCTTGGGATTTGATTCTTACCAAAGACTTTTGGAAGACCGTTTGGACACAGTTAATTTCTGAGTCAAAATATATGCCGATCGAAGAATATTTTCCTGAATATTATTTAGTTACCGAGACTGTTGAACAATGTCAGCTGTGTCCTTGCGAAGTTAAAACTGCTTCAGGGACCGTGCGACCCAGGCCACGTGGACCGAGCACCCTGTGAGCAGCAGCGAGGCGGTTCCCACGCGTGGGCAGAGCGACGCGAGCTGCAGTGTCGGCAGTGGAGCAAGGCGTGGCGGGAGCCCGCGTGGCCCTATGCAGCGCGTGGTGGAGCGAGCCCTGTGAACGCCCGACTGAGGGGGCGGCAGCTGGTGGCGGTGGCGGTGGAGCAGAACCATGCCTAGCTGAAACGCGCGCTGGAGCAGGGTGCAGGGGGGCCGCCACTCAGGGGCCCAGCCGAGACGTGGGTTCAGCCCCAGGCAGTGGCAGTGCAGCTGAGAGCAGAGGCGGCGGCGCATGGGGCCCCAAATACGATCCCGGGAAGAGCGCGCAGGCACCAGCAGCCCCAATGGCCCCGGCAGCATTGACAACCCTGGCAATTCCAACATGGGAGCAAGCGAATGTGAAAGAAAAAGCAAAAACACAGCGAGACAGAAAACAGCAGCCACTTGGAAAATGGAAAAATCATCGTAGCTAAGGTTTTAGGAATAGTAAAATGGTATAATGTTGAACAAAATTATGGTTTTATAACGAGATGCGACAACCAGCAAGACGTGTTCATTCATAGAACTGCTATTAAAAAGAGTAATCCTGAAAAATACATCCCAAGATTAGGAGATAGAGAAGTAGTAGAGTTCAAAACTGTGCAAGGTAGAAAAGGGTTACAAGCAGCAGAGGTCACTGGGCCTGATGGTGTTTCTGCAAAAGGCAGTATATATGCTAAAAATCGTAGTCATGTTAGACAATATCTCCATTATAAGCCCCCCCTACGGTCTCCCTTTCCTAATCCCACCTTTCCCTTTTATCCTATATCTTATTACCCCCAGTGTATTCCCAATCTGTTTTTGCACCCATGGTTTCCCTCACAAAACCATGCCTTTGCCAATTGTTTCCCCAAAAATCCCTTTCCAGTGCTGAGTGGGGGATAAAGAGGGGGAGGGAAGAAATTAACTATTGTTGTTTAGAGTTCCAACAGGTACAAATGGAAGAAACCCTCTCCTGCCTCAGTTTCCCCACAAAGCATGCCCAGAGAATCCTGTCTCCCTTCTGTCAGCCTTAAGATGTTCCAGAGAATCTGTTTGGACATTTAAAGACTCAGGAGGGTGGCTTGTTTTGTTTTGAAACTGTCCTTGTTATGTTTACCCAGTTGTTTTCAATGTTAAGTTTTAAATCTCTTTTGTTAAAAATAAACGGGTGAAATGTCAGGGTCCCTTCCCCCCTTGCCATGTGGTCCTGGGAGATGGGCCCTGGGGGGGAGGCACGGCGTTTCCCTGCCCCTGCTCAGCCTCGTTCCCCATTGGTTGGTTTGTGTTCCCCTGTGTGGCCAAGGACCCTCGGGTCCCGTGATTGAGCAGTTCCTGGGCAGAGCCCCAGCCATGTTTCATCTCTGAAACATCTATCAAGAATCAGCCCATATACATTTCTTTTCCACGGGCCTCATTGTTTGATACACGTGTTGCAGTATCCCTGCTGTAACAAGAATCGGCTCCTGGGAAAGAGGAGCGCTCTTAAGCCAGTGCGTGCTGAGGAAACACCAAGGGAGCTCAGACATTCTGTGCTCTGTGTGGCAGAAGCTGCATGGCCCAGCAGCAGACACAGAACCCAGCTGGTAGCAGAGCTTTAGCCTACAAGGAGCTTCTCTTGCTCACCAGGAATGCTGTGGAAGATGCTGGAGTTACCACAGTAGTGGACTGAATGCGGCAAAGGACACAAAAAAAGACAGAAAACCAGGTTCCAGTCACTTCACTTCTCCCATCTTCATTATTATCCCACTTGAACCACTGAGCATTTTTCTGTTAAAGGGTTACTCAGAGTGAAGACATTCAAAACAGTCCAAAATGTTTGAATCCTGTAAGGTTGAGCCACTGCTAAATTTCCACCAGCTAATATTAAATGTATACAGGACTAATGTTATTAAATCAAATTCCTCCAAACTGGACTTCCTTATTAGATCTCAGTGAGATTGAAACTTTAGGCCAAAAATAGAATATGTTCCTTTCACATGTATGTGTGTCAGACTGCGAGAAATGCTAGTTAGAATTTTCCTTATAGTGTAAATAAATAACAAAATGTAAAATAACTCAAACCATGTGACATATTTTAATGTACAAAGCAGTTGGGGCAGAATTAACATTGAACTTTTGGCTTTAACACTGCATTTACTAGCTTCCAAGAACCAGCTTTTTGTGATGATGTGTTCTCAGCTGTTGCATGCTCATTTTTCAGTCATAGGTTTCTAATAATACTAATCAGATATAGAATTTCTTATTTTTGCATAATGAAATGTTTTCATATATGTCACATAAAGCTTTCTTTTTTCTTTTTTTATTTTTCTTTTGGGAAAAAAAAAAGGTTTCATAGCTCTGGTCACTGTCCTTTACCTATTGTCAAGGCTTTGATATGGAGAGAGACACAAACTGAAGTCACTGTATCCATGCAGCTTTGGAAAAAAATTGTATTTTTTGGTGTTATGGGGGAAAACCAGAGTCACTGGTATTGAGTTCCTGCTTACACAAGTTATAATGATTCTTCCTGCATTGAGTGTCTTAATAGCTTTCCATCAATTCATATTTCCCAATACTGGCATCAATATTCCTATTCCTTAGGAAAAAATTCTCCATGAAAATATTTCTTTAAATACTTCAGTGAAATAAAGAGTTGCTTTCTTTGAAATATGAAATCCCTAAAGTTATATCCCCACCATGTAGGGAATTGTGTTAATGTGAACCACTGAGGTAATCTATTTAAAATTATAAGCCACATACACTGAAGACAGGAAGTCAAACCTGATGAAAACTGGATAAGAGATTTTTTTTTTTCTGTGTAAACTCCCTGACCACAGCTATACTTTGTTCCTTGAGTTACTGGATAATCAAGATACACAAGTTGAGGAATCCATTCCCTCAGGAACTTTCAGTGTTTGGCACTGATTCTGCCTTTCCTAAGGGAGATGATTTATTTTTGCACACATTAGGTCATTTCCCCCACTCAGATCACAGACAGAAGACAACTTTACACCTATCATTCTTGAGACTAAAAAGGGGTTGAGAGTGCTGCTTGTCCCTCATACAAAAGCACACTAAGCAGAAGGTCCTTTACAGGATTAGAGTCTTGAACGTGGTAAAAAACACCCAGGTTTCAGCAGGCAAAATGAGTAAACAATAAATAGTACATACAATAATTTGAAGTCCATAAGGAAGGTTTTTAAACACACAGGTATTGTGGTTTTTTTTATTAATATGAAAATCTGTAAGGTGAATGCTGCAAATGCTAGTTTGAAAAATTTAATTCGCTTTAAATAGTGACACCAGATGACCACAGTTCTGACTGTTCTTCTATGTACAGTGGCTCAAGTAACCCTTCTGCGGTTCAATGAACTCATCAGAAATATGGCAATAGAGTCAACACCTCTAGACTTCAATAGAACAAAAAAGAGGTTTCTCAGAGACACTGGATGAAGTTTCATAGCTAACCCTAGGTTTCAGTGTCTTTTGGGGATGCATATGCAAGTTTTCTTATCAATAAAGAAACACCCAACCTATGTGAGACAATAAATCTTCAGTATTAGAACATCTCAGTACAACCAGCTGTATTGCTGGAAAGTTCTCTAAACTAAAGCTTTCAGTTTTATTTCAACAGGAGGCTTGATCCAGATCTCAGTGGAATTAACAGGAGTATTTCTGTTGACTTAGACAGGAGCAGAATCAGGGCCAAGGTCAACAATATTAATTTGCTTTAGCTTCAGGCAAACTTCCTCCATTTTCAAGAGCAAATCTTCACTCCACCTTGCTTGAAATTCAACGACCATGTGTAAAGCTTGGAAAGTTACACTTTCTCCTAATGACCTCTGAGCACCTAATTTGGGTGTGCGCAACTCCTGTCCTCAGACAGACTTCAAGGTCACCTTGGATAGCATTTATTTCTCTGTAGGTGGGATTGGGAAGTTCTTTGGGCTAGAACTTGATGCAAAGTATTTTGTCAACACCTTTTCCTTTGGAAAGTAATTCAACATTTTTTGGCTTATCCACAAGATCTTCAGTAGGTGCTTTGCATTTCTGTAAATATAATTGCATAGACAAACTAAATTGCTGAACAGAAATGACAAAAACTTTTTCCTGCCAAACTTTCAAATCTGGTTAAGGTTCTGTCTGTCTGCCCTCCTCTCTTTTTTCCCTTCAGCCTTCCTTTGGATGCTGTCTGCCTTTTGGCAGACTTAGAGATGCATAAAACAGTACCTTCAGCACATCAACACAAAAATGTTAGCAAGATGTTGACAGATATTTCCCAATTCCTTACATTTCAAGGCCCTGGTTTGTTAATTTGTGATTTTTTTTTTCCTTGTGCTTCATGTGTCTCTTTGGTCCCTAATACAGAAAACTACCAGTACCACAGGTTATTAGTAGAACTCATAAAATTAAGGTTAAGCAACGACCAACAAATCTAAGATAGATGTAATCACAATGTTTCAATGGGGATAAAAGCAGTAATTATTCTGTAAGTTGGTAAATAGAAGGAACATATTTTAAAACCATGCAAGGTTCCTAAGGTTAAACATAATTCTCAAGGGAAAATAGTAAAGGACCAGGGAGAGCATTTCTTTCTTTTTACACTCTGTAGGATTTTTTGTTAAAATATTGGAAAAATACACCTTGAGAGTCAAACTTGGTATTGTACTAAATGTTTTAATATGTGTGCATATGTACTTTTATAACTGTAAGTGTAAAAAATATTATTGTCACAGTCTCTGTGAGTCTACAGCTATGCCACAGGTGCCTGATTGAAAGTCAGTGAAATTTAAGTTCCTCAGTTAGATGGTTCTGAAATTTTCTCTTTGCTTTTCACAGAATATTCTTAGGACCAGCATTTAAATTTCCATGACTGGAAAGACATGCAATGCCAATGTCTTTGGGTAAAGATAATGAGCTCTGAAGAAGTTATGAAAAAAACTGGGAAGCGAGAAGGGGAAAAAAATACCAGAAGATGGCCAAGAGGAAGAAAATACAGATATCAAACAAAATGTCTGGCAGAATTCCCGGGCAGAATTTTCCATACATATCAAGGTCAGGCATCACAAGCTTTTCTGAAGATAAATCCTGTATATGAAACAAGGTATCTAAACAAGCAACAGAAGATACTTCCTCTCTCTTTCCTGTGGATATTGTAACTGCTAATTAGAGCTTTTGGACAGTGACTGAGGCAGCATGTGCCAGTTAGGAAGTTACAGAGTACCAGTGGAATTGGCAAATATGGAATCAGCAAACGTGAGCTGCAGTCGGCAGGCTCAGCGCAGTCACCCGAGGGAGCCCTGGCAAACCATGAAAAGGAAAAGGCACCCTGTGACCAGAAAGGCTTTGCAGTTCCATGTAGGGTAGTCCTGGGCAAGAACTTAAACAATAAAACAAAACTTTCATATGGTAGGAACATCAGCTCAACTCTCCTATGCTCTCTAACACTCTTATATTTAATGTGTGTAATTAAAAATTCACTTTAAATAGTGTAAAAGTTAACAGAGATCCCACAGAAGATGAGAGGTTTATAAGTATTATGTGAATTGTCCTTCTTCATGTGTAGCATCCTTTTTGACAGGTCATGTTTGCATGTAACATTTTATTTCCTTCTTTATTTTTTAATAAAGTAAGGATCTAAGCATTTATACAGACTTCATATTGTCCCTGCCTTTAGGAATCCCATTCCTTGAAAAAGTCAGGAAATGAACCTTTTCTGATGCATAGCAATTCTTCCCATCTCATCTCCGTATTTGTGGTACCCTTCAGAACTTTGTCCTTTAAAGTACTTCCACAAAGAGTCACTTCAAAAGTTGGAATCAGCCCGTGAAGTACAGATGGAGGAGCTTGTGTGAATAAGCTGGGGAACAAGGCAAATGGTGGCTCATGCTGTCAGCCAGCAGTAACTATTTTTGAGGGCCGGAAATTATTGAAATTATTGTAAGAGTGGTTCATCTTAGCATTTATAGCCTAATAACTGGGTGATAGAGACCTGATTTGATCACAGTTTGCTTCGAGTAAATATCATTCAGTAGGATTAAACTAGATTGTGGAATTAAACAATATAGGAACTGCTCTCCTTGTTCTGCTTCATTATCCCCTTGAACCCTCTGTGAGCTCCCTCTGATGTTCTCCAGTGCGCTTTGCTTTTCCTATTCCTGCCTTTTTCTATAATAACTTAATTCATATAAATAAATTCCACTCTGATTCTCCAAGCCTGAATGCTTGGGAAAGTCTCTTACAGCTTGAATGCTTACGTTAACCACCTGAAATTTTAAACTTATCTCAGAATGTCATAATCTTTCTGATTCCTCTTTCACAAAGATTTCATCCCAAACAGATGCATGTAAATAATATATTTATCCATATGCAATTAGGAATTTCACTCTTCCGTGTTCAAACAGTATGTTAGCATATGTTGCTACCTGTTGGCTGGGTGATAAGAGGTGTGCATTGGTTTGTAGAAACAGATTCACATAAGGCCAATAAATAAACTGTCTCCTTAATATGATAGAGAAATCTGAATTTGGATATTGTAACTTAAAGTACTTCACACATGCTCTGTGAAGTTAGAAGTTTAGGGTTCTGAAAGATTCCCACTAAATATTGCTGGGGGAATGAGTGGCTCCTTGCACTGCTGAGGAGCAGAATGCAGCTCTAGGGATCATTATGCAAATGATCAGAGTGTGAAAATCTGTCTGCATTAAGTTACTGCTGGATCTGACTTCTTAAATATCAGTCCTCAGTTTGTTGCCTGCTGGCAAAACTATCTTGATAAATGCAATACTTACACCTTACAGTCTCTTCTTCAGTCCTTGAAATTATGTGAGGTGTATAATTAAAGTATAAAAGTCAAAAACATGGCTACAGGACCACTCTTTTCTGGTTTATACAGAGATTGATCCATAAAAAAGCAACCACAAACTGATCTGTAACTTGCAATACTTTTTGGGACATTGATCTGGTTTCTGCTTTTACTTTCCTAAGTATTATCAGTGCCCATGAACTCTTTCCAGTAATGAAGGAGTTAATTTAAGTTACAATTAGCGTGGTAAAAAAATTGGCCCAGCTGTAGAAGATAAAAGATGAGGAGCAGGTGAGGTAAATTTTCCTTAGAGAAGCATGGTTGGAAAGAACAGAAGCAGTGTCGTCTGGTTTCAGAGGAACCTTGTTCTTGCAGGCTTACAAGGTGGCATTTACAGGATCTGGAAAAGTCCTACTGAACATGTTGCACTTGTAGCAGCGCAGAAGTGGTGGTTGCTGAAATACTTGAGAGTGCCTGGAGTTTCAGAAGCTAAACTGGATGATTCAAACTAATTATAATATTAGTAGAATATGTTGTACTGTGCATCCTGAGGGAGATTAGGTCCTCTAAAAATCCTTAAAATCTCTACAGGATTCCTGAAGGATCAGATGCAGATTAAGAGCTTTGAAGTTAACTGCACATAAGAAGCAAAGAACTGATGGTAGCTAGACAGCAATTTCTGTTTTAAGAATAAGATTGCTCTTTTAGGTGTAATTTTTAGAAGAACTGTGGACTTGTCACTTGAGTTTGCTGCCTGTTGTTCTTAGACTTGGTTGTGGTTTGCTCATGGGAAGCTTTTCTGGGCCTGTTAACTTTTGAAATGCTTGGCTCTCTGTTTAGTAACTGCTGGCTTTGTGTTCCCTCCTTTACTTTGCCAATAGTTGTTTTAAAAGTTAAGCTTTTGCACAAAATGTTGAAATTCAAAGCATTTTTTGTCAAAAATTTTCTAACCAGTAGTAAATGTAGATTTTTTTTTCTGTTTCTCCATGTGTCGGTATCTTATGCTGTAACTTGCAGGACTGAAGAAGTCCTAATTACTTCTAATTTTCTAGAATGACTAGGTTCAAGATGAAGTCTCTGGTTTTAGTATTCTCTGGACCAGGAGTCCCACAGATGGATCAGGGTACTTTTTCTTGAGAAATGCTGAATAACTCCATAACTGACCAAACTGAAAACTTAAAACCTAAGTTTTGAACTGCTGCTAGCTTCTGTAGCATATGTTTCTTGCTTGTATGTTACTCATGAACATCTGAAACAGGAAAGGCAACAAGTAAGTGTGGTAACAGTAGTGTTTTCTAGCATAGTTATTTATTATATAGAAACACTTTTTCATAAATCACAGAGAGAATTTTTTGTAATTTTTTTTTTTGCATAATCTCATTATTTTTAAAATATTTTGAGTAAATTTTAGCTTTTCAAACAAGAGAACTGAAAGTAGTAGTGTCCTGGATTTCTGATTTTATAAGTAAATTATATATTTAGTCTGTGACTTTAGAAAAGTTGCTTGACCTACTTGTGCTTCATTCTACCCAACTGTAAAATTGGGTGAAACCCAGGGCTGAAAAACCCCCGAAATGCTGTAGTGAAGCTTAATTTAGCTGAATACTGTGACATGGTGCGCAGGTAACCACTGTAAGTGATCAGCGTTCCAGTGCACTGATCCACTGAGCAAATATGGCACTGCAGTAAAGGCATTAAAATATATTTGCAATACTTCTATATAACACCCCTGTATCCCAGTATTATTTCTCAAATGAATCTAACACCTTTGGAGCCAGCCCTTTATGCTTTTTCTCCTTCCCAAGACCTTCTTCACTAACAGCATCAGAGAAACTTTGTGCACGTGTTACCATAGACACAGAGGTGATGTTTTCACACACGTAGAAGCAGCTATCTTCTGCAGAAAAGTACCTCCAGAGAAAGTGCAAATGCAGGATGCAAGTTCCTACATGTTCCTTTATCTAAACAGACGTGCACACAAGTAAAAAATAGCTGATGTTTTTACGAAGAATAGCACATGTACATGTGAGTTCAGCCATCATTCTTGCCTTCTTCTTGTCTCCTTTTGATTGCCGTGGTTCTTTAGGATAGCCATAATGAGGCTCAGAAAGCAAAAGATTATTCTTTTCTCAGCTCCGTTCCTTCTAGGGCTCCATCTGAACCCAGTTTTGTTGGCTGGTGTTTTTAGAAACTTCTCACAATGCTGAGAGCCTGAGACCCAGACAGAGCTGTGTGCTGTATGTGGGAATCGTGTAACTCACTCAGTGGGCAACGGGGAAGCAACATAAAACAATAGCTTATCCAGGGAAGAAAGCTTCAGCTAAAAACCGTGCAATAGGATCCTTCCCTGGAGACAGCAGAAGCTAGAAGAGATATCTCTTTGCGCCAAAGATTGTGGGGAGGAATTAAAGCTGTCCAAGTCACTGAAGCACTCATTAAGCATTATGAGTGCTTAATCTTCAGTGGGATGTAGCTGAGGCCTCCTCAGCTGCCAGAGCTGTACAGCTCAGGGAACTGCCTGCAGGACAGTCAGCATGGCAAGCATTTGGAGATACAGTCATGGCAGAGCAGGACCAATGGCAGATTTGGGTAAGGAATGTTTGTTATTAGCTACTGTTGCATAGCTGCTGTAGAGGAACATATGCATAGGGAGCACTGACATTTTCATTTACAGAAGCAAAGAAAACAGAATGTGGGCAGATCCTCAGCTGTGTATTTTGTCACTACCCAATCAGTTTATACCAGCTAAGAAGCTGCTCCTGAATTAGTCAAAGCAAGACTTAAATTTCCATATGCTTGCCCCACTGTCTAAATGACTCTATCAGGCCTGAGTTTTTCACGGCTGATGGACAGGGTAGTCTTGCTTCTCACTCCCCTAGAACATGTCATATGAAGATAGTACCAGCTGTCACAGTCGTGAAGAGCTTTTTACTACTAAAGACCTTGCTCTGTTCCATAACTTAGTTTCCTTGCTCTGGCTCTGTAGGAAGCTGATGGAAACAGCATAAAAATGGGAGTCCTTTTATTCACCTACAAAATCATAGAATCATAGCATATCCTGAGTTGGAAGGAACTCACAAGGACTATTGAAGTCCAGCTCCTGGCCCAGCACAGGACAGCCCCAAGAGTCACACCGTGTGTCTGAGAGCAATGTCCACATGCTTCTTGAACTCTGGCAGGTTTGGTGCTGTGACTGCTTCCCTGGGGAGCCTGTTCGGTGCCCAACCACCCTCCGGATGAGACACCTTTTCCTAATATGCAACCTAACCCTGACTCAGGCTCATACTGTTCCCGCAGGTCGTGTCACTGGTCACCAGGGGGCAGAGATCAGAGTCTGCCCCTCCACTTCCCTTCATGAGGAAGCTGCAGACTGCAATGGTTTCCTCTCACTGTCCTCTTCTCCAGGCTGAACAAACACAGTGATCTCAACCACTCCTCATATGGCTTCCCCCCCCCAAGGCCTTTCAGCCTTTCACAGCTCTTCTAACAGCTTTATATCTTTCTTATATTGTGGTGCCCCAAACTGCCCCAGCACTCGAGGTGAGGCCACTCCAGCCCAGAGCAGAGCAGGACAATTCCTCCCTGGCCCGGCTGCTGATGCTGTACCTGATGCCCCCCAGGACAGGGATGTCCCTCCTGGCTGCGAGGGCACTGCTGAGTCACATTCAACTTGCCATGGAACAGGACCTCCAGGTCCCTTTCTTCTGTGCTGCTGTCCAGCCTTTCGTTCCCATGAGGGTGAAGCCTTCCCGTGCTCCCCGACATTTGTGCTGAGGAACCTTGCATGATATCCCTCTGTTAGCCCAACTGTGTGTAACAGTTTGGCTGTTCCCAGCAGAGGAAGTGCAGATGGTGACTCCTGGCAGGCAGTGTTATTGGAAGACATTATGCTGTATGTGTACAGGTTGTTAAGCTGACAGTTTTTATGCAGTATAGGCTGCTGAGATTTTAAAAATCAGAAAATTACCATTTGCAAGTCAGAGGTCGGCTGGTTCTTTAGAAGACTTAAATCTCTTAGTCCCGTAGCAATGCTGCCATATGGTTCTCACTTCTTGTTGCCTTGAAACCATAGTGGGGAGACTCAAGAGCCAGTTGTCTGTTGTAATCAGATTGCAGTGAAATATGGATGCATCCCTGTGAGCCTGTTAGGTATACAGGATGTAATGCAGCACCAAACCAGTCCAAATCTCCCCTAATTGGTACTTGGGAAGTCAAAGGAGCTTTCTGACTGTGAGTGATCTATCCTGGTACAAAAAGAGGGAATTTGATGTGCCTGTTCACAGTCCATAATTGAAAGGCACCTCCATTGCGGATGAGGTATTTCAAAGGCGTGCTGCTGGTAATGGGGTTAAATCCATTTTTGTGATTAAAAAGAAGTAACCAGCATAGTAATGACACTTCCAATTGAAGAAATTGCAAATAGCCCTTTGGACAGAGCAAACTCATACAGTGAAATTATGAACGTGAGCACAAAAGAACAAAATGGGATTTGTGAGAAAGAGGAGGATGACCTGTGCTTTAGAGGAAATTATCTTTTGCACGGATATTCTATGGGAAGAAGGAAGCTGACTACTAACAAAGGCCGAAATGAGGGCTGCTAGTGAATGTATGTGATATGTGCTAGACCTCTTTTCAGGAGGAAATATCATCAACAATGTGAGCAGCAATTCCTTCTATTTCATCTTGCAGTGTGCCAGAGCCTGCAGCTGAGTGCACTGAATATGGAAGAGGACAGTATCCTTGTGGCACCCCTTATTTTTGAGAGGAGGAATGCTGGTGGTGAATACCACTCATCATCCTTCTCATATCCTGGGAAAGAGGAATGATTGCCTCAAGTCCTGCTTGGCCCAACATAAAGTGAGACACTATGGGACCTAGGTTTTAATAAACTGAAGATAGTAACTCTTAATTAAGATGATAAAGAAACTAGAACAGATTAAACTAATCTTTTCAAAACTACTTATACTTTAGATATTAGAGAATATGAATTTTATACAACTATTTGAAAGGTATAAAGTTTAAACAATGCCAAAGGGACAGAACTGAAGATGAAATCTGAGATGGATACTAGAAGATTAATATGCAAAATCTACTAAGGACATGGACCAGCTGCTTGAGGAACAGAATGGAAGAAACCTATTCTGAAGACTTTTCAAATGAAATAACACTAGCACAAAGCCTATTTCAATATACACAAGTGTGTGAGGAAGACAATGAAAGGACTAAAAATCTGTAATACTGATTATGTTTAACTTCTACAGTGTATGTAGAGAATTTTCATCCTAATTTTGAAACCGATCCTTTAATAATGTTTATCTTCACTACAAATATGGGAAGCTACCATCTGATAAAGAAATCAAGTACTTATGAGATGCAATACTTGACCATTTGTTTTGTTTTTCCTCCTTGTTTATCCTGATCTATTACTGAGCATGAAAAGGTAGAACACAAGGCACATATTCTTCCATTCATATATCTTTATTTAGGCTCTGAAAAGAAGGAAGAAATGTTTCTCTCCTGCTGTGTCAGTGGCAAATTCATAAATCGGTGGCTCTTTGATAATAGGCTTATGTCAAGTAAAGCAGGTGTGGAGAAAGCTGGCTGATGAAGCAATACCTGAGTGATCAGTTATTAGCTCTATAAGAAGATGCTGCTGGTTGAAACAAGAATTTATTTCCAATAGACAATGTTGGTTTATGTAAGTTGTATCTTAACTTGTATATCTTATAGATCAGTTTGGGGTTTTTTTTGAGGCTGATTGATTAAACACAGCCTCAAAATTGTCTAAGGTCATGTGAAAAATCACAGTGAAAGTTACAGAGGGTCCTGAAGCTTCCAGAGTTTGCATTCTAATCACTACCTGCCAAAAAGCTTTTCCTTCATACGAAAAGTATTTTGTTCCACAATTTTTGATGAGCCCCAAAAATATTTAGGCTATTTATTCTCCTTTGCAGTGATACTGATAAATTCCACCTATGCCTTAGAGAGTCTGGTATAATTGGCTTACTAATCCAACCTGTTATTAAGCTGAAATTCCATTAAATAGTTTTGGTACTAAGTGGAATACAGTGATAGAAATTTTGAATAGAATTCGAAATATTTAGCCTAACAAAAGTTAAAGGTTAAATAAGTCTGATTGTTTTTCCTCACTAGTCGCATCTTCTGAGTGAGTGAAAACTCCCGTTTCTGTGCTCTGGACTCATTGCTGTTGGGCCACATTTCCCTTGGCAGCCAATATTCCAGTGGAGGCCTTATCAGCTCTGAGAAGAGCCAAAAGACAATGTGCATCTGGCAGGCTGTGCTCATGTTTATACACCCCACTGCAGCGACTGCCCTTTTGCAACAGCATGACATTTGCTTCTATTCCCTGATGCAGCTACTCAAATAGACACTCCAAGAAAATATTTGGGTTGCTGATAATATAAAAGAACATGATTAACTGCACTCCATTTAAAGTGTCTATGGACACAGGACCTTCAGTTTTTCAAGGTTTTTTATGTGCAAGTTGTTATCTAAATTACTGAAGACATTATGATTTCACCCTCTTAATGACCAAGTATTTTTGTATGTTGGATGCTGCCTCTGACTTACTTATTGGAAAGAAATTTAAATCTATATTAACCTAAATCATTATGTGCAATTCATAATATTTGAATTACAGTAATCTAAATGAAGATGATCTATAGTGGACTAGACCAATGAAGAGAGGCAGACCCATGGCAAACTCCAGCCATGGCAGGCAGAAAGTGCACCTCAGAAAACTGTTGGGAACTGGTACAGACTGTGCAACATCAACCCTGATTGCTTCTGGTGCTGAGGAGGGGCAGCAGTCAAAGAAAAAAATGGTAGCATTTTGTTACTCCAGTGAAAAATTCCATCGCACCTATCCTGATGTAAGGGTGGAAGTTTGAAATGTTCTTCATGTGTGTACTAGTGCCACATTCTAGCAAGGACTCAGGCATCAGGGGAAGTACAGCCAGTGGGCTATGCTATTCTCCCCTCTTCCGCTTTAATCCTTTGTTTTGTTTTGTTCAACCATCCCTTAGAGATCTCTTTCCTTTCCCCCCCCCCCCCATCCTCTTGCATGTAAGATTTGTTGTTCATATGTTTGGATGGAATGGGAGTTGAGAATCCATCTGGTCATTGAAGTTAGAAGCAGAATTAGTGAAATGCCCAGCACTGTTATCTCAATAAATGGCTTATATCTTATGTTAATTCTTCAGAGCATAAATTTATACTTGAAGAAAAAATGCATCATATCTAAAAAAAAACCACTAAAATCTATTTCCACTGTATGGCCAAAGGGCAAAAATACGTATACACATATAACTTGACTCTTCCCTGCCAGTTCCTTATCTAGTCTACTTGTAGAACTCAAGGCAAAACAGGGCTCTCAATATATTTACTTTCATCCTCTCTTGGCCTTGTAAGATAATTGGCTGACAGATTATGAGATTTTCAAATGGTGAAGCAATGGGCTCTGGTAGTGGAACTGAGTATAGACTGAATCTGGTGCTTCTTTTCTACACTGCGTTTTAGACCAGCTTCATTGAATTCTCATCACAAAAATGAGTTCATGGCTTCCCCCACATATTAGAGGAAAGAACAACCTCTGGTGCATTTAGAATATTCATTATGTGACATTATTAGCAGCATTCCCGTTGTCCAAAACGCTTTGAAAATTGGTTAGAAACAACTTAGATAACAAAGAAGTCTCTCATTTACTCTTCTTCACCTAACTAAAAAAAAAAAAAAAAAAAAAAGCCAAAGCCATTCCTTTTATAAACCATTTAATACAGTTTATGGTAGCAATAATCCCCTTGAAATTGGTTATATTACTATAGTTTGTTATACTGTTAACTGCCCTTGTCTTCAATGTGGTCCATTAACTGAAAATCCAGCCATTAACTTATAATGGGATGATTTCTTCAGGATTATTACCTGATTCTTAACTTGAACATTAATACTACTGAAGGATAGTGAAACAGTGATGAAATGTAACAAAAGTTCCCAGTTCAGCTTTTATGTGGTAGAGATCTATTTACACAAGATATGTGAGTCTTGCATGTAGTTTACTTCATTATCTGTGTCACCAAAGTTGGACCCATGCAAGCATCACCTTTCTTTATGAAAAAGAGCACTGGTTGGCCCAGATAATCAGTGGCAGAGGAGAGACAGGAAAGGCAATGTTAAATGTGACCATCTAATAATGGAGATGTAAAACTCACTCATTGTTACTCTCTTCAGTGGGAATTTTGCCTATGGCTTCAGTGGAAAAAGATTCAAGGCCAAAAAGACAAGGAGAAAATGATTTCCTATCTCTTTGAAGATACCCACTAGGTGTAAAAGGGGATGGCAGGGGGAATCATAAGCAAAAGGCTATTACAGCTGGTGAAGGTGATAGAACCGTTTACTTCAGAGACTGGAAAGCCCACAAGAGTTCCTTATAGTATGTCCTTAGAATACTCCTGTGACCTACATTTTTGGTCCCTAAAGTAATCTCTTTGTTTGAATAATGCAATGCCAAATCTGAGAGAGGTTAATTATTAGCTATATAGCATTATTAATTAACCCTGCAATCCACTCCAACAAAATATACAGTTGCTAATAAAATTTTGGTGTGAGTTCTAGAATTACTTTTCTGCTTCAAGTTCATCTGACTTCTGAGTTTTTCCCCATACCCTTAAATTTTGTCAATCTGCTAAGAATGGTCAGACAAAATGGGATAAAATGCACAGTATCAGTAGGCTGTAGGAACAACCTTTATAATAAATTCACTCTAGCCTCTAGCAGTGATGATTTGAGCTGGGCATGCTTTCCCTAGTACAGAGCTCCTGCTGTGAAAGAAGGAAAACTCAGAAAATCCTTTCTCCTACTTTGTACCAGGTATCAATATTCGACTACCTGTTCTCTGATACTAAAGAGAGAAACCTGGCAACACAGATCTCCTCTGAAGGAAGGCATCTGGGTTCGTTCTGCCACCCCTATATATAGCTGTTCCAGAGGTGTGTGGTGTTTTGAGCAGTCCATTAGCTTAAAAGGTAGTGGGAAAAGACCACCTAGGCAATAACAAGAATAAATGAATTGTAAATTTACTGCTTAGAGAATGTGCTATGAGCGATGCTGATAAGAATTACTGAGAGGGTGGTTGGCATAATTTAATTCCAGCAAAAAATTAGCAAATGGAATGGCAAAATAAGAATATCTGCTAATACCAACATCTCCCACAGGCACACATCTATTCCACTTCCCAAATGTCTGGGAGAGGGGCTGGTCTGGCAGCACACAATAAGAATAGAATCTTGATAGAACAGGAGGAAGAATACATTTCAACTTACAGATTCCAGTGGAGAAATGAAGTGTACACTATTATTTAAAAAGAAGGGACTGAATGGTAAACGTGGTTTTCCTCTAAGTAGTATTCAAAAGTGAGGACAAAAGTGTTTTTTCTGGCAAAAGGAACCTGTTGTGTTAAAATCAACAGGTGGAGCCCAAATGAGAACTTTAAAACAAGTGATGATTCAGGGCCTAGGGGTAAATTATCTGAATTCCCCTTTTCAAAATAAATGTAGTCTTGCTTTTGCCCTCTTTTGAGATCCAAGAATGAGAAATATTTGTGTAACACCAGTCCTGGAACTTCAATAACTGTAAATTAAAAAAACATAATCATAAGTGCACCTGAAATTAAAATGATGAGATTTATAGCATCTACATTTTAAGTCTTGACTTTGGTTTACTGTGTGATTACCTCCCTGGCACCTCACCTTGCACACGTCAGTGTTTGCTCAGTCTTTTGGAGGGTATAATAGAAATTCTCAGGGCTTCAAGGACATGTGCATTGCTACTGCTCTTTTCAATATGTCCCCTTTGAGTGGGCGAGCTGATCCTCTTTGTTATTCTCTATCGTATAGTTTTTTATGCTAACTAAGATCAGAAAAGAGGTGCAATGAAAGCTTTTAGAGCACTAAAAAGAACCATGCTTAGCCTGATGAAGAGCAGTCTCTTTTTTTCTCCTCTTCATTCTAAGCAATTTTATAGATTGTACTTCAAAATGAAAAGGATAAAATATTTGTAAGAATAGTGCAGAAATGACATCATGATCCTGTCCTTCAAGTCTTCCTCTTTCTGGAGTTCACTTCTGTTATAAAAAGATGGAAAGCCAGAAAAAAATATTAAAATCAATACTGATTATTTCTCTACTTAATTAAAATGTAGTTGTCATGGCTCATGAATAAGATCTAGGGTACCTTCAGTTTATTATGTAAGCACTTTATTCCTCATATGATTTGACTTTAAGATTGGTGTGTTTCTGTCTGGTGTGTTATGAATCTTTTTCACAAATGATATTGATTATGCACGACAAAACGTAATATTATATAACATAAGTATATATTTGTGTCATTCCAAGGAAAATGCTGTTCAATCTGTAAAGGATATCCCTTCATTTTCATTGACAAATTAGCACGTACATTCTCTAAGTTACACTGTTCACCTGTGTTTCCTTTCTTGAAACATGGCAAAATTATAAAAATCTTAAAAAATATTTCACTATCAGTTGCTTTCCATTTTTTTCTTACTCTCTAAATTTAATAAGCATATTTTCAAGGACAAGAACTTCTGTGGATTTATTCCTTCAGACAAACACTGGGGATACAACAGGTGTGCAAGGCAATAATTGCCACTGTCACAGTCTCTACATTGGAGGGAATGAAAAATCATTTACTAAGTTTGTATTTTTTAGAGGACTGTGAACCTCAAACTGAACTCTCAAATCCTGTTCTCAGCATGGTACTACTGAATACAGGTCTCACTGAGGGGAAAGGTGGTCTATTTTTAATGGTGTTTATTAACTTCCAAGGTTTAAATTTTGGAGGCTATAATAGAAATTCTATTCTAATTGTGTTAATCAGCAGGGGTTTTTTTTGAGGTGATTCTGCTACAGTCTAGAAATCAGACAGGAACAAATGGTTCCCTTTAAGCTGTGTGTATTGCCAGCACCAGTGGTCTGTGCACCTTTTCTGAGGAAGGGCACAATTGAATTTCTCCCAAGGTACTCCATTTCCTTAGCAGTTGTTTCAGTGAGTGACTTTGGGGTTCAGTTACAAGAGCTCATCAGACAGAAGGTGACATGAGCTGTGTTTTCACAGTAAAGCAGACAATTTGATTATTGATTAAACCACAGTTGCACAAGGGGCCCAACACAAGTGCAAGCATTTGTCAGTGTCTCTCCTAAGTGAGCCAATTCCACCCTTGGAGTTACCATTTACTCTGTGCATAACTATTCATTTGACCAGTACTTCCATATGACTGCAGGATCATAAATTTCAAATCACAATTACTGGTGTTTGGCTCTCTGATCTCCTAACTGATAGCAAGTGAAGTAATGAAAAGTATTACATATTCTCTTATGTGTATCATTTTCAATGTTGTTTTGGTTGAAAAATCATTGTACCATGGCTGCTGCTTCCCTCCCCCCACTTATCTTTTTTCTTATATTTGAAAGGAGGCTAAATCATACTTTTAAAAACATGTTTGCTTTCTCTGTGTTCCTCTATAATCTGGGCTGCATACAGAATCTAGATGAATTAAATGCTGAGGGTATGAGTTATTTGCTTAAACCCACTCTAGTCATGCTTCATGTGTCAGCAAAAAAGAATCTCAAAGTATATTGCCTACCTGAGTTATAAATAGTAAGTTCATGACAACATCTTGTGCTGGGCAACAGTCTCCAGGGGTACTTTGTCTAATTGTCTGGAAGCAGAGATTAAAGAACAGGGGATTATATGATTTACTGTGGCATATTAGGTTTAGCCAAGTCCTGAGCTGGCCACTTATTGATACTTTAGCTCAGTAATTTTAATTCACATAGAATTCTCTCTTCATGTACTTTTCTTTCCTCTGAGACATATTTGTAAAGAATTCTGTCTGACAAGGAAACTGGAGCTGTTTATAACAAGCACCTCTCTGATTACTTTTCTAGTATTGCCATGCTTTAGTGCCCCAGAACAAAAAGCATTGTTTCCATAAGAAGAGATTTGAGGTTATGTAAAATATTCAGGCATATATTAATATTTTGGCTAAAGAATATGTTCAATCTTTCCTTGATGGCAGAATGAAAGCAGATATTTGTCTGTGACTGAGCTGAGGATTTATATGTGTGAGTCTGACCAAGGAAAATATGCTTCATGTATCTGTCTCTATGACCTGTTATTTTGCTCATGGTCAGAACTATCAGAACTGAGGACATAAAATAAACTTGAGATAGTTCTTCAAATGCTTATTAAGATCTACAGGGCTGCTGTTGGTCATGAGCAGTTTGCTCAGGTATTTGAATGAGGCTGCACAATATTCTGTGAGAGACACATCATTTCCCTTTGCAGGAGGACTGAACAGCCTGGTTTGACTGGACTGTATGCACAGATGTATAGGAAGATGTAGTGTTTAATGTCACAGGAATAGCAAAAAGCAGATGCGGGTGTTATGGAAAATAGTATTGAAACCATTAACCTCAGTCAGACCTAGTGATGCTCTGTGAAGTGAGGGTGGGGAAGGCAGAATCTTTGCAAAGAGTTTTGTTTGTGTTTTTTGCTGGGTTTTTAACCTCCTCAGACCTTCACCTTAAACTGCTTGGCAAAATATTTATTATCTTAGATTCTGATTATTACTGCCTAACCTAGATTGATACTAATCCATGAAATGCAACATAAAATAAATAAGGACTTACCAAGGAAAAACATCACTCACTTGGTTTATCAGCTTGGACAATAACAGTCAGAAACAAAGATAATAAACTTTCTCTGTTTCAACAATGTAAGGCCTAAAATAAACTCCTCTGCAAGTTTCTTTCATTATTATTGTTTTTGAAGAGCTTTAAATATCAAAAATTAAAAAAGAAAGGAAATAAGTTGAATATTTTATTTCTGTCATCTCATCAAATCATATGTCTGCCCTGAAAAATAATAGTCTTCAACTGACTGATGCAGCATCAGACTCTCTTAAAAATATTCAGAAATTAAAATAGCATATAATTGGGCAACTATATAGGAATATAACTAATTATTTAGTAGGTTATCTTGAGTCCTTTGATGACTCTAATTTGGACTGAAGTTGTAGAATGATCAGATGGTTGTGAGTTGGATTAATGAGAGGAAAATTCATCCTTCTCTCCCTGCTTGCATACCAACATTTAAATGTTTACTATAAAATAGTTACATTCTCTCTTCAATATCACACTTCCCACCCCAAGGGAATCTGAAGTTTCCTGAGTGGAGGCAGTGATTTGAACAGACTAAACAATTTTGAAATAATGTAAAAGTACCTGTGTCTCAGGGTTTTTTGTACTTTTAACCCAATGGACAATTTGAAGTCTATAATCATCACTAAATCTCATTGAAATGTAACACTACAGAGGTGTTTACTCCTGCCCTTCTGTTTGCTCGTTTCTTTCTATCTTGCAAATCTACACTGAAATTCAGATACCAAAATTGTGTTAGTCTAATCTAAAATGCTTGACTGCCACACATAGTGAAAGCTAGATAAGGAGAGAATGTCTACATTTATATTCCAGAGGAAAAAGTATACATGTTATGACTTTAACAAAACTAGAGATGAATATTCATGTTTATCAATCCTGATCTAATTAAAACTACTTAGTGTTAGACATTTACATGAAAGGCCAAACTAGATATTTCTAGCTGTTAAAATAAATTGTTTTAACATTCCACAGATTATGTGGGTGTCTCATGCTGAGAACTTCTGTGCTAAAAGAATTAGTAACAACAAGCCCAAAAAGAAATTAAAGGTAAAATGTCTCAAAAGAACAACATTTTAAGACTTCATGTGAGATGTTTGTACGAGAACTTAGAAGGATCTTTAAAGTATTAAACCTCACAAAGCTATTGTGAGGATAAATGGTTTCAAGTTTGTTTCATTTTGTTTTAGTTAGAGAAAGCATTAACACAGAGGAATTAAGACCCAGATTTCATAAACTACTTGGTTCCCAAACACTCCGGTGGTGAAGGTTCTGCAAAAAAATGTTAATGGATGCTTTTTTGGCATGAAACAGCATGATAGATAGAAAATCCTTTTTGCTGCAGAGTTCTTGAGAAAGTTTGGGGCTTATACATCTTATTGAGTGCAGGGGCTGAATTAAAGGGGGCAGATCCTTAAAAGTGATGTTTAAATGTAGGGCCAGTCCCTAATCCTTCTGGAGTCTCCTGGAGTCAATGTTCCCATCCTGCCCTGCCTCTGGCCCTGTGGAAAGGACATTTCCACTGTAGTATGGACAGCACTCTGAGCTGCTCTCTCCCGGCTTGGCTTGGCTTTCTCCAGTGTTCCTACAGTTATGTGGAATTTGGAAAGCTCCACACCTCATTTCCAGCCTGTTCATAATGACCAGGACTGGTTGGGACTATTGACCAGTTGAACTGCTTTACTTTTGCTCATGAAAACCATTGTTTTAAATTTTCTCTTCTCTTCCAGATAAAGTCTGTATTCTGGCAGATGTTCAGACTTGCCTGAGTCCATATCAGTGTAGGGTGTCTCAAGCTTTCCTCAAACCATTGTTTATAATCACTCTGCCAGTTTGGAGAGCAGAAAGCTTTCTTTTTTCTTTCTTCCCACCCCCCAGCCCCCCTGTAGCAGAAGATAATTTTAAAAATTGCTTCAGGCATTTTCCTAAGATTATGATTTAAAGTCTTATAATCTCTTGAGGTCCTTGAGAAATAGGCCAGTCTCTGATCACTCTTGAGCAGTTGCCAGCTTGCCTGAAATACAGGGAGAAGGATAGGAAGTGTCTGCTTTTCTAATTATATTTTTTAATGTATCAACTTACATAACCCTCTTTGTAAGTGACAAAAAATTAAACTGCTCAAAATTATACATTTTCCACTCTATTTTCCACCGAATAATTTCAAAATGATAGGGAATATTTAAACTGAGCTTTCTGCAGGAGAAAATATGTATCTTCAGAAGATATCTTTAAAACCTAGGAGGAAAATATAATTATGACATTCTGAAAGTCCTGTATAGAGACCTGATTTGAGTAAACTTAAATCATCTACTGTCAACAAGCAGTTGCTAATATACTTTGACCATGGTAGTGTAGAAAGAAGGTCTTGTTTTTCATAGTTTATTTAAATGGACTTTATTTTCAGGTGATGTACCTGGATCTGGATGTGTATGCTATTTCTGTAATACATTTTCAAAACAATACCTTTAAACCAGTAGAAACTACCTCAAATTCCTTTCTTGATCATCTTTCAGGCATTAAAATTTGACATGAGCATACTAGAAACAGCCTAGTGGTCTCACTAGGGATGTTATCCTGCCATCAACAGTGCGATCACACGTGGGTGAAAGTAGCTATGACAGTTTGAAGGTGCTACTTTACAATGAACTTTGTCACTGCTTCACAACTGGAAGTTACTGGGCCCATGTCTGAACTAGTGTAGCTCATGTCACAAGAACTCCTCTCTCTATCACACTGCAAAACTGGCAGTGGAGTAAATCGGCTTCAGCTTCAGCTCCAGCTAAAGCCAAAAGTGATTGATTTGAAGAATTGACACTGGCATATCTGGGAATTGGTAACTTCTAGCTGGAAACTGAGGACAGCTGTCTGAGAGATGGTACAGGCTGAAGTCAAGGAAGATGTTTCTGCAGTGATTGTGAGAGCAAACGCAGACAGTGACAGTTAAGTACTGGTGAAGCATCTAAACAAGCTGGAAGAAAGTTTCCAATAAGTTTATATATAGAAAACTTTCTAGAATTGAAAACCAGTGAACTCACTGGAGAGGATCATATATGATCCAATACATAGGGAAAAGTGTCTTTTGGGTGTGGCAGTATGATTAAAATGCTTCCATCTAAATGCTGTAGGCAAAAGCCAACAGAATGAGCCAGTGGAAATAATATAAATATTTTTCCAAGAGTTTCAAGATGAAAGGTGCCATATTCCTTAATCTAGTACAGATTCATTTATCCTTCACTGAAGAAAAGAATAAATAGACCCACATGCACTTGATTGCTGGATATAAATCTTCTCAGATTACTGCGGAGCTCAATTGGTACTGTTTTTATGAAATGACAGGAATAAACATGGGGATCCTGTTCTACTTTCCAAGGGAGAAACCACCATCTTAAATACCAGGGGGTTACCTCTAAGGAAATACATAATGAAGGCAGAGGATTGGAATGGAGGAAGAGACAGGAGAATTTGAGTAAACACCCATTACTTTCACTGTTGTTGTGCATCAGGTATGATCAAGTCAAGGAATGCAGTTTCTGGGATCATTATTTCCAAACAATTAAAAGTAAACAAACAGGAAAACATTTACACACAGGAAATACTTAATGCTTGAGCACAGTCAGAGAGCTTTTGTGCTGTGGCTTTTCTTCTGTGCCTAATGGAGCACATCTATATGAGCAATAGGAAGAGAAACGCTTTTACTCTTCCAAGGTCTTGCTAAAGGTACTTTCTTTCCTTTTCAACATCTGTTTGATTGGAATGTGACCTCAGCCTTCCAGAACCTCATGCTCTGTCCTAGTGTGTTTTGGTTGCATTAGGCAAGAGCAGTCGTGGGAGGTGTATTTCTAAGTGATGAGGTGCGGAGCAGCTTCTCATAGGAGACTAAAAGAGCAGAAACAGCCAATTCCTTCCAACCCTGTGACCCTTCAAGTATTC
Organism: Corvus cornix cornix; assembly: GCF_000738735.6. Classification (NCBI taxonomy): domain Eukaryota; kingdom Metazoa; phylum Chordata; class Aves; order Passeriformes; family Corvidae; genus Corvus; species Corvus cornix. The sequence goes on along the minus strand of NC_046339.1, from coordinate 18,451,640 downwards.
ACGTAGGCTGGCCCCAGTCCCGGCCCTTTTGCAGCTGGAGTGCAGCAGCACAATAGGGCTGGAATGTCTCCTGTGGGAATTCCATAAAGGTATAAAGGGGTAGGGGAAAAAAAAGTTACATTAATGTATGCTGTGCATGGGGGGATTAAATGGATCCTCTGGAATGGGAACAGTGCCAGTAACAATGTTGTTCAATCAGATGATAGCCTTTGTAAAAGAGGCAGTTGTTATTTACATGTATATATGTACCTGAGGAAAACCTGAGCTGATAAAAAGGTTCAATGTAAAATGTGAATAGGCCAGTCTTAAAATAAATACTGTCTCTCTTAGCTGTAGGGAACAGTTAAATTCTCATAGTAAATGCAAATATTTTCTGTGGTGTTTATCCAGCAGTTTGATCAAAATGTCAGTATTTTTATTTTTTGTTTTCTTTTCTTATAGTTACCTGATAGTCAAACTACTGTTTCAAGCTTCAGCCCAGTACTGAAGAGGATAGAGAGTTAGTAAGTCCAACTGTTTGGCTTGTAGGGATTCACAAGGCTTAGGTCTCCTGCCTCCTGAAGAGTTTTTTAGGTGTTCAGTGCCTGTCCAGTTCTGCGGACAGCATTCCTTTCATGGTAAGCTGGGTTCCACATGGAAAAAGGCTTTTACTGACATTGCACATCAGCTCACTACTTTAAGTAGTTAAAATTGGATAACATGGATTTTTCTCTGAAATAAAATATTTAAGAAATCCTATTCTAAGAAAATAGAAACTTGTTTTCCTTCCTTTTTTTCTATCAGAGGTTATGGAATAATTTGGAAAGTTGATCCTAGAGCTTATTTATTCATTTCTAGGCTAGCTATACCCAAATAATTTGGCACTTGAACAAAATCACAGAATTAAAGTGGTTCCAGCTTCTCCCTTGGCAGTGAGAATGAAGCAATGTTGTTATGCAACATCTTCCTTTAATTTGTATGGTCCAAAAAGATTTATTTTTCCTTTCATTTGATAGAAGGGACAAATTTTCATTTCCATCTCAGCAACTTTTACAATTAGCCTCCTACTTAACATGCTCCCACCAAATAATGTTCAATGTCTGTATGACTGTTCAGTATTTCTTACAGTCCCACTGCATTTTTTCTATAAATGGAATTGCTCTTGGACAGTGTTCTGAGCTCCAAAGAACTGGTAATGCCACAGAGTATGGTGCTTAGTTTATGATTTCACTCTATTGCTTGCAAAATATTTATATCATCCCAGTGAGCAGAACTCTGAAATTTTGTCCAGTCTATGCAACTGTAATAGCAAGGCATGTTAGGAATAATCCCATGAATGGCCAAGCCCCCAGCAACAGTAATGGCTGAGGCTGGGGCTTTACTTTAGTGACTGACAGTAGAACCAGATATGTATGTGTAAATCCTGATATGGAATATAGCAGAAAAATGTGTCTTATTGAGGAACATAAATTTAGTGTTTGTTCCAAGATAAGATCCTTTTGGAAAACGTCAAGGAGCTACCTTTTAACCAAAGCAGTTCATGGGACTTTAGTCCAGTGCAGGGTGTTTTCAAGGTTGCATCAAACCCACCTTATTCTCTTCCCTTATCTACTGAGTTTGCGTTTAGATGTGTTTGGTGCACATCCTTTGTAAATAATAATTAATTGGGAGGTAGCAGTGACGCTAACTGATATTTTTATTTGAGAAGAATATGTACTCAAAGATTAAGAAAGCTTTCTCTTAACTTTCCATCTTCTGGATGGGCTGATTTCAGAAAACAACCTGCCACTTTGAAACCTATGTCTTAGGGAACTAATTCTGGTTAAAAAAATGTGTGAATATGGGCTATGGCTTTGCCTTGCCACAGGAAGTTGTTATTTTTTGCTTATCATACAAAAAGAAATCATTACTGTATTTCTTGAATAATTTTTTCGTATGACATAAAGGTGTTAAAGATTTGTGAATTGACAAGTACTTCTTGTCAAATAACAAGATAACAAACCCCCTGTATTTACGTGGTTATGGGGAACAAGTTTTGCCTTGTTTTGTAGAGTACCAAAAGGTGTGGGTACCTACACATACAATTCCTTTTTACCTATTTGACTTGGACATTTCAGAATATTGGGATTTGCACAGGCATGTATCAGGAAAGAAGTGATGATGGACTGAAGGTGTCATTCTTAAGAGTGATGACTCAATAATTGGAGAGAATTGGTGGCTCAAGAGAACCCACTTGTCTCCAGATGGCTGTAGACTCTGCAAATTGCCACACAATTTGTACTGAATAGATTAGTGGAAGATAGAATTTCCTTTAAGCATATTAGAAATTGGGAAATTTGGAACTGAAGGGTTCATCTCTTGGGCAGTTTTCAAAGTCTTAAATGTGCAGTGCCAATTTGCTGTTTTGGGGAAATGTTTCCTGGTTTAAATTTTCCAGTAAAATATCAGTGTCAATGGGCTATTGTGGGATCATTTCTGTTCTCACAGTTTTAATTTCATTGACTTTACACTTGCCCAAATGAAATGCAATACATACAAGTGATGAAAATTCTGTGCTTAGGCTGTGATTTTTAAAAGGACTTTATGGAAAGACCTGACTTTGGTAAGCATTTTTCTAATAAATTCTACCCTGTGGATTTATTTTTAGACAGCACTCCTGTTTAGCTGTCTAAAAATTATAGTCACTTGTCAAATTGTTTTAATAAATTTTCAGTGTTTGGATTAGCACAATTAGATCACACAGCCCTTTGATTTCTTCAAATGTGTTATAGCATTTCCACTACAACTTTGACACTTGTTTTGAGCACTTTCAGCTCTTAGGTGCAAGCAATTTGTTCAGGTAATGCATTAATGGAAATTGATGTGCAGTCTGCAAAAATACCTGTTCCATGACCCAATGTGCAAAGGTGTCAGAACAACAGCAAAATGTTTGATGTGAGGCAGAATATAGGAACCTTTTTGAGGGAAAGTGGTTAATCCAACAAATTCTGCCAAGATTCTACAGGCAAATGGTGTTTGTTTCTCACCTCACAAAATAGATGCAAGCCTTCAGCCGTGCCACTATTCAGCAGATAGCTCAGTGATTTTTATCTTTGGTCCTTTAACCTGGACCATGTTCAGATTGCAAGTATTTCAATAGTCTCTTAAGCTCCCTACACTGACTGAGCACAGTTTTATCTGAATACTTTATAGTCATAATTTGAATGGTTTGGAGCAGAACAGTGTTTCTGTTTCTGGTTCCTACTCAAACGGTGACTGCATCTGATCACGTGTTTTGGAAAGCCTTTTCTGTGCATGTTCACCAGGATATAAAGGTCTGTTACAGTCAGGGGCAGCAAACAATAACTCTCACTCGTGCTTTTAACCCTTGAGATTCAGTTTGCTGTTTGTGAGCCGTGTAGTGACTATTCTGCTGTAAGTACAGGTGTGTCTGTGTGACATCAGAGTATCTATAGAGAGTCCAGATAGCAACTTTTACATGTGGGTTCTGTTTGCACCTATGTTTGTGATACTTGCTTCAGTCCTTTGCTTTGTTTTCTTCTTTTTTTTTTAATAACTGCAGTAGAAATAACAGACCTCCAGAGAAGGTATTACTGGAAAAATACTGTGGGAATGCTTGTGAAAAAGATCCCACAGTATTTGCTCAACTTCCTGCCCAAATCCATAACCTCACTATTTTATAGTAAACATGAGTAAGGTTTGGTCATATTTCAGATTCTGATGATGTAACCTTCCTCTGCCTGCCTTCTGCTAGGCTTTGTCACCCATGTACCATTCTCAAAACTTAACAGCTTTATCCTAGGTTGCCTCTCCCAGAGCTGCCTGTAAATAAATTGATGTTCATAAATAACTTGGCAGTTGTTGGAGGGCTAACATGTTAAGATCACTGCCTGTTGCAATTACTATCTTTCCCTTGGATTGTTCCTTTTTTTAAAATTTATTTTCTGTCAGCAGCGTTCACTTACTTCTCCCTAGCACAGGGCATTACCTTTTTTCTAATTTTTATTTTGAAGTAACATGATGTTTATCTTTGTGGCACTGTTTCAAGGCTAAAGTCCCTGTGCACTACTCTATTGTCAGAAAGAAAATGTTATTAAACAAACTTCTCTTTCAGAATAAAATATAAATCTCTAACTAGAGCATACCTCAATAACATATTTGAACACTGCACAGCATTGTTTCTCACATATGCAAACAAAAAATTAAAGGACATTTATTATTTGCCCTAAGGGTCAATTAAGGAGTCCCTGACTGGGTCACAAATATCCTTACTCATATCCTGTGCCTTGATCCCCCAGGCTGGTTTGTTTATTTTTAAACATCTTTGCAAAAAGGGTAAGTTTTACCACATGAGCCAGCTCCACCTGTGAATAGTGCAGGGTTTTCTGGATGCTGATGAGCACACAAATGTCAGATGAGTGTTCCAACCCCCAATGCACTGGGTGATGTCCATTGGGCCCACTGATGATGGGCTCAGTAATGAAGACAAATTGAGCTGGTTCTCCTGCTCATTAGCTGCATCATGCTTTATAAACAATAAGAAAAAGTTCAGAAAGTGGAGTTTAAATGGCCAGTATCATGCTAGACTTGCAGTTTTGTTTAGTTGAAGACCAAGACAGATTTTGCTGTACAACTTCCAGAATGTAAAATTTCCAGTTGAAATGAATTTTTAAACAAGCATTCCCATGTGGTGCATGTAAGTCAAACACTGTAATACAAGCAGAAAATGAAACTAATTCAAAAGTCTAAACAAATGCATAAATGGCTAGTTTATTTCCACTTCTGATGCAAATGGGAAGAGTAAGCAAGCAGAACTATTTTTCAAATGGAAGGTCAATTTAAAACATTCTTTTAAGTTCAGTAATCAAAGGTGATGTCTGCAATACAAGCAAAGACAGATCTGGACAGCAGTGGTTTTTTGGTTGCAGTTTTTTTGGTTTTTTGAAATTTTTTTTGAAACCTGGCATATTTCTTGTAGCTTGAGCTTTATAGATATCCAAAACTTGGAAATGCTACATACCTGAATGTGTTTACTTTTGAAAATTACAAAAAAAAAAATATTTTTTTTGCCTTATTACTACAGTAATAAAAATGGAATCTAATGAGGCTGTGTGTGTCAAAAATGCTTAGAATACTGATTTCATTCCAGGCCCAAACTTTTAGAAGAAAGTCTACTCAGACTCAGGCTTCCTTTTTCTGATTTTTAACTGTAGGGTTGTCTTTAACTGATCCAACTAGATCTAAATAGAGACAAGAATGATTTGTATCCAGTTCTCTTTTACGTATTATCTTGTGCTTGAGTAGCAATGAAGGCATGAAAGAAGTATCCACATCAGTCATGCACCACAATTAAATGTCTAAATAAACAGGAATCAGCTGCTTATATTGGCAATTTTCCTACTTAGCTGCACTGTCATTAAAAGAGAAACTCTTCAAATTCTGCCTGTGTGTTTGCCATAGGTGTGCAATTTGGGCACAAAGCACATTCTTTCTTGGTCTGGCCATACGTGAAAGTTGCTGATGCAATTAACTGTGTTGCCTTTCAGTTTGCATACACGGTAAAGAGTTGGGTGTTCATGATAATGTTAGCCAGGGGACCCAAATTGTTCAGGTAAAGCAGGGAAAACAGCCAGCAGATTTACCACCAAAAATACAGGATAAATAGTGGCAGAAATTGGTATTCCAGGAGAAAGAGCAGAGCAATTCCTGGTGCAGAATTAAACTGTGCTTTGTGTCTGACAGTGAATTTCAGGCAGAATGAGCTGAAGTGACACTACTGACTCCAGGGTAAGGTAAATCAGAGCTGTTTTCTTGGAGATGAATCTGAGTATGGAGGAGGAGGAGGAGTATCCAGCCTATCAGCATAGAGTATTCCAGGATCTGGGCTGCTACCTCCTGCTGCCTTCTCAAGGGCTGCAGCTATGGAGACACAGAGTAAGGTGGATTGGGTCTCATTCGGCATTAATGTTAAAGTATTCATACATTTATTTTTCTTTCACTGCTGAATTAAGTTACTGCCACCACGCATTCTGTGGCTTGCCTGATAGTATCTCACGTCCCAGGTGGGGCTCTCAAATGGCTTCTCCTGAAAAGGTTGCTGTTTACACATTTGTTCTATTCAGACAACTCTGTTTCAGCAGCCTGTTAAACAAAGTAGTGTATTGATCTTAAAATTATGTGTTATTAAGGGCCTCAGGACTGTCTGTATTGTATTGATATTTCAATCTTTATTTTCCTGATCTAATTTCAAATTTGACAGGAGTGCAAGTTTGAAATAATACCCTTCTCCCCCCTTTTTTTTTGGTGTAGTTTCTCTGCAGCTACAGAATGAACATTCTCTCTCGTGTACTCCTGTCTTCCTGTTATACTGTCTCAGTTTACAAAAGGAAAATTAAAACAATATCTGGTTGCAGTGGTTTGATTTTGCATTGTTCCCACTAAGCCCATTCATGTGGAGTTTCCTTTGTTCTTTTGGTGTGTACGAGTTAACTTATGCCAGCTTTGTTGAATATCAACCTCTGCATCTACAGCTCTCAAAGAGAGGGTAGTGAAGGATGGTTTTTTAACAGTTCAGAACATCCCAAAGGGAGTGGGACAAACCTAAAGAAAGAAAAGAAGTTTGAATTTCCTGGGATGGAGCTACTTGAGACTTAAAAGGTGTTGAGTAGTTTTGCTGTTCATTGTTCTAATAAGGTGCCTGTGATCATGTCAGTGATGTCAACATAATGTGCTGAGGAAATGTCACACATGTCCGCAATTGGCTGCTTCTGGCTAGCCAAGCACAGCTGGAAACCTGGAAAACAGATGTTGCTTTCAATCAAGCAAGGGTCAGAGCAGGCTTGGGACTTGGAATGTCTATATTTTTCCATCCAAAAATGATCCTTGGGTAGTTCCAGTGCTCAGTAATTATTTTAGCAGCTTTTCTGTATTTGTTTTTTTTTTTAAATCCTCATCATTATGCGGATAGAACAGAGGAGCAAAAAACAGTGGGCATGCATCCAGGGAACTTGGGACAATGATGGCGAAAAGAGTCCAACACAAGAACATTACTGTGTTCTCTGCGCCACACCTGGTAACTTGGTAATACTTAACCATACACAGTGAACAGTTTTCTACTGACTTAAACATAAAAATTTGAAGCCACCTGGCTGAAGTCTACTTTGCAAAACTGAGAACAGCAATCTTTTTGACTCTTTATCCTGAGAGAATTCTCTGTTCTTTATATTTTATTCTCTGCATATCACCCTCAAAAGATTGAACAGGATTGCTCTGTGGCTGGCATGGAAAGACGAGAACTTGGAAACAATGCTCTGTACAGCTTCCAGTATGAACTGCACAGAAGCCTTGAAAGAGAACCAAGGCTTTGCTTCCTAGCTGCAAATGTGTAGCTGTAATCTGGACTTGGTTCAAAGAAATCAGGGTTAAGTTTCTTTCCCTGCAACGGAAGGGGCAAGAGTGTATGGAGGCAGAAATGCAGCAGTGGAGTATGGCAGAACAAGGCCTCACTCAGGACAAGTAAGCAGAAACCTTCTGAGCAGTCTAGCAGCTAAGCTCCTGGTAGGCAAAAATTGGGTATTACCTCTGCAGCTGAGAGTGACAGAGAGTGAGAAGAGAGCTAAAATGTTTACACCTGAAGCTGTCTCCCAAACAGGAGGCAGCCACCCATGAGTAGAAAAGTGGCACACCACATTTGTCCCCATAAAGCCTTTCTGATAGAAAGGAAAGATGGGTTATTTTAATCATAAATGAAACAGCCTTCCCTTTTTTGTCTTTTGTTTTGTGCTTTATTTAATGTGCAGTCAAGAAGTAAATGACAGCTTCAGTTCACTTGTTGTTTACAACTCTCTGAGGCTTTGTTTGGCTTGGATTTTTTGTCTGTTAGTTTGAGGTGTTTTTCGTTGGTTTTTTTTGTTTATACAGCAGACATGTGCAAACATTTGAATTAATCTTAAAGTTAGGTAGGACACTGCTACCAATGTAGCCATAGCAGTGCAAAAAATTCTCCTCCATGAACTTGTTGATGCTGCCTATAACAGTAGTTCAAACATCTTTTATCAACTTTTCTAGAATTTATTTTTGCCTCCAGTGAGGATAAACGTTGTTGATGGAGTTTACTTCTATATCCTCTCATGCATTTATGTCTCCCTCTCCTCCTAATATTTGTAGTTTACTTGTGGTATACAGAGCTGGTATCCTGTCCCATGTCCATTGTCTGTCTGTCTGTCTTCATTCCTCAGCCCCTTACTAAGTGGGGTTTTTTTCAGGTCACTATAACCTTTAATCCAATTTTCACTCTATTTTAGGTTGTAACCTTCTATTTTAATATTTATATTATATTAATATCCCACTTTTATGCTTTTGTTTTTTGCTTTTTTAGAGGTTTTTTTTATCCACAGGTGATAGCAAAGTCATTCCTCTCTGTGTACAGGGGCCCTGTCTCATGAGATTACCTAAACAAATGTTTTAATCCATTCTGTTAATGGCCATGTCCCCTTGCCTGCTCTTAGGTGGTTCCTTGAACTGCAGCCTCTGTGCATTAATTCAATCCAAACAATCACAGCAGTAGCTCAGAGAAGTAAAGATGACAGAAGAGACCTTTGGAGTGCTCACGTGGTCCAGCCTCCCCCTCAAGGCAAGACAGTCTCCAACACTAGATGAGGTCAGTTATATCTTTGCCTACCTGAGTCTGGAAGGCTTCCAAGGTAGGAGATTCCTCAGCTACCCCAAATAACTTTTCTCAGCACTGCACTGGCATCCTAGAGAAGACATTTTTCCTAAGGGTTTTCTCTAGCTTCCTCTAGTTTCATTGTTCTTTGCCTGATAGACTATTTATCAAAATCTTAGATTAATTCTGTCCTGAAACAGTATAATATGGCCTAAGGTAACTATTTTGCAAGAGAGAACCAGTTTTTAGGTAGTTAAAAAAAATCCAATTTTTCCAATATAAAATACAGTGCAGCCTCAATTATCTGGATGTCATAAGAAACAGCAATTTTGGTGTGCTCAAATAGTGAAGGGAATTTTCAGTTTAGTTAATAAATGCCAAGGGACATAACTCTATTTCAAATTACTGACATTAGACTATTACATGGAAAAGAAACTTGTTTTTTCATTGTAATGTACTGGCACATGAAACTTCCGGCAGATAAAGAGATTCTCTGTGCAGGAGTTCTTGCCTTCAAAGCATCCTGGTTTATGAGACAAATAACTGAAAATGTGCTAGGGAAGGAAGAGATTGACTGTGTTACATCAAACATACAAAATAAAAGCATCATTAATTGGACCTTTTAGAGATTTTGATGCCTTTATAATTTCTTTGGAGATTTTCACCCTAAATAGTTTTTGAAAGGTGCCATACTGGCAGAATTAGAGAATAAAACTTCTACATCTAAATGGCATTATTCCCATATTGTGATTTAATGTGCTCTGAAGGAGCCGTTTCTGTTCAGTTTCCAGAGTTCCTCAGTCCTGTTACCAGAAGGACGACAGTACATTCATTACATCTCGTGTGTTTTTTGAAATTGATGTGTCTTGTAGGAGCTGCCCAGATCACCTGCTCATTTTACATTTTTAGAGCTGAGTGCAGGTGACTGCAATTCACTATTGACCTGCAATAAAAAAAAATCAAGCTACAAAAAGCTCCATATCCCACACCAATTTTTGAAGCTGCTCTTCTCTAGAGGTGAAATATTTTTAAACAGTCATTCAAGAAATAATTTAACTGATCTTTCAGCTTCTATTATTCCCTGTCCTCAGGAGCCAATGACCGAAATTGACTCTATTCCCACTTCAACCCCCTTCCTTTCATGTTCCACGCACAGAACCTTGTCAGGCACTGGGTTAAATTAGTGAAAGTCTGTCTAGATTTAAATTATCTCAGCACTGTTAGAAGCAAAGACAGATTGTGACATATTTTAGGCTGACTAGTCAAATAATAATAAAAAAATTATGAAGAGCTGATAATTTCAAAAATGTGCGTGGTAAATGTGAAAACATTGCACTTCACCAAACTCTTGATTAGAACTTTTCACAAAATTATGTTAGTAGTTGCTACTGATTCTGGTTGTTTACACTTCAAATCCAGTGCAAGAATATGTTTTTAACTTGAATACTTAATCTTATTGTTTGAAGATTTAAAACACTATTTCTTCCCTGTTCCCTTGCCTTGTGGCTGGATTATTGCAAAATAAATCCCATATCGTTTATGTTTGGAAGTCTCAGGTAACACAAACTTCAGAGACCAGTTTAGCTTCAGGAGACCGTTTGCATTATTAGTTTATTTGTTTATTCATGCTTGTTTCTCTTCTTTTTCATTTGGATAGAGAAAAAAAACCAAAAGAAATATGTTGTTATGCTTCAGAGGCTTCTTTGGCTGTTTAATTTCTCATACCTAATCAAAATGTTCTTTTCAACTTCTAAAGTTTAGGGTAGATAATCTGAACTAGAGTGGGCTTTATTCAAAATCTGTCTGAATCCCCTGGTAGGCACTCCTTTAATTAACATATCAGAAAATTTATATTTTCAGGGAGGATCTATCCTTAGCAATATAACCCAGAAAGTAAGATTTTCCACCTGAAAATTCTGGGATATTTTTACAAGGGGAGGGGATAGCATCCATATTGCAGTTCTGCCTAGACACCAGAGTTAATATCTTTATTCTGGATTAATACAGTGGTTCTTTAGCCTCAGCTCTTTGAGAAGTTACATTTGTTTTTCATTGGAATAATTCCACAAATTGGGATATTCAAAGTAATAGTATAGTTTCAAATGCCAGGGGACCGCAGTTATACTTTGACGACTCTGGATTTCAGCTTTGAATCTCTAGTCTTTTACACAATAATAGTTTAATTTCATCTGTGCCAGGACTGAGCTGCTCTGATCTGTGCTCAGTTTATGTAGATTGTGTAGTCAAAAATTACAGATATAATGACATACCTGTGTTCTTTATTTTTCCCTCTTCAAAAGACAAGTATTTATTTATGAGTCAAGCTGGTCAAACACTCGTTAAAATCATGATATAAGAATTGGGTAAAAATAGACGAGTTTACTGCTATCTAGCAAAAAAGGGGTTTTGTGGTTTTTTTCTGTTGAAATGTGTCAAACTTTTTCTGAGTCTTCTCTGTATTTCTGTATTTCATTGGTCATAGAGCCAAAATGCCCTCTCTAAAATGAGAAATGCCCCAGCCAGCATTAGAGTGACAGTAACAATGTTTAAATCTATGTTGTGCTCATTTTGGTGTTCTTGTGTAGCAGTAGGATCAAGTGAGCTCCATGAAAAGTCCTGGACCCTGTTGCACCTACACAACCCTTAGGTTACCAGGGACTCTCCTGGGCCCAGAGAACTCATTCTAGCACCAATCTAGAAACATAATGGACAGAGAAATACATGAGTGAAAATGGAACACAGGGTGTACTTTTGAAAATAATTCACTAAGTTGTGTTCTTTTCCTTTTAGGAGAGATAACAGCCCTGTACAGTCCCCATTCAGACATTTAGAAACCTCTACCTAAAAAGAATTTTGGGAAGAAAAACAGAAGTTTTACTCTGTTTTTTCCCCCATCTAAGATAGTTTCAGAAGTATTCTCCCCCAGAAGAGAAATTCTCCTCTAATTTTTAGTCTTAATGGTTTGGTCTGATGCCACATAATAAGGGCTGGCCCTGATGCACCAAGGCCTTTGACAAGAAATATTGCCCTGGACACATCTTGGCAGTGTAAGCCTGGCTTCTATGTATTTTCTTGGCTTAGGGCCCTGGAACAGGCTGTCTTTGCTGGGACTCTGAAATATGTCAGCTTTGCCCAAGGTGCTTTTTTCACAGGCTTCCACAAGGCCAAAAATGAACAGTATATCTGAGTAGTTATAAATTCCACTTCAAATAAAATATATTTCCAGAAAATGTCTTGAATCATAGAATGGTTTGGGTTGGAAGGGGCCATTTGCTGTAACCCCTCTCTATGGAGCAGGGACATTCTCCTCTCGATCAGGTTGCTCAGAACCCTGTCCAACCTGGCCTTGATTGTGTCCAGGATGGGGCATCCACCACCTCTCTGGACCACCTGCGCCAGAGTTTCATTGCCCCCAGTGAAAAAAACTTCTTCATTATATCTAGTCTGAATCTACCACCTTTCATTTTAAAATCATAACCCCTTGTAATCACAGCTTTTCTGATGAAAATAAGTCTGTCCCCATCTTTCTTATAAGTGCCCTTTAAGTATTGAAAGGACTGTCAAGGATGGTTCTATTCTGAAGGATGACTTTGTCAAAAAGCAAGTTTAAGAGGGATGAAACCACTTGAAACTCTCTATCCTTTTTGCCTTTTTAGATGTTCTTTGATTTCTGTTCAGGATCAGGCTCTGAATCATTTATTATAGCTGGGCTATCCATAGCATCTGTTCTGTGGGGATCATCCTATACCTGGTAAGGAGTAAGCTCATGCTGAAACCATTGAATCAGTAAAGAGGTGAATAGAAATGAACAGTATTGCACAGGAAGTTTGACTAAAATTGGATTTGTGGTATTTAGGTTTCTTATCTATTGAGGCACTGATTTCTAACTGTGGCTTGAAAATTAGCTGACATTTTGTCTGCCTTCTATCTGCCTGTGAATTCCTCTAGTTTCCAACAGCTTAACCGAGATGGTCCAATTGTGGCTTGTATCATCAGGCAAAAATATTTCAAAGGCTGACCACATCAGCTGGCATGATGATTAACAAGGAAAAATGCAATCTGGTGGAACTAGTCAAGAATCATGTAGGCTCTGACTGGTGGAGAGATGGGAATCAGGATTTTGAAAGAAGGAACCCTGACAAATCTGTTCCTAGCTACCATAAAATGAAACTTTCACAATATGATAGTTGCAAGCTTAAAATGCTGCTGCAATCTTCAGCTGTGAATGTGTCTTCCACATTTACCACACTGCTAGAGCTGCCTTCAGTTGAAATTTATAAGGGTGGAGAGCAGAATTGCTCACCTGTTTAATCAGGATGCCAAGACAATTTGGTGGTTGAGTACCACTCCTCTAATACAGAGAGATGCACAATCCCTCAATGAGAAATAAAGCACTCAAATGTTCTACCAGCTTGATGAGTTTACTTATGTAATGCTGCTTTACCAATTTAGTCCTGCCATGATACTTTTTTTTTAACACTCCCTACTTAGTTGATATCATGATCCCATTTGACCCTGTGGGCCTGCTTGCCTCTTTCCCCTGAAGTGTTTGAGCACTGCTTCCACAGCAGGAAACACCATCCCCTCATCTGGAAAGACAAGTTGGCAGGGCAAGTTGCCAACACAAGTTATCAGTTCCAACTGCAAACATTCTGTGGGTCATCTGTGTAGCTATGCTACATATATTGCTCTGTTTCTCTTAAAGGGCAATATACTGCAAATAACAAACAATGTTTACAGTATGTTTAGTAACTATGGCAACCACAGGCTGCTGAGTTTAAAAACATAGGATGTATTCCATTGTAGATTATTTGCTATGTCCTTTTATCAGACACCGTGGAGGTAATAATCTAGATATGTCTATGCACAAAGTACCTTCAGGGATAACCCTAAAACATTACTTGGATGAATCTTGCACTGTAGGGGTTCCTTGGGCACTGTGTCTCACTGATGTCCATATTGAAGTTGGTCAGCTGGTAAGTAAAATTTTTAAGAGCCAGGCATTCTGTGTGAGCTCTGCCCCCAAACTGCATTATGTTAGATGTTGTTACCATTATAAAGGTGAGGAAATGCAGAATGGTGTGGGCTGGAGAGATTGTGAGAGGGTTTCACCCTTTGATATCCATGAGCATTCAGTGTCTCGAGTATTTCCCTGAATGCAGGAATTTAAAGGGTGGCAAAGCTGACCATTAGAACAGGCATTTTCAGCTCTGTCTTAGGTTCCTAATACAAAGGTGCCTTTAGTCAAAGGCCATCACAAGATATAACAATTGGAATGAAAACATTTACAGTACTGAATCTGAGGTGTGCAATTCACTGAAATTTTCTCTATATATTGTAGTCATAAGTATTTGGTGCTAAACTGGCAGATCCTATCTACACCTGATCAGGGCAGTTCTGTTATGCCTGGTACTGGTCTTTGAGTCTCCTGAATATTTTTAATTATAAGCCATGAGCTCTTGGTGTTTCTGTGCGTTTTGCAAAAACTTGTATTTACATTGTTGGTGGTATTAACTTGAAAGATACCAAAGTCATGCATTACTTCTCATAAAGCATTAAGAACAATACATTTTATAGCTGCTTGAGGATATTTTTTTTTTACCAAATATTCCAGTCCAGTATTAAGATCTGAATAGATCTGTAAGAGCAGAATTACAGTCATTTTCATGTAAAAATGGATCAAAACATACATTCTTGAAGGGAAATATTTTAATTTAGATTTTTTGAATCTTGCTACCTGGGAAAGCTGTGGTTATCAAGGTGCCCAGTATTTACCTTCTTGTAATACAGAGACCAAAATCCTAAATAATTTTAGAATACATATTTGACATTAATATCTTTCAATTCATGGTTTCATATTATAGCTCTTTCTGATTCTATAAATAAAAATTCTTAGGGAACCATCATTAATGTTCTCATTCCAATTTACTTTGTAAAAACATGTATTTCAGTGAAACAGTTAGACAAACAAAGCCATCCTATCAGGTTATCAGAAGAATGAGCAAATTTTGAGTCACAGTCCTATAATCAAATACATCAGATCAATAACGTTGGTCCTGCATCTGTTCTGTGTCCTTAGCTAGGCAATATTCTATCTTACCTCTTGATGGACTGAGAAGTAAATAGATATATTGTGGGTTTTTTCTTTGCTTGCATAGGTCTACACCTAATCTTTAAAATGTGAAGGGCCTCACATTTGTGCATATTAAGATCACGTATGCTGTTAAATAAGAATGGATGATGAACATAAAATAGAGCAGCTGATTTGGAAGATTGACAGCTGAATTTTTTCTCAAACAATAAAATCCCTAATCAAAGCATTCAGAGGGATGAAGAAGCAGAATTATAAGAGATGAGCTCCTGACTAAGATACTGACAGTGGGCTCTGCCTGCAAAAGGCTGCAGAGGAGGAAATTTGGTTTCAGTATTAATGATTATTAATATGACAAGAACTGCATATTAAAAAGGAGGAGGGGAAATGACAGCCAAACCATGCTCCACTCCACTCACTTCCATTGTCTTTAAACCATGGCTTTTATTCAGGCCTCAGGTGTCTAAGACCAAAATTGGAAGCCCAAGCATCACTCCAGAAGACAGCTCTCCCCTGTGCCTTCTGTCCTGTGTGCCTCATTTCATATGAAAGTTAGCAGATGTCCATGTTCATATGACCAAATCTGCCTCAAACCAAATATCTGCCTCCTGCTTGAACTCCACCCTCTTTCTAGTGAAAGGTCTGATTTAACAGGAGGTTCTGAGCTCAGCAGAGCCACTGACAGAAACATACACCTCACCCTGCAGTTCTAGTGTCTTGCTTTAAATTGAAGAAAAAGCATTAGCCTTCTTTTAAGCATCCTCTGGTAGCTAAAATGGGTTGCCCAAGAAGCTGAACAGTACAGTACACTGTTGCCCTCAGGCTGGAGACATTTAAATTCACACTGTTATCTCTCAGGGGAGAGCCCTGACGTAGACTTAACAGCTATTTGGATCCAAGTAGGGCATTCTTTTAAAGCACTTTTGGCATCCAAAACAATTCTGCTTCTATCTTGTTGAATCTAGGTCACTGTGCAACAAGCAATGCAATATTTAAAAGGGGAACAACCAGCAGGGACATCTTTGAGTTTAAAGTACCCAAGTGAAAGCATCAAGTCCTTGCTGGCAAGCTCTGACAGCAGGACTGATTTCTGTATTTTACATTAGACACTTCTTGAAGGAAAATGGGAAATAGCCCTGATATCATGGTCTAGAATCCAGAGGTATGTCTGTGCTCAGCATTTCATTCTGGAGAGCTCTAACCAGCACCAGCATCGGGAAATTTAGGTGCTTTGCCAAATGTGTAGAAAGCCTAGAAAGCTCTTATGGTTTTGGATTTCACTTTGGAGCCAACTTCCTTAAGTACAGACTTAGCAATGACTGAATTGTAGGCAGTGCAGACCTTTATTGGCCCTGGCCCCGTGCCTTCCTTGTGAGATGGTCATGGTTTTATTCCCAGCAGAAACCAGGTGTGTTTACATCTGTGTATTAAATTCCAAGTCAAAGAGGTTATGGGAGAATATATTCCCCAGATATCTTATTTCCTTTACAGAACCACCCCCGACTATTAATTCATCCATCTATCCTTAAAAATAGCGGATGAGGAAATGCATTGACGCAATATTAATTTTACCATTATTTACCACTGACATCATTATGTATATATAGAGATAGTAGAATGAACATTAAAACAGTGGTTACCCACGTTATTAAAAATGAGTCTACCCATAGTAAGAAATACATACTGTAGATATGTGGGATGCTGGACGGCAGTGGGTGAGCACAATTCCATCCTTATTTCATTCCAACATTTTTAAGAATTGTATCTCAGGTTACTTGAGAGGTTATAAAACCAAAGAAATGTAATACTGATTCACTGTGAGAGCTGATAGAAGATCTAGAATATTGATTAGGAAAAAGTGCTCATTGTTTCCAAAGCTGCTCTTTTCTACTGACAAACCCTACTTTTACATTAAGCCATTAATGATTAAACTGATTAAAGGCCACTAATGCGTGAGAGTGGGACCCGAGTGGTGTAAAGCATCACAGCGTTGTTTTCCATCCAGCTGAGGCTCTCTTCCATGTGCTTTATTTGTTACTGTTCAGCTCTAAAGTCTTGCATCACGGCACAGCAACCGCCGAGTTGGGTCAGACAGAGCATCCTAACCCTGTGCCCTGTCAGTCACAGTGGTCAGTGGAGGGGGCCTGAGGGAGGGCAGCAACAGTGACAGAGTGGCCTTTTTCAGCAGTCTACCAGGGTGCAAAAACTTTGAAGGTTGAGAATTTTCTGATCGTGGATGGGTTTGGGTTTCTTTTGTTGTCATTGTTCGGAGTGAGGTTTCTTTTTTACCTCAGCTCTCATGTGATAAATCTTTCTGAAAGCATTAAACAACCAGCAGCTGCTCGAATGGAATACTCAGCTCAAACCTCCTACTTAGGTCAAGGTCTCTTAAAGGAAAGGTCTAACCCAGGGGCTGTGTATGGGACCAAGTAAGGGCTTAGGCAGGGCCAGCTCTTACAAAGGACAGCATAACATGAAGCTGAAGCACCATTTAGACTGTCTGATTAAGCTGTTCTTGTTTCTGAGACCTGCTTGATACAGTAAGTGATATTCATGATTCAGAGAACAATTGAAATGTGGAAGTAAACCAAGTGTTATTATCTCGGTGGTAGTGCGTGTGACTTCTGCTTGTTTCTCCAAAGGTCCTGTGGAGAAGCATTGCTGAAATGCCAGAGATTGGGGTACATTGTTCCTAAGCACACGAAAGAGACAGTAGGAGATCAATGAGTGCTTAGCAAAGTGTATTCTTGGTCTCACTTCAGGGTTACAAACCTTCAGATACTGAAACCTTTTCACTGGCCCAGTCCAGTAAGATTTGCCTTTTAAGGAGCTGGAGTTTATCCAGTTTGTAAACCATACAACTTTCTTGCTTGTATTCCTGAAATATAGTGGCTGTAGTTCAGGGTCTGTGGATGGGAAGGAAGGATTCATTCTGCCTTTCATTTCCTTTTAAGAGTGTATGAACTGGGCCTCTGTAGCCAGTGCAAAATTTTCACTGACCATGAAGCTGGAATTGTAATTCCTACTTTTAGCAAAAGAAACCATCATTGCTAAAAGTTTGACTTGTACTTCATGCTTCTAATTCTACAGGCCCTATGAACATCCTCACTTTAGTATGCTTTCACTGCCAAAAATTTGAATGGTTTCTAATAAAAGGTCACATAATGTTATTGTGTGTATAAAACATTCCTATAATAATGATTCTCCGGACTTTTCAGAATGTTGTCAGGATTGTCACCTGCCATGAACTCTTCACTTAACCTGATTTGTATAAGTAGTTTCAATGTAGTCAGGAGACAATGTGACCTACTAGACCAGGGATTTAAAGATCAGGACTTGACCCTTTGGAACCCCAAACCCATAGAATAACCTGTGAAGAACAGCTCTTTCCTTCAAGTTCATTGAAGGTGAAGTAAATGGTTGCTTAACCTGAAATCTCTCCTGATAGAAAAGGAGTTTTAGTTCTACGTCCTGTAATTACTTACCTATGAACTTATACTGTCCATGACAGAGAGCTTGAGAATATTAAAACCCAGCAGAAAGAAAATCCCCTGTCAAATATCAGGGAGGTGGAAGACACCTGAAAGTGCTTCCCCAGGCCCTTCACCCTGCCCCAGTGTGTTCTAGGAACCCAGGAGATGTGAAAGAAGGATTTCTCTGTTGATGAGAGTGGCTGACCATTGTATGTCAGATGAGAGAATAATAAGTGAGGAAAGGCAAAGACTCTGAAAGAAAACAAATTCAGAATTCTTTGCATTTTATGAAGAAGCTCCGACTTCATATTCTGATGCTGAGTTTTGACTTATTGTCAGAGGTGAAATGACACCACTTAAGGTGATTTGCAAAAGGAGACTCAACGGTCATGTGTTTGCTTTGTTGGTTTTTTCAGACAGATGAATAGGATTTTTTATCACTTACAGTTAATCACTTGAGGCTGTCTATTACATTATTGCAAACACATGTATGACTCCTCAGTTTTGAGGAAGAGATATTTCTCAGTTCCAGAGGGTAGAGGGAATTTTGTCAGCCTAAGCATGATAGATCTCTGAAAATATGACATTTCTATTAAACAAGAACTCTAAGTCATTGTTTCCTTTTTTTTTTCCAGGTACTTTATTACGAAGACGAATATAGCCTAGGCACAAAGGTGTAACTCTTAAGCATCCTCCACTCCCACCTATCCCTCTGATTTTCCTCATATCTCTTTCGAGTCTCTCCTCCCATATGTACTCCATAGACAATCTTGGTATAAGCCTCTCACTTGCAGCTAGTGCAACACCCAGGGAATCACTCACAAATACAGTCTTGCTAACAAAGGAGCTGCTTAATCATATTAGGAGCATTTTCAATGTTGGGTTTTAGACACCTCAAGAATTAGACTGGGGTCTAATTTTTCATATACCTATGTAATTCCATAAATTGAATGAAATTTTTGCGTTCTTGTATTAGATGGGGATAAGAAACTACTGTCTGTCATTCTGCATAGAAAATGCCCTGGAGTCTTCAGCTAGATTGTATATTGTTTTTATTAGATAAATTGTATCTAGGTGCACCTTCATTAGCAAGGTTTTTGAAATGCCCTAGTTCCCTTTTATTTAACTAAATCCTTGTTGCTGCCATGTAAGTTATGCTCACTGCAGTGCCAATTTGTTCAAACATACTTTAGGAATTTCAGGTGTCACACCACTTCCCCTGACAGCACAGAGAATAAAATTGAAATCTGAAACTGTGCCTGAGGAGAGTGGGAATCAAGGGGAAAGAATGTGCTGAGTACATATGGATTCTGCAGTGGGAAGAAAATTAATAATAATAATAAAAACCTAACAAACAAAGAACCCCAGTTGCTTTGCTGACTTTTGAGACACAAGGATCCCTTGGGGGATAGTGGGAAAGAGAAGGGTTAAGCAGGGAAACTGAAATAGACTCTGCAGTCTCTATTTTCTGCCTGACTCCAGAGGCACTGCAGACAGCTGTTGCAGATTGAGGCAGACTTGTAATTTGCCTCTTGGGTCTGGCAAGGAATTAAGGAGCAGTAACCAATCTCCTATGGGGTATCCAGTCTCTATAACTAGCGTAAGCATAATATGAAGGCCAGATCCTCAAAGATGCATAACCATGATGGGAAAGACATGCTGAAATACCCTTAGCTTGAGGTCCATACTGTATGCTTTTAAGTCTTTAAAAAAATTATATTCAGTGTGTACAACATTGACTGGAAGTTCACTATTCCAGTGCTGATGAAGAGTGATCATAGAGCCTGATGCAAAGAAAGATGTTTTCTGAATAAAGCCCAAACATGCTGGCAGTGTCCTCTGCAGAGCTGTGCTTGAGCCTTTGTGTTTCCTGCTCCCTGGCAATGTCTGAGCTGGTGCTCTGTGACAAGAGAATACTGATGTGTGCCCTGGGGTGCTGGAGCTTGGTACTTGGTTCTTCCCCCAGGTTACTTGATTTCTGTTACTTGGGTAAGAACTTTAGCAAAGCTGTTGTGAATACATTGCCTGTTCAGGGCAAAATGACTAGAAGAAAAGGGACAATATCAACAATCTTGTTATTTCTCAGAGATGAGAAACATGTCTTTTTAAACTCTCCAACGATGTGCAACAAAGTTGAGAAGCTCTGGTGAACTGAGAGCAATTTTTTCATTATTGCTGGAAGTGGTAAATCACAATAACATATACAAACCTGATTGATTTGGGTTTAACCTTCAATAATACAAATATTATGCAGTACAGGCAATAGGAAATAGTGTACATCTTGTTATAACCATGAGGTCAATATATATAACTAGCAGCTTTCTTCTGCAATAATTATTTCTTGAAAAGTGCAGTTTGGTGATTTAGGTTTTGTGTTTGGTTTTTTTAAAAAAATATATGGTTTTATATTTATGTATAAATTCTGCCTTAAGCTTTGAGTGGGAGAATCTGAGGCTTGTAATAGACCTGGGGCAGGATCAGTTTTGACTCTGTCATTTTGTTGCTGATGAGGTGACTTTTTTCAGTTGACTCTGACAGCTCCTTATGTGTAAGCACCCGCTTCTCACTTCTACCAGGAGCAGATTCTCGTACAGCTTTGATTTTTCTGCTTGTGAGGCATATTTTCTCAAAGTATATCAGGAGCAGACATGCTGAAAATTGGCTTTTCCAACTGGACACAGCCATATAAATAGTTGGCATTGTGCACGGCAATTATCACTTCAAACTCCTTGAAAAGTCTCACTTCCCAGGAGTTTGAAAAGCGAAGGTCTGCCATTCTCTTAATGTGCTCTCTACTTAACTGCAAGAAATCCATCTGTTTTATAGAATTTTCTCTGAATTTCAGCAGTATCTTAAAGACAAAGTTATATTGGGATTTTGTGTGTGTGTTTGTGGTTTGTTTTGTTCTGTTTTTTAAAGAAAAGAGCAGAAGAGAAGGCAGGAACACCCACAATTTTATCTCTCTTCTTCTTTGATCAAATGTAAGAAACACTGCATTTTTGTTTTCATTCCTTTAAATTACTTTTACTCCACATGATTTAGAGGGAGCTTATTTCAGGGAGATCATCACCAGAAACTATATATCAAAATTAATACCATTTTTTCCTGAATAATTTAACCCAGTAAGTGCTCATACTTTGTAATCTTTGTATGAACAGTCTTCCAAGTTTCTGTGTGGTCACAGAGGATGGGAAGGAAAGGGGCAGAAGAGTAGTTTGCAATTGAGAACTGTGTTTCCTCAGTATTTTTCATTTTTTCCGTAAGAAGTAGGTCTCATGTAATACTAGAAGTGACTGTTCTGTTTCTAAGGCTTGCCTCTGAGCAAGAAATCCTTCATATACGTGTGCTATTGGCTGACAGAAAGGACTGCCAAACACCTTGCAACAACAGTTTTAACATGAATTTTGGGGTAAATGTGTCAGGTTAATCATCCTTAAAACAGGTATTCTGAAAACATGAGTATTTGATGACCTATCCTGTCTAACATTTTAGATTTTTATAGTCTAACATATTGTCTGTGCAGATTCGTTTTCTGTTCTTTGTTACTTTCTGGTTATTCATTAAGTAATGTGATCAACATGAAGCATTCTGAAAAAACTAAATGCTCAGTTGCAAATATTCCTTTATTAACCTCCTCTCATACTTAGAAAAAACCTTTATCCTTTTTAGACAAGTTGAAAAAGTCTAATTCAAGGGACTTAACATATGTAGATTTGGTTAAAGAGCATATTCCTTTCTTCTGTGATGAATATTGAGCTTGAGTAAAATCCAAGCTAATCTTTACTCTGTTTTCCCATCTTATCACATAACAGACAAATGTTTCCTGCAGCTACTGTGTCATAGCAGAGCATCTGCCTCTGTATGAACCAACTGCCAGATAGCCTTAGCAAGCAGTCAATTTATGCAGTTGACAGGTTTATTACTTTATCAGATATTTGCTCAAGGACAATTTTATTATATGCAAATCATTGACATAAATTGGGGAAGAATGAATTTATTAAGGGGTCTAAATTAATCTTTCACCATTTGGTATGTGCATTTTTATTATGTAATGTATTTACTTCTAGAATATTCATTTGTCTGAGAGCTGTGCTGTAACTACAGGATTTGTCAGGGTTGGGTTAATGCTGACTTGTGTTTTGTACTTTTTAACAGGCTCTACCTTAATTCTGGCCAGAGTTCAGAGAACATGGGCTATAGGGAGCTTTGGCTTGAGATAGGGAGTTAAAAATTCATACAAGTGATTTTACTGGACTTGAATTCTTAAAGTGTAAGATGGAAAAAATTCAGATCCCTACTCATGGAAATAACAGATAGTTCACCTGCTCTGCAGGACTGATTCAGGCCCTGATCTGTTAAACTGACTGGGCAAATAGTTTTTATTTATCAATACAGAAAGCCTAACCAAAAGATCTGGAGAAAAAATCCAAACACACCGCCCCTCAAAAAAAACCAAACAAAAACCAACCCAATGAAAAAACAAACAAACAAAAAACAAAACCACCCAAACCAAAACAATACAAAGCCCCTCCCACAAACAAGAAATAAAAAACCCACAACAACAAACAAGGAAGGAAAAACCCTACAACACCTAAACAAGTAAATTGGAATAACTATTTAGGATTTGGGTGCTGGGGGGTCTATTTCGTTTTGCTTCATTTTTAATCTCGTGTTCTGGCTTTCTTCTTCCCCTTTTTTGTGCAATTTATCTACCCATTCCTGTTGTCAAATCAGGCTTGTACAGACAGCCATGGCAGATACGTTTGCGTTGGCTTCCTCAGTGCTGATGTCAGGAACTGGACTCTTCTCTGCAGTAGAGGAGTGAATATGCCTTGGACATTTTTTATTTATTTATTCTTTTTTAATTAAGAAAAGAAAGCTTATGCTGACTCAGGAATAATGGCATGCCTAACACCTTAAGATTTTGAGGTGAGAGAAGTCTGCCTTTTTCTCAGATCTGTTTAGTACTAGATGAAGTTTATGGCTTGAGAAACCTGTGTTCAAGGTTTGGCCGAGCATGTTACTTGCTACATTTGTGCTTCAGCCTTCATCAAAAAACTGGGAGTAAAAGTAAGGTTTTGGAGGGATGGCCACACTGAAAGCTGTTGGATGATCAGGTTCCATGTTGAATGGGGTGTACAGTTCTTAGATGTAAGCTTGTAAGACCAAGAAAATGTAATAAGGAATCCAATTTACCTTGGTGTTATAGGTCCATAATGACTTATACATACCCAGAATGACTTTTGTATCTTCTCTGTTTGAGAAACTTCTACTCCCTGTCTTCTTCTACTCACACTTTGCTGGTAGAGCATTCAGTCATGTCAGATGGTGCTGAGAAGATATTTCATTCTTCTCGTCTGAAATAACTGAGGTTTGCTGACTTTCCTGTATATTAGAAGACACTCAATAGTTGCCTCAACCTGTTGAGGCAGTTGGTTCAAAAAATATTAATTTTCTTGGAGCAAGACAATTGCTTACTTAATTATGCAATTAAATGCATAAGTGTGTGTAGCAAAGGGGAAAGAGTCAAGAATTCTCTGAAGTTTTGTGTTTAGAGAAAGCTGAGGAGAAAAAGGGAAAATAACTTGGAAAAAATTGTCAAATTAGTTTTACAGTATGTTTTTTCATTTGTAGGTTGTACCAAAAGATTTGAATTTTAGAAATCAGCAATACTGCAGTTTCTGAATTATAATAAATTCTATTCTTTATAACACTTTTTAAAACTTATTTGGAATAGTCTATTGCAAGTTCTGTTTCGAAGTTTTGGATAAAAGAATCATAGTATGTAAAACTGTAATTCAAGTCAGATAAGTTGTCAACATCTTGTGCCAAAACCATTTCATTCATTCTGGAGTTGTCAAAGTGAGGTTTTAAAGAGTTTTCACAGATTTTAATGGACTTTTTTTCTTCCCTGATGGATTATTCTGTTTGTATTGTTTTCTCAGTCATCGTTCATGATTCCTTATGTAACCAAGAACTTTACTCAAATAACATTTATGGGGAGAAAATAATTATTAGAGATCTTTGTTACCTTGATCTTAGCTTATCTTTCTTACAGGTAATTTTTATAATTACAATAATTATGTTTTATAATATTCCATTTTTATAAAATGAATGGGATAGTGGGTTTCTCTGTGTTGGATGGACCTCAGAAAGTTTTTCTAGGCTGTGCAAGATCTCCATAGAATTTACTGCATTTGAGCTACAGAGTGCTTGAGGCTTCTGTGTCCATCTTTGAGAAAAAAAAATTGTTTCATGCAGTTGATACTCTGCTTTTAAATAGGCATATAAATATGAAATGGAAAATAGGTATATGCTATGCTGAAAGTGTCCAGAGCTCTCTGAAAACTGGAAGTTTGAAGGTCTGGTTAATTCCTGCTCTAGTGTTGCCCACTAGAGATCTATCACTTCTACTTCAAGGTTTTTGTTATCATAATTCCTGAACTGGTGAGTTACGCTGGCACTCTGGTAAAAAATTATTGTTAGTATCATGAATTCATACCCTATTTAGTAGAAATAAAAACATTCAATGGAAATTGAATTAAATATATGATAACATTCAATGACCTATAACTCACAGATCTGGTATTCTGTTGGAGAATGGGACTGCAGAGATCAGAGAAACACAAAGATATTTTATGGAGCACATCACATGCCATACTATGGATAATCTCATGTTCCTCTTAGAAACAGATCAATGAACTCTGCGGGCGTGTATAATATTGATAGAAAAGTCCTGGTCTGAGTGTAACCTTAAAAATGGGTGGGTATCACATATTAGGAATGTGATATTAGGGACCTGGATTTGTTCTACTGCTCTGGTTTGAAGTTGGGTTCACAATAACTCTTCAGGGCTTTGCATTCATGCTTCTGTTAATGGAGGGCACTGTTGAAAACATCATCAGGAAACACAGCAAGGGGACTTTCATGCACTAATTTTTTCCTCTCTGGCTCCTAAAGAGACCCTTCAGCATTCTTGCTTCTTGAGTTTTCCCCTTGTACCCAAACACTTAAACCAAATAATCCTTATATGCATCCTGCACAGTGTCCCTGTAAAGCTGAAGGATTGGCTTTAGGTTTAATGTATGATTTGTGGGTTGATGCTGGTGAAGGATTATATGAAAGTATAGAAAGATTTGTGGTTCTATTTTCTACTTGTAAGCTCTTTGCTTCATTCCAGCCACGTATAAATTTTACCTTTGGATGTGTGTGCTTTTAGAGTGTCAGGGAGATCCTTCTCAAGCGAAAATATCTGAGCTACCTGTCGGGGTTTTTAAATAGCTTTTGTTTAGCAAGGTGATACTCTGAAAGAAGCACTCTGTGAACTGTATCCTCCGCTGATGTAAATCAGAAAAGTCAGGAGGCTCACACTTCTTGCCTCAGTACGAGTGCTATCCTTGTTGATCAATACGTAATAAACCTCAGATGTTCATTGAAATTCTTTTTCGATGCCAAATCTTGATGTCATGCTGTTTTGCCAGTAAGCATAAAGTGAGATTTATCCTGTATAAGGCCTTTCAACTTCTTTATGCTTGAAACAAATTCTATATATTACCTCTGGGTATAAAATATGTATTGTGTATATGTACACAACGTATGGAGAGCTCTATTAGGAAAGTGTCTATTTAAGTGTAAGTAGTTATTATGCTTTTTTAACACTTATAATTCGATGCTAAGTTCCCTGGTTTTGAAGGAGACAGGTCACACTGCCTTCCCTTTCCCAAAACTTCATGATTCCCAACTCAATGCAATCATTCAGTGACATGAAGATTTTAAGTGGTGCCTAATTTCCACTTTCTAATATTAATTCTGTGTGTCAATTAACAGATTCAAACTCTTCAGAGTAAACCTTACAACTCTGTGGGTGATAGATTCCTGCTGGTGGTTTATGACAGAATAGCACTACATTTTCAAGAATTCTTTCAGATAATACACTGCCACTCTTTAATGACAGCAGGAAGTCATCAATCAAATGAAAGTTCTGTGTGTCACTTAAAAAAAAAAACAAAAAAAACAAACCCAGCCCCCCCCCCCCCAATTTTAATAAAGAAGGAGGGCTGAACAGGCGGAAGGCAGATGGCAAGTTGATGGAGCTATCCAGTCTAAAGCCTCTTAAAAATATTGTTTTTCAAGCCAAAAGGGTGAGGTTGCAAACCATTTTAATTCCAGCTCTAGTAATCTTGGTGCTCTAGCATTTCCTGTACAAAGCAAACAAACAATACAAAAAAATTCAATTCCAGATATGTCATGATCTATCTTCTGCCTTCTTCTCTTACCTTCCTTCTTGGTCTGAAAGATAGTAGTTATTGCCTCTGACATAATAATAGTATTACAGTAGAGTAACATAGAAACAATAATAGTATACAGTATAGTATTCTCCCTAAAGTGAAGATGTTATAAATGGTTAATTCTAGATTATTTTATATATGTTTGCATTTGTATGTATATGTGTATGTGAAGATCATTTAGAAGCATTTTTCTTCCCTTTTAATATAGTCTTCCAGTAACTTTGGAGTCACAAAATAGAATTTTCTTTCTTGGTTCTGTACATTTTATGTAAAGAAGCACTGAAGTACTCTTAACCAACCTGTCCTGAAATTGAAGGGAGAGTTAGAAAGGTTCTCTTCCTTCCTCAAACATTTTATATAGGAAATTCTTACAGGTGAAAAAGAATAATAGGAGAACACTGTTAGGTGTAGCAGGAGATTGAAAGTGAGGAAATGTAGATCTGGCATCAGCACTGTGTTGGGAGGAAAAATCAATTAACCTGTACAAGTTAAGAAGTGGTGAAAGGATTGAAAGGTTTTCTGATTCAAAGTTGCTTGTCTTATTCTCACCATTAAGTACTTCTAGTGGGTGTCAGAGGGGAAAAAAAATGAATGTGAAAAGGAAATAAAGGAAACAAGGGAAAAAGAGGCATACATCTAATAAAATGTGAGTTGTCTAGTCAAATAAACATAACAGAATAAACTACATTGAAAATTACTTCATTAGAGCCTATTTCCACCCAGGGCTTCTGAAGTGATCTCTTTCTTGAACTTTATGCAGTCACTCTTTCAAAAGGTTAATGAATTAGGAGATGTTTTCATAAATGTTAGGTCAATTTGAATAGACTGCTCTGCAGTTGGAAGCAATATGCTACTTACAGTGCAGCTCTGTCTAATACATTCTAGCCATGGATTTACACCCAGAATTCTGGCTATTTACTTTTCTCCTATGCTTCTGTGAATTCTTAAACCATCTTTTAAAGTAAATTCCTAATAGAGAGAGGAACTTGCTCAAGAAGACAGATCTGTGAGACATAATGAAATTATGAGGCCATAAAGGAAATAGGGGAGGAAGCATAAGCTAGACTCTTAATCAATGGCATTGTATCTTCAGTTTCACTGTTGAACCACTGACTGATCAGTGCAATGTCAATATAAAGAATATATGTGTATTTTGTGGGGTGTGGTAGACATTCTGTATTTCTATTGAAGGCCTGACTCAAACCTGTAGTAAAAAAGCTGAGCTTGAATGAGTAAGGCAAAAAAAGCACAAGTAAGGAGGTGCTGTATTAATGGAATGATGAAAAAAAAGTCGCTTTAGCCATTGAATTCTGTCAATTTGCAATTTCTGCATTGATTTAAGGTGACTTGTGATTTATACAGACCTGATCACTCCAGTGCCCCCTGTATAATCACATCATGGACGACTGTGTATTAAGATGTCTTGGATTATTTTCAAGATTGTATTTTTCTAAAGATTTCTCAACCCAGCCTTGTTTGGGTCAGTGTTTCTTGTTATGTCCTAAATAAGGTTCCAGTCCTGCCCTGAGCTGTTACTCCCACAGACCTGAGGAGGGCACTTACGCAGGCCCATTTTCTAGAATTAAAATCTGCATATTATGCATGGTGTTAGCAACCTTTTTGCGCACTTAGAGCTTGCTTTCAGGTTTTGTCCATCCCATTCATTGCAAACAAATAAATTTATTTTCTATAGTGCCTAAAATAACCTTTTATATTTTATATAGTGTAAAACAAGATCATATTAAAATAATAGGAAAAAAGGGCAAGATATTGGAACTCTTTTCATACACAGAGTGGGAAAACAATCTAGTTCTCCTAGTGGCCTATCTTGCCTAGGTGGCGAGACTTTTATTCTTGAATTATACATGCTTGCTAACAGAAAGTGTTCATAGCCTTTGTTTGGAGAGATTTCTTTGAAAGATGTCAACCTTCCAATAATAAAAGGACTTGAATAAAACTATAGTTCTAATACAGTTGAACTGTAAGACTTCTTGGAAGATAAATTCAGATCTGTCATTTTCAGAATAATTTCTGATAAATTTCAGGGGGCTGATCTCAGGTCAGCTGTGGGTAAATCTTTTCTTGGGTTGTGTGTGAATAGAGAAATTCCATTCAAAAGAGGACAAAAGACAAACACTCTGTATTCAGAATCTCAAAATGCAGCTACCTTCCATATATCAAATAGAAGGACCGTGAATAATTCACTTCATGTTTGAAAAGTTCATAATTCAGGCTAACAGTCTGTGATATATTGATAAAATATTTGTAACTTAAGCAGCATTTTTTTTTTTTTCTAACACCCATCACCAGCGCCCCTGCTAGAATTTAACTCATTTATACACCTGGCCAATATTTCTCTAGTTCAGAGGATAGATCTTTAATCACTTAGAAATAAGCAGGAATCAGATAGCAAAACTCCTCTCCCACATTTAGTGCTGTTGGAACACAAAGAAACTCTAGACAGAGTACTTACGATTTTAGCAGAGAATCTTTGCCACTTCATAAACTCAGTACACTTACAGTTGTGTGGGAAACTGAAAGACAGAGCAATGTCACTAGGGTAAAATTCACCAATTGTTATTCTTAATTATGTTTGCATGCATAATTCATAAATATTCTTCATAGGCAAGAGAAGAAAAAAGATAAAATTGAACAAAAGTACAGAATTCTTCACAAAATAACTACAATATAATTAGGCAATATATTTAACATGCTTATTACCAATATGATTTTTAGTTACAAAGTTAAATAATGTCTCCCTTTGGAGGGAGAAAAAAAATAGAAAAGGAGAGGTGGAGTGAAGAAAAAGAAAAACCCTTGCTTTGCCTTATCCCATGTGGTGAATGATTCTGTCCTAACTTCTCCTACCAACAAATGTAAGAACAGAAGGTCAAACAAAAGGAGGGCCTGGGCTGTGCTCATCATGTTCACAGGAGCTGCTGAGGTCCCTCCTCAAACAGCTCAAGGGTGCATTTCATCTCCCAAACCAGGCTTTGTGGGATGGCGGCTAAGTGCAGCACAAGGGAGAACCTCTCCCAGCTCCTCAGATCACATCTCTGTTTTCTGAACACAGAAAACTACCAACTACATAAGCTTGACAATTTTATTCAAACTGCCTCCAGATGCCTCTTGATGTGGGACTGAACCAGCTCCTGACCTCACAGTCACTATGGTGGTTCCTATAATTTTCTCTCTGGTATTCCCAAAGAATTAGATTCCTGCATACCAAATAATATTTTAATCTTACTACATGGGAACTGTGAGAGGACATAAGATTTTCATGCAAATTGTAGAACGAATAATTTTTAATTTTTTTTATTCCAGCAGTTGAGCTGACATGCAAACCTGAAAAGGACCTTCTGAGAAGGCACAAAGAGCTACCATTTATAAAATCTGATTTCATATTCTACAGGACTATTGCCTGTACTGGAAAAATATATCCTATGCTAATATTCATTCATAATCTCTCTGTTTAAAAGATATCCTGCCTTGCACTTCTGTCACTACAGTGTTATCATCTGATAGTGTGTATGTACCTTAAACAACCATTAATTATAACCTGTCAAGGTTGTTATATTATTTACCTCTAAAATTCTGAGCAAATGTAAATTGTGCCTGAGTCTTCTAGAATTGAAAATAGAATTAAATGCTCTGCCTCAGCCAGAAGTAAATCAGAGCTTTGGGAAAGCCCTGCAGGTGTTTTTAAGTTAGCACAGTACTGAATTTACTTAATATATCAATGTAGGATTTAATTGAAAGTCAACTCAAACCATATTCTTCTCCCTGGTCTGTGATAACCCTACAACTAATTTTCAACAGCAAGAAAACAATTTATTCAATCAAGATGATACACTTCCTTAGGCGCAAACTGCTTAAGACTTCAAACTTCAAATAGCTTTAAAAGCAAAGTATCAGATAAAATTTTACTTTGAAAAGAAGGAAGAAACTCCACACTCAAGCATATCACACTAATTCAGAAACTGATCTCTCACTACTGCGCTCCCTAGCACTAGATTTAGGCATGGAGTTAATTTTCCAGAGTAGTGCACATTCCCCTTGAACACTGTGGTTGAGAGCTGTATCAAAGGGATCCTCTAATGCTAAAGTGTGTATTCTTTATTCAGCTGAGTGTTCAAAGCAAGGAAATTCCTTAATTTCAGCAGATGCTTCCAAAGGTTGTGTTTGAAACAGTAACTCATCATTTGCAGATGCCTTTGCTGGACTTTGTTCAGAATTCAAATATTCAATGTTTGGACGTTCAGGATTGGATGCATTTCATTCAGTGTTTCTTGCAGTCTGGGATTTTCAGGTTTTCATTTTGCTGGAAATCTGTACCTAGCTCATTAGCCAATTAATTGGTTCCCCAGGATGGCTCCTACCCAGTGCTTCCCTCTCTGAGGTAATATGGAGAATGACACCCAGGGCTTTTTCTTAGAACTGCTTTCAAGCATTGCTGGGTCGTATTCAGTCAGTATTCCTTGTGCAAATTTGGGATTATCTAGGGAATTATTGTGAATATGATACCACCAAATCTAATCTGAATGAGCAAAGCAATTGGAGAGTGCTGTAGGTACATGAGCAGATGGCTGGGTGCACTGACCTAAGGTTGTCAATGCATTTACTTGCTTAGCAATACTATTTCATGACCAAGAGTTTTGCCTGCCTCAAAAACAGAGCTCTGAGCAGTGCTTTAGTTATACAGAAATATCATCACTTGGACAGATTTTCAGGTGACAGTGCTAACTCTGAAATGGGAATCCTTAAAGGTACTGGAGTAATGAAAATAAAAATCTTGGTGTACCTACTTGTGGAAGCATTGTAGTCACTTCCACAGACTAGTAGAGTTGAAAGTAATGGTGAAAGCAAATGTCAGTTAAAAGATATGTAAATAATGTGCCAGACTATAATTTTGTGGAAGCATACTCATATTAACTATCGTCTTTTAAAACAATTTAAAAAAAACCTACAAAGAATGTCTGCTGTGTCGTGCCTCAAATGTATGGCAGTGCAGCATAACACGCTTCTGTTGATATTAGAGACATTTAAAATCTGCCATAAAACAAGTAATTGTAAACTACGCCCTGCTTCCTTCACGGATACCCAACCAGGAAAATTCTGGAAGGGTGTCCTGATACTGATCTCTCATCCACCATGCTGTTAAATACAACAAAACCACATGGTGATAGAAACTCTGCTCCTGATTTAACTATTGCAGGACCTCTGACTTTTTGCCTGTAAAGTCGCTTCTGGACCAATAATAAGGTGGAGGAAAATTAGTTTAAGAGATTACAACCCATTATTACGAGCAGATTGAGAAGAACAAACTAATCCTGTAATATCTCTTAACAAAATATCTTCGCAGATCATTCACTGGTTTTATTTGATTTTGTTTGGGTTTTTTTCTGTTTGTTTGGTTTGGGGTTTTTTTTAATCACTTGGACAAATTGAACTTTATGGATGAACCCCTAATCTTTGAGAATGTGTAGAGCATAGGTTATTCAGGGAAAGTTTAAGAAAGATTTGTAAGTTAAAAAAAAAATGGAAGAGGAAAGGAAAATTATAAAGGAGTTGGCTTAACTTCAATATCTGTAAAAGCACTGAAAGCATTAGTCTATTTTTGAGCTCAAAATGGCAAAGTATTGATTAAAAATATATTGTATTTGTGCTCACTGAAAGCCAGTGTACTATACTTTGATAAGAATAAGCTGTTCATTCACCAAAAGAGGTAAAATTGGAAATCCTTCAGAACAGGACCTGAAAATTATAAGAAATCGCACATAAATCACAAGTGACAAATATCATATTGTCACAAGGGAACAAGTATTCCCACAATATATCACAATAATATATATCATGCATGCAGTGCCCAGAGCCATGGTATATTTTGCAGCCCAGAAAAGCCAAGAAATTGTTCTCCATTGTACATATCATTGGAAAGACTATTTGCTGTGTCCAGGTCTGGGCACTCCACTGCAGGGAAATAGAAATTGTTTGAACAAACTGAAAAGGAACTCAGCATAATTTTCACAGAAAAAAGGAAGAAAAGATCTAGGAATGTTTAGCATAAAGGGGGTGGTGTGAAAATGTTTTCCAGTGTAGTATGCAGAGGCGTAGGGAACATATTCTTCCTGTCTAGGATGGGTGAAATAAACAAACATCATCTTAAAATACAATAAGGAAGACTTAAGTGAGACAAAGGAAAAGTTCCTAGTGAAAAACATTATGGAGCATTTGACTAAATTGTTTTACCTCTCAAAGTGCTGCTTGTACCTACAGTCTGTATTTCTGTTACGTGGATGAAGTAGTTACACATTGATATGTTCGTAATTTCATGGGTCTTTCAAACCCAAACTAAACCCCTGGGTCTCTTACTCAGACTGTAATTTCAAATTCCCTAAAGGGCTCAGAACATATGTAGAGTATGTATAGTTTATATAACCATCTTGTTTTACATCTTGTAAAATGTCTGAACAGAAACTGTTCCCAGTCCAAAATCTGGATGCAAATATCCTGGAATTTTGTGGAGAGGATTTCAACCCTGTATTCAAGCTTGAATTATGCATCCTAAATCCCTATCTGATTTGGAGCTATTTTGTGCAAGAAAGCATTTGGAATTAATTATTTTTTTGCAGTTTTTAATTAGAAAAAGAATCTCACTGATTACATTCTCCCCTTCAATTAACTAAAATAATTTCACTTCTGGGCTTATACCTTGCATTCCAAATTGCAACTAAAAGTGAATAGTAAAACCTGGTGGTAGGATCCCTACAAATAAAGGTTCAAAACAGGAATGCTCTGAGATTTTAAACTGCATGGGAAAGAACAATAATGCTCTAATGTTTAAGGGCAATTTAAGATTCTTTTTTCTCCTCTATTTGTTCCCAGAAGAACGCTTACTTTTATAGAACGCACGAATATCAAGATTTGTGGTGGGAATACTTCACATCTACAAATGGTGGTCCCAATGGGATTTGTAGCACTGTTTTAGATTTCTGTTTCCTGCTTCAGATTTCTGATTCAGTTTCCTGAAGTTTCACCATCACACCAAATGCCTTTTCAGAAGAGTTCTGTTTTAGTGCTTTTCTGATTATACACAGCTCCCTTTATATACCTCGATTGGATTACATTGAATCACACTGTCAAATTAATTGAAAAACATGGGTTAGTCATAGCAAAAACATATGTATATAAAAGGCAGCAAGCCATCAGCACATGCTAAATATGATGTGTTGTTTTAAAAAACAGTTTATATCAAATCTTCTTGCATCCTTTTTTAGAGGAGGAAGAGAGATATTTCCATTAGTACTGATTGAAAGTCAAGTCGGCATTGTCTGTGCCAAGAGAGAACCTCAGAATCCCGTTTGACCTCTATTTTTTATGGCCTAGTACCCTTCTTCAGTTTCCTCCTTAACATATTTTGCTCTGTTTAAGATTCATTCCGTTTAAAGCAGGACTCTCCGTTTTTGTAGTTCAAAAACCTGCAGTCATCATCTCTAGGTATTTCTGCAGATCCTCACATCCTCCCGTGCCTTGGTCATGCTGTCTCATTCTTCCCTACAGCTCTAAGTCAGTACCTGTCCAGTCAGTTCACACAGCTAAAATTGCTGTCTAGATTCATCAGGTCACATCTTGGTTACCATAAACCCCTGTTCTCTTGCCTGGAGAAACGCAGTCTTACTTTCTGAATATCTGCATAAATTCATTTTTCTAGCTAATCATTCAGGCTTGGGATCTCTCCACTGATTTTTCTATAGCATCAAAGAGAAGTCACTTGTCCTCACTTTCAAGATTGTTGCCCTGCCCAACTTATCCTCATTTGTTCACCCCAAACTATTTTATTCTTGAATCTGATCATCCCTTCTTTTTCAATATGACTGAAAACTTCATAAGTGTGTTTTGGCTTTGTCTCATTGAGACTTGGGAGTTGCTGCCTGAAAAGTTGTGCAAATCACTCTTTAAACATCCATCTCCCCTCAGAAGTATTTGCCAAACACTAAATTTCCAGTAAAGTGAAAGCATTGGCTGATGTTAATCCAGATGATTTTGTCTCTAGTCCTTGAGCCTAATGCTAGATAGTGGATGATTGTATATTCACCAAGCCACCAACATTAAACCAGGCTTGTAGAATTTTTGGAAGTAAGGATTAATTTTTTTTCTGAGCTTGTAGATCACTTGGAAATATGTCTGGGCACTAGAATAATACAGAATATATTCAGTAGTGTTCTTGCATTTTGATAATACAGCTATTATAATATGATTATGAGAAAAGATCAGTGAAATACTGGGCATTCCATAGAGTCATGTTTTTGTGGCTTTTTTTTTCCCTCAAAGCCTGTACTTTGTCATGTTTTTATGACAGAGGGATGTTATGATATCTGTGCTGTACTGCTCTGGTCTCCTTGTTTTACTCTGGCTCAAAAAAAGACAACCTGATCATAATGTCAATCAAACTGCTCTTCCTGCTAATTGTGCCAGTGTAATGATTTCAATTTAAATAAAAAATAGACAAAGAAAAGTTTGATGTAAGAACTTCTAAAACTGATTTGAAATTCTGTGCTCCACGGTGAGAGGCATTGTTCATTAGTGAACTGAGATGGAATAATTACACTGGAAGGTACCGTGTGAAGCAGAGCACTGGTACCATAGGTTGTCATAGAATTGATGTCAGAAGATATTAAGTCATCCTTATTTTTTTGGTAAATATCTTCCGGGAATGACTGAAACTGAGATTTGGGGAAATTATTGATTAAAAGTGGAAAGATCAGGTTGACTTTCACAGTATTACAGCCTGTGTTGCTCAGGATCAAGATTTTTAAAAATTAGGCTGTCCTAAACCCAGCATGATTAAGCTTTGGATTGGCCATTTTTTCTTAGTTTTCTGTTTGTTTGGAGGGTTTTTTGGTTGCTGGTTTTTGTTGTCTGGGGTTGGTTGGTTGAGGGGTTTTTTTCCCATACCCACATACATCTCTAAGATCACATCATCGTTTGCTTATCTGTCTGAAAAGAAGACAGACTCAGATGTAGCTGATTTACACATGAATTTCAGGAAAAAAAAATATGCAAGATTTCAGAAAATGTAAAACAGGGAAACTATAGCTTTTCTTTTAAATTGCATTAATGAACATCAGAAACTCCTGAAGAGTTGGAAGAGTTGCAGGTTATAATCCTGCTTGAGGCACTTGTGTAGTTGAAACCCACTGAATTCAATTAATAAAAGAAGAAATATTTGGCATGAATTACATTTAGCTGAGTTTATAAATGGCTCCCTGGTAAAAATAAGCATGTATAAATTGTTTAAGTAGTGTTTAAACAGTTACATAAAGATGGTGCAGTAAATAATTTCAAAAATATTGTCCTTAAGCAAAAGTTATGGTTTAGTTTAGAAATTCATAGGAACACAGCCGTTTCATGCTAGATAAAAGCAGGCAGTCCAGTATCCTATCCTTAGAAGTGACCCAACCCATATTCCTTCGAAGGGCCTATAACAGGCAAGCACATCTTCACATATGTCTAAATCCTGATCTTACCAGTGATTTTGCTTCAGGGCTTAATCAAGTTTCAATCTTTCTTCCAAAACTTATAGATTGTTCTCAGTTATAGCAACCATAGATAATAGTCTGCTATGCACATATATGTTTGTAATAGTTTTGAATCTCAAGTGTTGTCTTCAGTAGCTTCTTTTAGTAGGCTTTGACATTCCATTTTGTTTTCAGCATCCCCATCAATTCTTTCAGGTGTCCATTTGTTGTTACACACACAGTAAACACCCATTTATTTTTGCTCAAACATTTTGGATTTATTTGGTTTATTTCTGTATCATGTAGACCCCCTGTGTCTTCACTGTTAAAAAGAATAAATCCAGAATATATCCGATACAAACAAAGGAAATGCAACCTAAAAAAAGATAACATAAACTTTGTAGTGGTTCTCTTAAGGCCTGCCAGGGTTGCATGGAACATGTCATCTGTTTTAACAGGGCACATAATTATTTAAGACTCCCAAACTCTTAAGAAGTATTCACCTGCAGAAAAGTCTGTGTTCATTTAGTTGAGCTGTGGAAAATTCCTTTGACACTTTCTGTTGGCCATAACATAAATGTGCACGTGTGCTAAAGTCATTTGTTGTAGAGCTCTGCAAATTATATATTTTCTTCTGTGCTTATCTTTTCCCAAGAAGTTTTCCTCTTTTTGTTTTGCTCTCCAGTCTCCAAGCAATTTGATATTCCTCAGATTGTTAATGTCTTCATATATCAGCTGACTTTCTAAACATCTCACTAGACTTGTTGTATGAAGCATTCCAAGGAAAATATAAGAGAGAGAAAGCAAAAACCTATCAATTTTTGCCACATGCTGATATAGAGCAAAGCATGGGAATAATGGTCAGTCATAAATCTGAAAAAATAAAATTCAACTGAGATAACCCAGAGTAATTCAGAGAGTCTTTTTCAAAACCAGCTGAACTGATGTTTGTTCTCACAGGATGCACAGAGCTCTGTGTTGGGTTGGCAAGATTCTAGCAATGTGACACTTGTTTTTCTAGACAGAAACTAATTAACTCCTCACTGAGACTTAGAAGTTTCAGTTGATAAGCCTAGGGAAACTTGCTCCTAGCAGTATTAATCCAAAGGGCCGAATGCAGTGAATCAAAGTCAAAAGAGAGCTGATTTTCAGCACAGACAAGACTCAACTAAGCAGTTGTAGTCTTCTGTGACAAAATCTGCATTTTTACCAGCTTTGGAAAGGGAGCAGCAGGCAAATTTAAGGTGCAGGTAGACAGCATTTGATCCAAGATGAGCATTTGATGCCAAGATGAGGCACTCATGTGGCGTCACAGTGAGATTCTTCAATCCACCACATCAGCAGTGAAAAGATGATTAACTGTACTCCAAGGGTCGTGTTCTTCCAGCAGCAACAGTCTGCTTCAGCTTCCTTTGAAGGAAGAATAGGAAGCCCTTGTCTGAGACCTTCTTCAGCTGCTAATCCCTGCCTCCAGTTTTGGTGTGTTTGCCTTTTGCACTGCTGGGGCAGGGACTGGCTGCCCACTCTTTCTCTTCTTCCGCAGTGAGGTACAGATGAGTAGAGAAGGCTGAAGGAGAGAAGTAAAGCAGGAGCCCTGACACAGCAGTTTTCAAATGCAGGTTTGTACCCTAGGTAGTCAAGGGAGACAAGCTGGGATAGGCAGGATAGGAGAGGGAGGCAGAGAGAGACCAATAGTCACTCTGCTCAAAACCCATCACTCCAGCTTTTTGTAAGTTTGTCTCATTTCTCCCCTGAGGAGCCAGATGATCCCTTTTGACCCCTTCTATTCCACATTTCCATCGCCCCTTTCTTTGCACTCTCTCCTTGCCACAGTAACAATCTTGATTCTTTTTTCCATTTGCAACTGAGAAGCTCTCTGCCAGTTCATGCATATATTGTTTGGTGAGAGCAGCATTCTAAAACTCTACTAGCAACTCTAATTCAGAACTATTCTTCACTGAACAAATGCTTTGAGCTACATTAAAAAAATATTATTTTCAAAAAATTAAGGGTTTTTTTTCTCCTAATACTAAAATCTGATTAAGGTTCAATGTGACTCACTGTTTCCCAGTTTCTTCATGATAATCCATAAAATCAACAGTAAGAGAAAGAGACTTATTGTTTGTGTATGCTGCAGTTCTGCTTAAATCTCCAGCAAATTGGAGGATGAATCACTCAGCTGATATCAGGCAGTAATTTTGGTTTTTAAAAGACAGTCCAGTTTCTATAGGTTATTTCATTAACTGCCTGACTGGATATAAATGAGTACCACACACCTGCAGTGTTTGCCATCAGTCCACATTCATCTCTTATTTTCATACTGTTTTTCTATCTTTATGTCTCATTATTTTTGGCTTTGCTCTGTGAGCTACTGCTTAGCCACTCTACATTATATATTTTTTCTCAGTCATATCTGTTTACCCTGAAGATAGTTCAAGTGCTTCTGAAAGAACAGAACCAGGCATTGGTCCAAACTTCAACTAGTCTATAAACTAATCATAACTGTAAATATCACACATTTGGTGCAGAGAAGTACATATGACTAATGAGGTTTCAGCCTCTGCTGCAGGCGATCTTGTAATGAATGTCTTCTAATGTACCCAAGTATGTTGCTTCTTCCATCTGCTTTTCCCACCTTATTTTATTTACTGCTATCAGTTAATTTTACAATCCAGTCACGATTCCTACCTCTCGTTCTAAAATGGCAATGGCGTGTGATCTTGTGTCTTGTTACTCTCACCTGATTTCTGTGCCAGCTCCATTGTTTCTGCTTTTTGCCTCCGTGCTGCTCCCTTTTCTGCCTGCACTGCCAGTACCTTGGCATGGGTAACTGGAGCAGTCTTTCAGAGCTACAGGCTGTTCCCCTTCTCCAGATTTTGAGGTGCCTCCTTCATCAAAGTGCAGACATGGTGGCTAACCTGGAAACAGTGGAAACAGAGCCCCACAGGGACTGAGCTCTTTAGGCCTCAGGACTTTTAGAACCCTGCTGGAGCTTGGTTAGAAGAAGCTGCGGGGATGATAAGCAAGGAGCACCTTGAGCAGGAGACAATTTATCTCCATTGAGTCTGGAGAGAAGATTAGGAGGATATAGACTTGTCTCCGTAGGACATGTGTGCTCAATAGGAAATGTTGATACTCATGCTCACCTCAACTGAAATAAATTGCAATTAATTTTGTCTAGACTGAGTAATTAAAAACATAGTGAGACAAATCATTTATCCTATAAGTTGTCATCAAATCATGAAATGTTTACACATAAAAGACCCCTTGATGGGCTCTTCTAAATAGATTGGTAATTTTTTTCATATCTCTCCTTCAGCAACCGCTGAAGTACATCAATCAGTTTGGAGTGGAAGCAGGAGATGGCTAGACCATATTTCCCTGAGTATCAAAGCCAGACTGTTCAATTCAGAGCTGCCAGGTTGCTCTCAGTGAGAGCTGGAGCTGTAAATATCAGATGACCTTTGCAGTCTATCTAAGCATGTATCTCTAAGCATGGTATAAGTAGATATGAAATAATTCCTAATCTTTTTACAGCTGTCATGGAGAAAGAGCTGCTGTGGAGTTTTATCTTCTGCTAGATTTCCGGTTTCTCACCTGCCTGTATTACGTGCCTCTGGTGTGTTGGCTGCACAACCACTGCAGCTTTAGAGAGTTCATATTTGTAACCACTCAAAGTGTGTATTAAATAGTCCTCAAAGGAAATTGTAAGACTGTACAGATGGACAACTGTCAGTGAAAAAAGTGAATGTGCCTTTTTAACTAGTCAAAATTATATCATGCAATTGAAAAAAATAGGTCACATTTAGTGCCAGAGAGGTGACAGCTTGGATCCAAAGATGTTTCATCCTAGCCCTCCAGGGGAATCTAGTGGATCTCCTCACAAAGTGCTTCCCTGCACAGTGCAGACATAGTCTGTGTTGTATCCAGACTTTATTTGGGTCATTGAAATGGAAGTGCAAAAAGTTGATCACCTGCTTTGGTAGACCATCTTGAGTTAATATTTGCCAGCCAATTTGCAAGGCAACTGCAAGAGACAGGCAGAACATTTCAGCGATTTGGAAATAGATGAGATTTAGCAGAATGAGAACATTGTACCCTGCCTTCTACTAAGTGATCATTGCTAGGAAAATTGAGGCTTCAGACAGAGATCTTTGGGGAGAAATCAGCTGTGAGGAAATGGATTCTTTTCTTACCACAGGAACTGTCACATTTTAATATCTACTGTTGGCTGATGGTTGTCTTCATCTTTCATAAGTTTTTTTAGCTTTTTCTTATGGTTTAGCTGGCCTGAAAATCTTGATCTTTTCTGTGAATCTTGTTAACTTCTGCTGAACTTCAGATATAGCTTGACATGCCTAGCTGAATTCCATGTCCAGCCCCCACCTGGGCTGGAAATAAGAATCCAGACTCTTCCGAAAAATCAAGACTCTTGAGTAATATTTAAGATTGTCCTTAGAAACGTTCCTTTGTCTGAATTTCTGAATATGCGTATGTGCTTACCTCCAGTATATATTTCAGGATAGCAGAAAAATAAATTAGGACAGGTCAGTAGGATGATTGTTACAGTGGGGAGTAATTCCAGAGGGGGAAAGGCAGGTCAGAGCTTCTTCAGGCACTGGCATAGTGGTGTTCTCAGATGGATTTACGAGAGTAATTCCATTTCCTCATTGATCTCCCCATGAAAGAGGAAGAGTCCACCCCAGCCTGGGGATTTAGGAGTTACTTGAGCAACTCCTCAGGGTGGCTGGTGAGAGAAGTCATTCAGGACTCTGTTGGCTCCAGAAGGATTTGGGACTCTGTAGGAATCTGAGGCATTTCACAGCTCCAAACTGTAACAAGGACTGCTGGCCTGCAGAGCAGGAACCCCTTTAGTGAACAGGGAAATATGCCCTTTGGCTAGACAAGTTATCAGTTTTATACGCATATCAGCCTGACCTCAGCAAATCTTGCATTTCTGATAGTCTCTAGGTGAATGACTGGAAATTGAGTGCTCATATATTCCGTGTTTGCTGAGATAGCTTTAATCAACATTCCAGCTGGAGAAAACAGCTCTTCCGGGTGTTTTAAAGCTGGTCAGTAATCAGCTGGAGCAAGCTTGATTATGTCCGTGTAGCTCACCAGTGAATACTGATTGCAAGAGACACATAAACCTGGGATTTAAAGGCCAGCAGAAATCTGGAATCTTGAACATGGTAGATTGAACAGTACTTATGAAAAATATCATGTGTAGTACTTGATCAGTGAACCATGATCTCAGTATGAAGGCTGAGAACAGGATAATATGTGGTTCTGTTTTATTTTCTCTGTCCTGCATTGCAGTGAAGAACAAAATTTCCCCAGATACCTCCTCACACACTGAGAAAAAGTAAAAAATTATGATCAGTTTTTGCCCTGTTCAGCTGGAACATTATTGTTGTGCTGGTTTAACAGAAGCTATTGGAAGAAGCTTGGCCTCCTCTTTCATGTCAGTGGTGGCTTCTTTAGAGCAGCAGGATTCGATGTGGGAGCAGAATATTCTGTACTGAATGTCAGGAGCAGTTGTTACCATTTGTTGGATGCGAACTTAATGGATGAACAGCAGTGAGTTTATTTGCCAGAAATATCAAATGCTAACGAACAGCTTGCTGTAGTCCTGGCCTTGGCTTCCATCATTAACCTGATTAGACCAGAATTATCTGCAATGTTCTTGGATGCTCTTTCACTGGTATTAGAAGGTCATTAAACAATGGGCATATATTTTGCAAACTCCACTGGGATTTCTTTTCATTTTAAACAGGTAAAGAAGGATTTTATGTTTCGTTTTGAAATGCAAATTTTTTATATGAGTTGGCAGATTCTCAGCTTCAAGCAGAGAGAGCCTGAATTGATTGGATTGCATCGCTAACATTTTTGTTGCTTTCAGTTTAATTGTAAAAGCTGTAGAAGGGTTGGTTGGATTGTTGGGTTTTTTTGTTAAAGTATGACCTTCACCCTTTAAAGATCACTTGAACATCATCTGTTTTGTTTTCCAGATATTTTGCTTGTTTTTAAGGACAAGGTGATTTTGATTGTAAGGGAAAATAGTATGAATTCCATCAAATACTTGCTGTTCTGGTGTTTGTTATTTGCATAAACAACTATATTATAATAGTTGTTTAATTTTCCATCGTCAAGAAGCTCAAAACTCACAATAGAAATATGGGTAGATGAACTGGAAGAAAATAGAAGGTGCTTGAAGACATTTTATAGCAAGTTACAATGTTCAAGTTTTCATAAAGGGTTCTTAAATTCTAGGCAGTCACTTTCCCCTTCCTGCCTGTAACAGATTCTGTATAGATGTTTTATATCTTTGCCCCAATGCAAATATTGAATAATTTTTTCTCACAAATGAAAATGGGTTATTGTTCAAATCTTAAATTTGGCACTTGCATGGCTATAGCTGGTCCTGTTGTATTATCAAATCTCAACATTTTTGTTATTTTTTGGCATTACCCTCCTGAATATTTCCAGGAATGAGAGATGAATTTTATCTCATCTTGGATTTTCTGACAAAGAGTTCTGTTAATTAAATCTTCTCCAGCAGACTCCCTGTGGTCCTGGATCAGTGCAGTTGTGGGGTAATGTGGTGCTCAGTTTATCCTGTAAAAATCCAAATATTGGCAAAAAATGTAAGCTGGGGGAGGGGCAGGTACAGGCCCAGATTTCTAGGATGCATTGTAGCAAATCACTTTCTGTGGGTCCTGGTAGTTCTCTTCAGAGCATGTTGTGCTTGGAGAAGCAGGGCTTCCCATCGTTGGTAAAGCTGCCACATTCATGGATTAGGTAGCTCTTCCCAGAGCAAAGCTTAGGGAGAAAGGGCAGATAGAGTTTATTGACACAGGAAAAGTGATTTTTGTGCTGAGAGACTAATGAGGTTATTCATAGGAGCCTCTGACTTAAATAAGCTTACTTTATCCTTTAAAAAAAAAATTCAGCATTTGTCTGGCTTCGGTTGTGATGAGGGATGTTGTGAGGTTATTCCCCCTCTCCATTATACAGGCAGCAGGACCCTATTTATTGTTAGTGCTGAGAAGTATGGACAGACACATATATTTAAACAAAATTTTCCCCAGGAAACTCCCATAAATATTCTTATTAATTATTTTGCTACCTTCACTTTTGGAAATTGAGCTATGAAGCCTAACCCACAATCCCAAGCTGCCTCTGAGCCAAGTCCCCAGTAGTATCAAAACCTTC
Organism: Corvus cornix cornix; assembly: GCF_000738735.6. Lineage (NCBI taxonomy): Eukaryota > Metazoa > Chordata > Aves > Passeriformes > Corvidae > Corvus > Corvus cornix. The sequence continues at coordinate 18,408,408 of NC_046339.1, read as the reverse complement.
ACTTCCCACTTGACAGAATCTGATGTTTTTATATGGCTGTTAGTACAAAATGCTGCAGACTGCTGCATGTTAAAAAGGGAGAGTAAATGAAACAGATGTTGATATGAAGTTGAGTAATGTGACAGGTTTTGAAGAGACTATTATTAAAAAGCATAAGAAATTCTAAATGACCTGTACTATTTTCATATTTAATTCAGTAAAAGAATTAATTATTCAGCAGTTGAAGATGCTATTTATTTTCCACTCTAGTGCACTGGCATATCACAAAATCCAGTGCTCTACTCCAAACCGACAGGGCCACTTATTCATCTAAATAAATCTATAATGCAGACAACTGAGTGAGTTGGATCTGGGCAATTAATGGATCAAACATGTTTTGAGACAAATTTGACGACCTCGTTCATACTGGGTATTTGCTTTACAGCACCAGCATTGCTACTCAATCCACTGGGGCTGTAAATGAACAGAGAATTTCTCAGACTGTCACTGGATCATGAGCATAGCTCATGTGAAGTGATGTTAGGAGCATGGCTGCCTGCTCCAGCCCAGGAATCCTTCCTGCCTGGAGTCAGCTTGGGGAGCTGGAGTCTCTACCCTGGCTAAGGGATGCTGCTGCCGCTTTGCTGTGTGCCCGTTCAACCTGCAGCAGAGCTGAGCACCCCAGAGTGCCGCAGAGACAGGGGCACAGCACACTGGGGATGCTGACAGGGCATGCACAGAGTGTGCCACGGATGAGGTGTGACTTTTGACAGCTCCTGTGTGTAGGACTCGCACAAAACACAAACTCAGGCAGTCAGGGCTCCTTCCCCCTTTTCAGCTGGGACAGAAAGGCACTGGTGAAAGCACACACACACACACACACACACTCATGGACCCCTCAGGTACCAGCACTTCCTGCCTTTTCCAGCTGCAGACAGGACACACAGTGACACTGGCTTTGTGCACTGGTCGAGTTGAGGCACAGAATCCTGTCATGGCACACAGAAGTACCTAAAGACTACAGAAAGACCTCATGCTGGGGATTGTTGGAATGCAGGGCTCGGGCAGGGCAGCAGCAGAGCCCCTTTCTCTGGGGGACTTGGTGCCAGATGGAGGTAGCTGGCAGGTCCTGGAGAGGGAGAGATGCTGCAGTATTTCATAGCTAATGAATAACCAACATATGCAACCAAGAGACAGTGTGAGGTGGGGGCCAAAAAGCATAACCTAAATAATTAATGGGACTTGACATATTTGTTCTGAAAAAACAAAAATATTGACAAATTGGATTTTGACTTTTTGAGATATTGTTTCCCACTGCTCTATGCTCAGCTCCCACACCCAACTAGAGATTCGATTTTTTTAAAGATAAAGAGTTTCTATGAATATTTAAATAAATTCTTCTGAATAAATGATATATTAAATCAGATTTTAAAAACCAACTCTGCCTACCCTCTTTAGGTTCTTGAGAATAGTAATCAACCTGAATGTAATACTTTGAATTTCTATTAAGATACCTGAAAATAAATGTATGGTTTTCTATGAATGAAATAAAACACATCTGTCATTTGTAAAAAATATAATCCAGTGCACAATGATACCAAGTAAGCAAAATATTCCAAGCTCATTTTTGTGTTGTGAATGACAAAAGAGACTCAGAACTCTGTCTGCCATTCCTTGAACATCTGTGGTACAGATCCTGTGTCTTTCCCAACAGCACAGCTCAAAATTCCTCAGTACCAGGAATACTTGGAAGACTGCAAAGCTCAGATTTCAAGTTTCCTGAAATTTGGGGTGCAAAGATTTCATCTTTAGAATGAGGAGAGCAGGACTTTGCTCTGCCAGCACTGCTGACATCCTCTCCATCTCCTGTTTCTTAGTTTCTGTATGTGTGAAATGCAGTTATACTGTTTGGGAGGAGTAGAAAGCACAGCTCTCTTACATGTTTGACATTTTTTTAGATTTCTAATTTAAATTATAACAGCTGAAGTGTTTATTGACAACTTGAGTGACAGGGTCCCCATGTTCTTGTAGAGTCTGAACCAACACTTAAGAGTTTTATTAACTCACTGGTCCTTGGATGAACAAGATCTGGATGCTACCTGGGCAAATCTGGACTCTTACAGCAAAATCACAGTTTTTAAAGAAGGATATGTAAGGAGACATAGCAGAGGGCTTTGCCACTGACTGGTCTCTGGGGATCCTAGGAACTTGAACAAAAGTAAAAAAAGAATCTACTTATTAGTGTTAAATGTTTACTCAAATTTTCTAAAGAAGAATGAAACAAATTTAACAATTATTGGGACCCAACCTTAAAACTAGTTTCCTAAATACTGATCACTATTTTTCATCAATCTTGGAAATTCCCATTTAGTTGCTTAGAATTTTTGTGACCTCTTTAAGTTCTTTTTAAGTTCTTTTAAGTTTAAGTTCTTTTTCATGTTGATTCATGAATATGGATTTGAGACGCAAGCCCCAGCATTTAAAGTTTTAAAACGTTGGCCTTCAGGTATAATTTACAGGATATTTTTGCCATGTACTAGGGATTTTCTCTAGCCTAGGAGATGGGTTTACTATCTTAAGCCTTGTAAACACACTATCTTCGACTATCTTATAATTATTGATTGACTTATTTCTGCAAGGAATGGAGTGAGCAGTGATGGCATTCAGGAAAAATTGTGGTCTTGTTCTTTAAATGCATCTTCCCCATACCACCATTTCTGCATAGAGTTTTTCTGCATTTGCTGTAGTAATGAAATGGGTAACTGAAATTAACAGCAATGAAAGGGTCTTTGAATGCTCTTGCAGAGGTTTGTCTTGCAAGCTTTCCTCATGTAATCTGCGCATTGGCTCAATGGACTAAGGATCTCTGCTTCTGTAGTTAGATTAATTAAATGCAAAATACATTTTCTTAAACTCTGAACCTCTTGCCATTTGCATGGATAAGGAAAACTGAGAAAAATAGTCCCTAAAACTTCTGATGTTTCCTTTCATTTCTCATTTCTTTTTTTTCCATCATCTCCAATGTTTAATGAAGGTTCTTCTGGCAGTATATGAAATTAGCATCTAGTGGTAATTACTTTGAGTGATCATAATAACTTTGAGATGTGTAGAAGTTTGTTTCTGTGTCTGTTTAATTTGCTGCTCTGGAAATTATCTTAAAATGTATTGCTCTATAAAAGAACTTTACTGAATGAACTGAATTCCACCCTCTTTTATTCTCTTTTTGATTACAATATATCTTCTTACTGTGTCCATGTCTGTTATATCAAAATCATATTTAAGTAAGCAAGAAAATTCAGCAGTGTTTTAAGTGTGAGCATAGGACTGAAACAACTCCTAGGAGATTAATGCTTATTGTCAGTTCGTAGAGAGGTTTCCATGATGTACAGTTTGCATTTGCTCAGATGATAATACCTGGCTGCAGGTGACCTTTCAGCATATTCCCCCTTCCTATTAAACCTCTGTTGTTGCTTAAAATAAAGTGACTATTCGATAAAACTCAGCAAAAGGCCTCAGGGCTACTCACTTCTAAAAAAACAAACTGAACCTATCAGATAAAGCTGTCAGGGCTTGGGCTTTATCTAATGCTGCACACTCTTTTATAAATTGATTCACTTTTCTGCCAACCCCACATGTCCGTGAAATAGCTTGGCCGCAGCTACAAGTACAATTATTATTCCGCCCAAGGTGATTTGTGTGGTCTTAGAGCCCGGCACACATCCATTTATACTCAGGGAGATGGGACATAAGGCAGACACCAGCCTGCACTCCAGGCAGGCAGAGCCTGCTGGCTCTGCCATGGCTTGGGGCAGCCCAGCCCTGTGCAGTGGGCACAGTCTGGGGCAGCTGGACCGGCCACAGCCAGGCCTGGGGACAGTCCCACTGTCCAAAACCATGGCCTTGATAGCTGGCTGCATGCAGATCCTGCCCCTGAGGGTTCTGTCTGGTACTGACTCTAGGAGGACCATTCATGCTCACAGATGTCTGGAGGCTCTTACAAAAATCTATGGCATGTGCCTATTTTCCTGTACACAAATATAGGTAGTTATGTGGGTGTGTGCTAAGACAACTTTGTAATTGCATTGTTTGCAATTTTATATGAACCATAAAATTTTTTTTTTCAGGAAATCTTTTTCTTTTTTTCTTTTTTCTTTTTTCTTTTTTTTTCTCTTTTTTTTTATTTCTTTATTTCTTTTTTTCTTTTTCTCTTTTTCTCTTTCTTTTTCTTTTTCTTTTTCTCTCCAAGGGTTAATACTTAAACTCATTACTTTCTTAGAGTGGAGAAAAAAGTTAGATTTTAGATAGACACCACCTTGCTAATAACAGATCAGGGAGCATATTACTTAGAGCACATGACTGCTTGTATCTGTGCTGTGGATCTTGTATTTTCATTTCTTCCCATGTAGCCTGAGTAGACTCACTGAGGTACAGTGGAACGTGCATATGCCTTTATCTACTTAGCTTAGCAAAATCCAGCAAAGATTAAACATGGAATAATCTCAGAATGTAATGACTGATATAAAAATATAATTACTTCAGAACTATAAAAGCAGACCTTAAATGCAGGTATAGGGGTAGCATTTAAACTATTTAATTTTATTTTAAGAAGTAAAGAAACCTCCACATTAAAACATGTCAATATTTCAAATTTATAATGTTCATTCAACCAATTGTAAAGAAAAAACAGATAACCAACAAAATAAATAATGAGATAAAGTACAAATATGCCACCTTTTATAATGATTATAGGGTCTTATTTTCTCACAAGTAGAATTAGTTTGCCAGCTGGCAATTGGAAATAAGTTTTGCTGAGAATATAGTTTGAAATTTGGGTGATGGGAATAGTTGTTTAAAGTACACTATCTTTTCTTAAAGCAGAAAAAGTAACGCTTGTGGGTAATTTTATTCCATTGCAGATCTTGCTAATAAAGCTGCTTGTATTGCATTATGTCAGAGTATTGATCTGATAAAACTTTTCTATTCAAATGACTATTTCTTCAAATAGAAAATTCAAGTACGTTGTGAGTACTTGAAGTAAATATTTCATTTTTTTCAATATTTCGTAGGGTTTTTCTAGTTTATTTTCAATTACAATTTTAAAAAATGTTTTTTATTTTTTTATCATAAACTCGGTTTCCCTACTCCCTGTCCCAGTGGTCTGGCAGAAAAAAAATGTAATTCCTTTTATAAAAACATTCTAACTAGTTTTAACTTAAATTATCATAAAAAGGCAAAATAGAGAGTTCTCAGAGTTGGAAAGAAAGAAAGAATCTGTCTCTGGTCTGCTTGGATAGACTGACGTGTGTTCACAGCCAGTGGAAATACAGCTGGATGAGGCACTGAGACCACACCTCTTCAAAGGGGAGCTCTGAAAGTTGTTATTGTTTCATTCTGCTGGAAAAAGATCCAACAGATAGTACTATTACTAACATTCCTAAACTGGGGACCTAAAGGTTTAATTAATTTGATTAAAGAAAAGTAAACAAATATGGAAAAGTTCAGAGAGCAGCAGTTCTCACTGATGTCATGGAAAATGTGTTGACTGGGCATTTTTTAAAAATAAGTCACATGTTGGAAAGCAGCTCATGTAACGCTGGGAGCAAAGAAAATAAACACGCAGGCATTGGAAAATAAAGACAATTTTTTAATAGGATGTGGCAACTGGAGAAAATGTCTCTCTCCTCAACCAAACTCAGTGTTCACAGCCGTGTTTCCAACCACCAGCATCAGTGGTCAGATGAAAAAATGCGTGTGCATCATTTACAGTTCTTTTTCTTTGCTGCTCCTGTACTGAACAAAAGGACAAATTTCAATCTATAGGAAGTAACAGCATTGCTGAGCTGTGGATACATAGATGGAGATTATTCATAGCTCTTAGATATCTGAACCCAACAATGGAGGAGTATTGAAGGATGTGCCTAAAGAAATAAAGAAATATACATGTAAAAGTACAAAGATGTAGGTACATACTTTTGCTAGGAATACACTTTTATACTGTGTTGAATTTTGGCCCAAAAGTCTTTTTTTTCCCCCATATTAATTCTACTACTTTGTGACGGAGAGCAAGCTTGCAAATTAAGATGTTTCATAGGCTTTTGATCATCATAAAAATATGTGAAGCTTCTTTGAAGCTCCTGTATTAGCCTACCATGCTGCTCTGGGAAAGAAGATGACTAAGTCAGAGACGGTTTAACGCTGGATTTGGCCTTCAGGCTCCCAGCTAATGGTTTTGAGTGTAACTAAATGTATACTATAAACTAAACATGCTTTGGTTGGATTTGGTTTGGTTTTGTTTTGTCTTTCACAATTGACACAGCGCAATGCTATTTAAAGTGTGAAAAGAATTCTGCTTAAAGAAACTGCAAAGTGGCAGAACAGTTTTCCCCAGAGAGAGAACGTGCAATATCAAGCACACAAACTGTAGGGTCCACTGAATAAGAAAGGGTACAAGGAAAACTCATTTTGAAGAAGCAGAGATCAGTATTTCCTGCAGCAAATGCTGCCAAAAAAAGTAGCATCAAGAAGAAAGATACTGTAACATTAAAAGAAACAAGATTTACTATATTACTTATGGCATGGAAAAGGACTTCGATATTTTTAAAAAATGATTGGTGGAGTAAACTCAGGGCTTTGAAAGATATGGCTGCACCAGCATCTTAATATAACATACAGATGAATGTTAGTCTCACAATTTATCTTAGTTCAGTTGCTCCAGAGTAAAAAACAGATACACTGGTAATTAAATTAAACTTGTTGTTTCTTTCTTTCTTTCAGTATTGGTTAGTTAGAAACCATTTTTTATGACTTAGTAATAACAAGCATTGATTTGTATGCCTTGTAATCTATTTGTTCTTGCACGCATCTCGTCCACACCCACCCACGCTCTCGGCTACAAGTAATCACAATGCCACAGTGCTGGGGGGAACACAATTAATTTTTAGCATGTAATCGCTGTGAGAAGGTTATAATCCCTCACTTTTAGCCAGCTGTTGTCACAATTTCACACTGACAATTCTGGCACAATGAATGAAATGTATAAAAATTGCCCTCAACGAGAAATAGTCCCCATTAAGTCACTCGGTTACAGGATATAGAGAGACTGATTTATGCCCTGAGCCGTGTATAAAGTTGTAGTCGATTCACTTTGGACAAAAATGTTAAATGAACTAATTAAAGAATAAGCCCTAACCAGATGGGTTTGTTGCTGCATCAGTAAATACAGGCCAGTAATAAATGATCTGCAGATTCAGTTTTTAAACTATCCATGGATAATTCTAATTAAATTGCCCTGCTAAGAGTACACCAAAATACCATAATAAATGCAAAGTATCTGATCCAGAAGAATTGCTGGAGTGCGTTTTAGCATATTAGTTTCATTATGTAAATGGGAACCCCTGAGGGTTGTTCTGAGGGCTAAAACCTTCCCTGCCGGAGGTAGAAATATGTCAGACTACCTGCTTTTCCTAGGTAAAGACTTAACAAAATCATGGTGTGTATTCTTCTAAAAGTGTCGAACTAGGTTTTAGCAAAAAGAGGTTGAATTTTGGCTCTATGTAAAGAGATGAGGGGGAAAAATATTTATAGAGTTGTGAATGACTTTTTCAAAGTGAAATTAATTTAGAGCCAATTATCTGAACAGATAACTGAAAAGTCTGACACATGTACGTGCACATCAGCTGACAGTTCTGGTACAGGAGAGTGCACCTAGGGTGGAAAAGTGAGGGTTTGGGTGCACAGAGCTTTTCAGCTGCAGCCACACTCAGTGGAGCTTCTCACACCACAGACCACATGAAGAAGCTCTGAGGCCTCTCCAGAACTAAGCATTTCTGATATGTTTATCTTAGGATGACTAAAATCTATTTAAAATACATAGTCCTTTGGAGGAAGAATGGAGGAAATTACCACCCCTCACTTTTGGTCTGCTCTTAATTACAATTTCCTACCAGAAATTCTGACACAATAAATCAACTATATAAAAATCATCCTGCTTCATATATTAGAAGCAGGTGTTGGTTTCATTAAGTCCATTTCACCAGCTTCTTCGCTTGGCCACATTTCAAGATTTGGCAAAAAGAGAATTGTTTTCTCATTCTCTCTCCCCCGTCTCTCTCAGCCCTCTCTGTTTCTCTTTGCCCTCTTCTCTCCCCACTTATGTTCTCTTGCTTGTGCACTCACACATGCTGTCACACACCTGCTTTTTCCCTCTCACATGCTCTTGCTCTTTCTTTCCCTCCTGCTTATTTTCACCTCCCTTCTCTCTCTCCCCCTTTTCCATCTCCCTTCTCTTATCTTACCTTACCTGAATTTTCCGCTGTGAAATTTGTTGTATCATATGAAAATGAGATGCAAATTATAAATTTGCAGTCGGGTCTAGAAGTATCAGAGCCCATAAAAATAACTGCATAGGATTATGTATCAATGTTCAATCTCTGAAATTAAGAAAATGTCACTGTAGTTGCAAAAACTTTTTTCTGTATATTTAATATACTTAATAGTCCTTAATACTGGAAGAAAAGTGGACTTCAGGGCTTATCCAAGCTGGTAACAACTGAAGACTTGGAAGATCAGAGGCTGTATTTACAATATAATATTCAGCACCATAATGCAACTTTACAGTATTAGATTCTTACCCAACCATTTATATTTTTTCGGACCTGAGCTTCTGCTTGCTGCCTTTGTGCCACTGAGAGGAAGAAGAGAGAAGTATTTACCAGCATTTAATCAATAGATGCTCAAACCTTGGCACCCTCTAAAATACAGCCCACTGCTATAGGTGTGTTTTAATCCTGCTACCCTAAAATGTCTATCTCTTTGATGTGGCAATTTAATTAGCAGAACACTAATTGCTAGAACTGTGGGACCTTCATGGCCACATCTTACAAACAAGCTTCTTTTCCAAAATAAAAATAATAATGATAAAAAATCCCAATCTCTTTGAACTGTCATTACAGAGAAACACCTTGCTAATTTACCCAGACTTTTTTATTACTTTTTTCCTCTGTTTCTCTCATATCTCCTCGGATGTAAAGAAATCCTTGCTGTTCCTAATCTCTTTTCTGATTTTACCTATCTTACCTTCATTTCTCTAGTTTCTCTTGTGTATCTAGGAAGCCACTTAAAGGATCTTGTTCCTGTTTGTACATCCTGAATGTGGCCATATCAATGTCTAGTGCAGGAAAAGATTTTTAAAAAGCTGCTCTGTTTGGTTAGTTTTGTTAAGCAGGATTTCCTCCTACATCATGCTTCTGATTCGGCTCTAGATTTGGGAAGCACGTAGAGCACTTTCTTATTTAACTTTATTAGGGAAGCAGCTCAGCACACTTGAGCCTTATTCTTTTCAATATATGACCATCCTCCTGAGTTTAGACAAAGTCTGTTTCCACAAAGCCACTGGTATTTTAGAAAATTTACATGATGTTAATAGAACAGAAATATTTTTATGATGCTGAGCTTAGCAGTGTTGAACTCCTGGACAAAACTTAGGGACTTCCTATAGCTCTGGCTCTCCAGAGTTTACATACATGCCAATGATTGTAGAGAATCACTGGGGCAAGAAATACTTATGAATGTTTTGGGGGGGACAAAAGAATGTTGTCAGATTTAATGCCTGTCATGTCACTTACTTGAAAGAGATGCACATCCCAACTTGTAATTTTGAGAGGATCATGGTAGGTTAAGTGGAAAATGTGGATATTTGTTAAATCAATTTCTTTGCTTAAAAATTGGGAAGAGATAAACCCTTCAGGAGATCAGAAAATCTTGAGGATGTTCTTTCTCTTTCTTTTTCATTTTAGACAGTCCCTTTATGTAAAAAATAAGCCCCATGGCATGTGAAAGGTAAAATGGTGGCTGCTCAGGAGGGTAAGAGCTGACTAGGCACAGAACAGGAATTCAGTTTGGTGCAGTAAAGGTTTGTAATTTTAGAATCCGATTTTGCAAGTGCCTCAGCATGTACATAACTCTACTCACAATCAGAGAGGAAGGAAGCATAAACACAGGTTTCTGCAAGAGCTTTTGTACAATTTCTGAATGGATTTTTTCCACAAGTCCAGAGATAAATTGATGGTAGTAATTAAACAGCTGAACTTTGTTTGGTTTGGAGTGCATTTGGGTTTTTTTCCCTTTTTGGTTTGGGGTCACAGAAAATCTTTCTGAAAATATTAGATATTTTTTTCCATATAGTATATTGAACATAATTTCATGAGAACACTTACCTGGTTTAGGGGATTTTAAAAATATATTTAAATCTGACTTATTCTTTCTTCTCTTTCCTCTTGTTTGTAGCCTTGATTTTTTTTTTTAATTCACAAGTGCTGTCAGCTCTCAAGGCTTGCTGTGACTGAATATCATCTTCCAGAGACCTGTATAGCTTTCACTGGGCTTTTTCTTAGCAAGTCATTTCTCTAAGGATTTTTCTCTTCCTGTGCTGAATACAGTTTCACTATGATGAGGGTCTATTATCTGTGACATGTCATAACCATGCTTATATGTGTATTTTGTAGCAATATCTTTAAAAACAAAGAAAAGTACTTTTCTAGAAGTGGGAGGGAAATAGATTACCTGAAAAAAAAAAAGGGCATCTGTTTTCAACATTTTAACATTTTTTTGTATTCATGCAGCTTGCACCAAAACTACTTATGAAAATCAGGAAAAATTAATTTCCTTTTAGAAAGCCTTAAAAACGGGTATCAAGAGCAGCCAACTCTCAGCTGTTCCCAAGTGATGAGTGAATCAGGCTGGTGGCTGGAGCAATTCAATCAAACATGGCCTAGTTTTATGTCATGGTGATTTTAGGATTGGGCTTACTCCACCATGTCTGAAAACCAGAAAGCAGGAGATCTGACCAAAGTTTCATTTTAACACAAATTAACCCTAATAATACTTTGCATTAGAAAGATTTTCTCTTAACAAAAACCCTAAAATTTTCAAGGTATTGAAATCTACCTATGTATCTTTTTTTTGAGGAGTATTGGAGAAAAATATGTCCTTCAAAATGTTAGGATTTTTTTGATCCTATCAACCTAACTGAATTCAAATTAATCGCTCAAATATAATCTTAGTTTATGGCATTGCTGTGGGAAAATAAACTAGAAGTATTTTATTACTTCTATCTATAGGTTTTAATCTCTGACTCATAAAGTCACGGGACTTGGTGAATGAATGGCAGTGATATGTAGTCAATCACACATGAATGTGTGTGTATACATATATTCATTCACCTTCAGACACAACATAATCCCTTTAGTTTGGTTCTTTTACAGGATAAAATTAACTGGAATAAGTAATGCTCAAAGCAAAATACAGAAGTCTAGGAAGTCTTTATTTAGAAAGTACTGTTTTAGTTGAACTGGCATCACGAAGCCTTATTGGATTCATTTCTGATTTTTAGCTGAAAGTTATTTGTATTTTTACAGAAAAGGTCTTCTGTCATTTTCCTAACAAGTTTTTTAAGACTTAGATAAAAATAGGGTGCAAATTAGGAAGCTTCACTGACCAGCTTGCTGTTACCACTATTTAATCAGAAATTGGGAGCATTTACATCACGACAGTCTCTTTGTTGCATTTTAAATAGGTCCTTTTATTTGTTTTGTGAGTTTCCCTGATTAGTTATGAATTATTGTTTTGTTATTATTTGAATAAGGCTCACTGCTAAACAAAAGTCTTTCATTCTGGGCTGGGAAGCTGCCCGAAAAGCACAAGGCATCAAGTTCCAAATATCTGTTCCAAATATCAATTCAAAATGTCTCTTCAAGTTAATGTGATTTTTTTTTTCCTCAAATCTAGTTAAATCAGTGGGAAAGTGTCTTGTTTATGTTGAGAAATATCATTCTAAATTTATTGACCCAAGAGTAGCTGTGATCAAGTGTCTCGTCCAGGAGCATCTGAGGAGTAAGTCCCATGCACTTCCCCCTCTGGGAGCAGCAGGAATAATCTCCTGGGCCGAAAGAGGGCCTGGACCAGCAGAGTGGGTCTGTGTTATCATGGGCACACTCTCTTGGATGGACACTGTGGCTACTTCTGTGTGCTGGACGGGGTTTAATTGTGCGGCTCATTTCACTGCAGCATCTCACTGTCTCCTTAGCAAAGTCTTGTTAGAAATGGAATAGGTTTAAGGGAAAAAAAGAAGGTTCGGGTTTTTTTTTTCCTTTCTCTTTATTTAGTTTATACTTAAATCTCTCTCTATATATATATGCCAGTAGTGTAAATTTTTTTTTAAATACCACTAGTGTTCAAAATCATATTTATGTTTTAAAATTAGGATGACAGCTATCGCCCCTTAGGATTTTTAGTGGCAGACTCCTGTTGTAGCTGCTCTATGTATTTCCCATGCGAGATATAAGGAGATATTTGGACACTGGAAGTTATGAAACCTTGTGTACTTATGTTCTGATGTCAAGAAAAATGGGGATCTTTTACCATTTTGGAAGAATTTCCATTCAGGTAGTGTGGAAAAATAAAAATAAGAAAGTTGATGGTACTCGAAGACAAATTATGTGGTGGAAAACTGAAAAAATGCAAAACATTAGGAGACAGAGGTCCCATACTTATTTTTATAACACCCTTAAGTCAGGTCCTGCTGCAAAAGACACTGTATGAATGTGTAATGAGAAAGCTGGTCTGCCCTGAGTGTCTTATGGTTTCTTTAATGTGATTTCCTGTGTGTGGAGGACAAATGATTCATGCAGGATCATGCAGGAAGTGTCACAGCCAGGACAGCTAAGTTCAGGACTGTTCAGTGAGTACCTATGAGTGACAGCAGGAATTTGTAGCTTGTCCTTGTGTGGTTTTGTAGGAAAAATCTAACAAGTTACATAGGAATTTGCTAATCAGTGTGAGAAGGGGTCCAAGGTAAAGGGTAGAACGCGTGTATATGAGATCTGCCTTTTCCATGTATGGCTGTAGATGGTCAAAGTTTGTCTGATTCATTTTAGATCTGCCCTTGAGGCTTTGCCACTGTAGTACAAGCAGGTGGAGAGAAGGGAAGTGACCAACATGAGCTCACCCTACGTATGCAATTAAGTTTGGAAAATTTGTCTGGATTGGCAGGTTGGGCTGGATAGCACAGATTTAGAGTAGCTGGAGAAGCTCACAGTTCTGGGAAAGAATGAAAAACTTTAGATCAGTGATGGAAACTTAGGAAAGGCCATGTAAAAGTCCACATTTGAAAATGTTGAATAATGTTGTCATTGTGCAGAAGGTTTTCTTATTTTACTTCTTAGAATCAAACAAGTTGCTCAGTGCCCTTTAGGCATATATTTATTTTTAATAAGTCCTTATCTTGCAATCCACTTTGAAGCAAAAACTAAACAATAAAATAGAATAGAGGTAGGAAAAAATAAATATTTTAATGAAACCCATGACTTAAACTGAGCCAATTCCATACATCATATGTAGGAATTTGATTTATGTAGTAAGCAAATTAATATGGCAGTGAGATTTCCAACTGGAGAGCACATTAATTTATTTTTATTGAAATATTTCATAGTTTGCATTTTTAATACATTATGAAATGTGAAAGGAGTCTGGTACCCAGAACACAAGGCTCCCTCACACTCACACATTGCTTAACCCAGTTGTGCTAATAAACCTTTATAGGGTTATGTTTTTCCAGCCCAAATCTCAGCACAGCCTCAGAAGCACAACCTGCTGAAATTTATGGGAAAACAACAACAGCTTGAAGGAGAAAAATGTGGTAGTAGAGGGGATAGGAAATGTTCCTGTTCTCCCCACTGAGAAGACAAATGATGAGAGACTTTTTTCTGATTCTTTTTCTTTTTTTTCCTCAAACCTCACAGCGTTTCCCTCGCTTTCTATAAGAAAAATTAGCCTTAAGAAAAAGAAATTCAATGATCATAAAGCATGAAGAGAAAGAGGAATTGATCTTGGATACAAGATGGGATTGAGTTATAATATAACAAGTTACAGGTCTTTTCCTACTGAAAAGCAGAACCAATTGATTTATTATCGTGACTCTCAGCTTGCATTTTTTTTAGTAAGGAGCTGTAGATGCAAGGTAGCACGTCTCCTTTGATTTGCCACACTATGTCTTAATTACCAATGCTAGAAGTTCATGCCAGCATTTTCCAACTTCAAAGGTTTCAGCAGCTTAAACAGCATGAATGGATCAGATTTGTAAGAACAGTGACAATGATATGGTGTCTTCATATTTTAGAATCGTCAGCTCATTTTTTATTTACTGTACATCAAAGTGAAAATAAGCACACAGAGAAGATAATGGGTTTAGTCAGCATTCTCTTCTTTTGCTATCGGAGGAATTGAAAACATTCTCTTGTTTCAAGAACTGAGATTCAGAACTGCAGTTAGTAGGGAGGGTATTATTCTCATGAAAGAGGTAAATATTCTTAAAATTCTATTCTAGATATCTTTGAGCTTTCCCTACTTTTTGATATTTACATCATTAAGACTCAAAGAAACTCTGCAAATATGCTAGGAAAAGGCTGGTGTAAGGGTAAGAAAATGTGGCACATGAGATCAAGGGCATGGCATGGGTGATTTTGCTTCTGTAGAGTCCAGTTCGACAGATCATCTAGGGAGTTCTTTTAGTTTAAGGATGGAAGTAGCCATTCCTAAAAACGTGGTGCGGTTAGAAACAGGAGCAAGTCTCTCTCAGTGGAATTGCTGACTGGATGTCAAATTGTTTACTTGGTGCAGTGGTGAAACGCAGCATAATGATGGTGCAGCAATGGCAGGGTCCATGCCAAGCTAGAGCATGTCCGCTGCGGGCATTACTAGAGCACTGAAGAATCTTTAACCAGGTTGGGGATGACCAGAGGATGATTGCCCCAGTTCAATATGAATGTTGGTTTTAAAATAGCGATATCTGTAAATTTATGGAAATTTATTTTGTATTGCAGTAGAGAATTAAAATGTAGCCCAAATTCTTATGTAAATTGCCTTAAATAATTATTTATAAATTAAAATATACACAGCATGATTTATATGCTTCCATTTACTCAATCTATTAAGGATTATTCTCTGTATTGCCTTTTGAGTTATCTGAAATGAGCATTACTGTTTATAAAAGGTCTGCTGGAGACTTAAAACCTTGCTGGTTTCTCCTGCAGTGAAAGATAGCTGAAAGGTCATTACATTTCTTGCTGCTTTATGAAACCCAACCTATAATCAGTGCATCAGGTGAAATATCTATTTTCTTTACTCAGTGATTGGCAGAGGGGATGGGTTCAAATCTCTTTATCGCTGTACCATAATAAAGAACAAAAAATACTATTGCTCTTCCCAGTTATCTGGCTGTGAAAATAAATTAAAATCATCAATGTCAGCAGAGAAAACAAGAGGAAAATATTATGATGTAGCATATGGAAATGAGACAGACAATATCTTGCATTGACATAATAATAAAATCATATCTTTATAAAATGATGGAGGTTTTGTTGTCCAGAGTCTTTTTAAATCTTTCATGCTTGAAAAACATTGAGAGCTATAAGTAATATCTGATAAATCAACATGCTAAGCACTAATTTGTTTCTACTATCTGCCAATACTGCCACTGTCAGGACATCATTTTGTATATGGTAAATCTTTCACAGATGCACATCTTGATCAGCCAGGCTTTTCCCATGCTCTTTTTCTCAAATGAAATGATATCAAGTTGTTACAATATTTTTGATCCTCATGGAGGAGCTTTCTTTTTTTTTTTTTAATTTAGGAGTTTTTTAATTGAGCAATTCAAAACACTTATTGGTGTATAATATTAAAACACTTGCATGGTGCACTACACTGGATCAAGACATGCTTAATTGGGACTCTGTTTAGTCTTAGAGGACTGATTTCAAACTGATGGCAATGACGGTTGTCTAACTGGAATGGTAGTTCTGTAAATAGCAGATATCAGTCTGCAGTTTTGTCAGATTTGAATCCAAACTTTGCATCTCTGTGTCACAGATCACACAGCTGAAAAAAACAAGAAGACTGATTTATTTCAAGTAACACAGGAGAACAAGAAGAACATATCATCCACCTTTGACACTTCCTTTCCTCAGTCTTCTCTTCACCAATCCAGTTTTCCTCCCTTTTCTCTTTTTCTGATGGATCCCTGTTGCTTACACTCGATGTACAGCCTGGGTTCCCGAAATTTACAGAGGGAGCTTTGTACAAGGATCTCAATGAGATATTATGCAAAGGAAGCAGAAGGAACACTTTGAGCCTTCCACCTTTCCAGATGACTAATAATTCCTCTCATTCCCCCAATTAAGCTTGCAGCCTACTTCCACTGTGTTATCTGTTTTGTTTTCTTTTCCTCTTCTTTTCCTCAGCATTCACAGTAAATTCTTTGTATGTTTTCCATGCCCTGAAGCTGGTTGTGGAGGTTACCAAAGATCTGGTTATATCTGAATTATTCTCTTGATTACAACTCCTTACCCTGCTCCTTAACCTTGCAAGGATGGATATTCCTCTTCTGCCCCAATACTGGCCCAGTAGCTGATCCTCAGTCTGCCTATTTGCTGAGGTGTCTTGGTTTGCCTGTTGTCTGCCTCTTTCTGGCCTTTCTTTTGCTTAAGAAAAGAGGAGGCCCAAATTATCTGCCTTCTTTGGTGCAGATGTCAGTGCTGTAGGTAGGGAGGAGTAGACAATCATATGATTGGTTAATAGAATATTTATTATAATGAAGAAAAGTAAAAATCTTGTATGCAACTGTGTCCCAATTTCACACCCTATGGCAAGTTTTACAGGCTTAGATACCCTGATGAAGATATTCTGGTGTTTAGCCTTTTCTTTTTAAGATGCAGGTGGACACAGTCTGTTTCTGAGGTATGTTGTCATGGTTGTGAGTACTTTTGCCCAATATGATAAATCCTGGCCTAAATATTGGGGTCTGTGTTTTGCAAAATATTCTTTGTAATGGATATAAGGTTTATGACATTGTAAATAGAGGGCATGGCTGTCTTTTTCATCAGAGGGAATAAAGAAAACAGTAAAATTTTTTACTTTTTTGTGCTGTTGGGTCAAGGTTTGACTTAAACAATAAGCAGTGAGAAGTGAGTTCAGCCACTGCGTATAAAGGTGATGGCGGTATGAATTCACTTTTCTCCAGCTTTTGATAACCTGTCTTAATAGGGCCCTGACCTCTGCTTTCACAGTGTCAAGCACAGTAGAAATAACAAACCATGAAAAAGTGAAGTTTGATGGCAGGATCTATTGGGGTTAAATTCTTCCAGCAACCTTTGAAAACTTGATTCTTCAGCAGCAGGAAGAAACAGGGTGTCTGTGGCAATCAGCACAGTGGTTGTGTCATACAAACTTGCAGTAGAAGAATAGGTAGCACTTTTATTCTCAATTTTTTCAAGGAAAATTGGGGGACCATGTGAGTGATCATTTGCATTGACTATCTTAGAATGCCTTTTGAAAAGACTTTTATGCAAATTTTAATGTAAGTGAGAAACAGGGTCTTAATCTGTTACTGATAATCCTTCCCAACATTAGTTCAAATTCTTGCCTTACAAGCAGTGTGATGTTAACCAAGTGGAAAAAGATAAGAATAAGCAAATGCATAACTGTACTTTGCAGTGGGTGCTGTTCTGTCCTACTTAGTCCCCAATGGGTGCAAAAGAAATTCCTCTGTGTTGGCCAGTGAGTAGCCAAATCACACTTGAGAAATTCTTTTGCTAAATTCACTTTAGGTGATCCAAACTACAAATCACGAATGTAATGCTGTTTCTCAAAATTATAGGAGTGATTGATATTTAATTAAGTATATAAAGTTCTTACCTCACCAGGCAAAATATATTGTATTGAACAATAGTGGTGTTAGTGAAAATTCATGTTCTTCCGGTAAAAAAAAGTTGATTTTTGAATACTGTTACCTGTCTGGGTGTTTGTATCATACACGAATATATATAGTTGGAAGAGGTCTTGAGGCAAAAGTAGAAAAAAAATTGTTTTGACAAGTATACTTTAAAAAAAAAGAAAAAATTGTTATGAAGTTTTAAAGTTGTCTGACTTCTTAATGACTGTACATCTTAACTTTTATAACTTCTGTTATGAAGGACTCAGACTGCAGCCTAACCAAAGTGTATTTTCCAGCAGAGAGGTCCTTCAGCTACGTGCACGTACTGAGAAAATGGGTACCATTTTGTTCAGCAGCCTCTGAAGTGAACAAACAAATTGTTCTACCATCCTGTGAGAGACGGGTGGGAAGAACATGGGAAGGAATATTTAGGCTGTACTAAGGGCATTAAAGCACAAGACATAACCTAGAGCATCCCCTTAGCTGTTCTGAACTTATCCGTGCTGCACTTTAGCATTAGAGATTTCATAATGAGTCAGGACAAAATGCCATTTGGAAATTTGTTTATGTGGAGTAGAAAATATGCACACACAGGACCAGACTTGAAAAGAAGATGTGGAGGATTGTTAAAGAGGAGAGAAATTTGGGAGTTATGGTAATGAATGTAGAGAAAGGCTTCTAGTGTATGTACATATGGACTCTGTTGCAGATATGCAGCAAGGCAAACGTGTGTGTGTAGAAAGGAGACTGAGGGAAGACTACAGGGCAACCACTGCAGAGCAGGGCAAGAGGATAAAATGTGGAAGAAAGGGATTTATGAAGTATTGTGACTGAAACTATGTATGTATTCTCAGTGCTTCCCAAAGCAAGTATTGCACAATAAAGCGCAATGGAGTTCAAACTAAATGTACTCCATTGTTAGAGCAATGCTGTAAACCACCTGAAATATTACAACTGTTACCTGGGGCATCATTAATATCCGGGAATTATTTCATAAATCAGGCCCTAAAACATAATAGAGTGGAGAGGGTCGGTGCTTTTTGTAAAGACGAGATTGAATTGTAAGAGAATTAATGATACCATCATTACAGCCTTTAATCTATTTTATAGAAAACTGCTTCTCCTTTTATGAACACTTTGCCCTTTAGAAAATTCTCTGTTTCTGAGTAAGCAAATTTTTTGAAGTTTTCTTCCAAGTGTTTAAAATAAAGATCTTTTGTTTGGTCTTTCCACGAGGAAAGGAATAAAATCTGTAACAGTTTGTTTAATTTTCTCGGGGGAAGCAAATAAATACATGATGTTTCACTAAGGCCAAGTTTATCTGTATGCACTGTACTTCTGACTGAGTAAACCACATAGTCACCAGTGTAGCTTGTATCCCTGCTACTAATGCTTGAGTAATTGTGGATGGAAAAATAGATGTATGGGCCTAATATTTAGGAGAAACAAAGGCTGAATAACTAACTGCCACAAGAAACAGCCAAAAGAAATTATTTATTTCTCAACTAAGACATTGACTTCCTTGCTGAGTCTCTTAACAGAGCAGTTTAACATTTGTTATTGGCTTAGGTTGAACTTTGCATCAGGGAAGAGTTTCTATTTTTCATTTTTGATCATTAGATCTCTGTTTTTTACTTTCATGAATTGTACATTGGACCCACCTTCTCTTATGGAATTTTTTGTGCTAATTCCTCCAATCTAAAGATGATGCTCAATGTAACAAAGCTATTGAAAACCTGACCTTCAATCTAAACTGTAACTAGTTTATAACAAGGTCTCTTTTCCTGTGTTTCATTACTGTGACAAAATCTCTTTTTTTCATACCTCAGAATGATAAGGCAGAGTGGGAAAAAAATCATTTTCCATCACGAGGCACACATGAAAGGAAGATGGGCTTAAGCATGCAGAATTGATTTATTTGCATTCTTCTATTGCCTTGGATGCTGCATCACTGAAAGAAGTTAATATCATATCTTTGATTTGGCCTCTGGAATGGCAGGCCCTGAAAATCAAGCATGCCTATTAAAGCAGACAAATAATCTAGTCCAATGGAGTCACAGCATCTATTGATTCTTTTGGAAACACTGCTGACTTGTAGCAAAAACCTTTTTGGAATCTGTGGCTGG
The DNA here is from genome assembly GCF_000738735.6 of Corvus cornix cornix. Taxonomy (NCBI): domain Eukaryota; kingdom Metazoa; phylum Chordata; class Aves; order Passeriformes; family Corvidae; genus Corvus; species Corvus cornix. The sequence goes on along the minus strand of NC_046339.1, from coordinate 18,388,536 downwards.
CCCTGTGGCAGGCTTTGAGTAAAGAACATTTTGGAATTTGTTAGCTCTCCTGAAAAAGTAATTATCTGCTTTTCTTAGTGCTTCTGAATATCACCCTAACCCCACCGAAGACTTGTTTGTAATGTTTCTCTTTTCCACTTGTTATTCTATTCTTGGCATTTTTGTTAGTCTCCTGCAGGCTCCTCACACAGTGAGAGTCGTTGGTGTCAGCAGAGTGATGACATAACCACAAGTTTCCTGTTTGTTTTAAGAAGAGTACAAAACTCTCCTGTTAATCTTGTATCTCATACAATTTACTACAAAAAAAGGTTGCTTACTCAGATATCTCCCAGTCTAATTTCCTGATTCAGCCCCCATCTTCAAGCGATCCCATTAACACTTCTCCCAGTTTACACAGTGAGAAGCAGGAAAGTGCTGGTCTCTGTGATAGTGGTATGAGTTTGTTCATTAAATTCTGATTCTGCAAAAGGCACTTCTTATCATATTGACAATGTGATATGCCAACATTTCTGCTGATGGGTCATCTTGGTGATGGACCTTGCCTTAATCTTAACCATAGATTGAGTTTTGGAGCAGGGAGTCCTTAGTGAAGTAAGTACCATTCCATACCTTGAGCTGATGATGAATCATACCTCTGTTTTAAAGAATAGCAATTGGAGGTAGGAGTCAATTTTAAAAGTGCCCAAAGTGACACTGGAAAATTAAGGCCCTGTCAGAACTGGAACCCAGCAGCTCAGTTGTTGTCATTTTAGTCCCTCAATGGAGCTCTAGCAGAATTAGTCCAAAGGAGGGCCAGATTAGCTCCTGACCCTCCGAAACCCAGCTGCGGGCTTTGAGGTCATCTTTCTATCTTCCATTACATTGCAACAACAAAAAAAGAACACCTGAAAACTCTGACCTAAGTGAATTTCATTGTTCTTTTCTTTCTGAATTACTCCACGGACGAATTCAGTCTGTTTTACTTTTTTATAAGGCAAACCTTTTCACAGACACAGCAGTCAAAAATGCTTTAGAATCTGTGAATAACAGTGTCCATACCTTTTTGTGTCTGGTTTTACATTAGATAGGTGCACAGTTTAACTGTGGAGCAAGAAGCAGCAAAATCTAGTCAGGCGGTACAATAATCAGCAGCAAGTATCTCGGCTCAAGTGGAATAATGACCAGCAATCAAGGAAGATGCTCTCCTGCCTCTCAGTCAAGAACTTTGATACCCAAATCCATGTAAAACCACCAGCCTGTCAGTGAGTTGAGACTAAGAATCTACACTTCAAGAAAAGGAACCCTTAAATTAACTTCTAATGCTGATGACATTTCCTTCAGGAGACTTTCACTGGCCTTCATGTTTCAGCACTTTTGGACTGACACACTTTTAGCTTCTATTTTCCATCCAGCCCCACAAGCCATGAGGAGTTGATTATATTAATATTGTAATGCTTCAGAAATCTTTACAAAAGAAGCTGAGTACATTTCACATTTGGGACAGTTAGCAAAAGAGAGAAGGAACCAGCAACATGGGTTTGTCTTTGGTAAACGTGACTGTTAGAGGTGATCTCTGAGAAAGCCCATTACCTTCTCCATTATATGCATTTTGTAAAATTTGCCACATAATTAGTGTTGAATCAGAGAAACCACCATTTTAGCATCCTTGCTCTTTCAGAGGTAGATATATAAAGAATGAGTAAAGAGAAACGTGTACAAAGCTTTCGAGCACAAATACTTTTTTGGCTTTTGGCGCACTGCCCTTCTTCACCTTAGTCCCATTTCTTTTGGGAATTGACTCCAGAAGGGAAGTAGAGCTATTTGTTTAAACTTGGACTGGTAAAGTAAAAATTATAGCTGATTGTTGATTTGTTTTTCTGAATTAAAGGTGTACTGAAATTGCAAATTGTCACCAAAGAGTGAAATATTACTGTCCGGTAAATATTAAACGGGCCTGTGGCAGGAAGGAAATCAAATGTAAACTTTGTTTTTCTGAACGGTTTATTGCCTACAAAGTACAGTCACAGTGTTCCCTATTTCAGCCACATTCCTAATTGTAGTTCCTAATTATTTGGGGTCATTATGTATCTTCCATCTTCCAAAGGTCAAAGATACTAATTCTCTTCATGAATAATTTATTTAACAATTGATTGGGTAATGAGTGAAATGGCTGAATATATTTTTCAGTGGAAAATATTAAACTATATAGTGATATAGTCATGAAATAAAAATAAATGGAAGAAAAATTGTTCGAAAAAGAAGTAATTACAGCAAGTAACTCAGTCAGCTGTAAGACTGGATATTTTATTTGTCTCCATTAACTTCATCCTTGGAGTATACTTTAAACTCTCAAACTGTAGTGTTATATGCATATTTCGGTAGTTAAATGGTAAGATATTAGGTTTTATCTTTATTTGCGCATTGTTCTTAGGTAAATGAACAGTTTGGAAAAAATTTTCTGTGTTTTATTTTTCACTTTTTCATTGGAAGTGTATTTATATCAGAAGGTGTCCTAACTCTGCTCACTCTGTTACCTTGTTGTGCTGGATACCACAGACACATCTGATGAAAGGCAGCTCTTGTCCAGATGATCTCAGTTTAAATAAGCAACATAAGTAATGTACATCAGAAGTGCAGGGAACTGCAATTACCTGCCTGAGTGATAGATATTCTAGTAGAAATCAGGAATCCTGTTTTCTTATTTACTACTTTACTCCAATGGGTTGGGCAGTGCTGGTTGCCTGAACATTTAAAACAAATTACAGTTAACATAGCTTGATCAGATGTTTGTTTAAAATGTCAAAATTTTTAAAATAAGTAATCTCAAACTTCCAGTAAGATTTATTTAAAGACATCTGTGTTTCTTTAAAATTCCTACTGATGCACCAAACTTCTTAGACAAAGTCTCTGATTTCCAATAAATGGTGGTAATGTTAATTAAGTGTTAATTCTTTAACACTTTGTTTACAAAAGCAATGAAGAAAACCAATGCATACCTTTGTTTCATCTTGATTTTCAGTTATAAAATATCAGGGGACCCAAAAGAGTAAACTAAATTCTAAAATAAAATTTGGAGTTTGATATTTTTGAAAATCTCTTGTTTTCTGAAGGCTGTGTAGGGCTGCTCAGAGAGCTGAAAAAAAAGTAGAAGTATTTGACAGTGATTTAATATCTGAATCATTTGTTTAGCTCTGCAAAATACAGTCACGCTCCTATACACTTGCTTCATTTCTCTCGTAGGAAGTAGCAGAGCCTGGAACAATGAGACTCTGCCAAACATATTATGACACTGCAGATTGTTATTCTCTTTCTGAACCAAAAGGGAAATCTTTTACAGGGACAGACCGTGCCCAGTGCTGGCTGTTACTGAATGCAGGCAAAAGGGTGGGGACAGAATAATTGCAGTCTTCTGGAGATGCTCAGGTTCTTTTATGGTCTCCCCCCCCCCCCCCCCACCTTCTTTTATCGTGTCCATAATATTTTTAAATATTTGCTTATGCTAATTTCAATAAGATTCAACCAGGTAGATAAATAAAATATCCTCACATTCCATAATCTTGTATGCTAGTTTAACACTATAAATAACCTGCAGCTGTAGCAAATATCTTTCCCCTGTCTTTCAGAAATCCTTTAGGTAGTGTTGGCTAACTTATGCTCACAGTTTGAGTTTCTTTTCTAGTTGTAAAAGAGAAATAAATTTATTTTCCTTGTATTAGAAAGTCTACTGAAGAAAGATAATAGACTGCAATAGGATAAAAAGCTTTACACAGAGAGCTTCCACTATTGGAAGACACCTGGGTATAGACACTGGAAGAAGGGATTGGGTAGGAGCAATTCTAGAACCCACTTAGTGTTGTCTTTGATGCAAAAGTCAAATGGGGACTGGCTTTTCATCCTGTCTTTACTCCTTACTTATCAACCAGAAGGTCTGGTCCATGATGAGTATGCGTCTCATCATATAACTATGTAATATAACAATTATTTTGGAGGCCCAGCTAAGTAAAAATTATATCTGGAAATGATGATTTAGATAATTCTTCATCAGCAGAGTACTATGTACATAGCTAGATATCATTATAGGTGGTGATGAATATTATCCAAGCATTTAATGGCAGAGTGTAAGGAATTCTATATTTATAGTGGGCTCTTCAACATATTATCTTACTATACATATTAACCAGCCATGCTACACTGAAGTCTCCTAATAATGAAGAGACTCCATTCTCAAACTTGAGTTTAAATGTATTCTTGTTTTACTCTGTGTTTAGTAAGTCAGTTTTAACATGGTATCATTGAATTCGCACAACAAAATAATAGCATAACAGTTAAAGCTTAAAATCATTATTTGGAGAGCAAATCCTGTCCTCCAACCTATGTATCCCAGTTTCTCTGATACATCATGCTTGTGACAAATAGCATTGTGAGAAAGGCTGGCACTCAGAAGATTCATTTAGGAGGCTGTTTCATGTGACAAAATGCTGGAGGCTGAAGGCCACTTCTTCTTTCAATTGTATAATATATTTTTTAAGTCTGAAATATTTTCTCCAGTCTGAACTATATTTGTTTCATTAGTCACTGTTCTAGTACATAGACTGTCGAATTTGGGCTAATGCTTTACAAAGTGTATATCATTCTCAGGTTAAAGATCAATAAATAACAGCCCATTTCTATGCTAAAAAAAAAACCTTTCTGCCAAGTTTACAGCCATGGTAAATTCAATTTTATTCGGTAACCTAATATCTACTTCTTATGAAGGGTTTTTTCACCCATAAACATCTGCTTTTAATCTGCCTTTGCACTATAATTGTTTAAAAGATACCATCATTTTTTGACTTACTGTATCTATTAGAGCTGTTCAGATTTTATCAAATTTGTTAATATTGTGCAGCTTTTCCCTTTGCTACTGAGAAAAATTTTAATTTGGAGCACAGATATAGAACACTTAATGAAATAACTTAAATCTCTATTTCCTCATTTTTTTCAGCTTTAGTTTATCTGTAAAATAATCAGTGGTATCAAGTAATATAGTGAACTTCAGGATAGGTCTGTTTGCTATTCTTTAAATTCTATGACTCACTAAACTGAAGGCTACATTAAAGCCAAAAGATCAGTTTTACTAAGAGTTGGTTCATATTGCATATCCAAATGATATGCTTTAATGGGTGTCTCTTCTTCTAAATCTCTAGAAAAATGCTGCTTTTGAAAGCTGGTATTTTTATTGGAAGCATTCTGTGATACAAAACTTACTGTGCTGCTTTTCACTGAGTGGGCTTTGCAGGCTGTAGATGCTACTGCAAGGAATATTCAAATGCTTATTATTATGCAAAAATTTCTATCATTCTCAAGACAGCTGTATTCACAGAATTAATGATGTCATTGTTGGTTTTCTGTAATTTGAAGACAACAACCCCATTTGTAAGGGTGATGTAGAATATACATGTGAATAGGTGGTGGGGTTAGAGATGACCTTTCTGATCTGTGAGTTCCTGAATATGGATTAAGGAGGTCAGGCATTAATGCCATTCAGCTAACAAGTGAGCGATTTTATGCAATTCATTTGAGTCCCAGAGCACCAACTCCTGCATATATTAGTTTCAATATGCAAAATGTATTATTGTTCATCATTTCTAGTAATTGCTGGGAAAAGAATTCTGCATACTGCTGCTTTTGGTTATGTTGAAAGATTTAGTCAGTGGCTTAATGTGAGTCAGCTTCCAGAGAGACATGAGCCCACAGAAGCACACTTCTGGGGTGATTCTGTTTTCTGGTGATAATTTGTTTTAGATTATCATGATTGTCTTCTGCAATGACTGATTTTCCTTTAGAAGGTGCCTGTGCATTCTAATAGAGGTGTTTGTATAGCAGATGTATCTTTCTTTTTATGAGTTGTGACATATTTCTATGTCCACATCTACCAAGACTTTCTGAAATAGTTTTTAAATGCAGAAACCCTAAGGTATTCAACAAAACAAAAGGAGCTTGGATTAAATCTTTTTCCCTATCTTCCTGTTAGCAGATATAGGCCCAATTCAAGGATTTTAACCAAAAGGTAGTATGATGGTTCCAAAACCATCTTCTTTTGGACCAGGCCCAATTTCAATCAAATTTTCTGAGAATGCCCAGTGAGGCTGTGAATATGATCAAGGCCTCTCTCTACTTCCTTTTTCATTCAGTGTATGGGATTCAACCTGCTGTGTCAGCCCTGCAGCCAAAGATATACCTATTGAGCTTGCTCTAGAGAGGTTAAAGCAATTGATTTTTCATCTTTAACCACATACTCAGAGTTTTAGAAGTCTGATGTAGTTTAAAGTTGTTGGGGGTTTTTTTAAGAAACAAAACTCAACGCTGCCTTCACTTATTTGTCATGTCCTTCATCTGTAGGATTCAATCATCTCACAGCTTAGTCCCTGCACAAAGGGATCAGGTGAATTCTATTTACTGAAGAGCAAAGACACCTGGATTAGTTCCCTGCTGCTAAGGCTTAAGGAACTGAATTGTGCAGAATAGAGTTTATTCAGTTTCTGTGTTTTATAACCTAGTTTGTTAATGACTACAGATTACATTATTGCATAACTCTAAATTATTGTGACTCTTTAGTCAACATTGAAACACAGGAAATTTGGTTTAAACATATGATAATTCTTTTTACTGGAAAGGAGATTGAGCACTTGAGAGATTATGGAGTTTATATCCTTGGAGATACTCTAAACCCAAGAGGACAAGGTCCTGAGGAACCTGGTCTAGGCGACCTGAGCAGGGCATTTGAATCAGATGACCTCCAGAGGTCCCCTCCATCCTCAACTATTCCGTGATTCAATTAAAGGTTTTCAGCTTCCAAAAGACAGGATAGCAACCTGATTCCTTCAGCGAAGTATGCCTCAAATGTGAATCAGATCCCTCATGTAAGGCAGCCTTTGCACTCCAAATGGTGAAATATGTTCTCATTGTGTAATTTCAGCCATGGAGGAAATGCACTCTTTCAGTTTGAGCCATACTAGTGAATATCTGGGATGGGGGAATGCCATTTCCAAGTCAAATGTGCAATCATTCTTTTTAGTCATCACTGAAAAGTTGAGTTCAAGATATGTAAAAAAAGCTAGAAATACACAAACTTCTTAATTTACTTTATGACATAACATTGGTAAATACCACTGAAAAGATTTCATGTGTCCAATGACATTTTTAATGGAATTAAAAACTCCAGAAAAGAAGCTTGTGCAGGGGGCGATGTGTGGGAAATGTCTGTTTCTGGTTTAACACAGTGCTGCCAGTCAGACATGGCTAAGGAATGTCTTGCCAACATGGCAAGGTTAACAAAAGAGGTAGCAAACTAGAAAAAATAGGTACAGAAAATTGTATGACCAAAGATCAAGCAACAAAGAAGAGAGAAACTGAAAGATCAGTGTGAGCTGGTGCTGCTGAGCTCCTGGTTTCAAACACAGAGCAAATCAGAGCCTAAGCTCTGCTTGCTGTAAAGAACCCAGACCCACTTTCTACACGAGGTTCTCTAATACATAGCAAAAAGTGACCTTTAAACTACCTTGACAGATAGCAGCTGACTAGAAAATTACAGTCATTAACAGGATATCGAGAGAGCAGACTATTGTAAAAATGATACTAAAAGGCAGATGTTAACAATTTGCAACCCCAAAAGACAGCTGCAATAAAATCCTACATATCTAGTGTTCTGAAAAACTTGTTACTGAGATTCAGCATACACAAAAATAAAAGGTGCATATATTTTTCCTAATATCTCTAGAGCCAAGCTTTATGTGAACAAAATGTAGAGAATATTCCAATAGTTTAAATAAAATTTGTTGGAAAATTCAGTTACTTGAAGCAGTTGAAAATGAAGCTTCTAAATGAAATTGGTTTACTCTTGTCCAGTTCAGATATTTGTTAGTTGAAAAATCTATTAGGATTAAACCAGGGAAAAAAGAAGGTAGAAACAATGCCTCTAGAATTTCTCTCTTTTGATATGATTCTTGACCCAAATAGAAAATTTTTTAAAAAGTAATTAAACCTTTCTTTTCGAATTTCCATGGCAATACAAAAAACAGGTTTTTTATGAGCAAAGAGTTGAGACTAAATTGCGGAGATTTTTGCACCGTGCATATACTCAGGGGACTGGCATCTTATTTATATGAGTCTGTTTATTGTCCAGAAAAGAAATTGTGTAGAATTGGTTAGCATTTATTTTTAATATCTACTGATATCACTTGATGGAGCAGCTGAAAATACACCCCTGGGCAATACTGAAACATGTTATGCCAAAACATTGTTGGTCGCCACAGGCTCATGCTAGAATTATCAACAGTGGCATTTCAAATGGAACAGGAAGTTTCAGGTGCCCAGTGAATTTCTCAGGAATAATCCATGGTCAGCAGCAATCATAACATGAGACAGCATCATGTAGTTTAGTTTGAATGCCACCATACATGGACTCATTCACACAGTTGTGACACATTTCTGCCAAGATAATAAAAATTTGGATGGAATTCAGAGAACACCATGAAGGGGGGAATAAGAGCAATACATGAGGAGAAAACCTGATGGAAATTACTAATGGGAAATGATAAATATGCTATAAAAATAAATCACAAAACTTATCTGTAGAAGGTAGAATATAGAATAATATTTCCTCCCCAAAAAGGAATGGAAGTCCTAAATTCTAAATTTAGTTTAGACAAGTGTATTTCAGTGTAAAAGAAAATCTGCATATGCAGAGAATATTTAATAAACTAACTAGGTTTTTTGCTTTTATTAGATATGACTTTATTCAGTAATTCTTTTTCACAATTTGCTGAAAATACATATCAAAGTCATAAATCCTCATAAATCCTTCAAATGTAGAACTTTCTAAACCGAGTGTTATGATTCATTGATATGAAAGACTTTGCTTAAATAACAGAACGGGTTTTGTTAAAAAGTTTATTTTCATACAAATCAAAGCCGTATTTTTTCTTTCTTTTTCATTTGAGACATCCCAATGTCTGCAAATCTTCCTGAATAGAAGCCTCTCCTCCAGATGTTTCTGGAATGCATCCATTCTCTCTTCTTCTTTTCTTTTTTTAATCACTAATTGCTCTATCTTTTGAGGTGGATGGTTAAAAGTTAAGTGTTTGGGGAATGTGACTGTGAGGCCATGTTAAATTAAGGCCAGCAAGGGCACAAGAGGGACCATAACTCATGAGTGTTTCTGATCACTGACCCTGAACTTGCCTTACAGTCTGTCACATAATTATGACAGACTGAAAAGAATTACAATGAAATATGTTTTTGGGGAGTGGCAGTCTTCCCCTCCAGTCTTAACAGAGACCTCTGGAAGCACCGTGTGCTGTCTTTGGAGCCCCTCATTCTTCAGATATTTAATTTGAAACATTTGAAATCTGGCCTTTTGTGTCGTTCATTGTCTCACTCTTTTTAAGAATTCCTGAAGTTTCCTTTCCTCTCTATAACTGGATCAAGCAAACTGTAATTTACTGATTAGTTAATCACTTTATCCATGGCTTTTATAAAGCAACATGGTGATTTGATACTTTGCTTATTGGTGGACTTGAGGTTTCTTTGACTGCAGCCTCTTAAAAGGTTTTCTCCAAAAGATGAGGTGACACCTCTGGTGCAGAGTAATGGCAGGTTCTCTCTGGCTCTGCTGCCACAGAAGCTTTGTTTATAGTGATGTGTTAATGTAAAACTAAACTATGTCACACTCCTCATAATGTCTGCAAACTACTGGATCGTTACACCAATACTGACCAAGGGGAAAACAATAGAGAGAAAATCTAAATGCAGTAATTTCTTCCTAGCGAGTAAACTCAGGGAAGGGATATAAAGGTTAGAAGAGAGAATCTCTTGGTTTCACACTAATTTACAGTCCCCACCACTGCATGGACTGTGCTAGTAGAGCTTCTTGGGTTGAAATAATTTACTGTCATTTCCTGATTTTACTACCACTGGTCAGTCTTTTTAAAGGAAGGTTAAATTTTGCCAACTTTATTTCAGGAAACTTCCTGCTTTTCATTCAAAAATGGGTTTACAGACCTACATGAGCAAAGACTGGAAAATATTGTCCCACCTTTTTACCCACTGAGAAATATTGGGAGGCAAAAACTGTCAGGGATTCCTCCTGCTTTTTTTTTGAATTGGGGGAAAAAATCCTGATGTTTTTGTGAGCAGCAATCAGGCAGGTGAATGAAAATGGATTGAAGAAACCAGCTCTTTTGCTAAGGAGTGAAGTTTCAGTAGTCTTTTCTATCTCTAATGTTATTTTTAATGCAAATTTATCATACATCTTAAACATTTGAACACAAATTCATTATGACCCCTACATATACTTTTCCACATAAAATATTCAAGAAGGATTCTTTTCAGTTTTTACTTTTTCATTCTTCTTTTTCATTTCCTTTTCAAAATATCTTAAATTAGAGGCTTACTGAAGTGAAACTGGTATCAGGTTCTCTTTTAATAATATTTAAATATTATTTTTAATAATTATTTGTAAAATAATTATTATTGGTTTTTGACAAATAAATTGCTTTCTGCCTTACAAGCAAAGTTTTCATAGATTTTGTGTGCTTTTGGTTTACTGCTGAATTGCTGACATACTTTAAAAGAACCAGTAATGAGTTATGAGAGGATATTATACTCAAAATGAATAAACGTAGTTCAAAAACTTAGAGTTTATGTAACATAAGCATAAGATATTCCACAAGGTCCTTCTTCTCATCCCATTCAAGACCAATGCCTAGGAGCCTTTAGGGAGTTTGAGATCTCCTGGAAGCCAGTGTTTTCCCAGGAACTGGCTCTTGTGTATGTCAGCAGTCCTGAGCCTGCAGCTCTGTCAATTTACTCTTCATGTTTGCAAGTGGAAATGAGAACGTGTAACTAAGCAGAAGGGCAGGTAGAGGGTTCCAGCTGGTTTCAGTTACTTGTGTGGTTTTGTTGGGTGTAGGTTTTTTATGATTTTCACAATTTTTTTGGGCTTGATCTAAGTGTGATTGAAAGCCAGTACAAAAAAAATGTCTGGGTGACTTACAGCATGACTTGCATTTGAAAGCCAAAGGGACCTGTGTCCCTAAATCAGTTAAAGGTACCTGGGAATCCCACTGAAGCTACAAAGAGTCCTCTAACTTTACCATGAATTAAATGTGCCCTGAGATCCAAAGATAAATTTCATAGTGAGAATTAATTCTACAGTCTTGTTTCGCCGGTAGCTGCGTTAGGCAGAGTGGTAGAATGGCACTGAGAGGTGTGAGTGTACTAGTTTTATAGGTTTATGCTATTTTTATTCCCACAGCAGCAGTGTGGGTCTTGTTCATATTAATTAAGTTTTTATTTTGAAGAGTTATGGCTATTTGAATGATAACCCAGGAAACATAATTAATTTATTAATTATTTGTATTAGGTTCTCTAAAGGGATGTTTAGGTTTTGATTCGACATGTCGTGGAGGCAAAGAAACTCCATATAACCATAAATTTACAATAATATTAATCATGAGGGTTTTTTGGTCTCAGGAGTACTCTTGGGGGAAATTATATTACTAAAAGCTGGCATGAAACCCAGAGGAAAAAATGTTTCTTTTGCCCTCCTGCTCATTTTTTCTAATAACCTCTTTTCAATTGCTACACCAACTTTACCAGCCCCAGCATTTGTCTGAATTAAGTGTGTGGAAAGAATCTAAGAACACATACGCACCAAAAAAAAAAAAAAAAAAGAAACAAGGTTGAGGATATTCAGTGCTGTGGTGAAACTGTGCAGACTGAGCATCTACCAAACCCTCCCATTTGATTCCTATGTATAGAAAAGTCAAAGGGCAAATTTTCTACTGGAATGTGTTGAATCAATTAGCATTTATGATGGAAAGCAGGCACAGAGGCCACTTGGTTACCTTCCAGACATTTACAGTGGGCAAACTGCCCAGGCCAGCTTGCCATGCACTGAGTGCTTTGATCGTGGAGTGGAAGACTCCAAAGGTTCTTCTTCCTGAATGCTTCAACTTCCAGCCTTGTGCCTGTGCCTTATTCCAGCCTGATAATTAATATTCTTATTGGTTACTTGGAATACACTAAAGAATGAGTACAGTTTTGCTGCAAAACTCTATGTAAGTATATAAAGTTTTGCATTATGAAGTCCCTGTAGAAGAGGTAGGAAGCTTCTTGTTACATACTGTATGTAAATATACACTGTCTATGTATATAGAAACATTAAGGTAAATTTTTAATTTTACATGTTTAATGTTATGTTTATGGAGTTTTTTATATACATGTAAAACCTGTGTTTAATAGATAAATTTACACAAAAATAGAAATTGCAGTTACCAGGTAGGTCGTCTAATTGACAGTTTTATGACAAGTACAAAACCAAATTGAATGCCATTTGTTACACTAACTATGACCAATAAGAATACAATACATAACACAATACAATTATACAAATTATACAATAAAAATAAATAAAATACAATTTATTGATCAAAATATGAATTTCAGAAACAGTCAGCAGATAATGAATAAAACAAAAATATTAAGAGGATGAAAATATAATTTTCTACCAGATTTATAAAAGTGAAAAAATAATATCACGTAATTAAAGAATTAACATTCAATCAGTAAAGTGCAGAGGAAAAAAATTAAGCATGCTAAAATGACACAGTTAAACTGATTGTGTCTAAAAAAATGACATTTCCATTCTAAAAAGCCTGGTAATAGATCAGCACATGTGGATACAGGGCTATCAATGCACAACTTCTCTACAAAAATGCTTTGCAAAATGGCTACATTTAGATTTATTTGCGTGTGTTTTAATATCTGTTTTGCCTTCTGTACATATCCTATCAATAATGAAATCTAATTATATATTTGCCATACAAACAGGGTTTCTCAATATAGTGAAAATTTGTAGTGTAGTTATGCATGCAGTTGTTGGGATTTAAAGAAATAGGCAGTTCCACACAAATTACTCAGACACAAAAGGGTATTAAAATAAAATAAAGCATAACTTGTTGCAAGGACTTAAAGCTGAATTCCACCTCCTTACCAGAGTGGGAAGATATTAAAGCACTGAAGATTTATGACATGGCTCTCAGTGGTGTGCAGTTGTAGATTTATTGCAGACCTACAAGTTTGAATGCTTGCTGGTGCACAAATATCTTCCATTTGGATTTTAGTCATAAATGGAGGAGTTTAAAAAGCAAGAGTCCATAAGAAGGGGAGAGAATGACACAGCCAGAGCCTCAAACAATGTCTAGGGAACCTCGGAATGTCAGACCTGTCTGATTTCACGGGCTATGCTAAACCCTTAGAAGATGCATGAACTGGAAATTTGGCAGCATCTATTGCAAAAGTGAAAGTGCATTCTTGTCTTAAATTCACAGCTCTCAAAGCAAGGTTTTCCCCAGGTTGTAGGCTGCTGTTCACTGTGCAGTCAAGGCACTATGGCACTTTAAATCACCTGACCTCTCTGCACTTCAATTCATTAAAACTAATAAAATACTTTATTTCTGAATGCGTCTTTGTGCCAAAGATCAGGGATCTTGACTGAGGTTCGTAGGCTCCCCACAGAAGAAGTATGACACAGTAATGGTGCATTTGATTATTGTTAGAAATTACATTTGCTGGATGATCTTGCTTAAAAAGGACAGAAAAAGATTGGTTTGAATTAGGTTAAGCAAATCTGTTCTTAAACTCATAACTGCTCAAAGCTGTCTGTATTCCTGAGTACTTGATTCTGATGCTCGAGAGATTCCGGGAATTACTGGACATTCTGTACTAAAGTTATCCCTTCCTCTCAGCTCACTGTTCCCTTCACCATCTGACACAGAGCCACTGGATTATCACTTCCATGGTACAAACAGAGGTTAGGGAGTCTTCTCTCACCCCTTTCCTTAATAGTTTTATTTTCCTATGTCGTACTGTTACCCTGTTTTTACAATTTGGTAGTGTTCACCTCATAAGGAAATGAATCTTTAATTAAATGAGGCATGGAAAGAAATAATTGAAACAAAAGAGTTATTGTTTACTTGGTAAAACTTTGGTTAAATTCAAGTACATAAGAGAATGTGTCTGTACAAAGGCTGTGTCCAAAAAATAAGCCATCTTAAAAATCCTTCACTTGATAAAATCTCTGAGGGTAATTCCAATTAATTGAGTCTTAGACCTTTCCCAATCTATATGTACCCACTGATCAAGAAGCAATGAAACTAAAAATGCCATACTGGGCCAGGACTCGGGAGACTTAAAGGAAATTTTTATCTATGCAGAGATTTTTTAGGAATTTCTGAACATTTTCTATGAGTTCCTCTGCCTAGAACTTTTCTAGGTATTTGTGATTTCCAAGAATTTCTCTCTGTTTTCTAGAAATTCTAGCTAGTATTTTTCTAGGTATTTCCCAGTCCTTTTCAGGAATTTGTCATTCCAGAATATTTCTTGGAAATGTGCCTTGCTTTCTCTTTGAATTTCCATGTGCTTTAAAGGGTTTTTTTTCTGTCCACAATATGTCTGGAAATTTCCCACTGCCTTCTAGCAGTTCCAAATTCTAGAACACTTCTAAAAGTCATTGAATTATTTTTAGGAAGTTCATTGTGCTTTCAAAAATTTCACTAAGCTAGAAATTTTACAGGGCATTCAATGAACAATTTAGGAATTTCAGGGCACTTTTGAGGAATTTCTCATTGTGTTTGAGGATTTTAAAGATGTTTCTTAGGACTTTTTCTGTTCAGAACCATTCTGAGTTACTTAGTACTTTCTAAGATTTGTGTGTATTTGTGTTCTCTAAGAAACAAACCTAGAAATTTTGAAAAATTCAAGAAACCTTGACCTAGAAATTTTCTAGGAAAATTCAAATGATTTCTAGGCATTTGCTCATCATATTCCCTTCAAGGATTTCTTCTGTTTAGAATCTTTATAGAATTTTGCATTCTGAAACCATTCTAGGAACTGAAAAATGATCTGCAGAGATATATTTACAAAATAATCTGTATTGGGTAAAAAAACCAAGTATAAAAAAAATCCCCAGTGAATTACAGTGGCAATTTAGGTCATGGAATTTTCACCTGTGCTAGTTATAAAATCTGCCTGCCAAATCCATATTGTTTGGAGCCAAGCTTTGGTATCAAAGATTAAATTAACACCTCAGCACAACAAGGCTATGGGATGTCAGACTTTGTAACTGCTCAATATTATTTATAGTTGATTCAATTTTAATGATCAGACTCAAGATCTCTGTTCTTGAATAATTTTTATGTCTGGCATGGCAGAGAGACATACAGCCATTTAATTCTCCTGATGGCTGTAAATTAATTAAATAGCTTGTATATAAATAAAATTCATTTATTTCCTGGATATTTTTTATCTTGTCCATAGCCTATAGGTTGTGCCAGGGGAGATTCAGGTTGGACATCAGGAGGAGCTTATTCATAGAAATGGTTGTTAAACACTGAAATAGACTGCCCGGGGAGCTGGTGGAATCACCATCCCTGGAGGCGTTCAAGAAACGACTGGATGAGGCACTCAGTGCCGTGGTCTGGTTGACAAGGTGGTGCTCAGTCAAAGGGCTCGATGATCTTTGGGGTTTTTTCTAACCTAAGTGATTCTATGATTCTGAGAACTACCACTGTGTGACATATCATAGGACGCATTTAGGAAGAAGTGATTTTACCCTCTTTCTTCATTCTTTTTCTTGTGCCCAGAGAGCGTTTCTGAATTTATAGACAAAAGCATAAACTTTGTCAAGTGATAGTCTACCTGCTGAAGCCAAACGCCATTCCTTTCAAAACTTAGCAGAACTAATTCCTTACTGCAAAGACTACTTCACACTTCCAGAGCATTCTTTACCTGCAGAATCTGCAAGTGCTTTACAAATTACAGCTTTGCAAATCCAAAGTACTGAACAATTCCAGGTTATGACCCACACTTCCTCCTTCAGCAAGTGTGGTTTTAAGGGGCTCTGCAAACACTAGCAGCCATGCAAATCAATGTGCTCATGTAGGATCCAGTGCCAACTCCTATCAAGGCTCTTGTAGCAGAGGTTCAGCACCTTCAAGGACTGGGTGTGTTCAGTGTTAGTTGTGGAGAGGGTTAGAAACATTCTCTTGTACCTCTAGGCACAAATACCTGGGCATTAAGGAAGTATGAGAGTATCTGAAAAGATCACATAATAAGCCAAGCACAACTGAGGGGTAAATGTCCTAGATCTCAGATCCTTTGCCCTTTGAATAAACGTGCTGATTGCCCCAGTTATTTAACTAAGTATCATGCAGGGGCCACAGAAGAAAGTAATAAGTTTTCCTCACAGAGATCTTACTATAAGGAACTTCAGCTATGGAGTGAGCCTTGGATCTGTCATTTATGTAGACAGAAATTGGTGCAAGAGTTGAGAGGTGATTCTACCTGTCTCTAAGGCCTCTTGGATTGGTTCAATCCTGACCCAGTTGCTGAGTGTCTGCCAGAAAATATCCCCTAACAGCACAAATCACCATTATTTTTTTGTGTGCAGCATGCTGCTTTGTCTCCATCTGAGCAGTTGAGGTCTTTCAGTGTTAACAGTTTTGTCCCAGTCGCCTAGAAAGAATCACCATCACGTATTCCTTAAAATATCTTTCTAGAAATCAAATAAAATAATGTTATTACTTGAAACTAAAAAGGCTTTTAAGTAGCAGTGCTTTAAAATACAATGGTTCAGACTCGTCTGCAATTTCATGGGTTCTGTAATAATGCAGCTGTTTTCCTCAGGGTGTTCTCACAAATTCATAAAAAAGTCTATTTGTTATGAGCATTCTGAAACCCCAAGGAAAGCAGCTGTGTTTTTGACAAACTGGGCCACATTTTCAACACCTCTAGCAAAAGAGACATTTATAGAGGAATTTTATGCCTTATATATCCATGAGCAACATATTTTTTAACACTAACAACATACAGTGCTCTTAGCAGAAGATTACATAGCAAAGCAGCCAAACTGAACATTGAATTGAGCCGCAATATGAAATTAAAGCCCTGACCTCCAGCAGAAGACTTGCCCTAAGCTTAAAATATGCCACCCAGAGTGAACTTAAAGACCACTAGGGAAATCACTGAATGATAGAAGCATGTGAGATGTGAACTTTTCAGGTTTTTAAATGCTTTTCTTTCTTTTCTTTGTTTTTAATCTGTTCCTGAAGCTATAAAAGTGTAAAGGAGTGACACTGTTAGGGGATCTTGGTGAATGTGCTTACCACAGTATTAATGAAATATGAAGTCTGGACAAGATAGGAACTTTGTTTCCTGTGTATCCCATTCCTCCAGGGGTTTCTTTTATTTTTTTTTTTTTCTGTCAGTCCAAAAGTGATTGTAGACCCAAATATAGTTATTGCTGCTTTCAGATTTTTACAAGTTTCATAGAGGTTTTAGTCTGTACATATTTTTATGCCATATAATTTTTTCTACAACTGCTCAACCATATTCAGTCCTCCCTGGTTTTCATTCCTTCATGTTTTACAAACCCATTCTTTATGTACTAATCTCTTATTTCTCTAGTACTTTTCAACAGCATATATTTTATTACTAGGGTTTATCCATTGTTTTTTAAAGTTTAATTTTTTCAGTTCTCAAATTAAGTTTCCCACTTAGACAATCCATCTGAAGTGTCTTTAATTCACTGACTTTCCTCAGTCTACTCTCCTTCCCCATAATTTCATACTGGTATGGAAGTTACTCAGATAAATGTATTGTCATTTCCTCTTGAAACATCTGTACATCTAGATGTCACTAAATTTTCCAGGTGGGTTGTGGCTAATCCATTTCCTTTTAATGTCATCCTTCTAATGCCTCATTCTTTGATCCTGGTCTCCCAAGATATGCTTTCTCCTTGTCCCTTTCTTTGATCTTTATCTCTTTATCTCTTTCTTTTATTGTACTCAGCTTTCTGAGTTCCATGTGAGTTCCATCTCCCTTTCACTTTCCTTCATCTTTCACTTGCCACTCTGTTGCAAGGCTTCATCCATCAACTCCATGCTTCAACTCCCCTTTTTTTGGCCTTAGAGGGGAGCACTTATCTACTGGGTCTTTTGATCCCAGTCTATAGTCTGTCTATTAAATTTCATTTCATATCATTCTTCTTCCTTAGTCTTATTCTTTGTCTTAGTTTCCCATGCAAATTAATTGTATTATTCCCTTATATCTAGCTCTTCTGATTTCATTTTTTAGTAGCTCTTAGCCTCAGTCATCTCAGTGTCAGCACAAGACCATGTTCCATTCTCACACTCCTGATTGAAATAAGTGAACTGCACTCTGATTTTTCTCATTAAATAATAAATAAATCTATTTCCTTTATATTTGTTCAAAAGGCATGATCATTCCCCAAGCAGTTGATTTTACCCATTTTAATTTCATATTATGAACAATGTTTCCATAAATGTTAACGCTCAGGGAACTAAAATTCCATTTCCGCTGCCGTTTATTAAGCTTAGCAATTCCTGAATTTAGAATACATGTATGAAAACTGAAAAATAAGACGTTTTGCAATTTAATGAAAGAATGCGAACATGACTGAGAGAAGTGTTGAGAGTGAGACCCTTACCAGCTGTGAATCAGTGAGCAAAATGCTCTAAGAAGGCACAAGGACTTTTCTGCTTCCCGTTCCAAGCATAGGTCAGAAGTCTGTAATTACATGTAAATTGCCATTTTTAGAGGCGAAGGCTAAGGAGTACTGGCACTACTCTATCTTCATCCTTCAGTTTGGCAAAGATTAGAAAATATTCTGGATGAGTTATCTGAATAAGCCTGCTCTGAGAAGTTAAAAAGTCTGAGACAGGCCCATATTTTGGGTTGCCGTTCTTTTATTTTTTATTGACAGACGTGTGGAAGTCAATGGCAAGACTGAGAGAGACCTTAACTGGTTTAAGTTACTGCATCTCTGCTTAAGTGAGTAAATTTACAGCAACATAAATATCTTAAATCTAGTTCACTAAATATAGTCCCACTTTTGAATCAATTCTACTAAAGAAGAATTAAAATGATGCTTTCTATTAATTGGCCTCCATTGATTCAGCAGGAATTAAATTTAAAGAGCAAGAAAAGAATGTATTTCTTAAATTAGCATTTTTAAATACCATCAAATGCTCTTAAAAGTAGACCACTGTATAAAAAAAGGTATGAAACTGAAATGGACATCTTAATTACAGGTTTAGAGCATAAGTTTCCCCAGTTTATATCTGCTCTTGAAAAGGAGAGGAGTAGAAATATTAAAACTTTAGGGTCAGATGCAGTAAATTAAGGAGCTCTATGAATGGCTTAATGCAAAGCATGGTATTAGTGCAGAAATTCCCATTAATTTCAGTAAGATTTGAATCAGACTTGAAAGGTGTTAAAGGCTACACAGCAGGAAATATTTGCAAGTAAAATCAGTGTATTCTTAAGCATTGTGAATGTGCCTGCAGTTTACTCCTGTGAGGCTTGCCAGTAGAAAAGCTTTGAACTCAGCTTCTTTAGTTCACTTAATGTTGGAGAGTATGGGGTTCTCAGGTCCAACTAATCATATTTTGGTGTTTCAATAATTACCTAGGCCAGGAATCTCTTCACGAGGTAGAGATAGCACAAAATGGTAAAATAGTAAAAAAAAAGTAAGACTGGAAAAAAACCAAGAAAGCATTTATGGAAAATTACACCATTTTTTATTTTTGGAGTTCTTTGTTTTCTGTTTCCCCCCCGTTGTAAGAAATGGGAAGGAGATATAATCTGGAGAGAGAAATAAAAGTGACTTTCTGACAGAATACACCCACACTTTCATTCTTGTTTGTAGATTAGGATTATTCACATTAAGAAGGATGTATATCCTTCTCAGGGGAGTTTGTGGGGGACTGTATAGAAGAGCAAATCCAGACATTTCCTAGATACGACTTGACAGTGCTCAGTGCCCTCCTTACTTCTCTGAAGAATTTACCCTCTCAGGATTTCTTTTGGAAGTGGAAAAAAAAGGAGGTGGAGGGAAGCATTATTAATTATTACATATAATATAATTATATGTTATTTCATTATCAAATTAATAATCAGAATACTTTAAAGAGACTCCTCTAAACTCTGTCAATTGTCATATTTACACTGTCCAAGGAGCTCCTCCATAGACCTTATCAATAATTTACAATATCCTTCCATTAAAAACTATTTTGTTTCTGATAGGAAACACTTAAACAGCACTTTAGTTGGTAGTGAAAAGTGAACACAATATTTGCTTGTCAGAGAGCACATTCCACTTAAAAATGCACGTAATTCCATGCTCTGATGCTTGCAGTTATACAGATATGTGCTTTATTACATCATTCAGTAGATATTACAACACTAAAAATTGATGCAAGAGAACTGGAAGATGACCCGTGGTGGATTTCTCTTATAAATGAAATATCAGACAATTAAATAGTGAGGATGAGGGGGGAGAATAAATTAGTGCTCTTATTATCTGTTGGATATTGAGTCTATCCTGTGAATGAAGTAGTGCAAGAAAAGACAGGAGGTGGTCAGAAAACCCAAGAATATTTAATACTGTGTCTTTACAGGAAGGCAGAATTAAGTTTCCTAACTTACTGGCTCATTTCATACCCTTGGCAAGGATTTTCTAGCACAGTAAAGTGTCGGGGGCTGTGCAGAGCTCCCAACGCTGCTGTTTGCAATCATGTCACCGTGCCAGGCATTGCTGGTATTTCGTTCCTTATCTCTGTGGAGGGTTTGAGCTCTGGAGGCAAAGGTACCAAAGTGCAGAGCACTTTGATTCATGACCCCTGCAGCTTCGTACTGACTAGGAAATTACTCAGGAATGCTTGCGAGACTGGGGATTTTGCTGGTGGAAATCAGAGGATTGCAGGCTGTATCTGCACTTAGATCTCAAAAGCTCAAAGAGATCTGTCACCCAGCTGAGCCTGCCCTGTGGGGATGTGAGTGCTCAGGGCACTACCCCTGGCCGCGCCCAGCACAGGATTCTGTACAGCCTTGAGCTGCAGCTGGGAAGCAGTCCTGGTTTCCATCACACTGAGCGAGTGGCCATGAACCCATCATGGGATGGGAGTGGCCATCATACTGAGGGAGTGGCCATGCAAGCAGGCCGCAAAGGACAGTGGAACTGCCAGCTTCCCAGTAGTTCTGGTTGGGAAATCAGGTCATGGATCAGGCTGAAGTGGCTGCCCATACACACACAGGCCCTTTGACTGCAGAACAAGCCCTTGAACTCACTGTCCCTGGATATGTTTAAAAAAAGACTGGACACGGCACTCAGTGACATGGTTTAGTTGATGAGGAGGTGTTAGGTTAGGTCATAGGTTGGATTTGATGATCTCAAAGGTCTTTTCCAACCTAGTTCATTGTGTAATTCTGTGACTCTATGATAATTGATACTGGCAAGAATGTCACAGAGCCCATCCTGCGCTCAGAGGTGTATAACCCATATGCAGTATATGGGAATACCTTCAGCATTGTCCTTTCTCTTTTTTACCACCTTATTAACAACTCTTAATACACTTGATAAAAAAATGAAGACTCTACTGTGCATATACATGTAGCAAAGCTTGGAACAAGTGCTGGGAAAAAACCAATAATAATAATAAAAGTCTCCTTATTTTGCAGCACATGCTCCAGCAGTGTGGTGGCTGCAAAGAGGTATGGACACGATGTGTCCTAAATCATCCAGTTAGAGTGAGAGACAGCTGTTGTGTCTGATTTTACTAGTAATTTTTAGAAAAGTTATTCAGGTAAAGGCAGCTGATATCTGGTCTTTCTGAGCTGCCTAATTCCTGTCCTGCTGAACCCATTGTTTCACAGTACAACAGAAAATGCAGTCCATTTGTGTTAAACCAGACTTTGCAGGGTGACATTCATATTTTTTATGACATATGTAGAGACTGTGTGTCAATGTGTGCATGCATATTTTTATGACAAATGACTGGGGAATAGATAATTTGATTTCAGCAGTATTTTTGCAAATTTTTGCAAAACTGTAAAATTAGTTTGAGAGGACAGTAATTTTTTGTGTTTCTCTGAAAGGCAGCATACTGATGTTTCAAGGACAGTGTAAATAATTCAAAACAAATTTCAGCATTCAGATTTAAGATTATATTCATGCTTCTCACTATAATTAAACATGCAATCTTATCATGTTTTGTTTACGGAATAAATTTTTAATATACGTTAAATAAAATCTGTTTCATCTCAGTAAATATATATCACTTTAAAACATTAATTTCCACTTTGTTTGTACCAATACCTTTCATTATTTAATAGACCAGTTTTTATCTGTGAAAGAATTGCAATCAAAGAGCAAGAACTTTCTATTTCAGATTGACAGCACTGTACAACATAGGGGAGCACCTTTGTTTTTAGAATTCAGAGGATAACAAGTTTTCTTGATTTACATATTAATCAGTTAAATGGATTTTATGAAATGAATCTGTAGCACTGTCCAAGAGAAACTGACAATATTACGTTAAAAACCTGTAGTCAACAAAGTTTTGCTATACCAGTTGTAAATTAAGTAATGAAATTTTTCCATTTAAACATTCTTTATAAATAAATGTTTTCTCCTTCAAATAAATCAGTTACCCAGAACAGCAGTATTCTTAAGACTGGTTTTACATATTCACGCATGCAGAATCATAGACTGCATTTCAACATCAGAAAAACATTTTGTTTGCATTCTGCAATTTTGGTAGAGCCCTCACCCTAAAGCTGTGACTTCCTTAGTTCCAGTTGGATCGTGTAAATCTTTGGCAGTTCTATAGATAGGCCCATCCTTACCAAAGCAGAACAAAAAGTACCTAGTTTACAGGTTGAATCAAATCCCATTCTGCTTTAGAACTGGGAAAATTTGGGCTATTGGGAGCATACAGTTTGAAATTCCAGATTACCATTTAACACAGGGTTTTTTTCACTGTTTCAGGAAACTTTGCTGAAATAATTCAGGTCTGTATCAGGTTTCTTATTTGATCCCTTCAGATATATGTAAAATTACTACTGGCTAAATTATTTTCTTCTTTTTCTCAAGATGTCTTCTATGTTCCCTTTAAAAGATATCCAGTAGAACCATTTTTTTCACAGTATTTTTAAAAGGCTGGAAAGTTTTTTCAAAGAGGGCTATGAGAAAAGGAAGGGTGCGGAAACTGGATGAGTTAAAAAGAAAAGTTCAGTGGCTTCTGCAAAAGGAAAAGCTGTTGAGCTCCAGGAAGTCTAACATAGTTTTGGAACGCTTTTTTTTCTGTAATTCACTATCTGGCCTGTTACTGCATTGTAATATTTAAGAACCTATCTGATACCTAAGCCAGATTTTCTAGGAAGTATCATGAATCCTTCATTCATTTAAAGGCCAGAAATAGGATTAGAAAGATCATGGGTCTCAGAGGCATTGCTGACAATAAATGTGCAGCGCTACCAATATTTGTCATAATGCAGAAGAAGAAAGAGAAAAATTCACAGTTTTATTTATAGTAAGTCTAAACCTGGAGATAGTAAATAATTTTAAAATAAAAAATCTGAAAGAGATGACCATCTCTTATTATTCAGACATGGATATATTTTTAGTCTTCTATTTAGTATTTCTATAGCAATCAGGATTATTTTTTCAATCAGTTATATTAAAACAATAATTTTGTGTTTATGTGGATATTTATATATTCCTACATCAATTATAGACAATTCTGAAACATTTATTTTGTGAACAATGACTATGAAATAGGGCTTTAGTGCTAGTTCCACAAAGGCTCAGCCTGTAAGTCTTGTGCTCCGAATAATGACTTCTTTTCAGTTTAAGTATCAAAATAATGTAATATGATGAAAGAAGGAGGGAAGAAAAAGTCTTAAGGAAAGTCAGGACACTTGACAAAAGAAAAATTGTTGTGATTTTTTATGTTATATTCAGAAAAGAATTGTCCAAAAGAGAACTGTCTTGCAGTAATATGTCAAACTTGGTGACCTATTTAAATTGTTGTGGCTGCCCCATCCCTGGCAGTGTTCAAGGCCAGGTTGGAGGGGGCTCTGAGCAGCCTGGCCTCATGGAAGGTGTCCCTGCCCGTGGCAGGGGTTTGGAACTAGATGGTCTTTAAGGTCCCTTCCAACCCAAACCATTCTGTGATTCTGTGAATTTAAACACTCCTAAGCTGGGTTTAGAGCACCTGCTGTGAACCAGACAGAAATAGACATTGTGCTGGGGGAAATAAAATGCATCCTATAGCTGCAAAGAAATGCAAAGAAAAAAAATTGTGTCAGGAACAAATGTCTAAGGCTAGACCAGTCCTCCCTATCAGGCTTGAGAGCTTTGTTCTGCTGCCAATCTCTGCGGCCCTTGCACCCCTCTATCCAGAGGAGAGCAACAAACACCCATCCCAGCACACCAACGGCCCTCATCTGACAATCTGGGACACTCATCTTTCTAAGATGTTCTTGAGCCTTTTGTGTATTAGACAGGGTAACAAACAGAAGCATTTAGAGAAATATTTTACTAACTTCTGCTATCTCAGCAGTTTCTGCTGCTGTTGTTAGCATTATATCTTCCAGCAGCTTGACCTTTAAACATTAAGTATCTGCCAGCATGAGCCAATAAAAGAAAGAAATTGTAACTTTCTAACCCAGCATATCTATTTTCAGAAGTGTATGTATGCACAA
Organism: Corvus cornix cornix; assembly: GCF_000738735.6. Lineage (NCBI taxonomy): Eukaryota > Metazoa > Chordata > Aves > Passeriformes > Corvidae > Corvus > Corvus cornix. The sequence continues at coordinate 18,363,948 of NC_046339.1, read as the reverse complement.
ACACACATCTGTGTGTACACACACACTGATATGAGAATTACACATGATCCTGAAGGAGATTAATATCTGGTTTAGAATCCATTAGGGTAACTAAGACCAAAAAGGATATGTGCACTTCATGATGAAGAATTTCTCCCCATTTTTTTTCCTGTCAGAGTTATCTTCTCACTCATACAAACAGCTTTTCCCTCGCTATAAAATCTCTGTTAGATGGCTACATTCATTATGCTACTATCAAAGCATCTCCATTTAGATGTGAATTTCTTGCTTCCCTTTGTTTTTTTGCTTCTCTCCTACCCAGATGTATCTCAGTTCACTGATCCCTTCAGCTGCCTAAAGAGTTTCACAGTATGCAGGAGTTTACAAATGCAGATGTAGCCAAGCAATGCGGCAACTCTCCTCTGCCTTCTCAAACCACTCACTCTCCTCATCATTGCTATAGCTGGAGAAAATATTTTGACAGTAGTTTGTATATGAGTGATATCTCTACAGTACTAACAGAAAAACAAATAGAACTTAAACAAACAGTTGTATGGAATACTAATGTGTCTGTTCCATAAATAATTTCTCTTACTCCTTAAAGAAAATATCCAGCTGAAACCTCAAGAACTTCAGAAGGACAGAGTCACTCTTTGAACTCTTCCATAAGTAAATAGGATAGTAATGGAATTGAGGTTTTACTGTTTCCAGAGCTTATTTTACGGTACAAAAGGTTAAATCCTGTCCAAGTAGAGCAGGGGTGATTTGTGCTCTCCGTTGTGTGGGAGTACTCCTTTGGTCCTGATAGGACAGCCTGTGTCTTCAGTAGTCACAGCCAGGGGATGTAAAACACTACTCTCTAAAAGAAATACACATAAAAGGACTTGGGTCTCACACCCCAGTTTCATACCTCTGAGTTTCATTTCTGATTTATAAACATCACAGCTAATAATATAGAATTAGTCTATTGCATACTCACATCTGATTAAGGTAAGGATTTGATTTGTAAATGCCAAAGGGACTTGAGTATAAACCAGGCCTAAGACAAACAATTCCAGTACTGTGTTTGCTGTGAAATTTGTATGCAGCTATATTTTAAAAATTTCTCAGGCAGCTAATATTTGTGTTTCTGATTACTAGATATGATTAAAAAGTAAAATACAACCAAAGAACACAACCCCACCACCCCACACGTTTGTAAATGTGTTTGTTATAAAGCAACAGAATTCAAACTTGAGTTATTTATAAAAATATCTTACAATATTTTCATTATCATAACTTGGATCTCAATCATGATAGTGTTCTTCCTCACAGTGGTCCTAAAAATAAATTCTAAGCAGATTTAAAATTAATAGAATTGCATCAGTTTGCATCAGTGTCCTGGTTAAAAGCTGAAGCAGAGATTTCTACTGAGTAGCAACTTGATGGCAATGACTGGGAGGGACTCTGCCAATTGAAAATAATCACATGGTGATCCAAAATGTAATCTTGGTGATGATCCAGAGTCCATTCTCCTTGGGGAGAAAGATGGGTATGGCTAAAAGGAAGCACCCATGTTCACTTGAACAGGTTTTTGGTGAGGCCATCAGAGCAAGGAGATAGGGACAGTCACAGAAGAATTCCATTTAATACATCTGGGATTATTTTTTATAGATTTTTTTTTTCCCACACTTGTAGCTGATGCTTGAGTTAACAGAGGAAACTACAGGAATACAGAAGCATCACTGAATCTCAGGGCACTGTGAAATCGCTCATAAAACAAAAATATAAGTGAAGGATTCCAGAACTATCATGAAAAGAGGAAATCTACTCAGTGTTGGTGGTTTGTGTTCTTAAACAAGAAGCCTGCATAGTGCTAGGAAGTGCAGTCATTAGAAATGCGTTAACACATCCAGTTCTGCCCAGACAGGAAGAAATAAGCACAGCAAACAGAAAGCAACAACTATGTGCAGTGTTTGGGTTCAATGTGATCTAGTGAGATTTATGTGCCCAATTAGCTTTACGTACCCAGGTAGCTCTAGAACTCTAGCTGCAAATTCCTAAATTCCAATGAAAAGAAACAAGATGTGCAGAGTTCCGATATGAAGTATGTACTGCTAATTGTCCAAGAAGCTACTTTATAATAATTATTTATCATATTCAACCCTAGTAAGATGATATTCAGGTTTGGTTTAATTAATTTTGACTGGTACTAGTTTAGGTCTCAAGAAAGTTATGAGAAATGGCCTATATATATATATATATGTCTTATAAATCAGGACTGTGTATTTATATGGTTTTTCAACGCAAATTTTCTCATTCTGTGTTTTAATTTGATACAGACCAAAGATAATTTAGTAAAAAAACCAAGAGTAAAACCCAACAAAGCAATTTTATACCCTGGTTGCATTTACAGCAGACATTGGCTTATTTTTAGCTAGGGATTCTAGATGTGATGAATCTGAAGGTTTGTTTGATGTCTAAACAATCTCTTTTCTTCCACTTGGTGCAATTTTCCCATTCTGTGCTGCTTCCCCCTTCAGTCACATTACATATTGATAATCTGTAAAGATATTCAGATATCTCAGGACTGTCAATGCTTAATGGTAGGTTTATTACTCTCTTTTAGTTTTTCATGGAACTCCTTTAACATAATACAACAAAGTCCACTCTTACAGGAGAAAAAATCAGTAATTTGTGTACTTTATACCTGAGATGTTGATACATAAATGGAGGTTAGAATATTGTTTGGAATCATTTTTAAAAGAGCACTGTTATACCTGAGTTTATAGCTTCTAGTTATTTTGTTATTTCTTAACCCACAAAATGGAAAATTTTATTTGAAATATTAATAATAATGGAATTGTTATTTCTTGCTAATAGATTGAAAGCTGATGATGATTTTGCACTCCTGCTTTTTTTTTTCATTGAAACAAGTAAAATAAAGATAGTAATTTCTTGTCATCATAAGGAGGAGAAGTAAAAGAGATAAATTAATGATTTGCTGTATCAAGCAAGTTATTTTTCATGCTGAAAGAAATCAGGACCAAATTTTGACCACTGCCACCTTTATCAAAATCTCTCTAAACTGAAGAGTAATTAACAACTAGTCCAAACTTCAGAATTTATTTCAAAGTTCCTAAAAAATGTACAAGTGTTTTTACAACAGAAAGGGTCTTTGCTTAAAATATACTTGCTCATAGGAAGAACAGTTATTAAACCCTGCTTCTCAGAAACATTATTCTCCAGCCTTATTTAAATTCATAGAGTTTTTGACTAGGTGGCCTGGCATGTGGGCTCAGTGTTTTGCATGAGTATGAACTAAATGAAAATACATTAGTCTATCAAGCAGCTCAGGAATATGGCTGTCCTACAGAACCTAGATTGCCTGGTTGGGTTGATACCGGAAAAGGAAAATTTTGAATTAGTAATCCCGGTCATGCTGTTTTGGCAGTGTTGTAGACCAGCCTGAGATCAAGGGAAGAAATCAGACAACTGCTGAATTGGATCTTTACAGGAAATATTGCTCCTGCAAACAAATTAAGAAAAAAAAATCACAGCAAGCTACCAATTATCTCAAAAAAGATAATAACTTTATTAGCCTGTCTTTATTTCAAAAGGTATGAAAATTTCAATAAACAAAACAAAAACAGCATATCAACTGAATCAGAAACACGGAGTTAGTAATTTCAATTATCTAAGGAGGCAGATTGCTCTACACTGATGAATCAGGGGAAATATTTCTGTGCAGGTGCAGGGAAGAACGCTATACACAAATATGTAAGCATCAGGCAAAGCTCTAAAGCTAATAAAAACATGAAGAGTTGTGACTAACCACTAAGATGGTCTTTAATTTTTAGAGAAACAATATCTGTAAAGAAACTTTATACAGAGAGGACTGGCTAAATGAGGCAAAGAACAATTCACAAGTGCTATCAGGTTTGATATCCAAATCCTGCCTTTGCAGTTGTATGTTTACTTATTTGTTGTTAGATAGGAGATGAGTGACTGAATGCATGTTAATGAAAGTGCTTTGAATCTCCAAAGCATCTTAAACAAAGCTGTGAATCATTCTGGCTCAAATCCACCTGGAAAGTACAGTGTGTGTTACAGTGTGTGTCACTTGCACCCATTTCCTGTCCCAGGCCAGCAGTGTGACAGTAAAGCCATTGTGTGATTTAGCTGGACATCATGAGGAACAAACAATCAAAGTAATAAAATTAGAGGCTGGGCTTTGTTGCTGTAAAATATTAAATGTTAGCCTCACTGATAATTATCTAAAAAGTTTGACTGGATCATTAAAAATAATAATAACAACCACCACCAAAACCACACCAAAATTACAATGTGTCTTTCCCACTTTGCATTAGTGATATTGTTCAAACAGTGGCTGCCCTTTGCAGGATAAAAGAAAGTATTTTGGAGTGGATTTTGGCAGAAGCCACCCTCTCTCCTGGTTTTTCTACAGCCATTCCTTTTGCCCATCGTTTGAATGCCCTCACAGTACAGTTGATTTGAGCAGTCATGCTGCCAGTAATTCCACTGAATGTCACACCTGTGGGGCAGAAATTTGTATCTGCTTGACAAGCTTGACACAATAATCCCTTATTCTTTGGTTCAATTTCTACACACAGAAGTTACATGAAGAAGGCAATGCCACAGTTTTCCTATCTTTCATTACTGCTACAGTATTCTGCTATTATAAACCACATAACTTAAAGTTCTGTCATGTTTCAGATATGTAGGAATGCAGCTTGGCACATACAGCAAAAACCTTTAAAATCTCAGTTATATGATCTCCGCCTATGAAATCTTGTGTATTTTAAATAAATGAAAAGTTGTATTCTGCTCTATGAAATCATTGTCTGCTTTGCAGAAGAAATACACAGTATGCATTTAACTCCATTCTGTGGCAGATCTATAACAGCTTAAGACCTTCGATAGATTTTAAGGCTTTAACAAATTTTCTGTGTGCTGAGCAAGGATGCCAATGCCAAACTGGATAGTGTGTTTCTGTACCATCACAACAGTACTAGATAGACGTTGGCCAGGTGCATTGAATCCATTTGAGAGCTGCCTAAGTGAGAAGAGAAATGATGCCAGGAAAACACACCCCCAGTGCCACATGATTTGTGATGTGTCTATTGAAGCCGGCACAGGGAGGAGCGGTGCCCCTCCATGCTCTGCCACTGCCATTACCAGGCTTACAGGAACTTTATTCTCCTTAAGAATTCCAGTCCAGTCTGAAAAAATGACAGAACTGCCACGTCTTTGCCAGGAACTCAAGCCTGGAAGTCTATTTGTGGTTATTTTAAAGGGTTGCTAATATCACAGGAGCAACATAGGAACAGGAGTGTCAAAACCTCTGTTGAAGCTGCTCCTTATGTTTCCAAATTGTTCTCACTTACATATTCCTACACATGGAATCCAAGCCAAGATTTCATTGTTGTATCCAAGGAGATATTGGAAAGCATCACCTCTTTCTTCATAATAAGTGTGGGAAGACATATATAGCTATTATTAAGGATTAGGATATTATTAAGGATTCTCTTTTCCAGTAGTAGAAACACTGCAGTTGAGAACCACTGACATGTGTTGCTCCCTGGGACGGCTGCACTGTGGGTATCGGTGCAATGGCTTTCATTTTCAGCTGCGAGCATTACTCATCTGGAGCTCTCAAAAAACCTGCAGAGACAGATGTTGCTTCTACATGACGGGGAATCCAACACTGAGTGAGCCAGCTTCATGTGCTTTAGATAAAAGCAGACAAGTGTCCGCTTTCCCCCTATTCTTTTTTGTTTTCTTTTACTGTCAATTCAGAATTTTGGTGGGGAGTTCTTTAGGTGGTTTTTTTACAGTAGTTTTTCAAGGCCCCACAATTACACTGTAGCTTGTTTGGAAGGGGCAGGGGACTGGCAGGGAGAGAGTACCTGCAAGTTTTCAAGTTATATTTAAAAGGAGACCCAGACTTCATCTTTTGTGCTCTTACTGGTTATAGCAGTTAACTGAACTTTATTTTCTGTGGATAACTACAAGAAAAAAATACAATATTCTAGAGCATTAGGACATGTCATCTTTTTCCTATAAATTCCCTACCCAGTGCTGCTTCTGACATAAGCTCAGCTGGTATTTCATCCTCTATCAAACTTAATCTAAAAAGTAGTTCCTGTGAATATCAAGGGAATTCCAAAAGGAGCGTGTTCACACATGAATATTAAACTGTTCCTCTAAATGGCTTTTATGGAGCCATTGGATACCCAAACGACATTTAATTGGTGGCATTTCAACATTTTTAATTACTAACTATTCTCCTAAGTTTGTTCATGGGGCATACCACAAACATCCAACGTGCTTTAGCCAGTTCCTTCTAATGTGAAAGCCAGCCAGTCACTAGTACAGCATCAAAATGAGTAAATAGCAAATAATTCCTCATGAACTCAGGCAGTCAGAGCTGGATGTAGAGTTAGGATACTTAATTAAACATAGTCGGATGACAAACAGCCCCTGTACAGCAGGTGTGGTGATGATTGGCACAGAGCAATTAGACACTGTGACAATTAATGTATTGCAGCAGAACTGTGAGGGTCAGTGGGGTCACAACTGTGAGCTGAAAATGACCGATCAGAAATCACATCGATCAAAAGTGGTTTTTTCATCTACAGATATAAAACTTTCTGTGGTGTCTCCAGCGCTCTGTTAGTGCTTTGTTAATAACAGTGCTGTTATTGATACATACAGGTCTCCCTCAGGTCAGAAAAGTAGTTGCCTACTTAGCTGAAATTCAATGAATTCAATTAAATACTGCAGCCTTGGGCTAGAGTTCTAAAATAATATTCATTTTGAGCCTTTCTTGCAACCTTGGAGTTTTTCCTTAATTGTATTGAACATCCTCAGGGCCCGTGTATGTGAGGAAGGGAAGTTCAGGGTCTGAAATAAGCCATCTTTTCAGATTCACCACCAGATGTGTTTGTTTAAGATAATGATGCCTTTTCCTGGTCTTAAAATCAAGAGGCATACACGGTTAGAAGGGGAAAAGGGATTTTACCTTGGTATTTATTTTTAAGGATCCTTAGGTGTACACGTCCAGATCATATGCATCGAGATGCACCCCACCGAGTCTTTCCCTGTGTCTCTGTGTCTCTCTCTTCCTCCCCCCCCAACACTGGGTATAACATTATAGGTTTTACTAATTAGCATATCTATCAAAGATTCCCCAATGAGAGGCTCAAGTGAGCCCCCCCCTCCCCAAGGAACCTTCCCCTGGATGGTTCTATCTTGGTTTACAGAATGTGTTCTGGGGAGGACCTTGGGGTCTGGGGCACACTGATCCCTGGCTACGAAGCTTCTAAAATGTTTAGTCTCTTAGCTTGACAAACAAGTCCAAGAATGTAGGCAAAAAGCACTAGGAATACAGAAGTTGTAAAAGGTATAACAGGGGTATAAAAGAAAAGGCAAAAATCTTCATGGCATCAATAAGACCAAATATTTCTAAATCTGACAGAGCAGAGAGAGGTATAATAGTTACTGGCACTGGAAAAGTAACATTTCCTGAACTAGATCCTCAGCTAGTGGAAACTGAGGAAGCAGTCTGATGTTACCCGAGTTATGAACATGTTTACCAACATGTATTTCTGTATATCTTTTGTTTCTATAACTAAAAGACAATGAAAGCAGGATTAATAGAAGTAACAATGATCTGCACTTTTTTTTTTAATTCATCCAGTGCAGAAAATACTGAGAAATTAATGTTTATCAGAAATTAATTTCAATAAATCCTTCATTGGTAGCTTTTTCTTTGAAGTATGTATAGATAAATATTTGCAAAAGAAAGACATAGATTTCAAAACCTTTAAAGATTCACTCCTTTGCCTTTTATTTAAGCAAATTATGATATTCACTGAGAAGTCCTAGAACTCCTGAAGTCAATGCAGACAAGCATGAGAAACATGGCACTTCAGAGCCTTGAATTCCTTCCATCCAAATTCACTGCAAGCCACAGATTAGTGGTTAAACCCCAAATTTTCCATACACTATATGCAATTAAGTTTGTTTCTCCTTAAAAGTTTTAAACCTAGAACAAAGATAATGTTTATGAATGCAGGCCTGAAGGCATAGCATGGAAAATAATAAAAGCTAATTCTTAAATGCTAAAATGTCTTTTGTTTTACAAAGACTATGCAATGACTATAGAAGCCAGAAGTAGTTCTTAGGCTTTAGAAAATCAGTTAAAAGTTCGCATATTTGTTTTCCCCAAACCTTACCAGATTTCATGTGATTTGGTGGAAGAAAAACAATGTAGTCTAATAACCCAACATTAAAATGGTCCTGTGGCTTAAAGGGAAAATGGCCATTTCAAAGTACTTAGTAAAATGTAAGATCTGATTGTAAAGACATATTTTCATAGAATCCCTCTATCACCATCTGGTTAAATGGCAGATCTATAAATCTAAGCTAAAAGATAGCAAAGATGGGCTTTTGGGCAAAGAAAGAATATCAAGTGTTCGCCTTGATCTGATTGCAAAATCAAAGTTCAAATAGAGTCACTTACAAAACCAAAGAAAAGGTAATGTCTTTATGACTTACTAGTTGAAGAAAAATTATGGTCTCCTTAATCAGAAAGATGCAGTCATGGTATTTTGTGTAGTATTATTTTGTGCAAATTCATCAATCGTTATTTAATGAAAAAAAAACTTGTAACATTAATAAAATTCAAGGTAATAGTACAGCTGGTGTGCATCTATAGCCAGGACATGAATTCTTGAGCTTGAAGCTTTTACAGTGGGTTTATTTTCATGGGTCAGAGTCTCAGCTGATGCAAGTTACCTTTTGTTCATTGAAATCAGCAGAGTAATGATAACTTACACTGGCTAAAGATGTGGCTTACTATTTCAACTGAAATGTTCAGTTGCTGAATTTATGAGGATATAATTGAGATACTCTTAAAAAAAAAAAAGCTTTAATTTTCTCATTTATAATGGAGGTGTAGGGTGGGGAAATGGACGGACCATGAAATGATTAGACAGCTTGTGTGACTAATAGGAATACTGTCCCTAAAGGGAAAAAGAACATCTTACCAATACAAGTACACTCAATTAGAGTTTTAAATTAGGGTGTAATTATGTTTTTTAAGGCAGAAAAAAAGAAGAAAGCTTTTAATCTTCTAGGTGGCCTAATTTTAGCAAAAAGACAAATTTAGGAAGTGTTTTGTCTAAGATGACACTCTGCATCTTTCATAATTTTGGACTAAATCCAATCCCTAAAGGGCTGGAAACATTTGTATTATCTTTTTTGTACCTGAGAAAGGAGGAAACACCTCACCAAAGCAATAGCACAACAGCCCATATATTTCCATTTTTAATTATATCTTATTTTTGGAAAAATGAAAGGATTATTTATGTCAATTACTTGCATCAATTACTTATATTAAATATTATGCAACATTCTATATTTTTGCTTAGGGGTCAGTTGTGTCTGAGGAACAACAATGGAAAAACAATAAATAGGCAAGCCTGGATGTGCAGGCTCAAGTGGCTGTTCACAAGTATTCGGGTATTACACAGACCATGTTGCATGTCTTAGACCTTGATCTTGCACAAACAGTGTGGTTTTGACTGTTTCAGTATCTCAGAGATGGTGCAATAAGATAATGCAGCTTCCTTATTTATTGGTGTTTGCTGTGCTCCTGTCAGCTAAACTCAATAGGTATTTAGATGCTTCACCTCCCTGGTGCTCCAAATACAAAGGGAAAAAAATTCTGCCTTCCAAGTTTCAAAAGAAAATGTTTTGGTATTTCTGAGAAATGCATCAGAATGCAAAAAATAAGTGTTTATGTGACAGGAGCAGAAAGCAAACTATAAATGATTAAACTACAAGTTCACTTGGTAGTCATCTTTTAATATAAGGTGAATCAATAAGAGGGAATAACTGTGATGGGAAGAAGGAATCACCATTATGGTCTGGATTAGTCCGTACCAGCAAGAGCTGCAGAAAACAAGTGAAGAAAGCTTTAGAGTAAACTCAAAAATATTTTCTAACAGGTGCTTAAAGAATCAAATAAGCTAATAATGAGCTTTTCTTAAAACATAGATCTTTCAAGATACTTAGGTACCTAAGAGTTCCTAAAACTTTCAGGCCTAAGTCTGTCCAGCTGATGGTCAGCTGCCAACTGAAATCAATTCTGACCAAAGTTCCCACCAGGAAAACTTAAATTTTATATCTACAGAGATACATGTACAAACAACATATATTTTTGCCCTTGGGCTCAAACATTCAGCCACTAAACCCTAAGCAGCCTTGATTACAGACTGTCCCCTTTGGAACTTCATAAAGAAGATAACACAGCAAGAAGATGCAAGCATTATAGCCCCTGTCCTAACCTGATAACTAATTTATGAATAGTTATACAATATTGTATCTCTTTGATTGCAGATAAGGACATAAACCTGTTCTGCTTCCCCAGACACCACTCCCACTGAATTGCTGCAGGATCTTGAACAGGCTGTGTCATCTCCTTCTTCTGAAGCCTTTAGTATTCACAGGGAAAAAGACCTCTAGTATGATTCTGTAACCCTGGAATTAGTGCACCTGCCAGAGGAACCTGGAGATGGTTTCTTCCCCAGTGACAACTGGAGAACTGGAAATAGAGGTACTGCATCTTCTAGTGCCTGTGGTATGTGCAAAGAAACAGAGGGAACATCCTCGCAGGAATAGATAGTGCAACTTCTAACTAGTCTAAGATGAAACAATATTTTTCTCCTTACCTTTTATTTGTTAAAAATAAATTAACATATCTTTAAAGTAAAAATAATAATGAGTTTATTATTACAGGGGGCACTGTAGAAATAACAAGTTGCAATCAAAATAAAAGCTTGACCAGTTATGTGTTTATCATCTTAAAATAAGAATCCAGGGGAATATAGATCCCTGAATGCAAAGAGGAAGTGGGCAGTATAGAGGAGACAGGACATGCACAGAACTGTGCTGTGATCTCTGTTTTATTTCAAAGTATCACTTGGCTGTTTCTTATTTGCACCCTTTGTGTGCCAGTGCACACATGGAGTGCAGCAACCAAGGCACAGAGGCATCTGTAACTTTCTAACAGTCAAAACTTACTGACTGGATCCATTCAGTGCTAGAGCAGATAACCAAGTAGGTAATTATGTACATTTTCAACAATTCTTGTGCTAGAAAACTGTAAAAGGAGAAGGTAGAAGCAGTGAAATGTGCTTTTGTGATTAGCTGGGAAGTTTATTAGACTGGACTTTTTCTTGAGACTGTACAAGAAAAGGAAATTTTCACCCTTGCAATCTGAATATAATGAAGCCCTTCTTTCAATTCTTTCACTTACGGTTTTATCTTTTTTGTTTGCAATAGATTTGACACCTGCTGTTTTTACCTCCTGTCTTCACCTAATATCACCATCTCTCTCAGGGTAAAAGTATTATCTTTTTATAATAATACCTTTGGAATTGTTTTCCCCATTATGGCCTAAGTATTTTTTTTATCAAAGCAATATAATCTAAGCAGCAACCAGGAAGATCTTGCAAAGGCATTCATTCTTCCCCATTCCTTTCAGAATATGTTATACCAGTAAGCCTTGGAATCTCTAATTTGTGCCCAAAAACACCCACACAGAATCTGAGAAACAAATGACCTGCAACCTGAAACTGTCCAGGTTCACATAATACATTGATTTTGTGGGTCTGCTGCAAACATTCCTATCTGCATGTAGCACTACCTCATAGCAGGAAGCACAGTGCATTGACATCAGTTGACAGCAGATGAATATCTGGCATTGTTCTCTGTCTTTCTGTGTTCTTTAATGATTTTTTAATTCTGACTATGAATCACACAATTGAAAGGCTAGTGCAGCAAGGTACCACATAAATCCTATGGGTATTTCTATTGTTGCTGCAAATGTATTGCCTGCTTTCCCACTAGTCAGTCAGGATTCTGGGGGGTTTGAAGCAGCTTTAGTCCCCAATTGGTAATAATTTATGTGTGGTAAAACTTAATGACACCAACAAGACAGCTCTTGCACAGAAAGTTAAGTGTTATTTCCTAATGCTGCTCAGAACACTTTCAAAATTGCTCTTAAAACTCCAAGGTGTGAGCAAGCCTCACTTCTGGTAATACTCCTATGGCTTCCTGCTTAAATGTTCAACGGTGACTTTATGTGACCTTTAAAAGAAACCCTTCTGACTGCAGCACTTTAAAAGAGTATTTTAAGAATAGAAAATCAGAAGATGCTACCAGCTGTATGGGACTGGATCATGTTCGTGGCTGGGTGCTGAGAACTGTTCTGCTTTGCTTCATTGTACATTTACAATTCAGTCTCGGGCTTATTCAGGATTATGTGTTTGGTTGTGCTAGAAACAGAGAGGGATTTTCACAGGGCACAAACAGGTCCATCCATGTCCTGTTGCTAGAACAAATCATGAGGCACAGAACACTGTATGCTGACCATTCCAGTGGTCTACATGAATGCCAAGGAAAGAGCTGGACTGTGGTGTGCTTGGTTTGCAGAAACAGCAGAGAAAGCCAGCACACAACTATTAGTTCAGCTGGAACTTTTCAAGTACATGGCACAGTACAGATAATGTGAACAGAGGGGATTGTTCTTGGCCACATCCAGTGGCATTATCTGGAATAATAAAATAATAAATAAAAATTATTTTCTGTACTGAGATCAGGGAGCAAAGCCACACTGTCATCTCAGCCTTTTAGCTCTGAGTCACAAAAGACTTCTATCTCCTTCCCAGCTACAACTGGATGGCAGATTGTTTAGGGTGACATTATCTGGGTCCAGATGGTCCCACCTACTGCAAAATCTGTAGTGCTTGTTTATTTTGTAGTGGTTCTATGCCCTGATCTTTTAACAGCTCTCTGGAGAAGGAGTGGGAAGGATTAGGAGGCTCAGTATATTGCTCTTCTGTGCCACCGCTGAATGGTGTTCCCCATATTTTCTTTTCATTTCAGTTTGTGACTGAGTTGTATTCCAGAGGAGAGCACTGAACAGATTAGAATTTAATTGAAAGTAGACAATGATTATTTCAGTTGCCCAATGATCTGCTGACATAGGGAAATTATACTTAGGAAAGGACAGCACCTCCTTGAAGTGCAACTCTACTCCGAAAAGTAAATCTGAAACTGTTTCTGACAAGTAAATATTTGCCATTTCTCAGGGATCCCATGGCAAACCTATTTAGACTCACAAGAAAAATTCAGGTGGGAAAGGACTTCTCAGGAGATCTCTGTCAGGCTCTGGCTCACAGCAGGGTCACCTATGAGACCTGTGAGTTACCTGGGGCTGTATCCAATCTGTGGCTCTGCAAATTGTTTGGGATCCGAGAATCATCTTGTTGTGGTTTGGTTTTCAATTCTGGTTCTGCACCCACAGATTTTGGTATACACATTAGGCGTCAGGGAAAAAGGCCTAGTTACAGTAAAGTTCAAATGCCACCTTCACCTTGAGGCACTGGCAGGGAGTAGAGGTTATGACTTTGGAAGTGCAGTCCTATGGACATTCCTGAAGACAGACCTGAGCATATCAAATAGTTGAATATACAATTTATGCTGCTTTATGCTACTTTACTCCATTTCCTGGTACATATTTAAAGTGAGGCCCCCAGGTGTGTAGGGGGTGATCAGATCTGAAAGTTCGTGTGGAAGCCATGTGTCCTGCTTTTAGGGTTGAGAAGACAACTCTGATAATTATCGTCAAATTAGCTTCTCATTGAAGCTAATTAGAGCACAAGGCAGCAGCCTGTGCCAGCCTCAACAGGTACATCAAAACATTGCAGAGAGACCAATTTAGGCCTTGACAATGGTATAGTTACAGTACCACAAGCTGTGCTTTAGGGAGCAATCAGAGTCAGGTCACTCAGGATAAACCTGTGCCAGTGATTTTCACATGTTAGTGGGGTGAGGAAAAGGTTAGATGTTATCACAGTCTGAATTCCATCTCTGTGGAAAGACTATGAGTCTGGTCCTTGCAAAGATTGTTCTTCAAGTTTAACAGAAACAGACACCTTTTCTGCTACCAAAAGGCAGTCCACAAATCCCTAGATCTCTGAGCTGTCCTTAGACTACAGATTAGGATGCTCTCTTGAGCAATAGAAACCATGGATTAAGCTCTGGGAGGCCTCCAAGAGGCTCATATACATATCCACCACTTTGCTGGCTGGTTACGCCATAGAAGTGTACTCACAGTTCCTCAGCTAGTGTTTTAGAATGAAACTGCTGACTTCTGTGCTTTCTGTATTTGGAATTTCAGTGTATTAAGACACACTAGGCCTGCTGAGTCAGGCCTTGAGGAGATAAGCAGGTGTTCCTGAACTCTAGGTGACAGCAGTGTGTAGGCAAGAAAGAGAAGCCTCACTCTAAATCCAGCTTGGTCCAGACCTTATTTTGCTGAGAACAGGTAATGCACAGGGCAGCTCAGGCAGTGTCCGTGAGGATGAGTGACTTCATCTCCTCAGCTGCACCACAATGGGGAGAGGCTGTCTGGAAATGAAGACCCAGTCTGGCAGCAATTAGACAGCTGACCCATATCCAGACCTCTGAATTATGACACTTCTGACCTAGTTTCTACCCTAAGTCCAACCTCCAACAATCGTCTACCCTCTGCTGTGAGATGCCAAGAACGTGAATTCAAGGCCTCAGTGCCATTCTTTTGACAGTTTTAAGGCTGTTGTGTGAGAAAAAGTATCCATTTCACCTCTTAAATCAATTATTTATCCTTTTCCATATTTGTTCAATATTTATAATGAATCCTTGGAATGAATGTTTCTTCCCTTCCAGAATTTATTTTGCTGTATATCTGAGCACTGTGTGAAGAACTCAGACCATCACACACTGAAGTTACAGTAAATTCCTATTAGCGTGCCAGCTACTCACGTGGAAGTGTGGTAACAAAAGCTGATGTACGCACTTTCCCCCTAAATTTTCCTAAATGTGATTAAGTACTTAAAGCATCAGTTCTTCTTCACAGGGGAACTCCTCACAGTTCCAGCACAATGCTGGGATCCTGTGCAGTCTTGAAGGACACCTAACTGTGAAAGAGAGTTGTGATCAAGATGTCACTAAAACGTCTGGTGTACACCACATTCTTACTCTTGCCAAAACTGATTTGATAATTTTTTAAAGCTTTAAGAAAAAAAAAAGGAAAGCCTACTGAATTGCCAGTGGTCTTCAGGAGCAAAAAGCAGCTGAAGGCACCCTGCCTTTCTGGGTGTCCATAAGAAGGTTCAGTCCTCAGCAGAATTACTGTGGATTAGGGGAAGCATAAATTCTCCCCAGCCCAGAGTTACAGGAAGAAAGAGTCTGGAAGGAGTAAACTTCGTATTTCCAGAGCTTTGCAGTATCACAGACTATTCACCACACATTCTGACTCTGATAACATTTACTTTTGCATTCTCTGTGGATTAGAAAAAAGAAGAAGGGTTTGTAACACAGAATTACTAGTAAAGGCTAGTTAAATGATGCTAAGTCCAAAAAAAAGCTTTTCTCTGAATAAAGGAAAGGTTAACTAAACTGCACAAGGTATAGCAAATGCCATGAAAAAATTTAGTGTAGTCTAACAATCAATATTATGTTTATACTTTTAGCATAACCTTTTTTTAAAGGCTCAAATATGTGTGCTGGGTTTTAAGAAGTTTTTTAAAGTACAGCACACATAATAATGTTTGAATCTTGAGACCTGAAAGCAATAGCTACCAGTTGCTGAAGGGGCTTTCCCAGGAAGAAGGTAAGGATGTCTAGGCCTTAATCAATGTCTGAGTTGATAGTTCCTTGGGAAAAATAGCAAAAAGAAGAAAATGCCCATTTCCCCATCTTGTTTGTATGATTCTCTGTAAACGATAGCCAGATGAAGCATCTGTGATATGTACCCATAAACTGAAATATTTTACTGAGCCCATTTGTGGTTTTAGCAAAATGAAAGAAAATAACCCCTAAATGCCTTGCTTTCAATGATCCTCTTGCTCACATAAATCACTGGGGTGTGTGTTCTGCATCATCTCAGCTCTTTTGTTGTAACAACAGTAGAGATGATCAGACCTGGATAAATATACAGATTTTGAGAACTTCATGGGTGTGTCAAAAAATGTTGCTTTTATATAAATGATCTCAACCTTTATGAACCTTTGGCAAGGCTCACTCCAGCTCTCTTTATGCTTTCCCTGTGTTGTCTTCCCCAGCATCTGCTTCTAGTTAGAAGTGCAAGAAGACATCAGGAAACCTAATTCAGTGGTAAAGTAACTCTCTCCAGAAATTCATCAGGTAGATATTTCTAACACTTCTCAGATAGTCTCAAGAGTTGTGTCCAGTTTAATCTTTTATTCCTACATAGAAGTCCTTCCTTTTTGTGGAATCATCAAGGTGAATTTTTGCTTAGTTGTCAGGTTTCACACAGTTTGGATTCTTGCACACCGTGAGTGTGAATCGTTTCCATTACGTCGTTCAGTCGGTAAAAGTCTCAGCTTTACCAAATTCCAAGTAAGTGTGGTAAGCAACACAAAAGAGCCTGAAATGCCAGTTCTGTTTGTGCCAGTACTTGTTGCTGGTTCCCTCAGCAGCTGCTTCCCGACTCTGCACCTCAGGGCAGATACAGCAGCACATAACAAAAGGTGGGTGTGGGTGGGATCTCTCACTTCTTCGGCTCTTGCCAGCAAAGTACTCTAATCTCGTCTGAAGGCAGTTCACCTGTTTGTAAATCCTCCCGCCCGACTCGCCCTCTGCTCAAAAAGTTAAAGAAATTCTTGTGAAGCCTCACGCAGATCACTGGGAAGTCAGGAATCACAGGAGCAGAGGCATTCAAAAGCGCTTGGGTGATTTAGAAGTGTGGGTCTACTGGCTTTCGGTGAGGATCAAACTCTATTGGATGCCATCAGCCTTGTAACTGTGTTTGAAGGGAATAGAACACGTTGAACAATTTCAGGCCTTTTTTCTTTTTTCAGCTGCAATTTTATTATTGCTCTGTAGTCTACAGTCAGAATTTTCTGCTTCCCAAAGCTCACAGAAAATATATTGTGCTTTCCTTTTCCCCCCTCCCTTCCCCTGTTAAGTATCAGTAGTTCCCAATAACCCAGTGCCCTGGGGTTAAAATTTGCTGTAATGAAACATAGGATCAGACAAGCTAATGCAAAATCACAGATAATACCTGGACAGCTGATCAATACTCCTTTACATGCTTATAAGAAAGAATTGCTAAGTAGTTCCTATTATTGCCTTGCTGGTATCTACATTAATGGTAAACATTCTAAAGTGGTTTTAAGTTTCCATTATTAATCTATCAAAATACTTACAATCCTGGCTTCATCAGTTAGCATTTATTTCACTGTCATTAGATCTCATTTTGCAAGTGGAGAGAAAGTTATTATTATTACCTACTTCATTCTCTTTTCTAGTACAAATTATATCATTAGGACAGGCTTTACACCTCTGCTTCTTAAAATTTGGAACTTTTTGAGATTTGATTCCACTTACCAGCTTTCTCTCCTTCAGTGGTAAGTGTTCACTCACACACACGTGTGTATCAGCAAAGCTTTCACAGAAATGATGACTGGCATTTTACTGAGACCTGCATTGTCACTGCTTTGACCTTTTAGAAAGAACGTGTCCTGTGAGAAGTGCTCATTTAATAAAATGTACATTTTTACAAAAAGGTAACACCTGTTGGAGGAGCCACAAAATAGCAGTGACTGGAGAAGCGCAGCAGTTCTCCCTTTGACTGGAATAACTTGATCAGTTGTCCTTTATAGAGTACTAACCCACAGTGAGTCCACAACATCTGTAAAGCTATATTGATATTTTAGTCTAGGATTTCTTTGGGAACAATATAGAATTAACATTACAGGACCTTAGATATGTGCAGTCACCTATTGTGCACAGCGCAGTGACCCTGACATGAGGCTTTTCCTTTCCACCAGGAGAATAGGGAATAGGCATGGAATATTTCCACTCTGCTTCCATAATAACAAATTAAAAAGAAAGCAAGTAAGACAAAGACAGATGCTTGATTCATAGGTTTTCAGGATTCTATTGAAAACTTCTCCAGAAAGTTAAATAATAGTATATTTTGTATTATTCTATTTTATATCATTATATTGCGTAATATATATTTTATTGATGACACTGTCAGTATCATGAGATATTCAAATAATCAGTCTCTAGCAAGTCTAAAACCCCCTTCATTTTCACATACATGCCAAACCTTAAAGAGGTTTTTAAAATATTCACTCTACTGCCTAATTATCTTTTTTCAATCTAGAGTTCCAGTTAAATCCCCCTGCTATCTTGTATCAGTGATATAGTTGTGATACACTGATTTAACGGTGATAACATTTTAGATGAATGTTGCATTTCAACACTGTATTCAGGAAAATAAAATGAAATTTTAAGATCTTTCAAGCCAGCTTCAGGATTTCTCTGGAAATGTAGGGATGAAACAAGCATCTGTTTCCCGTCCCACTTTGCCACTTACAACCACTGCGAACCTGCTTCCCTCAAACAGCAGCACCTTTCCCGAACTGAAGTGCTGTTGTGGCCCTATATATTGTCTCTTAATGCCTCTATGTGTTTTACTTTCCCTGTCTTTTCCAAATCCTTGAAGCCTGCCCTCCACCCAGTTCGAGTGAACTGCTAAAACTAATTTTCACCCTGTGATAAGGTGACAACTGATGAACAGTGGGTGTGTATAATTGATTCCTTTTTAAACCAATGATTCTTTTATGTACAAGGAGAAAGAAAATGCTCCTCTCTATTAGAGACACAAAGCATTTTTGGAGTGAGTTAACATAACCTCCTCCATGACTGACATGACATTACTCTCACTATTTCCTCTATGATTATATGATCTCTGCCATATCTGAGATGGAAAATCCATGTGCCATGCCAGTTATACAGTACATTCTAGCAAGGGGTCATTTCACGGGGCAGTATTAAATTAGTTTCCAAGACTATGACAAACTACAGAGTGGCCAGTTTTGCTGGCTGGCTGGAGACACTAAGGAAATCGAGAAAATGCAGTTGTCATTTGCAGTGGGACTTGATTCTTGTCAGTAAAAACCTCTTCTGAGAATCACAGGTTTGGCAGAGAAAATGTGACAGTGAGAGGAATGCAACTGGAAAATCATTCATAAGCTTTTCCTAGTCTATTACTGTGTCTCATTTAATGGAACTAAAGTGCTCTTGAAAGCACAGTCTTTTGTACCATGTCAGTTGACCTCATCCCTTGCAAATGGAGGTATTAATTTTGCTTCGAAAACTATTCCTTAAAATAGGGAACCAGGAAACATTGCTTATATAATTTGCAGTTTAATGAAACCTTACTATGTGAACAAGCTGGCCAAAGCTAAGCCCAGCTACCTCCAGGCTTAAGTGGTTTGGCTGGAGAGGGCGTTTCAGGGCAGACCTAAATACTGACTTTGGTATGGCAAGGGCAGAGCACAGCCATTATTGGCTTTGGGCTTCTGAGTATGGGCTTAAACACCAGATAGGAACTCCCAGTCTCCTTCTCTGTCCTGTTTGAATTCTCATACACATCTTTGCTTCAGTCTTCATCAAAGGGAGGCTGGTTGCTTTATTTAGACTGACCTGAAGATAGTCACCTATGAGTCCCTGAAACAAGCAAAGAAAAGAAAGGGCTACCACGAAGGAAGCCCACTAAATCACCACTGAAAACTGCAAGGAACACAGGCTGATTGCCTTCACTACCCTCACATAAAAACACACATTTGGAACAGAACCAACCACTGTAGCAGTAACAGTACTTCACCCTTCAGGAAACCCAAGCTACCAAGGATCTCACGTCTAGAATGTATCTGTACTGCCCTTATTCCTAGCTAGCAGGTGAGGATACGAAAATCCTTGTATAAGGTAACTTTGTGGAATAACAGGAGGGAAAACACTTTATTTTTTCATGCTTTACAAAGTTGTTTTGTCTCCTTTCTTTATTGAGCCTATGAAATCTCAGCTCCTGGAGAAATGCCAATTTATACAGTTTCATAAAAAAAAACCACTTTTAACAATAGATCAGTGTATATTCCCTGTAGGGAACATCATCAGTTTATCTGTTTATGGAAGCAGACCTTAGGAATTTTATAAAAACACTTTGATACTTAGAAGATAAGACAAAATGATCAAACCTACCCAAAGTCGGCTGAATGATTTTTAAAAACTGAGCCTAAGATAACAGGGGTGGATTGGAAGGGGTTTAGATTTGGTATCCTACTAACAAATCCATCAGTGTTCTTCTATTTCCTCTGAAAACCTTTAAATTAGATTAATAGAGTTGATCTGTTTTATGTCTAACCTAGTCTTCAACTTGCTCTCCCTCTGACAAAGCCATTAACTTGGATAAGCCTTACAGTACATGTAATCCTGATTTTTCCTACATCTGTCTTGCAGGTTCACATGTTTGACCTGTATCTGTACTAATTGGTTGAAATATCTGTAAAGTCTATCTCCTTTTATAAGGCTAGAAAGCACAGTGGATTTAGGGATTTGCATACATATTAAAATAACTCAACTTGTTAAAAGTCTCTCCCTGTACAAGCTCTATTACATTCTAGGAATGAGATATTTCATTCTGGTCCTGCAAACAAAATGTATTTATTCATTGAAAAAAGAGTAGTAAGAGCAGTTCCTCTTTGAAACTCATTCAAAAGAATAACATTGATTGAGATCCTTATAAAAACAAAGGCTTGTGTTGGAAACACACTGTTTTAATAAAAAATATTATTAATTTTGCTTACTTTTTGATCAGTTATAATCAGCTGATTCTTCATTTCTAATGTGACAGCATATTTTGCTGCCTAAAAAAAAGGGAGAGGCCAAATAGCTGATCCTACAACCTGCTACCTCCAACAACTGCAATACTGACAAGATGTGAGCTAAGTACTTACCTTATTTTCCATATTGCTTAATCTCTGTTATACAACCTGAGTTTTATGGCTTGGGATTACTTAGCAAGTATTATATCTAAAAATGGAAGCATTGTAAAACTGGCTACCATTGCTAAACTTCACCAAACTCAGAAATTCTCGTAAGATCCCTGCATCACCCATGATTTCCCCGTGGAGCTGAATTTAAGCATTGATTTTAGCGGCTGAATATCAAGTGTGCAGATCCAGGTGGTCTTTGTGCAGTGTCATCTGGAGCAGGCAGCACTGGGGAATGTAATGCAGAGGCTCTCACACACTCTTGCACCCATGCTTCACTGATCCATATTTTTTCCTGAAGCAGATTGCCTTTCTCCAACCACTCTCTCCAATCTGCTAAGCTCTGTCCATAGTTATTAGCTCAAGTACAGCTTGAGTGCAAGAAGATCTATTGCCTCCAATATTTGAATTCCTTCCAATGCTTTTTCCTGAGTAGAGAAGATTTATTGCCTTCAACTGTCCCATCTGTGTGAGACTGTGCTGTGTACACAAAACTGGCCTGGCTTAGCACTAACTTGGGGATGGCCACGCCAGACTCGTGGGGAGGGGAACCAAAGATAACCTTTGCAAGCAGCCAGGGGTGTGCCTGGGACAATTTCAAGGTATACAGAGCACAAGCAATATGTGGATGTGCACACATCACTACTCCTATTTCAATCAACTTGATGATTTTAAACCAACTTCTAGGATAGATCTCTTTCTGATCAGTCTAACAATACAAACACCATAAAACATATGAAATGTAATTCTCACAAAGCACACAGTGGTATCTATTTCAGCAGAAATAAATGGCTATAAAATGCAGTTTTCATACAGAAAAGGGAGCTAAAGTATGATTTCAAGTTTGGTTCAGCATCAGTATCATGAAACTTCTGTTCAAATCCTCAACTTTCTGTCAACAATCTTTGATTATATTTACCTTGAAGAATTTTACTCTTCATAGGTTCAAAATGCATAAATTAAATGTTTCATGTTGGGCTCCAAAGGGATCAATTGCTCATTATTAATTAAGCATTTTCATCAACCAGTCCTTTTAAACCTTGGCTTTCTCACTATCACAAATTAACTATTGGTGCTATTTTAAGACCAAGTAGTAGCATAATATCTTCATGTATTTATCCCTGTATTACAGAAGGAGCAACAAGAATGTTCTAAATAGTCCGAATGATGGCAAAAAAATCTCAGTGACTTGTGTCTTTTTAAGTTTGTCCCCTGTGAAAATGTGTATATTCTTTCATTTGACTACAATATGATAGAAATGGTGTGAAATAGATCTGTAAAGTAAAAACTGGCAAAATCTCTGCTTTATTTTGTACAGGAAAAGAGATTTTGTTAAGGGAAAAGAGATTCCTTTGTCACATATGCATTAGAAGTAAAATTTCTATTGTGCTGACATCAATGTCAAATTCTGAACAGTTTCAGCTGAGCAAGAATTAAATTTCAGAAGTTTGTTATATGCCAGATAACAACTTCTCCATCTAAATCACATATTCCACAAAGCACTGTGATAGTTTCTGGGTTTTGTCAAAGGAACTATTCAGCTCTCTGGCTGGATCAAAGCTATCCTTTCCATTGTCATAATTATTAATTAGGTATTAGTAATTGTTAATTAGGACTATTCCTAAAATCCTTATTGTATTTGACCTTGGAATCATACTGCCTCAGAGAATTTTGCATTAATGTTTGGTAAAATGTTTTGCACCTAAGAAGGTGACTTAAAAAAGTCATTCTAAATAAGAAGAGATTTTCTTAATAGGTCATTTTCTGGTGTTGATGATACTTATACCGGGTTTTTTAAGGCCTATAACCAAAGTGACTAAAATATGGACTTTTGCTTCCCTAGGTAATCATTATTTAGAATATGCTTCTGCAGAGATGCTCTGGTTCATTCCTTGGGGAATGTTAACTGCCTAGGGAGCTTTCCTCCAAAATAAACTACAGTACAGCGGAGGTTTTAAATCTGACAGTGTGAAAATATCATATTGTGGCCAGTATGACTTCAAATGCTGTGAGCAGCAAGCTCACATAATTTTGTTGGGGATGTATTTCCACAGGTTATTTTACCATGGAATTGGCAGTTTTGTCTGATATTTAATAATAATTCACTTTCTTTATTCTGTCAGATTACACTTGGCTGTTTGTTAATTTGTGTCTTTAAGGGGCTCCAAGGGATGGGTACTGTGAGGGTACAAGAGGCAAAGGGACTTAAAAAACCTCTTTGTAACAAGCCGTGTGCTCAGACGTGAATATATATTTTTAATGTATGTTGACATATATACAATATACATGTTCATATAGTTACAAGGTTAACCTTTAACACCTATTTCACTCCTAGGCCCAGGTCAGCTTTGGGGCTATTTTATTTTCTTACTCCTTTTTAGATCATTCAGTACACAATCTACTGTGTGACAATCATATAAAACTGTGTCAGACTCAGCCAGTGACTTTAATTGTGTCACAAATGTAATGTGACATGAGCAATGCACCCTGGTGTTCCAAGGAATAACACAATGTGTCACAGTGGCAATGTGTAAATTAGGCTTCTCCAAGTGCCATTGTTATGGAAACTGTGGCCTTCAAATGAAGCTATTGCACAGGAGTGCAGGAATCTGAGCCCAGGAGCAGCTCTGGCCTGGGGTTTGGTTATGCCCGCATTGAATTCTTTTCTGTGATCCGTAAATAATTTAACAATACTTCTAACTATCCCAGATAGACTTCAAAAGATTTTAATCAAATGGTTGCTCTAAAGGCATTTATATGTATCAAAAACCTACAAGACTGCAGATATGTTTTTTTCTCACCAAGTGCATTTCATCTGCCAGAGAGGGGAGTCCTTTTTCTTCCTCCGCACATCTATAAATATACCTGTACATATAAGGATTTCAGCTACTGTGTGTATGCCACATATTCCACTTGGAATTCAAATTTCTGTAAGTCATGTTCCCCAATATTTCTAAAACTTGAGCAGATATTAATTTAACATTTTGAAAGAGACAGTAATTGGATGTTTCTTGTGTGATAGCATAGAATGTTCAAATTGCAACCATCTCTATATTTTAAAGCTTAATGCTTCAGTCTATGTGATATTTACAGACTGACTCCAGTCAGAAGACTCTTTTGTTTTGTTCATTAAAAAGAGATTTTGATATGTGCTTGGTGTGCTTGATTAACAAAGCTAACAAACTTCTACTGTCTGTAGTTGATAATTAAATGATATTCAGTGGACTGTGATCTTTGCATGAGACAGCCATTTAGGACCGGGGAGCACTGTACTCATAGAGCTTGGTTAAATGTTATTACAATTCAGGTTCATTAATTTTTTTAATTAATCTGATTGATTAAAAGTAGTTGTGAAGCCCAGTTGGAAAATCAGAACAACAAAGTTATTGAAAAATCAGCTCACTGTGGAAAAAGATCTGGAAACATGCTACTCTAAAAGATGAGAACAAACAAAAAAAAAGAGCCCTACCTACAGTCACAAACCTGGAGTGGTTAGAATGATTAGTCTCCACTGCCTGGAGCTAAACCGTCCCTAATGGTCTTAGTTCCAGCTTATTTAAGTCAGTTAGGTAATGTCTTTTTTCTGCTCTGGCTTTTCCTTCTTTAGCTTTTGAAAGTCAAGTATACGTTTGGCATTTTGTAGGTGGGTGCTGAAGCAATCATTGAATATAAAATTCAGAAAGAGGCCTGAGCCCAGCACTCATGGTCCAAACCAGTGGGAATATCTTAAGGCTACCAGCCAACTCCACAAGATTCTAACAGCTTCAAAAGCCTTTCATTGCTGGGGCAATGACAGTGATGATGGTGCTAAAGACTCAGCACCACACTTGTGTTTGAATTTGTGTGATTATAGGCTGGGCCTGTGGACTGAATACCCATTAGTAACTGGAATGCACTGGTGCATTCCTGAATATATATCCTGGTTTAATCTGAAAGGAATCCAGTTTGCCACAGACTGGGAAGTGGACATAACTGGAAGCTCCTCTTTAAGAACACTCTTATTCCAAGCTGAAGTATCAAGGCAGACTTATCTGTTTATCTCCTTTCAGGTCAGTCTGGTTCATAAGCTTTCCGTTCTCCAGGCCATTATGCCATGGTCATCAATATTTTCTGTTAATTACTGTCACAGATGTCTTTTTCATGGCTGCATCACTGAAGTGGGGCATAGTCACTCTTTGCGTATTGGCGTTTCCACCCAAGTTAAGCATTTAGAGTGTTTGGGTTTTTTATCATTTCCAATTAATGGCTTTCTTTTACACTTTTGCCACGAGCCCATGTGCACTTTACTGTGTTGGAGAGATTCAAAATTGCAACTTATATATTAACAAATATTATATTTTTCTCACAAAGTGCCCATTCATAGGAGCCAGCATTGAGGGCTTGATTTCTGAGCTTTGTGTTTATACTTTCTAGGCAGGAGGGACAAGTCACAAACTCTGGATCTGTGCAGGCTAGTCTGGACTTCAGAGTGAATGTCTGCACACTCTGAAGAGAGAAATATATCAAAAGTCTATCTGTGTCCCACCAGCACAATTAAACTCTCCAGAATGTGTTGAAGTTGTGATTATTGAGCTTCTTAGAGGTGTTGAAAGAACTCAAAATTGCCCCTTTACACCAGAGGTTTTCATTTAATTAATACTATCAAATAGACTGCAGTGTCCTATTTCAGAATAATCAGATTTCAATTATACTGCAGTCAGGGCCCCACAAGACCACATAACATCCCTGTTTCTGCAGATTACACTAAGCTATGATGATATTTTGAATATTTTGTCTTTTTTGTGTGGTTTTATGTCAGAGAGGCAAGTTAGATATATTTTTCCAACCAGCTGACTTTTTCAATTAATTATTCAGATAGTAGGCAGTTCTGAAATATTCTAAAAGGCTTCTCTAACCTTCATTTCAACAATTAGCACTCACTGTTAATGTCAGTCTGTTCTGCCAAGCAAATCGCCCAGCTTGGCCTTCTTTGTGCCAGGATACTTTTTTCAACAAAAAGGAGATATTCCTGCTTCCATGTTCCATGACAACCAAACACAGAAATTAGGGAGATTACCTGGTTACAAGTAATTAAAAATATTAACCACTAATATGTTGTAGAAGATGTTAATTATGTGTGTGGGCTTCCTTGGCATGATTTGCTTTGGTATAACACAAAGAGAACAAAAATCAGTGGAGGATTAATGTGATTTTAAGTATAAAAAAAAAGAAGTTTAATTATTTCTCTGTACCTGATCTGTTCCATTGGTGGAACACACAAACACCAATTAGCATATATCACTTTTCTCTGACAGGACTCTGAAACTGAGTACTGAACAATCTGAAATCCCTGAAAGGTTTTCTATGATCTTCCAAAAACTTTGAATCAGGTTCTTCCGACAGTTGATTTACTTTTCTTCTCTAGCCAGGGTTTCAGATTTTAACATTGAGAATTGTTAATGTAGTAAGAGCAGCAGGGCTATTAATACCCTAAATACAATGTACATAAGGTAGCACTAGAGTTGATCTTTCATTGGATAAAGAACAAGACTCATATTTGGGGGACTCATCATTAGATTATGATATCATAGTAACGTCATAGGAGCAAGAATAAAAGATTAAATTAATCTGATGGTCTTCACCAGTCTCAAGCTTTGCAAAGTGATTTGAATGGCTTGGATTGTAACAACTCTTACAAACATATAAGACAAAGATTAATTAGAAAACATAAAAAGCTCTTGGCAAATAAGAATTTTAGTAACAGATGCTGCTTACAAATAATCCTTGTAGAACATTACTCTATTGTTTCATAATTCAGGCATAAGTGGGGAATTCAGTTCCATTATAATGCTCTAGTGTGAAGTGTGACAGCTAAAATTGCTTCAATGACCCTCATCCAAGAGGGTGTGAATACTCAGAAAGTGATTCTTATGCAAGTTTTTGTATTACTAGATCTGCCTGCTGTACTCCCTTATTTCATAAATACTGTATCTCTCTTTTGAGTTGTTTTTTTCCAAACAATTTCTTCTTATCTCACTTACTTTGCTGACAGTTGTCAAGTATAGAATACAGTGATAAGAGTGCAGAGAAAATTTAATGACAAAATGTAACAACAGCTGTACACACTGTAGGGTGGTAAACAGTCCAGTCAAAAACCAAAAAAATTAAAGAAAAAAAGGAGTAAGGACATTCTTTTAGATGTCATATAGACGAAAAACAGGTCTCAGTAACAAAGGATCTAGGTTGGCCTTCATACATTTGAAGATCATATTTCACCCTCTTTAGCTCACATACAAGGAGTTTTTCTGCTTGGCTATGAATCTTCTAGCTTGAGGAAGACACAGGAGAAATAACTAACCACAGAAATATTTGGAAGGGTTCGTAGTTGCTACAGGAGTACAGCACAGTTGAGTAGAGCAGAAGGGCACTGACAGACATGAGTTTGACTCTGCTCACCGAGGTAGAATTCTTGCTTGAGAAATCCCCCTGCCCCTCACCTGTGTAACTCCATCTGTGGAAATCAGACTATGAGGTGCTCCATGAAGATGAAAATCTCAGAACACGACGTAGTGCCAGCTGAAATTCACTAGCAGAAGGGAAAGCACAAACAGTTGAGATGGCAAAGCAATGACCAAATCCATCCTGCCAGGACCAGGTGGATAATTTATGAATAATTTATTCACAGAATTTCAGTGGGTTTTGGGTTCAGAAATAGTGTCAGAATAAACTCTAGTTTTCTATGATCCATATTCTGTTTGAGAGTAGGCTCTGTATATTTTTTCAAACATTGTTCTGATAATCTGCTCATTCAAAAGCATTTTTTTGTGACTTCAGGTATTGGGAGTAAGCCATCAGTTTAAGAAATATGCCTAACATAGTTTCTGTTACATTAAGCAATTAGAAAATATCAGTCCGGTTTTCAATAGGTAACCACAATTATGCATTATTATTAACCAGCATAATTACCTACTAATAAGTAATGTCTACCTACTAATCTACAAAATAACTTACTAATCTGCCTACTAACCTACAAAGACCTGCTAAGATCTACTAGTAAATATTAATCACAGTCCCAAGGCACTGGAGGACAAACACCTCAGGCTATATGCTTCTCAGGGCATGTTACTGGGACTACTGGGACACTGAAGGCAAGGTGAAATCATATTTCAGCTAAATTGTGGCTGAAGACTGGTCATCCACAGTCCATCCTGAATTCTGAACCTTCTTTACTGGAATTAGCAGCAGACCTGGTCCAGTCTTCCTCCTGTCTCCCCTGTGACAGCGTCAGTACGAGCTCAAGGGTTGTGTTCCTTTCACCCATTTTGTTTGACCCAGAGATAATTTCATCATCACTGCTATGCTGTAAGAGAGAGAATATCAGCAGCCATGTGGGTTACACCAGGTTTCACATGCCTGCAATCCCATCTGCCCAGGAACTGCCTGCCTTTCTTCCCCGCTCTTCTCCCCAGTATCGTCCCAGCACCATCAACACGAGTATCATGCCTTTATTACCACACCCTGGTATCACCATTGAATCCACTGTGCTCTTCAGCCCCAACATCTTCATCATCTTTCTGATCTCCAAAGCCCTCAGCAATTATTGCTTCAGGCAAGAGGGCCTGGTGACATCTGTACTCTTCCTGCCCACTTTACTGTGTCTCTTTCAACCAATGTAGTTTTAGTTAAATTCAAGGTCATCTCCACACAGATCCCGTCCTCAGGATTTTGCAGACACTGCAGGAACATGCTAAGCTAAATATTTACCATCACAAGTTCCCAGTGACTATCCCACAACCACTCCCTCAACCCAGAATCACTCCAGCTCGCAGACAATCCCATGACACCATAGAGTCCTCTCCTCCCACCTCTCACTCTGAAGGGTTACATGAAAAAAGGCAAGCATTACCTCATGCTAATAGGGAAAGTGTGATTAATATTTTCTCTATATATTTAATCTAGTCAGCTCACTCACTGGATGACATAATTAATGAATATATAGATTTGTATTCCTACATAGTTCTTTGTTCTGAGGGAAAAAATATCTTCCGTTCAGTGTAACAGTATGCAAATACCTTGCTAGTGGGTGCCTACCTATCACCTTACCTGTGCAGTAGGAAACAAGAGAATTTTCTCAAGACTTTTTGAGCTACAAAAGGACTGGGAAACACTGCTGCTAGTATTTCCAGGCACACACTTGGCGATTGTACTTCTCTCAGGCCCAGTTAAAAGAATGTAAAGCTGGAAACATCTTGTCTCCTTTGCTCTGAATTGGGAATGAAACTGGGGTAGCTTGTGTCTAGGTAGCTACTGGATAGCAATGTCTCTTCCTATGCTTAAGCCACCTCAGCAGTATGGCTGAGATGAGAAAGAGAAAAGATAAAGTACACATCACACAGAAAAGGGCAAGGTTTGGAAAAAACCCTCACCTGAGTGTTTATTATGCTTCCCCTCATGAGTCTGATTTGCTTTTATTGCTTTGACACAATTAAATCTGTCATTAAGCTACTTTTAGAGAGAAAACAGTCAAACAGCAGATATGGTGGAGAGAAATGGTTTTAACAGAAAGGTCTGTCATGTAGGATTCATTCAACTTTCTTTGTGGAATTCATCCAACTCACAGTAAAGAACTGAAACCTTATGACAAATGTCAGGGAATATAGGATATATATTCCCCCACTGATGCCGTCCACACTTTTTTTCCTCTTTTTTCTTTTAGCAGCCATGCTCTCTTCACCTTAAAAAGAAGCTCTTGAAATTAAATGCCTCTATGGAAAACCCACATCTGGGTCACAATTTAAAGGCTGTTGTCTCTGTGCTGTTAAGATGATTCCTTGTTGAGCACAGGAATGAGTAGACACATGTGCAAGCAACTGGGCACATTCAGGCAAGACATACCTGTCAGCCACTGAGTCTTTACAGTGATTTATCTGAATTTAGGGTTCACTCCTGCTTTCTGCGCAGATTTCAAAGGAAATTGCAAACATACCTATTCATCATCCTCTCTTAATGGAGGTACAGATTCAGGAACTAAATAAGAAATGAGCTTTATTCAAAATTACAAAACAAATGGAATAGACTGATAAATACATTGGGGTATTTTTATGAATGATGTTCCATGAACTTTGCACTCTGACTGATAAAACTGAGGGGATTTATTTTGTTGTCCCTTGGAGGCACATTTTTGATCCCTAACACACTTGCTTTAGAGTAAAATATACCAATATTTAGATCACTTTTACTTTCCATTCAGACAGATCAAAATTCACCTGTATGACTGTTAGCTGTAGGTTGTCCCTGGTGGTATGATGGTCATGTTTGAAGTTCTTTTGTTTGAGTAAGGAATATATGTTTCAAGCCCCTGTGAATGTTCTTCATGCTGTAGTTGATCAGGTTCAAAGGGCAAAAAGGGAATGGCATTTTATCCTTTGCTGCTGAGAACTCCTTGAAGTAGTACAGTCTTCATTTATGGCAGTCACCATCTGTCTGACCAAACATCTCACATTCCAGATTTATTCATCCTCACAACAACTAATAGAGTGTAATTTTCCTGTTCTTACAGTGGCGAAAGAGAAATATTTTGGGGGAAAAAGTTGTAAATGGCCAAGTAACTTTTAATGTTAGAGTGGAAATTATATCATTGTTGTCCAGATCAAAGGAAACACTTAAGCCAGTCCAACTGGCTTTGGATTTAATTGAAAGCAAGATACTGCATTGAGCAAAGATCCGTTTGCAGCAATATTCATTTTGCATTAATGGATACCACTTACAGGAATAAAACTTTCTTAATGAAACTCCACATAAAGAAGCATGAGAAACAGCTTATATATTATTATGAATCCTGGTTTTATATATTTGAAGTTTAGATGGAGGAGGTAGGCAAAGGCTAATAGAGTAGACTGGAGCCCACCAAAGAAAGGCCAGTGCAGTTATCTGTCAGCGTCCTGTCTCTTCTTCCTCTGTGCCAGATGGGGAAAAGATGGCTTTACAGACAGGGTCAAGAAATGAAAACAGCAGATATATAACTTGCATTTGTAAATGTCAGCTCTGCCTCTCTGTACATCATGGGACACAGAGCAGTTCAAACCCTTTCGTTTACACTTCATGTTTCACCGTCTTTCTCCTTTGCTGGTGTCGCAGCCTCCTGTGCATTGGATACACAAAATCCAGTAAGCTCTGCGTGCCTCCACAGTCCTTGGACACTCATGCCTTTGTGCAAATTGTAGGTGTAACCAGCTGGAATGATTAATGGGGAATATTATTGCTCTTATTCCCTTGTTTGTCCCAACGTTAGGATTATCATTGCCATCTTTAGTTTCTTACTGCCTTTCATCCTGAGAGAGCTTTCTGTCTGTACACAGACCATCTGAAGTACAGCCACTTCAAAGCGTGAAGAAAGTATTAAGTTGTAGAAAGGGCAGCTGAGGAGATGGCCTTCAGACTCTGACCCACCAGATTTGCATCTTTGGTGCCCACACAAAGCAAAGGAGTTTCGTTTTTGAGGCTTGCTCTCACAGAAGTGCTGTGTGTGGAGGATTGTATGGGTTGCAAAAGCAGCACTGCTGTGAAGTCTGGTTTCCTCAGATGTCTGTTCCTGGTGTTGAGAGAAGTGAGCCCAGACCAAAGCTTTTCACAGAAAGCAGGAGTGACAGCATTACTTTGTTTTGTATCTAACAACACACAAAACTGTGCTGCAAGTTGTTGGGGGCTCTAACAGGGTTTCTGTCTATTTTTCTGAACTTCCTATTTTAAGGTACCCCCAAATCTACTTGTTGTTTGAAAAGTTGCTTGAAACTCCTTCAGAATTTACAGGGACTGTACAGGGAAACTGATCCTTCAGCATACACATGGATTGCACAATTTTTATGGAAACAGTTTCAAAATACATATAAATGGTGTGTCAAGGCTCTGTGACTGCCTGCTCATAATGGCCAATGGAAGCACTGGCCAAGGGCACACGAGTCGTCTGTGCCATAGATATTTTTTCAGGGCAGTTCTGCATCTTTTCCCCTCCCCAGCTTTAGCATAAAGAGGACACCCTGCTACTGCTCTTAAATCTGGTGCTAGGGGATATCTGTGGAGTTCTGTTCATTCTTCTCCTATTTTCTCTTAAGTGTTTGGACCGGAAGTTGAGTAGCACCCTTTCTGCTTTAATTTGACAATTTTCTCCCCCTCTCCGTCCACAGAGGGTGAAAGAAGTTTAGTTCACTATTATAAAGAAGAATTTCTAGCTGTGAAAATTTCTTCAGAAAAATCTTTGAAACATTTTGCATCTTTATTATTGTAGTCCCATTGCACTTGGCAGCATATGTAAGTAATCGAAAGTCTAATAAAAATGTGTTGTAAAGTAGAAAACAACTTTGAAAGCCAAGTTCTATACAAAATTATAGAGTGATCAGTAATTCCCACTTACGTCCCTGAGCTTTGGATCAAATCTTTATGGCAGAGAATAAAGAACTGGGTTCATCTCTCTTCCCATAAATAGTAAAGTTGCCACTCAGTGGGAATGAGCACACAGAGGGTCCCCTTCCAGTATAACAGCTTTTATCTTACCAAAGCACCAGCTATCTCTCAACAACTCCACAAACAATGTAGATATAAATCTAGATGAGAACACGTGATAGACATAACCAGTATCACATTCCAATGTTCAAATTTTCTTAATTAAAAACTTCTTTATACCCACAGTGTGCTACATGGAGCATCCATGTTATCTGATTATTTTTAAAAGAATGTACGCGCAATATTACATTCTGGCACTACATAAACTTTGATAAATTCATAATGAAATGAAGCAAACATTATTTATCTTTAAAATCCAGGCACTAACTTGAATATCCTCCTGGAAATTTTAATTAGCAATTTTAAAAATGTTAAGGAAAAGTATCTGCTCCCAGTTCTCTGTTTAGGTTAAATTAAATTATTTCTGAAGGTAAGATAATTAGAATCCATTTAGTTCTTAATCAATATTTTATTTACATTTGTTTTCCTTGTACCACTTGATTAGTTCTTTTGAAAAGAGTCGGGTGGGTAGCTTATTTTCAGTTTATTATATACTCTGATGTATCTGCACTTTCACTAATACATAAACCTCTTGCAGTACAGCAACAATGTAGAAATCATAAAATTATGGTTTTTCAGCTTGGCAACTGGAATTCTACCATGTCTCAACAGGAAGTGCATTAATAAGTTTTCAGCTGACCTAAGTTCCTACATGAAAATATCATTACCGGAGATCACGTAAGTTATACGTTGCACAAAGGGCCTGATTCAAGCTTATGCAAAATGAATGGAAAAGAGAAAGTAAAACTTATCATTCTTATTTAGTTACACTTTACACTGTGACAGACTCAAAGTAAAGACCTGAGCCTGGGCTGAGCCAAGCCCTGCACCTACGGGAGTTCCGCTGACATTAAGGACTCCACACAACTGTCCCACAATAAACACACTCAGTTACTCACCATACAACATAGAAGGCCATGTTCCTAATATATAAAGAAGCTGTTGGCATGGAAACCACATCAGCAACGGTCAAAAGGGCAAACTTTCTTTCATTTATGCCAGACTTCTGAAGACTTAGGTTGGTCTTTTCTCTGTGTTAGTCATGGCACCATTTAATCAGCCATAGACTGTGTTCTGCAAAATGTCGTGAACTCTAGTTCAAGATTTGAATTGGAATAGCACATGATTAATTTAGACTGCTGGAGGGACAGAGGGTTGTATTATGCTTTGCAATATACTCCAGAATGTTTTTTCAATTTTTCTAGCTAATCATTACTTTTCTATGGAGTTTGATTCTGCAGAGTTCTTGGGAGCTATTGGTGCCTCATCTCAGGGACAGGAGCTGTGGTGTTGGTGACACAGATCGCTACCTCTGCGCACCTTTTAACCCAGCACATGAAATTCCCAGTGTCACTAGAGTTCACCAGGTGACTGCAGCCACAGAACCAGCTCTCCATAGCTGATGTGAGGAGCTGTACCCAGGATGGTCTCAGAGCAGGAGAAAGGCAGTGTCTTCCCAGCAGTATGAGTTGAAGGCATCAAAGGAGGCGAAAGTCATGCAAGGTTCCTCAGGTTTTATGCAAATTGCTTAAGACTTGGCAGGTCTGTTAAGATCTTGATGCTGGCAGACATGCTGTGTTTACATCTGAGGTTTGGTATATTTATGTATATGCCTAAGAAATGAAAATTAGTCAATCCAGTGTTTCTCCAAAACTGAAACCCAAACAGAAATTTTATGTTGCTAAACAAATCCTTCACATTTATTTTAAAGTGTTTCATTTAATTTTTTTCTCTCCTGAGCCAGAACTGAAGTACAAAATCCTAATGCTTACTAAAGAAAATTTTTTTCTGAGACCTTTGCACCCGTTTTGTATAACCTGAGCCCATTTTGCATAACCAAGGGAATAATTAATCTATTTTGGATAATTATCCAAGCTGAAACTGTTGAATGCCCACAGTTAAGTAGTTAAGTACATAGTTAAGTACAGGTGAAATTTATGGCAAATGCAAGCTCTCTAACACCTCTTTTATATCTTTCCTTTACTCACATGTCAGATACAGGTTTCCATAGCCTGAAGTGACTTTCTGAACTATACTTCAGACCTCAAGCTTTAGGTTATGGTTTGAAAAGTCCTAAAAATAACAGAAGTGTTTAAGTTTCTACAAAGGGAGAAATACAAAATGATCCAGAAGAGTGCTGAGGACACAAAACAGGGGGGCATGACTGGTGCCCCAGGAAGGCCAAACTGCCATCCAGAGAGACCTCAGTGAAGAAATGGGCTCATCTCTGGAACCTCACAAGTTGCCAACTTCACCTGGGAAGGAGCATTCCCAAGCACCCATATGTGATGGGGGCCACCTGATTGGAAAGCAGCTTTGCAGAAAAAGCCCCAGAGGGCCTGGTGGACCAGGAGACAGAAATTTGACCTTGCAGTAAGGAATGCTGACATATCCTGGGCTTCATTAGGAATACTGTCAGTGGAATGAGGGAGGTGATCCATCCCCTCTACTCAACACCACATGATACCAGACCATATGTGTCCAGTACTGAGCTCCCCAGAAAAAGAGGGATATGGATTCTGGAGACATTTTAATGAGAGACCACAAAGATGATGAAGGGACAGGAGCATCTCTCCAATGAGGTAATATTGACGGAGCTGGGACTGCTTAGTCTAGAGGAGAAAAGGGTTGGGGGTATCTTTTAAAAGTATCTGAAGAAGATGATGCCCAGTGACAGGGGGAGAAGAAATGGACAAAAACTAAAACAGAGGAGGAAGCTCCAGCTAGAGCCTCTTTTTTACCGTGACAGTGACCAAGGGTGACCAGCATAGGCTTCCCATAGAGGTTGTGGAGTCTCCATTCCTGGAGACTCAAAAATCATCTGGATATGGTTCTGGGTCACTGGCTCTTGGCCCAGGATGGCTGGACAGGAACATAAATGTCCCTTTTCACTGGATGCCCTGTACTGGCTGCTTTCATTTGTGTACCTCTGACTCATCCTGAGGTCCTTTCTAGGAGAAACAAAATGGAATGTTCCCAATCTGAGTCTTTTTGAGATCAGAATTTTTTCATGTATGAAGCAAAAAAGTAGACTAACTAAGTCTAAACAAAATTTTACAGTGAACTAGTTAAAATGCATTAGAATTTACTGCAGATAAACCATTTTAGTCACATTTTAAATGAATATATTTTATTTAAGTAACTGTCTGGAAAACATCCATTATTTCTTCACATGGCCAGACAAAGACTGGGAAGACAACTTTTATATGAGCTAGCAGAAAAATCAGATAAGTACAAAAACCTCAAAAAAGTTATATATATTTTTTTACCTCAAATAGAGTGTAATTATACTAATTGAAACTGTTCCTGATTACAGAATGCTGATCACCTAAACCCTTGTATTAAACTATTTGTAGATCTTCATATGTTACTTAAAAGTTAATGTTACTATCAACAGAAAATTAATTCATTTGATAAATAATCCTGTTATGGGTTCAAATAAAAAAAGTTTGTCAGGACTTGGAGAGCAATTTCATTTGTCAGTCACATTAATGCATTATTATAAGTTAATTAAAATGCTTTCTTTTTTTTGTTTGCTAATGTTTTTCATTTGAGTTCTGACCATTTCCTGATGTTTCAATTAGGTTTTTTTTTCACAGATGTGTTATAATGAGCATCAAGTTAAGATCAAGCGTTAGTAAAATTTATGACACTGTTAATCAACCAACCCTTAAGCTCTATTTGACTTCCTAATATTTCAGATGACTTGATGTGTGCAAACAGATACCTAATTCAGCTACTGTTACATAGGTACTTAATGAATGTAGTGACATTTATGGAACTAATCAGAATTTTTTCAATGAAGCATTTTCGGCTCCAACTGAAATTGTGCCAAAACTAGAATATTTTGGCAACAGTATTGACTTTGATTACATTTTCACAGGATTTCTAAACTCTAGAATAGGCCTCCTGGAAGATGAGAGTAAAACATGGAAAACCTGAATCTCTTGAACCAAACATGAACATTTGGCCAAAGTCCTATTTTTTGCCAAAAGCTTTAGCACACTAGTCTTTCGTTCCAGATTGCCACAAAAGGATTTTCAAAGTCATATAAAAATCCATAAAATAAGAGGCTCCCCCACTTAGTTCTAGGTCCTCATTGGAATTGCCATTATTAGTCTGTAGCAGTCTCTCTGGGTTTATAACCTGCTCATCATTCGCACCTCTTCAGCTGTGCTATGGTTAATTGGAAAAACCTAAAAAACCCTGTGTTTGGAATGGAAGAGACGGTTTGGTGGAGCAGTGTTCCAAATTGCTGCAAACTTTCTCCACAGAGTGGATGGCATGGAATTTTGTTTCCCTTAGGACAAAGGCAAAGGAAGTTGCTCCTGCCAGGGGGAGAAGAGAACCCAGGATGAGGGTGTGGAAGGAGCCTGCAAGGTTGGGCTGCGGATCATCCTGACAAGGAGAATGAATGACTGTGACTCCCAGTGGGAATTAGGTAGTTGGTGCTTTTGAATATTCACTCAGACTCGTTCTTTCATCTTAAAATGCCCAAGTACTTTTAATAAATCTCAGTCTGGGAGACTGGAACAGACATATTGCAGAAAGAAAGAATTAAGATGTCTTAAGATAAAGGTACCTGATAAAGGTGCCTGAACCTGGTTTGATAAAACAAGGGTAATTGATGGTTCAGAGGGGTCAGGCTGATCAAGCCAAAATTGCTGAGGGACATATTTTAAATACAGGTTTAATTAAGTGATTTAGAGAGAGGACTTTGAAATTTAGGGAAACCAGAGGTGGAGATCTTGCAGCAATGAAAGAAGTGAGGTATGACAGAGTATGACAGATGTGAGCATAGATGTTTCAGCAGAAAAGTAACAGATTAAGCACAGCCTGGAGAAACAACATAGACATGTCAGAAAAGGAACAGGAAAAGATAATTCCTAGCTCATACCCTAGGAAACAAAAATAAGTTAAAAGAACAGGACACAATAACCTGAATACTTGACTTTTCACAGTTAATTTGCTGTTGCTTGTGCACTTGAGGAAGGACTGTGAAGGCTCTAATAATTTTCCCACCCACTTGCAACTCCAGGAAAAAAGACCAAATGTGATTTTTTTTTTAAATGAACTTTGCTTTGAATATGTGTGTATAGAAGTAAGAACCATCCAGGTGCCCTCTCATTTAATAAGCAAATTCAGGACTTTCCTGGCATAAATTAGTACTCCATGTCCAGTTCAAATGCCAGCAAACAATGATCTGATTTTCTGAAATGGAAAGTGCAAGACATCTCATAATGAACATTGTATCCTATGACTTAGCAAGAATCATATGTTTATTACAGTGCTGCCAAAGTACAGAGAAATTGCGAATGGTTTAGGTAATTTAAAATTACTTCTGGAGCAAGCACCCAATCTGAGAGATCTGAAAACTGAGCTGTTTAAAGAGACCTCCCAAACATAATTATTTCACTTCAGCAAGCTGTAGCAGTAGCACGCCAATCTGAGATCTAATCTAGCTGCAGCTTTTGGTCTAATGCAGTAACTATAGTTCAAATGTTTATAAATATTTTGTCTGGTAAATCCAGGTGACTGTGCTAACAGCACAGGAGGGTGTACCTATGGTATTTAAGATTGTAGGCAGCTTTTTGACTATGGAATTGTCAGTGTGCCTGAACTGACCTGACAAATGGATTCTACATTTAATCAGCAAAAGAGTTCACATTCCACCAGCAGACACCCCAGTCCCCACCTTGAAGTTAACAGGACATCAAATTTTGGTACAAAGTCTTTAAAGTTTCTTGGTCTTCGTGAATTGTCTCAGACCTAAGAAGACATAAAGAGAACCAACACCTGTCCATACTGCTCAGATACTTTATTCTACTTGATTCATTTACCAAATGTTAAATGAATCTCTTTTTTAAGCAGCTGAACAATCAGTTGGAGCATCTTACAGACACTGCTGTGAGAACAGTGATGGACAGATGGCTGAGTTCAGCCTGCACTCCAATTCAGGCATGAGGAGCACATGTGTAGATATGACCACACTTCACAGCTAGGAAAAAACAGTGCAATCCTTCCATTATGGCTTCAGCCTGGCCTGATCTGTCAGCAGTGTCTCAGCACTAACACACAGGGACATCTAGTACCTGACACAAAGAATATCTATACAAAGTGTCATAGTACCAGTCTCCCTTCATCCCTCACATACTTCTTCTGCCACTGTAAAATCATCACCCTATAAGGTTATAGAAAGTGTAAATTATTTTTAATCTTTCAGATATCTCTTTCTTGATTCCTTTCTTTTATTTTTTTATTTCACCCAAAAAATAAATTCTCTCTTTAAATTTTTTTTCAAATAAATAATCCGGTCTCAGACCACTTAGGTTTTCATTTAAGAGGAAGGTGAAATAAATTAGTTTGGTACTTCATAATGTGCGTTGATCTACTGGACAGATTTACAATGCAATACAATTTAATTTATAGAATTTCTCATAATATTGACATCAACAAAATGACTTACAGCCAATTTTAAACACATTATCATAACAAAGCCATTGACTAACTTAGAAAAATATCTTCGATTTATATATTTTTCTAGAAAAGCTGAAAAAAGAAAGATGTGGTTTATCCTTGAAGAAAGGAATTACAAATGTCAGGATAACGACAAGACAACTACAGTTCATTAACAAATACCTGGAAGCAGCAGCTAACAGGTATGCTCAGTTTGCAGGGAGCTGTGATACAAACCTCTCACGGTAAGCTTCATTCTCTAATATCCCATGGCTGGGGAAGATGTTTTCACCATAATTCGTTCAGTGTAAAATAAGGAAGATACATATTTGATATAACTCTTTGCTTATTTCTATGGAAAGCAATTCGTACTGACAACAATTAGTTATGCTGGATTCTGGATGGTGTAATCCTGGATGTACTTAAGAACTGGGGGACAAGAGGCTGGAATGCATCCCTGCAGAAGGGGATGTGGGAGTTTGGGTTGATGGTGAGCTCAATATGAGCTCAATTTTCAAGAAACAGAAGAAAATGTACATCTAAATCTGATGCAGAATACCCTAATTTAAAACATATAAAATGAAACAAAGAATGATACCAGTCCATTTCTGATAACATAGTGCTTGACTATCTTCAAATTTATATGGTCAGTCGTGACAATAGGAACAGTCATTCCAAATAATCAATGTTCTTTGTGATCAAACTCCCAAAAGGCAGAGAATTAATGTACTGTAAGAACACCAGAAATGTGACTGCAAAGCAAATAAATTTATTAATTAATTATTAATAATTATATTGATAATTATATAAATTAATTTCAAACATTTATTAATTTTAAGGAAATAGTGTTTTATAGCTTCTTCCATGCCCACTTTGGTACACAAATGTACTGAATTTATGAGCTGGAGTATCTCTACTTGCTCTTGCCTGCTCCTTCTCTTGCCCCAGGTTTTCCATGACCTGTGGTGGTAAGAAACTTAGAAGCTAATGCACCCTCTGTAATAACCCTTTCAATCCCTGCCCCAGCCTGTTAAGCTTTGCATGAAATGAAATCCTGGGTGGGCCAGGGACAGCTCTTACTACATTCAATTACTGCTATCAATAAGAAGGTTCCCCCTTTTGGAAAGGTGCGTAGCCAGAATGGCAGGAACAAGCCTGTCCTGTCACACATAAATCTGATCATCTCTTTCTCCCCAGCTCCACCCCTGCATTACATATCCACACAATTTCTGTCATAAATATTTATATATGACCAGACAATCAGCTAATGTGAATTTGTTTCAGTTAAGCTATTCTGAATACCTTACTATATTTTCATTATTTCTTTCATTGACCTGTAGTGTAGTGATTTTTTTTCCCTAAACATTGGAACTTATCACTTTTCAAGCTTTAATTCTGAAGTAATTTGATTCTGGGCAGGGGAGAGAGCCCAGACAAATACTGCTCTGCATGTACTAGCTGGTGTTTCTGTCTATATTTCAAGAGTCTGCTGATTTCTGGAGATATAAGTTATTCTTCAGGATGATAATTTTTCCAGACTCCAGTGCAGGCTTCTTGCTAGAATTTTACTGAAAGAGGACAACACTATTTGTTGGACATTGGGAGTACTGAAAAATAGATAATGATAAATTTTAAGGGTTTTTTATGTCTTAACTAGCACCATAATTTTCCTCTTCTCTATAACTATATCCATTAGGAAATGTAGCAATCACAGATAGAGTAATATAAATATCAGCTTTCAAAAGGCAAGAATTCAATATAGGCAGTTTAAGGATTAAACAGCACTGAGTAGTGTCTTTTCCACCCTTTTTGCAGTGGAATAAATGACCACAGAAGTTACAGGCAGTTGAGAAAGTAGCACTCTACTCTGCAATTAGAAATGATGGATAAAATGAAAATAGAACTACAAAGCTGTCATTTTCAGATATTAAAAAGACAAGCATTTTCCTAAGATAACTGAAAGATTATTTGCTCAACTACTTATTCTACTTAGATGTCAAAAATATAAAAACTTTATAGCATTTAGCATTTTAGCAGCTCTAAAACCAGCAAACTTAGGCCCAGTTTTCCTCTCATTGAACATGGTGATGATTTTTCCTAGAATCTCAGAACGTGCTGAATTGGAAGGGACCAGTCAGTTTGGCAGGACACCCTAAGAATCACCATGTGCGTGGGAGCATTGCCCAAATGCTTCTTGAACTTGTCTTTGAACTCAAGGTGGGTTCAGACCCTTGGTTTGAAAGGAAATTAATATTTGAGTAGTTTGTAGTATAAATAAAGAATATTATGCTACAGTTCTAGTGGCATAAATTTGGAGTTAAAAGCAACACTTGTTAGTGATAATAAATTTGGAAAAATTTGCTTATTTTCATTGATTTTGTGCTTTCTTCCAGTTTATGAACTCTCTGAAGAGTTTGTGACTGTGATCTGTAAGGCAGACATCTACACTCCAGGAGTGAACTAAACAAAGTTCTCCTTAAAAACAGGGCCAGGGTCAATTTTCCATTTCCCCATTAAACCCATGTTAGGCTTATTGTTGTCTAGGCTCAAGGGGAGAAAATTCCCTCAAGGCTGTGACCTTTGCAGTGAGTTAGCACTGTTCTGAGTTTTATCTTGAAAGATGGGAGTTTTCCTAGATGGACACTAAGGTTTTAGGTATAGGGTCATTACCAAGCAACAAAGTAGCACAAATAAACTAGTTTCAAAATTCACATTTTTTGATGATATTTCGTCAGTGAGAGCTCGCTTGCTAGAGTACACAAATCGAACCGTTTGTCCAAGAAAAGACTGCTGAATATGGCAGTTAAAGAGAGGTCAAGAAAGGTGGAAGGTCTAGGCTGGATTCTCAGCTCCTGCAAGCACGGTGGTCATATTGGAGTCAATAGATCAATGTGGGTTTCTCCAGGCAGGGGCCTGGCCATCCAAAGCCACTGAAATGTGTCCCAGGGCTTGTTCTACCATTTTGCCATTTTGCAGCTCTCCCAGCACAGGACAAACTGTGCAATGCAGTGCAGAACTTACTAAGTGCAGAAAAGTCCTCAGGCTGCCACCCAACACTGAACTGATTAATGTTCAGGTCCTGAAGAGCAGCCAGTGCAGCACTGGAGTGAAAGGTGATGGTGTCTTTCCCAGAGGGATCCCGTGCCACGGGAGCAGCTGAGTGCTGTGCTGCACTGTCTGCCTGCACTGCTCCTTGTCTGGGACATCACCCCTGAGATGTGTTGGACTAGATGCTACTGAATATGGCTCTGCCAGTGCATTCTCAAATTCCTGAGAAGTGACAACATTAAAAATGATGGCCCTTATCTAAATACTTCTCTCTTCCTCCTGCAAAGGACATTAAGGAGTTGTCTGTGTCAGTAGTAAAGAAAGAGCAGGGAGCCACTTGTAATCTCCACATTATTGTCTCAAATTGTGAGTTATGGCCCCATCAGCCAAAATTCTGCCCAACCACATGGAGCCTCTATCACTGCATCACTCTGTAGTAGCATCTTCTTCAGCCACATAAATTTTATACCATGTTTCAATATTTTTTTCCCCAAGAGCAAACCTAATGTTTCTACCTGCCCTTTAATCACTCCTGGTTCATAGCAATCTGTGTCAAAGAACATTACAACAATAATATATAACTCTAGGGAACACTGATATTATGTAAACTGCAGCATAATACTTAACATATTAAATTCAATTTTTCAATTTAGCTATTCTGTGTCTGTTTTACTTGGCTTTAAACTAGACAAATTTCCAGTGCCAAATGCAGCAGTTGGAACTGACCACCTACAGCACAAGATTAAGGAAATGAAAAAATGCTGTGTGTTTGTTCTGAAGCTAAAACCTCCTTCTCTTCAGCGAAGGAACTTCATTGATTATAAACCACACTGCTTTAAATTAAATAAAATGGAAATATAATGAGTTATTGTGGAGTGAAGTATAGTTTATGTAAGGTTTTTCAATCTCATAAACTCTAAGGGAGGTCACTCTTCTGCTAACAGAATTTTCCAGGCTTCTCTACAAAGTAAAAAATTCATCTGTAAACCTGGCAATTTTATTTTAAAGCAGTACAAGTAGTGAAAAGGAGAGAAGTTGATTTCAGTTCATTCAAGGCCCTTTTACTTCTACATATTTGCCCTGTCTGTAAGTAACATCTTCTTGACAGTGTAACACCTCTTGTGGCTTTGTGGAGCAAAGCCCTGGTTTGGCTCTGCAGTCAGAGCTCCAGAGGCTCGGCCTGCCCAAGCATGGGGAAGACAGAAGCCACAGCTTCAGTGTTACTTGGGCTCTTAACTTTGTCAGCATCTCTCTAAGTACCTGCAGCATGAAGCTACAGCAGGAGCTCGTGAAGGAGCACAACTTCCTCTCCTTGCCCAGACACAAAGGGTGACCAACACCTCTGGAGTTATTC
The DNA here is from genome assembly GCF_000738735.6 of Corvus cornix cornix. Taxonomy (NCBI): domain Eukaryota; kingdom Metazoa; phylum Chordata; class Aves; order Passeriformes; family Corvidae; genus Corvus; species Corvus cornix. Next base: position 18,320,652 of record NC_046339.1, on the reverse strand, counting down.
CAGCTCCAGTGAACATGCTCAATGGGAATGAACATTCACAGATGAGAGATGAAGCACTGACTCCAGAGGCAGGGTGGTTCTGCTGTCTCTTTCTGACAAAACAAACTACATACTTATTTCTGAGTCTTGTTAGCTCAGAAAATTTCTAATGCTTCCCCAGCCACCTAAAACAAAGAAAAATTGAGGTGTAAATTCATTCAGAAATGTAGTATAATGATCCTATCTGTCTTGGAGTCATTATGATGTTTTCTCAAGAGCAGGTACAGTTGGTTGGAGGATATAATTGTCTAGTTTAAAATACGTACCTTAACCTAAATTCGATTAAACAAAATTATTTCATTACAGTTTGTGTGCTGGAGAACAGCAAGAGTACCATGGGTGCTACTCCATGAGCTCTCTCATATCCTGTCTGATATAAAACTAGTATTTAGTATATTATTGTATAGACTTCAGTCTGTCCTTTATGTCCACTGAAGGAGCATGACTGAAGACTCTCCACCACTTCCAGCTCCCATGTGATGAAAATAATTTCTCTTTTCCCATTTATTTTAAACTTTCTTGTCTTGCATACTTATATTACTGCATTCTTGCGTGAAATACAAGAGGTCTGTTTAAGTTACAAGTCAGCTCAGAGAGGAACAGAACAATAGGAAAACATAGTACATGTTCAGTGCATATTGAGTATGGAATCATCAGGTCACTTAAAAATATGTAAAAGTAACCTCAGACAGAATATTGGAATTTTACCCAAACTATAACAGTTTTGAATAGGCATTCTCCTAACCAGTTAAAATGTCTGTATTCTTTGCAGAGCTCCTCCCTTCTCTTTAATTCAAGGTGAAGCAGTAGCATTGGTGGCTGTTGCTAATGTTGCTCTTAGTTCCACAGCACCGGCTCCATGCATGGCAGGTATGGGATATTGCCAGGAGTAAAATTGTAAAATGATGGAAATTTCCTGTATAATTAGGGAAAAGAAGGGATACTATGTTAAAAAGCCCATAAAGCACCAGCAGTTGCTGGTTTACTGTGTCCCTCCTCAAGGTAAGCAAGTAATAAAAGCTGTGTTATCTCTTGAATGACTCTCATGAATGAAAGCATCAAGATTTGTGCCTCATTTCAGAGAGAGTGAATAGCAACAGACCTTTTGAGAGTTCTCGGAAGAAGACCCCACTACACTGTGGATCTAGAGTTACATTAAGACAGAGAGAGCTGTGTTAAAATGAAGAAAGACCAAAAGACTGAGAACAGGCATCACTGGAAAGGCTGTGGGGGTGAGTTATGCATTAAGTCTCAAGAGTCAGCTCAGAATTACTACACAGACCAATGTGGAAAGATTTTTTAATACCCTTCCCTATAATGATAGAGAAAATTAAATTCTAGTAATTTTATGGTTAACTCATTCCCAAACTGTTATTTTTATTCACAGAGATGGTTCCTCTCAATATATTTTACTAAGCTCCACTTCAGCAGATTGGTAATTGTGGCTTCCATCCAACAAAGCACATACAGAGGTGAACCTGTGAGTAGCTGAATGTATTTTAGTGAAGTACAGATATGTTTAAGGTATTCATACACTTAACTGCTTTGCTGGGTTATGGTTTGGATGAACAACATATCTATATCACTCCATCAGCCTGTCCAGCAATGCAATGGAGCCATTGAAAAGTTAATGTGATTGTTAAGTCATTGGAAACAGGGCATGCATAAGTCTGGGAAATCATCTTGTGGAAGCACTTGTCTGAAATTAGTTCTTGCTTTTTCAAATTAGCTCATTTTTCTGAATAAGAGAGCTGACTATTCTGTCCAAAAATGGTGAAATTAAATAAAATTAACATACTCTGCTATTAATCAAATAGGTGGCACCAGATTGCAGCTTAAGAACACGTTTTAAAGGAAAAAGGCTGTTCAAATAACAAATGCAAAAGTATATGTGTTTTACTGACAACAGAAGAATGTTATTATTCGTGTATTTTATTAGTTCTGAATAATATCAGCCTAATTAAAATTAATGTCATCTAGGTTCCTTGAATAGCATTTTAGCAAGAATAAAGAAAACAATCCAAATTTCCTGCAAATACTTTGCTGCACATTAGAAATAACTATCAACTAATTTACTTAAATACCCAGATTGTGCTACCACAGTCAATGAGGCTTGTGCTATACAGCAAATTAGATTTCAAAACTCGAGCATAAACAGAAGGCAAGGGCCTAGGCTGAGAAATCAGGAAAGGTGTTGAGCTCAACAGGTAAAATTATCCCTGAGGAATTGTGCAGCTCTGAGCCAGTACCCTGATGGGCAGCAAGAGGCAGGTGCTGACGGAACACTGTGGGATGCAGAACACTGGAGTTGTCTAACCAGGCTTGAACCTCACCTCACTGAAAGGAACGAGAAGTGAACGTTTGCAGAACTGCCTGGGTGATTTATGAGATTAGATCCGATTTCAACACTCCTTAGGTGTTTAATCCTTAAGAAAACCCCATGGTACTTAGGCTAGAAAGGCCAAGATTTTCTGACAGAAAGCAAAAGATGCATAAAAGTTCAGATGTGTTTTTCAGTGGTCTTAAAAACACCTCTGTGTGCACCTGTTGTCTTAAGCATAGGTTAGTTAATTTAATTTTTTTTTCTTTTTCTTTCTTTTTCCATTGACAGCATGGTTCAGAGGCTGCTGAAATCAATGGAAAGCCTTTCTTGTATCAGTGATTTTGAACTTGATTGTGAACAACATTTGTGAAAAACCATCATGCATCATCTCCATTTGCAGACAGACAATTGAACACAAAGCGCTACACTTGATTTTCACCCTGTGCCTGAGTCAGGGGTCTATCTGAGATCTCATATGAGACCTTCTCTAACCTGTAAACAAGATCAGAAGTGAAGTTTATCCCTTCTATTGCAAAGACCTACCGAGTGCTTTAGTCCTTTTAGGCCTACAGGAGCATTATCAATATGTGTTTGTGATTTTAAGAAGGGTAAGTAAAGAAGGAAAATTTTACTGAGTTACTGGTTTTCCTCAGATGATTACACAGGGACCATAGAATTCCTTCTATCTGTTACAGTAGGATTGTTGTAGCCATGATCCAAGGATATAAGAGAAGCAGGGTAGAGAGTATCTTTCATCAGACAATTTGAGGTAGAAAAACACCTGGTAAATACTTCTTCAAATCTGAAAAGGAGCAGCAAACCTCCAGCTATGTAAAGATTAGAAACAATTGGTCTAAATTCAGTATAAGAAAGAGAAGGAGTTACATGATTTAGCCATTTCTTCTCCTTCCTTCAGAGTACAATGTTTGATATTAAGGCCTTAGCCTTTGTAGCAGTGTGGAGAACCAAAAAAAAAATTAGCCAACAACTGTGGGGAGCTAGTTAAAATGAAAATGGAGACTATTAAAATCCCTTTACTTAATCCATGGAACACATCGCTCTGCATCCAGTAAAAAGATGTATTTTTATTTCCTAAGTTTTGTTCTGAAGATACTTTCTAAGTGTAGAAGATACATGAGGAGAACACGAGGTCCATGAGGACCAGGACTGAAAATCTGGAGATTATTTAGCTGTTTTACAAAAAAATAATTTCTCATTCACAACAGTTTTCGTTGTTTGTTGATTATGTGCCTGAGCTCATTTCAACCCATGGAAACTGTATAATTTTGCTGTTGTTATTGTCCTGGGTACATCTGGCAGATTGGGTAACCTTTGCTTTGCTTTGGGATGCCTATGAGCAGAATCTGTGGAATGGAGAGCACAACTGTTATAATTTGAACACAAGGCAGTAATTGTTTCCAAGTACTGCAGTTTTGGGTTGTTTTGTTGGTTTTTTTTTTTTCCCTTAATGGGCACAAAACCAAGTTTTCTACAAATATTTTCAGTTTTACCAAATAAATCTATTCTATTTTAGATACTGTTTATTTAAAAAAACCAACAACAACAATAACAAAACAAAGCAAAACAAAAACAAACCAAACAAACAAACCCAAAAAAATAAAAAAACCCCAAAAGCAAACAAAAAGAAAGGCATCAGGACTTTACCTTAAATTCCAGGAAGCTGTCTGAAAATAACTAGAAAAAAAATTAATATTAAACTGAAATGGAGGAGGGGTGTGTGCGTATGTGTGATGCCAGCCATTTCAGGCTAATGTGAAAATACCTACATTTTTTCCTATCCTATTTTAAATAAAAATATTGCAATTTTTTTGCCTGTTTTTTCCTTGGAATATTTTCGATTTTCAGCTTGTGTCCTAATTTAAAAGGAATGTCAAAAATTTGGTATTATCCTGTATCATAAAGACCTCCATTTTTCTTAGCTTTAAACTTAAGTAGTTTAGTAGTTTTAACAGTGGGTTTTCCATGTGGACTAACAAAGAAAACAGCTACCATATAATGTGGAGAGGAAGCAGAAAATTATTCTTCTGGACTAGAATATCAGAAGTTCAAAGAATAAAATATAGTCACATAATCTAATACATTCTCTATTTATAATATAGTCTGTCTGCACACTTCATGTTTTCCCCTTGGTCTTGAAGGAGAAAAAATTGTTATTATATTTATGATGTGTTACACAGAATGTATTTTTATTTTCACTTATGTAATTTAACATTTGTAAACACATACAGACTGTCTTAAGCAATGCACAGTAGACTGAGGGACCTGGGGGTATGGTGACTCATTTAGTAAACAATTAACTCAGAAAGATTAGGGAATTAAATTGTTCCGACAAAGCTATAGCTGAGTAAAAGATTCTGTTCTGGGTTTCTTTGAATGTCTTAGTTTTAATTCCAAAAAACATCACCAATATCCAATAGAAAGCATTACAATACAGCAGTGAGGGCAGGCTTAGAGCATGCCAAGTGCTTATTAGGTTTTTTTTAGAAGAAATTTATACAGTTCCGTAGAAGGAAATTCCGGGTATTCCTTCTGTTTTAAACTATGAACAATTTTTGGTCCTGAGTCCTAAATTCTTATCATTCACAAGGGAGTCAAAACCAAGGAGAGGGTATTAAGCTTCATGACCTTGTTCTCCTATCGTCCAGTTCCAACAAATTGCCCATCCTGCACGGTGGGGTTCAGAGCAATACTGAAAGATGCTGCTCATATTTATCCTTCTCTCTTTCACACATCACATCCTTGACCCAGTGAAAAGGTTGAAGTGCCAGTCAGGGAGTGCTTGGGGTCAGTTTTCCAGGAGTGTTATTTCTGGACTGTTCATCAGAAAAGATACGAAGACCTGAGTCAAGTACCTTTAATTCAGTACTGATGCCCACTTGCTGAACACTTGCTTAAAAACGATGTTTCTACTCAATTTTCACTGAGGTCATTACCAAGAAAACTGCTTGTACATTTGTTCAGCAGCATCTTGGGAACTTGGAAGGAGGTGATAGCACAGTGGGAATAGTTATCTACAGTTTCAGGTAAGAGCTCTGCTGAATCACTGAATTCTATATGTACTTGCACTGCTACTTACTTAAATGCATTGTTAAATTGAATTTAAAGTTTTGGGTTGTGATGTCTCACTGTGGTTTGTTGGGTTTTTTTGTTTGTTTGTTTGTTGGAATTGTTTTTTATGTTGTGGGTTAGTTCTTTGGGGGGAAATGATGTAACTTCCATGAATTTCACTCATTCTGGTCACTTATATTTGTCCACAGTAAGGTATCGAGAAAGATCAGACAGAGGGATGACCTGGCTCATTCAGGTACTCCTTACCCTGAAACGGAATTTGCATGCAAACAAAATGTTAGGTGTTGATGAAAACATTGTTGGTTCCCCCCAGTTCAATTCTGCACAATTTTAAAAGTGAACACGGTAATCTCCTGCCCTCTTGTCTCCCTCTCAGCAGCACCTGAGCCTGCAGTGCAGCTCAGCCTGAGCACACGAGCGAGAGACACATTTACAAGCAAGGACCAGAATGCTTATCTGGAATAAATCGTTGCAGTTTAACCACAGACAGTAGATACCAGCTTAATATATGACTACTTGTAACAACTCATAGAAACAGTTTCTGTAGGATGCATTTGCTACAATTTTCGCTACTCCGGGATTATTCGTTCATTTTCTTTGGAGAAGTGAAAGCCAAATTAGCTGATATTTTGGGACAGAAATGGGTATGGGAGTAGCATGATATCAGACCAAAAAGTGCCAGAGTTGGCAAATAGACACCATTACTTAATTCTTTAATTATCTGTTCTGGAGAGCAACACTGCTGAAGTCTGAATATCATAAAGCTCTTAGCGAAACTTGTCTGAAGTTGATTCATTTGGTTTCTTGTTGAGCTTGTTCCTCAAGGCTAATCTGCATCTCTAATTGTATTTTATGTGCTTCAAATACAGTTTACCAGCTTTTATTTCTACCATTGCATAAAATGATTCAGTAGTTATTTTACAGCTTAGCATAAATGCTCTGTTTATAATATTACAATAAGCCTAAATGGTAATTCAATTGTCATTCAGGCAAGAAACTGAAGATTCAGTCTTCAAGCTCAGGGGTTTAGGGGTGATTTCCATACTCTTAATTTCAAGTACAGAGAGAAGTGGGGAAGATAGGATTCACATCCAGCTGCATGATTTCTATATATTTAAGCCAGAAGTGCCGTCCTTGTCATCCTGTTCTTGAACAATTAAGATGTCTGTTAATTTGGGCCTTATGTAGATGAACTTTTAAAAGCACCAGAGAGACTTCTGTCATGCAAAAATAGTTCCATAATCACTTAATATACAATATAAGCCATCACCTCCAAAACTGTTGAAATTGAGAATCTTCCTGTGTCTGGGAGTACAGGAGAGATACATGTTACTAATATGTTTGTTTCTGTGCTCTGAACAAAAATTGGGCATAGGTTTTGTTCCAGAGGATAAAAATCCACTTCTCCTGTGCCCAGTCCTGGTAAGCTTGGTTCTATTCATGTAGAACCATGACACTTTTCCACCTGAGCTGTGAGGAAGACAGTACTAGACTTATCTACCCTATGCAGATGTCAGTGAGATGTTAGAGAAAACCACCCCTCTCTAATTTAAGGACAGGGTATAGCACATATTGATAGGGTACAGGCCAAGTTCCATTTGCTTTGATCATATGTTTACAAATCTATCTTAACCAAAGCAACACACTTTGCAAAGAGAGGATAAGGAACATCACGTGTCCATGTTGGTGTGTTAAAACATTTCTTCCTAAAGACACAAGATTTTCAGATTGTTTGAGTTTTCCTGTGCTGACTCTGACAGGGAGTGCTTTAAAAAAAAAAATCTCATTACAATGCTGTACATGTAAAGTACCTGTGTATACTCAAATTACTTTACAAGAGATAAAATGGATGCCTGGTAATATTTTGCTATAAAGCAGCCAGCTCTGAACACATCACAGCAGTGAAGGGAAAACAGATCCTTTCTGGTTTCATGCCATTCCTATGAAGACTCTATTTTACATGATCTATGTGTACATTTATAAGAATCTGGTACATAAACATGAGACACATTTACTGCCAGAAGTCACAGAAAGATGGGGGTAAGGTGGGAATGAAATAATGTGTTCATTTGTATGAGTACAAAACAACTTCCAGGCAAAACCAGGAGGAACATCAAGAAAGTAATTTCCACTGTGTTTTTCTCACTTCTCAGAGGGGTCTGTCCACAAGTAAGGTGGTCTAAGACTGGGACTTCTGTCTTCTAATGACTTCTGGCTAACTTGCCTATTTCTGAAGGTGAATTAGCACAAACTAGGTTATCCTCAGATGAAATTCATATTCTTTGTAATTTTATGGTCCAAAACAAAAGAATTAAAATCTCTGAACGCTCCACCCTTGCAAGAAGTGATAAAACATCATGTAAATACCCTCAAGCACAATCTATTACTTTTAATCCCTGCACAATACATTATCTTACTCTAATGTACACATGCAACCCCTCTTTACATTCCTTCAGCTTTTTTAGAGTGATGCCACGTTAATCTGCTGAAGGTCAAGCTGAGACAATGGAGGAAACAAAGCAAGTGCTGTTAGGAATCATGTCACGTCACATTGGGCTCCCAAACAAATGGGAATTAGTTGCAGATACAGGTACTTGCCTCTTCATCAAATTCCTTCACACCCCTGGTATCTTATCTTGGGTTATATTTTATTGCATTCAGTAATATTTAATAAGTTATTTGTGTGTAATTGTTTTCATATATTTGTACATTAAATACAGAAGGAGTGGGCATAATCTGAAGCACAATTCTCTCCCTGTGCTACTTTCCTGGGATTGGACACAATAGAGATAATTGCCTTGTATTATGGTGAGCAGTAATCTATGTGCAATTAATCACATTTTGTCAAGGAGTAAAATTTTAATTTGCATCTTTAAAAGAACTGTTTGGGTTTTTTTCTTGGTGTCTCATTTGTAACTTTTCTTTTCAACTTGGGAGTTTCATGACTCAGAGAAGCACCAGAGCACAGATATGTTGACAGATTTGCTTTCTGTCATTTCATTTAAATTGAATCCCTTTTCCAAACCTCTAGATAATACATTGCTGAGACACACCTTTCCATCATTAAATACATCCTGCTTTTTCTTCAGTTGTGAAATAGTTACCTGTTCCACCACAGTCCAAAAATATATATAAATTATAGCTATATAAATTGTACAATATGCAAAACAAAAAACACAAACAAACAAAGAGCAACAAGAAAAAACAAACAAAAAAAAAGAAGAAGAGAAAGCTTTTTTTAGAAATTGCATTAGGGCATTAAGGACAGTACAAATTGCTTTTTCTGACAACCTAATCAGACAAAACAGAGTTATTTTAAATGTATAGATAAATAAATAATTTACTCTGTACCTTACACCACCAAGAATTTATTTAATCAACTAAATATTAGTTAATTATGTATTTATATATGAATTTCTAGACTGGATGAGGAATCAACCTTATGGTTCATATTCCTGAAGTTGCATAATTTTTTTTGTCTATGCATTAGAATAATCTGTCTGAATTGTTGGACTGTATTTCTTGAAAGCAGCGAGATAACCAATAGCCAGGATAACGCAGAGTGGACAAATTTACACATCATTTCTTCCCTGAATGCTTCGGCTCTTCAGGGAAGTATTTGTCACAGCACCATCCCCACCACTCAGAAACTCCCTGAATCCCTCCCATTCCTGATGTGGCTACAGGGATACACACCCAAAATAGGGGTGGAAGTATCACAACAATGGTAAAAGATCTAAAGACATTGAAAGAAGTGATTAAGAGATACTCAGAATTATCTTTCATCCCAGTTAAAAAGGAATATACCTTGTTTGAGGAAGAAAGGAGTGAAATATTTTATTTCTTACTTCTTTTTCTCTTCATTATACCTCGCATCTATTTTTTTTAGAACTACTTCCAGACATTAAATGAATTGTGCAAAGGTGTTTTGATACAGGTTCTGGCCTGATTCTGATTCCTTGACCAGGAGAACAACTGTCTTTTGGGAATATTGAAAGGAAATGTGAAGAAAGAGAGAGATTTCAAAGCAAAGTGAAAAAAATGAACAGATGCAAGAGTGAAAGATTTGGGTTTCTCTAACAGAATGGACAGTCAGAACGATACATGTACATGCACAGCAGTTGGCCTCAATGGAGAATACCTTTTTCTCTGTACTGGAAATGAGATAAAAATAATAACAGTTCAATGTATAAGATACAGGCCAGCCTGCGAAAATATTTCATCTGAAAGGCTAACTGATATTCAACTGCACTGAAAAGGTGGTTATGAGACCACCATTACTTTGAGAAGAGGTTAGACAAATGTGTCTGAAATACTGAGAATGTAACACATCCGCAGGGTTGGCCTGACTGTAGCCTAGAGATGAATCCTCCAAGTCTTTTCTAGACTCATTGCCTAAGATTTTAAATTGATCCTACTGTTAAAATGTAACACAAGGTCTTAGGATGTCTCTATGACCTAATTTCCTTCATAAATATCACTACATTAAGTGTCAGAGGTATACTGGATTACCAAAACATTGGGTAAATTCATTTTAATGCGCTAATTTCATGAGGGTCTGCTCCATAATGGTATAGACAAGTTTGGAATTCACACTCCTTAAAAAACAAGAGCTGGAGGACAAGAATTTTCACCCTTGACTGACTCACAAGACTATTAAAAAAAATCAGTATTTTTTATTCAGTTCAAGAAAGATGGTTTATTGTGATTATTTTTCAGTTCTGTGTGCATTTGATAGAGAAAAATCTTACAGGTTTCCACAGCACTTATATTTGAATCTGCTGCCAGATAATTCTTGTTCCAGCTGTCCAGTTCCAGCTCTGGTTCAGAGCCAAAGCTGCTGCATAAATCTCAGCCTGAAAAATCATATTTGGCTGGAGTGGATTGGACTTCAGAGAAGCTCTATATGAGCAAGTCAGTGTGTGCAGACAGTATTAGCAGACAGGAATAGCTGAACTTAGATGATGCAGGAGCTATTTATGGAAAATTAAGTTACATTAGTATCTTGTCTGAGAGCAGCAGAGAGTTTCTGTTTGCCAGACATTTTGCCTTGAGAGAAGCAAGGCTGGCTGACTTCTAAGGACAGAAAGTCAGGACAAGGTTCAGGCACAGATTAGTAGAAAATGTAGGAGAAACTTTAGTAGGAGAAACTTTAATGGTTACATTATTAATCCTTGATTGCAGGTCTTTGTGATAGAAATATAATGTATCATGATAACAGGGATTCCAAAAGGAGTGACATCCACTGTGCTGGGCACTGAGTGACTTGTGCAAATACAGGTTTGAATAAAAAATTATTACCTGAGTCTTGAAGACTTTGCCCTCTAATGACGCTGAAAAGTCTTGAAGAGATACCTGATAGCATCTATTTTCTGCTGGTCACTGTCCACATTCTTCCTGGGTGACAGTGACTAGTGGGGTTACTCCTACATGAACTTTGTAAATGGACAATGATTTTCAAGACTGACATGTAAAAATGTAAACAAAAGATAAATGACAAGAGTGTAAGAGTTCAAATAAAAAAGTCAAAGGTAAATATGCATTTTTGTCATATCACTTCTGGTGAAGCACAACATTAAAGGCTGTCTACTCCTGAGCAAATTGTAATTCCTTTTTCAGTGGTGATGGAAGCTGTGAGCTTGCTAAAGCAACCCAGGATGCTCAGTGTATTTGCTACCATTCTTATTCCTTGCAGCAGTTCTCCACAGAACACACTGCAGACAGACATCTGAGGATCTTTTTTCCTCACAGAATACACCAGAGCTGGATGCTTGAGAAGAGAAAGTGCTAAAGGTTGACTTCAATGGGAATGTTCCCCGACGAAGGTGAAGATTTGACCCAGAAAGGTTTGAGTGAGTTTCTGAACAAACTGAATTATCTTTTGTGTTTTGCAAACATGGGTCACCTAAAAAAAGTGCAAAAGTTTAACTCCCTGACCATATGTTTGAGTGAAACTATTTGATGTTTTTCCTTTAAAAAACAGCCCTTCTATTTTACTTCCAAACTGCAGTGAAATGTTATACTCTAAATAAAAACTGTCTTTAACCCTGCATTTTTTAAATGTAGTTCGTTAGCCCTGGCAGTTACTTGCATTTTAGATTTCTGTTAATTCTAAACTTATCTCTTTTCATGAAACTCATTTGATTCCTTTTTTACTTGCATTTGTTGGCACAGTAAGAACATGTTATTTTCTAAACAATTGCTTTAAAGTCTGGACCTTATTTTTTTATTACAGAACATTTGTATTGAGCAAAAATACTGCAATCTAAATGAGGATACAAACTATGTTTGGTCATGAATAATGAAGATTTGTTTCTTCTTCCAAAGCTAAACTGTCTGAATCCTGGTTCTATAATATTCTTATCTATGAAAATATTAGTTTCCTTATTCTGAAATAATTTTTATCTGCCTAAATTATCACAGTTTGCTTAGGATTATTTGATCATTATAATTCATTTAGAGCAGCACTTAAAAATAGTTTCCAAAACTTCTGATATATTTGGAATATTTGGGCATATTTCAGAATGAAATTTTCTGTTTTGTTCTGACGTAATCTAATTACTGAATCTAAACTTAATGCTTTGATTTCTCTTGGCTTATACATATCTTTTCTCTTTAAAATTTTATACAGCAGATGAGCACGCAATTATTTTTTGTCTATTTAATGCTAGTATCTACAATATGTAATATGCTGATCTTAGAATGTTATGGTTTAGATTTTTTAAATGCATTGATTGAATTCAATATTGAATATTGAAAAATTAAATAGTTAATAGCCATTTAACAAAATAGAGAAATAGACAATGTACATGTAATTTTGTCATGTTGTAGTATTTAAATACTTTTCAGTAGAGTTCAACGTATTCCTGTTAATAATTAAAAACATCTTGTAACAGATTAAAGGTGACCAGTTCCAAGAAGAAGAAACATGGAGAAATGCACTGTTAGAAATGAGCTAATAACATGAAAATGTGGGAAATCATTTTCAAAAAGTCTGAATCTTGACTTGTGCTTTATAAATCACGACCCAGAAGTAACTGGGGATTCAGCCAGATCTCATTAATTGCAGAGGAAGAGAAACTATAAAGACTGAAATTTATGTAAAACCAGTTCACTGGTCTATTCTTTTATGGGAACTATTTGGAATCAATCTGTAACTGCAACTCTTCTCTGGGAAATGAGTCGAAGAGCTACAGCAGGTGCTTTAAAGTAATAAGGGATTTCCTGTGAAACCCAGTGGAGTGATGACTCACCAGTTTAATTATGGCCTTCTTCTGTTGTAAAAGCAGGACCATCATTTGTAAAAGGCTCTTGTTGAGTAAATGAGTTCCAACAGAAAATCTTTGATAGGGAAAAGAAGATACCCATATTTTATTTTAAAGGGTATAGGATTTATAGCGAAGAGCTTCAGACTACTACAATGATTAGTGTTGTCTGGGTATCCCCAGAGTAACTGAATGGAGCAGCAGTAACTCTTTTCGTGCTGTCTGGCTTTGCTTTATTTTGAATTTCTGACTTATCTTTCAGTTCAGCCATTTGATTTATTCCTAAATTATATATATATCCCAGACAGACATTACCATAGTTGATACTGCTTCAGGATGGTTGGAGTGGGTTTGGTTTGGTTTGGTTTTTCCTTTAAAAAGACATAGCTAAAATTACAGATACTATTTCTTAATTTCACAATACCATTCCTTTTTAGCAAGTTGCATACCCCTGAGAAATAGGGCAGTCTTTACAAATGGTGAACCAGCTCCTGGCACATTTAGTATTTACTTTTAAAACCACAATTTTTCACCCCATAAAATGGGAGATAAGATCTTCCATATCCACAGTGTCTCCGCTATAAGAAGAGACACCTCAGAACTGATGATACAACATTCTATCCTGACAAGTGATAAAAATCCAGGGGACCATAATAGCTGATTCAGAAACACCCTTTATAATATTTATTGCAAAGTAGCAGTTTCCAGTGAAAATTCCATTGGTGAAAGGGGGGGACGTTCTGGTAATTAGGGTTTGGTAGACAAACATTTTTAGGCAAAATGGTTCTTTTCAAGGACAGATGGGTCATGTAACCCATCTCTCTGTTCATTTTCTAGGTTGGTTGGTTGTCTTCATCTGAATTCTCTGCTCAGAAGTCATTAACCTCTTTTGCCCATGTCTGTCACCGTCTGGCACAATGCATCTTCTTGCTAAAAGGTAAACTTTTGGTATCTGGAGGGTAAAGGAAATAAAAAAGACTCATACCCAATATAAATCAAAAGAAAAAGGGGAAAAGAAAGCCACTTAGAAGAATAGGTGTCATTGATTGACTGTAATTTTAAAGGGTTTTTCTTATGATGGACAAATTCCTGAAGTGCTCATTAACTAATGGAATTATGGTGGCAAGTGACTGCTGTCTCCACAGAACATCAGGTTAAAAAGCGTAGAGTAATAATGTGCTTTTCTCTGTTGTGGATTGGTGTCCTCACTGTCTGGAGCTCCCTCAAAGACACTGGAAACGATCAAGGGTTTTCACTGTTGAAATTCTTGTTTATGTTTTCTTCTTCTCCAGGAATTCCTGCTCAAAGCATCAAATGAAGTTGAACTCAGAGGGTTAAACAATAGAAAAGCAGCACCTTGGCCTTAATATATTCAATTACCCAGAAAATAAAATCAATTTTGTTTTTGTTAATAGCACTGAAATATGCATTACACTATTTTAATTAAAACAGTCTATTACACTTGCCATTCAGCTCATTCCTGCATATTCCCTTAGGGCAGTAGTCATGTACTGTGATAAAACATAATGAAAATAATTTATAAAGGAAACAATACAATAAATCAATCTGATGCTTAATGAACCTGCATTACAAGAATGGATACAGTATTCTTTTTTAGAACATGTAGTGCATTTTCCTCAAATGACTGGAAGAATGCCCTACAGCTCTTAAAAAAATAGCACCTTGTTCCATGTCAGCATGCTTTTAAAGCACTGAAACTTGCGGTTTAAGCAAATCTTGTTTCAACAAATAGAAATCTCTTTAATTTACACTAGGTTTTCGATTTTTCTATTATTTTACCTTCAGTCAGATTCATCTGCCTCACAGGGACACCTGTAGAGACCACAGGGATTCAACTCATCTGCATACTTCAGCAGTCAGCTATTTGCTGTCTGTATTCCAGAGATCCAAATTTTGCAGCTAAGATCAAAGCTACTCAGGAAGTATTCTCAGCTCCCCATCAGAAAGATGAACAAAAATAGCAGGAGAACTATTGTCATTATTTACTTTTTTTATATATTCATATGATGCTTAAAGAATTTTCGAGTTCAGCCAATGATGGAATCTGTGAATTACCTTTACCTGAGAACTGCCAGGGAATATCTGTCAGTATGTAATGTTTCATTCAGTGACCAAATATGAGCACAACAGTCTGATTTAGTGCAGTATTTTCCATTTCTGTGAAATGTGTCTGTATTTTGGTATCTGCTGCAAGATCTGCTACACTTGGAACAATCCTTCCTTAAGAGTTTGATTACTCACATATTTATAGGAGAATTCAATTGGTTTAGCAAATTTAATTGTCCAGAAGAACCAGGGAAGCACTAATGCAACAGATGATACAAGACAGACCAAATACTTTGAGAGAGGAGTCACTCAGGGTGACTTGATCACGAATCCTACTGACACAGCCTAGAGGTATTCTGCTAAAGGTGTATTAAACTATGTTTTTCCAAGCAGGTGGATTAGAATTGAATAGGAAAAAGAAAAAAAAAACTCTACCTACTACAGCTGAATAAGCTGAGACTGGCTGTGAAATTGCAACATGTTGTTGTTCTTGTACCCCATTAGTAAATTGGGAACAAAGAAAAAGATTGTGGAGGTGATGAGATACAGAGCAATTATGCAATGCATTTTCTTTGGGTATGGTTTTTCCTCTTTGTGATTGCAGAGGTGGAGTAGCTTGTGCATCATCTAAGTTAAATAAATTTTATTTGATGAGATCTCTAACTTTCCTTTAAAACAGCAACAACAACAACAAAAGAGAGTATCAAAATGCTGCCAAGAATGATTGTCAAATGCTTTGTCAATTCAGAGACCTGAATCAGTCTAAGAGGGGAACAAGTATCCTCCAAATGGTATTTTCTGAAATGCTATTTTCTGAAATACTATAACCAAAACTTTAGCATACCTGGAGGTCCTATGTAATAATTCAGGAACACAATTCATCACTCTGGTTATTTGTTATTTTTATGGGGAAAAAAAGAACAGATAGCAAGCAATGGTTCAAATAAGTACTATCAAATACCTAAATGCTCTTAGAGAGCAGTTCCAGAGCTGCTGGTTTTTTATGTTTTCTGCCTCCTCTCACCCCAAACCACAAAAGCACTCTGGAGCACAGGAGGAATATCTGGGACAAGATGCTGAGGGTGAGTAGCAAGAGCCATTCCCAAAGACTTCAGACAGACAGACACCCAGAGGAGCAGGGCTTGGCCGCCAGCCAGAATGGCCCGGCAGGAATCCTTTCCTAGGGAATCATCTGGTCAGAGCTGCATCAGCTCACACAAAGGCTGGAGCAAACTGTAAATCCCAGCTCACACTGGAGGACAAATTTAGCAGGAGACAACAATCCCTGCCCCTCAGTGGGGCAGCAGCTACCCCAGAACAGCTTTGTCCATTTGAGGAACAGCTTTCCCCGGCTGGTCAGCAATTTGCTGTTACCGGCCCTGTAACTATTGCTACAGGCAGCTTTTATAGGCTCATCCTCTAATTTGGGAGAGAAGCTGGAATGCCTTTGGAAGCCTGCTGGCACACAGCATTAGACGTGCCTGAAAAAAGGCCCAGCTGTGAAGGTTGCCCGCCTCAGGCAGGTTAGAAAGACAGGCTGACCATTCTGTGGTTCTAGAAAACATTTCTTGTCTCAAATGTTTACTTCTTTTGCTAAGAGAACCAAAAACCTCTGGCTGAATTAGGTGAGCAAATGTAAAATGGTCAGAAAAGGCTCCCAAAAGCTGGTAGGTGACAAAAACCCTCTGCATTTTCTCCTTCTGTATAGGAAGGGGATATATAGATATAGGTATAGATAGATATAGTTTATATAGATATAGATATAGATACAGATGATATAGATAGATATAGATATAGATATATTGCTTCTACCATATGTGACTTTTTTTCTAGGTGAATAATTTCTTTGCTTGACATAAACATTTCTGGGAAAGTGTGTTCATATATGAAAAATGTCCTTAAATGTGAGCGATTTCTACTCTTAACTCTTGCCATGTGTTCTCCTCCTCCAGCCCACTGTTTTCTGATTACTTCAGTGTTTTCAATATGGAAATTAGTGATTTTTACCCACTTTAAATAGTACCATAAAACACACAAAAAAAGAGAAGGCTGACCATTCCACTCAGTGTTGATTCATTTACACATTAGTTTTATAATTCTAAACAAAGTGGAAGGCATTTGATGTCAGTTGTTTTACCTTTTTGGTGATTAATACAGTTATTTTAGATAGAATAGAAATGGATAAGAATATAAAACCTGCAGGTGCACTGAGAAGACAGATACTAATTGCCCCCAAAATTAAGCTTCTCTAGAATAAAATTAATGCTTGGGTATTTTGCTCACATTTCTTGACACTCTTGGTCAATAAGACATTGTATTTGATGGACAATTCATTCAGGTAAAATAATTGTATTCTTATGCCTTATAGTATGTTATTTGTATTTGAGAATGTAAATTATTTAAGTAAATTTTTTTTTCCCTAAAAAACCCCTGGTAATTCATTGCAAATATTCCATCTTATTTCATCCTTGTAAACGTAGACAGAGGATACTGTGTTCAGAGGCCAGAGATAAATGTATGAAATAAGCTATATTGTAAATTTCATTTTAAGTTAATTGAAACATAAAATGATAAATTTACAGAATATGTCAAACTCTGTCAAGTTTTTATTAGACATGGGTGAACTGAAATCCATGACATGGTCATATTTGGACTATTTTCAATAAGAAAGAAAAAAGAGGCAGATCTCTGATAAGTACACAGCAACCACTTTCAATCCAAATGTTGAAACTCATTTAGAAGTTTAGAGCCTATAGAGAGTCTATCCTAAAGTCTTTTCTTGACCTTGTCAAAACATTTCTGAGAGGTTTTTTTGCACACAAGAAAATGTTTAAATTGTGGCAGTTATCCTACAAAGCATTTTCATTCTGAGAAGTATGGGAACTTAACAAGCAACAGGAAAAAGTGGCTATTAATGGAAAGTTTAGGCAATCTTTAAATTTAGGCATCACCATATGTGCACACTGAAATACACATATATATGTGCTCATTTCTGTATAGATCCAGTTCTACTCTCTGCTATAAATCAAAGTCAGTACCTGAAAACAAAATATGACTGAGGAGAGATTTTTGGCCCATTGCCTCTTTGGGCCATCTCATTCTATTAAATAACCTACTTCTGAGAAACTTAGCTAGACCTTCACTGTTCAGTAACTTATGATTGCCTTTTTAATTAAAAGCTTGAACCTTACTTTATACTCATTAATCATATTAGATAGGAGTGTTGTTATAATGGGCATGGCTCCCCCTCAGACATATTAACAGAAGCATTACAGAAGTACAGGGTAAGATGTGTGAGGATTTAAAGATGGTGTTTTTCTCCTGGTGTGCTCTGCTTCTGCATGCTTTGCCTAATTCCGCACCTGGCACACTCTGCCTCAGGATCCATTTTTGTTCCATATGATAACACTGCATGAGCCAGGTTAGGCTAACAGGAGAAAAGCAGCAGGACAGGAGCCCCACCACGGTGTGTGAGCATATCTTTGCCTCAAGTCTGGTATCAGAGCATCTCCTGAGCCTGGAGATATGCTCTACTTCAGTGGGTACAGCAACTGTACAAAGTTAGGGTGCAGCTCAAGCCCCACCTCACACCTTCCACAATCTGTTTCTCACACTGAAACCTTTCTCCTCAAGCTGCTGAATGCCACATCCACTGCATGGCTGGATGTGTCCTGTTTATCTGCACCAAACTGGCTCCTTTGCTGAGGGTCCTTCTCCCCCCAAAAATAAATAGCAAAGCTCTAGGTGATTTCAATGGTAGCAGGGCTGGGTCTAACAAGTCTGGCTTTTATAAGAAATACAAGCCTTGGCCTCTGCTGGTATAAATCAATCTAAGTCTGCACTGGAACTGGGCTAATTTACACCAGAGTAGGATCTAACTTTACATATTCTTTTCTTTTTGCTCCCTCCTACTGGCAAGAGCCCAACAGCAAAGCTTTTTCTGCATTTGTTTCACTTTGTGTAAGGTCAGATGAGGTTTTATGTAAAACAGATGGACAAACTTAAAAATGATTTTTCACATTGCATTGAAAACCAGTAAAAAAGCAAAAGGGGGGAAAATTACTCTTTCTGTTCTTTCAAAGGTTGTTGCAATGACCTTTATTTTACCCAATGCCTCAATTTTAAAAAAGGAAAACTACCCCCTGCTTTTATTACAGTGAAGTTGTTTTCTCTGCTATTCATAGAGGCCTTAAGGAGGATCAGCAAGTAAAAGAAAATTCCCAGTGGTTCATTGGCAGTTTGAAAATGGGAATATAGTGCCCAAGTTATAAAATAAGAACTATATTTAAACATCCTTTAACTTACTGTGACACATTTTTCTTCTCACAACTGTGTAATTTTGTGGTAACTAATATTGTGAGACTGAAAGAATCTGCAGCCATACAGGTTACCAGCCCAGGAGGGAAAATGGCAGAGCAATTTTAAATACCTTGTTCTTTTCTTTTTAAAAACCAACAGTATCAACAACAAAATTTACACAAGTGGGACTTCATGTTTATAGAAGTTTTCATTCTAAGGCATACAAGACAGAAGTGTGGATTTCCCAATGAATCAGGTCCTTTGTCTCTAATTAGGACTGACATATTTAGGAATTTCCAGTTGTTTAAATGACTGTAGGTTGCAGAATTATCTATACTGCTCTGGCATCCCTTGTAAGACAAAGAGCACCAAGCACAAGCCAGTCTGTGTAATCTGCAGAGGGATCCCTGTGTCCTTTCCCTGGAGCTTCAGCTCTGGGTGACGCATCCAAGAGAGACAGGCACAGTAGAGAGAGTCTAAAAACTGGCATCCAGAGGAGAACAGTGAGTTCAAACCAAGTGCTGTAACCCATGATCTGCAAATAATGACTGGTCAAGCAGGGGACTGACAATATAGAGGAAAGGGATGACATGAAGTGTAACAATGGGCTTCAAGTACAAATAAAGATACTGGAAAAAGGAAGCATATAACTTGTTATTTATGTTGTTAATTAATAACAAATAAATAATAAAAAATAACAAAAATAACAGGCTTACATTAAGAATTCAGGTTAGGAGAAAAAAATTCCAATTTAGATAGAGGGACTCACTGGGACAGACAGTTTTAGTGGGGATGCCCTGATCCTGCCAACGTCTCTTTTTTGACAAACATGTGGTAGGAGTAACATTGGTAGGAATGACACAAGTTCAGGTGATTCTGTCCTGGGCATGGGGAAAGGACTGAGCTGAACTCACAAGGCCTTTTCAGCCCAATGATTTTATAAGCTGAATGCATATATATTTCTAATATCCAAATAACACACTTGGTTGCAAAAACTTATGCCTGTAACCACGAGGATTTTATTACTTTAGAGGAATTTTAAATAGATAAAGGTGCTATCAGGAAGTCTGTCTAGGCATTGACTTAATACTACATATAATGACCAAAATAAACTTCTGGTTATGCATATGTATGTATAAGTTTTGAAACTTCAAAAAAAGCAAGTAAAAATGTCAGTGAATTAATGGCCAAAATACCAAATATTTTACTAAATTTGTATGATTTTTCATATATTTCAAAGTAGTTAATGTATTTTCAGATAAAATTATTTTGTGGCTGTTTGGCCAGATACCCATTTGTTGCCTAGTTTTGCGTTTGCTGAATACTGTTCAGCCAGCTCAGACATTCCTGTCATTTTTAGCCCAGAACCAGCTACATGTAGTCTTATCCTGATGGGTCAATTGACTGTGTATTTATTTGCAATCTAGTGTTAATGAAAGGGAGAAAAAAAAAAAGGCTTGAAGAGAAGTTGAGACAAGCTGATGGCTTAGTAAGTGTTTAATTCGTTGAACTCTACAGAAATAGAGGAGTCTCAGAATGAAGGAAGCCAATATGACCACGTAACTTAAAACTGGCTCACTTATAATTACTTGGGGGAAAAAAAGGAGGGGGAAACTGTATATTGGAGCTTCAGGGGCTTCTCAGAACAGGAATGTGACAGTCATTTAAACTGGAAAAAAATCATCAAGATGATTTTCATTTGAGTTTACATTCAAACATTTCTGAAGACAAATAGCCTTTAAACTTTCCAAAATGCTTGGGGTATTTCAAAATTAAAATACTTTGATGTATTTAGACAAATTGAATCCAGGATGCCTCTGCAGCGGCAGGAGAAGTAATAAAGCTGCTGACTGCTTGCAGTGGTTGAATGTTTAGTCTACAAGCTTAACAATGGTTTTGCAAAGCAAAGTGAGAATGATTTTTATTGCAGATGGCCATGATGGTTTAAGTTAGGACTAAAGTCTGCACTTTGACATGGTTATGAAACTGAATATTTGGCTACCTTCATATATTACTGAAATAAACCACAAATAATTTGAATTGATGCTTTGGCACTTTACAAAGGAATTGAAATGAGCCTTTTTTTTTTTTCTGAAATTAATTATTGCATCCTGGTTATCTCAATCTGATATCTGTACTTATTTGAGGACACTGCCTCCAGATTCAATCCAAAATATCTGCTACTAAAGTAGTCCACGGGACTCAGGAGAGGGCTATTTTCATCCTATTTTCATCATATTTATTATGCATAGGTGAGGAAAAGTCTGTACGTAGGCCTTATCTGCCTTGAAAAGGCAGATGTCCTTTCAAGGACAGATAAATCAGGAATATGAAAAGTTATTAGTGAATACTCATTATTATTTCCCTTATGAATTTAAAGAAACTTTAAAAAATTATGTTAATTTAATTACTAATTTTGATTGATTGCCTGCCATCTTAGTATCTCAGAATTTAGAAAGCGTTTGCTAATACTGTAAAAAGCTCATCACTGCTTTTAGGGATTTTAATTTTACAATTGCAAAGAAACTGCATCATTTCCCTCAACAAACAGAAATAACTGATTTTTATACAGGAAGCTAAGAAAACAGACAAACATGAAAGGCCACCATCTGTTAATTCAAAATCTATTTCTGCATATATACACTGCAAGACTCCATAGCCGTGTCCATGTAACAGCCATGTTGAACTGACTGTCCCAGGAAGGACATGGTCTCATCCTTCCAAATATATGAATATTACATGTAAAGAAGCTTATTTTTAAAAATTATAAACTGTGTGTTCTTTTGGATTGCCTTTGGCTTTCCAGCTTTTAGAATGCACTTGGTTCATGTTTTTACACTTTTCTGTTAAGCTAAAAGAGAAAGAAATTAATTTTTCTTAAATGACACCCAAGAGTCTCACATAATCACATTACCCAAGGAAATGGGACTTGAGGAGAAATACCAAATATTGTGAAACATTTGATAAAAGCATGTAAGCAAGAAACTATAAAATAATAGTAAATTATGTGTGTTTTAAAACAGAAGTCCCTACTGATCTTGGGACAAGAGAAGGTTGCCAGAGTGAAAACAAGCCTTTCCCAGATGTGTATTTATGAAATCAAACAGGTGACATGTCTAAAAAGTCTAGAATACTCCTGATACAGAGATTTTACAATTAATGATTAGTCTGTGATCCAGAGAGATAATTGTGGGGGGTTTTGATGAGAAACAAACAAATAAAAGGAATCATCTGTATCCTGTTAGTCTTCAATGAGAGAACACACAGACATTACTCAACCTCTGGACTTCCAAAAGAAAGGGAAAAGCAGCAAAGCAAAGCAAACAAAGATCAGGAGTGGGGGGGGAAATTAAAGGGAAAAAAGTACAAACCCAACTACGGTGCTGTCAGCATCTAAACCCTCCTGGCTGAGCGTGTCTCACTGAAAAAATAATCCTGTCTAGTGAATTACATATATATTCAGGACTCATCTCTTAATTGCTTATCAGCCTAGATAGTGATTTCTGCTGCTGAAGTTGGTAATGTTAATACAAATTAATACGAGAGCCAATGTTGCTGCTTTCCTTAAACAACCCCTTTCCCCAGTGGTTTGGTGAACTGGACCTACCCTCCCTAGGCTGTAATTATTGACCATAGGGTTTTTCCTTCCCAGGCATTCTCCATCATCCCTGTAGACTAGAGGGCTTCACTTGTGCACCAGTTCATTTCAAGACCTTTCGAACACTGAAATGTTGGCCTATAAAGCAGCTGAAATAGAGCTAATCCAAATGACTAATACGGATCAAGGGACAGCAGTGCCAGGATTCTCAAGGGAAAGGTTTACAGAGGCCTTTGGTCACTAGAAACACATTGTCCTGAATGTGGAAAAACTGGAATTCAAGAAACCAGTCAAATTTCTAATGCCAAACTAACTTCATCTGACTAAATATTTCCATTACTGTATGGTTACATGGTGTTTCTGACATTCCATTCTAAAAACTTGTATTGATGCCTCCCTTTTCAAAATAGTACCTAAAGGAACATAAGAACCTTTTCTCTACACCTGAGACTTGATTGCAATTTGCTTTGCCATTTAATTTATTGTGGCTACCCAGATGTGATCCTTTTTTAAACACCACAATTGGCCTAAATTTAATTGCTTTGACACAGGTGCAAAGTCAGACTGAGCCCAAAAGCTGTGTTATAACTGTTCTGGATTTGCCCCAAAGAATGATCCTTTGCTCTGTGCTATGGAATGCCTGGTGTCAGGTCAGCAGCCATTCAAAATAGTCCTGGTCCTGCTGAGCAGAAATACACCAGCCAAGGAGTCTGGCCTTATGTTCAGCCATTGCTCAGTGCAAAAGTTTAATCACACCCAAGCAATGTTTGTAGCTCACCAGGACCAGCAATCAGCGTGGAGCTGAGGGCTGCACTTTCTAGAGGGCTGTTAGAGAAGGAAAGAGGCCCTTGCGAACTTTTCAGCTGAGTCACTTGCTCGATGACAGCTGCTGTGGCAATTCCCTCTTCTCCTGACCTTATGGTCTACCCCACTATGCTTCAGAGATCTTTGGGAAGGGAGACGATTACACCTAATGTGTTTGGACAAGCCTAACGTGCATGCAAATTAATAAGAATGGAATAGTCCGGTCTGTATTTCCCTTTACACATGTTGTCCTGCATTTATGAAAACTGCACATCTGCTTACCTGCTCTAACTAATGATAATGGATCTAGCAGGACAAGGAGAATGCAATATTCCCTCCAGTGATATTTTGGCGGGGGGGGTGGGCAGGGAGAGTTTCTTCCTCTACTGAATGTTAGGAGCCTTAACCAACTCCTTAAAACAAGATGGATTTCTTATGTAATTCTCCTCTTCAGATAAAGGAGGAAGAGATATCCACCTATCCATGAATGTAAGCATCTGGGAGTTGAGAAGAACACAGCAGGTCACCCATTGCAACACTCACATTTAAACTGTGTGAACAAATTTCCTGACTTATTATAAAATGAAGCAGCATTTTTGCCTCTGGTATCAAAACCAAAATAAACACAATGAATGCATACATCTTATGACAACAGGTGCCTGGTAATCTTCATGTGACAGTGAGGCCTGTAAGCAAGGGCACACTTTGGCTTCATTTCAACTTCTAACATTTCATTTCTCTTTCTAAAGCAGTCCTTAAACAGTTTTTTGCTAAACTACATGAAACAAAAGAAGAAAAGGTACTGCAATAATACATTGCTTCATTAAAAAATCCTTCAAATGTTTCTGCAGTCCTGTTCAGTGGAATTTATGAGTAAATAAATGCCAAATTAAGAAAAGTTCCCATATTACATTGTTTGTGCATCCCATTACGTGCATCTGTACTAGTGGAAAGATTTATAACCCAGTCTCTGACTGAAAACACAGTGTACATCTTTCCTCCCTCAGAAACAAATTCCCTCTTTTCACCTGAGCACAAGGTGCGGGTGTTGTAAGATAGCGAGCATACACGAAGCAGAATCTCCCCAGAAAAGCAATATTGCCAGGGAGGCTTCTGATGTGGCTTATCAGCTGTGTTCAGCAGTATTGCACTGCTTGCAGTGTGGCCCTGGAAGCTGTCAGGACTCTTTCCTGAAGGGTTCAACTCCACTACATTTTGATAGCATGAACAGAACTAAAGTGTTTCTGCCTTTGCATGTTTTTTGCAAGGACTCTCTGTGAAGCCTGGTGCATGGGCAGCCATATGACTTCATCAAAAAAGGAATAGAATCCTCCACATATTTGCATAATTCTCTGCCAAATCTTTACATATATGACAAATTTTTGCATACCTTGTGCTGATATTCACAAAAGAGCCCCCTCTTTCCTGTTCTTTGTCTATTACAGCAACACCCATTTTCTTAAAAATGAAAGAAGAATAAATCAAAATTAATAATTTCTGGTTTTGTGAAATATCTTTCCTTTTTGGGGGAAAAGATGTTACTTTTCTTCAGCTCAGAGTATGAGCAAATGCTAGAATTGAAGCTGCTTCTCATCACAATTTTATTGTTTATTACCTTTACATATAAAATATATGACTTCTAGATTACTAGATTATCCTGTAAATCATTGCAATGGATTTAATTGTATTACCTTTCCTTAAACTGTACAGTATTTTTCACCCTGTGCAAAACCCTCTTGCACAAACCACAAGGTAAAAGATGCTATGAAGTTTTTAAGAACCTCTTCCAAACATTGCAGTGAGTACAAAGCATCAAGTATTCCTGCACTGAGTGCTAAAATATAGACTGCAAGACATTGGTGGGTGTATGAATGTTGATATGTGCATGTCTATCAGAACTGTAGGGCTTTCATTAGTTCATTACTGGTGTTTATTAATTTAACAAGGCCACTTCGAAATTCCCAAGATTTCTCTTTTCAGAACACAGACCTCTTGATATCACTTCAAATATTTGGAGGAACACTGCATTTTCTATCAGAGAAAAAAATAAGTATCAACTCTTAATAAATTGTTGAATATTTCAGCACTTGTGAAATATGAACTCATAGAATCAGAGCTGCTGTTTGCAATTTGCTGTCAGGTACAAAGGGATTGTTCTCATATATTTGGCATTACAGTCAGCTAATCCTTGTCTGATTTTTGTATGTCACAAGCCAGTGAAATAAAACTATGGGATGATGTTTTATGAGCAATGCAATAATAAATTCCCAAAGAAGGTTTTTTCTTAAACTCAAGCCTGCAAGTAACAGCTTGAGGAACGCTTTCTGGAATCATACTCATTATAACTTGGATCCAGTTTCCACAGGAATACAGTATCTCCACATTAAACCTTTAGGCTGGGATGCAGAATATATTTATTCTTTTTAGTATAGAGGATATTTTTGGCTTATTACATTAATAGAACAACAAAGTGAAAGAGGGTTATGAGTTTTACTCTTTTAAAACCTGGGTATTTTTCTCAAAATTTGTAGGATATTTGGAAAAGAACATTTTGATTTTCTGATTCTATTGTTTATTGAGAAACTTGAGTTCCATTTTAGATTTTGTTTAGCTTATTAATAATATTAACAATAAAAATATAAATACTGGCTTAAGTTTGGGAGCTCAAAATCCAAAGCTTCCAAAATAAAGCTTTTTTGAAACATCCACATGTCCAATAAAGTCAGTGGTGTTACAAAACCATAAAACTTAAATTTTAGAGAAAAAGAAAGAAAAAACAGACTTTAGTTCACTTTATAAACATCTGTGGATGATTCCAAGCTGACGAGCTGGAGAAAGAGGCTTGTGTGCTTTGTTAGAGATGTATTAACTCATGCTATTGTCTTGTACATCTATTACAGAGCACCAGAAATTTAATTTCAGAGAGAGATTCATGATTCCTGAAATTAATTTATTTTACCTAATTTTTCCTTACTTTAAGAAGTCCTTCTTTCCCAGTGTTGTGAAATTTTTCCCACCTTGATTAATAGGTCACAAAGACTTTAGGGAATGGATAGACACGAGTGGCAGCAGCAGCAATTGCTATCTCAGCCTTAGGGGGAAGATAAGGTCAGACAAAAACATAAAACATGGATAAATATCTGACATAAAGAGGCCTCACAGAGTACAGAAGATGAAAATGATTCCTTAGTGAAATGGATCTTGAAACATGAGCCTGGTACTGAGGGACAGTATTTGGTAAGGAGAGGAAATTAAATTTTACTTTTAAATTTTAGATCATGTATCTTTTTAGAAAGAGATTTACTGATAAGATGGGTATAAAACATGGTAGTAGATGGGCTTTTAAATGCCAGACATTTGCAGGCTCGTATTTTAGTGTGCCATGCCCTGAGATAATATAGTATATCAGAGGTCCCCAAATTATTTCACAGCATTGATCATCTTTTAAGTGAATCAGGAATTTCTTGTCCCACTTTCCCTTTGGATGACATTCCTGCTCCCAGCCATCAGTGCATGTGTGTGCACCCCGAGCCTCTTACACTCACCAGTGTGGAGCCATTAACCAAGGGAGCCATTCACCAACACTTCCAAAAACAAATGTATCCCCTCTTCTCGTTCTGTTTCAAATATGCAATTCCATGTACCAATTAATTACTGATTTCTTTAGGTAATTAATTGCTAAGTGCTAAAGAATTGTTGCAGTACTGTATGTAGAAGTAACAAAATTACTCAAAGGTTTTAGAAAAGTCTTCAAGAAAGCAATTACTGCTAGTTGTAGTCAAAATTATTTGTTATATTAATTACCAGTAATCTCTGCCTAGACATAATTAGACTGGAAGCAATTTTATAGTGGTGTAATGTAATTATGTAATTAATATGAAAAATAACAGATTATTTTACTTTAATTTGACATATTATATGTTTAAGACCTTTCCAATTAAAGAACAAAGCATTGACTTAAAGAACAAAGTATGCACCAAGTTTTGGGATAATTTCTCACAGCAATAGCACATTTAGGCAGATCTTAAGATCTGTACATTCTTGTTGAGTGCTTATAAATATGACCTGAACCTAAGCTTTTGATAAATTTCCATTTTGGACCTGAATTAATTGCTCTCCAACTAAGTAGAGTAGTTCTAAACTCTTGTCCAAATTTTACTCCTACAACTTCATGTAGAATGTACCTTTCAGAGATACTCA
Organism: Corvus cornix cornix; assembly: GCF_000738735.6. Classification (NCBI taxonomy): domain Eukaryota; kingdom Metazoa; phylum Chordata; class Aves; order Passeriformes; family Corvidae; genus Corvus; species Corvus cornix. The sequence goes on along the minus strand of NC_046339.1, from coordinate 18,292,967 downwards.
TGCTCATCTCAATCTGATCTGATCTGATAAACAACATAATTTATTCACATTTTTAATTGGTGATTGTTTAGTTTTCTGCTGGAATTAATCTCAGGCTCATATCAGAATAATTTAAGCACAAGCTTAGCATTAAGCAAACATTTGGTGTAGTCCACTGACGTGTGTTCTGTATTCCTCTTTTTCCCATATTTTTCATGGTGACAATAAACAGATGCCCAAGGGATTTTCCAAATTTAAGCTCAAATCAGCAAGGAAAATGGTGATTTCAGAACATAATCATAAAATATTAACTAGTCATATAGAATGTTTCTCTTTGAAAAAAAAAATCAGAGAAAAAGTCCCAGGTTTTTAATAAAATAAAAGTACATATCACAAAGAAAAAATATTTTGTTAAAAACTTTTCACAAACTTTTTTGGAGTGGGGCAGTTTATGAAACACATTTTCAATTTAGGTACACTTTCAGCAGTGAATTATAATATTTCTGATAAGTAATTTTACATCATTTAAAGCTTTTTGTCTTTTTATATTTTATTTTTTATTTACTGCAGGGTTTTGTTCTACAGAGTATCATTAATAACCAGATTTCATAAGCACAAGCCCACAACAGAAAGATTATCTATCTCAGATAATTTTTTACCACCTATAATAGTACTCTGTGAGAATTCACTGATAAAAAGTGTGAAAAAATTATTATTAAGGAACTACTTTCATTTGTATCATTGTATTACTGCAATTTCTTGCTACAGTGTTTTGACAGAGGCTCTTCTGCTGAGGAATGGAATAACCCATAAATACCCAGAATCCATGTCAGGAACTTTCACTGAACCAGACCATTCCTCAGAGACCCTCTGGATGAGAGCGTTTTGTTGTATTCTCTAACCTGAGTAGCCACTGGTCAGGTTTTCCTGAGTGTCTGCAAGCACCTCATACAAATAAAGGCTGACTCTTTCTGGAGTGATTTTCATGTAAAGGAAAGATGCAAAATAGGGTTTGTGCAGCCTCAGATGCATCACTTCAGTGATGAAATTATTTCCAGGGTTTTAATGTGTAATGGTATATATAGAAGAAATTAATGTTATCCCCTCTTTTCCAAAACCTTTTTGTTTAAAATAAATGCTTCCTGTTACTGCTAAAACAACTGCTAAACCTGAAGATAAGGCACAGTGTAGGTACTGTATTCAATTTTAGGAAGATTCCACCTGAGCAAATTATTTCTAGATACCTCAGTTTCTGGAATGTATTGTATGTTACTACTCTCCTATTATTTGTCAAAAAAAACCCACAAAAAATCAACCAACCAACCAAAAAAACCCAGAATCCTGCATATATTTGGCTTAGTTTCTCCATTATTCACTGCAGAGTACTCATGAGGGATCTAAGTTGCATTTACTGGAATCTGAGGAGTCTGAAAATCATTTTCATTTCAGTGTTGATACAAAAAAAACCCCTACTCTGTAATTGTCTTTAGCTTTTAGGTAGCTCGTGGCTTTCAAAGTGAATAGCTCATTTTGAATGTGATTGAGATTTTTATGGGAAATTAGTACCATTTGTTTGTAAAGTAAATTTCAAATTAGAAGTCATGTGGTAAAAATGGAGTCAATTTATGGAGCATTTCAGGTTTTGATTTTTTTTCCTCTCATATTTAGTGATAATGACAAATCCCTTTTTAATGAAGTTTTAAAATGAAAGCCAGTCTCGTGTGGCTTTTTTTATCACCTATTTACTTTAGATAAAAACTCTTATTGTCCTGAACCACGAGCATTATGCAGACTAAAAATGCCACATTAAATCTGTCGTTTTAATCCCAAGGCATGGATTGCACCATAATTTATTGGATAAAATTATAGTAACAAATAGCAGTGATGATGTAACACTATATTTCAACATGTTTTACAGCACCACAATGTTATTCTTGTGATTATACTGTAGTTGGAATAAATATTACTAAATTTGAGACAGATTTATTATGGTTTTAGACTTTCTTTTACTTGGTCCAGGAAACAGAGGATTTACACAGTAACTCTTATTAACATTAATGAGCATTAATTGCTTATCTCCCTTGTGAACGATGAGGAGTTTCTATCCCTCTGGCTGTCCTGTATGTTAGCACCTTTTAAGGTTTGGTTTGGGACTAGATCATCCCTCCAGTTTCAGCACTGTGTGAAAGGAGGCACTGAGCCAGAAAAACATTTCAATCCTTCCCTTCATCTCTCTTGCCGTTGAGAACCCATCCACAGTCATTTGGGCGAGAGGAGCCAGGCCACACTATGTGTAGTCTTTTTGCAGCTCTGATGCTCTCCTGTGTGAATAAAGGGCAAAATGCGCAGGCAGGTCAAACCCAGCCCAGCCTTTCTGCCCCTCGTTCTAGCTTCAGAGAGCCAGGAGGCCACGTGAGACACCTGAGGGGACAGAGAGTCTCATTTTGCCTTAATGCCATAAACTGGCAGGTATGATCTGATTCCTCATTATATATGTCCTGAAAAGATAGCTTTGGGTTTGGAACAAGTAGATTGTTACCAGAAAAATTTGACCTTCTGTCGGAAATAAATTCAAACCACACTTTTTGGTGAGATGCTGAACAGTGGGAGAAACTTGCACTGTCCTCCTGACTGGTCATTGATTCCCACCACTCTTACAGTCACAGACGTCACTCTGTGATGTTAAGAAGAACCATTTATGGCATTTTCAGCTGGTCCCAAAACAGCAGAGGAAAACCAAACTCCCAAGAGAATCTGTTCTTACATCAGCAGCCAGGTCCTGCATGGACTGCCATGGCTCTGGCTGTTCAAGGCATGAGGTTGGCAATAAGCATTTGGATTTCTGACCAGCTTGCCAGTATCTCTGAGAAAGAAAAGGCTGAATCCTGTTTTCATCTGTACCAGTGCATACCATTTACTTCAATTACCTTGGCCTGAAATAGCTGATTTCCATTTGATATTTACACTCTGGTACCAACACGTTACAGAAGGGCTCTATCTGGCCTGTGAAAACTTTCCTTCCACGTTATAAAGTCAGTGCTTAACTTCTGTTCCCATATTAATTTTTTTAATAATTTGCAACATCTCAGAAAATAGTATCTTTTAAATACAGTCCCCTGCAAACCTGATCTGTGAGGTTTAGCCTTGTGCTTCAGCCAGAATCTCACAGACCAAGTGCTTAATGGAAATGAGCAGGAACTGGGTGATATTTCTCCATTATGAGTTAAATCTCTGAGTGCTTCAGGGTACTTTGGGGCAACAGAAAGGGGAAAAATATGGAAAACAGTTTCAGCTTTCCAGTTTGGAACCTGCCTTGCTGTAATTTTGAGACACAATCTAAACCACAGGTAATTGATCATAATGAAAAAAATGCATTAATGAAAGTAATTGACAAAAGCCAGTACACCTGTCAAAGAAGAGAAACCTTGAAAAGGAACGGTGAGCTTTTGAAGGTCAAGGCTCAGTGTGGTGTAATCCCTACCATCTGTGTTCAGGCTGGTGCTATTCTCAGACTGTCATATGCACTCTCTTCTTTGAAAATAACAGACAAGGGAAAAAAGGCTTACCCGACAGGGAGCCTAAATGTAGTTAGTTTTACAGAAAATGAAAAAGCACCACTGTATAAACTTAAGATGACCCTTAATTTTCCTTCCCCTTGACCTACACACGTCCACAATTGGTTTCAGAGCTGTAGTGGCACTGGGAATGAAAATAACCAAGGGGACAATAAAATGTAACAGTTATAACTGTTGAGTTGGAATTGTAGGCAACCATACCCAATGTAATCAGAAAGCATGGTATTGCCCTGCAAACTCACTAACCTGATTAAGAAATTTCAGCCTTTTCTTCAGCTGAGAGAGGTTCTTGCCTTGAACCTACAAAAAGCTGTGGACTGATTCCTGTGCCCTCAGCAAATTTGTAACCCGTGGTTGCCTCATCCTTTCAGATGTTTGGGATGTCCTGCTCCCCAAAGCTTCTGGATGTTTTCAGACAGCAGGGAGAAGCTTGACACACTTGTGTGGGATTAGTGCCTGGGTACACATTCATATGCTGGATCTGCAGAGCCCATATTCAAATTCTCAGAAAATACCCACTGGCTCACAGTCCATAAGCACAGGGCTGGAACAGGCACCTTGGATAGCCAGCTCCTGATAGAGGCACTGCTCAGAGAATAGAAGCTGTGTTCAGTGCCCTGTGTTTTCTGAACACCAACTACCAGATAGCAGAGCAATCAGCCTTCCTTCAGATGGCTTTGCGTGTTGTTTGGATGACTTAGAAAGTATGAAGAGAGTCTTCTGCACCCACAAAATAGTGTAGCTTGCTGATCAGGTCACTTTGTGTGGTCTGGAGTTCAAATCCCTCAGGCACACGAGGAAATTGAATTCAGGTTTCCCACACACTGACAGGATATATTAATCACAGCGTTATTATATTAAATAAGGGCATTAGCTCCTCCATGGCAGTTCTGCTTTGAAAGAAAAGGTTTAGAAATCCAGCTCCAGAAGCTGGAATGGAAACTCCAACTGTCTCATCCAGACGTCTTCCTAGCATCTGAACATGAAGCCCTGATGAAGCATAACATTTGTTAAACACATAAATTTGTTCTTATTAAATCATCATCAAATGCAGAGGTAGATGCCTGCTTGCTTGCCTTGTTTCTTATTCCTCTCCTTTCAAACATCCACATACATCCCCCAGGGAGCATCTTTAGGAAGTTGCTCTTTCCAGAAGATGGGAAGGGATCTGTAGTGATCAAGCATTTGGTCTTCAGGTTAAATCCCTTCAGGGTTTCTTTCCAGCTCTAGTCTAGATTTTTTCGCACCAAAAATTCAAGGATGAGAAAAATTTTCAAAATCTTTACAAAATTCCCGAATTTTCTAATTTACTTTCAAAATATAGTGGATACATGGAGACAGTAGGCTGCCATCTGGAGACTTTTTTTTTTGGACATTTTTCTATGAGAAAGGTTCATCTATTAAAGTAATGATAAAGGAATTTTCATAGAACTTTTTACTGCAGAGTGCAGACATGTAAAACTACAAAGCACAACCAAACAGATCCCCCAGAAGTCATGTTTCATCTACTTTGTGGGAAATGGTATATATGAAAAGCTGCTATTTCTGTTACTTTTGAGTGACAAAAATGGTGTGTCTAAAAGTACTATATATGTTATATATACTCCTTGATCCTGAGAAGAAAAATCAAAAAATAAAAACATCTGCCTCCATGCACAACACCAGAACACACCACATAAAACATCCCTCTGTTAAATGAAGATTCCTGGGAAAACAACCACAATAAAAATAACATATAAAAGAATAATAGCGTTCCACAAATGTCTAATTAAAAAGGTTCTCCACCTCTTTGGAAGAAACACATTTCATTTGCCCTCATTAAGGTGACCTAACCACTGTGCTTCACCCTTTCCTGCCTGCATGATGCAATCAACACAATTCCTGAAAACAGCAAACAAGAGGCAAAGAATCACCTTTCTCTCACTGAGCTTTAGCTGCCTAATCAACTTTAAGCATACACCTCAATTAATGATTCAAAAGGTATCCTGTTGACCCTGTATCATCTAACTCTACAGTATACACAGAGGTTCAGAACTTGGTCTACCTTGAAAGATGGTTCCAGAGAATCTTTGCTAATACCTTTTCCTTGCTATTCACACTCACTCAAAGTAAGCACTTATCTTATTATTTTTAACTTTGACCTGGATGCACTCTCTGTTGATAGAATGAAACTTCTTGCTCAGTACAAGCAGGCAATTCTGGCAATTCTTCTTCTTGTTTGCATTAATTATGTTTTTCAATTAATTCAATTTCTTTACCTTTTTCTCTATTGCATGTGTCTCAGGGTGTGGTTTGCTTGTGCTGAAGCTGTACCAGCCAGGTCACAGAAACTGAGGGAGCCTGAAGCTGCTTTAACACCCAGGAACATCCAGAGCCCAGCTCACAACTGCTCCTATCTGTGAAGGACCTCATTGCCAAAGCTATGCTAGACCACAACACCTTGGAGAAAATTAACAGTTGGTACAAAAGGTGAGAAGTGTTACCGGGCCAAGGAATGCTCTTGCCGGGATACTCACTGGACAGTAATGGGACAAGAGACGTGACAAAAACCAGTGTGAGACTAGATTAAAATCTCTTGATTTATAGCTGTTGAAGCTGTATAGAGGAATGAAAACTTCCAAAAATAAATAAATATTCTAAAGAAATCACAGGTTTGGACTTAACTTTACTAATAAGAAAAAAGAAAGAGAAAAGAAAAGGGGAATAAAAAATAAAATTGAAATCTAAAATTGAGATGGAAGTGCAATGAAGATTTACTAGCATGAAACTCAGTGTCCATTGGCAAAAAAAGTTGAAAGACACAGAAAGAAAGGAAGAAATGAGAAAGACAATCTTAAAACCCTGCAAAATTTTTATTAAAATTCATAAATAAATGTTTTTCTATTGTAGACTGCAAAAAAATCCTATTTTTGAAATTTCCAGAGTTTGGTATTTTATGCACTGGATTGCCAATCTCAAGGCACACCTGAAAAAATAGTATGAAAGAAGTAAAAACATTCATAGGGGGAGCATTTCCATGCAGAAGGAGTGAAAGAAGCCAGATCACAAACAAAGCTACTAAAGCAGTAGAGATTTCCATTTGTGATGAGGCTCGTCATCCTTTAGGAAAAGAATCTGACAATGGCTAGGAATAACTTTCTCAGCTCACAATTCTAAGCAGTTTATGTCAACATTTTCTTCTTTTAATCCTCAGGGTAATACATGTTTTTCTCCTACAAGAAGTGTCAGCTCTGGTCAACGTGTAGTAGGTGCAAAATTTGTATATTACAGCATTATTGATGTGTTGCTAGTACCATGTCCTACATTTTAATTAGCTGCACAGCAAAGAGAAGGAGCTGCTTCTTTGCCTTGTGTGTCTTCTGAAATGAAGCATTCTACAAAATAAGAGAGGATCTCGAGGGGTAGAGATCAGTCTGCACCATGTGTGCAGGGGCAGGACATGCTCTGAAGTACAGGTTCTACATTTCAATTTGTCACTATTGTTTTGGCTCTCAAGTCTCCTCTGCTTTTTTCCAAAGCCACTGGAGAGCCGGCAGGAATCACGAGACAACGCACTTGCTGAGTGGGACTGCACAGTCCCATGCTTGGGCTGACAAGTTGGCAGTGGATATCTTTCATCCAGTACATCTCTATAAATTGCACAAAAAAATGCCTGGGGAGCCTTGGTAATGAATACATCAACTTTTACCCTGCACTGTAAAAACAGCTATAAGGAAATTATTTCTATGCTACAGAGGGGGTACACAGGCTAAAAAGAAAACACAACACTTGCCAGAAAAATAAATGCCCTGCTCCATCAGAGAGATGAGAGAGAAAGATAAAGTGCTCTGTTTATGCTACGCTGTTGTATTGGGTTTGCATGGCAAGGTCTGGGGAGCAGGGGAGACACAGGGGTGACTTCTCTGAGGAGGTGCCAGAAGCTTCCCCTGTGTCTAAAAGAACACAAGACAGATCCACTGCTGGCCAAGGCTGAGCCTGTCAGAGACAGTGGCAGCACCTCTGGGATAATGTATTAAAGAGGAAAAAAACTGCACAGCTGCACCTGGGGAGAGGAGTGAGGATGTGGGAGAGCAAAAGTCCTGCAGATCCCCAGGTCAGTGCTGAAGGAGGGGCAGGAGGTTGTCCAGGCAGTCCGAGGTGCAGCCCATGGAGAGGCAGCTGTGCTTCTGCAGCCCTTGGAGGTCCATGGGGAGCAGAGATCCACCTGCAGCCTGTGGAGGAGCCCACACTGGAGCAGGGTGATGCCCTAACAGGCTGTGACTCCATGGGGTCAACACTCTGGATCAGTTTTGCTTGCAGGACCTGTGATCCTGTGGGAGACCCACAGCGGAGCATTCTGTTCCTAAAGACTGCACCCCATGGAAGGGACCCACAGTGGAGCAGTTCATGAAGAACTTCAGCCTGTGGGATGGCCTTTTGTTGGAGAAGTTCATGGAGAACGCTCTCCCATGGAAGAGACCCCATGCTGGAGCAGGGGAAGTGTGTGAGAAGTCCTCCCGCTGAGGAGGGAGCAGTGGAAGAAACAATGTGTGGTGAACTGACCAAAACCTCCATTCCCATCCCCCTGCATCACTGCCAGGGAGGAGGCAGAGAAAATGGGAAGTAAAGTTAACCTGGAAGGTTTGGAGGGAAGGTGTTATATGATTATATATATCCTACTCTGATTTGATTGGTAAAAAATTCAATTAATTTTTTCCTGAGTTACCATGATGGTAACTGGTGAGGGATATCTCCCAGTCCTTATCTCAGCCCAGGAGAATTCTGTTATATTTTCTCTCCACTGTCCAGCTGAGGAGGGGAGTGATAGAGCAGCTTGGTGGGCACCTGGCTCCCATCTGAGTTTAAGCAGACTACAAACCCTTCCCCTCATTACCAGGGGGCAAATATCAACGCAGATACACACTTTTCCCAGTCTTCCATGAGACGGAAGCTGCTTGCCACCTAAGTGGAAACTGATTGAGGAAGATCTTTTACTTAAGAAAAGCTGGGAGAAACAAATGAGAAAAAGCTGTCATGTGATTAATTGTTACCAGTCACAGTTATAATCTTAATTTGCAAAATGCAGCGTACAAAAAATCCCCGATTCTGGTTAGTCCTTTCATCCAATAGCAGCAGGACAGCAGTGCCTGAGCAGCCCGTGCTCCCTACCTTGCTTATCCTTCTTCAGGTGCCAATTAAATCTCTGCAATCTTTGTGCTGCACTCTGCTGTTTCCAGAGTCTGATGGAACTGGGAATGGGTTTTGTTGGGATAACTCAGAAACAGCAGGAGTTTTGTGCATTTCACTCTCTGGGTTCTTGAATTTCTCAGCTGAAGTCCAGTTTTCAACTAGCCACAGCTGAGCTGAGAACAAAATAACCATATAGCCTACGATTTGAGTTTTGATTGAAACAGCTTTCTGATTTATTTGCCTCAGATAGAATCCTTGAACAGATCCATGCAACAGAAATAGCAGAAGCGTCTGAGATGGGGAATTGCGTGTCCCGTCCACCAGCCAAGCTGGATGGGCTGCTCCATTGTACATATTTATGGAGCTGAGCTGAACCCTCAGGGTAAAAGTGAACAAAGAATAGACTGTTTTTCTCCTAAAGCATCTGGGTGTAAGTCTTATTTTGCCAGCAACCGTGGTGTTTATGGGCATGTTTTACTGGAAACCTGCTGCTTCTCACAACGTTTCCTGAGTGACTGTCTTAGTAAAACTGCATCTGGAAATGACAAGCACACAGCTGTAAATTTGAAAAGCAGTGTGCAGCCCTAATAGCTAGCAGCTACAGCACAGCTGTCCTGCTGAACATTGGAAAGATTTACAAAGACAAAGCAGAGCAATGAATACGTTCTGAGCGCTCTGTGATCACGCTACATCTCTTCCTCTTCCAAGATTTTTTTCTGCAGTCATAGAAGGGACTATCACTGCTCTTTGAGCAAATGCCTTAGGCAGGTAACCTATTACTACTTACCTGCCTAAGGCACCCGGAATTTCTGCCCTGTACCTGTCCTCCAAAGCAGTGACTAATGCTGTATTTTATCATTTTTCATTTTCACCTGAGTTGGATCCATGACAAGAACAAGGCCAGGAAAATGAGCCAGCTTAAAAAAAAATATACTGTTACAATGGTGTGCAGCATTTTGAGCATTGCAGGGACTGTTTATGCAGTGAAATCATCAAAAAAGAGGAAGAGATGAAGGAGATTTGTTCTCTTCATCATCATGTGCCCTAACCTGGACATCCTGTAACCGCTCTGGATCTCAATCTCCGCAAGCTCTGAAGTGAGAGGAAACAGTGGCAGGAGGTGCACAGAGGAAACAACCAACACACATTGCAGATATACTGACTTGGCTGACAGGAGGAATCGCTGCTCCACTGGACCAGTCATTGCCAGGGAGGACTAGGGGCTGGAGACCAGGTGTTGGAGTATGAAAAACATGGCAAAATGCCCAGCATTGTAAAGAAATATAGTTGCTCTCTTCTGTATAAAAATTTAGGCAATAAGCTATTCATTAAAAAAAACCCACCCTCATATTTGAATAATAATATTAATAATAAAATTACTAAAAAATAAAAAAGGGTTTTTTTCCATTCCTAAAGCAAAAAGTTCTAATTCTCTAATTTAAAGTATCTTTTCCTTCATGTGCCCTGCGGCTTTGCTAAAAAGTAAAATACCTAAAAATACTAAAATTCTTAAACAAACAGCCTCACTTGACCTAAGCATTATTGCAATTCCTGCAGAAAGTGACGCTTAAACATATTAATATGTAAAAGTGTGTTTGTGAAAAACCAGGTGTTAGTAATTTTGAACTGGATTGTAACTGGATTGTTTGCTTCAAACTAGTGTTAATTTTATGCATATAAATATATGTGCGTGACACACACACGTAAGTACTTAAAGTCTGTGCTTCCATGCTTGGTTTTGGATTTGCAATGGCAGAGAACCAATTATTCACTGTGTCCCTTTCTGAAGATGGTGCTATTGGATGTGTACTTAAACCTGAGCACCTGAGCATTAGCCCTGAGTTTGCTGATTTTCAATCTGGCTATTAATTCATACCTATTGCAGACTGCAGAGAAGGCTGAATACAAACTTTAGAAATTCATCAAGCCCCTCTTTCTGTGAGCCCAGATCTCTAGATTTTTGATAGTTTTTACAAAAAGACTTGTCAATGGCTTCATTAAATCAAGCCTCCAGCCAGAACTCATCTTTTATTTAGAAACAATTACACTGTTCCTTTATAGGTTGCCCTTCCATGTCCCTGTTTACTCCTCAAACTATTCTCTGTTTCTGGCATTTTTCCCACTTTACAGTACTATGTTTTACCTCCCTAAGCCACCTCAGGGTATTCCCATAGAAGCAATCCCATGGCAGAGCAGGCTGCTGAAGGTGCCCAGCTCAACGTGCTTTGTTGCCCTTTTAAAATAACGTAGATGGGGGTAAAAGGGCCCCTTGAGATCCACAGCTCTGGGGAGAAGGAGCAGAAGCACCTCTCCTCCTTGACAGTTGATATATCTCCTGTAACAGGGAATGTGTTTCCAGGCCCATAGAAACATACTTTTTCCTTTTGTTTTCTTTCCCTGCCTTTCCCCCGCTCCATCTTGTAACCTTGATTTTACCCTTAGATTTTTAAATAATAGCTATTTAGGATTTGGGAAGAGTCAGCAGCTACCCTGAAATATCCATAAGAATTAAATCCACTAAAAACCTTTCCTCTTAGTGACGCACAAAGCAGCTGGATGGAGGTGTTGGTTTGTGTTTCTCTGCAGTGCCATTCCTTTGCTCTGCCCCCAGTTAAACAACAATGATAATGCTCCTCACTCTGCTTGTTTGAAGATTAAATTAGCTGCTATTAGTTCAGCTCTTTGAAGATGTACCCAAAGTGGTAAGTGCTAAGTATTATTAAATGAATTTTAGTCATTAGACCCCAGAGAAATTTTGTTGCTTTGGATTAGTGTTTGCACCGTGGTGAAGTCTGGTGCACACGAGCACCCCGGCCCCTGGGTCCCCTCGGCTCAGCACTGCCAAGTGCCACACAGGAGATTCTGTCCTTAAACACAGTCACCTTAAAGGCATTTAAAGGACCAGGCTGCAAACTGACTTTAAAGAGTAATGGTTAGTCTTCATAATTAAGAGACGGTTTAATTTTCCAAGAGCTATCTCAGAAAATTTCTGTCTCCTTTTTAGCAGAACTTTAAAGAAGCAAATCACTTACATGATGTATTAAGCTGAACTTCGATTTAATTTAAAATAAAAACGAACAACTGTCATCCTGTCTTTCAAATTTAAAGGAAAATCGGCAACTGTATTTTCCATTAAATTACTCCAGGCTGTAAAGGGTGTAACAGAGGTAAGATTTGGGCCCTTATTCAAGCCCTCTAGTGGTAATTGTCCCGTTTGTTAACATGGGAAATTGCCACATTGCTAAACTATATTATTTGGAATCTTTAACAGGAAATTAGAAGCATCTGCCCTTAGAAGCAGGGGGAGGAAAAAAAGAAATTATTTGTAGAAAGGTAAGTATTTCTATGCAGAAATAATTGTGATTTAAATGTACAGAGCAGTAGAAATTCTAAATGCCAAACCAAATGGCATTTCATTTTTCAAACCCAAAAGGCAGAAAGTGCCACTCTAAGCAAATGACAAGGCCTGTCCTCCAGGGACTGACAGGTGGTATGGACTGAAAATGCTTCTGCAAAATCAAAGCTGACCCAGTTCTTCTACAGACAGGGTCAGAGCATCAAATATTCAGGATCTGAGTACTCTGGTGGCTGTGGAGAAGCTGCCAGTCAATGTGCTGCACCGGCTACACAGGTAAACAACACCTTTCATTCCTCTAGCCTATATCGCTGCCACTGCTCTCCAGCCACTATAGTGCCATTACAGTGTGTTTTTCAAACTGTCATTCCTCCGTTAAGTTCTCTTTCAAAAGAAATTTACAAATGGTACAGTCTGAGTCTGCAGAGACAACACAGAAGCATTTCAGTAAAAATATTGCTGAAATTAGGAAAAAAAAAGCTTAAGATTAGGAAAAAAAATCGTGTCATTAAATCAGTAGAGGTAGGACCACTGCTACTGCAACATGCATTACATAATGGCTGCCTTTTGCGAAAAGAAACTCTTTAAAAAATCAATACTTAATTGAAGCTTAAACCAGTTTTTATAAATGCAAGATAACATTACAGTTTATTTCTAGAAGCAATTTCAGGATTTTAACAATAAAACTGACCTGTCCAGAGCATGTCAAATAACCAGCCCACCTGTCTCAGCCCCCAGGTTAACGAATTATCTGTATATTCTGCACAGGACTGTACCTGAAGCTATTTCACTTGTTAAATGGCTAAATAGTAGCTGACGTGCCTGGCAGAGCATTCAGTGTGTCTCAAGAATAACTCTCCCAAAATTTTCTGGCAGATAAAGGCTTTACTCAGTTCTGAGTGTTTCTTCAGCATCTCTTCTTAACCATCTAGAGGATTTTCTGGAGTGCTTACATGAATAGAGGTGCTTGTTAGAAGTGCTCATTTCAAGAAAGTGTTTTGTGAGTGGAACAAGAATTATAATAGACAGTCAAGAGATCCTTTGGGGAAATGGGGCTGGTAGGAACAGACAGAACATCCTTGCTGAATAAAACATTTTTTCAAGGAATGTCAAAACTAAGCATAACAAGAGATCACTTCCAGAAGGGGATGGTCTTCATCCTGGATACTTTCCCATTACTCTACTCATGTTCCATGAGAGCTCCAAAGTGGCTGAATAATTTCTGGACTATCCCAGAAAAGTGTTTAAGACACTTATTTTTATTGTAAGCATTTGATAAGTAATTTTTAAAAAGGAAAAGTAATAGAGTGCCCCTGATTAGTACAGTCCTGAAAATTAGAATAATAAAATGTATGTTGTTTTGCTTGCAGTTATGGTATTACACAAATTAGACAGAGCAAACAAAGAAATATGCATCACTTACTAGTGTAAGGTTCTCTGAAAACTATCCTTTGTCAGAAGGATGATCACTAGGTAACCTATAGGCCATGTCCAATAAAAATGTACAATGAACACACTGTGTGGCAGAGTTTAATTTCCTGACTCTTGTGGAACTTAAATCTCAACTTTAATAAGGCACCACGAAGCATTGTGATGCAGTGGCTACAATGCAAGCTGAGTGCACAAAATTATGTTCTTTTCCTGGATCTACCATTGGCTTCCAAAATAATTTTGTACATCTCACTTCTACAGCTCAATTTCCTCCTTGATAAAAATGGGACTAAAAATGGTTTCTCACCTTTGACACTCCTGGATGAAAAGTGCTTAGTATTATTAATTCATGAATTTATTAACCTCAAGCAGAGTTGTGACCTTGAAAATGGAGAAGAGTTCCAGAGTCTGCGGGGGCTGCTGGGGAGATCATTAGAGCTATTTATTTTACCAGGCAAGCACGTGGCTGTTACAGTGATGTTTCAGGGCTGAGGAGGAGAAGCAGCACCACACATCAGATAATGTGGTGGTTTTCATGCCCAGATAGAATTAGGGAATAACAGCACTGATTGGAATAAGCCCATCATATCCAAGTGGAAGGGCTGCTCCCATCCTGGGAGATGCAGAGCAAAATTTTGAAAAACTCTCCATCCTTCAGTCCTATATCTTACGGATTAGTTGTAGCAATCACTCATAACTATTGATTAGCATGGCAGTACAGGGGGACTCACAGTAAAACCTCCTTCTCAGTAAAGATCCGTTGGGATCATTTTTCTTTTTTAAAGTATTAAAATGATCAAGGAAACTGAGGTTGTGTTTTGTAAATTTTTACTAAAGAATGGCAAACCCAAGACAATTCATAATTTGAGTTCCGCCAATTCTCTCTAGGAACATTTTTTGTATGGAAGTCAGCCTTAGTCTATTGATATTTCGTAAGTCTATATTAAAATATGCCATTAGTTTGCCTTACAAAAATATTCAGTGCTTTATTAACTTGCCTTTTTGCCTTATTGCAAAGAGAATTGGAAAGCCCTGAGTGAGTTACAGCTAAGGGCTCTGCAGCTTTTCACTCTGCGCTGCAATTTCCTTTGCGCTCTTTTAGCCGATGTTAATTGTGCACCACTACTGTCATTGGAGCATGTGTCCCCTGCTGCACTGAATCACCAGAAAGCAGCTCTTCCAGTCCATCTGTGACAGCTCCAAGTGCAGAGGAAACACTCTTTGTGGATACTCTGATTCAGAGTGCAGGGGATAAGTGGGCTGGCAGAAGCGGCTTTGTGCATTTTAATAACTGATGAAAAAAGGGATGGGAATGACATTCAGGAAGTGAAACAGAGAATGTAAATTTTCTCTTCTTGACTAACCCAACATGCTTGTGCTTGAGTTGCATTTCAGAGGGCTAGAAATTTAGCTGGGACAATGAAAACTGCATGCATCTCTCATAAAATGTTTATATTATACCTCTATGTAACTTGTATAACAGATCTTAATACAGATGATACACATTTTTCCAAATAATATACACCAATGTTCTTCAAAAGCTTTGCTTATGGCTTTTTTGTTGCTGTTGTTTTGTCTTGTTCTTAATGGGGATTAGTGTTAGGGTAGTAACAGAGTAGTAACTTGTCAAAGATTAGAGAAAGCAGAGAAAGGAAAAGAGAAGTGAAAACAAGCAAAACACTTTTCAGGATTACCCATACAGGCACTACCACTGTCCATATGGGCAAACAGATGTAAGCACACAACCTTTGGAGCTACAGATATGTTCTTAAATCTGATATACACAGTGTGGGTTTTGTCCAACAAATAACTACGTATCACATCATATAATGTGTATGACATAATCATACAGTGTGTAAATATGGCATATAGAGAATAATACATGACACATTTCGGCTTACAGTCCAAGATTATATTCCTGGAACTGGAAAGAAATTTTGGATATCAAGAGAAAATAATACAGAAAATAATTTCTTTTCTTCCCTAAAATCTCTGAGACTTCCATACAGATCAGACCGAGATTTCAGCAACTTTCCTCACAACAGTACAACAAATACAACAACACTTAAATGGAGCAGATACCAGTGGGAGTGTCAGTTAAGAACATTCTGCCTCATAGGGAAAATAGTGACCCTATGGATTTTTCAGTTACAATGAAGTTATGGCTTAGTGAATCCTCAACACCCTTGTACCCTGTCTTAAGCTGATGTTAAGTATTTATGTTCCATTTTGAGCTACTGGCCAGCTCCACATGGAGGTGATCAAGCTTCTCTAGGAGCTAAGGGTTGCCTTAGTTACTTATTTTTTGCTTAGTCTCCTTGACATGAAGGAGTTTAGGACACATTGAACAGAAAAAGAATTGGAAGTGTGAGATAACATTTTGTTCTGGGGAAGTAAAAAAACTTGAAGATAGATACAGTATTTTTTCCACTTTTTCCCAATCATGCATTTAGTGGCCTTTAAAAAAAAATCTATCGCTTTCCCAGAAAATGAAGGAAAAAAGAAAAGCATGGCAGTTCATAAAACCATGTCAAAACTCTTCCTGATTTTTTCAAATTTGATTGGCATCATTTGACCAGCTGTAAATATAGTGTGTGTGCCATCATCTTTAGCCTTTCAGTCTGAACTGACTGTAAAACACTCACTTTAATTTAAAACATAAACAACTCTCTTATCTACCATTCCTAATCTGGAAGATCAATGCAAACATAACTTAATAACTAATATAGCAATAAAACTTCTGCAAGGAGAAATTTATAGTACATTAATCTTTAGATTCTGTATTTGGACTGGAAATGATTACATGATAATGGAGTAAATGCTCTGCTAAGTGAATACAAACTTAAATACTGTATATATCAAATGTGGACATGCTGAAGAATAAATCTGCACTACAGATTAATTAATTTACAGAAAGAACTTTCTTAAGTGAAAGCTTCTGAAATAATAAGTCCAGGGAAGTGAATAGGCCATCTTTAAAGGGCAGGAAGTAAATTCAAAGTGAATCTATTAAATGAGAGACAGTAAAGTTTCCTATTGAAACAGTGAAAATATAACTACAACCATCAAAGTTTTCCTCTCCCTTGTAGGAGTCAGCTCTTTATGCAGCCTGGAGATGTTTCCAAAGCTATTAGTTATAATGGTATAAATTGTGGGGTTACCTGAACACAGAAGACTGCAGATTCTGTAGAAACATTTCTTCCACAAGGAGGAGAGTGCAAGTAAAAGTACATCCCAAGGTGGGTACTGTTCATTCACAACCCACCACTTAAAAGTCAAACTCTGTGTCAGATTTAGGCTGCAATACATCCTTCATCCTTTTTGTGACAAAATCTACTACCAAATGTTGTTCTGCATGTGAAGTCCTAGCATGCAGCTGGACACAAATGGAGGTTATCAAAGGTCAAGAGGAAACTAAATCCTTGCCACATGGTTTGCTCTTAGACAGTACCATCATTGAACCATGGCCATTTCTATAACTCCAAGTCAGGTGTGACCCTCAGAGCCTTATGGATAGTTCAGGTAAGAAAGCCACAAACAAATTTCCTGTTCTATTTCTTGCCTTTCTTCTCAAAGCATTTCTAAGTTCACTAACTGGAGAAAAAAAAAAAAAAAAGAAAAAGAAAGGTAATTCCCCTTCTTCCATTCCAGTGATTTTCAGTTAAAATTAAACCTGGTTAAACTGCAGCAAATATCTGCTCTGTAGTACTGAAACAGGGGGAAATAGGCTATTTTAAAATGAGAATTGATGTTGGCCCATGTGTAAATGCCATGGTGTATTGGGGTTGCATGGCAAGATTTTTTTAGTAGTGGGGGAGTTACAGGAGTGACTTCTCTGAGCAGGTGCCAGAAGCTTCCCCTGTGTGCAGCAGTTTACATGGATAAGACCTCCCTCCAATGTGTTAAAGGGCATTGTAAAGAGATAGGCCCAAGCATTTCAGTGGATTAAACATTGCTTCACTCAGTGTTGCCCAAGTTCTCATTCTGAAAATTGAGTGGTGCCATTTACGTCAGTTCAGCTGCGCAACACCATGTACAGCCTCCTGTTCTTATAAAAGTAGATCTTCCTGACTAATGGCCCTCTATCACAACAAAATGCTCACTTCCACTGATAAGGGTATTGCAGGAAGAAAAACAGCAGGGTGTTTGTTGGCAAATAGTGTTTCCCAATTTGGGGAAACAGCTGGGGAAGACAATTGTCAAACAGGTTTAGAAGCACAGAACAGACAGGAGTAACAAGAAAGGTGAGGAAACATTACCTCAAATCCACCCAAACCACAGGCCACCCACATTAATTTTCCAATACTTCTGGATGAAATAGGAATTAACTCTTCCCAGCTTCTTTCTGTTTTCCTGCCTGCCCTAAAGCTGTGACCTATGGCTGCAGCTTCTGCATAGGCTCAGTAAATCCCAGTCAAACCCTCTGCAGCTCTCTGACCCAAACCTTGGGAGAGCTCCCAGAGCACACCAGTCGAGCTGCAAGGAACAGCCTTGTTCATACTGGGACACACTAGGAATAGGAGTCCAGGGAATGAAAAGGTGATAGTGAAACAAAAGCATGAAGATGGAAAAAGGTAAAGAGCAAGAATGTAAAAATTTAGGAATAAAGACAGATAATGGAAAAAAAACCATCCACCCCAGCCTGCCAAGAACAGCTTTGGGAAACAGCTTTGAAAGAAAATCTTAATAAGAATAAAAAATTTCAAATTATGAGCCCAAAAGGGTTCTTATAATCTTGAATTAGTTTTTCAATCGAGAAGGAAAAATCTGAGAGAGCATCCTAATGTCATGCCACTGTTGGTATACATATGAATTACTGCCACAAACCCTAGAGCAAGATGTGTGTTGTTATCCCTTTGATAGCACTCTCATATTTCTTTCCTTTTTTTTTTTGTAATGGTGAGAAAGTTATCGTCCTGTGTAATGACAAACCAGAGCTGAATGTGGTAAATAGATGGTCCCTTCAGTTTCAAAACTTTAGCAAAAAATTGCTATTATTTCCCTGTTAATAAACATCTTGGTTGGGATGTTTGAAAGAAAACCCTTTTACAAAAACCATGTTCTGCACTCATCATCGGCCTCTTTTTCCACACAGCAGACTTGAGCAATTTGCAGTCAAAAAGAATAATTTGCTCTAACTTGCCATTAACCATTTATAGATTCCACCTGAACTGGAGTCATTATCAAGTCAGAACAGAGTTATACTCTAGGCAAATTAATAAAAGTTATGTGCCTATAGCACACAGGAGAAAATACCTTACTTTTTTAGTTTTTCCTCCCAGTTACTTTTCTTTCCATATTCTTTCTCCCGCTTGATCTACATCCAAGAGCTAAGTCTTTTGGAAAATAATTTTCAGTGTTGCAACTTGTGTATGTTTGCACTTTTAGAACTGATTCCTGATATTCTGTTCTCAGGTGGGAGGAAATGTATGATAGGGATATTAAGGGCCAGAGATATTGAAGGCTCTTCAAGGTACCCAAGTAATTCTGAAAAATCTAAGGCAACCACAACTGGTTGACAAGGACTTAGCGCCCTCGTAGTTCATATTACAGACTCTGAAATGATCCTCCATCCCTTTCAAGTCACAAGGTCTCCATTCATTTAAGCTGTGCAGGATCAATCCCACAAAGCTAAAACATGTGCCAAAAAACTGTCAGAAGCTAATAGCCAGGACATGTGACAGCAACACTTAATTCCCTGGATGAATATGGGGGTTCACCTGACATAAATAAGAGTTATGACTTCAGAGAAGGCTTTTCTGATAAAACCTCTGATATGTCCCAACTACAGTCACTGTCACTTTTAGTTCTAAGCAACAGAATGCCAGGCACATTTTGCCCTTCCCTCACTTATCCCATGCAATGCCAATATCCTGGTCTTTCCAGATTGCTTTTCATAAATTAAGGTGGGGCTAATTTAACAAACTGTCCATCAGAAAGGCTTTGCAGAGTAAGGAAAACTTTTCCATAAAGTGAGTTTTCAAACATGCCTTCATAAAAAATGTCAGAGCAAAAGTACTTTAAAGGGTCATGTTTGTGAAAAAAACATTTTTAATGGCACGTGGTGGCCAACAGCAACAGTGGCTGAGGCTGGGACACTGCTGCAGAGCAGAGGCTGCTGCTCTCCTAACGACTGTAAGTCTACGATGAACACAAATTTAAGTGAGGAATTTGAGACTATTATTAGCCTTCATCAGTCTCCCCATGGCTCATTCATGAAATCTGGACAGATCCCAGAAGCACCGTTTCTCAGCCCTCATTAGGCTCTGCAAAATGAGCCTCCCGTACTTGGAATACCTACTTGGCACGGATTCTGTCTTCTCTCTCTTCTTTCAGTGGGTGTTTTGTTGCAATATTCAGGGTTCATATTGGGCCAGGTCCTTTTTCAGAGGAAGGGCTGAACCACACTTGCAGCTTGCCTGTAACTGTGAAAGGAAGGCTGCACATCTCATTATGTCTTACAGCTGCACACATAACCCAACAGAAAATGTCTGCATAAAACCAAATTCACATTCAAACACCATGGAAATCTCCAGCAGGACTAGCTTTGTCACTGTGTGCCCTCCCTCTCTTGGATACACACACTGCACCAGACTTGCTCACTTGCAAACACACAGAGTCAGTGACCTGTGAAAATGTTCCTGATCTTTCAAACATGAGCTCTGCTCTGCCACCCCCTAATCAAACAGAAAGATCATTTATGTAATGAACCATGCACAAAAGGCTTTTATTTAGAACACACAAACACGTGTGTCGCTTTCTGCTCATAGTACCTGACATACCAGCACAAAAACAAATTCATGTGGATGAGCTGACAAAGGAATAGTTTTTTAAAAGTTTAGTCCAATGCTAAATTCACTTGAATTAGCCAGAAGGAGCTAAGTTTGGGATGATCAGTCTCCTGACTGAAAAGCTTAGCTGGAGGTCAGCCAGAGATGACTTGTGTGAACAACATAGCTTCCAAAAATAATTGTTTTGTCTGCTAGAAAAACAGACCCACTGAAGTCAGGAATGCTTTCTGTTTTGAAGAATGGGCAGCAGTAGTGCCAGATGACAACCTTCTTTTGGTTGGATGCTGGCTTGTTGCCTTCAAGTGTTTCATGGACCTTTAAAGTAATTCTCAATTTTTCTAGTTAATCACATTTAATTTACCAAATTCTTCAATTTCAGGGAGATATTTGATATTTATACTTACTAAAATTGCAAGGTATTTTCAACATCAACAGTTCTATTTTACTTTTCATCCT
This sequence comes from Corvus cornix cornix, assembly GCF_000738735.6. NCBI lineage: Eukaryota > Metazoa > Chordata > Aves > Passeriformes > Corvidae > Corvus > Corvus cornix. The sequence goes on along the minus strand of NC_046339.1, from coordinate 18,272,211 downwards.
TCTCTGACATAATTTCTAACACCAATTCCACCACTGTTGCATCTTTTCCTTCAGTTAGACTCATTAAAGCATGCTGTCCTTGTAATGGTAGCTTCTTTGCCTAAATCAACAACCAACAAAGTAAAAAACGAGATCAGTTAATTGATATTACTGACAGGAACTCTGATCTCTAAACTCATATATGAGGTTTTCATGAGGAATGTTTTTCATGCAACATTTTTTAAAATTCACTCCAGATTTTAAATTAGTTGGTTACCAAAAATTTGAGCTTTTTATGTGGCTATTGGTTTATTTTTATGTAGATAAAGGACAGAAAAACAAAAACATGATGATGTTAATGGGAGATTCTGTTGGCATTGATTACAACCACAACCAAGGTTTAGAGTTCTGTCTCATGGATGTCTTACAAAACAAGCAAGGCTTTCCCAGTGTTTCATAGAAAATATTGAAAAGAAAGCATTATGTTGTAAGTGTGCAATTTTTTTGTTCTTTTCAAAACCAGTAATAATGTATTCAGTTAGCATCTTTAAAAACATATCATTAGGGATTCTTTTCAGTAGTATTCTGTTCAATATTGCAAAAATAAAAATGAATCATGCAAAGTGGACTTAAAAGACTATAAATATTACTGTTAACTCTGTGATGCTCCACTTTTCTGGTGGCAAGGATTAAGAGTTGGGAATTTGCTATGTCTCAATGGAAAGTTTGATTTTAAAGAGTTATCATTAGGCAGCACCAAGAAAACCGCTTGTTCTCAACATATTTTCCTTTCCATAAACCAGGGAGCCAGAACTTTTCCATAGAAAAAGGAAGAGGAAAAAATGAATTTCTTATAAAACCACTGCATGTTTTTGGTCAGACCTCAATTATTTTCAAAAGCTTCATGGGGTGGTAGTGGTTCTGTTTCAAATCAGGGAGATGTCCAAGAGGCACACAACAGATCAGGATGTGCCTTTCTCAGAATACAGGGATGCTGCCATCCCAGGCAGATTCAGAACTGTGGAAATAGAAAGCACACACATAGGTTTAACATCAATATAACCAAGGAGTGCAGGTGTTGGTGTTGGTTTCATCTGGACTGCCTTTCTAGACAATGTCTAATTTACCTGTTTCAAAACCACTGACTGGGAAAAGGTTGGCTTGTCCAGCCACATTTTATTCTTTTCCTATGAAGCCTAGATTTTCTACAACATATCTAGAATCAGCTGCTTCTGAGTGCTTAAACTTGCTGCTACTCCCAGAAAATTATATTGTTCCTTATTCTGTGATATTGAATAGCTGGTCTACTGCTGAACTCATTCATCAATCTACCTTAGATTTTAATAGGAAGACCCAGCTGTGCTGCCACCAAATTCATGGCACAACTGTCAATGATGGACAGTGCTGGTTACCAAGGAATACAATGTGATTATAGCAGATGTCTTTAGAATCATTAGGAGCTTTGTACACATACATTTATATAATGTATAGCATTAATTTCTTAGCAGTAGTAGACATGAGCCTAAACATTGCCATTCCAAAGCCACAGTAATCAATAATGATGATGAATGAATCATTAACATAGAACTTAATTCAGGAGGTAATGCTTATGGAATTTTCACTAGAAGACTGAATTATTCAAACACACACTGGTACATGGAAAACAATGTTTGTAGCATTGGCCAAATACTCAGAATTCAGGCTGTCTTTGGTTTTGGCCAAATCAAACACATGGTTCCTTACAGAATGAACATGATAAAGCCTTTTCTGTAAATCTTCCACAGGCAAATACAATCATGGAATGATAGATCACAGAATCATTTAGGTTGGAGGATACTTTTAAGATCATAAAGTCCAACCATTGACCCAACACTGCCAAGTCCACCGCTAAATCATATCCCTAAGCACCATATCTATAGGTGTTTTAAACACTTGCAGACATGGTGACTCCACCATTTCCCTGGTCAACACATTCCAATGTTTGGTAATCCTTCCTGTGAAGAAATTTTTCCTAATATCCAAACTGAACTTCCTCTGGCACAACTTGAGGCCATTTTCTCTTGTGCTGTCACTTGTTACCTGGGAGAAGAGAACGACCCCCACCTGGCTGCACCCTTCTTTCAGGTAGTTGTTAATGATTAGATAAGAGAATGATTAGTTCCCCCCTGAGTTTCCATTTTTCCAGGCTAAATACCCCCAGCTCCCTTAGCTGCCCTTGTGCTCAAGAGCCTTCCCCAGCTCTGTTCCCTTCTCTGGACTTACTCCAGGCCTTCAATGTTTTTCTTGCAGTGAAATGCCAAAAACTGAACAAAGTATTCAAGGTGCAGCTTCACCAGTGCTTATTACTGGATTTAATTCCCTTTTTCTCTGAATCTGGTAACAACTTTTAGTACTTTCCTATTGCTATTCCAGTCCTTTGCAGACTGGATTCTGGGTTTTTTCTTGGACAGACTTTAAATAAAGTCAACTACTGTAATCCAAAATTTTCTCTTACCTGACTGCATGACACATGACAGGAGAAGGATGGAGGTGCCCCAAAACTGTCATTCTTCCTTGTTCTCCCTGCTTTGTTTCGCCACCAGTTTTGTAATCCACAATAAAACCCCTATTGAGAACCTTTCTTATGCAGTTCACAAGTCTACCTCTGAAGTTTGAAGCTCTGGCTCAAACAGCTAATTAGAGATCTTACCTTTTATAGTCTCCTCTACCCTGTAGTTTGGTAACTCTAATCAGCTTTGCCCATTTGAATGGTCCCCCACATCCTCCATTCCAGCTAAGCTGACATTTTGTCAGGCTGGGCAGCTTCTTACCTTCCTTTCAGTTAAACTTGATAATTTGATCACATAGTCAACATACAATTACTCTGCAGGCAGGAACTGAAACCTTTCCACAGTTTATTTTGTCAAAAAAAAACACCAGTATTTGGAAAACTTTTTAGAATGTGTGAGATTTTCATGTAATTTAAAAGTGAAAGGCAAGAAAATATTTAAGAAACAAGCAAGAAAATTCTTGTTCTGAACCTATTTTCAGTTCAGACACCATTTCAATTTATTATTCTTATGCTTTCATCAAGCCTGCTCAAAGAGAAATACAGCTCTAAAATTTGACTGTGAGACTTCTTATTTCCATATACTTCCTTTTAGAGAAAGACAGTTTTCAACCAGAATCATACATCAGAGGAAACTCTATTAGAGATCAGCACAATTTAGTAGACAAGTTTAGTTTTTCTTATTGATTGTCAGTATGAAATAATTTTGATTAAATTTTTTGGAACTGTTAAAAATTAGCAATTCCCCTGCTTCTCTAAAATAGCCTCTAGAATCTCAGACAATAGGAGATAAAAATTTAGAGCAATTGATTTGCATCATTTCTGCAGAGGAATGTGACTACTGAGACATTCACTATCCTTTATTTGCCAGACAAGGACAGAGCTTTTAGACAATTGACTGCATCTATGCAGATTACTGACAAAGGATGGTAAAAGATCACTCTAAAAGATGTCCCTTCGGGCCATGTGGGCTTGAGTGGTCCTGTCCACAACTTATTTGCTATAGTCCACCGCTTTTAGGTAGACATGAAAAGAGCTTTGTGCAAAGCTCATATTAAGACATCTCTGCATGACCTTCCTTTACTTTTTTCAAAGATTCTGGACAGACCTCATCTTTGTGGCAAAGGTCAAATGGAAAACATCTTGAAAAGAGCTACTGAAGCAACAAGAGAATGTGAATCTTTGTGCTCTTCTGCTCTCAGCCATGAAGCTACTGTACCTTATGAGTAAATCCATGGTTCTTTGTTCCTTTGAGACTATTTATTAAAAAATAAGCCTTTGAAAGCCCTCTTTATTTTCAGTTTGAATCATATAATTAAAGGGAGGAGGTGGAAGCACACTTAAAATATTTTCGCTGGAGTCACCTTTGTTAGTTGAAGGAAAGGATTTGTATTTACAAGAGATGAAATACAGGTCTGTGAAACATAATCACAGAGAATGTATTGGTATTTGAAAATGACAGCTGTACTGAAAAACTTCATCTTGAGTTGCATTTTATTATAGAAATCTGACAGTTCAGAAGGCTTGATCACTTGTGAAGCTTTTCATAATACATTTCTATTCTATTTTAGCATCCAAGACAAATAGAAAAAGAGAAAAATCATTCCAAGTCTGCCCAGCTTCACAGATTTTAGCAGAATATTGCACTATTTTTTATAGTTTGAGATCTTACTGATTGCCTTGATATGTCCTCATATAAATTCTCTTTCAGAGCAATCAGTTGTTTTCCTGTTACAAGACCTGTTGCAATTTTGGTCTATATTTCAGAAGAAACCCCATGAAACTCTTTGAGATAAGCAAGCAATAATATGTCACACCCAAAGAAATTATAGGAAATATATTGTTATTAAAGATACCCAGAAGAGGTCATCTATGAAAACAAAAAAACAAGTAGCATTTCCATCCTTGGCCTGCCTGAAATGTTGAACGTAAGGAATGTTGTTCAGCACTTCACTGAGCAGAGGAAAGCTGCTGCCCAGGCTAAGGGCAGCTTGCAGTCCAGCACAGAGGGCTGTGCTCATGGGCCATGAGAAGGGGCCGTGGAACAGGCTGTAGGTGACAGGCTCTGTCCTCCCCTGGCCAAGTACCACCAGCCTGGTTATCACTAGGGCTTAATTTGAAGGTTTAAATGGAACCATGCTGTACCAAGTAAGGAATATATTTTAAAACGTCTGTTTTAAAGGAACAGCTTTCTTTGAAATCACATTTCTGTACCTTTCAAAAAAATTCTTAGTGTCACCTAAAGAACAGGCAGCCGTTTGAAAAATAGGGATAGGCCTTTTTGTAATTTGCATAATATACAGTGGTATTTGTGATTTCCATTTTGTAACTCACATGGAGAATATTTACTTGATAAAATGTTAAATGTGAGCTCTGAGGTATTTAGCAATTCTAGAAATGTGTCAAGAAAATGCACTCATCTCAAAAATCAAGCTGAAAAACCATGATCTGGATTTTAAGAATCTGCCTGTGTCAATAATTCAAATTCTTTCTTCAGTATAAACAGAAAGAAGTGCCTATTTAGTATAACATGACCATAATGTTATCTAACAGAAGTCCACGGAACACATGAAACATTTGTCTTACAGTCCCTAGGCGAATACATTATCATTTTCTCCTTGTCACTCAACACTGAGCATGTTAGATAACAACTTATAATAGAATTTAATATAATGGTTTCTCCAGTCAATATTGGGATGAAGATTGAGATTTTTCTAATGGGATCTGAGTAGCCAAATCCCCTGGGCAGCACGGATGATCACATCAACCTTAAAATTCAGTCGCGCAAAGAAGCAGTGTCAACATGATTTTAATATTGGAAAACAGTTGTTGCCTTCATTACCTTAAAATGAAAATTTTCACATAGAAATGTATATTTAATAGAAGGTTTTTGAGAGAAACATTCTTTCCACAAGGAGTTTTTTTTAAAAGCAATATTTTCTCCATTCACCTACTACCACTTCAATATTTTGCATCTGCCCTCATTTTTCTATCTTGCTAATAAAAGGAAAATGACAAATAAATGTAACAAAAAATAATTTTTAAATTAAATAATTATTTTAATTTTTCCTTTTGTTTCATTTAAATGGGAAGAGGAAGGGAGACTTTCTTAGCGGCAGGTTAGAAAGGTGGTTTGCTGGCTGACTGTGCACCTATCTCACAAAATTTCTGGGCTCATGAAGCAGCACTGAACACCAAGGTAGAGGAAACCTCACAGCTTCACATGAGCCCCACCTGCTTAACCCAAGACAAGCAGATTGAAAAAATAGTCCCACCAAGGGGTTTTTTTTAATGGGAAAAGGAATAGAGCTCTTCTGTTACAATTTACAGCATGAGTCTGCCCAGGGCTGCACCAACACAGCTCAGGTAGCAAATCCAATGTGTAATTAGTTACCAAAAGATTGCAGATCCAGGCTTTGACTTCAGGCATCCATGAGGAACCAAACATCCTCTTTGTCTCTTTGATCTAGTCCTTAAAAACAAGCAGGTGATGATAGTCCCACCTATTGTTGCTTCTCCTTATGCAACAATCAGTCACTCTAACACAACTCAATCTGATAAGCCAACTTTTATCCTCAACTTTTCTGGTTCAATTAATTTGTAATAACAAAAACTCTCAAGGCGGCTAAAAACCAGCCAGGAATGATCTTTCATGTACACTAACATCTGATTCCTGGGAAATGAACTGTAATTATTGAAAATAGCTCTCCAGTTGAATCCATACACTGACAGGAGGCAAATATACATTAAGAAGTTAATTTAAAAGTACCAGGGATACAGAACCATAAGCATAAATTGATTTATGTGAATTTAAATGTCCCTCTGCACATTATAGCTCCCTTTTACTGATATGTGTGTAAAAACATCTTACTATCAGTATTTTAATAATGCAAAGATGTAATCAAAACTGTGTCACTTGAAAATTTTGAATTATTCATATTAGTTATTGTGAAAGTAAGCATCACTCAAAAATCTCTATGCATTTATATTTACCTTTCATGTATAATAGAGAAACAATTGTGTTTCTATTCTATTATAATGAATAAATACACACTATAGTATATAAATCTCTACATGTATGTATTTTTGTTGAGACACACCTTTGAGACTGGAAAAATACCAACACCCAGCTGTAAAAACGGTGTCTTCCAGTAAGACCTTACATTATAAATAGACAATACAGACAAGGAATGGGAAAAAAAGAAAGTCTTGTTATGAACACTTTATGATCTGAAGCACTGAGGGAGTAAAAGCATATCCCTACCACACTGACAGAAATAAGAATCAAACCAGAGCTCTTAAAATGCAGTCTTGTGCTCTAACCACATGGCCAAAAATGTCTGTAAAATACTAAAGGTTTAGTAGGAAACTATGAAGAGTTGCTAATACAATAATGGAGTTTATTTTGCATATCTGCCTTCTGAACTCCTGGGCATAGCAAAACTCTTCAGGGAGTGGGTGACTATGCCAACAAAAAGAGTATGCAAGTGTATTTCAGAGATATCTTTTCAAGTCACATGGTTTATTTATTTTTTCCCACTGACCTTCCTGAAGGTAACATAGTGTTGACGTGTTATAGTTGAATGGTTTTCTATGAGAGGGAGAACAAAATAGAATCTGGATTGATGAAAAAATAATTTGCTCAAAGACTGAGTACCACAGGAAACAAGACTGCCTCTTAGCAATCTGAAAGAGATTTGACTCTGGAGAAGAGCAAATAAAAATACAAGAGGAGGATTCTGGAAGGTGGGAGTACCCCACAGCTGTCAGTTCTACCACACTATGGGCTAAAAAACGAATAGACACTGTTGTGACTAACACTGCAAATTAAATGCAGCTGCTAAAACATTTCCTGGCTAATCTTTGGGTATGTTACCTTTGACCCACATTGCTGAAACGCTATTCCAAACTGAGTCATGTCTTATGGACACCTCACAGACTAGTCCAAGCAAAAAGCATCACCACAAACAGTGGTGAGTTGTTCTAAAATAAGTAAATGGAATCAGCTACTTCCCCCTCTTCTCTGTCACATACATACACACGAAAAACAAACCAAAGCCCGCTGTTGCAGGGGAGCTCCACATGGCTGTTAAACCATGCATCCTCTACACACGGGGCTGGAGCCAAGCCACATCTGAGCAAAGTCCCTGTCCAGCTTTCTCCTGACAGATCAGCCAGTTTGCTCCTCAGGCTTCTCCTGGCTTTGGCTGTATACACCGTGAATTCCCCTCTGTGGACTCCAAAACCAGAACAAAATTTTATTAGCATGAAATGGAAAGAAAAATATTACAGGAAACATTAAAAGGCTGGGTGTAACCAAACTTAAAATAATCTTTTCTTTGGTTTAATTACCGTTCTGGTAGAATGCATTACTGTGCCTTGTGAATACAGTGCTGAGAGTACAAAAAAAGCTCCCAAAACTACACAATAGAAGTGCAGCAGAAGAGGGAATAGAAACCAGATGCTGAAAAAAGGTGCAAGTAAGAGTATAATTTGTGGCACCATACAGTTATCCTCCACAGCCTCAAGCCTCACGTGCCTCACCAGGTCAGCGTAATGTGATTGTCGCCTATAAAAATCACAGTAATCTTGGTTTTATACATATCTCATTCCTCCAGGTTGTAGCTCTTTTCAGCCAAAATAACTTCTTTCACAGCATACCACAACAGAGATCGACTCCTCCTACATGCATCACTACCATTCCCAGTTATTTTATGTTCAGTTTAATTTACAGTTCTCTTGGAACAGAATAACCCTAAAAACCTGCTGGTTTTTTGTGTTTGTAGCATGTGTTTGTCTGTCTGACACTGTACAAACAATGTAATCTTAAAGGACCATATTTTCCCCAGCCTTTTATTCGGGGGCTGAAGGGGTTTCAACTCCTCTTTACTCCCACTTTCTCACACAAGAATTACAGTCCTGTAAGTTGCCCACAAATTGCTGCTTGTAGAAAGCATAAAGCATCATCCTCTAACAATAAATTAACCTGAGTAACATCTTAAAGCCTGTATGTTGGGAAATATTTTACCAGTTATTTTAAAGCGTTCCTCAACTTATTAAGTTTGTCAGCAAAGCCACCTGTCTTACAAATGAGAGGGGCTTGCAGTGGGGATAGGTTTAACCTTGTCCCCTGCTTTTAGTGCTCAGCCAAAAGATTTGTTTGTGAAATAATTTTGGGCAATTTAAGCAGAATTCATCATAGAACTAGATGTGTTTCTGAGGAGTCCAGAAGTAGTATCCATAAACCAACGTCTTAAAATGAGCAAGAAAAGAAAAAAATCTGGTTTGCACTTCAAGCTCAGCAAACAATTAAACCATCACAGTTAAGAAAAGTGGTATTTTTAATTGGAAAAAAAAAATCTATCTCAATCTTCTCTCTTGTTCAAAACCAGGCAGAAAATACATACAGTTATTTGCCAATTAACATATATAACCTATCCTCTTATGTCCTACTCATTTTCACAATTAACGAAAATTCCTAATCCCAGCATACAGTGTAAAAAAATGCATTCAGCATACTTTAATCAAAGCCTAATGCAGGCTAATAATGGTCCTTAATTTTAAGAAGCAGTCCTAAGACAATTAATAAAACCTCTTACTCTTTCCTTTAGCAGTAACCATAGCTTAATAGTAAAAATTATTAAACTTGTCACAACCGTTGGATGGATTTAACACATTAACTTCATTTGCACCCACTCCAGTCGAAGAAACAATGGGATTTGAAATTAATATAACACCAGTCTTTTGCAACTCTCTCCAAAACTTTCTCCTTGTCTTTCACAAAAGTAACAGATTTTGACACTTTTCTGTCTATCCTCTTCTTCCAGATCAGCTCTAGTCCTAGCACAAAACTTTATGGTTTCCAATATAAAAGTTCACCTTCTGTTCTCATTACTCGTATTTTTTGCCTCACATGGTCTTTTGATGAATTACTGTACTTTAACTTCCTCACTTCTCTTTTTCTCCAGTCTCTTGTGATTATACCTCTAAAAAGTCTTTTGAAATGTAAACAAGTTATAGAGTCAGAATTCCTTCCTTGTCCACTGCTGCACGGATTTCTTCCACCTACACTAATAATAGTGTAGCATGATGCTCTTTAGCTGAACCTGTGGTAATATATCAAGTTTAAGGACATGATTTTGAAAAAATCTCAATTCATAAGCAATATATGTTTTGATTATATAGGAGACATGCACTAAACTGGGTTTAATTTCTGTATATGATAGAAAGGTCTTTAAAATATAGAAATTAAAACCTCCTAAACAGATGCAATTTCCACCTGCTGTCACTCATAGGGATATAAGGATCTGCATGTAGAAGAGTATCACATTTTATTCAGCCATGATTCATCCTGCAATATGAGAATTTATCACAGGGAAATATATGCTCTCATACTGACCATCAATCTTTAACCAATGTCATAAGTTACTGCTTCTTCTTTGGTGGAAGAAAGGAAAGTTGCTCTTGCCATTTGTTCTTAATTCTTGTTTTATGGAGGTCCAGTATCCAAAAATGCAAAGACTTTTCTTCTTCCTCCTTTGATTATAGGGTAAACTCTATTACATCCATATTTGCATCTTGTCCCCTATCCCGTATCAAATGTTGCAGTTTAAGTATATCTCTGAAAGAGATCTGGTTTCTCAGCCTTCTAAAGTGAGTTATTAGTCAACTATTCTTTTGTGGAAGGAGACACTTTTTGCTATTTGACATCTGGCAGTCATTTAAAGCACTAGCAACTCCTCATTCAGAACAGTACACATATCTGATTTGCTTTCAATATTTTCTTGGTCTAAATGCCACCCTATTGCTTTTCTTGGCAAAAAAAAATTTAAAGTTCTGGGTGGAGCTAGATTTCCACTGCTAGATTTTCAGTATACTTCATACTATAACAGATCCTTTAGAACTATCTAATGTGCAAAATCTGTTGTTTATACAGATCTGCAGCTGGCTTTGTCCCAGTTGCTCAAGAGTGATATCTAAACATAAAATAATCTCTGTATAAACTGTGGGCTTGTAAAGTATGTAAGTGCTCTGTGTTTGTTCAGCCCAGGTCGCTTGCTGAAAATGAAGGTTATGCCTGGGTGATAACCATCAGATGTCAGCTCAGAAGGGAACCCAAATTTTTCCAAAATTTAATTATGCTCAAGTCACAAGGACATGAGATGGGGACAGGTTGGGTAGCATTTTAAAGCATGCCAACAGCACATGCAAAAACTCACCCACAGTTAACTGCACTTCCTTGAATTCTGTGAAGTCAAGTAAAGTAAACAACTTTTAAAGACATACCTAATTATGAGATTGCACCCTTGGAATCATTAGAGCTGCAATCAGGAACAATGCCTGTTTTCTGCTTCCACAGAGCGATGATCCTGCTTTAATGATCCCGTTCCAATTATTAACTGCTGCTGAATGGTAACACAAGGTAAGGTTAGAACAGTTTTCAAAAAACTGAGGCAATGAAATACATGACTTTTGAACAATACAAATTATCACATTAAGGGTCACGTCTTGCAAAAAGTGAGTAAAACTGTAGTTATTTCAGTACTGGTACAAGGTAATCTCACCTATCAGCAATAAAATCCCACTCGGACATTGCATTTGGGGTTTGAAGAGTTAATCTTAGGATGGCAGAAGCATATTATTTACATCAAGATTTAAAAAGCACCTTTTTATATTGGAAGAGACTGCCATGTGAAAGTTAAGCAAAATATTACCTGAAAAAAAAGTGACAGATATGATCTGGTTTTAATGCCTGCCTTATAGGAAAATCAACCAGAAAGGTCAGTAGGTATTTTTTGGCAAAATTATTTTAGGCTTTTCAGTGCATTAATTTGATATAACTAAATATGCCACCCCTACTTCAGCTACATAGATTATCACTTACTAGAGCACACTCCCTGGTGTTAGGAGAGCTCACTGATCAAAAATAGCACATACAGTTTGGCAAAATTAATCCTTTCTTTTGTGATTCCTTTGCATAATCTTCTGCAAGCTCCAGGGAGCAGAATCTCCTCTTATGCAGATGCCACAGTATAAAATACAGGGGCCCATTTCCTTAGGACACCCCCTAAATGAAAATGTCACACCATGCAGTGGGATAACTCCCCGTGCTGAGTTCTGATATGGAACTTGTCCTTCTTCCCTGGGACTGGGACCTTCTCCTCAAAGCCCTTCCCACTGATACCCTTACTCCCATGGAGTATGTGCTCTACAGCAATGGAAATGTTAAGTGACATTGGGTCTGCAGCAGGATCTTGTGGAAGTTTAACATAAACTCCTAAATTCATTCATATAATAGAACCCCAAGATTCCTTGAAATTTTTCATTCTTTGAATCTTCAAATATTCTTTCCTTTTGCCTAGTTGAATACTGAAAAGATCAGAGCACAGCTGTCCTAATAAAGAACTTTAACTTAGTTTGTGCCAAACTTCTTTTCCAAGATCCACCATTTCAATCCTCTGGGTGCCCTTTTTGAATTTAAATTCTTGTACATTAAATTATTGCAAAATACTCTGTGTAATCATTTGGAATACAGCTGATTTAACCAAAACCTCAGACTGTGTTGGCTCAGTAGTGTCAAGGTTCAGGTGTATATGTGTTCAGGAGCTGTTTTTCCTGTGTGCCAGAGCTGGAAGCAGGGCAGAGGTGTGGTCTCTGCAGCGAGTGTGGCTTGGGTAATGTGCTGCTAAACCACTCCAGCTTCACTGTTCTTTTAACCAGCCCTTCTCCTGTCTCTAGTAAGTTCTGTGGCAAGACAGTGCATTTTCATGTCTTTCTAAAGCAATAATAAATATTATTTGTTGGCTTTACTATTGAAATTTGTTCCCACGCTGTGTTAACTTTCCACAAACAGATACTGACAGGGTGCAATGGCCTCATTCCAATAACTATTGGATATTACTACTGTTACACCTGCATCCATATTAGCAAACCTTTGGGGTAAGATATTGATCTCTCTTCCATCTATGTTCTCCCTACTTGCTGGAGTGATTTGCTCTTGAGGGAGCAGGAAGCTGAAGCTGAAGTGACCTAATTTTTGTTTCCATTTCCTAGTTAGGTTCAGAGTCAAGGTTACATGAGTGACAATAACTATAATTTTTACCATGTCATAAGCTTAACTATTTTGGGTTTTTTTCCCTAAAAGGTACTCAAGTTTGCTTTTATAGGATTTGAAATACTACAGCATTTCTCTAAGGATTCATACAGGGGGTAGAAAAGGCTGAGGCAATCAATACATGGTCTCAAAAGAAAAAAAAAGAGGGGAAGAATATGTCTCCATTAACCAAGGAAATTTCGGGATCAGGTAGATTGTTTCTTAGTGAATAAGAGAGTCAAGACTACAGTTGAGTTCCCTCTAAGGGAATTTCTGATATTCTCAGGTGGCTGTGGTTAATTTTGAGTTTTTAGTTCATCTCCTCAGCCAGCAGCTGGCAAACTCTCAAACAACAGAAATACACAACTCTCAAACAAAAATACAAGATTGACCATGATAATCAACACATTGCAAATATAATTAGAATTCAGTGCTTGGATCAGAGAGAGAGCAGTATCCTGACATGGCAAATGTGCCTGTTGGGACAGCTGCTGCACCTGACACCCTGTCCTTTGCCAGCTCCTGTCTGCCTCTCCTCCCCACAACCTCCGAGCCCGATCCCTCCTGCTGCCCTTGGAACTGTGATCTGTGCCTGTTGAGAGGGGGCCAGGCCATCTGCAGCAGTTCTGCAGGCTGCCTTCGCAGAAGTGCTCAGCCCTCACAATGGAGTCCTGATTTTCCAGAGGCTCTGGCACCTATTCAGCCATCTTACTGCAGTGTACCAATATTTTCAGAAGTGCTTGGCCATGAGCAGTTCCTGTTGACATGAAGCATGTCTGTGTGCTTATCTACAGCTGTCACCTCTTCTGCAGGTCCTTTAAACACCTCCTTTCCTGGTGCCTGTGTCAGCACAATGACCTATGCCCTTGTCAAGCATATCTTTAGGATGTGAGGTCCCACACAGTGGAGCAATCACAGTCCCAGCAGCTGGTGAGGCCTGCTCTGCCTTGTTGGGTTTCTGCCAGCAAATGGCACAGCCCCAGCTGCAGAGCAGTCCCATGGATTCCTCACAGAGTCCTGGTGTTATGAGTGGAAGGTTCCAGCACTCTTCTCCCAGTGCTCTGAAACAAGTGAGCCAGATCGTGGGATAGGAGGGGGGAAAGAATGCAAGGTTGAATTCTTATGTGTGAATCACAGGCTCAGCATTTCACATGTACATATGGGTCTGTAAACAGCAGAGACAGTATCAGTTAAACACTGACTGCCTCTAACCAGTTGCACCTTTGCTCTTTATAGGAAGACTTGATGGCATTTTGCAAATGGTTGTTAACCTTGAGGTGAGGTTCACAACAAATTGTCCACATTTATCCCCTCTTTGCAATGCCCCATGCAGATTTTCCTCAAGCTTGTACCATGGATGTAGCACACAGGACTCTCTCTCCCCAGATTTCCGAACATTGCTCAGATAAAGGCATCTTCTCCAGAAACTAATCTGGATGGAAATACTCCTGTTTTGTAAACATTTTCCCTGTATTTGTTAGGAGTGAGATTGCCACCTACCTAAACAGAAGCACAAGGAAGTAAAGCCAAATTCCCTACTCCTCATAGGTAGAATGAGCATAGGCCACTACATTATTGTTCAGAGAAACTATTTTCCTTACAAATGTGTCTCTCATAATATTCACAAAAATGAACCTCATTCCCTTCAAACTGCAATTAGCGTTGGTTTGATACTGCAGGTATAATGATGATTTGCTTACACAGAATTTCACCACGCACTGTAGTTTTGAAAATGCCAGTCTAACTCATAAGAAACAGAGGGAGTGCATGGATCCACTCTGAAAAGGGGACCAGGAAAGGGTGGATATGCAGGTAAATCTATTGTAACACCCCACTACAATAACTGAGCTAGGCTGCAGGACACAAAGTCTGCTGAAGAGCAGAAATACTAAACTACTAAACATAAACAACAAGAGATCATCTGCAGAGTCATCTGAAAAAATCTGAACCAATTTTGTCTTCTAGAAAGCCATTTACTTGACTTCATCTTTGCATTTTCAAAGGTTATCCTTTTTTACAAAGAGTAAAAGGAATGTTTTTAAAATGATTAATCTGACAGTGTCATTTTTAACTTTCACAACATCCCATGCTGTTATGACAAACAGTACACAGTTCAAAAGAAAGGAATGTTTCTATCAAAGTATTCCGCACACAAAGAATACAGAGCCCAGCATGGAATAACTAATGGCCCAAGCTACAGCAGTAGTATTTTTTTTAAAGTTCTTCAACCTGAGAAGCATGCAGGTTTATCAAGCTGTGATCCAAATCTTTTCTATGCATACAGAGTCCCTCTGTCTGACTTAATACTTGACTTTTCTCTAAGCACATCACATAGCAACACAGAGGTTGGGTATTTTTTAAGGGCTCCCCATTCAGCAGCATCAAAATATGACTTCAGAAATGCCTTTACATGTAGTATGTATTTGCTGATTGTTCAAATGGGCTACTAATAAAGGGTGCAGATTGAAAAGCAATTATATAGAATGGTCCTTTCAGGATGGTCTGCTTGAAAATAGTCATCAGTTTGAAGGGAGCTTTGAGGAGTGAGTATCTTTCAGTGTGGACTATAAAGGATAGCAAGCAGGACCCTGGGTAACAGAGGAAGCCTCTTCATGCAAGAAATTGCTGAGGTAGGTCATGTACTGTCCAGAGACCATGCAGGTCCCTAACATCTGAGGTTGTCCTGCCAAAATCAGCTCTACAAATTCAATTTATTTCAGTATGAACATAATGTAATTTTGTCATGTAAAGCCTGTAAAGATTGAAAACTATTCCTTGATTTTGTGCTTAAGTTTATTTTCAGACTACATGGATAGTGGGTCAAATGCTAGAACTCCACACTTAGCTCTGGTACCACACACCTAATGTGCTCAGCTATGTTTAACTAAAAAAAAGAGAAGCAATGATCACTACTACTAGGTAACCACAAAACATGCAGATGCTCTTCCTTGAAATATCTCCATTCTTTTTTTCATGTCATGCTCACTTTCTATCTGTGCAGTTCTGAAGGTTTATCCAAATCCTGCTGAAATCAGTCAATTCTATTTAATCTCGGGGCCTATTTCTACCCTGACTAGCAGCACTTCAGTAGAAAAAATTATAGTCACAGCACTACAAGAGGTGTCAAATGAAGTTCTATATTTTTAGCTGTTCAATGATAGTATCGTTTCAGCATTAAAAAGAGCAAAAGGAGTAATAAAGTTTTGCAAATAGTAATATAAGAGAAAGGGGACTTAAAGAAAATGGGTTTAGTTATAGTTTATGAAAACATAAAACACCAGAATTTTGCTTCTTTAATTGTTTTTATAACCAGTACCACAAAAACAGAATCAGGAAATGAAGTTATGGATTCCAAAAGAGAAAGTAGCAAATAGACTCAAGCTACAGATAATTTCTTCCCTGCATTATTTTTCCTCACTTCCCCTCTCCCAGACAGCCAATTTTTTTTACACTGGAAATCATTCCAATATAGGTTAAAGAGATCACAGACTACTGCACTATGACTTACAAAAAGGAGGAAATGTTCATTGCTTTGTTAACATGCTATTGCCAGAAATACATTTCCACTACAGAATTAAATCAAGAATTATCAGAATTGTTTTCTTATTGTCCTGATGCTCAGATAGGGAGTGGTTTAACTGGCCAATAACTCTTTTTAATGAAAGCTGTAGTGGGGCCCTACCAGCATCTCACTCCAGACCTGCAGCAACACTGCACTACTAGAAAGTATTCCAGAAGGTTTTATAAGTGTTTTAGGCCACAAGAAATCTAACTGTGCAAAAATAATCCCTGCCTGTGTTTTTAAAGACAATGGCATTTCAGAAAAAATGAGTAAATATAAGGCTGACTGATGACTTCTAGGAACTTATGCAGTCTGGGGAAAATAGGTGAGCTCAGGTGACCTTCGGGTGCAAGGATATACTGAAGAGGTGCACAGGACAATCAGACATTTTACGTTACTGAACACCACAAGGGGCTACATCTACATGCTCTTGCCACATGTTCCACACAAAGCCATAGAGCGATTTTGAGCCAGAAACTCCTCCCCACATTGGCCTACCAGTGTCTGTAGTTGCCCTTCCCTGGATTCAATGTACCCTCTATTCTTTCCCGTACACGAATTAAATCAAATTTAGCCCTGTGCCAGCACATGAAAGGATGTGATTTTCTTTCACAAGTAGTGAAGCCTTGGAAAGGAAGGCTGGATATTCAGGATCCTGGAAGCAATCCAGAAGGAGGACATCTCCTGAGGCTAATGCAATTATGATTCCATTTTGGCAGGCTGTGCGAGGAGAAAGGATCATCTAACTCCGAGGAATACCAGGCAAAGGTTACAGTCCTAAGTTTGTACAACACTGGGTCAGTCAGACACTGATTTTGTTAGTCAGTGAATTTGTATAGGAGTAGTTAGAAGAGAGGAATAGTCCTGACACTGATGAATCTTCGATCAGGGCAAGGGTTGGGAGTTCAAACACACAGTCTCAGGCTCCAGCACAGAGAGAGCTGCATGGGGACATACCTCTGCATTTATGCAGAGCAGCTTGCTGAATCAAAGCTGAGGTAGTTTATTTCATGGATTATACATGTATTTAATTAAATTTCTAGATAAATATTTGTAGCAATACGTTTTTGAAGTACTGCAAAGTTGCATAGTATTAAACATTTATTGCAATCTTATGAAATATTCCTTGTGTTAAATATTTACTGTTATTTTCAAGATATTGGAATTGAGCTTATTATAAACATGGCACAAATGCAAAGCCGTCTTTCTCAGAGCAATATACTTCCTGAGTTGCTTTTAGATTTATTTCCTGATGGATATTTGCCATTAATGTACTATGACTTTTTCCTTTATGAAAAAAGGCTCTAGCTCAAGCTAAGAGAAAGTTGTAATTTAAAAGATAGTTTCCACGGCGCTCAGCATTCTCACAATAATAATAGTTTTTCCTTTTTTCTTACTGCAGCTACTGTATTAAATATTTATACTGATGTTTATTTTGTAAACAAAGAAACTGAATTAGGCTAACACAGGAAGAGCCCATGATGTGTTTTAATATCTATATTTGTTTTATGCCTATTTGTTGTGGCCTTTTATGCAATTGATTCAAAGGATGGTGTTAAATAAAAAGTAACATTTTTAAAATTACATGAAAGTATTTTTGTTTATTTGTTGGAGAAGAGAAATTTTTTTTAAAAATAAAAAATTAGAAGTACAAACTGCATAGTCCCAATGCAGTTTTATATGCAGTAAAGGTAGTGAAATTACTAGTAAGTGTTTGGCTTTCTTGAAGACAGCATGATTGTCTCAGTGTCCTTTGGAATTTGACCTAAAAGCCTCAACATGTTAAGACTAGAGAAAACAAAAGGCTTTTGGTTTGACATTTTTTGTGAGATTTTCTTCCTGATCAATAATTGGACAGTCCAGCCAACTTGAAGGTGCTATATGTAGGACAACCACTCACACTTTAGATCATTATGTTTCCCATGTTATCTTGGGATTTCTAGAAAGTTTGCTTCCTATATAACTCTCCTGCTGCTTGCATCTGCACAAAATAGTGTGCTCTGGCTGAAGCACCTGGGCTGTGTGCTGGAGGGGGGTGTTAGGGAAGAGTATTCACCTGACCAGACTCAAAGCCCTGGGGTTTGTACATATCAGCTTCTTTGGCATCTTTTGTGCAGCAGGGTCTTACCTTGACAGGGGTAACTGCTCTGCATGCCTTTGACACTGGTGTCAACACAGCCACCACTTCACAGGGCCTTATAAAATGTCTGGCCATTCTTAATCCACCGAGCACTTAGAAGGTGTCTTGCTGCCATTTCTCTCGGTCATCCCTTTAGAGCAGGTTGAAAGGTTGGATTTTTTTTTCCTGATTATCTGAGGAATCTGACACTAAAAAGGCAAAGGAAATAAAAAATCAACCAAGAAATGCAATAATGACAAACTGAGGAGCTGAAGCATTTATTATTCTTCAGATAAGGTCGGTAAAGACTATCAATGCACCAGCTGTTATCAGAGAAAAGGTGCTTGTGTTTTCCTGTCTAGTTAAAGCTGTCAGAGCTCAGGACATAATGCACATTCCTCAAGCTCAGTTATCAACACAACTCAGATAGACTTGTATATATTTATGTTCGTACTTTAGCATGATAGTGGTCTTTTGCTGTACATTCTTTAGACTTTACACATATCAGTTGGAAGCGTCAAACATTAATATTCTTAGATCTGTGTTCCTTCTCTTTTCAATCTGATGCTCAGTGAAGTATAGAAGCAACTGCAGTTACATGTTTCTCCAAAGCTGACTTGAAAGAGGAAAATTAAACTTTAAAGATGTAGCAAACCTGGCATGAAATAAATTACTCCAGAATTGGCATACACCATTTTTCAAGGCCTGAGATAAAGACAGTCCTTGTGTACAATGTACGTTACCTGTATGCCTACAAAACTCTTACATAAATGCTTTAAAAAACGAGCAAATTTTTTATTCAATGAGCAGTAAGAGATGTGAAATGTTTCTTTTAGGGGAGTTAGAATAATTTTTGCCTGAAAATCCTACACATCTAGAAAAGTAGTCTCAAAGTTCTTACATGCCTCTTGGTACAAAATTCAGGTAATTTAAAGGGGAATTTCAATTAATGTTCTCAGAATTATTGTGTGCCACATACATGCACATTCAACTACATGTGCGGTTTCTAATTAATTCATAATTAATTATCCCTTTTTGTAAAATATTGTTTAAATTTCCCAAGCACTTGTTGACGGCAGTTGGTTCATCTTGCTCAGTGTTGTCTTTGATGCCATTTTGCTGAATTCCACTAAACTAAATGAAGGCCAATTTTCCTTGTTAATATGGAAATCAATCACGAGGGCTTCATGCACCATCCAGTGAGAGAGAACCATAATCTTCTAAAATAATGGACCGAGTTTTATGGTGCTTTGCATGCTTTTGGTCCCCACCTAATCAGTGGGAAGACCCAAAGTCCTACTTCTACCTTCAAGCATTCTTTTGCTTGTGTCCCAGTTTGCCAAAGAATTGCTTTCTCTTTTAAAAATAACCTTTGGGCTAAACCAGAAATCTGTCCAACAGAAGTTAGCAGACACCACTAGCTCTGTAAAAAAAATTATGACAGAGGATTTTCCTCAGCTGAATGAATGCTACAGAAAGATATATAAACAAAATCATAGGCATTGTGAAGGTAAGGCATAGCACATTGATAAGCTGCTGAATTTTTATTTGTACAATGTTTTACAGACCAGACTAAAATAAGAATCATTAATTTCCATTGACTATCAAGAAAGAGTTTTTTCAGCCAGCTGTAATATTTAGTCCTTCAAAAATAGCCATTGCTTCTGAAGCAAAGCCAGTTTTATTATGGAAAAAAAAAAGCCAGCTTAGCTCTTGAATGTACCTCACAGATTTCAATGATATCCTTTTGTTAAAAAAGGTATCCTTCCTGGTCCCATAGACTTCATTCACCCAGTAGTGAAATGAGCATCATGAACAGGTTTATCGTGTTGAATTATTCAGTTAGTTCAAGGTCTGATCAGAAAAAAAACCGCTGGTGAAACTAACATGAACTGGACTATGAACAAGGAATTCTGATCCTGCTCTAAGTTCAAGACATTCCAGGAACATTAGAAAAAAAGTATGAGCTTAGACTTGGAACTGGTCTCTGCCCACTTATCAAGGACTTCTGGGTAATTCCTTGCTACTTTAAAGTTCAACAACAGCCTCACTGACTAGCCTGGCATATTAGAAGCAGGATCAGTGATTTTTCTTTACTTACACTTTATTCTCATCATCTTCACATGAAACAGCCCAGGACCACCCGGACCACCCACAAGCACTTCAATGTATATAGTGCATGAATGTTAAAGCAATCCATAGTATAAATTGAAATATCAACCTGTGATCCCAATCTTTATGCATGAATTCCATTGACTGACAAGTTTGGGGTATAAAACCACAAAGTTCCCACATGTCCTCATTATTCATCTATTGGAAAAAAACCTACATAATTACTGAAATATAAATTTCATACTACATATTTCAATCAAAATGTAATTCATGAGCTAAAAAGTATGCAGTGTGTTAGTGATGTTCTTGCCTTGCAGAGCACACACTTCAGACGCTTTCCGGTCCCAAGGATACACACTCAGCCTACCAGAGAGCCAAAGGTCATAGCAGGAGTTTGGATCTTTTTTACAATCTGACACAAACCTGAGAAAACTGTCAGGGCACTGATGTAACTGACTCCATTTGGAGTGACAGGATCCTGGGGGACTTGGGACCTAGAAAAAGACGTGTAAGCACCAAACATCAGATTAACTTGTTTTTATGACAAATCTGAGTCCTTGCACTTTTGACTACAGAAGGTCGAAGTCAAGACTTTATACCATCAAATATTTAACTCTTAACATTTATTGTTTTGTCTTGATGCATAAAAAGACAGACTTTCTGGTAGTTCTGCTTTCTTGGATGCGTTGCGACAATTATTAAGGTCACTTATGAATCTTCTATTGGTTAAGCCTTGGACAAGGATCTTTCTATCCCAAACAGAGGAAGTTTCTCAATAGAGAGAAGACACAGCCCCTCCTCAGGCAGCCCATTATCCAGATGTAGGAAATAAATTAGCAGGCCAAATAAAATGAAAATGCTGTAAAGTGTCTTCAAACTGATTCCTGAAATATAGTTAAAGATAAAAGGGGTTGTACTTTGTCCTGCTGTATTCAGAACTTACCAACGATGAATGGGATGGCAGGATTTATGCAGATAAGTATTTTTACATATATTTGTTTTAAAGTTTACATGCTTAATTCTCCTTCTGGCTCATTCTACAGTGAATTGCAGAAGGAAAGTCAACTCCAGTGATAAATTGCATAAGATACAATGAAGAGTATTCACTCCAAAAATGCTAATAGAGAAACCACCATGTTCCAAACACTTCTGTAACTAAGCCCCAAGGAAACAGCTCTTACTGAACAATGTTGTTATTCAACATCAGACTCTGCAACAGAAACACTGGCAGTCAGGCAGTTCCTGTAGTGCTGATGTGCTGATAAAGTCATTCTTGCTTTTGGCTGGGCCAGGGCCCTAAAATAACATCACTGGCACTCAGAGGTAAATTCATGACTGTGAAGGTAAAAGATAATGCTGTACCTAATATATCAGAATTTTCAACACAAGTCGCTTTATGTACTCAAAGTTCAGCTTTCCCACAAAGGAGCCAACAGGCAGAGCACTGCTCTGGATACACTTATTGCTTCCCAGTAGGTCCCAGGTAAGTCTGACACACTCCTATTGTCTTTCTCCTGACCTTAGTCATGAATCCTGTCTCTTTCCTGCAAAAGCACAAGGAAATAATATATTACCAGGTAGCTTTGCCTGATCCTAACAATGCTTTAGGAATAAATTTTTTCATCCACTCTAGACAACATATATTACTGGCAGCCTTACAATGCCTTTTGATATGAAAAATACAATCATGAGAAACACAGCAAACAGTGAAATTATATCAGCCTGAACAATGCTTTACATAATCCTCAACTGCCTGATCTGACATATTGGGTTCATTTTAGACTCTGATTTTCAGAAAATACCAGATGTAGCCTTTTCCCCCAAACTAATCCCTGATATCTCTTTTGAGATCCATCAAAATTCACCTTGTACAAGTCACTTTAGAACTGAGATACCAGCACTAGCGTGAAAACTCTGTTGCTCCTTTTCTGAAAATAAGTAGAGTAAGGCATATAAAAGAAAACTTAACAGCTTAAGAGAGCTCATTAATGCAGAAAATTAGTGCAGTTCAGTTGTCCTGGTATTTTCCCATGAAGTCCTTGATCTGATAGTGATGAGATACTAAGGACTGCCTTGATTTTTTAGTTCAGAGTACTGGAGCTGACTAAGAAATGTGATGCTGTATAGAGAGGCTTTCCAGAAGCTGAGTGGACAACCAACCACTCAAAATATTTAGGAGGAAGACAACTGCTAGCAACACTTTGCTAGTTTTCTTTCTTAACTGAATAATGTCTGAAATAAATATATGTCATACACATAAAAATAAAATCAGAAACAGAAAATAAAGTTGAAGAGTAGGATAAAGAATTTCCTACAACTTTCTGTCAAGCTGCTTTACTGTGCTTTTCCTGTAGTACTCAGTCAATGGTCCTGCATCTTGAAATATGGCACTTTTCAGAACACTAATTTAAAATTATAATTGTAATTAAAATACATTATCTCAGTAAAATGAGATTTCTTATGTTTTGCATAAATTGTGTCCTGAAATAACCAATAAACTAAAAAGAAAATTCTCCACACTCTCTGACCAAAAAAATGTTCTTTTTTGTCAGCACAGCTCAAGAGAGATATCTGTGCACTTGACTGAGAATTTAATATCAGGAAAGTTTTTAAAGATTTCTGTTGCAGAGAAGAGATTGTTCAGAAAGTTTCATCACTGCAAAGATGCATAACTACATTAATTACTCACCAGCAACAATAAAAGGGGGAAATGTTGGGTGAAATTGAATGAGATAGAGCAACAGAGGGGGAAAGGAAGATGCTGGAAGATAAACAAGTGTTAAAAAAATTCTGCTTGCTGAACAAAGGGCTGCAGGGCCTGCAATACTGGCAGCAGCATAACAGAATCCTGCATGTGTGGAGGAAAGACTGCACTCTACATGTCCACTGGAGCCCAGGCTCAGCCAGAACTAGCCACTTTGATTCCAAACTTTTTAACATCCAAAGCAAAGAGAAAAGATCACCTTGGACATATAAAAGAAACAGAATTTATTCTCAGCTGAGTTTAGGGAGCGCCGTATAGAGATGGGTAGAGAAGACAGTATTTTCTTGCTGGCACAGGCTGAGATTTTAGGGCTGCTGCAAATGGTTCCTGAGCTGTTTCTGTGTGCAGAGCACACACATTACTCCTCCACAGGGCCCTTGATGCTGGCCCAGGAGCCCTATGAGCACCTCAGTGCCTGGATTTCCCATACAGGCAGAAAACACCAAAGCAGGTGCTGGGAGATGAGTTGATGCTCCATATCTCAGGATTGCTTTTAATAAGAGCAGACAAGGCAGGGGAAGAAGGGGGGCAGCCTGTGAAGGGAAAATCACACAACTAATTGAGGAAAAGATTTTCTTTTAATGCTAAACAACCTTGAAGAAACACGATGCCAGTTTAGCTGATGATAACACTAAATGCTGGTTAAGGGGAGAGAAAATAGTTATAAATTCAAAGTGATAGCAATAAAGTTCAGGGCAAGTTGAGTAGATTAGGAGCACACAATTTTAAGTAACTGCAGTTCCAAGATGAAAGAGGCAATGTAATGAGACAACAAGAAAAGAAACTCAACATTGTCCTCTGTTGCAAAATACTAAGCATGAAAAGGGCTTTAGCCTGTACATGAAAAAGTCTTCTTCATGCCTTTCACACAATTTTGGGGGGCAGAAAAACTCATATAGCATAAGCTGAACAAAAGATGTATGCAAAAATAGACTCGGGGGAGTAAGCCCAATTCTACAAAAATGAGTGAAGATTCATTTGAAGTGCAATAAGGAATAACAGAGAGAACATAATTCCTCTTATTATGAACAGTGGAAATAACAAGGCTGTTAAGGGTCAAGGTATGTATTTGGGAGAAGTAAAGAGTGGAGTACATAAATGATAATGGATTAGGGATGTGGAAAAAGCTGTTTATGTGTCCTAACTCATGTAAATGTTTCTATATAAGCACAAAGCACACCTTCGGACCTCAAGCAACATTTTTGATAATATCCAGAATACAAAAGACATATAGAGTTTGACGGATAAAAGTGAAATATAAGAATATAAATCGAATAATTTGTCCAGCTCTCTGAAATTTGTCAGTACATAAGTTGAAATACTGTACCTAACAAAAATTAATGTGACACTAAAATATTACACAAATTAACATTTTGCTATGATGGGTAAGCAAATCTACGGTTTCACTGAAATGGATTGTTTTCCATTAGCTTTACTTTTTCTTAGCAAATGAATAAAGGCAGTAGAAAACTGCAAGCTCAGACACTTTAAAACTTTATTAACCACACAATTACTTATGGTATTTGTGAAGAAACAAGAAGAGACATCTATAGAAAATGCCAAATAACCTTAAATTATTCCAACACTTACCTATATAGTCCATCTCTCTCCAACACCACATTTAGTTAGATTTATACCTGCGGTACAGTAATACCAAAAGCTTTTAATTTCATTGTGTTGCATAAAATTAGTTGCAGTGCTTTTCATCATCTTGTGTTATGAATGATGGAAGGGGACACACACAGTATTTAAAATGCTGACTGAATAAATCCCATGAGTTATTACAGCCACATATTGCAGGAGGAAAAGAAAAGTAGGGCTAAGGCTGAGACCTTATTCAGACTTAATTTTGGAGACTGTAATGCAGCATGTCTTATTTTCAGCTGTATAAAAAGGCGATATATGTCTTCGAAACTTGGCACCTGACATACTGGTCAAATCCCCAGAGAGGAGCAAAGGGATTTTTTGGAATGAGATTATCAACATATTTAATGTCCTGAATCTGTATACATCATAAGAATAAACTTTAGCATGTAAGGGATTATTTAAAACATCTGGTCTTTCCTTTGGTTTGCAGAGTCCACGTTTGCCTTGCAGTTGTTGATCACGAACACCTGAACAGAGGTGGAAGCTCTGAAGCCCAGAGCCCAGGGCAGTGCTGCCCATGCTGGGCTGGCTGGGGGGACGTGGACAAAGGCAATCTTTGCTAACCAAACATTGCCAGACCCATGAAAGACAGTGGTGGCTGGGGTGGAGGAGGAAAGTGCTCCAAAATAGCTATTCCAGTAAAATATATGAAGTTCCCACAGATTCAGAATGAACACATTTAACTGTCTTTTTCCTATGGAACTTTAATTATGACACTTTTACAGGTTCTTGTGACTCATAAGCAGCCTTACTACATATAGACTATATCATACTACTAAGTCTTTAGGATGTCCCACATTAAATCATTAAAAATAAATGCAGCTGCTCTTTCTTGCTGCTTGATACAACTCGTCTTTTCAAGTGTCCTCTGTGTGTGTGGGAACAAACTACTATCAGATTTCAGAACTACACGGTAAAGAATTTCTAGGCCACAGACTGCAGAATACATATGTATATTATTGATCTCATCACTAGTGAGGGGGAAAAGAAAACCAACAAGTTTTTGAATCAAAAACTTTTAGGTTTAGTCATATTATTCATGCAGATGTTGTCCATTCTGCTCATTAGACACTGGGAAAGGGCTGGTGAACCCAAGCATCATTGTACTCAGCAATAATATCCTAGATAGTAATCCTTCCAAAAGTATTATAATAGTAAAAGCAGAAATAAATCCAGCAGCCCTGTTTGCTTCCTCCCAATCTACCAAAAAACCCACTAGTCTGTCTCAAGAATGTGAATATATAATCTGTCAAGATACAAAAGATCATGTCCAAATTATTGGTTTTGATTCATTTCCTTCTGCAGCAAGAAACCTACAGCTTGTATACATTGACCAAGTCCCACAGGTCATTCAGATTTACAATTCTTTTTTCTTAAGTAACGTCTCATGTACCATCATGCACAAGTGATAAACAATGCTTGTCAAACACCCAATTGGCAATTCACTTTTTGACTTTAAGGGTCACACTGCAAGCACCTGGAGTAAAATTCTTCAGAAAACTCTGCCAGCCCTCTATTCCATTTTCAGTTACATCGGTGTAATTCAGACAAGGAGAAATCTAAATCTGTTCTGAGCAGTATGAAATTGATACTACTGTGAAACACCCATGTGCACCAAGCTCCATTTAATAATCAGTGTGTGCTATTTCAGGGATCCATGGTGGGAAAAGTAATGGGGAGGGTGTCATCAGTTCTGAAGGTAATTTAAAAGTTATATACATGCCATAGATGAAGACTTGGCAACAGTATAATGCAGATATCTGTGCTGAATCTTTAGAAAAAGAAAAATGCCAGATCTAGCATAAGCTACATGTTGGTGGGTGTCACTAACCTCATTATAAAGGCTGATACCTGCAAAGCTTGAATTTTACCTGGTAAAGTACACTTAAATTGTGACCTTTTGGGGCATTTTTCTTATAAAGGTCATCATTTTGTGACAACACTGCAAAATCAATTGGTTCATCTGGTGCCTTAAAATGCATTACAACTGATATCACACAGACCAGGGCAGAATATCTTTGTCAAATATTGTTAAAGTCCCACTGTTTTCTAGGGACTGTAATTGATGAAGTGCAAAAAAGCCAGTGCCCTCAATTCTGTCTGATTTCTCATTAACTTATTTCTTTGGCTGATTGGCAACTGCCCAGTTCAGCAGTGGTTGTGTTATCATGCAAAGTCAAAATCTAAGGGCTGAGCTTGCCAAGAAAGATTTGAATAAGGAGGTGGGAGAATGGGCAGAAAGGGCCTTTGTTCTACACCAAAATTAAATTAAACTAAAACATCAATATCCCCTGAAAGTAAATTTTTTCTTCATGCCTTTCTCATAGAAACCTTCAATATTTGTGAAACACAACTTGGATCACAGGCCTTGCATGAGATGACTAGTTTTCTAAATTGTAAACCAATTTTTTCTTTGTTTCTTCGTTCTCTTATATTATTTCTAGCACTATTTCAACATGACAGATTGGGTATGTAAACTGAAAGGGAATTACAGATATTCTTACTCCTGAAAAGATGTAAAACAAGTATTTCATGTAAAGAGTAACACTCATGGGAGCATAAATATCAGTTCTGTGAAGATGCACAAACAATATATTCAGGGAACTCGCTGTTACTAAGAAACCTCTTCATTAAAGGGACACATTTGTTTGGATTAGACTTTGCCAGCTGAACACAAAGTCTTCTTCCTGAGAAATCCCCTTCATTCCCTGACATTTGTAAAGTGCTATAAAATGCTAATTGGTCTCATCAGCAAACAATTAACATTCTGTTCAGTTTTATTCTCAATGCAAAAATTATAACAGGAAATAAAATATCATACAGCAAAGGGATAGCTGAAGATTATGACATGAGGCAACCTTATCTTCTTTTAGATGACCAGTTGTCCTTCTGCCCTGTAAGTTATCCACAGCCTTAGCAGCCAAAAATAATAAATGCGTCTGACAAGTTGACTGGCCAGCAAAGTTTGCTGCTGAAGAAAAAAAATTAATATTCCAATAAGATATATAATTTTTTTCTTTAACCTCTGTGTCCCTACCATTTCTTGCTAACCCACAGAGAGGCCTCAGCTGACCAGTTTGCTCCTTTGCCCAAAATACTGCTTCCTCTTGTATTAATAAGTCAGGTCTATCGATTCCTCTCTCCACCACCAAATCTTGGAAAGAGAAAACTGGCTGCTCTACTATGTTTTAGTACAAGATGCCTCTCATAGCTCCGCAGGGCTAAATACTGCAGAGTTCAAGCACAACATGGTATTTGAATTAAACTAACATGTAAAAACATTTCTGGATAAAAAATACTTTATTGCCACCAATTTAAAACCATAAACATGCTTTGAATCCAATTCAATATATTTCTTATTTGTTCCTGATTCTCTCTTGTTATTATTATTAGAAGGCATAAATTTCCAGCAAGGCTTGTACTTGACAAGGCTCCATTATTTGCACGTGACAAGGTTTATCAAAAACAGTTGGACTTTTATGAGGAGTCTTTAATGTTTCCTTCATAAAATATAAATAAATGAAAAGGATTAGATGGAGGAAGCAGAGTATAATTCATCACCAATGTGAAGCAGAAGGAGCAGGCTGCAGATGGATGAATTGAAGAACATGGTGACTGGAAATCGCTCTCTCAAATGTCAGGGAGCAAAGAGCATAATAAAGGAACATTGACTTTTCTTGCCATTTCAAGGTGTCTTTAAATGTACAAAGTACAGAATCTCCCTAAGATGCAAACCCACGCACAAAACAGTTGTACAGTTGTCTACTTTTTTGGCTGATTTTTTTTTCATGGTTATGGAATAAATTAAAAGACCAGAAACATAAAATTAAATTTGCTCCCTGAAGTTAAAGAACAATTAGGAGGTAAAAAACTTCTAAGGTGGCAGTGCCTTACTATGTTCACCATCACCCTCACTTCAGTCAGAAAAAAATCCATTAAATTGCCTTGTATTCCCATAAAAACTGGTGGTGGAGACAACAACCCACATTTTTTCCTAACCAAAGCTAAAAAGTCCTCCTGCAATCCTACAGCAAGTCCATGAGATTACTTCTGCTTACCACTTATGCTGTGCCACATGAAGAAACTCCAGGAATGAGGTTGTTCTCTCACAGAGCGTAATGGCATATGCAAATTAGGTACATGGTAATTGTGTTTATTTGGAAAGCATTTACAGAGGAAGCCACAAAAGTCTGATAAACAAATGGTCATAAGCATGAAGTATTGAATGGCTCCAAAATCTATCTTTCCAAGCCCAGGCTCCTCTTTCCAGCACAACTGAATTTCCATTTCTCTTGAAACTCTACAATTTGGGCTTTCACTTTCAGTCCAATTCAGAATGAAAATATTTTTGCACATGGTAAAAATTGTAATGTTTAGTTTCAGTAAGTTAAATACAAAAGCCAACACACACACGAAATATTTCAATATAGCAGAAAGTCAGGATACCTTAATATCAAAAAAAGAGTAAAAGTATATTTATAACCAATTATTTATGGAGTTTTCCTTACTAAGTTCATCAAAGCCACTCTCATGTTCTCTTTTGGTGACACTGAAGTGAAAAACTTCTCAAAATGTTACAGTTTGAAGTGGGCATTTCCAAAAACTTCCCTGAAATAATTTCCAAGAACTTTCCTGAAGTAAAAGCTGATGGTCATCATAGTTATTTAGGGTGGTAAGCATTCAGTTCTTAGATGCAAGTGCTATGCAAATCCCTTTGCAGATGAACTGTGAAAATACTACTTTACATTAAACCAATGAGGGGTGCTCTGTATTTTTTCCAAAGCAAGCAGAAAGACCCTCCCCTAAGCTGATCTCTTACTACCCCATAAGCTTACCCATAAAAGCTTCTGGCTTTTATCTATATGAGGTGTGTCTTTCTTCCCACACCTACACAGGACTCTGCCTGTCAGTACTAAATCTGTTTCCAGCAACAAAGGAGTCGAGGGAGAATGTCCTTAGAGACAAAGTGAATTATCCAGAATAAGTACTAAAGCTTAAGTTAAAATAATGGCTTACAGAATGACGGGTACAAGATGGAGAGAGACTGCCTCAAGGAGATAAATTTTGCTAACAGTTTTTTCACAGTGAAAAGGCATGTATTACATTTAAACAACCCTCTGATTCACTTGTGTGAGAGCTGCAGTAGAAATCCAATAGAGAAACATTTTCTGGCACTTTTACATCACACCCTCAAAGCAGGAGTTAAACTTCAAGTGTTAATGGGCAAGCCAAAGAAAAATTTAAACATTTTATTGTCATATTTTAGAATTAGTTCAGAAAGATTAATTATGTGTTTTCTTCTTTCCTTCATTTCAGTATTGTCATTTTAGATCTGGATCCTACAAGTTTTGTACATGTGGTTTGCCATACAGGCAAAGCTGAGATAGCATTATGGTTTGCAGGATCCGTGCCTTACATTGAAAGTTCTTCATGCACTATTCCACCAGTGCTAAAGAGAGAAATAATTAATGGGACATGGGAGAGATCCAGGTGCCACTTAAGGTAAACTCCTTCCCAGAAATTTCTTTTGATGCAGGCTACGTAGCATTGCATTGCATTGACTAACTAAATCTCTGCGTTAATCAAGTCTATCTTTTATTCATGGATCTGAGCATTTTCATTTGTTGGAAATTAATTGTGACCTCCTGGTACCTCTCCCCCTACCAGGCCATGTATTAAATATGTTTTATATGCCCTGATTTAATCAAGTTGCACAAATCTGACTCAGACGATGATAGAATCTGACCAGATAGCCTTATTATTTGTTTTGGACTGTTGACTAAATCTTTGGCACACCCTGTACTGGATTATAGCATGGATCAAAACAAGGGGGAAAAAAATGGTGCCATGAAATGATATTTCAATATATGGGAGAGCACCTACATCTAATCTGCAGACATGCTGGTTATAAACACATGGCAAACCCCAGCTCTAGGCAGTATGGGAATGCTTTCGTATGTGCTGTACACAAAGGCACCAGCATTACATTTGCTTTTGCTTCTCCTTCTGATCATTCAAAAAAACACAAGGCTGATACAGTTCAGCCCCTCTTACTTGTTTCTGGATGTAGAGCAATGATTTTCATGAAATCAAAATTAATGAACTCACAGAGTACTGATATTTAAAGCAATATGCAATGAAGACATATTAGAGGTATTAAGGCTGCAATCTGGGATTCATTCCCATTCAAACGAAGCAACTAATTAATTGAGAGGAGTCAGCAGACAGAGTTCAGCAAAAAAGAATTGTTATTCTACAGGTGACCACAGCTATCCTTGTGACTCTTTTATCAAAGAGGGACCTCAGTCATCATCTCTAGTTGTAGCCTATGCTGACATTCTGTATGTCAAGAAAGTGCCGTATGTGATGTCTCTGGAACATCTGGGATCCCTGGGGCAGGGAGTGAATTGCAGAAGTGACAGGGGAGAGCTGATTTATGCACTTACTCTCTCCCTGCATTAGACATTAACAGATTGTGCCCACTCCTCACCTTGTACCAGAGACAAATACCAACCACTGAACCACCAAAAGAGTGAACATGGGAGTAAAGTTAAACCAGAGCAAGCTCAAGGCTCCTCTGTGCTCTGCACTGAGATTTGTCACAGCAAGAAGGTGTTAGGTAAAAAGACAGGTATTATAGTGTGGGCAGAGCATGTCTGACACAGTGGAACAGAGAAAAGTTCAGGCAGAATTAAGTGGACAAAAAAAGTACAAAGAGACAGGTGGACAACTACCTTTGTTACAGAAAAGGACTAGAAGGGATCAGTTTGGAGGAGCTACAGTTAAACTGTAGGTTGGGTTTTTGTCTATTTGAACTCAGCTGAAGAGGTTTTGCAGAGCCAACTCAGTACATTGCACAAGGTAAGCTACGTTCCAGGACACGGAGGACAGGGACTGATCCAGTTTGTGCGAGTTCTCCTTAAACATATGGACTCATTGCTTAGCCGGACCAACCAGATACACAGGAAGCAGGCTGCAGGTGCTACACACACACCATCATCACCTATTGCAGAAGGCATTTGCTATCTCAGAATATCACAGTTCACGTGCAACTTCTGGGCCGCGTCCCCTCCCACGCCCATTCTGCCATACTGGTAAGAAGGTCACTGAACAACAAGCAGAACTTAGAGTAGAAAATCTGAAAGCTTCATAAAAATGATTGTACTGTGAGTTGAGTTCCTCATGCCTCAGTCTGCCACAGGAGCACAGGAAGAATCTGGAATCGTTCTTGTGCATTTCTTCTGAATCCTCATCACATCAATAGCTTTATTACACACCAGGATGATCCACCTCTGAGACTGCCTCTCTGTGGCTGTGATTTGTCACTATTTTCATTCTTAATAACAGGTTCACAGGTTGAATCAGGGAATACAGAAACACATCTCAGACCATCTGTTTAGAAGGTATATTTCACACCCTAGGGCTGATTCAAGAGCTAGTAAAGAGGTGACAGCTTCAGTCTAGCTCTTAAGATCTTCCACTACTGCTTTAATGGTAACCAAAAGCAGCCTTTAGCTCCAAAATATTTCCTCAGTCTGAAAATGTAGAGGTGACAGTCATATATTAGGGCTCAGATTCTTCCCCACTAATCATGCCAGATATCAGTTCATTCCTTGCATAATCTGTTATTTAAAGGAGATTCCTTATCAGCTGGTGCATTGTCATGGGCAGGATGGGAATCCTATACACTCTAAAACAAATCCGTTTGTATGGAATGAAAAGGAAATGCATGTGAAAACATTATTAATTATTATTATTGTCATCATTACCACCATCATCGTGCCTACATAAAATGATGTATTCCACTACTTAGAAATACCAAACCATCAAACCCAAAGAAATAAGTAAGAACAAGGAACTCATTAAAAAAAAAAAACCAACATCCCTAAGGTAATTGATCAGGACGTCACTCTTTTCCGTCCATAAAAATTGCTTTTCCTCTCTAAGGATTGATTAACATTTTGCAAATTTTGTACAGAGCTGTATCTGGTCTGTGGACACATTTCCATAACCTGAAAGGGTGTTTTAAAATAAATGAACTGTGGGTATTTTCATTAGCAGTCTGGTAAACTGGGATCATTTCCAGAACAAGAAAATATTTGATTTAGGACAGTGATTGTTCACCTTGGTAACACAATTGTACACTAAAGACATCCAGTCATGGCAAAGTCATCTGTCCCGACAAGACAACTTGCTTTGCATATTGCTACTGCTTTAAATGTGCCAAAGGCACTTCTGAACAAACCAGCCAGAGTTCAAGAAACTCTGTTCTACTGAGAGCTACAGCAATGCTCAGCTTCAAATGAGGGCAGATTGATTTACTGATGGTCTGTGTGCCAGACAGAAGTTGTGCAAGAGATAACTAATATACAAAGCTTTGCAAAATGCTTTTCTTAAAAGCAAGCTTCCAGACTGGAAGAAAAAAAAATAAAGAAAAGCCCTATAGTAATAGAGGTTAAATTAAAAATTCATTCAGGTAACATTTTGCAAGCTATTGAACAGCTGTTCCACAGTGACTCAGAAAGCTGCCATTGTTATTTGCCCACTCCTAAAAACCCACTTCTACACAGGCAAAGTTAAGGGAAAATGCATTTGGTTCAGAGTATGTTCTAGTTTGTTTTGGAATTTGACAATTAAACATCACCACTATAAGCTTGTTGAACAGAGTGCTGCTTTCATTGCCTCTTTTCCTGAAACCTGAATCAGAACAACCCCAAAATAAGGTAACACCAATTTAACCGCAGCAGTATTGTCCTGCCATACATTTATACAAGTTTGTATGGGTTTGCTTGGAAGGCTGTGCTCATATATCAAGCCTGGAGACTTGGCTTAAGAAGACACATAAATAAATGGCATGTGCCCCCCTCCAAACTTTTGGCTGGAGGGAAACCATTGAGTGCTTTGAAGTTTCTTATAAAATGTAGAAAGCAGTACCTGATTCAAAGTGCAAATATGCAGATTAGAATTCCTCAGGTATTAAGCTCTTCTGGCTCACAAATTGTGTTTGAACGCAGTCTAAAGGAAAGGAAAATAAAAAGAGCTGTACCATAACACTTTTTCATGACACAATTTTGGAAACCATTCCAAATTCCTGGGTTTTTCACCTAACAAGGAGTCCTTTTAGCATATGTTGGAAGCTGTTGTTTGATATCTGTATATTTTATGCTAATTTTCTGCAGAGAACAAACTACGTAGTCATAATTTTTACAATAATTTTAATTACCTGTCAAATTATTTTGTGTTTCACCTGGGGCAGGTGTGAGGGTATTTTTTGTCTTACTTTTGGTGCTGTTCTCAAATTCTGGTTGCCATCATTTAAGAAATATTAATGATGCTAATGAACACTAAAGGTCAGACACTTAGCTTGTGTAAATTATTACAGCTCAGTTGATTTCTGCAATTCTACTGATTTACAGTTACTGAAGACCTTAAGATCCTGTCATTGCAATTTTTTGGTGTTGGCTATAGATTTATTCCATACATTCAGCTGTTTAGAAGTACTTCCAGGGTCAAGTGAAAATGTTGGATGATGCAGTGAATGTTGTAATTGTGAAAAAAATCAACTTTTCACATTCATTTCCACTTGCATTCATGGCTACATAGTTTTGATCCCAGTTTTTGGGGGGAGTTTTGAGTTATTTTCTATTTTTAATATGAACACACACAAAAAGGTGAACCCCAGTTTAAACCCTTCAAGTCTGCAACCAAAGAATGAACAGGACATTACACATGGCTTCAACTAGCAAGCTCCAAACTCACTGGTTTTGATCTGCACACCCCTACACTTTGAGTATCAGACCAATCTGTAATTTAAGTATAAAATCATCATACAACAATCTCAGAACTGAGGCAATATATCAAAAAATAAAGTAGATAAACTCTTTGGAGGAATGTAAATGCCACTGCATTTTAGCAAAACTCCTAAACATTCAGTTTCATCCTGTTTCCTGGTTTCATCCTGGTTCCTGATTTCATCCTGTGTGACTCATCTAAGGATGTGGGGTTACCCTCATGCAGGACATCTGAGTCTGTGTCATGTGTGTTGGGTCATGATTCCAGTCCTCAGGTGAAAGCCCACTGCACTGACCAGGAGTGACCACGACCTCTGTTCCCCGTGTCCACTGATCTCACATGAAATGAGGGTTCTCCAGGGCAGGGCTGTCAAGCCTTTCCAAATGAGTCTGAGTTTTAATGGCAGGTCTCAGCCACCCCCATGACACAATTACCTGTGAGAAAATTCCTCTGCATTTGCTCTTCAGCAGGAAGTGGAGGAGGCGCAACATGGAACTCTGCTAAGCAAAACAGTGAGTCATCTGAAAAAAGAAGTGGACACATAAAGACTGTTGGCTAATAATTCTGCATAACACCCAGACTTTCTTGAAATGGTCATCTAAAAGCATCATAAGATAAATCAGTATACCCTAAAGAAGACTAGCTCTTCTGGGATTAAAAACAAATCTGAGATTTTACCATCGGGGTAAAATTTAAAACAATTCCCCTGAAGTATTCATAAATACAGGACAAAATGGCAATGAGAAAATGACATCAGGATAGAGTCAAAATGATAGTGAATTTTCCCTCTTACTCTCATCAAATAATGAAAGACTTAAACCAGAAAAGAAAGTAAGTGATTCAATGTAAGGTACTATAAAGTCACTGATTTGAGTCCGGCAGAAGAAGGATTTGAATATAGGTACCTGACAACTCAGAAAAATTTTTTACTTGAGAGGTTAAGGAGGAATAGTGACTGTGTAAGCACACTCACAAATTTATTTCTGGAGAAATAAAACCAAAGTTTTGATGAAAATATTTGAACAAAAGTTTTGGTCAAGAAATACATATTTTTTAATCAAAAAAGACACCCCTCCAACCCTTAAACCCCACATAGTTCTACTGTTTTCATCATTCTTGAGAAATGTCCAACTAACCCTAGTTCTGAAACACCAGAGCACACAAGTGCACCTCTAAAGCACTTTTCAGGGAACTACTTTCTGGCAACCTGAAAGCTCAGGTGTCAGTGCTTCTGCGTGAAGACACCTACTGCTGAAGGGCTAAGACTAGATAAAGAAATCAGGTCTTTGAGTCTTCTAGTTTGAAGCTTTTACTTGTGTGTCTGTCACAAGATCTTTTCTACCCTATAAAAGGTGGAGGAGAGCATCAAAGACTGTGGGATGAATCAGATAGGGAAGAACCAGTCTCTGCTGCTGCTGCACTTGGATATGGACAGTGAGTCCATAAGACTTCTGCCCGCCTTCTTGCCTTAGCAGAATGTCACTGCAGTATTGGCTTATGTCAGAAAAGGCAATTAAGGTAGAATTTACTTTTACAATAACAATTAGCTTTTCTGAAGAATATTCAAAGTTATATTTAATGTTTTAAGTCCCCAGATCAAAACTGAAGTAATCAATTATTTGTCTTGTCTTTTCTGTTGATTTCATTTTCTTTACCCCCAGCTCAGGAATATTAGCCTGCAGCAGGCTGTGGTAGTATAAAAAGTATTGGTTCCCCCAGTGCAAGGGTATTTTAAAAAAAAAAGCAATAACACCAAGAAGAATGCACTCAGCAAAGAAACAATGACTCTGGGTGGATGTGTTGGTGTTTCTAAGTAGGGCCTGACATAACCTGGTGGAAAAGATACACACAGTATGTTGTGAGTGGGATTTCATAACACAACTTGAAGATCAATGACTGCAACCACCTCTTTTTCTGAAGGCATCAGAAATCCTGGAGAAGAAAACATTTTTAACGTAACCAAATGGGTTATGTAAAGGATCAGACAAGGCTCAGATGTATTCCTAAAATCTTTTTTGAAGAGAATTATCAGTATTAGCTTAGAATTATACCAAAATAGGCATAAAATCTGAACAGTAATAAACTCTACTTTTAAAATAAGATAATTTCAAGGCGACCTTGGTTAGAAAAGTGTAAAGGGCTTGAAAAACTTCTTTCACAACTTTTAGAATCTGGGAACATAATTTTGTTAGAGATGCCTTCTATCTCCCTCTGAGACAAGCCCTGACCTACCTGCTGGCTGTGTACTCTGGCACCAACTCTGCACCTTGTAAAAAAACTGTTGTACATAACAGGTATTTGGACTTTTGTTACTATCCCTAAGGAGGACACATATGAGCTTGGAATATGCATTTTAAACCAGCTTCTTTCTCCCCTCCAACAGGGAAGGCACAAAGCTGCATTTTACACTCTCTGCTCAGGGAAGTTGCAGGAATCCTTGAGCTGTGGACAATTTGACAATTTGTATGTATTACTGTTGTCAGAGCCATTTTTGACTCTTCTTTTCAGTTTTCTCACCCTACAGGTGAGAAAAAAGGCAGGCTTTTTTCCTGTCTCTCCCAAAGCTATGCAACGCGAGAATTTTGATAGCAGATTATTTTAGCTTAGCTACCTTTAGTCCTTAATCTGCATAAATGAGACCAAAAAATGGAAATGCACATTGTCCTCTGGAACCCATGACAGTCTGCTGGAGCTCTTCTTTTATTTCTATCAGTTTTAGATGAATAACACATGTTAGTCAGACTTCCATACCTCCCACTGTCATTCACACCTTGCCCTCCCAGAGCTCCTGCTGTGAGGCAACATGGCACAAGGAAATTTAGGTATAGTCAGATATCATGTTACCACAGTTCAATAGTGCAAAATTAAAACAAAAGCCTGTCATTTCAAACTAAACTAATTTAAACAAAAAGAGCTGGCAGCAGGATGTAGAGATAACAACAGATTGGAGCATAAGAAATTTTGAGTTGTGTCAGACTGTAGATGCTCAGTGGTAGGTAACAAGGAGACCACAGACACCAATTAATCCTTCTCCAATACACCACCAGCCTATTGCAGTTGTTGAATATATCCTACCAGTAATAATCTCGTGAAATGAAATGCTGTTCTACACTTAGAGAGACACCAGGAAAATATAGCAATAGCAGTTTGACCCTAATTATTTCAAGGAAACCCCAAGAGCAGACCTCTGCCACATGACACAGTATAAAATATGCACAGGAGAAAACCAGGGAAGATGGGGAGAGGTTAACTCTTTTGGGCACAGCTAACACAACTGGGTAGCTTTTGGGCCAATCCCATCTGTCAGCTCAGAACAAGGGCACACTGAAGATATGTGTGTCTATCCCCAGCATTGTACATCTCTCTTAAAAACTGCACTCAATCCTGCCATTTCCTTTGCAGACAAACCACTCCATTTTCTCACACTGAGGAAGAAACACCTGCTGTGCAGCCTCTGTATTTCGCCCTGTCTTCCTTCAAATCCATGCTCAGAGCCAGGAGGAGTCTCAACTAACCCTTCAACATGGTCATGCAGGAAGCAACCTCTAGTCAAAGGTGGAATTCTATGATGGCAACAACAGGATGTTTTACCCTTCCTTCTAGTCAGGACATTGTAGCCATAATTATTATACATTACCCTTTCCGATACAAATCACTACTCACCAATGTTGCCCGGGGGAAAAGTTTTGGATAGAGAATCTCCAACATATCTGCCTGTACTTATTGCCATTACAAAGTTCACAGCGAGAGGAGGAGGCCAGAGCACCTCTGAGGGT
Source organism: Corvus cornix cornix (assembly GCF_000738735.6). Classification (NCBI taxonomy): domain Eukaryota; kingdom Metazoa; phylum Chordata; class Aves; order Passeriformes; family Corvidae; genus Corvus; species Corvus cornix. The sequence goes on along the minus strand of NC_046339.1, from coordinate 18,233,819 downwards.
TCTCAGGACTGGTTGCACAAACGCTAATGAAATACCATTAATCAAGCCATTGCAGACTTGTCAGCACAGGAGGTTGCAGACTACCCACAGCAGGTAGAGAGGTTACAAAAACATGTCACAAGAAGGTACATGTATGACCTTTCCTGAGTCTGCAGTGTTGGTCAAAATATTTTTGTGCTGTGGCTAAACCGGAGATGGGAGGAAAATGCCATGGGGAGAACATCTGCAAAACTTAAAATGACACAGTCCGTGGGATTTCTGTGGTTCCACTCTCCACCTTTCAAAGACCTGAATGGGAAGTGTTTCTCCATCCACTTTACCTCAGCACCCCTATAAACTGCACCTGCAAAGGAGCCTTGCTTTTTAAGTATTTTGCATGCAAAATGTGGCAGAGACAGAACTATTTCTCGCTGCCAGCCTTCAAGGCCAGGTAAAAGTCTTATAAGCAGGAACTACAATATCATGATGGGCAACAGCTTTACTTATTTGTTGTACAGTCTTCTCTGCACCTCCTGTCACAGCTGTGGCAGACACACAGCAATCCTACGCCTGCCCCAGGCGATCTGGCACCTGATAAGGTTTCACTGCTCACTCTGGGCTCAGGTTCACTCAGGTACACTGGTGTGTATTTGCCCACAGTCAGCAGATACTCCAGCACAGTCTAAACCAAAAGCACACTCCTGGCCTCTTGTTACTATTCTGGACACCTCATTATCATGAAGGAATTTAGTATCTCTGGTGCAGGTCTGGTAAAGAAGGGAAGCCTTTACTGTTCTCCTGTGCCAGATAAGATGTCCTGGAACCCGCTCACAGATGCAGACTCAATCAGATAGAAGCTGCACCCCCATCCCAGGTTTTCCCTGACAAACACAAGCAGATGTAGATGACTGATTGAAAGGGTAATTTAATACGAGGTCCCTTTCCTAGTGTTCCCATAACAATATTTGAGGGCCAGTTTAGAAGCCGTGGAGGATACAGTTGTGAAGTCACACAAAGGCTATTTTGGGAGCCTGAAAGAGGCTTGATTTGTCTGTATAACAAGTCAAAAGTAGCCATTTTATAGCAAATATGAGTTTCAGGGTTTGTATCTCAATATTTGACAAGCTTGGCTTATTTTCTTTTTCTATCAGAATGGCCTGTGGTTTTCTTCTGTCCCCAAGCTGCCATATTCTGAAAACCTATAGAAAGAGTTATGCACATTTCCTCCTATGTATATTTACAGTGGGAAAAGACTACAGTGAAATGTAAGATAGTGAGGAAAATATACATTTCTGTAAACCATGTTTCTAAGTCGTTTGGGGGACTTTGTTAACAAGAGACAGTGCTCAGTAATGTCTTTTATTTGTTTAAATTTATTGTGATACAACTTCTTTTGGTTAAAAAGGCCAAATTCACAGATTTTTTTTTTTTTGTACACACTTTCAAGTGATCATTCAAAAATGTTTTTAAAAAGAAACAGAAAGACTGTATTCAAAGAACGTGCACAAGTGAATTAAGTATTTCATATGGGATACAAAGAGAAAGACAGTAATTTGTAAACTGTGAGATAAAAAAAAGATATCAAGGGAAGTGGGATTGCCTTATATAACAAGCTTTGATTGTAAATGAAATGTCTGGGCAGGATGTTTAACTGTAATAAATTGGCTGTTTGGGTCTTTGCTGACATATCTTTTTAGCTTTATTGACATTAGCTATATTTGTATGGAACTTTATTGTGTGGGAAAGAGTTTCTTGTCTGGAATTTGAAAAACTAACTTACAGTACAAGCATCTTGAAAGCACAGCAGATGCTGTTGGAGAGAGACTGAGAAGGCAAGGAGAAAAGAGTTGAGTCTCTTGCATGCAAGAAAATCACAGAGAAGACAGGAGATGGAATGTGGATATATTTAATTGCATTTCAAGCAGGATCAGCATTTTGCTAGATTTCTTTTACTGGCCCTTTGTAATGTAGTAAGAAAAGGGAGGAGGGAGAATGAACCCTCTCCGTATTGAATTATTGTAATCTGAGTCACCAGTGAAACCAAAGGAATAGACTTCGACTGTGGTTAGGAATGACATTCCTCCCATCCAGCCCTAGCATTTACCGCTAAATGAACAACAGCTCTGCCCTCAAATTCCATGAATATGGAAGCAGTTCATCAACCAGGGTCTGGAACAAGCCTAAAGGTTACATAAAAGAATCAAATAACTTTCCAGTCTGTTCCATTCAGCTCTTTGAAGAAATTTAGTATTTTCATATTCTTTTTATTCTTGGCTATTCCTAGTTGAAATTTACCCCTCCACATGTTGAATTCTTTTATTTTTACCAAGCAAGGTTCAAGAACATACCCAACACTCAGACCTTTGGGAGCTGTGGCCCTTCCAGTACTTCAGCGAACCTCCCAAGGCTCTGGGGAGTTGTGTGTGCCCAGAGGGGAGAGCAGGTGGGAGCAGGAAGACTGCACAGTGCTGTCCTTTCCTCCCCAGTTCAGCAGAGAGGGCTCACTACACTTTTCCCATCACATTCCTACTCTCCTCTGGTTGAGGAACTTTCCCACAGCATAAGTAATGGAAAAACAAATCCTTTTCACTCTGAATTTCACACCACAGGGCTTCTACTTGAAAATCTGCCATTGGAGAGTGGAAGGATCTGTCCATTTAGGGAAGAGGTTTATGTTTGGAATATGGCCAGTGACACCTTTCTCCAACCAGGCTGACACAAGGTAATCACAAATCCTCACTCTGCAGGTGTGGTCTCACTTGGACAATGGCAGAGTTCCTCCCTGTCCAGGATTTTAAGTACTTTCTCAGCTCAGAGATGATAATTTTCATGGCAGGACTAAAGAAGCAATGGGAAAATCTCAACACTCCAAAGCACAAAAGAGAATATACATCAAACGCATCTGGAAAGAGACCAATGCTGGTTCAGTGGGTCCTGTGTCATAGTAGCTTCAGTTTCTAAAATGAAATATTAGGGGCCAGAACAGATTAGAAAAGACTTATGGGGAAAGGATGATCAAATTACTAGAATTTCTACCTTCTTTCTTTCAAAACCCACACTTTTTCCTTGCAAACAGGATGGCTAGAAATTTATCCCCAAATGTAGTAAGTACATGAAATGCATAGCCTTTAATGTGCAAATTCTATACTGCACAAGGGAGCAACTAATGAGCCTCTATTTTAATGAATCAAGTTAAAATGGCAAGGTGACATATCTCATTTAGGGGAATGAATTCTTAATGTCACTGTAAGATGAGCCCCTCCTTCTCCTGGGAAGGGAAGACAATATTGGTTTGGGTTGAAGTCCTGCCTTTTTTGTGTTTATTGCAGATTTTCCACACTCCTTGGGAGCTCTCCATGGATCATACCCTTCTGAAAAACGGCAGCTTTTGATCAGGGAAGTTAAAGAACATAAACCCAAGAACTACACAGCAAACAAAGATGAACAGTACAAGCCCTGCCTTGGGTGCCCAGCCCCCTGAGGGAGCAGGGTGGGCACAGGCAGCTGCCTGGCACAGCCCAGGGACATCTCTGCGGCCAGCAAAGCAGCATCAGGCTCCTGCCCTCCAGAGAACAAACATCCTTCACGGTCTCTCTGCACCTCCCATTTCTGCTACCAAACATTTCCTACTACCAAACACCTTCACATGTCCCCCTGCCATGAGCTGCTCCTCACATGACTCTTCCTAACCCACAGGTATTCCCAGAAGCAGGTCTTTGCTCCCCGGCAGGGTACTTTATGCCTGATCTTCTTAATGGTTGAAAGAAAATCTTTAAATCCATGGTAGAAAACAACCACCCTAATCCTTACCATCTCTTTCCACATTTTTACATTGCATTGGGAGTGGGTAGAGGGGACCTGGCAGCAGGGCTGTGGGGCTGCCTGGTCCTTAGGGAATTCGGTGCTGCCCATGGGAAAAGGCATTGAGGACAGGGTGGAACTCTGCCTGACAGCCAAGGAAAACATGTGAGAAACTTACTTCTGTCCAACTCTGAGCATTACTCAAGACAATGATCTGCCCAGTTAATTGACCCAGAAATCTGAAAGGATCTGCACTAAATTCCTGCACACTGCGGCTCAGGCTCCAGTAAATTCTTGATTCACATTGGCAGGTCTGATCCAAGTCCCAGTAAAGTCAATATGAATCCTTCTATCAACTTCCCTGCACTTTCTGAGTCATTTCAAAACTCCACTGACCACACAACTTTTCTCAAAGCAGTATTTAAAGGAAAAGTGTATTTGTACCATTATGCTTTCATTCTCCCACCCACAGTAACTACATAAGATTACCACAAAAACTTCTATAATTCAGTTTACTGAGCGGCTATCAGACAATCATTTGCTTGCAGACAATATTGCAAGAAACAAGAACTGATTCAGTAAATTTTAGTATTTCTTTTCTAGTCCTGGCTGGTTAGCAAAGTTTTGAGCAGCCAGTAATGGACAGGATACCCACTGTCCAGCAGGCACATGTGATTGTCACTGACTGAAGGAAAATGATCCCTCAGGATTCTGTAAACAGTGCTCAAAACATGGCAAGGTGCTATGGACAAGCATTTAAGTAATCTCTGCTGCTAGGAAGTGAAAGAGGCTGGAATCATCTGTCTGTGAAATGGGAGTGGGGAAGAGCAAGGCTTTGATTTACTGAGTGGGAAGGACTCTGCAGCAGATAGCTGATAACCTCTTTATGCAAAGCCCACAAGCTACAAAGGTTGAAGAAGGGATGAAGGGCCATCCTGGAAATGGGAAAATAATTTATTCATAACCAATTGTCCATTACTGTTCACAAAGAAATTGTCAGAGTCCTAGAGTCCTAAATGTATTCATTATTTCAAATTGTTCCATTTATTTCTTCAGCAAATAAGCTCTGTGTTCTGAAGGTACTGAAGTTGTGAAATATACAATTGACTATTCCATTCAAAATCTGCATTGTCTTGGATAGCTGAATTATTTGCATACTTTAATTACATAACATAGGGCAGGAAAATTGAGCCTTTAATCACCATGAGTAATGCTTACTCAAGGAAGAAGTCCTATTGAAGTCCAAAGAATAAAGGCTTTTCAACATTAGAAAGTGAGTCAGAATCTGGCCTTATTCATAGTTTGTGCTCTGAGGTAGTTTTACTCCTAGCTTTTCAAACATGTACCTATCGAACACAGCATTTCCAGGGAGCAGCAATAAATACCTTTTGACTTGCTTAGTCAGCCAGCATAGGACCAATCCAAAACTGAAATGCTGAGAAGAGCAATCTGGAGTTCAACAACTCAGGTCCAGGAAGGAGAGGAGGGAAATTTCTGTTTCTACAGAGCCTCTATGGTCACAAAGTACAAACATTCCCATTAAAAAAAAAAAAAAAAAAAAAAAAAAAACCACAAAACACAAAAAACCCCACAAAAAACCACAAAACAACCAACATTCAAGCCTGTTTTGAAATTTAGATAAATATTTGTAGGATAAAATAAAGCCTAAAATATCATACAGCAAATTAAAAGTAAGACAAAACTACACACGATTAGCTTTTAGAACCACCAAAGAAAATTATGAGCTGTTTTGTCATCATTTCTGGAGGTCTTTAGGAGGGATCTAAATTGCTATTGTGGGAAGAGCACTAATAGAAAAAACTACAAACATATGCTAACTTGCGGTGGTTTGTTTGCCAATTAACAACACACCAACACTCCCCAACAAATTAGACGAAGTCAACAAGCAATATTCTTTATTGAGACAAGTGCTGTAAAGGAGACAGCAGCACAATGAGCTGACAAAACCCCTCTCTCCCCTTACAACAGTGACAGAACGGATCTGAGGTGGAACCACGGTGTAAATACTGATCAGCAGAGACAGCACAAAGGACGCTGCTCTGGTCCAGGGCAGCTGGTGTCAGTGGGCATCTGTAAACCTACATGTGCACCTGTAAAGGAGAGGGTATGGGAAGGCTGAAAGAGAAGAATGTCCAAAATTAAGGGTTTTTATGAGTTTTCTTCTTTTAACTTAAAAGGCCACATTTTGCTAAAACTGTTATTTCAGCGACAAGAAATTTGAACTGAGTCAGAATTCTTTTCATCAGCCATTTCTGATACGTATCGCCAACTTTCCTTTAGAAAAAGTGAAGAAAATGTTCAAACCTGCTTTGTTCTATTTAGAGATTGAGCCAAAGCAACACTAAAAGCTGGTCTAGCCAGTAATTTGAATGTCAAGCTATTTGCCTACCTTCATTATTATTTCAGTTTGTACCTGCTTCGTAGAGTTTTGCCCACATCTGATGTGCTTGGTTCATTACAAGACCTTGCTAATAAATAAACTGTTTTAATAATAGACTTTTGTGTCTTACACTACAACAAAGTTATCACTTATATCTTGGGCCTTTTATCCTCCTTTTATGTGGAGGATGGAAGTTGCTTTTGTAGAGGATTTCACAATTTCATTTTGTTTTCCTTTGGAAAAAGCACTGTGAATTTGCCAGCTTCTCCAGATATTGAAAAAATTGCTCTGGATCACAATGTGCCAGTATTGATGGATTCAATGGAGGATGTCATGCAATAGGAGACAATAGAGGAGAGGCAAAAACACTGTCAACTATTCAGATCCAGACACTACTCACTCCAAAGCATGGAGGGAATGTGGGTTTTCTGGTGGCAGCACTGGTTTGGGGTTCGTTTTTGCTTTAACATATTCCATTTCTTAGATTAAGCATTCAGATTTCAGGTCTCTGAATCCTTCAATTAGGCTTGTGCAAATGTACCCAGAGGTTTTATGCTCTTCCCCTTCCTTCCAACTCTCTCATTTTCTCTTCCTGCTTCCCCATCCTCGCAGTGAAGCCTCTCAGACTTGGCAAGAGCTGCTGGGCTCCAGCCAGCTGCTACTTCAGAGTCAGCTTGTGCTTTCAAGGTATACTCCTGCAGCAAGGTGGGGTTGGATTGCAGGGTGCAAATCAAAGCCAAGTTGTGCGAGGCCCCAGAGAGCACAACACACAGGTGCTGCTGCTGCTGCTGCAGAAGGGAGCGTCTCCAGTCACCACCCACGCAGGTGAGTGGGGACAGGGAGTTACTCCTGACCAAGCCAGGTCAGACACCTGCATGGCAGTGTTAACACTACCCTGTGCCAAAGTAGGCACATCCCATTTGTCTAAAGCACACTGCCAAGCAATGCCTTTTCCACTGAAATAGAGCCAGGGTCACTTTTTCTTTATTTAAGAATTATCAGACAATGATTGTATAGTTCAGTTCCTCAGTACTCTACCCCATCTGGCATGTTAACTTTTCACCAAGGTCTAAGGGAATAAACCTAGCTACAGGGAACAGAGGAAGCCATTCCACTTCCCTGGATCTTCATCTGGCAGTGTTATTCCTCAAGGTTCCAGAGTCACAAGTCCTCTGCTCTCACAGACATATTGCTTGTATGAGAAAGGAATGGTCAGATTTGATGGGGACAAATAGCAGGTCTGCATTAAGTTCAGTCAAGCAGATCAAACCTATTTCTTAGCAACTCAATTACTTGATATCAGCTACCCTCTTCTTTAAGACAATCAGAATTAGGCACGGCAGAAAGCCTGGTGGACAAAAGTGTCCCCACGGAAATGACAACACCCAAGCCTGATTGAAATCTTCAACAGTAACTGGTTTCTGCCACTCGTCCTGCCAGCAGGCATCCTAAAGAATCAGTCAAGTTTCTAAGATTTCAGTACAGGAAATAGAGCACTGGCTGTACAAGGGGACACATGAGATCAACTTCACCCTTTCAATGGTGCAGAATGAAAGAGTTAAAAGAAATTCCTGCACACATTCTACACAAACTTACATGCCCAAAGGCACTGCATTTGGCTTCCTGTAACTTATGTTCTTCCTTTTTACCTATCCCTAGTGGTTCATTATTGCAGGCCTTTTGACTTGTGAGAACAAGACTCACCATTCCCTCTGGGAGTTTCGCCGCTGCCCTCTTGCTTCCCATTCCTCCTTTTTTTGTTTATCGTCTTCCAACTACCTCTCCCATTCAGGTTGGGAAAGGAGGCAAAAGGCAAAACTTATATCATGATTTCTCCCTCCTCCACAGTCTCATTTCAAAATAATTTTGCTCTTAACAAGAGAAACACCACCGTAATGTGAAGACACTCTGGTGTCTCAAGCCAGACAGGTTCATTCAGAAAGCAGAAAGAAACCACAGCCCAAGCCAACAGCAAAGATCCACAGCACCCTCTGAAACGTTGTCTGTAACCCACCAGAATCTTCCCCTCCCTGTGAATAAGTCTGTAATTTAAGCAAATCAGGGGCTTCAAGTGCTTCATGCCTGCAAGTCTCCTACACTTTCTTTCAAGATTCAAATCCATAAAAGGGGCAGAGGTGGCTTTTGCACAGTGTTTGCAGTGTTCGCAAAAGTGTTGTTGCACCAAAAAGAAACCCTCTTTTCTACTGCTATCAGTCAGATATCAGACATACTCACAGTAAACTTCATTATATTTACTGATTTATTTCTTCAGCACAGTTTTTCACCCTGCCAGTCTTTTTGCCTGTCTTCCTGGTTGAAGGAAGCAATTTGTGAAAACAGCAACCCTTCTATGATCATTGAAAAATATTTTAATATTTCAGACCTTATTTTTTCCTCTGTAGGGTAACAGGAGCTTCTTCCACTTTAAACAGGAAATTATGACATAAGGTTGAGCTACATCCTTCTCTCTTTTGTCCAGCCACCTTTAACTTCCACAAGAGACAGAACATCTGACTGAAAGGGCAGGGGAAGCTGAGCTCAGGGAAGATGCAAGTGGTTGAAGGAAAAAGGTAAAAAATACAAAGATAATTTACTGCAGGATTTTTCTAAATATATCCATTTTTCTTGTGGATACAATAGTGTGTGCTGCACGTTTTCTTTTTTAAGAATAAATAATTTGCAGGTGAGTGAAGTTCTGCTACAACAAATATTTCAAACTGAAGCTACATTTTCTTCATATGAATAATATGTTACATTACGGCTTGCTTATAAATTGAAGGAGTGAATATGATGTACTGCAAAGGAGTTGTATATTTCCCCTGTTAAGCTCCAGTGACTGTAAATCATTTCCATCACACTTCATTTTTAATTTGAATTCATAAAAGGTTATACATTTCTTTGTGGTTTTAAATAAAAAAAAATATTAAAGGCTATAAACTTAAGTGTTTATTAAAGAAAAAAATATGTTGATCTGAAGCTTCAGGAATTAAAATATATGTAAAATATAAGAAGGGGGAACAAGAAAGATTTCTAGTTAAGCCCTGGGAATTTAATGTGAAATTTAAGGTCTTCCACTACAAATGCATCTCTGTTTGGTCAGGTGAGGGTGGTAGGGGAAGGCAAGGTTGAGGAAATGGAAGGACAGGAGTGTGCCCAGCTACACCCTAGTCAGGGATTTTGTGAAGTCAGTTCCCATGGTAGCTAATCATTGAAGAAGTGCAGCCTACAGAAACAAAAAATACGTAAAAATAAAAACTATTTCACACAAGATGCCAAACCTCATCCCTGCCCATCAGTAAGCATAGGCCACCAGATGGGCTGGCCATGTTGGACTGTGAGACATTGATAACCTCATGAGGCCAGATCCCAAGTGAACATTCACATTGTAGTTGTGGCAGCCTCAAGGTTATGCCTGCAGAGTAAAGGCTCTGAGGAGCCTCAGTGATGATCTTTAGGTGAAGCATCAGCATTACTGTAGAGATCTTGTTTCTATTGGGTGGGGGGGCTCTATTGGCATTCTGCTTATTACTCCTTTCATCTAATTGAAGGAGAGATCACCATCACTAATATGATGACCAGCAAGGGGAAGTCATTTTAATCACATTAGCAGCAAAGAAATCAACATGGCATCAGACTAAAATTTTGCAAGTAGAGTAAACTAGATTACAACTGCTTTTAATGCCTCTTTCAATAAGGTGTTTTGCCCATCAGAAGCAATCAGTATTAGTAACAATCTCACAGATCTACTATTAATGGAAACAATAACCCTGATTCTACACATACAAATTCATAATTCCATAAAAATTAGCAACACCCCTGCCTCACCTCTCCATTGATTGATATCAGGGGGACATGCATTTAAAGGAAATCATATAACAATTTTTATTGTGTAAGAATGCAGCTAAGTAGTTCAAGATACTTTTTGCATCCCACATGCTTCAATGTGAGCAATAGTAGAACAAACTTTTCAGAACAAACTGGAAGGCCACATTTGAAATGGCACACCACATTTTTTTCAAATGGAAACAGTCCCATTTCACACTGTAGTTGCTGGGAGTTCCCAGAGAGCCCAAGTGCAGTGGGCAAGCCTCAGGACTGCCTTGTCTTCAGAGCATGCTAAGAGTGACACCCATGTAAAATAAACATAACTTTTGAGATGTGTGCTCTATACAGGATGAGAATTGTTACATCTCAGCCAGGATCACTCTCCCTTCACTGGGTGTCTGGAGAAAGTGTAGGGAAACCCCAGCCAGCAGGACCCAACAGGCTGCTTGGAGAATCATATTTGTATCAGGTGCCCAAAGAATGTTGTTTTGCTTGGCATTTCCTGCTTGACTGGTTCTCTTCCTAGCAACCAAACTTTGTTTGTCTTAATTTAAGATGTTAACTTTTGCTGTGATTACAGTAAAAGCCCATGCCCTCACAAGCCACAATTTGCAGAAAACAACGCAGGGCAGGAAATCAACTCCTAACAGTGTTCAAAAAACTGAGCCTGCAACATTTCTGCTGGGGACAGTGACAGACTAATGATCTCCTAAAACCATCTCCTAATTTCTCAGAATGTATTTAAGTAAGCACACTACCCCAGATGATGCTAAATTGACACCTCTTGCAGGCAAACTGCTTAGTCACAATTTAGCACAAGCAGGAGCTGCAAACATACATAGACTGTTCAGTCAATGAGCTTTTGTCAGCAATGAAAAACAAATTTATTCTTTCTATAGATGAAGTTTGTTTTGTTTTACTTACAGATCCATCCTCCTGTAAATTCTTTTACAGTCTAGCTTTCTCTTGAAATCAGTGGGCACTGCAAGAACAAAATCAGTTCCTAAACTGAGGCTCAGACACAATGATGAATTTTCACAGTAGTCCCCATTTGCTGCAGTTTTTATGCATTTATTTATGAAGAACACCTCTTCTGTAATGAAACACCCTGCCACAGTTCAGAATTTTAAAGATTACAGGAAGTACAAAAATCAGCCACTCCAGCTGTATATCACCTGCACGCTGGAGAAGGTGCCCTCTGTCTCACCACACAGGTCATTTATGAAGATATTAAACATTGTGGGCCCCAGCTCTGCCCTCAGCCATGCAAACACCACCAGCGACCAGCCTCCAGCTGCACTTTGAGTCACTGGTCACAGCTCTGAGCCAGGCAGAGCAGTTTATTTCCAGCCCATCTCCCTGTCCCTTTCTCTAGTCCATATTTCATGGGTTATCTGTGTGGATATTATGGGAGACTGTCAAAAATTTTTCAAAAGCCAAGGTAAAAAATATCCACCATTCTCTTCATCAAAAAGTGCTACTTTTCTGCACAGTTTCCAGAGAATACAGGATTTTTTTTGCCCTCTCTTCTTTCCTAAACTCAATGTAAAAGAAGCTTTTTCTGTCCACCATAAAAAAAAATATTGTATTTAAAGGGAGCTTGAATTATTTAAAATGCATAACTGACTATGCGCATTTTTAATCTTAACTACAAAATCAAATAATACAGATTATATAATACTAGTTATAGTTTGGATGTTAAATTGAAAATTAAGCGTGAAATGAATATAATGATTTTCTCCATGTTCTACACTTAATATATGCTGAAAAATCCAGTGCAGAATGTTTTCTTATTCATTTCCATGAGCCCAGGACTAAATCTCCATCTTTCACAATCAAGCAGCTATCAGAAAACACTGAGTTCTTTACACACCAACTTCTAGTTAAGATGGGAGACACTCTAGCCAGGAAACCCAGGCTGCACTCTAGAAATGGAAATGAGATCTAGAAGTGATGACTGTTCTCCACAGAAACTGTTCCAGCTGCATTGTGTTCCCCTACAGCCTGCTGGACAGGGTAGCAGTACCTAAGGAGAAAGACAGGACATTGCCAGGGATGAAAATAATTTTGGAGATTATCCAACATAACCTGAAAGCATCGCTTCCTTTTCCAAAGTCCAGCCAGAGTGGAACATAGGACTATGTAAATCTGCTCACATGGACAAGACCATAATAATGAAAAATTATAGAGTCATTATTAATTTCATATTTGCTTCCCTTGCTTTGCAATTAAACATTATTTACTAATAATTCTATACCATATACTCTAGCCCCTAAATGCAGATTAAATTTACCTTTAATTGCACACTCTCCTTGGTAGTTCTTTTTACTACTCTTCAAAAAGCCAATGTTCAAAAAACTTGTCTCCCTCAGACAGAGTGACTCACAGTATTACTCAGTGTTTTCTTTCATAAAAGGACTGCATTCCACTTGTTCCCTGTTTTAAGTTTTATAATAGACTGTGATAGAGCTAAGATATGCACATTGTATAGTCACCACTTTGCAAGTTGATTTACTACCACACAAACCATTTAGAGTTCTCCAAAGGAGCTTTGAAGGCTTTAATATCAGAATCTTTCTCCAAGGCCTGCTTTGGTACCAATATTTGATTAAATTAAAACCTAATTATAGTCTAAAATGAATGATGTGCATTTTCTCTCCATTAGACAGATCTATTTGCATTCCATCAAAGACCATTGATATGGCAGCATGCCATCTGATTCTGTTTAAATCAAAGTTGTCCCAGAGGAATTTTCTTTTTCCCTACCAGCTATATTTGTCTTTTCTAACGGTTGCCCAGGGCCTAAAGGTTTAGCCAGACCTCATTACCTGAGGTAGACAGTGCATGAAACCATTTAATTGGCAGTAGCCTGTTCACTGAGCCAGTCCTTCGCTTTGCTTCATGCCCTCCTCCACTGATGCTGTTTACCAGACATTTTGCTCAGGTTTTGTTTCCAAGTGATAGAGGCATTTTTCAGTACCTGAAACCCACCATTAACTATCTTCCCCTTCAGGTGTTTTCTTACTTGTTCCCAGCTATTTTGTTGAGTAGAAACTCACTAAAGCATAGCAGTGTTCATAACAATTAGTGAAATTTAATTATCTTCATCCAAGGAAAGCTGTTCTTAAGTTGCAACCAGAACAATTATGGTGTTTTAGCTGAAAAGAAAGGGTTGGTATTTTGCTATTTATTGCAGGTACATTTTCAAGGGGTTCCTTGTTTTAAAGCATGAATCCCTATTGAGTTGGTATTGATACAGAGAGGAAAGCTCATCTGTGGCATAAAAAGCAGCACTGTTGTCTGTTTTGACAGAAATAATTTTCATTTCAAAGAGAATGGAAGTGGCTTGGTCATTTATAATCCAGAGAAAGCAAACAAGGACAGAAAAGCAAAACCCTGATCACTCTATGAGCCTCCCACATTCAGTCTTTGAATTTGTGAAAACAATATGAATGCAATGAATATGAGATTTAAGAGTCCACTAAGACATTTGTTTTCAGGTATTTCCGACTTCCTTCCTTGCTCCTGCACCAGAACAGTTCTCTCTCTCCTGTGCTTTGGACTTCTGCTTACCACTTCAGGAGAGACAACCCAGACTAGCCCTTCTCCAGGCTTGGATCCAAAACCATTACACCCAGAGACAGTTCTTGAGATGTTCCCAGCACAAGTTTGCTTTAGATTAACCAAGATCCTTCTGTATTCCTGCCTTCTGCACATTTTTATCATTTCTTAGAAGCCACACAGTAGGCCTTTCCAAACCACTTTGTCCTTTTTTTCCTGTGTATCCTCACAAAGTGCAAACAGGGGTCTCTTCCCAGTCTCAGTATAAGGGGCTGTGTCAGAGTGTAAATTTGGACCAAGCACGATGCTTTCCCTATAAGCCACAAACTGAACATCTGAGAACACTTTTCCTATTTTTGCTGTGGATTACACCTCCTGCAGAGCTTGTTCACAGAGGCGATTGCAAAGGCTAGTGACCCACCTACTGCAATCACGTTTAAGACAGTGATTTGTTGATGCATTTCAGTAATAAGTATTTAGATAAGAATATTCCTCATTGCCTCTCTCAATTACTGTTACAAACAAACTTTACACCAACTTTTATGTTTCAAAGTTAACATAATAGGAAGCTATTTATTAGTCTCATTTCTTCCATGTAGGCCATAAAAACGATATAAAATCTATACTGGAGGACCAATCAGATTCTCAGATAATGATTCTTTTTCTTCATACAAGTCACTGGAATTTTTCTGAATTGTACCTGTTTAGCCTGTAATGGAAAACAGCCAACTGAGAGAATTAAATATTCTTTTGTTAAACCATATCTGTTAAATCTCTATTTGTTCTGCTGCTTTTCTAAAAGGAAATCTGTTGGTAAGTATTCTATGATTACTTCTTATACTATAAGTCTGGTTACAATTCTACTTGTTTTGAATCCAAAGTGCTACGCACTCTTTTCTTTCAATAATTCTCTGATGCAGGAAAGAGCTACTGTCCCCATGTTAGGTATGGAAAACCAAGGCCCAGAAAGGGCAGGTTAGATATCAGTTAGATACCAACTCAAGCTCATGCATTGTTCAGGAACCAACAGAGTGGGAATTCCCTTAAAGCACTGCCTGCCACAGAACAGCTGATTTCAATTAACAGCTGTATGCCAATCATCTAATCAGCTGTCATGCTTTCCTTCACTGTGTGATAGCTTTCTCACATCAAGAAACAAGATTATTTGCAGGTTTCCAAGTTCATTTTGCTTTTTCTATGAATCTAAATTATGACTGACTAGCAGTATAACAGGTCTTAGCTGGGGTTGGGCGCAGAGCCGGGCTAAGCACTTTTAGGTGTCACAAAGATGCAGAAACTGAGTGAGAAGTAAGACACAGATGGAGACTGGCAGCACAAAGCCATAAGGAGTGCTGCTATTTGTGGAGGGGTAAAGTTCACTTGGCAGGAGAGGAAGTTTACAGGTTTCTGAGGACTGAGCTGCTGAGTGGAATGGGAAGAGAGAAATGCAGAAGTGAGCCCCTCACCTTGTGCTGCCACTTTGAGGGCCACAGACACAGCAGACAGTTCTCCCTGGCCTTGATCCATCAGAGGAGGCAATGTGGGAATGTGTTTCCTGAACACTGCTGAGACATCTACTGATGTCTGTAGTATATCCAGAGCTCAGCTGAATATGTGACACCTCAGCAGAGAGGCAGGGATGCGTGACTGCTGTGTGAGATACATGCCATGCCCTCCATAGCATCCCCTTCTTTCATTTCTGCTGTAATGGCTGACCTTTCAGGGGTTAAAGAGCCCTATTTTCTCTCTTCACCTCTCCTCCTGTCCTTTTTCCAAGGTTATCCATGGAAATGATTCTGTCTTCTTGCTTACACAACTTTTGCCGTAGTGTCCAGTCTTTCCTAAGCGTTGCCATGACCAGACCCAGCTTATATGGGTGAGTGGTCCTAACACACAAAGGACACTTTGAGCCTGCTTTGTCATTCAGACTTTGTGCCTGGCTGCTGTTAGGATTAATATAAATATGCCCTTGAGAAGGTGGAAAATATCTGTGCCTGGTATGATTCAAAGACTACATAATTTTCTCTTATTCACTGGCCAGGGTTATGAACAAATAGCTGTAGGTAGAGAAGGAATTATATTAAGCTCATTAAAAATAATTTCACAGGAAAGAGAGGATTCACTTCCATCAAATTGGGCTATGAGTGAAATAATAAAATGCACAGGCTATTCTTTAGCCATTCAGTGTAATTTCTGTTATATTGCTGGAACATTTTTGATACAGCACATGTATCCTGACAAAAACCTCTATCTTACAAGCCTGCCCAGCATTAGCAAAGAAAGTAAAGGCAGTATTTTCCTCCAGTCTACACCTGGGCATGTTCCCTACAGGAAATATGATTCTTTCGTTACTTTAGACTACAACTGATATAAAAAACCCTGGACTGGTATTTAACCTAATTCTGTAGGTAGTGTTTATTTAAACATGATCTGCTCAGGATGACCAGTTAGTCTTTACTTTTAAACTCTCATATTAAGGTTAAAGTATTATATATTTAGTTATTTATCTGATTCATTAATCTCTCTTCCAGTTGGATAGCTAATTTGATATTCATTGTATCAGAAATAACTATCTTGTTGTAGCTAAATGAAATGTGCATTTGGAAAAGTTCATTAATACCATTATCATTAATTGGTTCTTACCTGAATCTCAGTGCTGCAGGGACTCTTCAAATTAAATGACAGATTGCAGCTAGCTTTTTTAAAGTAGAATTTTAACAGCTTCCATACATTGCAAATGAAGTTTAATGGGCCAAATCCTGTTCTCCTACTGATCTTAGAGCAAAAATAAGTTATAGTGCTCAGCCTAAATTTACTTTACGCCAAGGTGTCAGGGCTCAGAATCAATCCCAGTTTGCTTTTTGGTGTTTAGTGCAAAATCACATCTTAATCTTTGGAGGGAAGAAGATACACAGAAATTGATTTCACTTTGCTTTTTACCAAACACAGTTGCTGAGCTGCTCGTTGAACCATGGAGGAAAACCTGAGCTGAGGTTAATCAGCAGCAGCCTCACATACCCGGAGTCCTCTTTCGTTCTGAATGTCACGTATGCCCCTGATGTCCTCATGGCTCCTCCGGGTGCAGCTGGCACTAAATGGCAACTGAGATCCAGCTGAGTGCAGCAAAGGCTCTGGAGCTACGAATGCACAGGCACAGGTGTGTCTGGGATGGCCGTGCACAGATCCTGCACGTGTAGGGCCTTCACACCTGAAGCTGCACCTGCAGTAGTGCCGAGCTGCCAGTCTGTAACACAAACAACGCAGTCATTACAACAGCAGCTGCCTTGTGACCAATTAATGCTCCCTCTCACTCAGCTCACCCTCCCTGGATTGTTTCTGAGCATCTCAGCGAAACACTTTCTAAAAGGACAGGCAAAGGAAACCACAGGAGTCACGCTAAGTCCCTGGAATACTGAATTTATTCACTTCTACCAGCATTGAATGAGTCCTCAAGTCACAATGGCTTTTGGACTCCCAGCCTCCCCACCAGAATGCAAAAGATTAAGCAGTATTTCCTCATACACAAAGCTATATCCCATCTGATTAAAAGCAAATTAGATTCTTGATCCAACTTGTAGGATTAAGTATCTCCTAGAGAGATGACATGAGGCCTACAACACACTTATTATTAATAATTTTCTCATAAGAGAGTCCACACTGGGATTGACTATAGGTGCAAAGAACTATTTTGTCTTGGTCAGCATATTAATTGCCTTTTTGACTTCTCTCATGCAATGTAAAGCAGCTTGCAGGCTGCAGCAAGGCAGAGCATTTACCCACGCAGCTGGCAAAGTCCTGCATGGCAGACACCTGTGTTTGGAGCAGCCATTTCAAAGAGTGCAGCAGTCATTTGCAAAACTTCAGCAAAGCACATTTGTTCAAAAACTGGTCACTGCTAGTAATGTGTGTTTGTGAGGCCAAATGCATGAATGTAAGAGGAGGAAGGAGACTGTTATAACTGTTTTAATCCTACAGGAATTCTCTACAGGACTTCACAGATTTTCTTTTTTTTCTTAATTTGGCACCTTTTGTTCTGCCAAAATGACACCTGAAGCAGCATTTGAACAAAAAACAAAAACAAAACAGAACAAAGCAAACAAATACAACAACAAAAGCAAACAAAAACACACAAACACACAAAAGGGCAAAAAACCCACTAACCTAAAACAACAAAAATCAAACCCCCAAAACTAACTAGCAAACAAACAAAAAAAAAGTCACATGCAACATTCTTCTTTCCCTTCTAAAACCCAGTCCTAGATCTAGAAAAGTCAAACCATTTACTGTGTAGGTAAATGACACAGATTTGTCTGTTTTCCAAATAAGAAACACTTCACTGAGGTGACAACAATTGAAAGCCCCAAACATATAAGGTACAGGACAACATGTTATTTTAGACTCTGTGAGCAAATCTAGTCCTAGAGAACAATATAGAAATATGCCTCACACACAAGCACTATTATTTCTAATGAAAAAACAATAATAATAAAAGGCCTTTCCTCTAATAAAATTACTAGTAAAAAATATCATTAATGGCAGGCTTTCTAACTAATTCTGTTGCTCTCCTGCTGTCCTCTGCAGTTGCTGACTGACTGGAGTAGACTGCCTCCTTCCTTGTCCAGCTGTTTTAAACGATCCTTCATTCAACAGTGTTTCTTAATGACAGCAGTTCTGGGAGGCTTATTCTCTATGATGGATGCTCAGTGTGAAACTGCCCCTCTTTGTCCTTATGTCACATAAAGGAAGCCCGACTCACCTGTTTGCTCCAACTCCTCATTTATTTGCAGCTCTTTGTGGCCCCATATCATCCCAAATCAGTAGTAAACATAGCGCAGTTCATCACAGGAGCGCTCTGCCAAAACAACTTTGGATCAAATTATTTTAGTGATTCCTACCTCGTCCTTGCTACCACAATGAATGTAATTGAAGAAAGAAAAACGTGATTTCTCAGGCTTTGTTGCTCCCCAGGTACCACAAAAATTAATTGGCCAAGCAGTGCTCACAGCCCAGGCTTTACCAAGTGAACAGGAAACCTGCTCACAGTGGATTTAACACAGAGCACGTACAAACCAGGAGGATGAAGGGAATAGTGAGATTCACCTTGTTGAACACAGCCAATCTCTTTAAAAAGAACATAAGGGCAGACTCAGAAGTCGGCAGCTGGGTCTGAAAAAAGGGTTTTGGTGAATGTTGAAGTTACCCCATGAATGTGGTCCCTGGGGGGTTGTGCCGTTTCCATGCTGGCTGTAGGCAGCAGATAGCTCTGCCCTCAGTGCAGCAGGGAGCCCATCCACCTTCTGTGCAGGACTGCTTTAACCGGGGCTGCAGCCAGCCAGGCACTGGGCTCCCTGCCACCTGACAATGGGAAGTACAACTTGCACCAGCAAATGGCCTTTTTAGCATAGACAATGCTTCCAACCTTCTCTGATTCTGCTCTGCCCTGATCCATATTTACCGGTTTGGGGGAGTAATTCCTCCCATTTTCCTGCCATCTTTGCACAACTGCAGCTGCCTTTAGTGATATGCAATGAATTGCATGGAAATAAAGAATGAGTGTATGAAAAGGATATGAAAACTACAACAGAACAAGACCCACATTATAGGTGTCTCTTCCTCATTCCTGAGTGCCAGACACAGACTGCCTTTGTTTCCCATGCTTTGCTGATATGGCACAATCCCAAACTCATTTGAGGTGACAGGAATCCTTTTATTGGCTTCAGCCCATTTCAGAGCAGAGGAAAGGCAGGAGAAGTCATCAGTTACAAAACAACATTTCTATTATTTAACAAGGAATCCCTCAAATCCCACTTTTAGCCAGCTTTTAGCAGAATTCAGGGAAGAACAAGCTGTACTGTACAGCCCTTTCCTCCTGAGACCAATACTTTAGCTTCTGAGGCCCTAAGCTTCATTATATTTGTTGCAGAGCACTCCAGAATTGATCTTAAATGTTGTTTAGGCTGGGAAGAGCCAGAAAATATATCAACAGCATATTCTTGTACTAAAAGGTGAGTTTGGCCTCCTTGCTCCACTAAGTTTAAAAGCTTTCCTGCTAAATTTTCTACTAAATTTCCCTTTTTAAAAGACTGCTTCTGACACTCAAGGAAAACAAGCAATTATGCACTCTTATAATACTTGAAAGATGTAAAGCTAATCAAACATTATCATAGTATTTTCATGAAAGATCAGCTGACTTTAAGTGTGCATGTGCAATTTGAGTACTTTAGAAAGTCTTACCATCCTTCTTAGGGCTTCAGAAAAGATTCAGCTGCAGAGCAGTCTAAATTACTAAGTATTGCAACAGACTTATCAAGTATTGTTTTGGAAGTTAAAAGTCCCTGGTGCATTTTTTGATCAGGTGCCAGCCAATTTTATGGTGATGGTCAGCTAAAACCACAGACAGCTGATTAATAACCCTTGGACCAGAAGTCACCTGGAAGTCCATTTTCCAAGGCATCCTTAGGACATCTTTTACCTAGGTCACCATACCCATATACCAATGAGTAATTTTCACACCACAGTGACCAAATTCTCTCCCTTTTTACCTTCTTTACCAACAATCAAAACACTTTTCTTCTTCATACGGCAAAGTCTGAATGTACAGGCGTGTGAGACAAAGGTGACAGCCCGGTTAGGTGACATCACTGTCTCCACCTTAAGCATGTGTCAGATATACACCTGTGCACGTGAGAGGGACATTAGACCCTCAGGTACGCACACTGACACCCAAATGTCCTATCTGGTAATATGGTTGAGGACTAGCACACTTAAATAACTCTTGATGGCCTCTGCAAGTTTTTTCCCTTTTCTATAACTTCTACATTTTTCCCAAGTGCGTTTTGTTTTGGGGAAAAAGGTTTCTCCTTTATTTGAGATACAGAACCAAGCCACAGATCCATAGCCAAATTCCTATTTTAGATGTTCCAGTGCCCAGGAATGGCTGGATTTGAAACTTTGGTTTGACTCATCACAAAGTCATAGTTACTTGACCATGGCTTACTGAAGCTCATGTGTTTTTACAGTTCCCCAGTTTTCAGAACTGGTTCATAGTTAAAATAATGTGGGGTTACTAATTTATTTAAATTAAATATTAGTTTATTTACTAGTTTAGTTTATTAGTTTATTTAAACTAAATAACACTATTTAGATTAAATAGTAAATTTAAATATAAGTTTCATTTGTCTCTGATTTTGAACAGGTATCACCAACATGACAGGTTATAATCCTGTTCTGTATTGTTTCTCTAAAAAGCTGGTAACTTCTTTTATCACAAATAATCAATAAAAAAAACCCAACATGACAAATCATACATTGATGATGTTAAATTCCCCAGCTCTATTTCAGTTCTTACCAGTTGTAGTATTTTCTTTTTGTGATACTAATATGCATCTATTACTTTTAGCAGTTAATAGGTATAATTTCAACATCATTTAAGTGTGTACATCAAAATATTACTTGTGGGAAGAATAGGATTTTATTCCTCCCAGAAATGTGGCTATAAAAAAATAACATTGTCTTGATTGTATCCCTTTTAAAAACACAGCAGGATTGGGAAAGCATTCCAGGATATATATCTGTCACTATAGCTGGTATCACTCTATAACTCTGCTAGTTAAAATCACTCTCTAATCAGAAAGGGTAATGGATTTCTTCTGCTGGCACTGGAAGGTGATTGTGCAAGAGACAGATGTCAAAAACATCGTTTTTTCTGAACCCTCTCTTCACAGCTGAGATTAAATAGAATAGCTTAATTGCACTTGAGACTCATTTAGACTCCTTGGAAACAGGTAGGATTTTAAGACTACAAGAATGTAGAATAGATGTAAAGCTTGAGCTTCGGTAGCTAGAGAGAGACAAAATGCAGCTTCATTTTCTACCTTCTAGGGAGATTTGAAAAGCCCAATAATTTAACCAGGAGAATCTACACAGGGGGTTAAAAATTATAGCTTGACTAAAGGTCAGCAGACACATGACCTAACATTAAGGACCCCCAGGCTTCAATGCTGCCCAAAAACTCTAAGCAGTGTACAAGGGCTTACCCCAAATGGGGGCAAGAACCACAGTTTGGCTCTGCCCATCACCTGCATGGTGGACAGCAGCCCAGGCAGCAGCCTTTCTTCTGCTTGTGCACAGCAGGCTAAGAGCTGTGAGGGAAAGAGAATTAAGGTCTATAAAGTTAGTTCCAAGTTAGTCAGAGCAGACAAAGGATCAATTTAGTGCCTTTTTTTCTCAGCTGCAGTTCTGTCTGGTGTCTGGCAAATTCCTATTGGCATCCCAGTCACACAGAAAGACACTTCAGGTACATATGGCACAAGTACAATGTTCCTTTTTTATGGGTAACATTTACCTGCAGGGTTTGGCTATCCTGCAAACTAGCATTTTAAAATGTCCTCAAGGGCTCTCTCATCAGCAAAGAGAAAAAAAAACATAAACTTGTATCTTGTTTGGTTTCTAAATTCTCTATCAGAGGAAACAAGCTGCTGCAGTCACACAAAAGGTAAATAGGTATTCCACCATCATTAAACTGAGGTTTAAAATTCAACAACATGATCATCCTGAAAGGAAAAAAAGAGAAAATACAAGAAGAACCCACATTCTCTGAACCAACAAGTCTTGAATTTCTACAGAAGAATGAGAGAAAAGGATTTGAATTAAGTCTTTCACCCAGAATCTACAACATTCAGGCTTTGAGGTAACAAGAAAAGAAAACATTTCTACAGACGGGTTGGAGTAAGGGGAGGAGAAAATATGAGAAGTCTGCACAAGAAAACAAATACCTTGCACTCAATCGTCAAGCTTATATCCTGTTTGCAGCCAAATAACTTTATTTTATTTTTCAATTACACGACAAACTCATTTATGAATGGCACGAGCCTTGCTTTCCTACAGTTTTTCACATAATAGAAAACTAACTAGAGAAAAGTGGCAGATGCAGTTTTTATCAATAAAGCTCTGCTTAGAGGAGTTGAAAATCTTTTCCTTTCATGCTTTCAAGTTCTTATTGTATACAATTGTTTTCCTCAGGGGATTATACCTGATCCCATGAAACTTTCCCTGCCAAGACAGTCCAGTCTCTTTGTGGAATAAGAGCAGACACTGATCAGCAGGGACCACAAGGGAGGCCGCAGCAGCTCTGGGCCCCTCTCTCTCCCAGCAGGGTTTTTCTGCTCAGCCTGTAAGGGTCACCTGAGCACGGCTTAAAGGATCTGGAAAGAAGAGGATATCTGAAGGCCAAATATTTTAAAAATGCAAGCCCTTTGCCTTTTCTTTATGAACCTCTCCCATCCAATAAAGTAGATTCAACATCGTTTGTTTCTAAATGTGCTGGAAATGAAAATAACTGCACTTATTGAAGCTGTGGGAGGTACAATGGGTATTTCAGCTGTAACGGGATGAGAATGCCTGTTCAAGAGTTCCCTTCAGGCTCTTTATAGCAGACAAATCCTCAAAAGAAAACATACTTTGTTAACTTTCATTTGAATACATCCTGCTCCAGCCAGACGGCCCACTTAAAATGACACAGAGGTAGTAAATTGTTCTAGTGATTGGTTAGCTGGAGTTTAACAGCTTGAGCTTATCAGGAAAGTGATAGGAACAAAAGTGTCGGCCATATCATTGTTCAGGCAATACCTCCTTCCACTCTTCCTGAACCTCTGAGGTGAAGGCCCTTAATTACTCTTTGCAGTAGGAGATGTGTCATGAAAACACTGGGAGATGGACAATGGCCACCCAGAAGGGATCTTGCTCATACAGCATCCCACAAGAAACCTTCTTAACATGAATTATTTCAATAGCTGCGGTGGTGCATGGATCCATATTTTTCCAAGATAGCGTTTTCCTCAAAATGTCCCTTATGAGGAAGAAACAACAGGAGATCCTGTCCTCAAGACAATTCCAATATCTAGCAACTGAAAGATGATGAGAAGCACAGATTTCCTGTTATTTTCTTCTGAGAAATAGCACCCCAAGGCATTAAAATGCCCATGGAAATATGGAGGGCCAGCTTTTCACAGGCACTCACAGCACACAGTGCTGAATGGAGAAATGCTCAGTTCCTGTTCTCTGGCCAATCCAGTTAGGCTGCCGACTTTTGGCTCTGAATCCCCTCCAGAGCTCAATAGCTTGTTCCCAATAACATGCACATGCCACTAAGCCCAGCATTGTCAGACAGCTAAAAGCTGATCAGAAGCATTTGTAGGTTTGGATATTTGTTTGATGCTACAGTCAACCTTAGAATAATTGCCTCTGAAGAAACAGGAGTAAATAACACACATCCAGTCTGGCCAAAAGCATTTTATCAGTGCCAAAATCTCCACAAAGTACAAGACTGTACAACAGGCAAGGACAATCCCTCAAAGGCAACTGTGATTGTTGCATGAAAGAGTAACAAAGCTCAATTAACCAATTACATTGTCTGCCAAGAGACTAAAGAATTCACTGTTCAAACATATACAAAATTAGGCTAAATGGAAAGTGTAGAGGTCTGGCGAGATAAGGTGGCCTCACAAGAAAGCAAATATTACAAGTATTCATTGGTAAGGCAGCCCCAAAACTGAAGGGGCAAAGGAGACCATAGGTCATGAAAGGGCAGGAGAGGCAGACACTTAGGACATATCAGTGATCGTGTTCATTTAACACTCTGAAATAAAGCACAATATGGAAATCCACCAGTCAGGTATAAGCTCTCAGTTGAGCTGGATACGAAATCAGAGCTAACACATACCTTAGACCTTCTTAGGATAGGAGGTTATCATAGGAGAGTCTATGTATGACACTGCTATTTTGAGCTTAGGGTAGAGAATCCAGTATGACAAAATTTAACATTACATGTGAAGCTTCCTGATTTAATCTCACCTCCTTTCTTTCCCTGGTTTTCTTTCTAAAATGCAGCTATACCCCCTAATGAAACCAGATGGATTTATGAAAGGGAAATGATTCCTGACCAACCTGACAGCATTCCATTATCATATGGCTAGAGCAGAGAAGGAAGGAAGAACAGTGAATATTGTTTACCTTGGCTTATGCAAAGCTTTTGACAGTCTCCCATAATATCCACACAGATAACCCATGAAATATGGACTAGAGAAAGGGACAGGGAGATGGGCTGGAAATAAACTGCTCTGCCTGGCTCAGAGCTGTGATCAGTGACTCAAAGTGCAGCTGGAGGCTGGTCACTGGTGGTGTTTGCATGGCTGAGGGCAGAGCTGGGGCCCACAATGTTTAATATCTTCATAAATGACCTGTGTGGTGGGACAGAGGGCACCTTCTGATAAGTTGTGCAGATGATGTGTGCACACTGGCTGTGCTGCCATAGAGAGGCACAAGGACAGGCTGGAGAAATGGGCCAACAAGGATCTCATGAAGTTCAACAGTGGAGAGTAAAAAGTCCTGTCCCTGAGGAGCAATAATCTCCTGCACCAGAATAACCCAGGGACCAACTGGCTGCAAAGCAGGTTTTTAGAAAAAGCCCTGGAGCTCCTACCAGACACCAAGGTGACCACAAGTCAGCAGTTTACCTCTACAGCAAGGAAGGCAGCAGCATCCTTAGCTGGAGTAGGATAAACAGTGCCTGCACTTATCTGGGGCTCTGTGTCCAGTGCTGAGCCCTCCAGGACTGGAGCCAGGGAGACACAGGAGCGTATCCAGCAAAAGGCCACAAAGATTATAAGGCCTTGCAGCATCTGACTGAGAAGGAGAGTCTGAGAAGATTGTGGTGGTTCAGTCTGGAGAAGACAAAGGTTTGGGGGAACATAGTAGGGGGGTTGGGGCAGGGAGGGCAAATAAAAATAAATGCCTGATGGGAGGAATTAAGTACATAGAGCCAGGTTCTTCTTGGTAATATCCAGTAAGAGGTGGCAGGACAGCAGGCAATGGGCCCAGACTGAATAGAAGAAAATTCCATTCAAACATAAGAGAACAATTTTTTGGGGCAGGGGGCAACCAGTACAACAGGCTGCCCAGAGAGGTTGTGGAGCTTCCATTCTGGAGATAACCAAATCCTGATTACATATGGGCAACCTGCTGCAGATAATACTGCTTTGAGCAGAGCAGTTGAATTAGAGAGTCTCTGGACGTCTCTTCCAACCTCAGCTATTCAGTGAAAACATGATAGATTCTAACACAGTTAGAATCTATCAAAAACAGAGGGAGCTGCAGAGTCAAGTTTCTGTGTACCTTTACTAAGAATGTATTTTACTTCAGGTTTCACCTTTGCCTTGAGGCTCTCTGCAACTTTTCATCAAAGTGACTATAACTCAGATATACATACAAAAAGAGAAGCAAATCTCACGGCTTACAAGTGTAGCATTAAACTAACATTAATGTCCATGATTCAGGAGGTGGTGGCATTAAACGGAAAAGTTTTCAGCATAGCTTTTCGCTCCAAAGCACTTGCACTGTCTTGAGCCTCAGCACACGTATGTAATGCATGCTTGTGTACTTTAAAGAGCCTATGCTCCGCTGTAGTTTACATAATTTGCTTGCTATTTTTGGCAAAATCTAGGAGGTATTTGGCACTTCATTTCTACCAATATTCTCCCAGCTCACCCCTCCTTGTATAATACCTCTTCTTCGTTTCTGATTTTTGTCTTTCACCTTTTACTCTTCCCAGTGTGTGATTCCCAGTCAGTTGACATCTCATGATAGCCATAACACATCTGAAAACAGTCCAACAATCCCAGTCCTTCAATTCAGTGCCAAAGGACAGCCAATTTGTGTACAATTTGGAAGAGGCTAATCTAGCTCTTCCCATTTGTTTTTTTGTTTTGTTGGTTGGTTTGGTTTGGTATTTTTGGGGGTTTTTTTTCTTTTTTGTGGGGGGAGAGACAAGGAATTTGAAATAGGTAATTCTGAATCAAAACTTCTGTAAAAAGAAACCAGAGCCTCTTAAACTAATTTACTGAGGTCCAGAAATGTATAATTGCCTGTTGCTGCTGTTCTAATTCCAGACTTGGTCAGCAGTGCAGCAAATCAAACCATGGTAGATCAAACACACGAAGAGATACAGAGAGACTCCGAAGTGTCATTGAGATCCCCAAACCAGTTGCAGGTCTGTAGGTCTGGCTGGATGTAGGTCTGCAAACACTGCCTCTCTTAGATGGAAACTCACCCCTAAACTCCAAACTAACCTTCAAAAATAAATTGATAGGAAGAATATGAGGCTAAAGGAAAATCTACTGGAGCCTGACCATTCCAGTACATGCAAAGTTTGTAATAAATCCTCCAGTAGTTTGTACTCTTCATGGCAGATGTCCATAAGCTATTTGCTTGTTTTCCCAAGGTGTTCAAGACATCCAAACATCTTTTCTTTTTTTTCCAGAAATGCTGATATGAATCATACAGACAAAGTAAACAGAGTACTCTGCTAGAGTTTCCCTTTTTACAAATGAGCCATAAAATTGTTCATTAATCAGTCTTGCTTCCCCAGGGGTTTGGCTGCATTGTCGAGGTTTCCTTTTCCATTTCTGATCCCTGTTTAGTTGAGGAGATTACAAAAACAAACAAACAAAAAAAGAATAAGCCATTGAAAACTGCCCTAGTCTCCACAGCCTTTGGGCAGAGCTGTTCATTCTAAATTTAAACACTCCCTATTTCTCAGCCTCCAACTTCGAGTAAAATAATAGCCTTATCATGGTTCCTCCAGCTCCCATCCAGAGCACATGGTGTTCCTATCTATTTAAATTACTCCAACAAGTTCCTTAGAACAATAAAAAGGCCCTTAAACGTCTCCTGGGGTAAGTACCTACAACCAGAGAACTAATGAAAAGCTGAGAGAATTTACTGTGAATCTGGCATTTCAGAGCTTTGCCTCCTGTTAATTCCTGAGAAAGGCGTCAACTCTGACAGTCCCTGAATTTATCTGGTGGGCACACCTTTTAAAAGAGGGCAGGAAGGAGTGCACATCCATTGTACCTGTCACTCTTCCATGTGTGCTGGCTGCGGACACAGGGGCAGCCAGCAACTCCACTGCACATGGATCTCTGGAGATCCAGCTCATGGCCCAGGACAGCCAGGTCTGCACCTGGTTTTGAAGGTGTACAGTGGGAATGGGGTGAAAGATTCAATCTCAGGTGCCATAGGTTTCATTTCTGACTTTGCTGTCTTTTTTTAAATGAACAGAAAGGTCATGAGGTTTGCATATGAGCATTGGAATAGGTGTGAATCAGCACAGAATCAACAAAGTTCCCCAAACTGCACATGATCATGTTACCTGTAGATCTGGTCTCCAGCTGTCAGATTTGTCATCTAAAAGCTAAAGCCTTTGTCTTTTAGGCATTAGATAACTTAATACAAATTTTCCTGTTCATTCTGACAAAAATTAAAACTTGGGTTCTTATATTGCATCTTCTGCCTTGCCTGTCTTTCACTCTCTGTCACACATTTGGGGGGAGATGACATAAGCTCCTTGCGGGGGTATATTTTTAGCTGAGCAGCTTATTTAGCATGCAAACCAAATACATAATCAAAGCAGTTTGGCTTTTTTTTTAAGGGAAAGTCATCTCAAGGTTGGCTTAAAAGCCAAATAGCTTTATCTCACTGAAGTCTCAGTTAAGTGCTGCAGTGTGCAGCCCAATGTGTAAGATGAGTGCTCTTTCCAGAGAGGCTGTGTTGATCTATGATCTAATCTAGGCTCTTTAAATAAGCTTTTAAGTATGTAACTAAGAACCCCTTTATCTGTTATTAATATCTCGTTCTGTTATCACTGCAAGCAATTTAAATACACTGGTCATATTTAATGAATTCCTCTACATATTTCCGTTCCTCTCAAAAACATACAAGGCTTGGTAAGGAATTTTCTTTCGCCCTACATTCCTTATGAGCTCAGTAGCACTCTGACAACATTAGCCTTATGCACATAAAACCCTGAAATGCCTGGACATGCATGCAATGTGACTCACTCACACCTAGTGAACAAGTTCTCTCATTCAAAGGCTGCAGAAGTGTGAGTTTCTTGAATCACTGCTTTTATTAGTACAAACATGTTGAACTTTACTAACATACCTTTTGACTTTATTGGCGTACCTTATTTTATACATCTTAAAGACCTTGGCAGGTTTTCCCCAGTTAATTTAATCAAGATAGTGTTCAGGGGAGAAATAGAATACCATGCTAAATCATAAAGGGAATTTCTCCTAATCTCTCTCATTTTAGTGGTGACTGACCCAAGAAGGTACCTGCCACATAACCTGGCTTTCTCTCATGGGGGTTTATTTATTCTTGTCTAAAGCCAGCTCTTACTCCAGTTCAGTCTGAGCTGTAGGAAATGTCTGGAGTTCTCACATACTGTTAGGGATGCCCTGTGTCCTGAATGAAACCCAAAGCAATACTCACTATGCACATTTGCATTGGCTTCTCTCTCACCCAGGAAAAATGTTCTTAAAAAGAGCAAATCAAAGAAAAGCTGCTGGAAACAATTAACTGCCTTGGGAGCAGTACCTGCCTAGTCAGCTTTTAACTTGTGCATCCAGTTGCCACAGAACTTGATCAGCTCTGCAGCACATTACATCTGACTTACCCTGTTGCATCCCAGAACTGCTGAGCTTTTTGTTGTGGACAAAAAGAAAGATATCTCAAAGGTCACATCTTCCCCTTCTAAATCTTCCAGCCCAAGGAAAGTTGTTTCTTTTCCTAAACTCACAGCCTGCTGCAATGACAGATATTTAGCTTGGTGATGAGATAAACAAATATGCAAAATTTAAAATCAGGATTACAGTTCTGTTCTTGCTTAAACAAAGCTACCTGATGAAGTATTTTATTCTGACCTTGAGATGTCTTATCCACAATTGATTTAGACTTACACTCCTTCAGCAGGTATTAAGTGGCTGAGAATTTTCTGTGCCAGCTAGGAAGGCTTAAGTAAGTTTTGACTTCTTTGTTAACAAGGAAGTGCTTTTAGACAATTTCAGTTACAGCCCCCATTCCTCCCTCCAGCAAAGTATTGCAAAACTGGCTGAGTATTATGATCCTGATGCCTTATTTATGCCAAGTCAGTGACCAAAGGCATCTCTAAAGGCAGTTAAACTAAACGAGCAGGTGTAGAGCATGCAGAATGAACCCCAGAATCTCATGCTACCATGTTTTTATATGGAGATATAAATCCAGTAAGGAATTGTCTAAAGGCTGTAATTCAGCAATATCCAGTTTTCCATTGTTTAGAGATTCAAGAATAGTCGTTTCATGTTGTTCACAATGACATGCATATGCATGCACACATCCTTATACGTGCATGCACACACAGAAAGCAGAAAACAAGAAAACATGGTTTCAAAAAGAACCCAAGTATGACATCAATAAAGCAGAAGGTGCAGAGCTTGGAAATGCTAAACCCCATGCTAACAGAGTTTGTACTCATCCCCTTGTGAAAACAATCTGTGAATACTGTACCACATTTTTAAGGCACATTTTTGTCTCTTATTTTATAACCCGAGTCAAAATTGTATCATAAAGTTTCCTAGCACAGTTTCATGTGCCACCAAATTGTGATATGTCAAACTCCAGACAAGAAAGCATTGAAACCATAAATTCCTTCAATACTAATTCTGATGTTTCAGAAAGATATTTCAGCTAATTCCATCCTAATACATAAACTCTAACCAGTAGAAAATATACTGTACACTGTAGTATGGGCTTCTGAAACAAGCCCTAGCAAAAGACCCAAGGATATTGTTAATTCTTCATGATAGTCACCAGAAATGAGTGAACTCTGTACCAACATGTCTTGCCTCCTCTTTCTAAATCAATTTTATAACTGTAAAAAATCTCCTTCATTGCCCTCTTGCTTCCAGTAATGACTTGATTTTTTCTCCTTTTTTTTCCCCCGTCTCCCTTTTTTTTTAATTTCTTGCTTTGTTAACAACCTTTACAATTCAGAGGGTCTTGCTGGAAAAAATATGCCTGGAGCCTTCATATCATTTGCATGTCATTTTAAATACATTTACATCGCATTTTAATCAAGGAAAATGCAAACACATGGTTATAACTTTTTATTTATAGAGTTCTTATAAGGCACTCAGCAAAACATACAGACAAAATATGACCTCAGGGCTGAAAAGGAAAAAGTATCAGTGAGAAGACTGTCAGCATGTCTTGAAAATCCATCTGATAATTGTCTTGCTTTACATATAGCTATTATTGTTTGAGGCTATTTAGGAACTTGTAATGTTTTGATTGAATCAGTCTTATGATAGAAAAAATCTGTCTACAAGTACCCACAAAGTAGCTCATGCACAGAGCACACATGACTCTCAGTTCTGAGTGTCATCTGGCAGATATCTGCTGGGACAGAGATGATCTGAGTCATGGGCAGATTCTTGACAGATCCCATATGATCCTCACCCTCAGATTTCAAAGTTCTGCTGAAAATAACACCCAAGATACCCTGACATCTACTGCATCTCCTCAAATTGCTGTGATATGGTTTACCCGTTCACATTTCCTGGAAATATGCTGCTGGTGAGGGAAAAGGGTCACAGCAATGAAGTTGGCCAGGAAGAAGGTGTTCTGCTCTGCCTCACACCAGTGAGCTTGTCACCCACTCACAGGTCTGCCCAACCAGCCTTCTCAGCAGCAGCCAGGAGCTCCACTCTTCCCCTCCCCACCTCCCACCCTGAAAATACAATTACTCCAGTTTCTGACTTCCCTTTGCCTTCCAGGTTAAGGATTGGTGTAATCTGCTGAGAGGAAAGTTCCATGGGAGCTCTGCAGGTAACAGAAAGCTCTGGAAAGGTGGGAATGGAGTACAAATTACAGAAACCAAGAAGTTCACAGGATATAATCAAGTTCTCTCTATAATTACAGATACAACAATACCGGAGAAATTTTGTAAGGTCATGCTTAAAAAAAAAAAAAAAAAGTCAAGCAATGCCAGAATTAAGGCTATCAGCAGAATCTTAACCCCTTTAAGCATGTACATTCTGATGATTCTCAGCACTATGCTGAAAGCTTCCATGAGAACCTGTGACAGAAATAAGACCTGATTGGACACTAGATTTTAACTACACCAAAACAGTTCATATGGCTCACCAAAAAAGTTAAAGCTGAAAATTTCTGCAGAATTTAAATTCTGTAACAACTTTCCCCAAGATATTTTCCAAAATGTGACATTCCCCAAAAGAAATACCTTGATCTTGTTTCTTCCTGGGCCTCTGGAAGCAAGAGAAGAGCAGGCTGAAATTGAGAAGATTCTTCTCATCTTAAAAATTACTCACAAATGAAGCTGAAGAATGTTGAATATTGAGGAATAGAAGAATTTCATCCTCAATAGGTTTGTCCATCTTGAACAATGAATGAACTGTCTCTTCTGCTCAGAAGGAAATAAGCAGGTACAAAATAGCATAATTATTAATGTTATGCTAGATAAACAGGAGATACTTTTAATGCAATCTCCATAAATATCTGCCTCGATCTGACAAGCAATGTTATGAGATTTAAGGTATTTGTAAAATGTTTAACCATTCCTAGGTGAAAAGTATCTCTTCCAAAAGAAGAGCTTGTAGAAATGAAATGTTATGAAGGACAGCTCATAACTCATCCCCTTTGTCAGTACCACATTATTCACCTTTTCTGACAATTTTTTTCCCCTCAGGAACCAATCCAGCAATAAATATGTTCAGAGTTCAGCTATATTTGATTATGTCAATGGAATGTCACTCTGCTCAAATATCTTATTTGCAGCTCTTAGGATGTTGTTCTTTTCCCCAGTGCATTTTTCATTCCCAGGTAAGCTGCGTGAGTGACCTCCACGTGGATATGTGGAGAGTTCCTTGGACTGCTGAGGGGAAGCCTTCATTCAGGTATCATGTGACAGCAGCTAATGTCACAGCTAAGGGATGATGAAAACAGCCATGAAAATAAAATATGTCAATATTTTCTTGAATTATCCCCTATTTTCTACAAGTTACAAACCACTTTTAGGTTATAAAAACTTGGAAGATACCAGGTCATTCTGGTTTTTTTTTTTTTAATCACATTGTTATATGGGAATTTCTGTAGACAATTGTACCTCTGACTCAGTGAAAGGGTTTGGAAAAAAGGACATATCTGGTATCCCATGGTTTCTGAGTGGAATAAAACTTCATAAGAGATATGACACAGTTCAACTACAAGTCAGGATTTTAAACCCAGCTGAGGCTCATAATTACGACTGAACTTTGAAAACTCACATGAAATAACCAGATGGGGTCCATTTTGTTCAAGCGGATATTCATATCAAGCATCTAAACACTACTGCTGCATAATAGTTCCATATTATTAACTGTTAAAAAATGCATGGGCTGATCAGACAGTATAACGTTGTCAGCACACAATTTTATCAAAATATTCACTGTTTTGGGTGTTTTTCTTCAAAATCCCAGTTGTAACTGTATTTGAAGGTCAGATTTCAAAATAATTTCTTACCTCTGCTTTTAAGCGAAACTTCATAGCTGAACCCTATCAAAAAAAATCAGAAACCACCAAATGAGATGCTATAAAAACATATTGTTTTAAAACCTCTCTTGAAGGCAAAGACAATCTCATGATTATTATTAATAACACTACATCAGTGTAGATCAAAGTTAAGGACAAAACTGCATTTCAAGTTGTGAAAGGTCACACTGATCTTGGTACCTGTACTTGCCAGGTTTATTTATATTTAATGCTACCCTGACTGCAACTTACAAAGGGCATCTATATTTTTCTCATATAAAAATATGAATGCAATTTTAAGATCGATATAGAAGAGAAAGAAAATAGAAACTTATAACTTTGTGATTCATAAGAATAGGTTTATATTTTAAAACTAATTCTACAAGATGTAGTAAAAAAAAGTTGCATTTTAACCTCCATTTCACTCCAATTTTTTTTTCTATGACTAGTCCAAAACCAAGATATAGCATAGCTTTCTATATTATCCCTGTTCAATAAACTATGTGTGGTCTGGGTTTCTGAGCAAAAAGGTTAGCTTAAGGCTTATAATAAAAATGTGAAATATCATTAACTGGGCAAGGGAAGGATTTGCAGCACCAACATCCAGTAATGGTAGAGGCAAACAAATAAAAGAAACGTGTCTGTCATCAATAACACTGTGATGACATGGGGAAGGTCACTTTTACCAGAATTTTCATTTCTTCCTCCAGGGAACATGAAACACATAAGTACATGATCATGTACCTGGAGGAGCAGCAATACTGCCTGTGATCAATCATCCTTTCTGTCTCTTGAGTAGAAAGAGAAATTTTCAGGAGTCAACAAAATCAAAAAGAAATTAATTCATGTACAGGTCAAGAACTGTGACCACTGTGACTATAAGTAAAGTGTGAGGGATTGTTCAAAAATCATTGAACAATTGCCTGTGCCAAAACATGGCAATTATTCTGAATATCTCAACAAGCAAAATTTTCAATAAAAACCAGGAAAAAGACAAACACTGGATCTTTTTCTTGTCTTTTACATGTTCAGTTGTGAGCTGCTTTTCTGTATTTCTGAAATTAGTCATTTAGTGATTTTTCCTGAAATTTTCTTGCTCCAAGGGTTGGGTTTTTTCACAAGTATTCTGTTATAGGTGTATACTCCTCATCTTTCAAAGTGGCTCTGAAGTAAGAATTACCCAGAGAAATGTTACCAAAATTACTTTCTTGTCTTTCTGTAACATGGTCCAGTTCTTTTCAAGATCTCCAAAGCTCAATGATAGGCTTTGTCACAATTTAGAACACAGCTCAACTCAAGAAGTAGGAAGAAAAAATAGTGAAATATGTCAACCAAATAGCCTAAAATGTTTCTATATGTGTTGCTATCTATATTTGTTTGAAATATGACATTTTGTTTAATATTTCAGCATGATCATATTGGAATGTTTTCTTCCACTGGATTGAAGAATTTTAAACTACAGGCAATACAGAACGTTAAACACGAGAAGTTTGCATTGTCAAACACCACGAATAATATATATGCATACACATATATAAAGCTCCTATTTCAATTCCACTTTAAGAAAAAGTCAAGCACATTTAAAGCCTGTTTCAACTATTTTTCACCATCTTGTTTTCTTCCTATGTTGAGAAAGACAAAATGCATTCCCAATAATATTTTAAAGCCATCACTTAATGTTCTATCATACATCACCACACTTCAGTTCCCAGACCTTTCAGCAGTTATACAGCTGTTATTTATGGCACTTGCTACAGGTTTTATATGTTGATTATCAGAAAGGGAATAGGAGTTGGACTTTTTTTTTCTGGATTCTGTCTCTTCAAGAATGAAAGCAAGAAAAACCCAATATAAATAAAGAGTGAAAGTGTTGCCCTGCCTTTGCTTAGTTGGGGTTGTTTTCCTTTCAGGTTCTCTTCTACAGACTCCCACTGAAAACACATCTCTAAGGAACATTTCTTAAGGTTAAACTGACAAGTTACTGGTGGTCTTGGTCTTCCTGTTTTTAACTATTTTAATTCTTCCATTATATCCACCAAAATACTCTTTCTGTATTTATATACTGGAGTCAGGTCTCATACAACTACACAAAACTGAAGTAGTATTCAATTATCTCTTTCTTAACAGCTCTCCATTATGAAGCACCTAAGATAAGTACAGCTCCAAAGACAACACAGTACAATATTAAGTGAACTTCAATAGTAAATATAAGATGGCAAGTGTTCTCCCTCCCCACCTGTCAAACAAAAATAAACACTAAAAGTGAAGTACAATCATTTCAATTTAACCAAACATGAACAGTGACACTACATTTCAACATCAGCAGGCAATCATTAGCACATAGGCCAAGATAACACAGGAGAAAGAAAACAGATAAATCATTTAAAAGAAATGGCCTGTTACTAGAAACACAAACTCATGTGACAGCAAATGGCATCACAAGAAAGATCAAGTTGTCATTCCCACAAGCACGGGTTATAGAAGCAAAATGGAAGAGAGATGTTCCTAGTGATAATTAAGAACTGAAACAATCATATTGTAAATATTCATTATAGAAAGATAGATTCACTCCTTTGAAAACATTTCCAGGTTGCAAATGTGTAATTGACTTTTTTTTCTTCCTTGTTATGAAGGATGAAAGACCCCAGCATCTGTTGTACTACACAATCGGTCTGTTCACAACACTGAAAAGTTGGGCACTTAAAGGTGAAAATCTGCAAGAGGCTTTTTTCTCATTACTTATTTCTACAGGTCTGTAAAACTGAAAGGATTAAAACTTCACATCCATTGATTACAAGCCTAGGGAAAAGACTAGAATGGTGCAGTTAATACCCAGATTCTTTTTAAATAGAAAGCCACAAAAACTTACTCTGCCTACAGAAATAAGAGAATCTGGCTGGAAGAAGATCTCCAAAATGTGAAGGGCAAATCTTAGCACAATGAACTTTTGGGGGGATTTCTATTCCCATGGTGAGAAAACAGCAGAGGTGTTAATTGTGAACTACAGTTCAATATAAAGGCCCCACAGAGCACTTGGTACTCAGTTTTGTTTCTTATGAAAGGCCCATTTTTTTCAGCTAAAAATTCAGTCTCCAACCCCTCAGTTCCACTCAGAATTCATAGTTATGCCTAATCTGCTGTTTTTCTGGCTCACTTACAGGCCCTGTTGGCAGGTAGTGAATGCAAAATAATTTTAATGGGGGAACCCCTGGGAACGGGAGCAAAAGTTTTGAGCATTTACAATTTTACAATGACGTACGGCCAGCTGTTAGATAAAATAGGCCTCCAGCAGTGGAGCCCACTGGAATGGGAACATTGGTGTGGATGTTTTCAACTCAGCAGTCTGCTAAAGAAGGAAACTAGATCAGCCAAACAACAAAAGGACAGGATTGGTCTGGTAAGGGAAACATCATGAGGACATATGGTACTTGTTAAACCCATTCCACAATGAGAACTCCATCCCCAATTTGAGGGCCACAAACTGTCGAGGCTACAAAGTGAGGGCACACAGAATTTGAGGGCCCAATGGGAAGGCAAAATAAATAAAATGGTTCAGAATGGCAGGAAGCAAAGTAAAGAAAGCACTGGACAAGGACAATTTGATATGTTGGACAGTTTGTACAAATATGAAATTAATTTGAATCAAGTCCAGAGCATATTTAGTGCATCACAATCAGACACTAATTCCCATCTTTTCAATTACTTACCACCCCCTGAACAATAGCTCTGAGTGATGACAACTGGTGCCAAGTTTAAAGAAAATGGATTTAATTCATTTCCCACTGAAATCAATAGAAATGTCTCCTTGCCTTCAGGAGAAGCCAGATTAATCCATTTATGAGCAAGAGTACCTGCTCATAGCAATCCTATTATAGAACAATTGGAAAAATTATAAGAAACTGAAGAATAAGCACTGTGGGTAAGAAATAATAAAACCGCCTGGTTTTAAATATGCGTCAGTCTCCCTTTGATACAAAAAGTAGCCATGATGATATTTTACATTCATTTCTTCGAACTCATTCAACTGATCAGTGGTTCCTAAGGTACCTGTTAACCTTGTTTTCCTCTGCTTTGGTCTTCTCCATGGAATGTTCCCTCAATTCTTTCAAGTAACACAAACATTATTTTCATTCCAGTGCTTCCTAAAACATCAACAGGAATCTTAAAAGCAAAAACTATGCCTGAAAAATCTTGTATTCATTTGTGTGTATCATTTTGTAAAGGAGGGAAGTGGCTCACAGAGCTAAACTCCCCTGAATTCCTTTGCACGGGGTTCAATTGCACTTGGACAGGGAAGAGGACAAACATTTATCAGATGGGAATCAGCTGGGAGAGGGAGACACTTGAGTGTCTTCATGCTTGGAGGTTTTCAAGACCTGAATGGCTGAAATCCTGGGTAACCATGTCTGATGTCACAGCTGACCCTGCTTGCAATAGGGTTGGCCAAGAGACCCCCTGAGGTCCCTTCCCATACCATTTGTCTTGGGATCTTACTGACTCCATCTTCTTAATCTTTATCTCCCAGCTGAGAGGGGAAGAAAAAAAGAAAAAAAAAAAAAAAAAAGAATGAAAAAAACAGCCAGAGTTATTTCAATTAAAAAAAAATAAGAAATCTGTGCCTCTAGTGGACATGAGAAATGCTGTAGTCCACATCCCTCCTGCAAGGGAGAACCATGATATCCATACCATTCCTGACAGATCTATAGTTTAAATTCCTTAAGATTTCCACTGCAAAGTTATGGGGTCTCGACACCCCCTGCTAGTTATTCTTTCCAATATGCCACTATCCTTCTCAGGAGGGTTTATCTCAACACTGTCTAAATATATTTTGCTGCATTATAACTTCATAATTTCTTGTCCCAGCTGCTAGACATGGATGGACAATTATTCTCTTCCTCTTTGCAGCATCCTGCTCTGTATTTTTAAATGAATCTCAATCTTTTATTCAGTCTGAACAACCCCTTGTCTTAACTCAACTCAGTTATAAATCTAGGCTCGACGGTTTCCTTCAGAATTGGTACTATCCAAATCCCTGCACCAAATACTATTGCAGTTGATTAGATCTGCCTAAATGTTGAACTTCCACTCCTCTTTTCTGGACAATATGCAGACTTTTCCAAGTCACATCTCCATTTTTCAAAAAAATTTTGCTTTCTAATTTAAACCTAAAAAAATCTTTCAACTCCTTCATAAGTCTATCAATCTCTCTATGGCATCACCTGAGTTGTTAATGAAAATATTGACCAGAACTTCAGAGTTATGTAACGAGGAGGAAGCTGTTCTTTCCTGAACCTCTCTCCGAATTTCCTTCCTTCCTTCATTTCAAGTCCATTTCCTTCCTCCCTCCCTCGGGCATCTACAGAGAACAGGCAAAGAACTACAGGAGAAGGCAGGATTCAGCCAGTTCAGCAGACAGAAATGTAACTTCGTAGTGATAAAAGCTAAAATTCTGCCTTAGTCTGGATGGACACAGAAACCCTAATAAAATTCAGTTGTGTTTGAGTGCCTTCAATTTTGTGGTACTGCCAAAAAGTGATATCCCCTTTCTAACTGTGTAATCTCCCTTTTAAGACAACTCCAGAGTCAAAGCCACAGCCAGTAGTCTTAGTGGGAAGGTTTAAACATAGATACATGGGAATTATTATGACTATCAAAAATGGAAATATTGTTAACATAGCTCAAAATGGGAACTTGGCCCTTTGAAATAGAGACTGAATGTAGAACTGAAAATCACCCACAGCTCAAGTTATAGGTAGATGCAGTTGACCCTGGCTCTGGCCAGCAGCACACAGTGAAAAAATATTTCTTATTATTAATAATTAAAAAAAAAATCACAGAGTGCTTCTCTAGTATTCCAATTTTAGGTTAGGTCTAATGCAGTTTAACATGGTTTTATCAATTAGCAGTTCAACTACCCTAACTTGACGCTGGAAAAAAAGAGGATCACACAGATGGAGACATCTAGAAACCTTACATAAAGATTTTATTACATTACCTGTAAATATCTATCAAGGACAGCAAAACACCTTTGCTATTTTCCATTCTATTCAGCACTAAGAAGGACACAGTACTCTTTTTTTCCCCCTCATCAGAAACTGTTTGTTCTCTCCACCCCAGTCAGGACTGACTTTTTCAGATAGTCCATAACATATTTTACATATATATATATATATATATATATATATATAATGTGTGTGTGTGTGTGTGTTATATAACAATAAAATTACTGCCAAGCACATTGTTTTCCTCTGCAACAAAGAGCTACTTCATGTTGCCTAAGCGTATCTTGTGCTGAAAGGCATCTGCAAAATCTCAGTGAAGGAAAATACAGAGACACAGAGAAAAAATATTCTTAAGATATGATTATAAAAGTGCTCAACATTAGACAAATATTCTCTTTAAAATAATTTTGAAACCAGAAAGGAGAAAGATTTCTGGGGCTTTCAGACCAGGGAAGCATTTTCCACTCAATTTGAGGAAGAACTGGGGGCTTGTCCTGGCACCTAGTAGTGGCAATACAGGCAAAACATCTCAAGGTATCTCCTCCCTTTTCACAACGTTTTCACAGCAGTTCTGGGGTGCAATAATGACAATCTCACTTCCCTGTTGCCACTTCTTACCCCTTGCAACAGAGCGTTATAACAATTTAGCAGCAATCCAACGAGACAGAACTAAAAATTATTTAGCTGAAAAACAAAGTAGGGCTGTTTGCCAGGTTTTTTTGAAGCCAAATCAATTCCTCAATCAAGTTTACCACTTTCTTGTGCAAGAGCTTGTGCTAGAATAGCAGGCATGGACACAAGGGTGAAGAGTGTATGGGTTGTATTATTAGCCAAACTCTAACTGAAGTGTCAGAATCCCAGAAGACACATTAGCATGTTTGGAACAGTAGGTTGGTGGGA
The DNA here is from genome assembly GCF_000738735.6 of Corvus cornix cornix. Classification (NCBI taxonomy): domain Eukaryota; kingdom Metazoa; phylum Chordata; class Aves; order Passeriformes; family Corvidae; genus Corvus; species Corvus cornix. The sequence goes on along the minus strand of NC_046339.1, from coordinate 18,193,949 downwards.
GGCAGGAATCTGTCACTGAATTTAAACCTGGTCTCACTCACACTAGCTACACACCAACATGCTCTCAGTTTTCATCCCTGTAAGAGAAAAAAATCAAGACCAATGAGTTAATGAAATGTCGGGTGAAGAATCAGAGAAACATGTCAAAATGCCACAAAAAATATTGTTCCCAGAGGAGAAAGAATCAAAAGTTCACCAGAAAAGGCATATGGCTGGCAATCATTATTAACAACCAAAGAAAGGGGGAAAAAAGTTTTTTCCCACTCCACAATTCAGTCAGATCCTTTCCTGGCTACCACTCTAGAATGATAAATTACATACAGTACAAAAGGTTCCAAAATACATATGTCAGTCCCTCTACTTCAGGTTTATTTACAGTCTTCTCAAAGATCCAGACAATTGAGGTACTTCCCATATAGCTGAACTTCAATATTATGGAATCATTAAAAGTAACAGCAACTGACTCTTAAGGAAAAAGATCAAATCTAAATCTCACCTTTTTTTAAATGTCATTCTGCTATCATCCCTCTCTTCATTATTTTCTTTTTCCACATCATGTTTTTCATTATCAATTCTCTTCAGTCAACATAGTTCTGCAATTAATTTTGGAGTGGTTTAGTTCGTTTTCTTCCCCCAGGCCAGAATCACATACAGTATGTCCTTCTGTAATAAACCAACTTAACTGGGTTAACAGACACCAGTATGACACATCACAAGTGTGGAATCCAAATACCTAACAGGCTACTGTAAACTACACAAAAAATGCAGCCTTCTCTCTGTAAAACCTTATTACATGATAGAACTTATATAGAAAGAAACAACTTGAATTTTAATATGCAAAAGACATTCTCTCTGCTGGATTACAGTCGTATTTAGAAATCAAAATAGATTTCACGTGGATAATGAAACTCTGAAGTTTTATCTTTTTATAAAAGATCAGTTCACTATTGATGTAAATCAGCTGAATCGTATTTCATACCATAATATTTATCTGAATCAGTGGAGGATCAGTAAACACAGGGAGAAGAGTCTTTAGTCTAGGAACAAGGAGCTCAAAGTTTTGTTCCCAGCTGTGCCAACACTTTTCTGCATGAACTTCAAATGCAAATCCCCAAACATCTATTTTTGTTCCATAAAAATGAAACAAAACTTTTCTGGATAGTGTATTTAAATTGTAAGCCACATAAGGCAAGACAAACACTGTTGTTATCAAAATGATAGAAACATAGTACTCATCCCTTTTTGTCTCCAACTACTAATCTGGTCTCTGTGGGCTAGTCAAACAAACTCTGATTCACCCTGGGATTCTGCCTGCACCAAAAGAGGTTCCAAGTAAAACGGTCTAAAAACTTTCTCTAAGTTATTTCTAAATCTGTGAACCTCTGCACCACCAAAGACTTCAGAACCAGCATGGAAATGCTGGCTTTTGTATTTTCCCCAGTGCTTACTTGTCAGGTAGAACCTCAGCCAGTTTCTAACACAACTGATATGTACCTCTTGAACTTCTGTTCAATAAATGCAGCCCCCTACCTTTTGATGCCTGCCAAATCTGCTTCTTTGCTGTCCAGAGCCATTCCGCCTAACATCTAAGCTCCTTCTGAGGTCCTTCACAACTTACTCACATCTTACCTCCCTTCATGCTCTTCAGTTACTTGTTTTCTACCTGTTTCCTTTACAGCTCCAAGAATTCAGCCAACAAAAGATGTAGCCCTCAGGCATGATTTACAGCTTAAATTCTCTCCAAATTCCTTAGCCAAAATAATACTGCCACTCTGAAACTTATGATTTTACGGCTACTATCTCCCTTGATTGCTAGTCATTTTTAACTTCTGTTCAGAGCTGTCTCCACAAAAAAAAAAAAAAAAAAAAAAAAAGGAAAGAAAGGAAAGTGCATATACTCCTTTAAGTGTTGAAGAAGGAACTACTATGACAAATGCAAACACAACAACAGAGCCTAGAAATAGGAAGGCCACTGAGTTCAGTTCAGGTTGCTGATAGGCCCAAGAAAGCAGTTTTATTCATTCTGAGATGAAAGAGACACTTAAAAATACCTAGTTTTTCTTCAAAAAAAGCAGCATTTAAAAAGGCACTTATATGTAATTTCTTGTGCTCCTGATCTGGGGCTACAGAGATTAAGAAAATTATACCCACCTTCAAAGCTCAGGCACCCAGGGGAATTCAATAAACCAGTCAAAGGTCTGACAGATCTTTCGAACAGGGTCATGTGAATGAATGCACTTGCAATCAGATGGCGCAACTGTGATAGCAGAGAAAGGAATCTCAAGTTTCCTTGAAGTTACCAAGCTTAAATCATATCTTCCTCCAGATAAAGATCCAGGATAATTTGAACACCAGGTCCATATGTCCTATGTTTTTTCTTAGGACAGGACTAGGAAGAAACATTAACATCGGACTTCCAAGATTAACTCATCTTCTACTTTTTGTTCCTCCCTTAGCCTGAGAGAACAAAGCCCCTGTACTAAATCATTTACAACGCTGCATTAGAATTAGAAAAGAGCAGATTGCCAGACAGTCTTGGTAAAAAAACCAATGTGAATGTCATCTACATGGAGCAGATTGTTAAAAATCAATCGGCCTGAACTTGTTCACACAGAAAAAACTACATAATAAGAAAAATCAGGCAAGCAAATTGCAGCAAAAGATGCTTAAAATATTTGCACAGAGAAAGGGGTAAAAATCTCTTAAATTATCTGCTGTGAACTAATCTGTTCCCAAGTTTCATCACTGCAGTATGTTCTACCATTTAAGCAAGAAAAATAATTAGATTTCTAAAGTAATTCTTACATACCTCAGTAACCTTGTACTAATATGCAAAGTCTGGAAATCAAGCTGAGATCTCATGACAGGACTGATATAAATAGAGGAAATATTTCACTACTATAATGATTAGCTATACTGTTAGGGATAAATCAACAGTGAAACTTCATGAGTTTACTTCCAGTTGTGCAACAGCTTATATAATGCACTAAAAATATCTATAGCGTGATAGGACAAACCTGCCCTTCTCTCATTCCTTTTAACAGAGTTAAGCTCAAGTTGATTTTCCAAGTGTCTTGGCTTGTTTCATCCACAAAGCATTATTTTCAACTCTTTTTTTGAGACAAAAGGAGATTCCAAGGAGGTGAAGAAGTATCAGTCCAGCTGCAGGTGAGGTGTAACACCTGGCTCATCCTTACAGATGTACTCAGAAACAGCAGTGACTTACATATTTGCAGAATAATCTGGCCCAGTCAGGTGGCATAAGTCTAAAATGTTATTGCTGGTTTCTTTCAGCAATAATAACCAAACCAACTCACTGCAGCCCAGCATATGCTCCTAGGGATAAGGCACCCAGGGGAAGCTGGAAAGGAAAGTACATATGAATAAAGCTTAGGAAAAGAACTGTGTAAGTTTCTTTAACAAATTAAAAATTGCCTTCAGTCAGTAAAACTGATGTCATTTTTTGGTCAGAAGCCCCACTTGCAGCCCTGCAGGTATGAGCCCCTCTCCTGCCCTGCAGCATGGGACACACTGGGTTCCACAGCCCTTCTTCCCTCCTGCTTATGGGAACTGGAGGGAAAGACCTCACCTCCTCCAGGGTGAAAATGTTCATTTCAGCGCTTAGGAATCAAACCCATCTTTTTTTTCGATTTTTATCTAAAACTGCTGCATAAATCCTAGTCAAACTCAAAAATCATTTCAGAATGATTGGTATTACATTGCTTCGGGAATTATTTTCTGGGAAAAAAATTAAATTAAAAATTAACAATTCCCCTCTAAATAAAACAGCCCTGTATTCTGTTTCTGGCTATGCCACAAGCTTTTTTGTCTGCTTAGTTATTCAAATTCTTTTTGCCTGACTTGTCTTATTGTTCAGACACTGATCATGATGCTGCTGGTCTCTAAGGGTGCTACAAAGCTGCATCACTAATATCAGGGGTCTTTGAGACTTCTGTATGGAAAGATAGCATGGAAATGAAAAAATTAAGATTTTGCACTGAGCAGCAATAATGTCTTTTACTCCTTTGACAATAAGACAGAGAGAAGAATCAAATACACATATAGTTCCAGATAAAAGAAATTGAGAAAAAAATGCTTTAAAGAGCATATATACTCTATAAGGAGTATTGCTGGATATTATAGACATTGAAATTTTCCTGCTGTCCTAAACTATCATTCCATCAAGCTTTTAACCTCTGCTGTAGAAATTTAAACATTTATTTTGTGGTAACTTTACATTTGGTGACAACAAGCTACAATCTCAATCATTTAAAATGAGAATTTGACTTAGATTTAACCAGACATATACATGAGAAGTGATTGCTATGTTTGTTAACAGAGGCCCCATCTAGCAGCTCTACCATCAGAGCATGCAAAAATCTGCAGTAGAGGAACCATGATGTTGTGCAGAGCTCTCTGAACCACCTGTAAGAAGTCATTCAGGCTATGAATATTGATGCTTCTTCATTTTTCAGATTAATCACCAACAGATTGCATTTTTCCCCCAAAGGTTGACCCACCCATTCTTCTGGGGTGGATGGTGCCCTCGATTGACCACATTTCTCATGGAAGGTCATGGATAACAGCCTGACGTCAATCTCCAAAGGCACTGGACTGCCTCCATAAATGTCAGTCTGGGAAGGCAGCAGGGATGGAGCAGGACTTGCACATTAGCACATGGTTGAGCCGATGCAGGTGCTCATAACTTATTGCAGATGGAGATATAAATTGCTGACATCTCTCCCAGGACCACAGCATTAAGTATGTATGCGCAATACCATATGTAAGAGTTTGAAGCCACAATCACTTCCTCAGGAGAAGCATCATTTAGGGAACTGAAGGGTGGAATTTTTCTTTCATATGGAGGAAAAGGGCCCAAAGGAAAACAGTGATGAGATGTTTGTTTATCATTTTAAAATGAGCCTCTAGAAAAGAAGACAAATGCTGAAACACTTTTGTCCTGGAAAGGAGAGACCTTGTGGTCTTTATTTTTATCGCTTAGCAAGCCAATGGCACGAATATAGTAAGGGATCTTCACCACGCACCAAGACAATACAGGGGTTGCAGAAGAAGGAAATGTGTCTCTTGCCCATAGTTTAATCGAGGGAGAAATTTGGTGGGTTCTACAAGGGCCTAAGTTAAAATGTCATCTATTTAATTTGCAACTGTGGCCTTCCAGTTTGAAATGTAACAGACTTCATGAGCTTCATATGTTAAACTCAGGAAAATAACCACCCATGGCTTCAATCTGTGATCTCAGGGAAGACATTACAGGAAACTGTGAACATGGGCACATCCTTGTGTGACTGTGGGAATCGGTATAGACCCCCTTAACCCTCCAAATGGTAAATAATGATGAAAGTGTTCAGCTAAGCTGGAAATAGACATTTTATGCAGCTGTTTATGATTTAGGAATGTAGCAGTCCTACAAGATCACCAAATTGTCCATTCAGCTGCCCCCTATACCCTCCTGACTGTATCCTGCCTCTCAAACCATGCTGAGTTCTCCAGACACCATCCCACATGCACAAAGACTAAATCTGCTTTTCTAGGCTAGGGAGCCTCTGTAGCATCGCAGGGGTAATGCTTGGATTTGATGCAAGAGCAATGGAAGTTGTTCTACAGTTAACAAATATATTGCTATTTAATCCGCCAAACATCGTAAACACTAGTGCAAATATTTTAATAAGCTACTGTGTAGTCATTAAATATTGAAATCTGTTCTTAATTAAGTGCTTCATTTGACATAATAATCCTCATTCTCAATGCAAGATTTAGCCGTGTTCCAACACAAGGGCAGCAGCATGACATGATGTGTTGGACCATCTGTGTTTACAATCACTGACTTTTCTAATGTATATATGAAAATGAGGTCAAGCCTGGAACAGGTTGCTTTATTTAGCTGGAAGATAGCTCAGGCTGTTACTAGACACCAAATCCATGACTTTTCAGCAGTCTGACCAATTACAGAAATGAACTGCTCTATTGAAATAACACTTCTGAAAGTTTTTCACATTTCTTGGAAAATGATGCAGTGCTGCAGAAGTACTTAAATATGTCCAATTTCTTTGCTGCTACAAGTACCTGTGGCAATATGTGTGCTGAAGATTAGAGGAAAATACAGCAGCCATGGTTTTCAGGATTTTATAAATTCTAAACCATGTCACCCATTGACTTTCCTCCCTTTGTTCAATAGAGCTGTACCTTTTAGCAGAATTTAGACAATGTGCAATTTTACTTTAAAATTACATTTCCAGGCCCATTCAACTTTTAATATCCTCTTATTATTTTTAAACACAAGGATAATTACTGACAGATTAATGGAAGATGATACTCAGCTATGCCGTCATTATCAAAAAAGAATTATACCATCCTAGGTTTTACTTAGTTTGCATTAGTAAGGATATCACTACTGAAAGAAGCTAAGCCCGTGGATGAGGGAGAGGTTTGGCATGGGAAGAGAAGGAGGACAAAGACATCAGAGCACTGTGGAGAAGTATTCATGCTAATACCTCCAACAAAACAAAGCCAGTCCTTGTGAGAACTGCGGCCACAACCACCAGCAGGCTGTGGGAATTCATATGGAAGGCAGGAGATCTCTCAGTTTCCCGTGGACTCAAAGTACACTGGAAAAATTGTACAGTCTGAGAGATCACTTCCTGCAAACGTACATGTGTTGCCCATCTCTACAACTCTTCACCTAAGGGCAATAAACCTCTCACAAGAACAGCAAATGAAATTGGGAGAGTAGTTTACAGTGCTTCCAAGATACACATCCCCACACTGCCCAAGAGCTGCATTTCATTCTGGGCTAGGAGGCACCAAGCGCTGGGCTTCTGAAACCCAGCATATGAAATACAGAGGTGGGTTGCTATTCGCTCACAGTGTTTGGTGTTTTTTCCTAAAATCACCAGTGCCCTATATAATAATTTGGCATTCTTTTAGAAAAACAGTCGTGCCCTTAACTTTCAAATTTAAAAAAAAAAAAAAAAAAAAAAAAAACCAAACAAACTATACTAGCTTGTGTAGCCAGATGGCAAATAAAATTTAAAGAAAGCAACTGAAATGCATTTATAATCTCTAAATATATTGGGCTTGAGTTTTTTATCACTGTGGCTGGCAAAGCACTAACTCCTATAAATGTATGAAAGGTTGGGATATCCAGGAGGGTGAAGAATTATCTACAGCGACTCCTAAAGTTATAACCAGCAAAAGCTGCATTAAATCAAGGTAAGAATACTTAGAAAAATAATGCCAAAATGTGAAAGATTGCAGACATCATTCTTAGTCACCATTTTTCTTTTCTTCTTCCTATGCCTTTGATCTAGAGAGAGGCAATAAAAGTAATATGAGCTATGAAAGGAAAATCATATAAAAGGGAGGCTTCAGAGGCCCATTAAACACAATCAGTTACAGAGAATGAAGGACAATATATGAGCAAAGAAAAAAAATTTCCATTTTAAATTTTTAATCATGACTTTTTAAAATAATTTTAGGTTAGTTTCTTCAGAACAACTGTGGTTTCCTGGAATACGTTTGCCATTTTTAGACCTTGCTATACATTCTATCTCAATGTGCTGTAATACTGCACAAAGACTTTTTCCAAGCAATTTCTAGCCCATCAGCTACTTGTTCCAAACTAGTAATCACAAAAAGTCTTTTTTGCATTGCTTTGCATTGAACTTCTGACAGTGAAAGATAAAGAAGGAAGTACTTGACAATAGATCCTCAAACTATTGTTTTAAAGTGACCGGGCAGAGATGAATTTGCTTAACTGACAGCACAAATAATCAAAGTAATGATTTATAGGAAAGGTGCTCTACAGATGGCAACCAACTTTCCCACTGGAGAAAAGCAAATATTTTCCAGTAAAAAAAAATAGAAGAAAATGTTTAATCCAACAGCCTCGGCTATGTTCACTAACAAGACACCTTAAAATAGAGCATTCAAAGCAATCATTTATGTGCAATACTCCTAGCTTTAGGAAGTCATATAATCTGCAAATGTAAAGACATCTTTATAATACCAGTATGTGTTCAAGAGACTGATATATTGGTCTAAAAAATATGATTTATCATCACAATCATTCCCTTCCTATAAATGCTCAGTAGTACCACATGTATTGTATGTTGAATATGGTTTCCTCTCTTGTAATTAGCAGTCTGTAACAGCCACCTTTGTCCACATCCATAACAACTACATGAGAAAACATCCTTGGTTGCAAGAGAATTTTGAAACTTATCAGAGAGGAATTAATAGAGGAGAAAAACAGTTTTGGAGATTCTGACGTGGCACTGACCCTGCAGATCTGAAATTTAAAAAAAATAAATAAAGAGTTGCTGAGAGTCACCTTTCTCATCTTCAAATGTTTTTATCCATTAGAAAAAATGTAATTTAAAAATAAATACAGGCACGCACATTGGTAATAAGCTGATCACTATAAGCACTTAATCTATAGGACAGAATGTAAACATGCCTCCTGTTGAATTGCAGAGCTTCTCCTTAAAGAAAAAAATGTGGTGCATGGACATACCACTAAAATATTAATTTTCTTAAACAGTAAAAGCACTAAGGTTTTACTCATTCATTTGCTCATTTTCATATGCTACATTTAATTACAATGGAACCTGAACCACTTATTAGTTTCTGTTGGATATGACCAGTCTGGGAATTCCCAAGAAGTGTCTGAATAAAAATATTCAGTTCAATATTCATGTTCAACAGAGTGCAAAGCACATCCACGCATAGCTTCTCTTCCTTTGTGAGCTGTCACAACCACTGTAGGAGGGTCCGTGGGAGCACGTCATCCACACATCAACAAAAAGAAACTGAAGTGGGAACTGCTGAAGTGAAATCAGGAGCTAAAAGCCACTTGTTGTTATTCCCTCCACTCTACAGCACAACACAATTATATCATAGACACAGTTAATTTCAGGCATCCCAGGTACAGAGTGGCTATCAAATCACATTCACGCCAAGTACTAAATTATACAAGGAGAAGCCTTGGCACTTTCAATGGCATCATTAGTTGGATAAATGCTGCTTAATACAAGCATTACTATTCAAATCTCCCTATAATTCCTAAAATGAAAAGTGATCACTTCAGGTACTTACTTGAAGCAAAAGTTATTATGGTAGGCTGTTAGTATTGCTAACACCACCACTGAATATATACATATCACTTAATCAAAAAAAATGTATATGTACAGCACGAATCTGTCATTTATTTGTTCTAAGTGGTCTTTAAAATTCTCATTCAAAAGACAATTTCCAAACATTTGGATCTACCTTCGTGATAAATATTTTGAAAAGTGGAGATCTGCATCTAGAACCTGAACTTTTATTTAGCGAACCTAATGAGACTGTTGTCAAAAATGTTAATGGCAGAAGAATCTGCTTTTTATAATGCATTGTCACACAAGCATTCTTAAGGAAGGATTGTGTTCCTAGGGACTGAAACTTCAGCTGCAGCAGCATACTGCTCATGTCTGAGCTCTGAGATTGCTTCCCTATTCCTCCCCTGAGAGTTCCATGGATTTGGTTCAAGCACCATTGAACGTGATGCCGTATTAATTGCCCTGGAGGGTAGCAAGGCCTTTGAACTATGGCTGTGAGTGATATTTTGCTGTAAGACATGTGTCAGCACTTGCCTGGTTAACTCTAGGGCTAGGTTGTACAGCATACTGGGACCAAGTATCTGGAAAACTACTTTGCATCCTGATCTTACATCTGTTTTCTATCATGCTGTGAGATTGACTGGCCATTCTATCAGAGAAGCATCATTCTGGAATAGACAGTCTAAGTAAAAATATTGTACTGTCAAAGAGTATTAAGGACATGCCATCATCTCCTGTAGTTCATAAAACCATCTGGCAGTAAGGAGACTAAAGCAGTTGATGTGCTGTCCTTTCCCCTGTGAGAGGGACAGTCTGGGCCCAGCTTGGTCCAGGAGAAACTAAAGTTCAAACACTTCCACAATCCCACTTGTCCCTGTTTGTGGGTATAAATTTTCTCTCACACATATCCCGATCACACAATCATCCCTCACGTAATCCATTACCATCAGCATGAGAACACCAAGAGGTCACAGCAGAGCTAGAGCAAGGCAGTCATGGACATGCTCAAAAGCAGGAATTGTAGGAGTATGAGGGATTTTCAGCAAAGCAGAACCATTTTCATGGCTAGAGGCATGTATGCAGGATAGAGGGACTTTAACTCGTTGGTTTAGTCAGGATTCCACATTCAGTCAATTTCCACGTTCAGTGCCAAAATCATTTTTTCTATTTTCTCTACCTTTTCCTTCCTATTTTGCTCTATCTATGCTTTTCCTTATTGCTACCCCCACCCCCCCACCCCTTTCCCTTCACTTCCTGTCTGGTTTAGTCTATTAGTAATTCTCTGACAAAACAGGGGACTAAACTTGCCACTGTTATCAAACAAAACCTCTTTCTATTTCCACAAAAGAACATAAGCTATACCTTATTCTGATAATAATGTCTGCTAACAATAATGTTCAGTAGTAATCATTAAACTCTTTAGGAAGCTTACCTGGCACTCAAGCGAAAAAAGTAACCATAAATTCACAAGATGTGATGAAAATGGCGTCATGTACAAAGATACATATTGACCTGTAAAAGAGAAATTTATTATATTATTTCTTGCATAAAATAGTAAACCTTCCCTAGTCATTTATTTGATATTCTAAAATATCAATTAAAAGTCATAGCACTTATACTAAATATTAAAACATATGCTCTTTTCTTTTTTTTCTGTTACCTCTTTAACCCACCATAACAGAATATTTAGGAGAAAGAGATGTTGCTATCTGAAGCTGAACATTTAACAAGGATGTCAACTTAAGATTAAAAAGAGAATTTTTTTTAAATGCAAGATGAAGTATTTCAGATTTCACAGTCTGACAGAGTGACAAAAAAAGTACAGAGTACAGCCACAGTCTTTTGATCTAGGAGAAAGAGTTGTCCTTCATGTTGCTGGTAATATGACCTAATGGCAGGATAATATTGCTCAAACACCTGCAGCTTCAACCAGTGGAGAGATGTGTAACTTCTCAGGATTTTATTCACTATGAGGATGCAATTGTACTCCATGAAACAGTACAAGAATTTGGGTACAATCTTCAGTGGAAGGAGAAAATATCTCAGACACTTATAGTTGATGATTAAAAAGGTAAATTATAATCCCTTCCTAAGTAAAATGTCTTAAAGCCAACACTCACCTACCTTGCTATGGCCCAGTGAAATTATTGAAGCTGATGGAGAAAACTCCTATTAAAGCCAATGTTGCAGCAGAAGAGGTAATAAACTCCTTAAGAGGAGCAAGGGGTTCATAGCACAGGACACTCAGTGCCATTGCACTTCCTCTCTTGATCCAGATCCCCGGCTGGTGAGGTATTATCATATATCACAACTCATCTGTTGACTTCCAGAGTCCATCTGTATGTGTAAGAAGTACTTTTTCATGTCCTAAGATGTTACCTTGTATTTAGTTTCAAAGGAAAAAGAGCCTCGTTAGAAGTCTCTAAATCTGAACTGTCAAACAAGAAAGTTTCTGCACTAAGTAGGAGTATAGTTTGTAGGGATTTATCAAGATAGCCCATCAGATTGACACTTGACATGTAAATTGAATAGCAAATCTGACAGCTCAAATATTAGTGCATCTGCCTAGCTCTGTCTTACAGTTACTCCTGCAATAGGCTTTTTGAAAGCACTCTTGGTATCCATTTCCAATCTGGCTGATTTTTAAGGCTAGCATCATAGCAACCCAGTGTATTTAGAACTAGCTTTTTAAAGACAGCTCAGTCTGTGATTATTAATTACTGATTCAAGTGACAAGTCTTATTTGATATTTGTATTACTCATTAGCTTTTAATCAGATGAAAAAAAAAATCCTCACCACACAGAATATATTTGATCATTTCAATTGGAAGCACTACCATGCTTGTAGGCCAAAGGATTACACTGAACTATCCCTCTCTTGTGTTTGCTTGCTCTGCAGGACATGTTTTCTCCCCACAATTACCTGATATCCAAAGGAGCAACGAGTTAAGACTTCCAAGTCCAAGTGCAATACTTGCATCCATTCAAAAGAAATAGTCCTGCTGTACTGCAAACAACAGAAGGGGTCCTTGCAAGGCACTGAGGCTGTTTACACCTTCGTGTGCTGTAAGCTGGGGACTGCAAAAACAGAGATCCTGGCATCCTCCTGGGTGCTGAGAAGCTTCACTTCGGGCTGGGATCTGCAAGAGCTCCTTGCAGGACCAGCTCTGCATTTTGCAGAGTAGATCAGAGGAGATGGGATTTCTGAGCTGCCCATGGTCTGGATATCTCTGAGCTCTGTTTTTGTTTCAAGAGTCCTTTAAAATAGTCAGGCTTAATGTTCTCTGGGAAGAATGGAAACAGCACTACTCTGAAATATCCCATGTAAATTATATGCCATAGCAAATTGTCGGCTGAGGGAAGATACAAAATGGAGCATATAAGTATTCTGCTGAATAGGAATGACTCTGGCCTTCTTTAAAAAGAGTATTTGTATTTATTATCTGATTGGACAGAAGAAATGTAACTACCACCTTCTTTCCCCAGAAGAGGTCTTGAGTGCTGTCTTTAAAAACAATTTGACACCTATCTCAGACTCATTCTTTTGTTTTTCAAATGCAATTTCATAGAATCATCATCCAGTAGTCATTCAAGAGATGCAATGATAAGTAAAAATAGCTCCCACTAATCTCACTAATAACTCTAAAGTCTCTTCCAACCCAAGTCATTCCTTTGATTCTATGATTCTAGTTGCATGAGACCTTTATTTTTGAGTTTCCTGTTTCTTTATTTATTTCAGTTCTCTGACTCATTTCATATCCAGGCCAGACATTATCATAAAAAATATATTGCCTTTGAGTTTAGAAATAATCTCCCTCCCCAGTCCTCCAGGTTATTTACCAAAGTACTCCAACTGTTCCTTAAGAGATCTTCCTATCTAAACCAAAGAAATGTAGATAGAAACAAGAAAATTAATTTCTTGCAAATTCCATTTTGGTTTACCTTAAAAATAACTGGAAGATACGTAAAGAGATGATGCTCATGTAGAGAACAATATTTTAGGGGATCACTAAATCTTTTGGACATAATCTAATGCCAGGAAACAGAACAACAGCAGAAAAAAATTTTAGGAATGCTGAGAAACAAACAGGCCACTGAAAACCTGCAGCCACAGAGCAAGGTCTGGCAGATCAGTGTGATCTAGCTCAGGCCAAGCACAAGTCCTCAGAAACAGTAATAATGAGACACTAAATTTACTAACTTATTTGTGACCAAAAAATTAAGTCAATGGTATTATAATTATGGCCACAAGCTCATCTGTTTCATGTATAAGAACCTCACCCATTCAATAAAAAAGATAGATTGCAACTATTAGTTACTACATTTCTCAGAGAGGGGAATATCATTTCCTCTTTTCCAGAATAAATATTGGTCATTCTAAAAATACCGTTTATATATTAACAAAATAAATGTAATTTTGATCTGCTGCAGATACAAGCTCTCAGTTACAGCAAATGTTAGCTTCTGTCTTTTAGATCAAGCTTCTGATGTTTCTAAACTAAGATTTCAATGTAGCTGGACTTCAAATATTATGTCACATCTGCTGCTTCCCTTCTCTCGCACCTTAACCATGTTTCTATGCAGTCTGCTTACTCACCTGGTTTTTTTTACAGGAGCTTTCTTTTGCTGCTTGAGTAAATACAAGTATTTATCTGGCAGGGCCAAGCTGGCTGTGAATTTTCATTCCAGTTAATTCCATTTAATCTCTCTTAAAGGAAGAAAGTTTGGTAGCAAACTTTACCTCTTACCACTAAGGAAAACTGGGCGGGGGGGGCGGGGGGGGGAAGTATCTCCATCTTTTCAGTTATGGTTGATTGAGTCCCCCTTCCCACCATGGCCATGGGGAAAGGCACTGCCTTCCTGTGTCTCCAGAACATACTGCTGACAGGAGGGCCATAACTGCTCATTGCAGACAGGCAGCAGGCAGTGCCTAGAAGACAGAGAATGGAAAAGGTAGCAGCAGTATCCCCAAATATCAGCCAGGGAAACAAAATATGGCAACCAGGTTGAAGGCCCCAGGATCATTATTTAGAAGAACCCAATGTCTAAGGTAAGTATAAATATAAAATAATTAGCATGTTATAAAAACTGCTGGCAAGAATGAGGTACACTTTAAATTATTTGGCTGGATTAGCAGATAGGGATAGAATTCTACTAATAAATATTTTTTTGTGATGATATGGTAAATTCTGATGACAGTGGCAAATATCCTTGAAAAATTACTCTTTTTGTTTCAATATCAGTATTTGAAAGAGATGATCTGTGTTTTGCTACCTCATGCCAGGCAGTCCAGCAAGGCCCAGGGAAATATTGTAGGTCTCTTGCAAAAGTCAGACTATTCCTGTTTGAAAGTGGAGAAAAAAAGCCAACTTGAATGTCAGGGTTTACATTATTTTGTGTGTGTACTTCCAACCTATTGAGAAGTAGCACCAGATTCTGGGCTAAAGGTTCCCAACAACCTTCAGAAAGTGTCCTAATGAAAACATTTGAAGCCCATCCTACCTTAAAACTTGCCATCACTGAATGTCACAGAAAGGTAATCCCATACCCATTTATCTTGATATAAATCAAAATTTATAGTTTGAATATAAACACTGTAGGCAACTGGGACGCTGAAGCAAATATAACTGATAAGACATTTCTCATGCTTTATCCTGATCTTGCAGTGCCTGTGACTCAGAAGCATCAAATGACTGTTTTTCTATCCAATCAAGCACCGTATCTTTTCCTGCTTGAGGTGGTACACAAGAGAGTCTAGGAACATTTCACAGGCACCCACTACTGTCTTCATCTCAACTATTATATATTCTGTAGAAAGACAAGTACTTCTTTTCACCACAATTTCTGCTTTTTAGCAGTCCATTTAAAACAAGATAGTTAGGGATCTTGGGAAGAACCTGCAACTTTCAGATGATCCCAATCCATTTTAGCATAGTGCTCAAGCATGTACCTTAGGAGTCAGTGCTGAGGGTTTCTGTGCTTCCTTTGGGTACCAAGGCACAGCAGAAATCAAGGATGGATCTCCTCTGCCACCAGGGCAATGTGTTTATGGGCCCTACAGATCCTGAGAATGTCTGAAGGAAACATCCACTTTGCAAATGGATGAGCTCTGTAAAATGCACTCATGCTGTAGCTGACTTTGAAATTCTCAGTGGGGGTTGGTAACTGCAGAAACACAAGAATTTATAAAGTCAAACTCATTTGCTGCTTGTTATTCTCATTTTCAGAGGTTCAGTATAGCAATGCATTCACTTCAATACAGCACACCTGAAAAATAAACACAATAAAATGAACACAATCCTTCTAAAGTTGAAAATTATATTACTTCATCCTTCTGTTCTTTTTGCTTTCAGCCTGAAGCAAATGCAAGAAAAAGACCATTTTCCCAAGTAGTAGCAGAAACTTCAGAGGGAAGTTGATTTCACAGGGCTTCTAGAATGTATCTCACTGCCATTCTAAACCTCAAGATTTATGTGTATAAACTGTTTTAAAAGCTGATCCAGTCCCTCTCATAGGAGCAAGAATATTAGCTAATAGATTGGTCTGAGCTGGAGATACCTGTACATTCAATTTATAATTTGTAAAATCCTGTACCTATTCTTTGTATCCAAGGTATATTGATAAGTGAGCCCACTACAAATGCCCATTATTACAGCATATATAAACTGCCTCTAGTTAAAGGGCAAGGGTTCACATTGCCTGACAAATTACTGCCTTACCAGTAGAAATCTCTATGAAACAAGGATTTTTACTGAATTCACCTGCAGGTGATGCAGGTTAAAGTAGGTCTACAGTGTATGCTGTGGGCAAATGCAAGCTTTGCCTCACCTATGCTGCAAGGCAAAAGCCATAAATTAGCCACTGATTAGGTACAATTAGTAGAGCCTGACTGCTTTGCCTAATATTTTAACTTATGTCTGGTCTATTCCACAATACAGGTACTTGGTCTGAAGCTGACTCATGTCCCACAGCACACAAGCAGGGACAGAAAAAATGATGTGCTGTATATTAGAGATACATAAACACCCTTAAAGGGCAGCTGTCTAACAAGCTGCAGAGACTACCAGGGTAGGAAACTTGATTGCAGTGCAAGAAAATAATGACGAAATTAATATCTGGGAAGAGGCTCTCTCATTTATCAATCAACATGTGTTGATATCAGATATGAAAATTTAACTAGTGATGATGAGACACTCAAAATGAGCATTTCTTGAAAGGAATTAAATCACAGATCATCAAGATAATGAATTAGGACAAGTTTTGCAGTCAACTCAACAGCTTAGATACAAAACTCTTTACAGCAATGTCTTGGAAAAAATCTCTCAAACTTCCCTCATGCCATATATTCCTGAGCTAACAGATACACAGTCAAATGTCTGAATCCAGGAAAGAGATTGAGGCAAGTACAGAATTCATTTTGTGAGGATCTAGGAGTAGAATTGGTACTTGAAATGGAAAGAGAAAATGTTTTTAAAACTATCTTTCTGAGTTTGGAGCACTGCTTATGAAAGTTGTGATGTCCTTCACTTTGACTTTCTCTCTTACCAAAAGTACATTACTTATGATCAAATGTCAGATTGACATATCTGAGTTGTGCTGATCTGCCAATATTACCAGCTTTTCTGATCTGATAAGATGTTCATTTCAAAAATACTTTACTTTATCAAAGAAAGATGAAGGTCTCCATGTCCTTTCACCATGTTATTTAACACTGAACGTGCCCATGAATTCTTCAATATTGCTTCACTCTAAAGACTGCTTTGCTCTCAAGATACAAAGATACCACATTTTTAAAATAGAGATGTTGCTTATTTGGTGATTTTTTGTTTTTAATAATTTCAACCTGGTTTTAAAATAAGAATGAAAATACCGGCTCACAGTAGTTCACTATGTTATTCCTCAAAACCTTTTCACATTGTATCTATTTGCCAGCCAACTAATGATAATCCTGATGAAAGAACTCAGCATCTTAAATTGTCAATCTACTAGCTAATATACTAGAATGAAATTTTGACTAGGTTCAACTCACCAGTAAAAGGGTCACTCTGCTTTCCATCCAGTTTAAGCATACAGAAGAACATACTTTTTTCCCAGGGTAATATGATAAAGAAGCTCATCATGGAGAAGAGAGTCTAGAAGATTTATCTTAAAAAAAGAAAAAAAAGGCATATCCTTGAAAAATATTAAATAAAACCTCTGGGAAATCTACATGCCTACACAGTGTGTGGTTTTGTTTCTCATAACTCAGAAGTAAAAGCCAGAGACAACAGGAAGATAAGTAATTTTAATAAAGACAGCTTTAGAAAGATCCCATTTCCTCAGCCTTGTTTGCAGCTGGTGCCCATCAGCAGAGCTCTATCGCAGCCAAAGGCAAGGAGTGTGCCAGCAGGAATCCAGCACTAAACTCAACGGAGATGAGGTAGAATGAACCTGAGTTGTGTTACATGGAGCTGAGCTTGTTTTTAGTGGCCCCACCTGTCTTTCCTACCAGCTCTCTGTTCACCAAAACCTTTGAGAAAACTACATCTCTACTCAAGAAACTAAACCAGATTTGATTAAAACCAAACAGGAACTCTGGAGTTATTGCAGGGTCTTGTTTACTTAACTCTGCTCCAAGCCAGGCTTTGTTAGCAGCACTCACCCAGCCTTCCTGGTGAATGCAAACCAAGAGCTGCTCTTGACAGGCACCGGGTGAAACCTGATCACAACCTGCTTGTGTCCCACCACATTCTGAATGCAACGTGGAATTTACAAGAGGCACATATAGAGTACAGACAAACTGTAAATTAGCTGCTCTCTGCCAGAAATTTCCACATCTCTAAGGTATGAGCAGCACCATGGCTCCTCTCTTAGCAGGAGGCAATCAACAGCCAGAGAGAAAATCCACAAAACATTTTAATCAATGGCATCAGGGCTAATCATTACTGCTGACTGCTTACTTTAAGTTTCTAAAGACAGGTGATATAATTTTCTGGAAAAGGCTGAGCATACAGGTGTTCAGAAAATGTGAATACATTTTTTAAATACATTCAAATATTTATAAATTTTAAATACATTAATGCAGTCCAACAACATTATACTTCTAGGACATAAAGTTTATAATAAAGTGTGACAAATACTTACAATGAAAACTCCTTCAGTTAAGATACTTATTTTTTATCAGCTTCTCTATTTTCTGTAAGAGCATATTAATCCTTGATTAATTTTCTTTCAATCATACCAAGTAATTACAACTTCCCTTTCAAAATTACTTTCCCATGACTATTTCAGTTGATTCAAGAAAAATTTTAGGTGTGCATTTTGGGGAAATATTTTTGCGCTTCTGATTATTCATAACAATGAAAAAAATTCCCAAATATCAGGATTAAAAAAAAAAAAACCCACAAAAATTCCTTGTTCTACTGGCTCTAATACTCATAATTATTTATTATTGCAAACAGCAGCTTAAAAAGAAATTAATTTTTTTTATACCAGAGACAAAGACATATTATGCCTCACTTTTTTTTCAAATTTCAGTGTTGCATTAAAAAGTTTAAAAGTGCTAAGGCTCTGCTGGCAGAAATCTTGTTATATTCCTTTCATATGTAAGGACTCATAACCAAAGGAGTGCTGCTTCACATAAAGCAATAAAATGTAAAGGACCTCATTCTAATATTAATTTGCCATTGTATCAAAAATTAATTACTATGTAATTAGAATGACAGAAAATGCAAATGGGATTTCTGAACACTATCAACAGCTGTCTGAAATGACATTTATTTGAAAATGCTCAAAAAACCAGAAATTCTCCTTCACAAACTATGTGGCATTGAATTTGTCAGCTCTCTATCAAAGCCTAGTGAAACCTCCGCTTCTTACATAGGACATAAAACAGATCAAATCATGAATATGCAGCCTGACTAACACAGCTTTTTGCCCCAACTCCTGCTAAGTAAGCAAGGACATGCAAGAATGCCAGCACTCATGACCCCCTCTGTGCTTGGAAATTATCAGAAATATCTGCCACGGGGAACCACAGAGCTAATGAAAACAAAAATGAATTGAACCTCAAGGATAATGATAGCTCAATGTCTAATTATCTGAGATGAATTTTTGATGACACCTCCTCCGGCCAATTAGTTTGCCAGTCACCAAAGAGTGCTTTTGGCAAGGAGGGTTAAACAGAAGGCTGGAAAAATAACAAGAGAAAATAGGACTGCAAATGCCCCATTCTTTAGACACTTCTCTCTGTGGCAGAGGCAGGCTCTGTGGGAGACAAGGGAATTAAGACAGGTTTAAACCAAGGTGAGAGAGAAGAGGATCACCAGGCTGGGAAGCCTCCCACAGCATCCAGGGGGAAACACTGTCTGAGGTGAGAGCTGCAGCCTCTCCTCATGACCCAGAGCATGAGTGCCACAGAGCTGCTGCTCCTGCTCTGCCCAAGGGCTGGGGACAATGCCCCAAGAGCCTGCTGCTCCTGGGTACACCTTGACTGGGAACTGTGCTCCCGGCACGGCCTCAGGGCTCTGTCCATCACGGGATGTCCATCCCTGTCCCACTACCCGTGACACTGCTCTCAGAAAAAGATAAAAGGAAATCGTTCTGGCTGCTGGTCAGCAATAAAATAAAAAGTAGCTATAAAACAGTAGAAACTAGACATATGAAAGACCTTGCACTTAGCATATATAAATCAGCATAGCTCCATTAAATTCCTCCTTAACAATCCCAAATGCCAGCACTAACATCAGTCAGAATCTAACTTGCACTGCCCTCCCAGGCATTCAGGACACCATGTGGCAATAGCATTAGTTCACTCTTAGAAACATTCTCCTAGTGCTGGAGAAATAGCTGGAAAAAAGTGAAAAGGCAACTGCTGGAAAAGACTGATAGAACTTTCACTTACTTGGATTTAGAAACCTGACTGGTGTAGAACAGCTCTTGTGCTCTAAAGAACACACCTCTGCAAACCATTACGCTTGTGTGGGAAGCTGGAAGAATGGGGAAAGACAGGCAAACAGGAAAAAAAAACCAGATATATTTTTCTTGACTTTTCTTCTTCCTTGTTGAATTCTACGAGTTTGCAACAAGTAAAGGCCAGGTTTTTGATCTAGAGCCAGATAGACAATCTTTTTAACCAGAGCCAGCATTCACCATAATGAAAAAATATCCAGCAGAACCTTGTATCTTGTCATTTTCAATAATCCTACCGTATCTTACCAGGATTATTTTTTCCTAGGCCATAAATTTGTTCTCACCCAGTAACCTACCACCCGCTGATCCCCACTATTTCTGAAGCCTGTCACAGACAGATTTAGTTACAATTTTTTTTTTCCTTATTCCATGAAGCAGAAGTAGTATTTCCTACCTGCACAATGAATTTCTCATTCTTTCTGAGAAGCTACTGAGACATCTGGTAGCTCAGTGAGATGTGTATTTTAGACTTTTCTTTAGCAGATAAAAGCAGTGCAGCAGAGGAGATGAATATAGGAGATAAAGCTGAGAACGCACTAAAACAAGCCTAGAGAACACCTGAGTATAACCTGTTTCTCTGTGCTGGAGAACATAAACAAATCAGTTGTGTTAGACTTAGACTTGCTTGACTTCAAATGAATTTCTGCAATACCGTCTTACTTATATTGACATTTCAGAGTGTTTGAGATGCTATTCACATTTTGTGCACTAGACATAACCAGAGAGTTCACCTTCAATTCATGGAGCTGGTTATTCATTTGGGAAGCCAAGGTGAGCCAGGGTAGCCAGTGTCGCCTTAAGACCCTTAAAGCTTACTGAACAAGCACTGCAACACCAAAATAGCTCCAGAGACTGCCTCTTCTCTTTGGAATTGGCTGAACTGACTGCAGCCACCACCTGTATCAGAAGAAATCAGTGTTGCTCTGTACTACGTATTTTTATCAGCCATCTTATGCCTCATAAGCTGGCCATTTATTTTGACCCTATAATATCAAATAATACAAAAATTTAGGTTGGAAGAGGCTCTGAAGGCCAACATCTTCCTCAAAGCAGAACTAACTTCAGTGTTAGATTGCTCGGGACTTAGTGCAGGTGAGATAAGAACAGCTCCAAGCATGGTGGTTGAACAGTCTGACAAGGCTCTGTCCCAGGTTTGACCACCCTCATTATAAAAAACCAAATTTTTCTTATGGCCATCCTTAAGAAATAAGCTAGTGACAGCAAGACCTTAAAAAGAAAAACAAACCATGTCAAAAGTTTTGAATAATTTCGTGATATATGTAAAGGCTCTGTTTGTAAGTGGTGTCAGTAGAATGACTTCAGGGTTAGTTTATGTTTGCCCGGCTGGAACTGAGCACAAACACAATAATTGTGGCAAGTTCACGCTCAAGTGTTCATTGAACAGCACTAATGTGTGGTCACCATTCTCCCATTCTCAGCTGGGGATCCCACACTTCTCTTCAATGCAGTTGCAACTCAAAATATTCTTGTTATAGTTTCACCAAGATTCTACTGCTCAGTTTTCCACATTTTAGAAATTATTTTCCCTCTTCTGGACGTGGGCGTATGCTAGGTTTCCTCAGGCAGCAGGCAACAACTGGATACCATTGATATGTTTATAATCTAACCTTACACCAACAAGAAAAAGCAAATGAACTATTTGAAAAAGCAGTTATTTGATACAACTTGATTCAGTTGTGTTTATTTCCAAAGAATGCCTTGAGTAGGGTTGATCCAAACCAGTGACAAGCCCTGCTTTCTGCTGTATACCCAATCTAAGGCTAAATTAACAAACTCTTTCAGTTTGTAATCAGGTTATAAAAATAAAGTGCGTCAAACAGAAACCAACCTGTTTGTTTTGTAGAGTAATGTATGTGCTGTATCCAGACCTTAATTAGACCACATAGTAAGAGACTTTTATAGATGGATTTTTATAGACACTTTTCCAGACATGCTGCGCTCTTGATATTCCTCCCCCAAGCCCCAATCCACACCTTGCTAAATAACTTTTATAGGTCTCATTAAACAGGCTGGTGATTCAGTAGTAATCCTATTAAAGCAACAGTACCTGGCACTGGCATTCTTACTACAGCATCCCTCTTTCTTTCAAGTAGGATTCCATAAAAAGAGCTGCTGGTAAGATCTCAGAGCATTTTTATCTTGCATAATCTGATGACATCTTAAAACACCACACCTAGTTCTGTGTGAGCTGGATTATCACAGCACAGCACCAAAGAAGACCCATTAGCTCTCCTGCCAGGAGCACTGTGGCGGCAGCAGCAGCGTGGCTCTGCACCAAGGTAGTTACGTGCCTTTCTGCTACACTCCTCCTTCTTCTGGAACTAGGAGAGAGCAAGCATTACTCATCACAGACACCCCCTGAGATCTTTTATGTCTAATACCGTCGAAAGACAAGATAAACCTCCATCATTGAAATGTTGCCTAGAATTTAATAGGAATCTATAAAAATTACCCTCCAAAATAGAAGAATTCAATTGAGAATGTTTTATTTCATTTTATTCTAGTATTATTAAATTTAAGGAACTATTCCATAGAAGGCATACAGGCCCATAAATGTTGATAACAGAGCTCCTGTTATTGGAATTGAGGCCACAATTCCCTAAGATGACTCAGAAATCTCAGAGACTGGTTATGATATTCTGTTTAACTCTGCAGGCATTTTCCGTGAAGAATGAAATGTTGAAAAGACCTCAGAAATTATTACAAAAAGCTGTTCATGCAGGATTACCACTTTTCTAAGAACTCCCTTCAGTTGCAAATATACCTCTCACATAAGAGTTTATGTCTGCTGAATACTCCACTGGCATTATCCAGGTCATACTGGGACTCGTGGAAGAAGAGAGGTGGTTGCTGTCAGTTAGTCCTGCACTGGCCTTCCATCAACATGGAACCTTGGGAATGCACATTGCAAATCTGATCCTATTTCCAAGATGTTAGTGCACTTCCCACAAGAGGATTTTTCTGAGCACTGTAATCAATACAAACTTACGTGCCAAATTTTATTCTCTGTTATATATGGGTTGTTTTAATGTTTATGTGTGTAATTTTCTTACTATTCTAATGGAATAATTTCAGTGCTACCAGCGACTGAAGGTTTCCCTTCATGCTTCCAGCAACATCTTTAAATATGTTGAAGTCATCATCTTGCTTATCCCTGTAATAAGTTTTTTCCTGCATCGATTCTATCAGTAACTTTTATGCCAGAAGTTAAAATCGTTTGAATAAAATAAATTATCCTCACCCAAAACTACTTCCATTTTTATAAAGGAAATCTTGCAATTCTAATTCAAAAATACTTGTTTTACTGTGGCTGAAACAACAGTGTATTTCTTCACTACCTTTCTGGATATAGCTGATAGATACTGCAATCTAGAAATGATTTGGCATTAGGAAAACAAAGTTGAACAGATGATTTGTGGCATTAGCCACCCTGAAATAACCTATTCCCTAATCTTGAGTAAAGAAATAAATATGTTTAGAAAAATACAAATCTCCTGCAAAGTCCAATGTTAATCCAAATTTACAGTTAGCAACTAACATTAGAGGGTGGTCTACAACAACCCCAAGATCATGAAACTTCTCCATTACAGTTCTATGAGAAAGCTCCAGCCAACCCAGGGTTAAGCACTGTGGCAGCAAAACACTTCCTATCTGGGCAATCAATGCCACTAAAATAACAATTCCGCTTATTTCCACCCTGCTTATAGGGAACCAGCAGGCCTTTCGCTCATTATTATTTATTTCTTTGATCTTCCTCCCCTTGAACCTTCCTGCACTTCCTTTTACAAGCTCTCCAGTTCTTTGGCAAAGGTGTACATATCAACACCATCTGGCTGCAGGCAAGGAAACATTGCTCCATGCTTCCCTGAAGACAAGCCTGCTGTGCTAGCCATAAGCCACTGATATGATTTCTAGCTCAGCACTTCACAACAGCTCTACTCCAACACCATCACTTACATTTCCTCACAGAAGTGGAGGAGGAAAAAAATCCTAAGCCCTTCACAGGCTCTATCATGGTAGGGAACGTGCGTCTCACATTTTATGAACACCAAATTCTAGGCTCAATAATGTGTTACTACCATGAGCTCTGCCTGCCAAGCCACTGCTCTGTTTCTGATAAGAAGTCAGCAATACGATCCAAGGACAAACTACAGGTCTTCTCAGCTGCATTTTCAGTACTGCTTTTTGCACAACGGAACCATCATGGGAAAGGCTGTGCATCTCAGAAAGGTTGCTGACAAACCTTGTCCGTTGTTACTGTGTTCTACCAAAATATTTAGCTAGCTGAGTAATAATAACTTCTATTTATCATATCCACAACTGGCGAGCAATTCCTGCTTTACAGCTGTAGATTTATGACAAAGTAATATTAGAAGCAGTATTCTTAAACCAGAGCCTGTACTTTGTTAGTTGACTTCCACAAGCACATATTTGTGTGTCTAAATACTGTGGGCAGGGCTGCCCTGACAAATTAAAGTTAAGGAAATTGTATGTATATATATCTCTTAGTTCTTGGAACTGAAATCATATTAGCACTGCATGCAATCCTAAATGGAAACTCACTGTGAGCCTTTTGAGTGCAGCTCTTTCTTCAGCTGGCTACCTTTGGCAATGCAGCTCCAGTTTATATTCAGGAACTACCCTTCATTAAGCTTCTTTCACTAATTAACCATACTATTACATTGGCTGATGTGTCATAACCTGTTCAAGTCAAGCTCAGCTGCATCCAGTGATGCACTCAGCAAACCCACACATACAGAGGCAAATATACAAGAACTTGTCTGGTCTCAGGAGCACAAAGCATCCAAGGCTGAAGCCTGGAGAACACATGCCCAATCCAGGCGTGTTTCCATTCCAGAGACTGCACAGGGTGTGTTTCTGCATTCAGCCCCTTAGCCTGACTGGGATATTTGGGTGAATGCTGTGAATGAAATGCATTTCCATCAGAAGAAGATATTTGTTAAGAAAACAAACAAAATATTACAGAGATAACTTGCAATATACCTGCTGGATGTGCATCTTGAGGACTATATTTTTTAAAGAAAAACAATAAATTCAGGGTTTTGCTCCTCTATAGCAAATTGTACATGACACAGGAGCATGCTGCTCTTGGGCAGTAGGCTTGGTGTTATTCCAGTCAATGAATTTTGCGGAGCAAAAGTCAGCTCAGGATTCCAAATTAATCTCCTGCTCCACTCAAATATATCCATAAACATTCCTCTGCCTGTACATATGTAGTAGTAAGCAAAGTAGGACAGAGAATTCCAGACCAGTTTAAAACCTAACTACATAAGCTGGGTTCCTGAAATCTGATAACCACTAGAAATGCCAATAAACTTCCTCAAACTTAGAATTTTCAAATAAATTGTGTTTAAATTTGCCATTTGTATTCTTCTAGAAGCTAGAAACCTGATACTATACATGCTTTATAATCATCCTGAAGAAATATAGACCTGCGCTGAAGATGTGTGAGCCAGTGTATCCTAAATTAAAAAAAAAAAAACAAACATAAAAAAGATCCACATCAATAACTCTGAAGACAGATATTACCTTATTACATTGGACAGAATCAAGCACAACAGACTCCTATAAAATGCTATAAAAATATACTGTTTATTGCAAGCCTAGTCATTGACAGTGAATTTGAATGCCAGCTATGCATAGGTCATATCAATACTCTATAATGTCTTGTTTTACACTAGATTTCTGTGAAGTTTCAAGCTTCTTACTAATTCTTTAAGCATAAAAACACCAGCAGGCACCAAATTAAATTATCAGGCAGCAGGTTTAAAACAAACAAAAGGAAGTACTTTTTCACACAATGCATAATTTAATTGTTGAATTCCTTGCCACAGGATGTTGTGTGTGCCAAAGTCACAGGCCAGTTAAAAAAAAAAAAAAAAAAAAAACCACATAATTTAGAGAACAGATTTTCACCAAGGCCTATTATATAAATAAAGCAAATATTATTTTCAGCGCTGGAATTGCCAAATCCACAGAATACAGGAATTTGGAAGAGTAAATAGGGAGAAGAGTCCTTCCACTCTTTATTTGTCTTGCTCCACAACCCCTGCCAAAAAAAACCCCAAAACTTCTCTTAGAGGGTACCATTGGAGGAAGAGGTTATTGGCCCAGCTGGACTTTGGCTAACCTCATGTGGCAAGAAAAAAATACTTCCCTGTATCATCTTCTTCAGGTAACACTTCTGACAACATCTAGCAAAAGTTTCTAAACTGGCTTTTCTCACTGCTTTTTTGTGTCTCTGTTATAAGGCAAATGCATCCCAATTTGCAACTGTACAGTCTGTTCTTTTCAGATCAGACAGCATTTGGATAATCATAGCTTGTTAAAAATATTTGTTTATTGTTTCTGCCTCCATTTAGCTATAAGCAGGGTGTATATACACTGTGGCCACAAAGAGCACAAATGCTTGTCCCCCGCAGCTCGTTATTACTCTGATATTGAGCTGCAGGACACACACTGATATAATGCCAGGGATGGGGCTGTGCTGCTTCCAGCCCTTGCATGTGAATGAGCACCATTCTGTGCTGCAGGCACCACACAACCACTGCCACCGAGATGGGATTCACTCCCATCCAGAGGAGAGTTTCTCTGATATCAAGAAAATATATTGATAAGAAAGCACACAAATAACACCTACCAATGCAATATACCCCTTTTCCGTGTTATCATGCAGATTATTTCCCTCCTCCAAAGAAGCTCTCCACATGCCTACATTGGATGTCACATTTACTGTGGCAATTGGGAGTTCAGGACATGATTGGCTCTCAGCTCACTAGTAATTTTTGCAGCACCAGATGCTGCCATAATTCTTTTTCATAGCATCACCTCTCCCATTTTATCTGCAAAGATGACTGTCAAATTTATCTTCTGTTTAGATCATCAGCAAGAGAAATCAGATGCTTTCTGAAAAAAAGCCAGCTTTTTGAGCTAAGTGAAGCTTGAACATGTTTTAAGCTTGCTTGTTTTATTTTTGTAGCAGAAAACTACGAGTACACACGTGCTTTATCAAATCATGAAGCAGCATAAGTCAAATTCTTTTCATTTTGTCAAGTTTTTATTTTTTTGACAGAATTTTCAAAGTTAGTAATGCTAAACTGCTATGTGGAAGCTCTCCTTTAGAATTAATTCAAAGTAAACCAAATGTGTTTTAATTTACTTCCATTTTTAACCTAAACAAAAGCCACTTTAATTTTGAATGAGGGCTGGGAGAAGGAACTGATGTCATTTAAGCAACCCACATTTAATTCCAATGGATTAAGTTTCAGTTTAACTTTCCTAATACACACGTATCAAGAGGTCATAGTTGCTTTTGAAAAAGTAATGAACTTTAATAGGTACATTGGGTAACAGTAGATTTCTCCCCAGATTGTTTTTCCAGAAATAATCTATGCTACAAAATACATTTAATCTGCTACTGAAACAGAAAACTGGTGTACTAGTTTATAGCCTTCTAGTCAGACAGGTACTTCAAAATAATGCAACAGTTTATCAAAACGTATCATTTAATTTTTAAATAACAAAATGTTGGTGGAAAAAAGTGGGAAGAAGTTAATTAGAACCAGGAAGGTCTGAATGGAAGAAACTCTTCCTAGAAATGTTGATTAAAAGCCAGAGGATTTTTTGAGAAAACTGTTGCTAACTCTACTGCCTTTATCAGCATTATGTATTGTGTGATTCACAGCCACAAAGAACCTCTAGCTGAACAAACATTTGAACAAGTTATTTGTTTCTGAAACAGTTTCCAAGTTACATTACAGTAGGAAAATATATCTACTGTATAAGGTTGAGTAAAGCGTCTTCACTTATTTTCACATTTAATTAAGTTATCTATTAGTGTTCTGAAACACCCTAAAATATTGGCACTTCAGGGGCTGATAGGGTTGCTAGGTGTTCCTGTTTGCAGATGAGAAGGAATTCTACTTCTAAGAGAAGATCAAATCCCTACACAGTGGTGATATACTACAGAAAATCCACTAGGGATGAAATAAAAAGAGATTACATAAATAAATATGTAATATTTCATGTGTTTAAAAGCTAACACAAGAAAAACCTAGGTTAGGAAGAGCACGCTATGAGGAAAAATGAACCACAGTAGTTCAACCAAGCTCAAACAAGACTGTTTTAGATGGTTTATCCCCAGTCTGCTGCTTTGTTCAGGTCTCTAGCATATGGGATTAGAAACCAACCAAGCTGGGTGTAATTTAGTTCTGATTAATTTGCCCAAGCCATGCAAACCTTCCAGTGAAAATTTTGCCTGCATTTAAAACACTGATTCATGATTCACTTAGATATTTCACTGGTTCAGTGATTTTTCTTTTGCGAGGAGCTTAAAGTGCTACAACTGCTGACTGATACAATTGGGATTTAGATTGTTTTTGGTCAAACCAAGAAAATCACATAAATACAGCTTTAGCTACATTTCTGTCCACAGTGAATAAATGTATTCTTCATTCACTCTTCTCAGCACAGTTAAGAAGAGAATATTACAGGTTTTAAAAACTTGCCAATGAATGATGGTGTCTACATTCCCAGTGGAAAATCATCATCTAGTCCACATGTTGCAAACTCTATGGGCATTTTTAAAGCCAGATGGACTTCCTGTGATTTAAAAGAGTAGAAGTCTCTCAAGAGGCTGTAACTCATTCAAAGACACACTCAGGGTATTATTTGAACTTTTCTAAAACTGTAAATAAGAAAATTAATGGAGAGTTGAAATTAAAAACAAAAAACAAAAAACAAAAACAAAAAAACCCCCAACAAACCACAAAACCAAACTTCAAGGAAGAGCACTGTATCCAAACATGCAAAGTAACACATCAACAAGTTGATGAGATTCTGATTAGCAGTCAGAGATGAGGCACCATCACACAAATCTAATGGAAGTTCACAGACTGGAGACAATTCCATCAGCTCCTGAGCTCAAGGAGAAATTGTCCGGTCTGTCAGCTGCTATAGCACTGTACCTCAAGAAATTAAACAGCCTCAGGTTGTCTCTCCTGGACTTGTCTGTGTCAGTGGTGACACACTTGGAAGATCAGAGGTAAATCAGTTCACTATAGGTGGCATAAAGTAAAGATAAATAAAATTCATTGGAGCCAGTAAGCCAAACAAATCTGAAATATGGTGAAATCTGAAAGGAGTTTAGTTAAAATGTAGCAAAAATAAGACCCTCCTATTCTTCTGGATTTGTTCAATGTTTTGCCTTCCCTAATGGTATTATTACCTCATTTCTGCCAGCCTGCTGATCCAGCTAAAGTCTATATCCCCAGCACTGCAGTTTTGAGCAATAACAACAGCAAGAGGAGCATCTGTACAAGGGAGTTTGTGTTTCTGTATGTGTGCATACAACCAAGATCCTAAGGATAGACAAAAGGGTATTTTTAGTTGGTTATCTTAGTAAGAACAAAATGGGAAGAGAAGAGTTTTCCCACTTACCTGCAATCTTCAGGGTCTGTAATTGCTTGTCAGCTCCTGTGCATGGGACCTCCTTAGTAAGGTTCTGGTTTACAACAATGTCCCAATACTGTCAGTGTCAGACATTCCAGCTGATTTTTAGGGGTCCTATGAATGTCAGCCTCTCAGGGAGGGATCTGAGAGAAAGAAAAATCCTCACATACTTATAGGACAATCCTACAGAAAATATTCAATACGAGGGTAAAATCCTTAAACTACTTTCTGTACTTAAGTGGGCAGTTACAGCACAGCTTTCTCACGTTGTTAAATGTAGAGTCTGCAATGTTTTACAGTGTACACATATTTTAGTCATGTTTTATATGTATGTTATTATTATAGATTAAACTCTGCATGTGAATTTGGCATCCATTAAACAAACAGAACATTAAAGAGGCTGGAACCCACTGGTCTTTGGGGAAACATCTCTTTATGACACTCCTCTGCAAATGGCCAACTATTGCATTATGGAGCCTTTCTTGAATACCTGCCAGTGACACTGGATCCTGTAATGGGTTTGTAATGAGGCTAAAATCAACACCTCTAAAGTAAATGGGGAGAAGACAAAGGAACTGGGACATGGTGAGAGGAAATAGAGTGAGGACAATGTCATTTAGAAGGTCAGAAGACTGTGCTGTCACAGTGAATAGCAAAAAAAAACCCCCATGCCGAACTACTGAGAAGGGCCTTGGGAAGGAGAAGAACTAGGGCATCAGGAATGCAGAGGAAGCACAGTCTGCCCTCCCATTCAGAGCTTGCTTTCTGAAGAATAGCTCTCAGAAAAGGTTAGGAGGCGAAAAATTGTTTACATTATTGTTATGATGGTTATTATGGTTTACCTATTTCACAGTCACACTCTTCAAATTAGAAAAGACAACTTCTAAGAAGAAAGAACTTTTCAGCAAATCCAAGTTCAAGGATGGCTGTCAAACATACTCTTCAGAAGCAGTCTTGTTGCTATAAGAGAGTTTTCAGCTAATGTATCAGTCTGTTAGAATTTGCACAAAACCAAACTTTTCATTGTTAAGAATCTTCTTCTCCAGCTGCTTTCTATTGCACCTGAGGTTATGATCTTCTGTTCCCATCCTTATGCT
The DNA here is from genome assembly GCF_000738735.6 of Corvus cornix cornix. NCBI lineage: Eukaryota > Metazoa > Chordata > Aves > Passeriformes > Corvidae > Corvus > Corvus cornix. The sequence goes on along the minus strand of NC_046339.1, from coordinate 18,163,294 downwards.
CAGGCGATTGTATAGAGGAGAGGGTAAAGTTTTCATGCCGCAAGAGAGGTAAATATCTTCCCACAGGAAATACCTATTTTTTTCCAAGAATCATAAACTAGAACTAGGTTTAAAAGCAGGATTAAGACACAAATATGTACAGTGGTGGTCAACAAAGTCACTGGAGACAAAGCCATGGAGAAATCATAATGGAAAGAAATCTTGTATACCAACAAAAAATCATTGCACAGGAATGTAGGGGTGCTAGTGCAGGGAAGAAAAGGAATTTGAAAAAGAACAGAGTTTTTAAAGTCTTGTTTCCACTTGTGCCACTGTTTTTCTGGATGGCTGTTTGCAAGTTCTTTAACCCCTCTCCACTTCTCTAGCCCCTGGTGTGCAGAGTGGAGACTATACTGACTGCCCTGGCATTGCACTGGGATCTGCGCAATACCACATTTAAGCACTTCCTTCTAACTCCAGCTTTTCTTATACCATCATTCCCTACAAAAAGTCACCTCAAACAGTTTTATTTGGAAAAAAAAAAAGCTATCCTTTCAAGTGATTACATTTATAATTTTAATAATGTAAGAGGTTTACAGTAAGATGCCATGCAACCAAGAATTCATTATTTTCCTTTCAGATTTTAATAAAAGTACAGTATGAATTATTTAAACTACACAAAATTTGTCAAGATAAATTAATTTACTACATGTTGTGATCCAGTATATTCTGGCTTTAATTGTGTTTGCTGCTTACTGAGTATAGCAATTCAGAAAGCCCAAGAATATATTTTCACAGTTATTAAAAACAAGAACATGACAGTGTTGTATCATTTTCCACATTTTTTTTCTCAGACATTTTCTTTACTTATTTTTTGATAAAATTTGAAGTTAGGTTATTGCTTTAAAACAAACAACTCATGAAACAAATAGTGAAAACAATGAAAGATTATGGGGATTTTTCATATACCTCTTCTAATACAACTCTAGTCAGCATTATGCAGGAATAATCCCAGGATGAGCAGCTTTCAGAAGCTGCTGCAAGAAAAGAGTGAGATTTAATTTGGTGCTATTTAATTCTTATTAGAAAGGAAAAACAGGGTCCCAGGGAAGTCAGTAAAATGTTTGCCTCTGACATGAGTGAAAGACTCAATCCATTGCCCAAACACAGCTGTTGATGCCATGTGAGATACCCTGGGGGATTTCACGCAGCTTCCGCTGGGAGTGCTTGAGTTTCCTGCAGGTCTGCTGTACCTGCAGCCTAACAGGGCATCCTTAGATCACTGGGACACCTCAAATATCTCTAAGCACTACTTTTAGATCACTGAACTGAACCCAGGATGCCTCCATTGGACATCCCAGCCTGATGCTGGCCTTACACAGATACTGTTGTTCATGTCTGCCAACAGCCCCAGCCTAACAGATCTGACAGCATTCCTAACAAAAAATACACATAAGTTATAGATCTTTATACACAAATATTTTTAGAAAATATGCCCATTTAAAAAGATTCATCCTTTCCATTCAGCTATGCTGCCAAGTGTACCAAAGAACCCCTATTATATAGGCAAAAATCATGCAAATCTACTTTCCAAAACACTTTGCAGCATAAATTTCTCGCAAGATTAGGTTACAGAAAGCAAGATGCTCTTTTGGAAGTTCTGTACCTTCCTAAGAATAATACTTTCTTCTAAAGAGAGTAACAATCAAAAATTCTTATGAAGTCTTATCTCATTGTGAGCTTGAGGGGAGATGTGCTTGTCCACTTTTACTGGAGTAGGATCCTCTTCCAGATTTCTCACATTTTAATGGAAACTGAGTTCTATGCATGTCTGGAAACTGGACCAAATTTACTTTCTGGTTTGTGCTAGAAATGTTGCCTGTATTGAAATTACTGGGGAAATTCATCAAGAAAATAATCTCATTGTCAGGAAGGAAGCTCAGTTTAGGAAGAATGGTGTAACAGTCTTCCAAAGTCAACTAACGCTTGCTATCCAGAACAATGACATTTGAAACTGCCACAGTGTTAAAAATAGAATAATTAAAAAAAAAAAAAAAATAGAAGCTCAAGTGTATTATCAGATTTTTCACAAGAAGTTGAGAATAATACTTGTAGCACATATTATCTTAATATCAAGACAAAATTTAAGCACTGCTTGCTGTAACAAGTCTATAAATAGAATAGTCATACAGAATTTTCTGAATTGTTCATAAGGCATTAGCTTATATTTGCTTACAGGCCACACAGTTGAGAAGGACTTATTGAGGTACAATTAGAAATTTCACCGCTTTGGCAGAAAATCACAGCATTTCAGCTTTTAAAGCAGCACACACTAATTTAAAGAAACTGGGTCAGGCTCTCTGCTCATTGCTGTACCACCACCTCCCCTCCTCTCACCACCAAGCTGAAGAGGCCACTCCATCCTTGCTGGGCAGTAGAGCACTGTGTTCCCCTTGTCCCTGAGACCAAATCCAGCAGCAGAGACCCTCATCCAATGCAAATGCCATGTGCAGACGCAGCACCCCTGAACATCCTTGCTGAGCTCTCACAGAGCTTGCTGATGGCTGATGGAAAAGTGACTGGGCTGGTACAAACACAAAGACATTCCTTGCATCTCAACACTCAAGACAGACCCTAAAAATGTACACACCAATTTCCAGGTTTAAAGGAGAGGTCCTGGGGTTTTCATCAGTAATAAATACAGCCAGAAAGGAGGGAGGGATATTGCTACACACAAACAAGGTATTTCATACTGAATTAAAGGTTGGCCATAGCAAGCTCACATGTCAAACTGCCAGGAAAGGGAAGGATGAACAAAAGAAAGTGTGATTCAGAACAAATCAACTTTCTCCAATATACTGGGATCCCACAGAGGGGTGAGCACTGAAATTACTACATTTCCTTGCACAGATGCAAAGAAAAGGTATGTCAGGAAGAACTTGCACTATGGCAACAAAAATAACTTTCAACATTTATTTATTTTGGAGAATCCCCAAGTTCTGCTCCTGGACTAGGAAACAGTGGCCCCAGTACATATAGGTTTGTGAGAGGAAAGAGAGGCGAGAATACCATATCAAATTGATACTTCAGGGAGATTTGAGGGAGAATGAACACATATTTGGAATTGGGCCAGGACACTGGGGCTTCTATGCCCTGCCCTACAAAAAGACCCATTGGATTGTTAATAACCATAAGCAATCAGGCCCTTCATTTTATATCTCATCAGCAAGACTACACTACATATTCATTTAAATCACATTTGCTTTTAAGTTCTCTCAGCTTCTATTGCTGGTGGGTTTAATTCTGTCTTAACAATAAAGTGCATTCCTTTACTTTTTGTTCACTGAAAATCTGTGACTGACTCATCCAGAACTACACTGATGAAATTGTAAATGAAGAAATCCTGCACTGACAGAAAAAACCAGATCAAGCATTTTAATGTGTTCTCAAGTTTTCTAATGCTAAAAACCCTATTCTCTTCAGTGTCTTGGTAAGCTGTGACAAACATTTTCAGTTTGAGGTGTTGCTCAATCTTCTGTCTCAGTTCTTATAATAGACATGGTATTAAACTAACTGTAAAACCTGCATTTAATTAAGTGCTTCAGGAGAGAACGGTCTTCTAATCTAGCAAGATAAAAACAAGGTGTAAGTATTTTTAACAGAAAATGTAAATCAGGAAGCAGCCTGGAAAAAGCAGCCCAGTTGTGAGTGCCTTAGGGTTCAAATTTGTTTATTTTTTCTGTAGTCCCTATTTCATCAGCAGAGTTGTACTGAAAATGCAAATCTTCAGAAGTGCCTGAAGATTAATTTCATGGTACTCAGAAGCCTTCCTGTTTTGGCCTTTCTTCAGAAACACATCCATTACATCGTCCAACTCTTACCAAGTAATATTTTCCAAGAGGACATCAATAAGCCCCTTTGCCTTGTGTGTTTCCACTGTTCTGGGAAGGAAACCTGCATTTTCAAGTATTCAGCTTGAATAACAACCTTCAGAGAGCCTTCTGCAAACATTCTGTAAAGCTCTAGTTTTCAAGACATCTCTAGTTAGATATATTAAAACTTCTTGGTGCTTTTTGCAAAGAGCACACACATAGTTCTTGCAGCGTAGCTGACAGAGAGAAACACGCGAAGTCACACAGTTTTATCAAGGTACCAGCAAATCACAAGCTTGATTTAAAAGTCTTGGTGTCAACCAAGTAAAACCTAGGCTCCTTGATCACATAATATTAAATACACACCAAAAGAAATGGTTTAGTGAACACTGCCTTTGAAATAATGTTCCTGCTCTTTACAGTCCTGCACATTCCTTAAGTGGTGCATGTTTATTCATCTCGTTTGATAATACAGCAAGTCTCCTGGCCATGCTATACTTTCCAAAGTTTAGGTCTGTCACCTTCCTTGTTAGCTCTGGAATCAGAATGAAGCATGCAGTGGCCAGCAAGACTAAATAGCTGAGCAGTGCCACTTTAAAAGCTGAATCTATAAAGCTAATATCAGGAGAGAGAACTTAGTTTTCCTGGTTTAAAAAAGTATTTGACAAGTTTCTAATTATAAATTTATTTACATGCAGTTAAGTAATATTAGCGGTTTCATCCATCCTGCCCCAATCCCTATCAAATCAGTAGGACTATAATAAGGTTAGAGAGATAGGGTGATAGGTTTTAGAGCTGAAGAACACAGTTAGACTCTTCTGCAGGAGACACAAGCCTAACCCACACAACCACGATTACCATTATGGGGTATATCTATATATGAATGGCCAAGAAACCCACAATCCTGCAAAGCAAAGCGTATGATCAGCAGTGGGACTGACCCAGGACAGCTGTCTCTCTTCTATTCATCTCAAAATTAAGTGGGAAAGTCCATTTAATGTGGCAAACTACACCAGTTTAGCAAAGGACACAACTAAAAGGAGACTCCAAAGGCAAGCCAAAGCTGGGCAAGCACCCTGTCAGGTCAGCACCACTGGAAGCACAAAGCCTTGGGACAAAAATATTATAAGAATATTCTTATGCAGTTCTTTACACATCACTACCTTCCTCTGAGTATAAGTTGTACGCTGCTGAGCACATCCAGCTTTTGCATGATTATGTAAGTTAAACAACCCTATGTGAATGCAGGACAGGACACAAACCACCTGGAACTGGTGGGTATTGCAAGTACACACCAAGCTGCCACAGTTGAGCAGTAGATCACTAAAACTGCACGCTGCAAGAGACCCTTTACTTTTATCTACACTAATTAAAGGCAGAAGAAAGTGATACTTTCTGTTTCTGTAGACACAAGCACTCCTAGCACATCCCAAGCAAAGGAAAATAACAGGTATCCAAACCAGCTTCAAAACTGACGTATAATGTGCTGTAACACAAAACTTTCTGATTGCATCTAAGTGGGCAAGGATTGCAAATTATCTGAAGCAACAACTTCACTCCTGTTATCACCATTCTCAGCTATTTACACTTACACTGATTGTTATCCTGTACTCGTTGCCAAGAAGCATTTTGAGAGCCCTTTAGCCACCATTCCTCATCTATTCAAGAGCTAGGTCAGATTCTGAATATAAATAAACAACCGCTTTGTGCCTGAACATGAAAGAGAAATCAGTCATCTGTATATGATCTGTGTTAAGGAAAAATGTAATTTTTCCCTTTGACAATGTGTGTATGGTTGTTAAGCTATCTTGATTGCCAAGAGAAATTTGCTTTCCACGTGGGCTTCTATATCTTAAAATGTCACTGCTTTTACCCCTCCCCTTCCTTTTTTTATTCCTTTTTCAACTGATTTAAAAATTAAGTTGATTCTCTTCTAAGTAGAAAAAAAATAAACCCAGATTCCTGAAAATTAAAAGTCTGGCACAATCCTATACTAAGAGGCCATTTTATCTTGTCTTCTCTGGAAAGATAATTTGCAAATTCTGGCAAAGTTCCCATTTCCAGTAATAAAAGTCCCCAAGGACTTCTGGTACCTAAGACCTCCTCTTCCTGGATCCTGACCACATTGCTGTGATTAAGCTGTCTAGTACAGAAAGTACTTTGCTATTTGTATTTATTACTGCAAGAGAAAAAGAGCACAGAAAATATTTGTATATTAAAGGCTGGATAAAATTGTCACTGGTGTACCTGAAGTGACTCTGTGAACTGCAATATAAGTTCAAAGGCCTTTATGCTTCCTACATTCTGTGTTGTTACTCTGATCTGAGAAGCATTTGGTATAGTACATGCAGTACAGGCTTTGCCTGCTCAGCACAGCAGTGGGTTAAGGCAGATTATACAGAGCACAGAAATCAGTCAGATACTGTAATCATCCCTACATAAGAGTGTCTGCACACAATCGCCTCTGTGCAAACCACCTTGAAACAGCATTTGTTACACATAAGTGTAAGGTCTGTAGCCTTATCTTGCTTAATCTGTGCCTCACAGTGAATAATTTCTCATGCACATTCTCCCCATCCCATTACCAACCAGTACTGTGTGCACAGCTCCCTGCCCCTGGAAGGAGGAGGCTTTCCCAGTGACATCTAACCTTTGCGTTCCAGCCATGAAGAGGGCTGACTTCCCTGTGGCTGCAACCCACTCCAGTAAAATCATTACACCAAACTGCTTCATCTTGCACAGCCTTGGGGAATAAAGGGTATGTGAAGAATTGCCTGCTTGGAACCCTTCTGAGCACCAAGCACTTTTGCAGATGGGGAGAGCTGACTGTTCCAAGTCCTTGGGACACTGCCCTTTCTTTAAACCACAACTCTACTCACTAACAATATAATCTTCCTTTTAGCAAGGGGTATGCTAATACAAAGCCACTTTGTCAGCATGCTGGTGACACTACAATTGAAGTGTATATCAACCCAATCATTCGTAAATCAATGTGTATATTCTTCTTAAGCTCTAATGTCATGTTATCAATGCACTCTTTATTTTGCAGTTATTGATACTAAATTCCAACATGATTACAAAATCACATTTTTCACTTTATTGCATTTTGAATGTTGACGGCTTTTCCCCTTTATTAAATTACACTATATTACAAGAGTCTGAGAATCTTCTGATGCATGACCAAGTACATAGTTCCATCTGTTTTGTTTTTCTCATTCATGACATAGATGATTTTGTTTTAACCAGTACATGTATTTCACTTTAATTCCACTTTATGTCTGTCAGGTTACATCATTTGTGATGTGTGGATACTCTACTGTGGAGCTTTGCAAAACGATTTAAGTTTAAAGTAAAACCAGCTTTCTGCATAGCTCAGGTGTTCGGAAATGAGATATGGCTACTTAAGTTACCAGTTTAAATCAAACAGATGGCACAAAGCCATATCAAGCCTGGCAAGACCAGGCTGGCTAAAAATCACTCCTGTTTGAAGGCTTCCTGGTAGCCTATATAAAATGAACAAATTTCCTAGCTGTTCCTTAGAAATGCAGGTGTTTACACAGCCAAAGCTGCTAGCACAATTGGTGGATTGTCAGCAGTCTTAGCCCAAATTCCAGGTGTCTGACTTTGAACTCAAACACTGCACAGTAGACTAGGAGAAACTCTGCTCCATGTCTCAGAGTTACAAGTGCAAGTTAATTGTTCGTGTTAGAGAACTAAAAAGGCTGTGTAAGGAGAGCAAAACCCCATGGCATAGGGTGCTGTACAAGACTCATAGGTGTCTAAAGCAGGGAGAATTAAAAGCTAACTGAAACTTAATCTAGGAGCCCAATCATCTTCACACCACTTTCAGGAGACACCCATGGAGGAAGAGTCAGGTTGCAGTAGGCTGAACATCCTCCTAGAAATATCAGCCTCTCTCTATGAAACATCCAGGGAGTGAGCATTTATACAGGTCAAAATAATGGACAGTCACTGAGCTTACCTGTTTTACAAACAAGTCTCCTAACCTCAAGTTTTCCATATTAAAAAAGAAAAAGCCAAACAGAAAACAGGCATTAAAATTTTTCAAATATGCCTCCCTATCATGTGAGATGAATCTAAAGTTTCCGAGCTATGGAAAGTCATTGACCCAGACTGCTGTACTGCTTCTGGTGACCACATTACTCATTGGTGTGACACACTTTGATTCAAAAGCTGCCACATAGTAAAATAATAAAACTGCAAAAAATCCAGGAAAACTTACTAGAAACATCACGTGAATATAGTTTTCTAAATTTCACTTATTTCCTTGCGGACATTCCACAATATTAAAAACTGGTTGTTAGGTTCTGTAAATAAGATATAATCATGCTAATGTTGATTAGGGACTTCTGATATTTTCCACACAACCAGCGCCTCCAGCAGCACACTAGATGGGGAACTAAACAACCACTGGTGTGCATGGACATCAGGGAGAAGATGCTTCATTAGTCACTAACCCTACCTCACCACAGCACAGCAGTAATCCACGGGCTTCGGTTAATGACTTATTATTTACAGCATGCAAGCTCAACATACAGGCTAAGAATTATTAGGCTTGTTTTGTTTTCAGGAAAAAGCCAAACAGACCAAACACAAAGCCAAAACCCTTCTGGGTTTCTGTCCTAGGGCTTAAAAGGACATCATTGTAACAAAGAGTCAGGGCAGTTTCTTGTCTGCAACAGAGGTTGATTGGGTAGGAAAGCAGACAAGAATAAATCACCTCCATACACAAAAAGCTACCTTCAATTATTTGCGGGATCTAAACTGAAGCAGTGAAATTCTCATTTCTTCTCCTTTCCTGCTCAGGTGAATGTTTTTACTTACATGACACTTTGAGGAATTCCCTTTCAACAGCAGGCACCTTCCATTTGTAATGCTGCAGCTACACGTGTATGTGTCTGAGTGCACATGTAAAGCTACTATTTTTCAGTAATGCTGAAGGTAGAAATTGATATAATCATTCTTCTTTCCCTCTAGAGCACTATTAAAGAGCAACATACCTCTACACCTCTTCAAAGAGGGCAATTCTGCAGCTGAAGGGCAATAAGGACATCCCACAGCAGCAGAGGGAATCAGTGCATGGCAGAGGCTGGATTCATGTGCACCTCTGGTTCAGAGAATAAATTCTAAAACCATAAGTGTGTGAGCTCTGAAGTTTACAGTGCAATACCCTTTCTCCCAGTTTAAGCTACATTTAGATTAAAGCAATTTAGCTTGAGATGGGATTTCTCAGTAGGACAGGAACAAAAATTAAATATACCTATGCCCCCCATTCCCTTTCTGCTTTCAGCATTTTTGCACTCCTCACTAGAGGAGACACTACTGTCTCTACAGCACAGCAACTCTTCACATTCTCAGTTCAGTTGGGCACAGTCATGCAAGAATCAAGTATTAAAATGAATTACTTAGGACACTACAGACTACATATAACAATATCCAAGGGTCTTAATGCTTTAATGTTTAACACATTCCCTCCCCACAGAAGAAAAGATGAATAACATTGTTTAGAGCCCTGCACAAAGACGAACATTGCATCAAAATCAGTATGGGCTGGGTGGTTTTTTTACCAGTATAACAAAGAGTAGAACTTGTTCCATTAGCCCTGAGAAAGGTCATTTTCACAAGTACTTGCTCAGAGATTGTGCTTCCCAGGCATCCTCATTGCAATTTGCTTTGCTAAAGTCATCAGAGATTGTTAAAACTTGAGTACAGGGTGAAGAAAACAACAAAAGCCAATTTGCTTTAAAGACAATTCTCTAACAGAAATATAATTTTTTTGTTTGGGGTTTTATGCAACTCTGTTTAATATTTTTCAGCTATCATATGCGTGAGCAACATAAATTCAGCACCAGGGTTATTACCCAGCAGATACAGGTGGGTTGCTTTCCTAAAGCAACCATTTCCCAGCCTGTTACTCCTTCCTGTAACTCTATAAATAATTAAGATAAATAATATGCCTGTTTCACAGCCACAACTCACTCTTATCAAGTGGCAGCTAGAAAGGCCTCCACATCTTACTGAACAGCAGATCATGTGCTACAAACCAGACTGCTTTGATTTTGGCTCAAATATAGTAACATAAAGTGGCATACACTAAAATTGTAGGTCTTAGGTACCTCCACTTGTAAGCTAGTTTTACAGCTGTAAGTTAAAGGGATTTAAAGGCTTTTTACACAGATGCTAATAAATTCCATTCACAAAATCATTTTTCCTCTCTCTCCTTTGCAGAACTTTCCCATGTGCTTTCACACGATACACCTGTTCTCATTATACGTACCTTTGTTCTGTGATAAAGCATTCCTTCATCACAGAATAATTAAATGTCACATTTCTCTCATTCCTCTTGACTAATCAGTAAATCCCTTATAGCAACAAGCCAAATTGCAGCAAATGGATGTAAGCACTGTAAGGCACATTTCAGTATTCTGAACAATATCTGACCACAACAAATTAAGAAATTTCCTTTCAGTATGAATTTGCATATGCAAAATATGAAACACCATATCTGTAACAAGTATAAGCTTTTCCTAATTGCGCAATGTTTATGATCCATGAAGTGCAACAAAACCAGTTAAAAACACACATTTGAAGCACTGTTAGGAATGGTTATACAAATTGGTTTGTGACTGAAGCACAGTCTTAAGAACAACAAATGATGAAAACTTCCATCAGCTGAGGATGTTGGCTCCTGCTCTGTTGCATAAGGCCCATATAGCAGGATGAATTCCTGCATGAGTAAATGGCAAATGCGTAGAAATGATTGGCAGAATGAACACTTTGTTTTCCAAAAAAATAACTCCTCGTTCTCTATTGGAATATTTCTCTCAAGCACAGCTCAAGGTAGCAATAAGCTCCTGTCTCCCCTTTAGAAAAGTATTATTCAGGTTTCAGAATGATCTCTTTTGATGGTCCTGTGGGTTTAACTGGGAAAATGACAACTGCAGTCTGATCTGTGGGGTAAGGAGGGCACCATCACAGCAGAGCTGTCCCCAGGGCTTCTGTGCTGGGAATATATCTGCACATGTCCTTCAAGGGATTTCACTGGAGTATTTTAACACACAGACTGAGTTGTGCAGTCCTTGGTGGTTGTAAGAAGATTGAGAAGGGGTTTGGCCAACTGGCCCCTACACAAACAGAAGATACATTCTAAAAAATAGGCCTGTAGATACAGAGGGGATCCTATGGATTAGTTTGGGTTATTTGTGTTACCTACACTGGATTACATTCCCTTTAACAGAGAAGAGTGTGCAGAGATCAACCAACCCCTAAATTAGGCTGATCTCTAGGTTTGGGATTGTGAATATACGGTTCTCCCATGTTCAGCTGACCTCTGGTTCTTCACCATGTCTGTTTTGGCTGCTGTGCTGAACATGTGCAACATCAGAGTGCTGTATAAAAAGAAGAAACACACCTCAAAGCTATAGAGAGGAAATTAATCTTTAGGCAGCCTGTCCAGTTTATAGGGTCACTGTATGCACCAGACATTTCTGCCAGTGCATCCCCCAATTGGGGCAGAACACATCTCTGCAGCCAGCTGAGCTGCCTCGGCCCCACAGTCACCTCCACAGCAGGAGCGGGGAACACGGGCAGGTTTGTGTTACTACTGAGCCCAGCTTAGACAAGCAAGCCACAAGTGGTGTCTGGTGTCGTCACTGCTTGCTAAGGGCACGTGCAACCTTTGCATGGAGGTGAAGCAGAACCTTTGCAGACACAACCCCATCAAGAGCAGGAGATAAAAGGACATGTTGTAAATACAGATCTCGTTTTTTGAAATAGGTAGAGTAATGCATTCACACTTGAGCAGGCACATGAAAGACAACAGCAGTGCACAGACATTTTCCAAGTCCTCTGCACAGGAGTTTGCCCAGAGAAGATAAATGTATTTGCATAAGCAGTTTTAATCTGCGGTGTTTTAATTGTTGGATGCAGTATTTCAGAGGCACAAACTGTTTCAGGAGTTCTAAGCACAAAACACCCTCACACCCTGCGTGCCACTTGTAATCAGTGGGGTTACAGTGGCATAGGAGAGATCAGAAATGCAGACAGAACATATTTTCTAAGTCTCATTAAGTGAGAAAAAATTCTGAAGGCAAGGAAGAACAGCCTTTTCCAAAAGTGCAAGAAAAAAGGAAAGCAATGGGTGCAGTTCCAATCACACGCTTATAAATGCAAACATCCTCACATTATCTTTATTGCCAACTAAATGACGAGTGTTACACAGTAGTAAGACCTATATTTGCTGGAACAGGAAATCAGTAAAACAGTTTTCTGTCAGACATTGCATCTGCTAGTGCCTCAGGACACTCAGACTGACTAATGCTGGTAAGGCTGATGTGTGACAATCATAGGCAAATTACATTTTTTTTCTGGCTGGTTTATTTTGCTTAAGTTGTGTTAAGTGCATAAGTAAATAGCTTAAATGTTTTCTATCCAAGCAAATAGAGAAGTTATCCTAAAAAATGAAAAAGACTGACAGCAATGGATTTCTCTAACTGGTGGGTTTGTCTCCATGGAAGCTTGCATTTTAATTGCCACTGAGTGGTACAATTATGTCATGTGGCTCTATATATTCATATATATTTACCTCTGCCTTTGAAAACTACTGAGAAATCTGAGCAAACCTCCCTTAACTAAAAAAATTGAAAATCCTAGGAAGAAATATAATTGCTTTGGGAAATTATTCCTAACCCTTAAATTTTAACCATTCTCATTACTTTAATTAATTGTGGTTTGGGAGAGCAGATGTCTTGAGAGAGTGGTAGTCAGCTATTGCTTTACCTCTAGTCCAGGTCAAAGACTCAACAACTGGGATGCTGCATTATGGCCTCTCACTAAAATGTGATTCTCTAATCACACTTTCTGGCCTAAATTCTTGGATTATGAATGATCTGAGTGATACCAGTCCTCCAGCAAGCCTGAGCAAAAAATCAGACAACTGTTAAGCTTAAAGGTGGTCTGGGGGCTGAAGTTGAGTGTATGACATCCACTGCACTGTGGGAGGCAGAGACTACAGATAACTTTAGTCCACAATCACTCTGGATCCACCACTTGTCTTTTGGATGAATAAGATTTCAGACCCCACAAAAAGAAGTGTGAGAAAGACAGATAGATTTATAGAGAGATTTGCCATTAGGAGAAACCTTGATGTAGTTTCATCTATCTTTTATCCGTGTTGTGAAATCAGCAAGAAACCACGTACAGTTTATCCAAGTATTCCAAACATTTTCACTTTACAAGCAACCTGTGTATTTCATAAATACTAACATCATAATCCCTTCTTAATCTGGCAAGGGGTGGATGTTTTAATCTTTTGGTGTGCTGAAAGGTAGTATTACTGGACAGTTATTTGCCCATTCCCTGGTGATGGAGTCTGCAGCACTCAGAATTTAACTATGGAAGTGGAATTCTTGCCTTTCAGGGTTTATTTACAGATTTTGCCAGATGAATGTCCAACCTGTGAACTATAATTAGGGATTTCCAGCTGTTACCAGAAAGCCTGGAATGCACAGCTTGCAAGCTTTGAACGTATTTAAAAACCACTACTCATAATCCTAAAATATTATTAAACAGGCAGGTATGGAATAGCAAATATTTAAATGTGTGTTAACCCCTTAGTCACTACAATTATAGAATATGTATGCAGACCTTTCAGTCTCTGTGGTGCATTTATGCACAGGTTAATTCAAGTGCTGCCAGCTCAGTATTGCATTTCCATTTTGGCCACTGAGCAAAATCAGAAATCCCTGATTTTTGTTTAGATTGATTGGAAATAATTTTGTGGAACCTGGGAGAGGTAGCCTTGTTCCTTTATTTAGGTATTAGCTAGAAAAGCCAGTGCATAGAAGAGGAAACAATCACCTTCACACATTCCTCCACACACTCCATTAATTATCTGTTTTCTAGAAAACTAATTAAGAATATTTCTTACTCTACCCATTATAAGAGTTAATCCTCAACAGATTTAGTTTTAAATACAAATTAGAGAGTTCAACATTATCCTAGAACAATGTTTTTTAAGAATACCCTAACATTTCAGTATTTTTTTTAACGGCATAAAAAAATCTGAAGTTCAGAGAGATTCAAATTCTACACCTCAGCATTAGCTAAGAGGGGTTTTTTTTGTCTAAAATTTCAGAGGTCACACAACTTTTCAAAACTATCCAGTCTAAATAACCCTTCAGCTAGGGAAAAGTATATCCTTGGAATAAATAAGAGGAAAATGTAATCAGCTTTAGATTAAATAAGATAAAAACATAAGCATCATTCTCGTTAAGAGGCAAATCTGAATAGTTCCCATCATGTCAAACCATGATAGTTTCACTTCAAAATCCAGCTACAGTCCTGATTAATATTTATTCTGAGACCATACACATATGTTCCTGGTCTTAGCCACTTAAGTTTGAGCTATCTAGTTTATTATTTTTTCTTATATGATTTCTAGTCAACAGTTCCAAAGAGACATAAAACAAAAGCAATCAAGAGTTCTTTATAAAAAATACAGACATGTGTAACCTTCTATAAATAATTTTTACCCCCTCAAGTTACTAAGTACAGTAATTCAAGATTTGGCTGTCTGCCTAAAGCTACAGTTTCCTTAAGTTTGAATTCAAACTTTCATCTATAAAATTGATTGTGCCATTAAAATAAAAGTGACATAGTTACCAACTACTCTCTATAATTAGATAGTGTTAGGTGCTTCCTGCTACTTGAAAAACATTCTTCATTTAATATACACAGAGAGGTAGTGTTGACTAATGAGCTGCTCCCTTACTAACTTTTACCAGTTAGTAGTAATAGTTTTATCAGAGCTGCAAACACTTTTGAATAGCCAGCTCTTTGTTTTAGGAGCTGAGCTGAAATATTCCAAATACAGTAAAATTCTGGAACCCATGTGCAATATGGATTCTTTTTTCACCTCCTGTGGAGGCCAAAAGAGACAACCTAGACACAAATGGCCACTTGTTCTCATTACTGATCCCAAGGAATAGTCTCAAAGAATGCAGAAATTAATCTAAGTATCCTGGCTATGTTCCAGCTTGGAAAAATACATCCTCTCTACCCTAAACATCCCCTATTTCTCTCCATTCTTTCACTTGATTTTAATAAATTACTCATTTCCCCAGAAAGAAAACATTCTTTATTACTGCTGATAAAGAATGACTGCCATGCTCCTCTCTGAGGATGGCTGCAGAAGGAGCCTTCCCTCCCCAGGGTCAGGGCTGGGGACACCATCCCACCCAGCTGAGCTGCTTCTCCATTAAAATTGCTGAGTAAACAGAAGAGATGGGCCAAAGCATGGAAGACCAAATTTGAAACAAAACATTGCACCTCTCTAGGCAGGAAAGGGTTCACTGCCATCTAAAACCATAGATCATGTTTGCAGTTCTCATCACATTTTGAATGTCTTTGAGGCTGTGGCAACAGGTTCTTTCTCACCATCAGCTGCATCAGCAGAAGAAGTGCCATCAGCCCATGTCCCATCACAGCTTCCCTACACCCTCTGGCTACTGCTCCCTCAGACCTCGCAGCCAAGCTACTTTTGTCTGAGGGCTCGTTTCAGCCAAGGTAAATCTGATTAGCACAAACAGCTTAATAACAGGTCTTTGCTAAGACTAATCCAGTCCACACTGACTGGAACCAGGTCAGGGAGAATGTCACAAGTTGCTACATACCAGAGGACAGTGTATTCTTCAGGGTGACAAAGAATACCTGGAGGCTGGTCTCTTCTTGCAGCCTATCTGCAGCCCCAGAAGGATCTGTGTCTCCTGTAATGCTTGTCTTTAGCCAAAAAACAGGTAAAGCAGGATGCTCTGGCATTACACAGCCATAAAGAAGAGTGTGATTGTATTTATACTGAGATGACCTAGCCACACATAAGGGCACAGAAATAATGAAACATGGGTGTGTAAGATCAAAGTATTATTTGAAGAGATCTGACTCCTATCACACAGGCCTTTCAGAAACTCCCAGCAAGTTCTGTTGCTCAAACTGAAGATTTCCTCTGTATTAATGATATTAATAAGGAGGGAAGGGAAGTGATTGCCAAAGGTGAGCAGGAAAAAAATCCATATAACATCCAGTATACCATAGGGATGCAGTGCAAGTAGTTATCCCCCTTTTCTAAAATCCATCCACGCTTTCAAAAAGTGAATTATACACTCAAATCCAAATCTTAATCAATTTCCTGTATTCTAAGAGCTGAATAATCCTGGCTGCAGGATCCCAGGAGAGACAGTACCCGACTGGGATTGAGAGGCACAAGTTTTAGCAGGATGTGACAAAACAGAGAAGAAAAGAGTTGTCACTCTGCTCTTTTTCCTGTCTGAAGTGTGACTGATATTTCCCTGCATCTCCAAACTTTGGCATCCACCACCAGGCTTCATTGCAATTTGGAGCTGCACTTCCAGCTTGTCAAGTGGCCAGGGTCTCACATGCACTCAAATATTCGAAAAGCTCACACCATGCACAGTGTTATCACTCCAAACAAGGCAGCACCCTGCGTTTGTCAGCATTAAGTTCATTTAAGCATCAGTTCAAGGCTGGAAATATTTAAAGCTTATCCTAGCAAAGGAAGTTTGAATACTGAAAGTGGATTGCAAGTTCGGAAACAAGATTGCAAAATAAAAAAGCCAAGCAGGGAACTTAAACAGACCCACTCCCAAGTCTCTTCCCATTAAGCCTCCATTTTCCTCTTTTTTTTTTCTTCAGAACAAACTCTCAAACTATTCACAGGTCTTTAAACAGCAACAGCTCTGATAGTACACATTTGCCTTTTTCTTGAGAGCCTGGCTTCTTTCTTTTTTCTTTCAGTACAAGTGAAATATTTGGTGACAGATGCTGGAACTAATTCAAGGCAAATCAAACATTTAGGGCATCTCTGGAAAGAAAGACAGATAAAAGGGAGAGGGGAGTTAACTTTCAAGACTGTTATAAAAAAACAACTTTGTGAATCCAGTATCATAGGAAATGTTCACTGGATACACATCCTGTCCCTGGCTCAGTTTAAGCTCTCTGCAGGGACGAAACACAGCACATTAATAATATAGATGACAGAACTGGCATGTACAGTCTTTGCCTGAACCATATTCCCTACTCTCTTCTTGTCAGCTTGGAGGCTTGCAACAAGTAGTCGCTTCATCCATCAACCTCTTTTGTATATCCACAAGGCAAGGTCCAACAAACCAAAAAATGCTTCATATATTTCTCTTAAACATGACAGCAGTATCCCACTTTACATACAGACGTTTCTAGTTTTCTTTTCTCTCTCTGTTTTATATACTTTATCTTTGCACCAATTTTCTATTGTTTCAGTCAAAAAACAACATTGATTTTTTCCTATTTCTCTGTATAGCTTAATCCAGGCCCAGGCTTTGATTTGCAGTACCAGTGATCATCACTAAACGGACACTTATTCCAGTCTATAGACTGGGATAGCAGTCCAATTCCTTAACCCTTTGGTACAGAGGGTACCTCTGTATGCTATCCTAGAAAGAAATCCTCCTATGAAACCATAAAAGTCTGAAGGCCACTTCTTAACTTTCACCCCTCACTTTTCCCTCAGGGCAGTCAAGATGTTCTACTTGTCTGGGCTGTTTATTGGCTCTTACTATCAGAACATCTGAGCACCCAACTATCCTTAACTCCAGTTAACCCCCACCACATTCCTGAGGGAAAGCAGTGCCATAACCTCTACTGCGCTAACAGGAGGCACAAGGAGATGGATAACTTGCTCTAAACATTCACAAGATCTGTGGCAGAGGCGGGATTTCAGTGCTCCCTTTGCAAGGCAGGGCTTTTATATCTCCCAAAACCAGGCAGCACAGCAGAAGGGGAACCTGCTTGCTCACTCCCTGTCACCCTCCTGGTTTTCCAGTTTTGATAGATAGGAGGGTCACATATTGAGCACTTTTCTAGAAAGCCTTTATTTTGTGGGCAGGATAAATAAATGGTTCTGTGTCACTGAAGGAGATGTTACTACCAGTCCAGCAGGTCTGTGAATACAGTAATATCCTGTAACTTGTGTCCCTCAGCCCAGCTAGTGGCTCCCCCAGCCATGAAAAACCTGAGAATACAGATAAATACCACTCCAGCCTCTCTAGATGTGTCTTCTTTGTCATCAGTTTATTTCACAAAGAACTAGATCAAACACACAAGAATCTCATTTTGTATAAAATTTGCCAGGCTCAATACAGACTTATAAGGAAATTTATGGGTTTCCAGGCATCCTGTACTTATGGCAACTTACCTTAAAAAAAGTAAATGTCCTGTCACAACTGAGACCATTCATCATTGTACTGAAAAAGGTTCTGTTAGACTTGCATTTGTAGCAGGCTAAGCACTCCCGTCAATAGCCCCATAAGCAATTTTCACACTTGTACTATCCAATTTAGGTGGAAGTGTTGGTTTCATCTCAATTATTTTCTGTAATCCTCTATTTAATCCTTCCATTTAGGTTTTACTGTAATTTATTCTATTCAAACTCTACCTTTCCTGTAAAAGATGTTACTTTCCAGCAGGGACATTTGCAGTGCACTGTTTTCTCCTTACATCACACCAAACCCTTTCTAGACTATAAAAATTCCCCAGCAATTTTTCACATTGCTTTAAGAAATGACAGTAAAAAAGCCAAGAAAATTGTCCTGTGGGTACCACAACTAAGTAAAACAAGTTTCCTACCAATTTATGTCCTCCACCTTTAGCAGTTCCCTCTCTCCTCCACATCCTTTCCATACCACTCCTGCCTTCTCTCTCGGTTCCTAGAGAAATTTTCAACCAGCGTGATTTGTAGCTGCTGCTGTCAAACTAAAGTTCCGTGTGTGATGACTGCCCAGCTGGCTGCTGCTTTCTGGAATGGCTCAGATGCCACTTATAATCACTCAGCTTCAAGGGAGGGGAGACTTGCAGTGGCCTCTTCTGAGCACTGCCTAACAACTTTGAACCAATATCCCTCAATCCAATTTGGCCAAAGATGTCCATCAAGGTCCAAAGCTACTGAGAACTGAAAGAAGGACAGATTTACAGCTGGGCTGCAAGAATTTGACTTAAAAGCCCATCACATCCCCCAGTAAGCATCCCAGCCATTAGCCGTCTCTGAAGTCAAGACAACGAGACAGGTCCAATGACGTTCCAATACTGTCAAAAGACAGAGATTTTAAAAGCATATGGTCAATCAACAATGATTACCCAGATTACAGTAAAGGTCAGTGGATCTGGTTACTGCTCTGCCTGGGGGATGCCACTCACTTCTCTTAGATGCACAAAGAGCTGGTGTCATGGGGAAGTTCCACGTTTAACTCATTTTGAAGCTTAGAAAATTGTCTCATCTCCCACTGCATCTTGGAGACTGCAGTTCTTTCCCACAAGCACACTTTGCCACCCCCAACGAACTGTACTGACAAACACATTCCAGTTGTCATTATAATCCTGCTGGCGGGAAAGGGGAGGGGCAACATTGTTTTAAAGAAAATCCCTCTTTAAACTTCACTTAAAGGGTTCAAAATTAATTCCGAGTTATCTTCTTATGTCTCTTTTAATTTCTTTCATCTGAAAAAATTGCTTGTGATGAACAGAGAGTTACAAGCACTCCAAGGAAGGTAACTTATCTTCAGCACTAACTACTACAAGCATCCCTAAAGCCTCAGTTACCTTTCACGTAAATAATAATGAATAAAAGTCAGCCTTATCAAATCAAGGTCATTGTGTTAATGATGCATCCACTCCCTCCTGATCTTGACACCACTACAATGAAGCCAGGCTGTTTAAGTAGGGTATGATCTGATAGTAATCCAAAGTAGGCGCCTTCTAACCTTTCTACACATTTATTTTGCTCTCTTTGCCCACACATCTTCCAATCACATGTATCTCAGTAAGGTTTTCTAAGGCAGAAATTGAAGTGAGGTGGCAAAGCACAGAGCAGCTTCCAGGTAAAGCAGCAGGACTGAGAGGCATCTTCTTGGAGAAAAGGCAGAGGATGATATCGTAGGGGGAAAAGAACAAAAATGAGCATATGACTCCTTAAAAACAAATGAAAAAATAAATAGAAAGAAAAAAAAGTTAGAAGTGATGAAAGAAGAAACTTAAATTTTTTTTTTTATCTCCACAGAAACAGAGAAAGATGGAACAAAGACAGGACGCTAATAGGTCTGGTAAAATTTTCTGGAGTTTCATTCTCTCAATTTCTGAGCACCACTTTGGAAAAAAAATTCGCATTTAAAACTTTCCTTTGTTAGACTCTGACCGAGTGAACCACTTCCCCAGACCAATGGGGATGTAAACTTCTCTGAGGTAAGCGGGATTTTGTTGGGGCTTGCAATGCTGCCAACAGAGAAGACATACAAAGGGACAGCTTACACTTTCTTAATTCCCCTGCTAAGCAGAACTCTTAATGCTGTTGCCATGCACAACAGAGACAGGTACCTCTGTGCTTAATCCATCGGTTTTATTCTCCCAAAAAGGAATTCTCTGCTCCTTGATAGAACACTAATCTTCCACAATCTTACAAGATCAGGTTACCTGTTTATGCCCGGAAACTGTCTCTATCATTATCCTTGCTTTCTTTCATGTTTTCTCCCTTTCTGAACAAATGCACTGTTTTGTGTCTGAGCAGGGGCTTACAAGGTATTTTCTCTTTTGAGTGGTATTGACCCAAAGGCACATCGTACACACTTCACTCAAAGTCTGAGCAACGTTTAGCATCACTTAAGAAAGGATGGCGATAAAATCTGTCACCCACGGCCAAAAAACCCTAAAAAAAGCAAAAAGAAGATGAACTCCAAATAAAATAAAATTACAAAGAGACAGGGATCAGCACATCTCCTCGTATTCACCTGGAGGGGATTTTAAAAACTACAGCAAGTTTTGAACTGAGGGAGAGGAATGGAACAGAAAATGCAAAGAAAGAAAAGTTCCTTGTAGTGTTAATTTCCCTGACTGCTTTGCACATGTTTTGAGGAAGATACAGGGCAAAACCGTTTCAAGATCACAGCATTTTGATGCAATAGTGTAGCTCATTTTGTCACCACTGCAGATGGCAGGCTGTAATGAGCCCACGTTAATGACTACTATAGATATTCTATACACAAATACGTAATGGTGCACTGCGAGATGTCAGCGAGGAAAACAAATGCTCAGAGCCTTGGCCTCATTTCAGATTTTCTTACAAACATGAAGCTCAGAACTGCTTTGCTCAAAGGTGGATATAAGATTAGTATGTCAAGAGAATTTGGTCCAACTTTAAATAAAATAAAGGTTTAATAATAACTTTGCAGCAAATCATTTTCTCCCAGATAAAACCAGGTGAAATGCAAATTTTTTTTCTGAGATGTCACATTCATTTTTGGAAAAAATCTGCTCAAAAATAGAGGACAAACCTGGACACTAAAAAGCTGAAGCTCAGAAACATCCCTGCCTGGATCACCTTTAAACTGACAGAGATGCCCTTTCAGCACGTAAACCCCCACAGAAGCTCACACAAATGCACATTTTAGCTACTACAGTCAGAACCCCAAGCACACCAATAGACCCTACCTACCCCAGCCAGCCTCATCCGGGACCTGCACCCACACCCTCTGCCCATACAGCAAGGAACAGGAATATAATTTAAACTCAGGCCTAGGCCCACAGTCCCAGCCCAGGGACTGTGTGTACCTGCTCCCCTGAGGAGCTGCTGCTGCTGCTCCTGTTTAGATTTCCCATCCCAACCAGAACCCAGACCTGCTGCCTTACTTCCACTGATGATGGGCAGATCACTGCTGACTCATCTCTGCTCTGCTCCTCCAGCTCACACAAGGAACATAAGTCCCAGTTTGAGCTCAAAAGGCTCCTGGATGTCCAGTGGAGGGAAGGAGGTCTCAGGTGAACCTGGTCAGGAGAATTAAGGTTTATTGGTGCACTCAGAACATAGAAAAACCTGTGAAGGTTAAAAAAAACAAAACCAGCCAAACAAACAACAAAGTGAGGGATATCACTTATAGTCTTTCCAAAGAAGGTATTTCAAAATTCCAACCTCTGGTCCAGGGAAGATAGAAAACAGCAGACAGACATTGTGTGGGGACCAGGAATTTATTCTTCCTTTTGAAAAAAGCGTTCTCATTTCCAACAACAGTCAGGTGAGAGATGCTAACACAATGTCTCTGACTCAGCAACAGGCAGACAACCTGATACAGCCAAAGGATGTGCAATTATGCATTTCTCTGCAAAGCTGCAGTTATATTTTCAGCCCATAGGTCATGTCAAAGCAAACACTATTTCTTCCCAAAGTGGGAGGTGTGTGAGGGCCATCTCATTTTTGTTGGATATAGTATCTCCAATAAATCTATCACACAGAAGAATCAAATGAAATTTAGGCTGACAGCCATGCTTTGTGGGATGAAAGTAATTCTGAAGGACAAGAATTGGTCGCACGAAGACCTGGTATTTGGTATTAGTAAATGAAGAGAGATCATTTGAACTACCAGATGGGAAACACACTTGTCATAAAGGTCCCCTTAACTGGCTCCAGTTTGAGGCTAATCTGAAAAAATGGGTTTGGACACAGCAGCAACCTGACCAACAAGAATCAATACCAGAGACTCAGATAACAGCCCAGGAAACAGCTAAATTAATGTGATGAAGGATTATAAGGGTGTCTGATGTCATAAAATTATAATGGAGAAATTATTGACCTTGTATAATTTCTGCCTGAAGTGGTCACAAAATTCTTATCATTTGTCACAGCCACAGGAACAAAATTAAAACAATGTGAGAATACAAATTGTCTGCGAAGATTTGTGTCACTGTGAAAGTGCATTGCCTTGCTATTAAAGACATATTCCACCTCCTACTGTAAATATTTTTACAGAATCATGTTCTCCTTTATCAAGATACCAACTAGGAATGAGTCTAATATCATTTCCAGTACCCTTACACTGATGTCAACCTTTTAATGTCAGTGGAAACAGTTCTAATTCACTGTTTAACCAGAAGAAAATCTGATGCATTAACTTTCCAGGAATGATAGCTAAACATTTCCAGCATGGGCAAACAGGCAAGTTGTTTCCATCGTTACATGAACAAATAACCAATTTTATGTTCTTCTTCCAGCTGCCACAACTTACTCCCAAAAGACTAATGGACAAACTTCTTGCACACTACCTGAAATCCTCTTGAGGAAACCAGTTTTTTTAATCCTAACATCACACCACTGTGTTTCAAAGAGAGCATTGTTCATAAAGTACTCTTTTTCTGCTGGAAAAAAAAAAAAAAGGTCAAGAACCTGAAACCCTAGCTTCTCCCTGAAATATTCCCCCAAATATTTATAGACCCTCCTGCATAATAGGTTTTCTATAAGAGACCCATGTTATACACAAAAAACCCTACACTAATTGGTTTTTATTATCTTAATAATCTTAACATTTCCTCATCTAATAATGGTTAATTTAATGTGCTCCTATAATGTACTCCTAAATTACTAGTTTATAAAACAAACAAACAAAAAAAGCAGTGATGATTTCAGGTTTCCACACATTGCATTAATTACCTGAAAATGTCTCCAGGACTTCCTAGAGCAGATTTTCACAATCTCCTTATTATCCCTGTACAGACATTTTAAGCTTTCTGTAGCTACTGCAAGTTCATCATGCTTGTAATCTACACAAAACTTGCAATTGATATTTGGAAACAGAGAAAATCTGGAAGTGAAAAGAAATATTAGATGGCCTCCTGCTTTTAGCTCACAGGTCTTCCACGTGAACAGATGTACTGAGACCTGCTCTAGCTTGAATTCAGGAGAAGGAAATAAGAAAGCCCACTTCTTTTCTTCCTTGCACACAGGTTACTTTCAGGTTTTTGTTTGCTGTTTTGGGCAGATTTACTCGTGAGCCCAGCAGTGAGTTAAAATAAAGGAAAAATAAATAAATAAGATGGGAGAATAAAACAATCTTAAAAAATGCCTTCCTATCAGAGCAGAAAAATTATTGTAATCATTAGCAAGAGAATGTGCAAAAAAACAATAGTAAACCACAGCCCAAAAAGTATAACTAGAAAATTCAGGTATTATAAATGAGTTCTTTCCCCTCTGTCCCACCACCAGTGAGAGAGCCAGAAGCCTAATCTTGAGTTTGCTAAATAAAACCACACACACAATCATACAGCTCAATCTAGTCTGGACATGGACAACATATCTTAGGAAGCATAATGGGCAGGATAATTATAACATATCACAGAGTAGCAGGGGGCTGAGGGTCTCTTCCACATCACACTTCTCTAGTGGTACCAGAGTCCAGTATTCTCTGACCTGTTTTTTTCAGATATTCCATACTTAGGGTGGAATGTTTCATATCAAATTTACTTATTTAAAGATAGCTGATGTTACAGATGATTTCATATTTAGCACATTGCTCTGGCTAACTCAGGGAGACACTCACACTCTTTTAAGGAACTCAGGGTGTTTAGCTAAAACAGGGCCCACTTTCTGGACCCTTTGTGCTCATTACACACTCAGATCACTGCAGCAGCTGGGGTCAGTCATGCCCTGTATTATTCCTGAGTTTCACATCACCCTGGCCCCTCTCCTCTGAGCCCTCTTTCATCTCCAGGATGTACCAGCAGCCCCACAAGGTACACACACAGTACCACTGCCTTCTGGGCAAGTCAGACAGGGGAGGGGGGCTGGACAGCTTCCACCCTCTTTCTCACTAAAGGAACTCAATTATCTTGCTTGAAAAGCCACCTGTATCTGCTTCAGCAAAGACAGATCCACAACCTCCAACACCTTCAAAGAGTTTATCACCCATTACAGTGAATAGTTCACACAACCAAAACTCAGTTTGTGCCAGCTGCAGACCTAGAAAGATGCTCCTGGACATCAGGTATCCTTCAGTCACACTGTGGCTTGGGTCAGAAACATTTTTTCACAACCATGAAGAATCCACCCCAGTAAAATAACTTTGTTAGGGCCATGACTTTCAGTCTTTTTAGGGCTGTGCCTAACAGTTTGAGTCCTAATCTAGCTGTGTTAGTTACAAGGACGTGAATCTGAGGACAGCAGAAATACCAGTTGCTGAATGAACAAGTTATGCACCACCAGAGAATAAAACCATGCATTGGCCAAAGCTTTTGTGCTCACCTGACTGTCACGAGCAACCAACCTTCCAGCTTAAAGCACCTTTGAGCAACAGCAGAAAACTGCAAGGGCTTTCTCCACCACACCTTTCCCAGTGTCTTTCCTGTTTGCCTCCAGCTGCCCCCAGAGGTTGCTGACAGCCACTCGCTCTATTCCAAGGTAAAAACACATTGATGAAGGCAAGCAAGGCTGCCAGATACTGCCAGTATTCCCATGGGGAATGTGATTCATGACCATGGGAGTATTAATGCAGGTGCTCTCGTGAGGAGTACCCCTGCAGACAATATGCCTGCTCAAAAGAGTGTATACTCAGTTGCAAAATTCAGTATCTATTTACACTTGAAAGTCAGTAACAGAACAGCTGGGAGAAAGCTCTGCAAACAATTTGTTTTGTAGCCCAAACTAAAACACTCAGCAGTTTGGGTTTACCAGTGTCAGAGGCAGGGTCTGCCCTCTAGCAACTCCAAGTCAGGTGGGAATGCTCTAATTGGCCTCACCCAGGTCTTGAGCAGCGCCAGGAATGGCTATGAAAGGTTTCTCTTTGTCATTAGCGGTCCCTTGGACTATTAGGCCAGAAAAATCCTGACGAAGCTTAAATTGTACCACTTACAAGTAGAATGCAAGATGTAGCTCCTTGTTTCCCCTAATTTTATTAGCTAGGACAATGTTATATTCTCTTAGTTTGATGACTTCTCAGAACAAGCCTGATTTAGGAAGCTGTACCAGTCTGTATGAAGGAAGAGAGATTATGTTTCTTCTTCCTGGAATACATGCAGGGATCGTAGGAAGAAAAAAAAAAGAAAAAAAAATAAAGACAAAATAGATCCATTTAGAGCAGAATGAAATAAATGTATGCACATTAACATGGCCTGAACAGAAACATTGTTGATCAGTGGCATATAAACACTTGAGCAGAGGGATGCTACATTGATAAAAATACTGAAGTGCAGTTCACTTCTATTTCTAGTATATTCCAATTCTCTTTGATCAACCACACTGTTCAAGGTGTAGTTATGATGGTTTGAGGCTCTTCCCCCCAGAATGAAAGAAAAAAAAAGTGAAGAAATTAGTGAATCACAGGAGTCTGAGAAACTAGCAATTGCATACTGGTGAGTCTGTGCCAGCCAAGGCACATAAATCCTAACAATTGTTCTTTTCCCACCTGCTGGATTGGTTTCCACATTTCAGGTTTTCTTCTCATTCCCACCCTCCTTCATATTTATTTATGATATTGTTATTATTCTCTTAATTGTTGAGGACTTTGTTCAACTTCTTTGAAAAAGTCATGTTCTGTATCTCCTCCCTTTGTTTTGATCTCACTTTAATTAACTCTTCATACCTTTGTGACTTTCATGTACTTGAGTTTTCATTCCTCTTTTTCAGCAAATTTGATTCCACAATCGCTCTTTTCTGTGGAAAAGCTCCCCAGAGTTTATCAGCCATGACATTGCACCAAACCAGTTATCTGTTAGACCTCAGAATTTAATAGGAGAAACTGAGCTCTTCTTTTTATGTGGTTGGATTTGTTTGAGTATGGTCCTGTTGTTTTGCTGAGTTTTTTTAATTGTAGACTCACTAGGACACAGCAGCCTATTAAATGCTACAGAATGACCTGGAAAACCTGTTAAAACATTCACACTGCCTACTAAATCATATAAAGCTGCCTATATCACCTTCTTTCCTATAGTATCTGAGCATCTTATAATCAATACTGCGGCTGCACTTGCACATGGCACAGAGCAAGCAAACAGCCCTGGTTTACAGCTGGAGAGATACAGCTCTCCATGCATTAAAGAGGATGCAGCTGCTCTTAGGAACGCAGGGCAGACTCTTTGTTGCTCTGAGGTTTGAGGCAGTGGATCAGTGACACTATTTGGTCTATGTCCCCACTGGCAGTCAACCTCTTTTCCCACAGGGCTCCCAAGACACTGGGACAGACCCCTGGAGGGCACATAGAGAACGCTGCCCAGGGAAGCTGCCTCGCTGAGCAGCCATTACCTGGTTTGCTTGGGCAAAAAGGGCTGCAGGAACCTGCTGGCTCTGTTCTGTTCCCTGCTGTAACTCCTATTATAATCATCTCATTTCAATTAAATTTGTTATCGCAGTAATATAACTCCAAAGAGCATTCCCTGCAGATTTCAGTCAAGTTGAGAAAAGAAGGATGTGATGAGACCTGATTCTGAGAAGGGCTACATCGTGGGATCTCCTTATTAGACAACAGGGAGTACACAGAAATTTTATAAATGCCCAGCTATAGGATTCACGCCTCCCAAACACTGGGATATTTGTACAGGAAACTGTTGAACCATACTCCATATGGAATGAGGCTTTACTGGTGTCATTACTCAAATAATTGCATGATTGCAGCTGCTGTCTGAACAAGTGAAGTCTAAAAAAAAATTGATTCAGAATGATTCAAAATTAAAATTCTAGCTCAAGAGAATATCACAAAATAAAAAATTTTGTTAAAGATCAAAGTGTTTTGTGTCAAGATGAAAATAAATTTTCTTTAAGACATTTAAGAGAACACGTTTTCTCATTCACAACTAAATTCACAACAAAAGTGGCATTTTGAAATTGTTCTTTTGTCTGAAACCATTTGTCTATTTTGACCTCAACTTAGTAACTATTCTCCTTGAACTCCCTTTATCAGCAAAATCCCACTGGTCTTTATTTTTCATACAGCTCTATTTTACAGCATCTGAAAGCATCAGTTCTGAAAAGTACATTCACTTGTGCCTCACTGGTCATTTTATCCTGTTGACTGAAACAAAAAATATCCCCAGAACAAAGTGTGTGGGGGAAAAAACTGCCCAGTTCGACCTTCTCAATTACCAAACAGGAAAACAGAATGAGATCTTAGGATGAGCTTTTCAGTGTGCATTCTTCATCCAGTGCTACCAGTGAGGCTTTAGATCACACAGAGGCGGACGTTAAAGCCAGTAAAATCTCTCGTCTTTATCTCCTGCCTTGTTTCTCTTCCCTCTGTTCACAATAGCAGCCTCCCCAGTGTGGGATAATTCCTCATAAAGATCTGTCTTGCTCTCTATGTCCTGTCTTGTTTCTATCTCTTTTCACACTACAAGCATCCCTTGAGTGGAATAATGCCCTGTAAAAGCTTAATAGTGCATGTGCTACATGTTGTCTATTTGTGTTTTAAATGCCTTCCCTGGTATGGTAAAATACCCAGTAAAAATCTATCCTGTCTTTATGTTTTGCATTGTTGTTTTCTGAAACCAGAGAATTCTGCATCTGAGCAGTGTCAGATCCTTGTAAATGTCAGTGTCATACAAACAGGTACTGATACCATGAAAAAAGATTATATCCTGAAATGTTTCTCCTTAATTTCTAGGATAAGAATAGTTGTTATTCTGCATAAACCACCACTAGTGATAAGTACCTGAACTGGTAGGGGACTAAGAGACAGGTGCACAAACACTTTGGGGATACATTTAGAAAGAGTGCATGTATCCAAAGCTCGCTCTCATCTCAGTTTCTGAAAATGATGATAAGCAAAAATTAAGCACCCAGTTGGGCTTACTCCACCCAGAGAGCAGGGGAGAAAAGCAGAGGGTTTGATCTGTGATTCCCATTGCTATCTCCTCCAGCCTGCTGTTCAGGAACAGAAACACTGAATGGTAGGTCTGTACACAGATGGCTTTCCCTAATCCAGAGTAGCAGGAAGCCTGGAAACGGTAGATAATGCAAAAGCATGAACAATATAGCTGCTGCATTCTGCAGAACATGGTACTGAGACCCCAGACAAGCTCAGGTCCACCAAAGCTGCTTAGCCTCTGTTCAGCCAGTTCTCCTATCGTGTCCATTCCACTTTGCTTTGCCCCATTCTCTCTATCAGCACTATGCATGCTTATTTTCGTTTTAGCTAAAAACCTTTCATCACCCACAAGCGTAAAAAACAAGTCCCAGCAATACTGGAGTTCAATGATCATTTTCAGTTACACGTTACTGCTTTATATATTTTCTGTGGCAAATCAGAATTTATTCAGAAGTAATATTCTGGTCTAAACTAACAAGCAATGAGTGTGACAAATACTGCTGTTAGTGATTGTGCGTTTTAAGGTAATTTTAGAGTGCATGATCTCTGTGGGAATTGCCAAGGACATTTTGCTTCTCACGTATCTATAACGTCAAGTCTCAGTGATAAAGTCCCATTAAAGATATCCTACCCTCTTGACGGGGGTTTTTATCTTTGCTAATGTATTGCTAGTGGCTCTGAGGCAATGTGGATGTCCTTGGATGGATTTAATTGGGCAGAAACCTTTGAAATACGCCACAGGCTAATTCACTTTGAGGGTTAAAACAATGAATCCCTGCAGAAAATAATGTATTAGTGGGTAAAAAGATGAATTAATAGCAATACTGGAATACCACCTCTACAGCAACCAGAATGGCTGAATTAATGACATACTGGGGTTTTTTATGGCTTGAGAATTACAGCTGTGATGACACCATGAGTAGCTCAGCCTCCCCCTTTACTGTACCTTTGTAGACACGATAATCCCTTGGCCCCTGGAGAATTTGTTCTCTCATGATGATCAGGCAAGGATATTCCATTTCCATGATCATCTCCTCCCTTAACCCTTTCTCTCCCTCCTTCCTTTCCGTCCCTCAGGTTCACACACAGGCCATCCCCAGTTGTATCTGGACACATGCAAATCAGTAGCTTGGAATGTAATGCCCTGACTTCAAATCATAGTATTCAAGGGAGCAAAACTCTCATTCTGGCCAAAAAAAAAAAAAAAAAAAAAAGTTTCTCACAATAAATATATCACAAAAAATTCTTTCTAAGAAATACTAAGAAATGAGGGAGAGAGCTCTCCTGTCCTGTTCCTGAAAAAGCTGGAATGGCTCTTTTCAACCAAGTGAAGGATATCAGAATTACACTGGAGTAACAGTGGAAAGACAGCACTGTGTGTTTTTATTTCTTTAATCTACTGGCATTGTTCAACAAAGAGGCCTTCTTGTGTGCATCTGACACTGGGATATTTATCTCAATGTACTTTTTTTCTGCAGCAAGAATTTCAGGGAAAAAAAATCTTTCAGCTACAGTACTATCTTCAGTTTCCTAAGTGCTTCCTTGATTGATACAAGTGCCATCTTATATCACAGAACCAGAGAGACATTTCTACCAATATGTCTAGTTCTTGAAAGTACAGGATGAGGCTGCTGAAGACTATGGACATCTGCTAATGTTATCTGTCACTTCAGTGAAGGACTTTAGATTGTTTGTTCTATGAATATTGGTTCAAATGCTGCAAAAAAACCAAACAAACCTCAGGAATCTAAAAGGGTGTGATTAACTTGAGGGATCAAAGGAGTAAATGTTCATTTTCCATACTTTTTTAATCTCTTTTTTTCAGTCTGTTGGAGAAGGCAAGGGCTTTGAGGGGGAGTAACCGGACATGAGATTCTAAGCTAGTTTATTTTGGGGGGTATTTTTCCAATTAGAAAAAGAAATCCTAAGTGTACTCAGGAATTTGTGCAACTACTTTTGACCAGCATGGAATCATAATCTGAGCTGAAAAGAGCTGTAGACAGAATCACCATTCAGCTTCCAGTCCCTGGAAGAAGCTAACAAGAAACGAGAAAAAAGACCCGTAAAAAGTAGCAGAGGCAATGGTGGAAGGAAATGAAAAGAGAAGTACCTTCACCTTTAAAGCTGAATTACCCTCTACTACATCCACACCCTTTCTACCACACATGTATTGATGACTTGGCTGTGGATATTTCTATTTCATACACACTTCCTGTAAATGAGAATTAGGCCATTTCAATCATAACCTGCTCACATAACAACTACTCAGGCAAAGAGCTATTAAAATCAATGTGAGAGTTTGGACCATTTAGAGAATGCAGAATAAAATCTATTATTGTTAGCATTTTCCTAAACTTATGTTGTTAGCGGTACTGAAAGGAGTTTTTTACTGTGCAGGGTTTCACAGGGGATAATCTCACCTGTAAAGGGCTGCTATGTTTGGAACAGAGCAAAATGAGAGGCAAAAGCAATAAATACCCAGAGCTCTCAGGGTGGGAGCACGGAGCTGGGTCTGGCTGCAGGGTTTTTCAGGTACATTTGTGCTGTCACCAGCCCCTCTGCACCTGCATCCTCCTCTGCTTTATGCTGGGTTTGCCTTCTTCAGAGAGGAAAGAGTGTTTGTCTACACTACAAGCAGGCATGAGTTTGGAGCATGCATAGACATACCTGAGGCAGCAGCTACACGAAAAAAAGATCTAGTGTTAATAACAGCAGAAAAAGAGCCATAGAAAAATGCAACATCAAGAAATTAGTAATTCAGTTGCTTCAAACTAGAACTAAAATACATATTTTTTAAACAGAGAAGCTAATTAAGTCATTAGAAAACGTTACCAGAGGCATGGTTTTGTTTCTCAGTCACTTAGGTCTTTGGACTCTTTACATTTGAATATGTTTCCAGGACTTATCCCCATGTACAAATCTTTTCAGGTGCAATATCACTCAGGCTGAAGTGGTAATCTTGATGCCAAAATTCCTAGTTCTGGTATCCTGACTTACATGTCACGTTACCAGGAACACATTAAGGAATATTTCCTCTTACTTCAGAAACCGGGAATTTCCTAATTAATTCCTGAGTGAAGTTTCAGAGACCAAGTAAATCAGCTTTGTGGATTGACAGTGCCTGGCATTTTGTATAACTGTTTGAATTCAGGGTGTTTACGCTGAAAACCACCTTAGTAAACCTTCTCATCAGTTGCCTACATCCATACAAGGAAATATCTCATTTACCTTTGCAAATAGATATATGCAAGGTTGAAAATCACATTAGAATTGAGAGCAACAAGGCTCAACAGAGAGATAATATGAGAATTGTCATTCGTTTGAGATAGGGAAAAAACATCATCCCCTGCTATTATAAATCCTGCCTGTGTCAAAGCAATGAAACTATATACCTTGAGCAGAAATGTGAGTTGTTCTGAATCTGCCCCAGATCAGCACGCCATGAACAGCTCATTGTCAGGGCTGTGAGTGGAGCAGGAGCCGGTAATCTGCAGAGATTACAGGTGAGGGGGCAGCCCTACCACTTTAAACCAACAAAATGCGTGTAGTCTTTAGCTCCCAGTTCTTCCCAAACACTACCCTGCATTCATTTTCAAGCCGTCATAAATTGGACCCTCAAAACCAGGTTTACTCGGAGGTCTAAAAGTTGAGTTATTGGCACTCCTTGGGGGAACGGGCTACTAAACATACATCAGAGTAATCCAGAGTGTTTTGCATGCTGTTTTTAGACCAGCTAGTTTGTCTAATGAATGCGACGTGAGTTCCTAGGGCTCAGGAGAAAGCTGAGGGAGGATTTCTCCATCTCTCTGAAGCCTTAACCCTGCACAGGCTATTGCTCATCGGTGTGTAACAAACACCCAGATGCACCAATCCATCACCAAACCTTCTGCAAGACATTAGGAGCCAAAAGCAAGGGAAAGGGCAGGATGACTGGATTTTGAATTCCAAGAATTTTTAAAGAAAATAATGGTTGACACATGAAGCTTTTGCCAGCGTAACAGTGTCTGTTGGGGTTCCAAGTGTCTGTGCTGAGAAAAGCCCCATGCAAACACAATGTAAGATGTCCCCAGGGGTATGACTTGTTTCAATTTCAGAACTATATACAAAATAAACCAGCAAATACACTTCTTTTCTGGTATAAAAAAGCCCAGACTATGTCTGTTTGCCTGTGCAGGCATGTCAGTATTGCTAAAATATATTGAAGGTACTTGAAACTATTGTCAAATACCACAGTGTGAACCTTTGCCACAGCTAGGTCATTGCAGGAACTGAATGAGGACTCAGATTAAAGAAAAAAAAAATAGGTTCTCAGTTGGAAACTGCAAACACTTTGTCACTTATTTGCATACACAATTGTAGAGCAGAATATATGGGTGCCACCCTAATATAAATGTTTCTCATAACCTGTAATAACATCATGATTTCCATATGTAATGTCCCATGCATAAGTACTGAAGAGTTTCTCCACAAATTCCCAGGCCTGCCCCGCCAGCCAAGCTGGGCTCTTTCCTTCTCATGCAAATACAAAAAGGGTGTGAGTAGAGCAGGGAGCTGCAGCAGAAAGATTCCCCAGGCCAAACTGGAGCTTCACGAACATCTGTGACAAGGCTGGCTTTATGCCTGCAAAGTCATCCTCTTTGCTATTCAGCTGGAGACACACACTCTGCAAGAGAATGCAGGACCTGCTGCTGGTTCTCTCTCTGGAGCTATTACAGTTGACAAGGACGAAGAGTTCAGAAAATTCACAGATAACTCAAATGAGGGAAGTCATTAGATGTGGGAAAAGGCTTCTTTTTCTTGTAGAACAGAGAGAAAGCAGGCTTTAAAAAATCAGAGTGGTGTAAACTTTTTGAAGAGAAGGGAGGGAGCCAAAGCTGACATTACTGCTGCCTCAGGTACTGTGCTTCTCTCTAATTACCAGGGAAAATGTTGCAATCAAATGCCATCAGTCACATTTATGCATTAGATATTTCTAGAGGACTGAGATGCCCTCCTTTCCAGACAGTATAAAAATCAGGTTGTATCTTCATGATAAGAGAAATGTCTAAGATCTCTCCCAAAATAGCAGATGGATGACTAAAACCTAACAAAATCATTTATTAAAACAAAGCTCCATCAAAGGCATAGTGTTCAGAGCCAAGAGTGATCAGCACTTTAAAAAATCATAAGCAACATTGACTGCATCTGCTCAGAAAGTTCCCGGTACCTCAGATTCACCCAAGGTTCATGTTGGAGATTTTACTGTGGCTAATAGTTTTAGGATTTAGCAAGCTACATTCTGGTATGGAGCTCAAAATGAAACAAATCACATCACTTTGTGAGCAACTCTGAAACCAAATCCTTCGAGTATTGACCAACATTTGAACTCTCTCACCACATAGCTCTTCAGCAAGTAGCCTTTGTTACTAAAGTCACAGTTAAATAGTGTTCCTATTTGTCATTTACACTTCATAGATATAGAGGAGTATAGATAAAAATCTTTTAGTACTGTATGGCAACCAACCACCATTCACTGGCAGTAATTAAATCCTGCTGTAAAAGTGCTACAAATATTTCCCAAAAGCAGGAGCAGATGTTTTTTTGCAACCAAGCAATGACGAAAATCTAACAAGCTCCATAAACCAAAGGCATGGGCACTTCAGAGAAAACTTCTTCTATGATTTCGCTACCGTGCTGTCTCAATTTGCCAGCAATATTACAGAGATAAAACATGACCATTTTCTAGAATTATTATTCTTGTCTTTAGTAACACAATAAGTGTCAAGGGAACTGTGGAGTAAAAAAAAATAATAATCGTAATAATGAGGCACGACGCTTACAAATTCACAGTTCTATTTCCAAACCATAATAAATTAGCACAATCCCTGAGACTTAGTTACGATTCACAAATCACATCCTCATGTGGCTTTTATAAACTATGATTGTCTAATTAATATTGTTACTTATAAACATCTCCTGGTTAATCAGTATCCTTTTTTTTTTTTAGGTATTGAAATTCAATTACAGCACGAGTTGCTCTAAGCAGTGCCCAACCTGTGAGACAATGTATTTGACGGGGGGCATTTTGCATTTTCCTGGATTGGACCTGCTGCAAAGACAACTTTAACATTTCCTTCAAAATGCCTCACTAAGCCACCCTGAAGAATTGCTTTACAATGAAGTAAACTTCCTCTCCAGTTCCAGAGTGTGTATATCCACACAGTTGTCATGATAACTTGTCAGTGGGGTGAGATGAAGAGAGCTATTTGATCTGCAAGGACGTAAATTGATGGCAGAGATGTTGTGTTCTATCAAGAGTCACGGCAGCAAGAGGAGAGCAAGATCCTCAGTGGAGCTGGCTTTAATCCAGTGAAATGCAGTTTAAACAAAAAGGGAGAAGACAGAGACTGGATTTCTAAGAATGCTCAGCCCTCCCAGCTGGGGCAATATTTTTAAAGAAATAGCTCGGATCAGAGATAGGCACCTGTAAAAACAAAGGGTCCTGCTCGGTGTCAAGAATTTATGAAAACTGGGCCACTTGGACTTAATGTCTTAACAGCAGCTAAGCTGCCTACAAAACCTGACACATAAATTACTCAGAAAATATAGTGCCTGCATAGGTTCTTTACTGAAAAGCCTGATGACACCAGCTACCACTTATTTAAACTAGTGCATTTCATTATGTCAGGGCAATTGCCACCCTGGTACATATCTTATTAGCGCTTATTTATTATCAGTGTTAAGGAGGTTAACTGCGCTGTTATTTCCTCTGCTACTGGGCTTTATTGCATGTCTGAGGCACAGAGTTCTCACTAAGCTCAGGCAGCAAAAGGAAATAACAGAGGCTGTGGCTTAAAAACAAATATCCTCTAAAAGACTACAGCAATCAGGTAGGGAATAACAAAGTAAATTTCTTCTGAGGAATATCAAGAGAGGAAACCTAGAGCACACGTTCTGATGGGACCTAGATGAATAACCTGCAAAGGTCATTTATCTGAGTAATTGAATCTTTTTTTTTCTGTTGCAGAGTATCTGCGATCTTCACTTGCTTGGCAAATTCCCAGTATGAGAATTTGATTTAACATTATGGGTTGATTTCTATCAGTTGCCATGGAAAGCCATTTCTCATTGCACAGGCAACATTAATTAGTTGCTGCCTGGTCAGAAAAGTTACCTTGTACTAGTGCTGATCTGTCATTGCATGACCTCAAAAGCACTTCCACTACTGATACTCATAGGCAGTTGCAACATTCACATGCTTAAAAGCTTTCCCATCGCACCTTCAAACAATTGCCAATGTGATTACAAGGGAAAGTGATATCAATAGGAGTCCATCTTTCAGAAGAAAATTAGAAAAAAAGTGATGCACTAGCGTTAGCATTTTTGCATTATCCATCCATTTAACAGGAGCTCGGGTAAAAGAAAGCATTATAACAATTAAGTTACCTTCCCACAAGTAAAGATGCATTAAATAGACCACAAACATTTGAAAAATATGGAGAACAACTACAATGTTAATCAAGCAGCAAAGCAGCAACTGCAATTTTCTTTGTATTTCCAAACAGTTAATGGCAAGGGCTACATTTTAAATTCCTTTACTTACTGTTAAAATCAGATTAAATCACGTAGATTTTTGCAAAAATACAGTCTTGTATTGAACAGATAGTACA
Organism: Corvus cornix cornix; assembly: GCF_000738735.6. Taxonomy (NCBI): domain Eukaryota; kingdom Metazoa; phylum Chordata; class Aves; order Passeriformes; family Corvidae; genus Corvus; species Corvus cornix. Next base: position 18,127,117 of record NC_046339.1, on the reverse strand, counting down.
GCCTCATCATTTCCCAAAATGAACCACTTGTTCATTATACAAAATGATGCTTTACCCTCTCACACTCTCAAGCAATTCACCTGAGCAGGCTCATGTGCATACAAAACCAAGCAGAAATCCCTTCCCCAGGGACTGGAGTTCCTACAATGTGCCAGGCAGGAGTCGAACCTCGTGTTTCTTAAGGGAGAGAAAAATCCCAGTTCTATACAGGAAAAAGCTTTGCTGCATGTTATGAGACAGAGATCTTGCAGATGTCTGTGTTTGCTGAGACATGTGACACACAAATGGGGAGTAGTCACCTCAGTTGTGGCACGTGGCTCCTGGCTACACCGACAATTTCCTCTACAGTGGGACTGGGAACACCGAAGCCCAAGGTGCATATCAGCCAGCAGCTGATACAATGACTACTTCAGCTGTTGACTTTTACCTAACACAACATTTGGGAATATATTCTTGGATTTACTAGTACACACTCAGAAAACACTTTTCAGCTTCACTCCTCTCAGCCTGATTCCCTCACATACATGAAAATATATGTCCATGTATACATTTTGTATGCAGGTCTGTAAAACAGCTCTTCACTTTCAACAGTGCTGTCATCAAATCCTAGGATGAATAAAAACAGGAGCAGGTCTCCCCAGCCTGAGGAAGAGATACCCACTGCTGGGAAACACAGGCAGGTCCAGAGGTTTATGGGGGTCCAGTGATCCTCCATGGCAGTCCACGGGCCCATTCAGCAAAAAGAGCTGAAACAGGGGAAATAAAGCACCCCCTTTACCTTCAGGTAGCACCCAAGGACTTTGCTGAACCATTTGACCCCAAGCACTGCATGTTGTTTTGCTGTAGAGCTGCCATTGCATCAGTGGGTTCAGCTACAGGAGCACACGTTGGACCCCCAAGCGGGTTTCTGTTCCTTTTCTTCTCTAAAGCCCCTGTTGCACTTTGCCTTTTCTTCCCTTGATGCACTCTCAGCAGGGCACTGCATTTGTGCCTTCTGCTCTTCCCCCCTCCAGGTGCCTCCTTTCTTTGCCCTTTTCCATTTGGCATCTGCAGGGCTGGTGGACTCGTTTCATTGACAGTCAGGTCACCACCTGTGCTGAAGACATCACTTCTGCTTTTCTCTTTCATCTGCATAAGCCAGAGGAGATAGAGACAAAAAAATATTGCACAGATCATTTGGGCAATCCCTCCAGGAGCAATAAGATTGCTCTCAATTGCAGGTTTATTGGCTCTTTAATTAATACCTATAGGATCAATTTTCAAGAATCCCCCACAACCTCACGTGGGATGTTATTTGAAAGGCTAAAGGCGCTTCAGAACATTTTTCGTAATATTCAAATTGGTTTTTTCTTTTTATGTTCATTCCACTGCTCCTAATTATATCGTAGCTTCTATGGTGTGACTGAATCTTTGTTTTTCTTCTGTATACATCAATTACATTATTTTGCATTAATTTGCTATTTAGCTGCTATCCTGCTAAGCATGTAATTTTACCAGAACACCTTACATTTACCTCTATACAGCAGTCCTTCCAGACCAATTTATTTCTCTGCAATCAGTATTTTTCAGGTCACTGATATCTTTACAAGACATCCCAAACACAAGTACATGAGGATGCACACAGAGTAATCGAGGCCCCAGGATATCACTGTGAAAGAATGAGGGCTGCTAGTCTGGGGAAAAACCACGGCGTTAAAATCCCAAAATAAGACCCAGTCTCTGGTTTATTTGCTCCAGGACATGTTCCAATCAATGCAGCCCCAAACTGTGCTAGCCTTTCTTCCGCTTATATCATGTTGCAGATCAAAGCTAATTTTATGGAAGCAATCAATCCCAAGTCTTTTTACTGCATCATTTCTTGCTATAACCCTGCCAATTTGGAGCATGCTGTAGAAAGGTTTTGTTCTCATATATCTTAGTTTGCATTTTCCCATAGTATATCACATTTTATTTTCAGCTCAAGGGTTACATCTGCCTATGGAAATAACAGCTTTATCTTGATAAATCAGATTTTGACCATAGACAAAAGTGGAGTGGGGTGAAAAATGCAAGACCACTCAAGAAATAAAGAAATCTCATAAGAATATTCATTTAAATTTAAACACGAAGATGTTCCATGGATATGAGTATCTGTGATACCTTTGCTCTCTACAATTCCTATGGAAATTGAGTTTTATAAGACCTTCTCTCAATGCTTGGGAAAGCAAATCTTGGCTTTCTATACATGACCATTCCCACAGGAATGTGATTAGGAGGGTTATGTTCATCTAGTTAAGAAGCAAAAATAATACCATACTCTCTGTGGCAATCTGTGCCATAGACCCTTGCAGAGCAGTTGCAAGTCAATTCCTTTGACTGTAGGACTGATTTCAAGGCGAGAAAACAACCTGATAGAGACTGCTAGGTATGGCAATAGTTAACTAAACTGCAACCAAAATTAAAGAAACATTTAATCAAATCACTTTAAAATAACATCTAAAAATCATCAGAGGCTGCATATAAACACTGTGAAAAGGGAGAAAATACATTGGAAATACACATTTCCTGTAGTCTTACACATTTGATTTTGTGGGAGGTTTAGCTGGGCTGCACAGAATTAAACAACAATCTAGTGAGAAGACTTGTGAGGTATGAAAGGATAAGACTGGGGAATAATAATTTGATCTACTTGATTTGGATGAGAAGCATGAGGTGAAATAGATGAGGGGAAAATCCTGCTGAAAGTCTGGACAGGCAGCCCCACGGGGAGATTTCTAAGCACAGGCGGTGCCCAGCCTGGTGCCTTCGTGCCAAGAAACACAGGGATGCTCAGCAGCTTGTGTCAGCTCCTGGCATTGCAGGGATCTTGCAACTCTCTCCCTTTGACTTTGCCTCCTGCCTGGGAAATAGGAGCAGGGCTGGACCCACCCTGGGTGAAGGCAGCTCACACTTATGTCTAAATACAGAGCCCAGGTTTACAATTTTTTCTCTTTTCAGAGTGCCCGTGCTCTGCTTACCTCAACAAGCTGGTGGACTTCATAGCTTGCTTGCTGCAGACAGCTGCTATGCAGCAGCTGAAATCCTGTTCTAAAGCATTAAAAACAAAACAAACAACAACAACAAAAAAAAACAACCCCAAACTGGAATAACGCAATAGAGAAACAAATTTGAAAGCAAATTGTTCTGCTAGGTTCCAGGCTTTTCTTTCAACCGAAGCAGCCCAGCTGTATCCAGACTCCCAGCCTACGGACAATGCGATCATGTTACCATTTTTCTCCTTCCCTGTTTAAAATGGACACTGGATACAGAGAATGTATCTCTCAAGCCATTATGGATACTATATGCTGTAATGGAACACTATTCCTGTAACCTCTCAAAGGGGACATGAGATATGCCTTGCTTACCATTCTTAGGTGACCATTGTTAAATAATGTATAGACAAATGGGTGGGTTACCGCACAAGAGGGAAAATATCTTTTTCTCTGACTTCCAGTGAATGCACCGGTGTGCTCTGGAATAGAAGCTCCCAAACTGGGGTAATGTTGTCTTCAATGGACTTGTGCCTATGTTCAAGACGTACCCTGCAATTTTGTGTCTTGCCAGCCTCACAGGAGTGCTTTGCCTTGCCATACTGGTGATTCCAGGTTTGATTTTCATTTCCCCTTCCCCATGTCAGATGAAGGTGGCAAATCTGCTTAAAGATAAGAATCAAAACCACATTCTCAGCTCATTCAGCCTTCAAAGACCAGTGTACCTCACTGTGAGGCCAAATTGGCAGGGGCTGTAGGAAAAGGCCTGGCAGGATGAGAAACACCCTGCTCATAACAATCTAGACTCTGCCTGTTGCTGTAGCACAAAGAAAAGCCCAGGAAAACTGAAGCAGCTCTCTCTCATTTCATGCCCTGCCTTGCTCTGTGCAATACAGAGCTGAGGAAATCATTGTTTGGAAGCCCAGCTGATAGCACACAGATTAATCACATGGGTGTGCAGGAAAATAAATAGGTGCATAAATACTTTAGCTATGCTGTGCATTTCCCAATGCAGACTTCCCTCACTTTAATGCTGACAAGCTCCTGATTTTTTTATTTTTAATTATGAACTGAAATCCCTTTTGCTATCAGTTATAAATATAACAAACAGTCTGCCGTTTAACTTCAAATTCCATATCACTCATGCAAGTTGTAACTTTAGTCAGCTTAGTACCTCTGAAATGAAATATTTGCCGGCAGGAAAATGAAAGGTTATCTCATATTAAATAAACACATAGTGATATGACTTGTTAGTGAAAATTCCAGCCAGATGACTAGTGTTAATCTTGTAATACCATTAAACAAATCTACAGTCAGGAAGAGTTTCTCAGCATATCCCAAACAGTAAAAATGCAGAAGGAAAGATATCCTTGCCGTTAAAGAACAGGTTTGTGGTCCTGACTTCTGCTCCTGGCTTTGTCACATAATGTCTGGGTGATCTTTAATAAAATAATTACCTCTCAGTGTGCCTCAATTCCTACTTCGTAAACTGGGAATAATGAAACATTCCCTTTTTTCTAAATAGATGAGAGTTTCTTTGGTAGACAAACTGTAACTGACATCTTAAACAATATAAGGGGAGCCTCAAAGAAGGCCCGAGATCTTCCAAGATCTTATCAGAACTAACCTATAAAAATAGCTATATGCCCTGCTCTGAGAACCAGCCCTCCCTCTCCTTTCCCTGCCCTCCCCTCAGGTCCTTTACCTCTGTCTCCTTCACTCTATTCTCAAGATTGTCAAGGCTACAAGAGGTTCACTTTTGAGAACCTCTGACACACTCAGAATTCATAAAAAGAGGATGTCTGCCTTCTGCAGAGAAACAGATAATCTATCATTTTTCTTAGGACAGCAGTTTTATAAGAACTTGCTTTAACACACCTTGTCAGCTACTGGGATCAACAAATCTGTGTGAGGGAAATTCTGTTACCAAAAATATCTTAGAAAATCTGACTGGCATCCTTTTTTAAAAAAAATTTCAGGAGGAGGAACAGAAAACCTAGCCAAACCCTTTGCTTACTTGACAGACATGCTGAAGGAAAGAAAAAATGTCTCCAAAAATGAAGTTCTGTTGAAAGGCAGTACAACACCTCACAGCTACAGCAAGTGGCAATAAGCAGTGTGCAGGAAAACAAGCTTGTCTTGAATTCATGAATTGACAAACTGGTTTCTTATAATAATTATGAATCATCATAAACTTTAAACTTCTAACTCATTATATATTATTAACTGCTTATTCAACTCTTCTCTTTCTTGTCTTTTGTCTCTTGGGAGAAATGGGAAGGTGTTTCAGAGTTTCCTTGGAATCTCTGCCTTATGGTTGATTACTCCAGTGCTATTCCCAGGAGCATCTAGTTACCATCTCAAACAGGGCTATTACACTAATTTACAGGAGTATTAACAATTCTGTTAATCTGTCTATGCTGAAAAAAAAAAAAATGTGTCCCGATAGCAACTGCACACACTGATAAGGAAGTTTTTATAGCAGAATTATGCTTTCATATCTATTATTCTATTCTGAGCTTTTGTGGGCACGGCAAACCATGGCTTTGTTATAGTCTTGAAATAGGAAATATAATATTTACTAAGCAAAGGTAAGCCTTCCTGGGAATACATACCGTTAATCACCAAACCTCACCCTTATTCGAGAGAACCAATGTCACAGAGCAGTTTAGGTTCTGTTTTGGAGACAGCAAGGAATGATTAGGGTCAGGAGGCCTCCCAGGGCCTCAGCAATGTCCATGATCTGCAGCACAACCTATGTCAGTAAAGTGTACAAACACAAGTAAACAAAAGCTTTTTACTACAAGTGAATGTATTCTCTTTAGAGGATAACTACTTACAAGCTGAAGGTTAGGGAATAACTATTCACAGGCTGAAGTTAGAGTCTGTAATTTTGGCATTTTAAAGAACTTGTCACAACAGGTATGCTCACAAAAAGCCATTTCCTGCCAGTAAAGTCAAGCAAGTAAGGAAATATTTTCCAGTAATTTCAGAGAAGGGAAGCTCATCCTGAGACCCAGATGTTACATCAATTTAAGCATCTAACTCCAAAAGGGTTGAAATTTGAGTGAGGTTCCTAAAAACATAGAGGCGCCCAACTGAAAGGGTTCACAGATCTAGAGAGATATGTTTCTGATGAGAGAAACCACTCAGGTTCTTTCACTACCAATATTGCCTTGTCATGTTTTGATAGCATTAATTGTTCTTGGTGCAAACCTGGTTGGAAGTCCCTTGGAGGATCTGGAAAGAAGCTCATCAGCTTGATTTCTTTGGATCCTGACTGAAAGAATACAACTTTTGTAAACTGCCAATTTAAGAAAAAGTTATAAAACCTAATTACAAGCATTTATCCTGTTCTGTTAAAATGAGCAGCAGCATAAAGTGCTCAACCCACCAACCAAAAGCCAAAATCAAAAAACCCCACAAAACCTCTTTAGTTCCTGAAGGCTATTTTGCAAAGTTGCACATGAAAATGTAAATAATTATTTGGAGTAGAGAATATAAACTTTTAAATTACAATTGGGGCGGTGTTGTCTGGGCCAGTGGCATGAGCATGGCCACCTACCTATAGATCAAGGAAGGAAAAGGTGTTTTAAAGGCCCCTGGACAGGTTATTTCTATTACATCAAGATGAAGATCAATCTCTTTCATATTGCATTCATTAGTCTGTTCATATAGCCCATAACAGCAAAAAGATTAGCTTCAAGAAGGCATTACTTGTTTAAAAGTGTTAACACAATTAGTCAAATACTTTCATTTCAAACCCTACACATATTTATCTGAGTCTAAATATCTCCCTGAGACAACGTAGCTCCGATAGTATGCAATGACATGTGAAAGCTAGGTGGAAACAGAGAGGAAACGAAGCTCCTTTGTATCATTATCAGCATGTGCTTCAGCTCTATCATGTCACACCCTGCCCACCAGTACCAGCACTTCTGTAATTGATTCCTAAAGGTCCTCATGTGCTATGGTTTCCTGTTCCTTTTGGATGCAGATGTGAACTAATGGAAGGGCTGCACATTTCTGAACCAAACTCAGGGAACATATTACTTGCCTATTCAGCAATCTGAATGCTTTTATTCTTTTACTTAACAGCCTTTATTTTTTTGCGTGGTTTTTTTTTTTTTTTTTTAATTTAAACAACATGGGCTTTTTCCACACTCTGTTAAAAGAGGAAGGGGGAAAAGAGCTAATTATATCTGAACTGAAGTGTAACCATGGCCCTATTAAATAGGTAGCAGTTATGGGCTATTGATCGCAGTTCACAGGAAAAGCTTGTCATGTAGTGTCAAGAGGTTAATGTAATTACAAGAGTGGGCAGCAGGATCAGCTGTGTCCTCCAATAGGCGAATAACTAAAAGCTGCTTTAGAGACACATAATGTTGTCAAAGCATAAATAATTCATCCCAGCATTTGAGAAGAAATTACTGCTCTGTTCCAGCGTATTATTCAGCCATTAAAATCCTGCCCTTGTAAAGTCTTTTGATGTAGTCATATTTTCAGTTCTAAGAGCAGTTTTGGAGCATTCAGCTTTTATTAAGCCTTATATTGTGCAGTTTTCAAAGTAGTAAAAAGGATATGAAATAGACTTACAATTTGTTTAATAACTGCATTGCGATTCAGATAAGAGTGAGAGAGCTGTGTGGATTTATGGAGTGCCTGTGCAGCACGGAGAGGAAGCTGTGGCGTGATGTGATGGAATTTTTAACTCCCCTAAGCTGGACAGAATTAAAGGAGCTTCAGCTATTTACCAGCATGGATAGCTGCAGCAGTGTTCCAGAATTTGGTGGCCTATTTCTCAAGCCAGCTAAGTAGGAGCCATGAGAAGGATCTGTGTGCCAGGCTATTCTTGACTCCAGCTCTTTGTTTGTCCTTATTGAAGTCTGTGGCAATTTGATGTTGAATGGCTTCCAGTCTACATCTGCAGTCTGCACTGTCTTGCTGTTGGATTCCAGTTGCCCACGTTCCCTGTCAGGGGTGTGGTGCTGATTTATGCTGAATTACAAGACTACACTAAGTCATGGCTTCTCCACCAGGTTCTAGGCAGCCCCCAAACACAGGGGTAAGTTGGTGGAATAACAGAAGAAAGCGAGAAAGGGCAGGGCCTGTGCTCTCCTCAACTCCCCTGTCCCCATACAAAGTTAATCTGATGCCTGTACAGTTCTGTTACACAGGCAACCCCCGCAAAGTGCCCTTCACTAATTCCTCCTAAATGAAATTCCTAAGTAAAATCTGCAATTTGGGGTCTCAACCCATCTATTCACAAACTTAGGGTTGCTGTGACCAGGCATGTAAAGGAAAAAAAATGTGGAATCTGAATATATAATTCTGATCTCTCTGATTATTTTTTATTTTCATATTCAAACAGAAAAAACAATTGCTTGTTTGAGAACAGACTAAACAGCTAAGAGCTTTAAGGAGAAGGGATGTGGCTTGGCAGAGAATACAGGCCATCATTTCAAGCTGACCAAAAGGAAAGTCTCCGTTCCCACACCCCCAACCAAGGTCTACCCACCATAATTATTCATCCTGCTCTCCTGCTAGATACTCTTCCTAGTCTTCCCCTATTCTTCCTATTCTCCTCCTGCCCCCAAAGGTGTCTAGAGCTGGAAAGCTACAGCTGGAGGCATGAGCCTTACCCTCTCCTCTGCTAGCAGCTGAGGAGCATTCTTCTGCAAGAATGCTGCCAATATTAGAAAGTCTATAGTGAGCTCTCAGATTATGATGGCTGTGCACCTCTGTTCACTTCTCACCAAACACAACAGCAGCCTGTATTTGGTATACAATTACAGAAAACAATCATGGGATGAAATGTTGCAGCCCTCAGATACTACAGGGACTGGCAGCAATCTGACCAAGAAATGAATTGAAAATCTAGTTACAAAGTCAGTACAGGAACAAAGGGAAAATAAAACAGAAACTAAAGGTTATGCTGAGACCACAATTGCTTGGAGTAAAAGCTGAAAAACAATTTCAGGGGAAAGGTTCACCAGAAAAGGGAAAAACACAAAGAAAACACTAAGAGGACAAAAGAATTATCTTTGTTATCTTTTGCCTTATGAAAGCCCTTAAAACACCACTATTCTGGCACAGCAGTTGCTATTCTGGCTTATTTTCAACACATAAAAACAAAGAGAATTCCTGCCAAAAACTTCTATTCTGTTTTTAAATCTACTTTTGAACAGAACATCCCCAAACAGTAAAGATTTTGTCAATACCACCTAAAGAGACCACATTTCTATGACAAAGGGGAGTTCACTTTTATCCAATCATTTCTTTTCAACAACAAAAAAAGAAAGAAATTTTCAGGAAAAAGACTCAGAGCAAGCAAGTTAGTCCTCCCCAGGAATATCCTCATCTTTGAGCCATGTGTATACTGCTTTTCTGTGCCTGTTTCCCGTGCCGCCGTGTACGGATGTGTGCTGGGCTTTGAGGAGAGTTTGTCTTGGCTTTGTGAGCATCTGTGTGGTGTTGACAGTGGGATTTTGATGTTCCTTGCCCTGTTTCAGTCAGACCCTGAGGAACAGAGCCAAGTTTATTCCTAAGGGAAGTTGAATTTAGTATCTTAAATTCAGCATACATGAGTAAGGTAATTAGGAATGTGTCAATATTCTGCATACACAGGTTGCAACTCCACATAGTTAAGTAGTAGGCTGAGCTTGGAACTGCCAAACCAAGTCTGAATAGCAACCTAAAAGCAGCTTTCTGATGGTTCAATAGTAACAAGCCATGGGAAAAAAAAAAAACCACAAAATATGCAAAATAGGAGCTTTATGCTGTTTTTCTGTCCCTTAGAGTTTGTGTGGTCTGTGGCATCTCTGAAATCTCAGTGGTGGTGCATAGGGACAGCCAAAGGCCAATCCCACATTGACTCCATCAGGTAGAGGTTGAGTCCAGCCAAGGACTGTACTTTTTGTCATTCCTGACAATAAATCTCATCATCCCCCATCACCTGGCCTGGTTTACACTTTACAGTAGTGTTTGGATTCCTTGAATTTGTTCTCTGATAAGCCAGGATCAACAACTGCTTCCCATGCACACCACGTAGTGAAAATGAGATCTGTGCATGTGCTCCTGTGTCTGTAACCAGGAGCTCGGCTGTCTACCATGGCCGTGTGAAAACACAGCATTCATTGCTGGAGGTTGGACACAGACCCAAACTCGTCTTAGGAAACAAGCCAAAAGCTGAAGTTTTCACCTGGCTTGGATTTGAAAATTTTGCAGTTCAGCAGTTTTAAATAGTAGCTGTGAAAAAAACACCAACTACTAAGATTAGACAAAGGCTTGTTTGGAAGGTTTTTGACAATTTCTACAGAGCGCTAGTTCCACATTTCTAGTTCCTTGAGCAGTCTGACCCCCACTCCTCCCCCAGGGAAGAGCTGGCTGAGCCCCCTTCTTTTGCTGTTAAGAGATTCACTGGGTAACTGAATAAAATAACACACAGGTTACAATCGTTCTTCTTTTGAAGACAATGATAAAACTCCCAGTGGGGCTGGGATTTAACTTGAGGATTACAGCTGCTGTGAATCAATCCTCTACCAACTTTAGAGGAGTTGGACCAATTAACAGCAGCCAAGGGCTCAGTCCCTTCATTCTACCCAGAAGGCAATAATATCCATTATTGTTTTCCCCAGCCAGGACTCTGTCATTCTTTTTCATCACAATTTCCCCTCTATCTCCCACCTTTTCTTATTTCCCAGTTCTGACACTTGACTTGCAGAGCCCTCTGAACCCTTAAAAATATTTGCTCTCTAAAAAGCAACAGAGAGAAAAATGTTTGGATTTTTGCTTTGTCAGGAATATGCTTTACTAATGTCCAATTAAAACAAATATAAAAAAGAATCTCCTCATCTTCAGTGAGGAAGGAGCTGGGGCTTTTAAAATATACAAATCGAGTGAAATAACAGCACAGACTGCCAGCCCTAGATCAGATGTGCATGGAGGGACATATGCAATGCATTGCAAACATCCACTCCTCAGGCCACATCCAGGAATGTCTTGAGTCCATTGTCTGTGTTCTGAACTCCTTAACACACAATAAACTTTATGTTCTTAGATTATCTTTTCTTTTGACACTTACTAAACATAGTTATGTGATTTTAATTCACCAGAGAAAAGTGAACACTGTTATTTGTGACTTAATTTTTCATTGTGGTAACTCTAAAAATGAGCAAATTCTCCACTTCGAAAAAGTTTGTAACATGGGGCTTTTTCCATGTTTTTTGTGTTAGAAGTTTTTCGCCTGTCTTTTTTCTTCTCCTCTTTCTTGGCCTCCCTTTTGTTTCTCAGCCTGGCTGCGGCTCTGCCCCAGCTGCCTCCCACTTTGAGACCAACTTTTCACAGCCTGGAGCCCAGACTGAAGCAGAGACAACCTCCTCACTCATCAGGACTGCTCAGATTTATACCTGCTTACAATGCTGGGACTGAACTAAAGTGTTGTAAGACAAACTGCGCTAACTCTGTGCTATTTCATGCCAGGAAAACTCCAGCTGACTTCTTAAGCCATCTTCAACGCTGCTTTGCACTCCTAAAAATCCAGGCCTTAGAATATAAATAGGGTTTTTCAGTTTTGCGTGTTTTTCTTTTAAATTAAAACTTCTCACTGAGAAAGTTTGATTGATTCAGGCAACATAAAGAAAAAATTCCATGCAACTCAGTTGCTCAGTCACACACTGAATTTCAAATAGCAATGAATCAAAGAGGACAGTTCATGATCTGAATGCTTGGCTGTGCTCTTCAGCAAATCCATTAGAACAATACCATTTAGTTTACAAAATCGTACATAAACAAAAAGAGCAGTACCATTGATATCAGATATCATCTACAAATGAGCACACAGCTGAAAGGCAGCTGCTTTAGCTGGGTTCCACTTGAACCAAAGCCCCAGGACACAACAATGATGCCAAAGAGGAACGAAAAAGCTGCAAAATGAAACAAACGAAGCAAGGCAGCTCCAATCCCACCAGTCTGATATTGCCCTTGGCAAATACTGCACTGCAAGTAACTGCATCTACAGGGATGATGAATGCAGTTCATGCCCTTACCTGTGGGAGAGGCACGAGGGATTTTCTGCAGAGATTCAGACTTTAAAATGAACACAATTTGTTCACAACTAAGACCTTCAGTTGCTCAATTTAAGGTTCCATATGCTGCTCCTGCTGGTCATGAGATATTAAAGATTATGAGATAAACCAGTGTGGCATTCTGATTCAAAAAGGTAAGCTTATAAGTCCATGGAAATCCCTTTTTAATACAAGCAGAAATAGCATTAGTACAAGTTTGTTTGACAGTCAATAAAATTAGACCCAATAAGAAAAAGGATGAATGGACAAAAGATTTCTATTCCAGCAAGAAAAGAGGAGTTAAAATTACAAAAATCATCTGGTGACTCTTCTTGTGTTAGGGAGCCGTTTGGGTTATGAGAACACTTGGAACTGCCTGGGCAGCCCTGTGTGCGTTGACAATACCACATAATGCTCCTCAGTCACACACGGGGGGCAAATTCCTCCTCAGGACACGAACCACACACAGTGGAACATGCCTGGTGTTTGACAAATGCTTTGTTAGAGAACAAAGGGAGGAAGCGTTCCAGTGCCCGGGAGTATGTTGTCTTTATTTCCTCAGTAATTTAAGGAGAGCTGCTTTTCATTTTTTTCCTGAATTGTATCTGTATCTGCAGTAGATACTACAGTGATGCTCTCTGCGTGCGTCATCATAACAAGCACAAGCCTCTCCAGTCCTGAGACTGCTGTGGTGGGGCTGGCCAGGAAACCACAGTGCTTCCAGGTCCTGGGAAAAGGAAAACTCCTCACCAGAGTGAGGGGTGAGGGAGGTTTAATGATGGAAAAGAAAAAAACCCAGACATAAATGGGAGCTGAAGAACAGGAAATACGATTAATTTGGGATGAACATAGTAAGGAAGCAATCACAAAACCAATAAACCAAGACTTCTTCAGACAAAGCTTAACCTGAGGTTGTCTGCATCACCAGTGCATAGAGGGACTGGAGACTCAAGCACAGGTGAAGAAACTCAGTATTGGCACTGCTGGTGACAGTGTGGGGAGTAATTAACAGTTAATGTAATGAAAACATGCAGGTTTCTGGAGAGAGGAGAATGTCAGGTAAAACCTGCCAACTGCACCTACTGACTGCTGACAGCCCAGCCCAGGCCCTGGCTTTGTCTGTTGCTCTATCTGGTTTCTTTGATCAAGGCAATACAAACCAGAGCTCAGGCCCAGAACTGGCCATGTGTGCTTTTAGAACACAGACAGATCCTGGTCAACTTTTCTTCCTCCACTGTGAGTAACAAAAGCTTATTTCAGTTGGCTCCGGGTTTCACAACAATTAACTTTTGAAGGAGGGAATGGAGACCATGTAATTTTTCAACAAACTACAAAACTGTAAGCCAAGAAAAAATATGCTCCCACTTCCATTTAAAACACATGTACAAACTCTGCATAATTTTGCAGGTGTTTCTGATTTAAGCCACACTTGTTTGTTGTTTGCTGCTTTCCCCAAGCAAATGCCAAACTAAAGGCTTGCTGTCATACAAAACATACCTACCTCAAAAGCACCAGGACTGTTGCTCCCCAGCATCTGAGCCCAGGAACATCACCGCTTGGGATGTCCCAGGACGTGCAGGACTGTGGCGCACCCCTGGCTGAGCCTGGGAGCACAGTGTGGCCAGCAAGGACTTGAGTCACTTTAGCTATTAATTCCCATGGAGACAGCATTTACATGTCCTGATACGGTAACAACTCCCAGACCTGCTATCCAGCCCAAAGAGGGAAAAATTACCTTATATCCTCAGGGAACTGGCTCCTTGTGAGTTCTTTCTCCCATTCCAAGTAGCCACTGGCTGGCTGGGGAACTAAGAGGAGGGGAGCAGTGCAATTGTGGCTTGCAATTAAAAGATGCCCAGCAGCTGGGATACACCTTGGATAATTTCCACAGCTGGCAAAGGCTAGATACACATTGACCACTGCTGGTTTTATACACCTTGAAAAGGTCATGTTCAAGACAACCAGTTGCATTTCTCACAGATGGAAGCAAAAATAATACAGCTGAAAGTTAGGGTAGCAAAAAGATGCAATGTCAGCAGCGTATTTGTCTTTTTCTTTAACCAGACTACCCCTATTCACAAGTAAAAAGTGGCCCCAGAGAAAGTATTTTACCAACCTAATATCTTTCATTTTAATATTTCACCAGTCCCACCCCAACTCTCAAGCCAAGCTCAGGAACAGATTGATGTGAAATATTTATGTTGTTTTATGACAACAAGAGATAATTTTTTTATTAAAATATTCACAAGGAATTTCTTAATGTTATTAGAAAAACAAGGTTGATCCAGGAATAAGCCTGTGCTTTACAGGGAAGGTGATTGTTCCCAGGGACTCTGATTGTTTGTGGCTAAAATGCCCAGGTTCAGAAGTATTTTTTAAAAAGTTCTCAATCAACCCACAAGAGCCTCGGTCCCAACCCATCACATCTGAGAGCTGAGGGTGATGACTGAGCCCTGTTCAATGAGGGCATTATTTGGATCTGAGTCACCTTCTGACAGGTTGCTCTGTATCATACCAAAGGCATCCCTGTGTATTATGCACATTTATTGCCAGCTGGAGTTGTCTTATTGTGTTGAAAGTAAATGAATAATGACATTAATGATTCGCCCTAGAACACATTGCTGGGGATGTCATACTTCAGGACTTGACAGGTTCATTTTCAGTTGTGCGAGTAAAAGTAGTTGGCAGTAAGAAAAAATACCAGCAAAAATCTGACAGTGGTGATACAAAGCCTGCCTGAATTGTGTCCTAAGGGTGGCCCTGGGACAGGTAAGCCCATGCACAGTGAGCTCATGGCCACATCCCCCAGAGCAGGCCCTGCACACTCAGCATGTCAGTGCAGTGTCAAACGTGTCCTCAGCTGGGCAGTTCTGCCACAGAGACACAGTGGAGGTGAGAGCTGAGGAACAGTGCTCAGAGCTCCACCACAACAGCCAGCCAGAACAAAGCTCTTTTCATCCACGTGTGTGTGTAAAAGGCAATTTCACTTACACACAGGCAGATACAGGTAGATTTTGTTGGGGTGAAAGGAGACTCTTTTGAAAACTCCATTGCTAGATGCTGCTAGGCAGGATTACAGGCGCTTTTAACTGGGAACGTCTTTTCCCCAAACTTTTGTCAAAGAATCCATAAACCTATGCCTTCCACCATTTAACTTGTTACTAAACAAGAGGAAAAACCCAGCCATTAATCCAGCAGAGCTCTTGCACACCCATCTGTGTATTTGGGTTATAATACACAGTACTGTTGAAGTCAAATACAGGTTTAACACATCACTTACAAGTTATTCCGAGAGTTGAAACACTTGTGTGGACTTCCTTGGGTTTCAGAACAGCTCCTTCATAGAAATGCCACAGTCAATCAATTAAGAAAGCTTAAAGTAATCAGTCACCCACGGTTGATTGGATTTAGTACTTGGTGAACGCTTTTTTGTTCTTGGATCAACTACGCCCACTTCCAAAGCTGATTAAAAATTGTTGATGATCTCTTCCACCTGTTCAGGGTGATAAACTAGCTCCAAAACTAATCATTTCCAAAACCCTGGCTAAGTCAAATGTAGCTCCTAACAGGCTGCCGCCTGGTCTGAAGACAAAAGCAGGTGAAACATGAAGCAGCATCTGTGGAAGAAAAGTTTACAGATATAACTTTTTGAATCCATGCTAAAGAAAGCAGTGTCCCTGGGCACAGGAAAAGGGAAGTTGCTGCCTGCAAATACTCAGCAGCAGCCAGTGCTTAGGCTCTCCTTTCCACCTCCCCCAGAGCCACCCTGCAAGTGCACAGTGCAGGACAGCATCACTGTGGCTGAAACTCCAAAACTTGTAACAACACTGCCCTGCTACTGAAAACACAACAGAAAGCTTATTTGGGCTTGCTAAGACCCTGAATCCTGGCTCTGCCATTCCCAGGGCTCCTGCAGGCACATAGATGTCCTGCCTCTTCAGCAGACACAGTGGAACACTCTGAGAGGGTCTGCAAAAATGACAAAAATGGTCTCCAAGGGTGTGATGTTGCAATCCAAACCATTTGGGCAAATAAAACCCATCTGTCATCGTAACATGAACCTGAAAACAAAAGCCGACAAAGCCAGGAGTTGCAGGACTCCACAGAAACCCTCCTGTCTGTTGTTGGATACCATTATTTTGTATTGTTCAATATGTACTTCAAATATTTGTATGAGTAATGGCCACAAAAAAAAAAATTCAACAGATAAAAAGACCAACCTGACTGTGCTATCACTGCTTGAGTCATTGCCAAACTGCACTTTAAAATATATTTTCTGGTGAAATATACAAACAAAATTACCTAAGTTTCATGCAGCACATAGATAAGGTCTAGATCCTTAAGCAGATGCAAGTCAGCGCACTCCCAGTGAAATCAGTTCATAACACCTGCAGGCTCAGATCAACACATTTATCCTTATTTCCTTAATTCTCAGTGTCACCTTTCCTAGGCCGTTCATTTATGCTGCTTAAATCAACCCAAAAGCCTCTTTAATTGTGGAAGAATTTCAACATTCAATTTTAACCCCTTTTTTTAGAAAGGGGTTAAATGCTTTTTTTAGAAGCATTTTTTTCAAACAATCTTAACAATTTTCTGAAAAGGTGAAAGTAAATGGTCTTTTATACTTGTCACTCATTGTGAATCTGCTGGCTGGGTAAGGTCTCAGACACAGGTTAATGTGCTCAGCAGATGAACCAGGCACTCCCTGGGGACTCCCGTGCTGAGCTCTTACGTTGAATTTGCAGGTGATCCCACTGGCACACGGCAATGGGAGGGCACAGACCTCCACAGCAGTCTGAAAATTTGAGGCCAGAATCCTTAAGGGACTTTTGGATTTAAACCCACTATAAACTGGCACCTCCAATGCCCACTCCCTTGCCGGTATTTGCGTTTCCAGAGCATGTAAGATTTGTCCACGCTCAGCTGCTGAACAGCCCAAACACTGATGCTGTTCCTGAGTGAAGGACTTTATCCCAGCCTTCCAGTGAGTAGGAGCTCAGAGACCATCCCCTAGAGGACCCCCTGTGATGCCTTAGACCCCGCTCAGGCCCAGGTCAGACCTCGGTGGCTGGTGAGGAGGAGGCAGGACACTATGTTCCGTGAAAGCCACCATCCCAGTGACATTGCTATGGTGAGGAAGGACTGACTGCAGAGCACGGGAGGCAGGAAGGAAGAAGGGCCTGCAAAAGCAGTACCTGCCTCGGGCAGCTCTCTCCATGACTGGCTCAGGGCAGGGATTGCAACAGGCTCCAAGGCATGAGAGGCACTAGAGCAGCACAGCAGGTCCCTCCACACAGCTCTCCAGCCTCTCTGAGCTCACATGGCTTCCTGCTGTGATGGTTGGCTTCTGAAAAACTGCTCCCCAAGGTGATTAGAGCAGAGTTTTGGGAATTTCTTCAGCAGGATGCTTAGTGCAAGGCTGAAAATCCAAGTGGGAAGGGGGAGTTCATTATCTGAGCTGCTGCATCCCTCAGCTAAGCAGCATCACTAAAAGTCGGCAGTAGGCATCTACCAGCACCGATAAATGCTTACTGACCCTGGGGGAGGCAGGTTACCTTATCAGAAATGGGAGGGGAGCTGGGTTCCTCATGATGGCTTTGTTCTGCTGACCAGTGGGGTTTTTTTCATTTTAAAAATACTCTTCAAAAAATGGATGTCTCAAAATGCCTCAGCCCATTTAATTAACTACAAGATTTTATAGAAGACAATAGTGAGTAAGTTCAAGAGCACTATAAAAACAAGGATTTATATTATGTTTTGTTGGTCGGGTTAAAGGCTACTAATGCACAGTAGATTACTGGGGTATAATTGCCCCATAAATACAAATACATGTATATGTATGAAAGTAAGTTAAAGCAGCATATTCTTGTGGCTACTCTCTCCATCCACCCATGGAGAATACATTTTACTAAACTGATTGCAATGCAATGCTTTAGGTTTTAATTTTACTTTTAAAAGTCTACATATTCATGTAACTTTCTCAGAGGCTCCTATAAACAAAGAATTATGTTCAGGGCCACTGCCAGAAATAAGATATGTCAGGGGTCTGTAACCCATTCAATAGAGGATCAGTCAATGGCCCAAGGGTACTTCCCTGCAAGGGAAAGGGTAAAATAACTGAGGTCAAGGCCTCAAATGTAGCTCTAGGTTTAATCATGTTGCTGATTTAGAGCTTAACATGCCTTTTTTTTTTGCTTTGCAATTGTCAAAAAATATTTTGTTTTTCTTGACATGTCTACAGTGGCCCCAACGTCCATTTTTTGTACTACACCACACTCAGCTCAAGGACAGGGATACTCACCATCAATGAAATGAAAATATATGGGCCTTATGTGTAAATAGATTTGCTTGCCTCATGCTACTGTATAAATATGTGGAAAGAATGAGGGGCAGGGAGAGAAAAAATGTCTTTTTGGCAAGGAAATCTTTCAGTAAAATCCATATACTTGGAAGTAAATGAATCAATTGGAATAAAAAGTTTTGAGAGGATTTCTCAGATTTGGGAGCTAAAAGGGATAAAGAGCAGAGAATCAGCAAAAGAAGGGAGAGGGCCCAAGTGTTTAACCCTCACTGGACATTTTGAACAGTTGTTTCTTTAAAAATATGTAAAGGTTCTTTTTTCATTTCACAATGAAACTAAACAATTTGTAAAACATCCTTGTGCATGTGAAATAGAATCTGTTTTTCCACCCATGACACATTCTCTCTTAATACCTGACTGGCTGAATCCAGGCACCCCAGAAACACCCAGCTGGCTGCCTTCCTCACCCAGCTACAGAAGGTGAACTTGCTTTTAAAATACAACCACCCAGTGCTAGTAGCAGGGCTTTTGGGGACCAGCACTGCACAGTACTGTTCTGCTGGCATCACTGGAGTCTTTTCCAATTTGAGTTTGGTTCAAAATCTTCTTCATAGCTCAAAATCTTAAGGAAAATTCTTCAAGAGCCACTATTGTTTCTTTGCCCCCCCGTGAATGGTGCACATGTGTAACCTGGGTAGTTAAAAGCCTATGTATCCAAACTAAGCAGCAGCCCTGTAGAGGTGATGGCTGAGGCCACTGCACCCTCGGCACCCAGACGATAGAGCCCACGCCCATGTGCCCATCACACAGCTACATCCTTTACACAATATCCATGGTCTTGGTTCCTGGCTTGGAGCCCTCCTCAGGGAAACCAGGCCTCTCCATTTTCTGCTGCTCCTGACACCTCTCCCCTTCTCCCTCTCTGGCCATGAGTCTCCAACACGAGCCCACCGACACAGGCAAAGGTAGCCCCTGAGCAGAGCAGCGCAGGCAGTAGCTCAGCAGCAAGGTCATGGTCCCACAGGAGAGGTGGTGCCCTGGCCCAAAGGGCACTGTCAAAACTGTAGGATTTCTGCCATGGTGACATCTGACCTTAGGCAAGGTCCAGGCTGGGGAGCAAGGAAGGGACACTATCCCTAGACGATCCCAGTCATGAATATGAAAAATTATGAGCCTGTAGATTTTTCTCAGGCATAGTGCCCATGGAAACCACCTGGTCTCCAAGAAAGTATCATTGATATTATTAACAAGGTCAGCCTGGCTGCACCACCTTCCCACATCACATACACCACAGTTCAGGACAGGAGCAAGGGACAGCAATGTGCTTTAAGGTGCATGCAGGAGACACACAGCTCAAATGAACTCTGGGAGTGCATTCCTATGAAATCTGCTGAACAGAGTAAATCCCTTTGGGGCAAACACCAGGACTGTCGCTCTGAATTCTGTATTTGTATCTGTTGTGGGTAAACTCTAAATTAAAAAAACATGCAATAATTAGAAATAGTCAGTTTCAGGTTTGTACAGCAACTACTTTATTATTTTCAAATGCAAATGTTTGCATTGTTTGCTATTTTACAATTTTACAAACTAGGTATAAAAGACCATAAATAAATGACATAAGTTATGTGTACCTAAAATTCACGGAGGGAGAAAAAAATTACAAATTAAAACAAAATAGAAAAATCTATATATCTAACCCAGAGATCGTTCAAATGCACGAACCAAGAAATGCTGTTAGATTTTTTCAGTATGAACTAAATTATAATATGCCTCATACATTCTAATTTTAACCACAGTCCTTGCATATTCCAACATACTTGCAGTGATACAAAAAAATAAATGCACTCTCTTTTTATTTGTCTGATTAGTATTTCAGATTTTTTTTTTTCTGGTTATGAAAATGTCACATAAAAGAAAAATACTGCTTTTTAACTCCTGTTTACTGGTTACTTACCAGCTTTTTTTGCATTTTATACATATATATTTTTAATACATAAGATCCATCACAAAATTAGCACAGCAAGAAACCTGGACAAACATCAACCAGTGGTGTGTGAGCAGGACAATTGAACACACTTGTCATGGTGGACAGGCCGGCAGTGGCCTGTCCCGAGGGCAGCAGTGCCGTGGCACTCGCCTTCCTCTCGCTCCAGCTCCGTCTGGAGCACCCTGTGGCGGCCCAGCCTGTGGCCACCCATGCCAGGCACAGCTGGCACCTCCTGGTACCCTGCCATGCCCAGCCTCAGCACAGCTCTCCTCGCTTCCCTGCCAGGCCCTGCTTCTCCTCCTGTCAGATCAGGCAGAATTACCATGGAGGGTCAGCAAGGAGAGAAAAGAGGAAACAGGAGCAACTTCGGGACACCACGTCACAGCTCGGGCAAGGCTGCACATCCAGACTGCCCCACATGTGCAGAGAGAGTCCCATGGCAGGGGACAGCCCCAGGGAGCACATAGGGAGCACCTCCACCTGCCCCACGCCAAGTACTCGTGGCCCTGCGTCCCCTGGGTGCCAGTACTCAGCTCCACTCCAGCTGCCTCATGCTACACTATGATGAATTCTCCAAACGCAGAAAGTGCTCCCAGGTAGTACCAGTACGTTGCAGCACTGCTCCCTGGGCCATGGAAGAAAGAGCGTCTTCTACTGCACTTAACCTGCTCTCCAACTGCACAAGAAACAGGACACACTTCACAACTCTTGCTAACTGTAACTTTACAGGTCTTGTTGCATTTTTGTTCCTTATCTGTGCTGGGAACCAGGGAAGTGTTCTGATTATTACGTTGACATATTCCACAGCTTGCACACAGAGCAAGGTGCTTCTGCGAATGGAAGAATTGCATATATTTGTCAGCATTCAACAAGTCTTTAAAATCCTATTTTTGCAGATAAAAAAGGCTACATAAGAATTCAGTTCAGGATTACTCAGGATGGAGATGCAAGCATTGCCTCCATCACCTTGCCACTAAAAAACTGGTTGGTCTCAGTCATGAGCAGGGCACTAGTACGAATAAACAACACTCAACAGAAACCTTTAGCACCCTTTAGATCCCACAATCCATAACCCCAAAACTAACTCGAAATTGCCCCTGTTCAGGCTGCAGAACTACTCAACAACGTTAGTGTGGCAACTAAAAAATACTTACAGAAATTTCAACATTTTTTAATGTGTGTGTTCATGCTACCATTTCAGACATGAGCTATCGGCCTGGTCTCATAGGACAGGGGACTCCTGCACTTCCACAGGTGTTTGGGGCACATTCACAGGCAGTTCTACACATGAGGTGACTTGCACGCCGACACACACACACAAGCACACGTACACACCTTTCAGAGAAGGTAATAATCCATTATCAATTCAAGGAAAAAAATATATTTATATCACTGCAATGGCACCTTTAGTGTAAAATGTCACTTCAGCAATGCACAAAGGCAGCTCACAGGAACTGGGTTCTTTGCTGTGGCACCTGGCCTGGCGTCCATGGTAGGATGTATAGTGCTCTGTCACCTGCATTCGTCTGGGATGCAGCAGTGACAGCCAGGGGAATGAGGAGAGACAACAACAAAATATATAAATAAAACCAAAGGTAGGCAGAGAAAGCAGAAGAGGAGGAAAAAAAAAAATCCAGAAGTCTGCAGGGTTTTGACACAGTACATTCCTCAAGTGACAACTGGGTGCTGAGTCTTAACGAGTTAGTTATCGCTCAACGGAGAAAAACAACGGAGTGGGTGGCCCAGGAAAAAAAAGTAAAAGTCACACTCTCTTCAGGGACTGATGACTGTTCAGCACATGTTCTCCAGAATCAGTGCTATGGAAGACGCAACTGTGGGTCCAGAAGGCTTCATGTCTAGTCTGTATTCCTCCGTGGTCAATGTGATCAACGGGACGGGCTACGAGGCCATGAAAGCAAAATCCATTTCCCTGCACAAAAAGAGAACCCAAATCAAATGTATTAAACCACATGCATCAAGATAGACACCCAGACCTGCCCAAATGGCAGCACTCCAAGGGTGGGAACCCTTTGCCTTCCCTTTCTTCCTTCCCTCACACTATTTCCAAGTCTTGCTTCCATGGCATACCTTATATACATATGTAATCAACCAATCAATCAATCTTTCTATCTATATTTACATGTGCCACCTTTTGTTTCTTCAATCTGCTCTCTTCCAGCTAGAATCACACTCCAGTGGATGCCCCCCACTGGCCATATTTTATCACAGGAAGCACAACCACCAGTGGCAGTGCTGAAAACCCAGCATCTGAGCTGCCTTCACAGTTTTCATTCTATAGGGACACAGTTTTCCATTTTGTGTGGAAAATATTGCACTGTTTTGAATTACCACTACTAGACTCCAAGACAGAAGTTTAACAAACTGGCCAGAAAACTGGGTGTATTTTGGTTTTAGATAAAAAGATGATCTCAACAGAACAGAACAGATTTACAGCAAGGAAACTTCAAGTATCTCTGCACTTGAGAGGCAGAAGAATTTTTCCTGCTGAAAGTACAAATGTCAGGTCTTTAAAATGAGTAACTACTTCTTATGTTGCCTGGCAAAGTGACATTAGAACATGCTGGTTTAAGTAGATTTTTTTAAAGAAATCTTAAATTTCTTGAAATGGAAAAGCTTTTATAAGTAATACTGCAGAACAGTTTATACTGAGCTGTCATGACTTGACAGGATTCAAATTTAGCATCTCATATTCAGAACAAGTTGTTCTCTGAGAGAGTTGGGAGTGAGGGAGAGTTAGTGGTTAAAATCAGCAAGTTATTGTTAAAAGTGATAAAAAGTGATGTGAGTGACAATACAGTATGTGCGATTTGTCCCACTGAGTGAACTGTTTTGGATTTAGGATAAACTCAATTATTAAAAATGTCTGACATATAAAGCCACTAAATCATTTCTGAATTTGCTGTCAGGTGTGGAGTAGGACCAAAATATTACAGACTAAAGAGCCAGTCTTAGTGCCATTAAACTATAAATCTCACCTTTCTGACATTGTGCCTGGCACAGCTGAAATGCATTGTCAGTTCTAAAGGACGTGTCATGAAAATCCTCCTCCTACTCAGCACAGAGTAAGTCGCCCGTCTTTTTATTAAGGTCATCTCATCACTTTGGTCCTCAGAAGGACTTTAAAGGAATCTAACTTACATACTCTGTTCAAAAAGAGTAATCAAAGCCTTATTATAAATAAATTCAAGCCTCAGTGTGTTCAGAGCTTTACTGGATAAAGCTTTATCCTGTGTGACCTACTGAGGACAACCACATTCCCACAGCAGTCTCCTCCACCTAGCAACCCAGGGGATGTTTCCAGTCACTCAACTTCCATCTATTCCCTAGAGCAGGCAGAGGGCAGCTTTTCCACACTCCATCTTGTTGGCCATGCCTGCAGAGGGGTATCATGCCCCAGCTGTACAGTCTGCACCTGGCACTCACACCCACAGCTGCCCTGATAGTCCCCGATACCCATCCTATGGGGCTGGTTTCCAAAGTGGATTTTGGTTCCCACAGCTGATCCAACTGGATCACGGTGCCTGAACTGTTACACTGCTGCACTGCACAGAGCTGCCACCATGCCTGACACCCAAACTGCACAAAACCAGCAAGGCTGCATGCGCAGTCCCATTTCCTTCTGCTTCCCTTCCCATAAAACCACTGACACCACAACTGAAACACCTTTCTAAAACCCAAATAATGTTTTTACTGCTGTTCATGAGCATGCCAGTAAAGTCCTTGGTTCTTCTTGCTGCCTTTATGAGTATCTATACTTTACAAGGTTATTCTTGCTTTCTATGGGATCCATATGCAGCCAAAGCGTAAGGGCATCCCTATTGCCCTCAGTATGAAGTGGGGTCAAGCTCTCAGCTCAGAGCTGAGCCCCGACACACTCCTAACACCTTGTCTGCACACCCTAACATGCAATTGCTTGAGAGCAATTTGAGATAGTGCAATTGTCACCGCCATCAAATAGAGCAAACAATGGGAAAGGTTCAGCAATTAGTCTGGGAAACCAGCACAGATTCTTACAAACCAGTTACGAACTCCAAGCAATACAAACCACAGCATTTTTTATTTTCCCCCAACAGTGATGAGATCCTAGCACAGTTTACAAAATAAAGCACCATGAACACGTTGGACACTGTACTTCCACTGACCTTCCATGAGGCAAAGGGAGTAAGTTTCTTGAACGAGAAAAGAAGTCTGAAAGCTCCACAGCCACGATTGTCACAGCTCACTACTGGCAAGATGGTCACAAAAGTCTTTCAACGGTAGGCTTCAGCACAACAGCCAAGAACCTCCCCAAAAGTCCAGTTTTGCCCAGTAATCCACAAGGTGGGTCACTTCATGTCTCAAGCCCATAAACAGGTAGATCACTAAGTGGCAGGCACTGATGAGCCACACGATATTCTCAGTGAGGTGTCTGCACGGTGTTAGTGATGCATCAAGTCTGCAAAAAATATCCTAGGGTGGGTTCTTCATTCCAGTGAAAGATGCACAATGGTGGCTTCACCCACAAATAAAACACTATGGTTGTAATCCTACGGGTCACAGGGAGAAGGAAAGTAATGCTGTTGTTTTTTAAGCACAGTATCTGGCAGCAAACACAGCATCAAAACTTGAATGTGACTTTATATATATATAGATACACATATTTTACATATCATTGATCAAGAGAAGTATGTTCCAAGAAACAATTTGTTCCAGGTCTGGTTTCAAATGACGACTTGTCATTTCTGGAGGTCCCCCTCCCAACACACACACTCGGGTTCCGCAATCTGTACATCAAGCAATGCTGCAGATCTTTATTTCGACGGGCGAGGAGACGAAGTAAAAAAAGTGCAGTTCTTCAATTAAAGTGCATGGATGAGGTAAACTAATTTCAAGAGTTTTGAGTTTATTCAGTGCTGGCTCAGACAGGAACCATCCTGCCATGCATCTGTTGCATTTGGGTGCGCATCGCTTGGACACTGCTCAGGATCTTGTTCTGGTGTGCCAGGGCTGTGATCCCAATCCTGGCCAGGTCCCTGTGGAAAGCAAGAGAAGAATAAGGGGCTGAGAACCACGAATCAGATGCTGGTGCAGAGAAAAATATTAAGAGTCAACCACAAGCAGCATTAGCAAAAGGAAGGCAGATGTACAGAAATGTTTAATTAAGTAAGTGGAGGCATTTTAAAGTTATCCTCCATCCAAATGAAAGGCATTCCATTCCTTTAATGAGTGTAATGATATGCAGCACAAAGCAAAAGAGGCTGATTAAATCCAGATTTACCAGTTTTTTTGTTATATCGCTGAGTACTTACTCCTGGTTCATATGCACCACAGCCTCTAGGGTGGTATAGCCAGCAGCTGTGAAGTTATCCTTGTATCGCTCCATTTTCATGGCTTGGAGCCAGTCACTGACAGAAACAACCGCCGAGAACTCAGGGGAGCTGGGATCCAGCAGGGCTGTGCTAGGTCTGGATGCCAAACAGTGAAAGGACAGAGAAATGGTGTCAGCTGGATCACAAACCACAAACCAAAGTTCGGTCTCTACAACAATTATTACCCTCAAGGATGAGGGAAAGCAAGTGCAAGAGGCTGTGCCCAATGAAACTGGTGGCACTGCACATCAACTCAGAGCAATGCAAGAAACTGAGCAAGATGCAAAGTAATAGGCCAATTTTTGCTAAGAGTGAATTTGACCTGAGGTTTCTATTTTTGGTTTGAGATCTAATTTGAAGCACAATGCAGCTTACAATTTCCACCTCAGATACAACCAAGTTCATAGAAAATGCTTTTACTCCCCAAAATAAAGAGGACGGCAATGCTGGAAGGCGTTCAGCCTGCTGGGTCTGTATCTCATGGGCAGCAATGCCAGACCTTGCCAAGCCTGCATGTGTCAGACCTCAGCTCAGCAGCTATAGAAACACTACTGAAGTATGTGCAAAGAACTGGGAGCTCACACCCTGCCAGACTGGTTTGGAGGGTAAAACTCAGGGCGGGTTCAGATAACTCCTGTTTCTAGCCAGGTCTGCTCAGTGCATTCAATCAAACTCAGGACCGCAGGGAGTTAATCCTCTCTTTAATCAATCCATTCCTAACCGGAGCGTGTGCCAGGAGTGGCGGGAATCACACGAGCTTTGATCTTTTGTTTGCACTGTGGAATGTGTTTCTCATTTTCCCTTGCACAGTTTTGTCAATAATTATTTTTACATTTTCTTCTCTTATTAATATTGCATTTTTATTATTTCATGTATCTCATAAGTCACAGCTTCATTAAGCACTATAAATTACTGCTATCTATCTAATCAAAACAATTATCATTTAGCAATTTATTTGAAAATGCACATCATCAAAGACTAGGTGTGCAATAGCATGGTTAGGTCTTGCCCGAGGCATTGAGTACACGCTAGTAATACTTGCTTCAACTCTTGTACTGCACTATCTAACACAAGACCAATGATGGCAGCCTATTTATATATAATTATGCTTCCAACACTTCATGTATAAAGTAGTATATTAATAATATTATATGCATATTTGAAATTCCTATTCTGAAGACAAGAAAAATATTTATAAAGAGCCATGAACGTGAAATGACCTTGAATAGGCTGTTAACTTACACACACACACACAGAATGACCTTGAACAGATTATTAACTATTGTAAAATCTATATATTTTTAAAGAGCACCTGTAAATTGAAAAGAAAGCAAAATGGAGGTGTTCATACTGTGATTCTTCAATCAAATTATCACAGCAGATCATATTGTGATTTTCACCATGTAAATTATTTAAGCCTCAAGGGAGAATACATTTTTGCCAGGCTTCCAGTGCAATTAGGGCAATCTGGAAGACGTGGTGATCGTGGTCTCACAGGGTTAATGATCCCTCTTCTGGTGACATATATTGTAAGCAAGACACACAGAGGGACATACAAGTTTAAAAAAGGATGTTGTTCTGTTGGAGGCTGAGACAGAATCTCTGTCACTCCCTCACTGATTCAAGAAACTTAATTTTGCACTGTCTAGTACATATATTTTTGTACCTTCCCTCCTACTAAAAAACATTTTCCTATTATCTTTCTCGTTTCTTTCAAGCTTTTTTTCCATATTTGCTGCAAGCAAATCTACTGACAAAGCAAAGACATTTGAGAAAACCAGACCAAAGCTGGTGTAGATTAGTAAAGCTCCC
The DNA here is from genome assembly GCF_000738735.6 of Corvus cornix cornix. Classification (NCBI taxonomy): domain Eukaryota; kingdom Metazoa; phylum Chordata; class Aves; order Passeriformes; family Corvidae; genus Corvus; species Corvus cornix. Next base: position 18,099,575 of record NC_046339.1, on the reverse strand, counting down.
ATTACTTCAGCAGTGTTTCACCGGCTTAAACAAACTGCTGATCTGTCCCAACAAAGATATTTTGGTTTTACCCTACAACTCTGGGAGTTTCCTTCCTGCTGTACTTCTCTTGCACGTACCAGGTACACCATGCTTAGCAAACAAAACAAATGTAATATGGGATTGGTGGAGACATGAAACTGGCTTTCCACAAAATTAAATTCAAATTCACATAAAAATTAATCCACACCTTCCCAATGCCTGCGAGGCGTTGGCTGTAATGCTGTAATGCTCATTTGCAAATCCTACACAAATCTAGGGTTTATAAAACTTGATGATGTGCTTTTCCTGCAGAAAACCACATCACTGCTGTTAGCTGCACTGATTGAGGTGACCCTACTCGTTCAAGCCCTTTCACCAGGGAGGAGAAGGAGAAAGAAGCAGCAAACTTTGCTTTCCAACAGAGCCTGCCTGTGTCAGGACGTGCTTAATACTGTGCTGGAAACTTGCTCAGCGTTGGTGTGATCCAGCAGCAGCTCTGCTCATTCCCCTTTCCTCCTGGCAGGGCTGGTGAGCCTGGCTGCCCTGGGGGCCACACGGAGCCAGCAGAGCTCCACGCTCGCCCACGCAGAGCAGTGGCTGCTGTGCAGAGCTGTGTGCCACCTGCACTCGGCCTGTCACCTCCCCTGCGCTCCCTCGTACGTCACCGTGACAGAGCACAGCTGACCTGGAGCTCTCGCTGCCTGTCCTCTTGAGGCTGTTGGGGTTGCGGATGAGCTTGTCCAGCATGTTGACGATCTGTCCAAATTTGGGCCGGTCGCTGCGCTCCTTCTGCCAGCAGTCCAGCATCAGCTGGTGCAGAGCGATGGGGCAGTCCATCGGCGGGGGCAGCCGGTACCCTTCCTCAATGGCTTTAATCACCTACAAATGGCACAATTAGGAACACATTAGAGAACATCAGACACTGCTCACATCTACCAGCTGAGCACCGTTTATTCTAGGGCCATCCAGACTATGGTGACAAACCTACAGTTAGGTGACACAACACTGAAAATTGCACTCAGACTCAGGCAGCTGGTGGTCTCAGAACTGTCATTCCTCCTCTGCAACTCAAAACTAAAATGGTACAGCACCCAGAGCAGACATCAGATACGGCAGGGCAATGTGTCACCAAAAAGCACATGGGATTATTTAAGCCTCACATGGGATACAGGGATGACAGAAGAGCCCTGGTTAGAAATAAGCAACTATCCTCATTGGACAGAGGGCTAGAGAAGCAACAGCTCTACAAGTCTTTACTATCAGTCAGTTTTGGGTGCAGTATGTTGAGACTGTATTTCCCCCATCGTTTTTAAGGTACAGAAGATCACCCCTCCCCCTGTCCTCCTGGCCTAGCTCATCTCTGTCAGTAACAGAGGCCTTGCAGGGAATCTGTTTTCTCACTGCTGTAAGCTCTGAGCCAAGAAACGCAGAGATAGGAACCCTTCTGCGCAGCTTTACAGAAGTCCAAGACATCTTAAGTATGTATTTCATATTTAACAGAACCCAGAGAAACTTGGACTGAAGTCACTTCAAACCCTCCAAAAAGCACTCCAGAGACTCTAACGGCTTCTTAACTCTCTCAAGAGGACAGGACATGACCAGAACTCAATTCTGACATGACAGGGACATGACCCAGGAGCCTTCAGATCTGAATTAATCGATATAACACTGCTGGCAGGACTCACCATGAGACTAGAGACCAGGAGTGCTCAGAGACTTGAGTTGCACTAAATTCCCTCCTTCTGGACTTGTCCAATTAGTGGCTAAAATCCACTGGGAGGACAAGGTGAGGGATATGCTTGCATTATTAGAAGCTATTCAGTGACCACAAACAAAGTGGCTCTCACTACTCCACGTATGAAGATCCTTTCGATTTCTCTTGATCCAACAGACACTGAGTATAATCTGAAATCCACTTCTGCTTTGCTGTGAGCAGCACTGCTCTTGCCATTATTAAGGAGAAAAAAGGCATGTCTATGCCATGTACTGTAAAGAGTGTGCAGAGACAGTAATACTGGCTTTCCCTATCTTGTTCCAGCCAGCTTTTCAACATGGTCTAGCAGTGCACAGTCGCAGTGAACACCAGCCTAACATAAACAGCTCTAATAAAAACAGCTCTGTTTGTTGCAGTGAGCTCCACTGTGCTGTGCAGACATGCCTGATACGACTGAGACACATCTGGTGTTTTATTTTCTTGCTAAGTCTTGATGACTTCCTGTTAGCAAAAGGAAGGCAAGATTGGGTGCCAGAAGAGACGTTTCACATCAGAAGGAAATTAAAATTATATCCCCCATTTAGATTAAATGCCATCCGCATCTAGACACTCTTTGAAAATGTTCAGCTCCACAGAAGAAAGCAGATGACTTGTAAAATGCCTTAACCACTCCCATGGCCATATATTCAGATTACCATTTTCTTCTTCCTTTATTTGCTTGTAAATCCCCTGGGAGAAGAATTACGGATAATCTAGGCCTCATTTTCACTGGGATTTTTTTTTCATTTAATAAAAATTCTATTAGCAAAAGCTCTTATTAGCATTATTATTAAATACTCTTCTGGAACAGCAGCCATTGTGCACAGTCCCTCTTGGAACACACTGAAGTAGTCCAGATGGTACGGTTAAACAGGACATGCATAATTTAAGAATGGTCATTTACAAAAGCTGTTTTTTAATGCCCTCAGGGGGCAGCTATGCCATTGTCACAAGGATGCCCTGACTCATAATCAGAGTTGGACTTCTTATGTGTCAATTTAGATATCCTACACAAAACAAAATCACCTGGAAGAGTTACAAGCATAGTGGAGCTTCAAGAACTAACTACCAATAGGAAGCCCAATTAAATTCAAGTGTTTTTCTCTTAAAAACATTCAGTAAATTCAAGTTTTAATATGAACATTCAAATCTTCCTTCTCTTGACAGTATTACAACCTGAGAGTTTAAATACATTAGTTTCCCTTTCCTCCCTTTTTCTTTATTTGCTTTTTTTTTTAATTTAAAATACCAAACCAAATAAACCCCATGCACAAGGTATAGACCCTAACTTGAGAATACTCTAGTCCATGACCACAGACAAACCTTGAAGTACTCAAGGAACTTCAGCTCCAGAGAGGTTCCCTGAGAAAACAGGAGTCTACCACCCATGATATCCTTTTAAAAGCCTGGAATAAATGTCTTATAGCCATATAGCAATTGCCACAGAAACACATCAGCAGACATCTAAGGACAAAGATAAAGGCATGGTGGGGGTAAGGGAGAGAAAATGCAGAGAAGCTCAGGAGGAGACTCACATCTTGATTGGACATGTCCCAGTATGGTCTCTCCCCATAGGACATCACTTCCCACATGACGATGCCATAGCTCCACACATCACTGGCTGAGGTGAATTTGCGGTAGGCAATGGCCTCTGGAGCAGTCCACCTGATGGGGATCTTGCCACCCTGCCACCAAGAAAAGGAATCATAGGCTGGTGAGTCACTGACCCAGCAATGTGCATGGCTGACACCGCTCTACACATTCAAAATACAAAATGGTTTTATTGTGTACAACTCCAGAACCCTTCTTAAAAAGGCATCCACTTTCTCTCCTGCTTGCCATAAAGCTGTCAGATCCAACCAGGAGGCAATGCTGCCCATCTGTTTTCTTTAGTCACGAGGAGGCCAACCAGTAAATTGTTAAATGTATTTTTATCAGCCCTCCAAGAGATCTCTGCTTAGGGCTACGCTGAAGCCTGAGAACAAGCCAGGGGTTTTACAAAGTATATATTAGAGATTTAGTTGACAAAACAAATAAGTACATGCTATTAATTACTATTTCCTTGCTTGCCTGTCTGACCTGTTTCGCCTGTTTCAGAAAAATGGGATTATAAAGGTTTTGCTTTTCAAAAAGGTAAAATAAAGAGAGGATAAATTGGGAAGATTTATGAATACAGTGGTGTTTCCCATGGGCAATATCCCAACTCCCACCAGAGATGTAAGAGGGCAAGCAAGCCTGTGGGCTCTCCCGGACCCTGGGGGAGGAGTTCAACAGCAGACCAGGATACAAGGCTGCTTTTGATACCTGTTGGAGAAAGCTGCCTCTTCTTACAATACTTCTTTTTAAACAAATAAAAACGCTTGGGCATCTGATTTGGGCCACTGAGGTCCTACACTGTTTAAAAAGGAACTCACTCCATCCTGTTTATCTGATTTTGCCTTAGCTGAGTGATCCCAGGCCAGAGATTTCTCCTTTTGTTTATGCTAATATGCAAGGTGTTTTTAATTGAGCTTTTGGTTTCCTGCAATTCCATCTGGGGAATGATTTAAGCTGAACAAAGGTTTTTGGTTTTTTTTTTCATTTGCTTTTATGCTTTTTTGATTAAGTTTATTTTGGTAGTTCTGTTCCCAGCCATCTCCTAGATAGCTTTTATCCATAACTGAGAGCAGTGGGTGCATACTTAATAGTATATTGTTCTACTGTATCTCTCAAATGTTTAATATGGACTGGTTCCAAAGCCAGGGGAAATCAAAAGGGGTCCTTCTCCTGGCTGCTTCAGCCTTTGCATCAGGCCCTTTGTGAATCAGGTTGTGGCAATATGTGCCTTGGTGACTATAGGATGCTCTCACTTTAATGAGTTACTAACAGGAGCAGAACACATCATTCTCTTAAAAAAATGTTGCTTTAAAAACTGCATTCTGTTGCATCCTCTCTGGTTATGCAAAAGCTTTATTCTTCCTTTCAGACACAGATGCACTGACATTGTTTATACATGGTTGTCATTCTAAAAATTGTCAATAAGCTCTTTATATTTAGCTGCTTGAGCACAGTGGAGTTAATCCAAATTTTTCTGATCCTTCATTACTGATACCAAATGAAGACAATGACTATAAAGCAAATGTCATTGACTCTCTTTAGTTTACTCCTGAGAGCCAACAATACCATATCTCCACTTGCTAAATTCAAAGAGAAGCTTTTCAGTCATTTCTGTCTTGCCCTTGTGTGCTTGTCTAAACTCTGATTTCCCTGAATACAGCTTTTCAGACCTTTGCTTCTGCTTCTTCCACTTGCCACCCCTACAAGTGAGGGATACCATGGCTGGCCAGCATTTAATACTACATAAGTCTATCCTTCCCTGTAATGAGCTGTGAATCCATTAAAGGATGAGTGCTGGGATTAAACGGCAAGATCTGAGTGCTGCAAACAAACTCAGCACTAGGGAGAACAGATGGAGAACGGCAGATATTTAAAAACGAAGAAAATAAGCAATTAAAAAAGGAGACTTTATAAAATGACTTTTTTTTCTTTACGTGCACATTGATATCAGAGGTAGTGGTAAAAAGGCTGGTAATGGCTGGGATGTTGTTTTGTGGCCAGAAGTACTTGCATTAGCCCTGTTCCATGTACAGCATATTAAAATGGCTTTAGCAAAATTACTTAACAGTGGGATGCTGAAATACAGATAAAATGGGAAACAAACAAATGGGAATGTAGGCCTAACACGTTTACCAGTCCAAATTATCTAGGTCAAATTTATGACTGGCTTTGTGATGGGCAAAAGTGGATTTATCTGGTTTATTTTTTTGTGGTGTGTCCACACTTGTTGTATCAAAGGTGAGTAGGACCAGTCACTTGGAAACCATGTTTGTAGATACCAGAAGGAGCAGAAGTCCAGGCTCCAATTTCTGGCATTCAATTCCTGTCACGTGCCGTACCACGATGAAGGAACAAGAGGAATACATGGGTCACATCCTCAGAGAAGAAATACTGCTGTGGCCACTGTTGTAGCAGTAACAGCACATCAATTTATAGGAGCTGTGCAGCCTGGGCCAATGTTTACTTTTAGGTTGAGATTTAGGTTTTCACTTGTGACTGAGACTATTTTAAAACAAACCACTGTCACCTCCCACACAGTCAGACAAAACCAACATGCAGGCACGACAACATGGCCATTCTCCCTCCCCCCTTACCCGTGTGGTGTAAGCTGCCTCAGGGTCGTCCTCCAGGACACGGGACATGCCAAAATCAGACACTTTACAGACCAGGTTGCTGTTGACCAGAATGTTGCGAGCAGCAAGATCCCGGTGCACGTAGCTCATGTCAGACAGGTACTTCATCCCTGAGCCAATGCCACGGAGCATCCCCACCAACTGGATGACTGTGAATCTGCCATCGTTCTTCTGCATATGGGGAAAGGAGCAAAAGCACAGAGCATTAAGCTAAAAGCTACATTATTGCCACTGCTGAAATTGGCAAAGAGCTGAGCTGCGGATTCCCATCTTCTCTCAAATAAAGTGCAATGTTACTTCCTCACTCTCCTGACCAGTGTCTATAATTCACCAGTAAAGCAAAAACCCAGAGGTTCTGTCACAGCTTTCAGTGATGCAGTAGCCCGTTTGCAATGATGAGCCTACAGCACTGCAATGCTTTCAAAAATGGAGCAAGTCAGAACTGCTCACATTAAACATGGATTATTTAAGATCCTGCTATTTTTAAAATTAATTTATTCTATATTCTTCCACTTAATATTTTTTCTGGTTTTTGATAGAAGCAACACCAGAAAACAGAATTTCCCAAGTATAAACGTAATTTCTTTGAAACTGCACAAGTTTCAGTATCTTTCTGGAGGAAAAAAAAAAAAAAGAAAACCAGAAAATGTTTCCCAGTCTAAAATCTCCTTAGCTTTCAAAGAAATCACCTACCCTGAGGAAGGCATCCAAGGAGCCATTCTCCATGTACTCAGTTATGATCATTACCGGTTTACCTAGAGTGCGCAGAAAGAAAAACACAATTCCTTGATGAACACCAATGTTAATGGGATAAAAATGGCTTGCACATGATTTTACTGCCAAGACACCTGGCTTACACAACCTAATTTAATTTGAAAAGCAACAAGCTTATGCCTCAGCTGTGGGGAGCAAGAGATGAAATATTATAGGACAGAAATATTTAAAGGGCCCATCTGGAAGGTTAACCCTTTGGTTGATTCATTGACAAGGTCTTTAACTAAAGTGGCTCCTGTTCTCTAAGGAATATATGAATTGGTAACTGAGAACTAAGAAACAAAGATCTGTCCAAACCTGACAAACATCTTTAATGTAATTAAATTGCTTACAGAGTAGAAAAATGGAATTTGTGAATGCTTTGGTCTCCCTGTCTTTTTTGAAAGATCAATGCTTTAGGCGAGTTAGAAGCTGTCAGGAGCTACAAGGTATTCCAAGACAACTGGATTCAAGAACGAAAAATACAGGCTGTTCCTCTCAACCTTCTCTGTCCCCAATTTGTATTCCGTGTCTCTCATTATTTATAAATGAGCCAAAGCCATTTGCCTCCTGAAGTCAACCAGGGGCAAAATGACTCAGTGCCCTGTGTCACATGTTAGGGGCACAGTGCTCAGCAGCACCCAGCTCCCCATGCTGGCAATTGAAGGAGAAATGCAATTTTGCTGACAGGGGGATGCTTTCTAGGCACTCTCCTGCCTAAAACAACAGCAAATACACAAATAATGCTTGATGTTGTCCTTAAGAGTTTTATAAACATTTAGGTACATACTCCAATTATTTCACAGAGTTAAATCCTACATACTTGCACACAGGTATTTGTAGAAATAGGTCTGATAAAATATCAAAAGTGACCAATGGCAGAAGTACAGAAGTAACTTTATCAAAGGTTGAATGGCAAAAGCCCAGTCCCAAGATGAGCACTGTTAAGATGAGCACCTGACAATCAGTGCTGACTGGTATGGCAAACCTTCCTCTCTCTTAAGCTTTACCTACAGGAACTATAAAGTTTTCTTCCTAAATAAAAGATGGTGTCCCAGAGAAACTCAGCTTTTACTTCCAGGAGCAGGTCTGAATACAGGCACATTATAGGGAAAGAAGGCTTCAAAGGCCAGGTCATCTAGACAGCTCAACTGCATCTTGGCATGAGAGGTACCAGAACTACTTAATTTTTCCTTGCTTCTGTCACCAGCAAGTATCTGCTCCAGAATGACCATCTCTAAAAATTACCCTACCGTGAAATGCTGCAGCATTTGAAGTTCCCCTAATAATTTCTACCTCAGTGCATCTTTCACCAAGATGCTTTTCTCTTCATTTGTAAGGGATTTCTGGTTCTGAAGTAACCTTTTTTTAATTAGAAAACCATAAGGTTTAAGTCAGCTATAAGGGCTGACTGTAAGAACCTTTTACCACATTTCACTTAGGCCAACATGTATATGCAGTACATCACTTATTTCACTCATCATTACTTATTTCACCTTTCCGGTCCCAACCTATCCTTTAGAGGCCTTTTACTACTCCTGGTTTTACTTCCCTTTCCTGCTGATATCCAAATTCTTACTGGTTTGGTCCTATGCAAGCTGGCATGCCTGTGAAATGCCATTATTGAATGCTGCAGAGAAGCAATTGTATTGCATAAAGCAAACTGCTCTGGATGAAGGGCTGAGTGACCTTGGCTGAGCACATCCTTAAGTACAAGGGTGTGATAAAACATCATCCTCCCTCTAATTCACCTTTGCAAGCATTCTTTGGTAGAAAGAGGAAAAACTTCAACCAAATCTGCATATGGCACTGTTTCATTTATTCTTTGCAACCGTGACAGCAACCCTTCCACTGAACAAATACAGCTAAATGAGTATTAATTAACCTTCCTCAATCAAAAGATACTATGTCAACGTAGAAGGGAAAAAAGGGAGACTCTTTCAGTGCATTAACATCTAATTTCATTACTCAGGCACTTCTTTAGCAGGGGAGGGGGGATAGGGAGAGGAAGGAGAAGCTACCATCAGTGAGTCAATTATTAAAAGTACTTGACTAGCAGCCAATAATTTATTCATGGTTTTTTGCTGCCTCTCTCAACCCCCATCTATACCACTATTTATCTCACATTTTAATTTTCAGTTTATTAAATGCATTCATTTATCACAGCATTCAGAAAACGTATGGAGAAATGGAGATAAATGTGTTCTTAAGTAGCCCTGCCTCCCCAGGAGCCCAGCTTGGAGGTAACGGAGCCGGGTTGCTGCTGGAGCATCACTTACTGGGAGCCAGGAATGGAGCACTCCCGGGTCAGGATGCCACCTCCTCGGTGAAAATTCCCAATCCTTTTAATTCACTGACAACTGCATTATGCAAATACATACGGTCATTTGTAAGTGCTGGAGCTGTAGCAGTGCAGGGGCTTCCAGCCTCAGCAGGATTTCAACACAAAGATTCCCCTGTTGCCTTTCTTTTACCGAGGTGCTAAAAGAATCGCTGTCTGGGGCAAACACCGTGGCCTGATCACAACCCTCTTCCCCTTTGTTATGACAATCACAGAGAGAGACGCTCAGACCTTCCAAATTTAAACAGAGTACTGTATTTTAATTTTAGTTTTGAGGGAGGATCTCAGTAAATGATGGCCAAAATTAGTCCAAACTGCTCTTTGCTGTTAAAAGCAAACTGCCACACACTGTATGAGCCATTTTCAAATGTTCAGAGAAGGCAGACGAGGAGACAGCAACACAAATGAGCAGGGGTAAGATTTCCAGAAACAAAAGTGGCAGAGTAAATATCAGCTCTCACTGACATTCAAGAGGGACAGAGTTTTACAGTGGAACTGATAGTTTTGATAACCCTCTATGAGAGGTATTGTTCTTCTAGTAATATTTTACTTTTTAACTTTTCATCCATCTCGAATTTTAATTGTTCCCACTATTAATACCTTGCATTCATGTTCCCCATGTTGCAGAAGGTGAGCTTTACAAACTCCACTCTTTGACAGCAGCTCACAAGATCACAGCCTGTTTTCTATGCTACCCTGAGCATGAGCCCTGACATCCAAAGGGTCTTTTAGGATTAGCAATCAGTGCCAGGCTTTGCCACCATGCTACCCAGGGCAGTCGGAGCAGGGACAATACCTACACCGTGGCAGAGGCACCTTATCAGGTCAGACCCAAGCATGGCTGTCTCACAGATACATTTTCAGCTCCAGCCTACAGACAGCACCCAGCAAGCACTGTCACTCTCTTTCTAAGGCACAAGGAACACTGACAGACTTAAAAAACCCCAAACCAAGCAAACAAAAAGATCATCCAGGTAAATTCTGCAGAGTGAAATTAGCACACCTGTAAATCAGAGAAAACAAATAAGCAAGTTTCACACTAAAACAGCCTGCTTCATTTCAAAGGTTTGCTCCTTACATCTGTGCTTTGTACTTTAAACATATGACTGTGTAGTTTTGTTTTGGTATTTTTCCCCCATCATTTTGAATTCTTCGCTCACCATCTGCTTTTGCCTATCCTGTTAACAATCATCTCAGTCTAGCAAAGATGTGAAAGATGCCTGCTTGGCATAGCAAGAAGGGATAAAAAAAAAAAGTCAACCCCTGCAGTATTAATTCCCTCTACAAAATCTTGTACAAGCTGCCTACAGATAGAGTATCAGTTGAAACCGTAAACCCATTTATAGCTGACAACAAGATTAATGACTTGCCCTGCACTGATTTCCTCCTATTAGCTATCAGTGGATCTGTTCCATCTGTCATTTTACAGGAAAGAGGGTAAGAAGAAAAAAACCGCCAGTGCACACCACACAGACTTAATTTCTCAGTGACTTTCAAATTGGACTTATCACGAAAACGACCTACTTACATTTAGTAACTACACCTTCCAAGTGGATGATATTGGGGTGGTCAAATTGTCCCATGATACTGGCCTCACTCAGGAAGTCTCTCCTTTGTTTATCAGTGTAACCAGCTTTTAGAGTCTTGATAGCAACACAGATCTCTCTTTTTCCTGGCACTTTGAGACGTCCACTGCATACTTCACCAAACTCCCCTTAAAGAAAAAGGCACAAGAATCCATGGTCATGAACCTGAAGCATGCACTTGTGTTGTCAAACTGTTATGTCAGTACATTTGGGAGAACTGTAATACAAAAACCATAGGATCATACATTCCCTTAAAGCAAATTTAAAAGTATATTTACAGAAAAAAATGCAAAAGTTCTGGCACTTACCCACACCAATAACTTTTTCAATCTTTATGCAGGAGGCATCAATTTCTTGGCAAATTCCCTCACAGCTTGGTTTGGATCCTCATATGTAAAAGGATCCACATATGTTCTAACACCTGCAAGGCAGAAATGTTTTATTTGAAGTCACTGATCTACACGCTGCTGAACACAGAACATATGAGACTGAAGCCTTAATGATATACAACAGCAAAGAGACTGTACAATAAAAATGTACTGTAAGCCAGGAATGACTGATGAAGGAAGGGAGGACTTAAGCATTTTTCCCCCCAGTGCAATATTCTGAAGTGCAAACATTTAATATTTCCCAATATCGATGCAAGGAATCAGGCTTTTGCCAATTAATGAGCTTCACAAATCACTGCCATCACTAGCATACCAATGGCCAGTCATGGACCTGTGAGAATAAAATATATCCCTTTTTCCTATGGGAGCCAGGAAGTTCTGAGCTCAGGTCCTGGGTTTGGTACACGGAAGAAGCCATAGGATTCAGTGCTGAAAAAAAGGCAGCAAAGTTCACATTCTCTTTCCTGCAGGATTGCCTCTGGCCCATTCAGAAACTGCTTTAGCAAAGTACTGTGGGGAAAAATCCTGCCGAAATTTCGAGTGGCCCAGAACAGGTGTCTTTCAGTGGCAAAGAGCAATGCAAAAATTTGATAAACTTTTCTCCTGTCTGTACCCTCAAACCATTTTACCCAGATAACTTCTGTTTTCCCTGTTACTAAAATAAATTAATTTCAAAGTAGAATGTTTGCAAGAGGGGAAACCAGAAACATATTCGCCTCAAGAAGAATGCAATCCCTTATTTCCCGAGCACCAGAACATGAGCCATATTTTACAACCCAAGCACCAGAGCCTTTTACCTTGGTTCAAGTGTTTCTCCTCATCGGCCTCTTGCTTCGCCTTGCTGTACTTACTGCGCCTGTCAGAACAAAGCACAACGGGAGATTAGAATAAGGATCTCACTCTGAAACAAGCTCGGTTGTCCTGACCTGCAGAGACTTGAGCTGCTGGCACCTGCCACAGCCATGACACAACACACAGCCAGGGCAGGAGGATCCTCATGCTCCTCTATGTGTTATTGGCATCAACAGAGCATCAAAGGAAACACAAACCTATTTGCATCTCAGCATTTAAAGAAAGAAAAAATAGTTCATGTTTCAGCTACTTTTTCTTCAAACTTAGTTTTGCAGTTGAAGGGCCAAATTGTTTTTTAGCCCTGCTATGCAGGGATTTAAATCTACCACGGAGGTGTTTTGGTAGATTGATTTTCAAACATCATTAGGCAAATGCCGACATCAATACACTTATTTAACTGCAAATTTAAAACTGGAAACAAGTCTCTTAACATGGAAATCAGGATCTCAGCAGAAAAAAAAAAAAAGACAAACAACCAAAAAAACCACCACTTTTGACCATCAAAAATGAAGATTCCAAGGATTTTGCTTATTCTTTTAATCACTTCTTAATTATAAGGGCTGAAGAACTCCTGGTGGCAGAGCTCCTCTACTAAGTCTCTGAGCTAGAGAAAATAATGTAGCAGAGTATGTTAATTCTGTAGATTACTACTTCTACACCTACACATGTGGTATTGTAATCTAGTTATGTATTTAATTAGTTCAGCTTTAAGCTTCAATGGACAAGCAGAACTATGAAAAGCTAATACAAGAAGTTAGTTTGTTAGGGAGGATATTTAGGAGTCTGCTCAGCCAAATGTGTAGAGATTTGAAGTTGCCCAGCATCAAGTGCTACAGAGACACAGGGAAATTATTTGGGCTTTCACCCATCCATCCTTGAATGCTCAGAACCAAGCACAGCAACAGACACTGCTGAAGAGAAGGGCTTACTCTCAGTTTTCCCAGGAAATCCAAGTTACCCAGTCAGACCCAGGCGAGCTGACTGGAAAGAGGCTGGGGTGGAGAGAAGAGGGAAGGCAGAAGAAGAAACCAAGCCTAGAGAACAAGAGGCCAAGACTGGCACTGCCAGCAACGTGCAGCCGCTGCCTGAAGTGGGGCAAGGAACAAACAGGTCTGCCAGGGCCAGCAGAGTGAGACTGGGTTAATTAATAGGCTGAAAATGGTGAATAGGAGAAGAGGAAAATGGGAGCAGGTGCAACAAAAACCTGTAAGATGTGAGTTAAAAGGGGTCAAAAAACTCACAGAAAACAGGAAGAAAAGATATAACTGAGAGCCTCACTTGCAGCAAATCTCTGAGTCTTACCATACCTCTCCTGTCAGCAAAACCCCTCTGCCCCTTATCAAAAAGCATCTCACTTCCCACTCTGCACCTGCCCTGTGGAATGGCAGCTTCCCACTGCTGTCAACTGGGAGGCCATCTCCCAGCCTTTGCAGTCCTAGTGCTGGGTCATACAACACACTACGCCAATAATAAAAAAATATAAATTAACCATGAAACAGAAGGAAAAAAATCCTGTTTGACAAGTGAAGACAACCTGATCTTTGAACCAAATGTCACAGTTCCCAACATCGACACGGCTTGTGCTCAGACAGAAAAAGCAGGTACACAGCCAACCATAAACCGCTGGGAGCTTCTTTTCTTGACGCAAATAACTTAAACACAAATGGCTCCACTCACAAGAAGAGCATTACTAAAACCCACACTGGATCCAAACATCCATTTAAACAATTCACTTGCCCCAGAACTTACAGCACTGGTATAATAGAGCTGAGTGAAATAATGGGATGATGTTCTGCTGCCAGCTACTGAACTGAGTAAGAAGGAAGGGGCAGCACAAATCTCACCCAATGCCACACAGGACCAGCTCAGCTAAGGGGACTGCAGAGATGGTTTCAGGTATTATACAACTCTCTCAGAGGAAAGAAAAAAAGGAAAAAAAAGATTCTGCATTTTAATCAGGACCCTTCAAATCCATTTTATTAATGTTCAGGCACAGATGGGAAATACAAAATGCAAACAGACTTTGCATGAAAGCATTTTAAGTATGAAAAAAATCCTCTTTATCTTATTTTTAGAAAGTACAAGCACCCTAACAACAGATTAAAAAATAACCTTCTCCCACTAAAACTCAAAGACTTGCAAAAAACGAAGGGAAACAAAGGGATTACTGTTCAAGCAATATAATTGTAGCTTATTAAGTTTAAATAATACCTTCCAAACTAACTACCTACTTCCACTTCTCCACGTGTTACCTGTTGACCTCTTCTGCCTGGCTTTGGGCAGGACACTGCTGTGTGCCATTGTCCTGGAGAGCAGCCCAGGAGCCCCACGAACACGGGCTGGGGCTGCCTCTGGGGCAGCTCACCTGAGTGGCAGAAGGGAGCCTTTGTCACAGATCTGAATACCCTAATTACAGGGATTTTGGCAGTGGTGATTAAGTAGCCAGCATTCAGGAAAAGAACACAGAAGCTTTCAGAACTGCAGGGGTCAGAGACAGGCAGAGCTACAGGTGGGGCTGGTGATGAAGAGGAGTTAACAGCAGGGGAATTAGCAGGCACTGAGGTGAATTAGCAGGCACTGAGGTGAAACAGCAGGACCTGGTTACCATGCCCCTGCTCCCACCTCCTCCTTCCCTCACGAAAGAGGGGCTGGGGGGGCTCAGGCACCAGGCTGGCAGAGCACCTGCTCCCACACCACTGGCAAAAGGTGGGCAAATGTGTCGGCAGAGCAAAGATAAATCAATCTATCAGCTGGAAGAATTTCTGAGAGAAACTTTCAGACGACCAGAGGATTCGGTCAGACCATGTAACTCCATGCAAGCCCTTTTAGAAGGTGTCTCTCTCTGTTTTACACTTCCCCGAATCCTTTACAACTCATTTAGAGATGCTGCAATTTCCCTCAGCATTCCTGCAGAGCAGGGTTTAGAAACACCCACGCCATGTCCTGCCCATCCAAACCTGGGGAAATTTAAATGAACATTAGGCAGATTGGTTCTCCTGTCGAAGGACAGAACCAAACAGCTTGAGCTGCCTGAAGGCAAAGTCCTTTGACTAATTCTGCTGTAAAGATGAATTTTGGGATTTGAACAATGTCTTGAAAAAAGCATGATGCTAAATTACCAGTAATAACCCCGTGTTCAAAAGTGGGCATCCACAGCATATGCCCAGTTCCCACATTTGGCTCGTGGATGCAGAGAGGCCATGTCTGCAGGCCAAAGCACAGGTTTGATTGTACGAATACGACTTTTAGGTCATGGCTAGATTACAAAACCTTCTCATGGGGACTTGTATGGACAGAAAAGCTTTTTCTCATCTGAAGTAATTTTGGAACAAAGTATAATTATTTTGCTATTAACTTCTGCAGGCTTAGGAAGATTGTGAAATATCCCCAAAGTCCACACCTCTAAATGACATTGTGATAGTGGTTAAAATCATTAGAGTAAGAGTGAATATTAAAGTAGATTCTGTTTATTGAGAGCTACTTCCAGCTACTGGAGAGCTGTGTATTGAGGGCTATTAATTAGCAAGGCACCGTGCATTAGTACGCACAGAGCAGTTTCACTGTCCTAGTATTTCATTCATCTTGCTCCGTCTTTCCCCTTCCATGGCCTCTCTGAGAGATACCAGTGAGGAGCCACAGGACATCCGTGAGCCCACAGCCACCGGGATGCTTTTATCTCCATTGCCACCAGTGCCTGGACTGGGCTTTTGTCCCTGCAGCCCACCTGCTCTGTGGTGCCTTTGTGCAACTGCACACTCTGGGCAGAGATAAGTGAGCAGACAGCCCTGGGCAGACCTGTCTGAGCCCAGCAGGTCTGTCAGTACCTGGCTCCAGGCAGCCTCTCCTCTGACAGCTTTATGGCCGATCCTAAAGAGAATCAATACGAGGGCAAGGGGTTGACAGTTCATTTTCTAAAGAGTGATCCATTGAGGGCCAATCACCAAGCAGTGTTTATCAGCCTTGGGAAGAGGCATTTTTTTATAGGGGGAGGAAGGGAAGGAATCATCTCAAAGCAGCTCAACAGGCTCAATTCTCCAATGTGGCGACTCATAATTAGAAATCCAATGTATCCTGCTATCAATCCTACCTTAAATAATAAAGTGATCAATAAAAGTGGAGAGGAGATTAAGTCATCAAGCTCAGTGATGCTATTTTCTGTTGCAATGGCTTTTAATAAACCTGTCTCTCCACATCACATTTTCATATGTTCTGCTCTTCTTTCCTCTTGCCAGCATGGAGGCTTTGAGTTGGACACCCACACAGAGCGATCACAATGCATGTCTACTTTCCAGATACTACAATCATAGGCACTTAACTGCTCTCTAGGACAATTTAAAGAGCAAATGAAGAGGAGTTTGAGCACATTTACAGCTGATGCCATTAAACCGACCAATAGAGACTGACAAAATGTGCACCCCTCAGATCCCAGGCTTCAGACGCAGTAACGATAAAACCAGTTTTATCTCAAAGTTACACTGAGGCAAGATCATGCTGGTCTTTTTAAATGAGATTGAACACAAATATGAAGACAGAAACACTCACACTGTGTTTCTGCTACACTGTCCTCCCACTCACAGGATTGTTCCTGATGCTTGGGCTGAATTTGGGAAAATGAACAAGCACTTGGTAGAAGATTGTGGTGCTACGTCGATGAAATAACCATCGATCCAGTTCTGCTGTGTTACTGCATCTGATGCTGAATGACTGTGGCTTCCATTTTACAGTCACATCCTCTCACACAGGAAGGACTAACCTGAAACACTAGTGCAGACTCATAGACTAACACAAAAATCACCAGCATAGCAGTCTGATGGCTTAGTTCACAAAAGCGCCATTGTTTATTCCCTATCAGGAGTCAGTCCAAGAAAATCTACTGTACCCATACCCATCAAACTTAACTTCAAATTACACTAACCACAAATCTCTAGCTGGCTTGCTTCTCAATGCCAGTTATTGGAATCAGCTTTGCATTTGAAGGGCAAATAGAGCTGGAACTATTGCCATTACATCACATGCTGCTTGGTACTAATGTCGAGAAGATCAAAGCTACATGGGAGAAGGCTTGTAATGCAAATGTACTGTTTATGATGCTAATCAAAGAATTTAGCTTTGTTTGGAGGAGACAAAAAGCTCTCTGATGAAAGAGAGAGAGGGAGAGAGAAGCTTAAGTTCTTACCTCCTGCTGATGACAAAGGCTGCAATGAGAATGACCACAAGAACAACACTGCCAGCCACTGAAACAAGAAGCACTGTGGGATTGGTACCATCGCCAATGATGGGGGAAGGAACTGAAAACAGAAAAGGGAACATTAGTGTCAGACAACCTCAAAAAATCAACCTAGGTAGCACTCAATCAGCTTTCTGGCTTGTGAAGGCAGTTTAGAGTAGCACTCAAATCTACTTTCAGGCCTTTATTATATCGTCATTTGACACAATTTTCCAACAGGGTGCTAATGAGCTGAAGACATGATGTTTGATAATGATTTGGGAAACTTCAGTTCATCAGGAACAAGGACTCCCTCTCCTTCTCCCCTCCAGTGCTGCTCAGAGGGTATAATGGCTAATTTTTTTTTCCTTTCTAATTGCTTTCCACACTTCTTTCCTCCTCCTTTTTCTCTCAGTGGGGCTAGATGATCACTCCCCAACTGACAATAGAAGAGTAAGTTATTTTAAAATGTCTACCCCCCTCCTGATGGATTGTTTTCAGTTGTTAACATCCTGAATGATATTGCCACTAACTGGCATGACCTTAACTTGATTTAAGGAGACCTGTATGTCCAGAATAAAATAGGCTTGGTCACAGTGCTTTCTGCCACTGAAAAGCAAACATTTTGGGGGCTGAATTTGCACGTTTCCTTGAGCCAAGTGAAAAGCCCTACTGACAACGTAGTTTGAGCATTCTTGTCTTTATATGACTGTCTAAGAAAAAGTGCAAATATGGGAGCTGATGTAGGACACCTAACTGATCTGTGTCAACAGCTTGTAAAGAGGAGTAACAGGGTTCTATTCTTCTTAAAATATATTCCAGAAACGTGCAAACGCCTACATTTACAGGACATAAAATCTCTCAAGCATCAATGGCTTCCAAGTATTTATGGGGTGCATGTTTCCTTATGCCACAGTGAAGTACTGCCATTGCTAGAATCTAGAATGCAGCACATCCAAACAGATGTCTCATGCCAGCTTCACGGCCATGGAGGAACATTTTCTCAGAGCAGACACACCCCAGTCCAAGCATCCAACGGGAAAGTCCCAGCACACAGCCCCGTTACATCTGCACCCTCTGCTCGAGGAGAAGCAGAAGAATTCAGTGGGACTGTCCTTACCTGTGTTAGTTGTGAACTCGAAGGGCCCACTGAAGTCTCCATACCCTGCTGCTGTCCGGGCCCGCACGTGGAACACGTACGAGGTCAGGGGGTTGAGGCCTTTGATGTCGGTGTTCCTGGAGGCCGTTTTCACGATTCGGTAGCTGCGTTCGTTCTGGTCCTGACAACAGGAGAACACAGCGGTGATGGAGTGAAAATGCCTCCCTGCACAGTGAACCTGGAACCCCCACTGCCTTGCCAAAACTGTTGTGATGAAAGAGGATGAGTAACAGTGAAGGAATTCTCAAAATACATCCTGAGGGCTCCTGCTGCTGGCCTTGCTCAATCCCCCTAGCACTGTGTGCTGCAGGGGGCTCTGAGCAAGCCAAAAAGGGAGGATGAGGCAGTAGGTATGATGCTCATATATCACTGATTATTTAAGAAATCACACAATGAAAACCTCTGGCAAACAGCCAAGCATTCAAATAGGATCCTATTGATGAACAGCACATTTTACTCACACATGCTGGCACTTTCTTTTTCTTCCTACCAGCCAGAAACCATATTTAAAAAATGATAACAATATTTTAAAAAAGAAAAAACTTAGAAAATATCTTCCAAAAAGTCCATTATTAAAAATTGATCTATTTTTGGCTGAAAACTTTATCAGAAAATGTAACAATCTAGCTTCCCTGCAGATCAGACACCTTTTTCTGTATGTGGAAACCAAGTAAGTGATTTTCTTTATTAAAAAAATTAGAAGTATGAGTGTGAATGTGAGAGACAGTGCACACAAGCAAGAGCAGGTAATTGTTCATTTTAGCAGAGAGCCTTCAAAGAAAATAGCTCTTTTCATAATTCCCTACTCGAGAAGTTATTTGAAGGAATAACATCTCTAACTTGGAAAGTATGAAGAATCTAATTTTCTTTCCTTATTCTCTGTTAAAAGCCAGCCAGTCCACACTATCACTCTAAGCAGAAGCTGTCAGCAAACAGATCTTATTATTATGACTCTGTTATATACTTCATTATTATACTTCTGTCTATGAAGTAAAGCTAATGTTTCACTTCTGCCCAACATTTTTGACTCTCATTATAAATGTGATTGCTATAAAAGCTCAGTTTCTAGGTAGGAAAGAAATAACAAAATAAACTCATACCATACAGCTGGAAGAGTCTATGAGTCTTACTCTTCCAAGCAACCATTCAAGTACATGAAATCCTTAACTGGATTTTATTAAACTGAATCTATTTGGTTTCAAATGATGGAATCCTATCTGGAAACAAACCGCAGTGGAATGAAGTAAAAAAGCTCTGCCCAAACCCAAAGGGAACTCCTTGCTTGCCCCTTTTTGAGCAGTACCTTTTCATAGTATTTGACTTCGTACTCCAGGATGACTCCGTTTGGCCTGTCAGGTTCCAGCCAAGCCAAGGCAACGCTGTGCCTTGTTATCTCCTTAGCCTGGATCAATGCAATCGGGGACGGAGCTGCCAGAAGAAAAAAAAAAAAACATTATAAGTGATAATTTAGTTTTAATGAGGAAAATGTATTTTTAATTGTAACTTTCACAACATAAGCACTTTCAGAAACTGGGTTTTTCTTGGGGGGGTGGGGGCAAGGGGAAATTAGAAGCATGAAGTATATTTCCTGTTTTCTCTAACAAAATTACATTTAATCATCTCTAAGAAAGATTGGGTTTGGATCCTGGACAATACTAGATAGGTGGATTTTCAAGTAACAACACAATTGTCTAAACACTGCAATGTTCATGATGCCCAGGTAAAAACCTTCATAAGAGATCAAGGTACTCAAAGGACCTCTTATTTTTGTTCTCTGTCATTTTGGTCCTCTTCTTCCATCTCCTGAAATTAACTGATGTTATTTCATTAGGTATTTACTTTACAGGAACTGTGAAGTTCCTGAGATTCCAATCTGGTTTCTCTAAAGCTGAGAAAATATTGCCATTGAATTAAGTAAGGCCAGAGTAAAGCTGAATATGTATGAATTTGGGCCCTTCCATTAAAACCAGGAAACTTGTATTTCAAGAGTCTGAGCCAATTTGTGCCTCATAACTTGCCCTGCTTACACCCAAATCTGTGAGCAGTCCCTGGAAAATGGCCAAGGGTCAGATTCTGGCTTTGGTAGCTCCTTCCCAGCCAAAAGATACCAGAGACTGGTCCATTGTGTGCCGAAATGGCATCGCCTGACCCGGTCCCATGTGGCGCTGCATTGATGCCATGAATAGAAAAAGCAGGATTGCACCACCAAGGGAAAGGGCTGCAGCATTTTTGGAAAAACTCGACCTAGCAACAAGCTAAACTCCAAGACCCTTTAAACTGTATCTGTGTCAGTAATAAGGGCTGCAATGAAGGAGATAATGGAAAACATCTCTTTGTACACCGTACACTGTCTAAAGAGCCCCTGCTAATGCTGAAGTTCAGGTTTCTGACTGGCTGGAGGACAATGCCTTCTCCCTTTGCCTGTGATAGCAGCAGATTCATGGCTGCGCTGGGGAACGGGTTTTCTGAAGATTTATGAACCCGGCTGCCCCTTTCTTGCTGTTGCGCTGCTGTGTGGTCACGTCTCTAGCCAGCTGTTATCAAGCTCTTTTGATGCTGACAATAGCTGGTAAAAATGGCGGAGTCTCCAGGGATAAAAAGGGACATTCATGAAAATTTTAATCTTATCTAACAAAGCTGTCCTGTATAACCAGAGATTAGAGGTCTTCCTAAATTGAATATATTTCTTCTTTTGTCCCCTGACACTGTAGCTGCTCTTTTTTCCCCATTCCCCCCCTTTTTTTTTTTTTTTTTTTTTTTTTTCTTTTTTCTACCTTTAACTTTGGGATGAAGCTCCATGAAAATGTTATAAAGTTAAAAGTATCCTTGAAACAGGTATCTTTGAAAACTACCAAGAAAGACAAATAAATAAAACAGTCACTATAAATGAAAGGAAAATTGAATGCTGAAAGCCTCAACCTACTTGACCATATCAGACAGTTCTGATGGAAGTGAAAATAACCGGTAGACACCGCAGTCACAAAAGGGTGTCTCCTCTTGATGTGAAACCATCAGGGAGCTGCTTCCCGATTTACTATTTGACAGTTTGGCATCTCTGTTAGAAATGCCTCCAGAACCTTTATCTCTTTCTTCCTTGTCTGTCTCTCACAGGCAACGGCAAATACTGAATGACAGAGGAGACTATAAACACAGCCAACAGGGAGGATTCAGGTGTGCTCCATCAAATTATACCTGTGGCACAACTGCAAACCTATTTAATAACCTCACACTTCCTCAACAGAGAGTCAAACCTTTTTTTAATTCCCCTCTGCAATAAGAATACTGCTCAGCTAATAAATTAGAAATCAGATTTGTTACCCTGAAACACACGTGCACACATCATTACTGATAAACCAAGCGGAGAGAAATCTGCTTAGTTAATGAGTTTGCTGCCTCATGCAGGGCAGACAAGCAATTCTTTTTACTGAGAATCTGTCATTTATGCTGGTCTGACCTCAAGAATTGTAGAGAGAAAGTTCACTTTTTTCCCTCTATCCTCTCTTTAACCTCCTTGGTTTCCCATTTCATTTCGGCAGACATCTATATGGGAATTTAGTGAGTCCTTCAATATTGGGCTGGTAAGTGCTGTATGAAAACGCATTTCTTCTCTGTTGTAAAATGGCTATTTGCAGCAGAAGAATTTATATTAACTAAGCCTTCTTGTGAGAGACTCTTAGCTTAATATAGCTTAACAAGTGCTTTTTCCCATCTCCCAAAAATGGACAGCTGATCTTAGGCACTACACCATACTGGAATAAGCAACACGCTCCTGCCCTCCAGGACACAAAAAGCACTTGTACATCAACCCCTTCATTACTCCTTACAATTTTAAGAATAGCCCTATTTTTTCCTTCCTGCCCTTTATAAGCAAATTCATTCCCTTAACTTTTAGTATCTTCCTTTCTCCTAGATTCTGGAGATAAACCATTTGTTTCTTTGTTTTGACTGCACAACCTGCCTCTCTATATGCTATACAGAAATCCTAAGAATGCCAAAGTCCAACTACAGGACCGAGTACCAGAACTGCAAGAGGCTCTTCAGGAGCGACATCTCGGCAGCACAGACCTACAATGGTCTGTGCAATAGGGTAGTGAGCTGAAACTCTGAGGACCTTGAGGAACTGGACCCAGTACCCACAGGGAGTACTACGGTTATCCCACTGCACGGATACGATCCTCAGTTAACAATTCCCTTTTATTTCTGCAAGTAGCCCTATAAATAAGGTTTGTTTTTTTTTTTACTTGTTTTTCAGGATCCACCATCTGACCTGAAAGACTGGACTCCTGGAAGAACAACAGTTTCTCCCTGCACATGTATTACCAAAGGGTGTAAGAGTCTGGTCAATATTGTCCAGGACAAAGAGGACATCAGCACTGCCAGCTCAACACGGCACTCCAGGCAGCAGACACAGCCTTCTGAGTAAGCTTGTGCAAAATATTTACATTCTTTGTTCTTCTGCCTTTTGCCTTTAAATTGCCTCTTAGGGATGATGTGAAGATAAACATGTAAGGTTGTAAAATGATGCTTTCATCACAAGCAGAATAAAAGACAAAATATTCTCTTCTATGTGCGTGGGCTAACTGATCATTAGATACACACATTCCTACCTAAAACACATTGAGGACAGCTTGACCAAAAAAGAGTAATGTACACAATTAAGATGTTCACTGTAAGATCCCACAAAATTCATGGAAAGGAGTGGGAGATAACTTTTTCTTTCACTTTTTGCACTTTCCTCCACCCTGCTCCCTTATGCTTGGAAAGGAGCAGGAAACAATGACTTGTTTCTCAATCATCACTGCTTACAACAGCGACCTTTCTGCCACACGTGCACAGACTGCACATACCAAGCACCAATTCTACCAGAACAGCTCATTTCACAGAATGAGCTATTTTGGTGCCTAAAAAGGGGTCCCCCCCTTGAACAAAAGCACCAAGTGTAACTTTCCTGAGTTCAAAGCTCAGCAGTTCCTCTCCCTTAAAAACCCCACTCCCTACTGATGTGAATGTTGCAATTTTCTTTCATCTACTTCCTCAATAACCTGCCATTAAACACCTACTAGTAGTTTTATTACCTCAGTTCTGAGCTTGCGGCCTACAGAGAGAGAAAGAGCACAGATGTACTACAAAAACTTCACCCAAATGCCATAAAACCATATCCCAAGGCTAGCAAGTGCTGAATTGTAGCAGTTTTGAGGCGCTTTAAAGGATGGCAGAGGCAGAGTGTCAGTTTTTCATTACTGGTTCAAATTAGGAGGGGTGGGGGGGGAAAGGAAAGAGGAAAAAACCAGGAAATAAATAGATGCAATAAAGTCTCTGGCATGTAGGCATCCATGAGTGAAAACAGCCCTTTATAAAAGTACAGCACATGAGTACTCAGATATCAAAGATACACAATGCCCAGTGCTTTATTGAAGATGCCTTCTTACCCACAGCAGGGTTTACTTTCCACTCCCCATGATTTGAATTTAAATGGATCATGTTTACTCAAGGGGTCTTTCACTGACTGAAAAATATACCCACAGTTTGTACATTATCTCAGCTAAATTCAAATAACATATTTAAATTTAATTACTTGAAGCTTAGGGGTTTTCATGCTTTTCTTTATTCCCTCAATTGCACACAACACTTATTTGTTCTTATCAATGGCTATGCACTTTGTCAAGCATCAAAATTAAATGCTTGAAAGCACTAATGATGTTACTGTGATTAAGCGTTTTTACCTTCCAGGGTAGATACTAAAAGCCTGCTCCATTATTAATTACTTAAAAAAAAAAAAAAAAAAAAAAAGATAAGATTTCTGAGAATCTAACACTGAAGAAAAGTCCTCTTAGAAATCAAAACAAGATATTAAAAGATCTTCCATTAAAAGATCTTCTCTTGATTAGGACACAACATACAGAAGGGAACCTGGCACATTTCAGGTTTTCTCTTTGACCATTTACCTTGTAACACTGTGGGGGTTTATGCAAGATTTTGTAAATTATATTAGTAAATAATCTCGCAGCAGGAAAAGGATATACAGCACAAAGAATCAAATATGGTTTTAATAATTTCTAAAGGCAATGCTCTGAGTCAGATTCTGATAATTTTATTCATGTAAGAGGGCATCTTAATTAACTAGCTGTCACACTGACTTCAAATTGAGGGAAGAGAGAAATGTCCAGCCCTCTTTAGTTACATGTACCAGAATAAATTAAAAAGAAGGCAGTTCTCTCTCACAGAATCACAGAATGTTAGGGTTGGAAAGGACCTCTGGAGATCATCCAGTCCAATCCCCCTGCCAAGACAGGGTCACCTGGGCAGGTTACATAGAAATGCATCCAAATGGGTTTGGAATGTCTCCAGAAGGGGAGACTCCATGACCTCCCTGGGCAGCTGTTCCAGTGCTGTTCTTCCTCATGTTGAGGAAATTCTTATGTTTTAGTTTATAGTCATTGCTCCTTGTCCCATCACTGGGCACCACTGGAAAGAGTCTGGCACCATCCTCCGGGCACCCCTTTGAGACCTCATTGTTGCATTAATGAGATCTCCTCAGTCTTCTCCAGACTAACTAGGCCCAGCTCCTGCAGTCTCTCCTCATAAGGGAGATGCTCCAGACCCATCATCCTCTTTGTGGCATCCACTGGACTCTCTCCAGTAGCTCCTAGTCTTTCTTGCACTGAGGAGCCCAAAACTGGACACAGCACTCCAGATGTGGCCTCACTAGGACCAGAAAACATTTAAGCATGACCACAGTTCCAAACATATGGAAAGCATATGTACAAGCCACGTATGTCCATCAGGATAAGCACAGGAAAGGCTCCTGCACACGTGTGAGGTGATGTGCTCTCACAGATTAGATGTCTGTGCACATCTGAAGAGCCAAGCTGGAGTCTGGCATTCCCATTCCTCACTGTCAGCATGACAGCTACGCCTTTCTCCGAGGGACCTGCCAGAGTCTGTGGGCTGCCTGTGCACTTTAAAAATTAACCACATGCATATTTGGGGCTTTTTTCATTATTCCCTCTGTAAAAGTGGAGCAAACATTTATACTAGTGATGATTGGACCAGGTTAAGACTTGGACAAGGAGCTAGAGGCCTGACTGCTCAACCAAGCCATTGGAAGCTTCCCAAGACATTCCCGAGTCCTCTGTCTTCCCACTGTCTGCCTCTCCTTCCCCCAGGAATGACGACTGGCAAGGAACACCTCCCAGCCTGGAGAGTGAGACACGCCAAGATTCAGGCCAGCATTTTCAAGCTTTTAGCGTTTAAAGCAAAGACTTTAAATCTCTGCCTCTGGAGTAAAGCGCCCAAGGTTATCCACCCACACGTGAAAATCCTGGCCGGCGCAGTGAGAAGCGGCATGACAGCTGAGCTTGGCCCCTTTCTTCCCAATCCCTTTAACCAGCCCTAATGCTGCTGAACTGAACTTTCCCTCCTTCTTGCTAGAAATTACACTGCTCAGGGAAAGCACCAGCTTGGCCACAGGGTATTCTTGCAGGACACCTTCATCCCAAACTGACAGGCACAAGGGATCTTCCCTTACTTTCCAGGCTCTGCAACTCAGTCGCAAAGTTCTCTGAGAAAAACAAGTAACAGGCTCTCAAACCTAGGGACCAGCTCACATCAGTTATGCTTGTAATGATGTGTTCATAAAGAAAGGGGCTAGAAAATGAGATTTTAAAGACTGTTAACACAGTATTATTATGTTTTAAACATTTCCTCTGTTTTAAACTTTTCATTTCTTGCCTCTCCCAAAAGAACCTGTGCTGCAAATCTTGCCAAACCACAAAAGCTGGCTCTGACTTGCATCAAATCAAAAGCTTGAAGGAAAACCCAGGCTCTTAGCAGCAACAAATAGTAGTAAATTGAGGATTATTAGAGTGCTGTATTTTTACCACCTCAATCCAGCTTCATTTCTTGGTGACTTGCAGTGGCTGCTGAGGATCCACAAAGAGCCTGTGTGTTTTCTGGGCTGCACATCTGTGTCGCTTTTAGCACAGACTACTTCAGCATACCAGAACTGCTCTAATTTAGATCAAAACTATTATAGGAACTGAGATGACCACAGTTCCCTGTGGTTTACATCAGAAATGAAGGGAGAATGAAGAAGATTTTGCATGCCCAGGAGAGGGCTCGTTCTAGTGATTAAAGAGGGCCAGCTCTTGACAGCAATACATTATTTTCAAGTACTGGGCCCTCCAATTTTGAAGGCCAAATAATGATGTCAGCTCATGCAATGCAGGTCTGGAATTACTCCAAAGATTTGAATCTGCAAGATACAATCCCAAAGATTGCCTTAAACCAAAAGATTATAGAATCTACATAGCATTTAGCAAGAGATTTGTATTACAACTCAAGCATGGGGTCTATTTCATCTGAAAACTGCTTGTTTTCTTTCTGCTAGCTTGCTAAGAAATCCTGTTGGCATGTTCTGACACGGATAACTTAATAGTTGCCAACAGAAACATGGCAGAATACTGTGTATTTCCTGTATGTATGAATGCCAGTTTAAAACAAACAGGAAAACAAGCCTTTCAGTCATACGGCAATTTATAAAAATCTATCTGAACATCACAACCACTTAAAAACCCCAGCACCGAAACGTTTCTAAATGCTAGAATGATTAACATGGAAGGGTGAACACACTCAGAGCTGTGAGTTACTCTAGAAACTTCAGAGCTATAAGTAATTTGTTAAGATGGGGAATTAGTCAGCAGCTGTCTGACCTGAGCAGTTTTGGAGCCGCTGGTCACAAAGCAGGTCACGTTGCAGTTACTCTTCCCTCTAGTTGAGCTTGGAATCTGACCCAGTATAAACAACAATAAATTTTGTAGCCTAAAGAAGCCAACACTGATGCTCCACTACAATATACTGGATTGAGAGAAGCAAAAAAAAATGGGCCAGGCAGTCCAGACAAAGAGAGACTGCTGTGGGCCAGAGCTGTCACACTTAGAGGTGGGACCCCAGGACCTGAATTTGGGTGGCACACTTGTGGGAAGCACTTGCTGTACTTCCTCTTACTTCCCAGATGCTGGTCCAGCAAGCACAGGCCATCAGAAACCCCTGATGCTGTGCCACAATGTACAGCACCCGAGGACAGTGGCTCTGGGGGAGGTGGAAAAAGGAGTTAGAGACCATAACCCCTAGTTATTAAAGCAGATAATAATGTTGGAAATAGAGCATTCCCCAACAGTTCAAAATAAGTAGCGTAGAGGAAAATGCCCCACTTAGCATCATCCCCTCAGGACTACCCTGCCTCACGCACACACCCTGCTGTTCCTCCCAGGAAGCCAGAAGTAGCCACCAGAGGTAATGCCTCCCCAGAAATAGCCTGTCCTTCACCTGTGCACTGCTGCACAGGAGGATCTGCTGAGCTGCCTTTTCTAAATGAACTCCATTCCCCCCCAGCCCCTTCCACCACGAAATCAAAGCTACCCTTAAAGAAACACCAGCTGCCCTCAAATGAGACCCCTACCCAATTCTCTAAGCCCTTCCTCAAGTCAAACAACCATCCAGCTACTCCTCCTTCATTTTGCCATCCTCCTGCCCACAGCCGGAACAGTTAAGACATTTTTGCACACACGTCATCAGTCAACACACAAGAAGGGAAGAGCTGTTCTTAAACTGTACATAACCAATGAAATAACTTACTGTATCTGTGCCCTGCAAACCACTTGTTGTGTCCAGCTTTCAAACCTCTTACAACAGTGCTTCAATAATCCGTAAAACAACAAAAAAATATTGACCTTGCTGTTTTAACAGGGCAACCCTTTGTCTCATAGGGCATAGGACAGCTCTCACCTGATGCCCCATGTCTGTATCTATCAAAAGAAAGCCTCATTTCTGCTCCCTGGTCCTTTCTTATACTCACCACCAAGTGACCTGAGCATGTGGTTATCCCAACAGTTAGGGCATAAAGCTTAACCCACTATGGGGCAAATGTGTGATTTGGCACATGAGGCAACACATCTCCTAACATTGTTCTCCTTGGTTCTCACACAGTTACTTTTTATTTACTTGAAACATGGATGTCTAGATGATGTATATATATGTGCTAAATAACGTCCTTTGTCACTTACTTTCAGCATTAAGATTTTGTAAAAAGCGCTGCTTAAAAGCCTTTTTGAAATCCAGACAAACAGAAGCCTCTGCCCTATTTGCCACTTAGATGCCTTGGAAATAGTGAAGTATCTTCTAAACAAAATAAATAAATTAATGGTATGACGCATTTTGCTAAAGCAGCATTCGCTATTTTAATAAATAGATTTGGCCACATTGCCTCATCCTGGCTTCTGAAGTGCTTCAGTAATAGCACTAGACTTTGCCATTTGGGTTTCTCACATCAATCATCTAAAGTCAGAAATGGCAAGATTCTTGGTGGAAGAAAAAGTAATAAAATTATGAACATTTTACTTCCACTGTGATCCACAGCTCCAACAGCAACTGCAGGCTGGGTCTCAGCCATGTCCTCCTGAGCCTGCAGCACCCAACAGAATCCAAACCCAGGACTCACTCAACAATAAAAATCACAATTCCCATCTTAACACTTGAGAGCATAAATTGTTTCAAAGTCACCGAAGTTAAGGAACTTCAGCCATATTTAGTTTCAGCTCCATCACAGAGAGGCTGTTGCAGAAGGTTTGCATTTACGTATTTACATTTCAGCTGAACGAGCTACAAATTTTAATTATAGTTGATATTCAGAGTGTTCAGTTGGAACTCCGGTGAAGTACCTTCTGTACAAAGGTTAGATGGATTTTACATGATACAATCTCTGCTGTTGAGAATGCCTGAGATTGAATCAAGGTTTGGGTTTTCTGGGCTCATGTTAGTAGCACTTTGTGAAAGACACTGGTCTGACAGCACTTGGAGATCCTCATTCTCCCAGGATGCTGCAAGACACTCTGCCATACTCCCCATGAAAGTTCCTCTTCTCCAGGGGAAAAAGATACTCTGTGCTTTTGGAAAGTACCACAGAGGATCAGACTGCAGCACATTTAACTCACACTTGGAGCTCTCCCACCAGGTTCTTTCACTGGAACTGAATTAAACCCCCTTTCCTTCACCCACAACGGGCAGATTTGTTCAGGAAATTAAAAATCATTAATAGACCCGATGAGAGAAAAAAAGCTCTGCACAGTGTTGCTGCGAAAAGCAAAATTACCTATGTTTGCCATTCATTTAAAAAAAAAAAAAAAAGTGATGAGGTACAAACTGGGGAAGAGCCCTAAGCTTCCTGAAACGCATAAACCTTAAAATTAAAATCTTACTTCATGATGTCAGTAGCCAATTACATCATAGGTGGCACATAATTAAACTTATAAAGGGGTTTCATTATTTTTGGTTTTATGCTGGATACAGAAAACCAGTGCATTATTCGTTTTAAAATTGTGTCAGCTGGAAAAACCCCAAGTGGAATCAGCAATTAAATATTAAAGGTGACTGCCTCAGTGTAAAACACTCCAAAGAATAATTGGTTTCCTGTGCATTGCAAGTGCCATTACAAAGTCTGAAAAATTTCAATCCTAAAAATAAATAAACTAAGTAAATAAAAATTTAAAAAAAAAAAATTCAACCTCATGAAGTTATGGGGCTTTTAAGCTGTACAAAGACCAACCAGTATTATGTCCTGGAGAAGTACTGAGCTACAGTCTGGGCAAATAAAAGCCCACGAAAACAATAATCCCAAATTCACTCAGCAGTCACACAGACTGGTCTGTACTCTGAGTTTGGACCTTCGTTTCTAGTCCCATATTGCAGCAGGTAGGATGATACTCTGGTTAAAGCAAAATGCCACTTGTGCAAGCAGTGCTGAGAAGTCTCCCTTTGAGCCCAATCCACCCTTTTCACATCAGTTTTTCCCAGTCCTTCCATTAATTGCAGCTTTAACCTTCAGCACAGGCAGCAGTGACAGCAAGAGGCTCTTGCAAAGGCACCGCTGGGTCTGCACCTCCTGTCTGAGGTATCACAGAGAGCCCACAAATCCCTGCAGCTCCTTCAGGACTCCCCTTGGCTGCCCCATCCCAGAGTGCCCAGGGAGCTTGAAAAACATGGGATTTAACACTCAGCCACTTACATATTCCAGTCACTTTCTGCCTTATTTATGTGCATGCACAATATCCTGATAAACTATATGGGAGGCTGCGGCTATTCCATCTGCATTCCCTTTTATGCTCGAAAGATAAATTGGGGCTGATTCAGAGGACAGATTTAAAGAACGCAGTCTGTTACTGAGACAAGCGCAATCTTCCCAGGGAGCCCTTGTAGCGGGTTGTCTCCAGATCATGCCTTGATTTGTTTGCTAAAATAAATGGGACAGCACACAAAACTCAATTCATACACAAGACACCTCTTCCAGCCCACTATGCCTTCCTATTTTGCTTAGTCAAAGCTGTCTTGTTCTATTATCTCTTGACAGGACCACTTAACAGCAACATAGAAAATTAAAAATAATAAAAAGCTAATTAAAAATTTCAGTGCTTCCCTTTTAGCCTTCGGTCATCTATGGAAATGAAAGACGTTTATATCCAAAGCACATTACAGTTTAAGGGTTTTTTCTGTCTGTAATAATCCATGGATACTTTCAATGGATTTTAATACAGACAAAACCAAAGATATTTTATGGAGCAGTAGAAGAATTTAATAAAAAATCAGAATCAGTCAATCGTCTTTTTAAGACTAGGTGATAGAATTCAATAGCAGGGATAAAAGTCCTAATAAACTCTGCGGGAACAGTTCAGAAGGCTGAGACAAAAGCTATCATTTCCTTTTAAATTAACAGTAGGATTTTTCCATAAGGGATGGTTTGAAATACAAATGACCACAGGAATAAAATACAAATGCTTGAGCTTCCTACATCTCTCTTGACTGCATTTTAAAAAATAAATACAAAACCATGGTCAACTTTTGTTATCACCAGTTTCCAAACCACAACTTTCAGAGACCCTGAATCCAGTCTCAGAGTGCACTCGAAGTTCTGGGGCTCTGGTTCTTGAATTTAGTAATGAAGGCAGATTACCTTAATCTAAGGAGACGCCATGAAATCCTTCAAGTGGATGCAGAGAGAGGCTACGCATTTGCCCACTTTGTTTGGGAGGGGAAGCCCACTGGAGCCCTGCCATGATAATAAAGCGCTCCCTGCACACCAGTTCACACGTGGGACTAAATCTGAAGTGACATTTCTCAATGAAAGAAGCAGTATTCACTCGTGTGCTCAGCATTTTGATGTCCACCAGAATCTGGCAAACATGATTATAGAGAACCAGCAGGCATGCCACAGCTCTATTTAGCCCTCACGGTTTAAAGCAATGCTACGCAACATATAAATAAAATATAACGGGCTGCCTTGGGATGGCATTCTGGGAGTGGGATTTCATGAATATGGATGGCCTTGACATACATTTCACAAGGACAGAATATCTGAAGCAGAGTGGGCTGCATTACCGACCCTTTGGGGTCAGTTCAGCATCCTGCCCTCCAAACTATGAGCCAATGCAGAAACTTTTGGGCTTCAGGGACTAGCTGTGTTTATTTGTGCTACTCTGCACGGCATTTTAATTAGTAACTGTGTGGATTTAAAAACTGTGAATGGACACACAGGGGTAGTTGTGAAGCCTAGCTTTTGTGTTTCTACTCTCTCAAAAAATCCTGTTTGAGGACACCAGCAGGGGGTTAATGGAACCTTTCATAAAGTTCTCCGAAGCCTTTTATTATTGCTGAACTACCAACTGGACTCTGCTGCCTCTCTGGCTGCTTTCCAATTAATTTAGTCATCTGCAAAAACAACTAGAGAATTTAGAAGCCCATCTTAACATCTAGTAGGCACAAACATTCTTGGGCAAATTCTCTTTCCACATGAAAATATTTCTGTGCCAATTGTTTAAGGGAAGTGCTCATACCAATCGTCAAGCTCCATGAATGGGAAATGTCAGTGTGCTGCCGGGGAAAGTGAGCACACAGTCAAATAGTCCAGAGCAAATAAAAGCTGCAGGACCACATCTCCATCTCCGTCAGTTTGGTAACTATCCATCTGTACCAGCAGCACTGAGACCAGAATTTTATGCCTCCTTGAAGTAAACTTATACGACTTAAATATATCAACATTCCCCAATGCTGAAATTAAGCATTTCTTTCCCTAGAAGGATGTGTAACTAACCTCCATTTTCCATAACAAACCACGAGATCTTTTAAAAAATGTGACCAAATTTTTATTTAAATGCTGCAATTACATCTTGGCTCTATCTGACATGCAGTTTGTCTAAGCTGTTCGCTGAACCCTGAAGCTGGTTATTTACTAAGGATCTTTAGAAAGCACTTTTTTATTTCCTTCCAACCAAGACTTGTATCCCCCACCTTGAATACAAATTCATGGAAATGGGTGGTGCAGACAGCTTTGCCAGAAAGCAAGCGGTTGTTATTTTAATTATTATTTCTTTGTGGAATGCTGCAGTTACCTTAAAATAATAATAATTTAATCCTTCTCAACAATAGTTTTCCCGGTTTTGTTTTTAAGACAGGAGCACGTATGCCTAACTACACATTTATTACAGACCATCAGTTAAAGCCTCTGCAAGAACACAGAGCTGTTAAGAAGAAACTCCCACTTGCATCTGCCAGCTTGGAGAAGCTCCTTACTCAGACACTTAAACTTACACACGTAATTAAACGTGCAGCAGAAGAAACCTGAGGCGGTCAACACATGACATCTTCAAGTCTCTGAGAAATCTCATATTCAATGCTGAAATCTGCCCATCCAAAAGTATTCCCCACTGTTCACTTCCATGCAATTCCCAAATTTCTAGCACTAGGATCACTTTTCTTTCTGCATCTCCCACTGCATTAATATTTGAAAGATCTGTGGTTTCCCAAAATACATCATTTGGTTTGCTTCAGAAGTCGTCACAGTAACTCCTTTCAATGTAAGTCTTCAGATATCAAAAGCCAAAACATAAGTCCCTTGGAAAACCAAAGCAGGGGAAGAAAAGGCAGGTGGCTGTCCTGCACAGCCTGGCAGGTCACCTCACTGATCAGGGCAGGTGAAACCCTACAACAGTGGACAGCTGGTCCCAACCCTCCTGCTTGAACAAGCATGCGCAGGGGGGATCACTGCTCATGTCTAGCAGAAAAATGTGAAGCCTTAGAAACCTCACCAATTTATATTCAAAATGAGAAAGTTGCATATAATTAGCCTGGAATGCTGCAAGATCTTGTAAAAAATCACTTGGAGTGTCACACTCATGGATCATCCCTTTTCCAAGTCCTTGCTTACTAGTTTTTATTTTCTTTCCTACGGAATTCAGGCTTAACACAGCTCCATTTGGGGAATAAGGAGACTGCTGATCCATCATCCTTAGTACAAACACCTTAAAGCAAAGTAAGAACACCCCTTTTGCAACTCCCCATTACCCTGGCATTTTACAGAAAAAATAATGCAGCAGCCAGTAGTATCACACACACTTCCCATGCTCTGGACAGCTGGCATGCATCCAGATGTTTGCCAAGAGATTATTTTAAATCAGGCTTGTGGGGAACTGGGTGGCCAGGGTGCTGTGACTGTTTATACACACCCAGCTACATGCATGGGTATACATCCTCACGGGTTTGTGTGCCTGAAAAAGGACTATTGGAACAGACTACTTGCATCCTTTGGCTGCGGGAAACAAGTAACTGGAAAGGGTGGGACTGTGCTGGTAGCAAGTACTTAGAATAAAAATAAGAACTCAATTGACTCTTGGATGCCTGTGAAGGCTACAGCCAGGCCAGCTGTGCCCAGCACCTGGAGTGCCACTTGCTCTCCTGCTTGGGCAGAGGCTCGAACTCACCCTACTGCACTTCTCCCGGGCTGGGCCATCCAGCCTGATGTCACCTCAACACTTTCCAAAGAGTCGAAACGCTCCTGAGGAACAGCCTGGCCCAGCACCTTAATCCCTCCCTCCACAAAGCCCTGAACCCCACCAGCACAGCCCCATCCCGACATCACCCATGGGAACAGGGCAGGAGTGGGGCTGGAGAGCCCACCAGCCGTGGAAGGGGAGCTGACTTGCACAAGCCTCCCGACAGCCTCACCAGGGACTAGGGAAGGGGGATGCCACAACAGAAAATTACTTATTTTGCCAGCTTACACTATTTCATAGGGTCTGCGAAACTGTGACATGAGCGCATGATGAATTCTGTCTTCACATCTTTCCCCAGCTATTTGGAGATGAAGTCTTCCTTGGGGTTATACAGCCCTTCAAAAATTATGTTTCAACACAACAATAAACAGCTCTTCACCAGGACTGCATTTTAAAAAAGGAACATTTTTTGCAAGAGCTGGGCATAAAACTAGCTGTCTGAATGACTACAGACCTTGCTATTTTTAAAATCAAAATTAACTTCTTTCAGCACCTATCGATAACATTCTTAATATGCACATAAATATCACCACACACAAAATCAAAAAATGTTATGTTCACTCTCAGCAAACAGAAATGATTTACTATTACTTACACTGAATCCAGGACTATACTCAAAGAACATGAGGGAGCTCAGAGAATCACATGGATCGATCAACCTTCAGAGTAACTGTTAATTTTATTTTCCAGTAGTAGTTTAAGGCTGTTCATGCAGCCACCTAAAGAAAGCTCTGTGACTGAAATCTACTCAACACTGTCTTTTGATGTTTCACTACAGAGCAATTCTTTGTAGGTAAGTTATAAATATCCAGGAAAATAGTACATTAAAAAGAAAATACTAAAATCCTTAGCTTTCCTGGCCTTGGCATGAGTTACTTTTGATCTGCCTGAGCAACTACTATTTTTTTGACATGAGGAGTGCACACTGACCAAGGGCAATGTATGTTCATGAATTTTTACTGACTGCAAATGTAGCTCAGCACAAGCTAAACCACACTGGCATAATGTAAGACCTTATATGCATTTTCCATGCTGTTCTGTACAACACGTGAGGAATGCTAATCAGCATTGGAAAGGAAATGTGGGCTTTCAAAGAAGACCTACGGAAATGCAAAATGGAAATATATATTCCCCTACCAAAAAGTCCAGAGGAATTTGCGAGTCATAGCTCCCACTTCTTTCCCCTCTACCCCTGCCATTTCTTACTTGAAACACCACCATCCTTCAAAGGATTGGGATCTTTCAGGTTTGGGGTATTTTTCCTTTTAGTAAAGGAATTAAGAACATAACAAACAAACCTAAAGGCTAAATAAAACTGAGTCTGAGTAACAGCTGACATTTCCCTTCCTTGCACTGGAAGTCAGTATTTTGGGTTCATTACAACTGTCCTAGAAGAATACTCAATTCACACAGATCTTCTCAGTGGTGCTCAAATCCTGGTGGCACCCTGACCCATTTTAGTTCCTGCCTGGAAATGGATACCGAAGCACTGCAGGGCTCTGAGTGACACTGAGGGACCGGGGGAGCACACAGAAGACGGGGAAGGACTGCAGCACCGCCAGCCACCCCACTCTGCCCAGAGATGAGGCAGCTCTGAGACAGGTGAACACACGGCCGCACAGGCCAGGGGTGGGGCACTGCACAAAGCGGCTGGGACGAAGAGTGACAGCAGGAGGAGGAATAACTGAGACAGAGAGCCCGAGATGCTCTCAAGAAGGGTCATTTCTTGATCCTGAGCACAGGCCGCTTGAAAACATCCAGTCTGATGCAACGGGAGAAAGAGTAGGTTTATTTATTTATACTGTATTTTCATCCTAATTGGCACGTCCTGCATCCATCTAGCTCTGCCCGTCCACTTAAGGAAACACGGAGCCCCAGGTAACCTAACAAGGTAACAAATCACCAGGCAGTCTGTTTATTCAGAAGCATCAACTGCTTAAATTCCAACAAGCAAAGGAGCGGAGCAGGACACCCATCCCTCATAAAATGCAAACAAATCAAAGGGAGCCAAGCAAGCAGGATAATAAGTTTGGATTTTAAATCTCATTTAAGCTTGTGTAGGCTCTGCCCCCCACACTGCTCCCCTGCCTTACAAATGATTTTAGCATCCATGCAAAAACCTTGTCCCTGCAGCACTGCCACACAGAGGGACTGAGCAGGGAACCGGCCTCTCAGGCTGGAGACCTAAACAGCTCAGCTGTTTAATCCTTAATAAAAATATAAACTGTTCAGCACCTCTTCAAAAAAAACGACACAAGCTTCCTGCATGCTGTGAACAAGATCTCTTTATTGAGAGCTTTACTTTTAATTTTGAACAGCTTCACAGCATTACCCTTAGCAGAAAAAAAAAAAACCACCAACAAGCCCGGAGATTTTTGAGCTACTCAGTCAACAGCCTGATAGAGTTCCTCATTGAAATTAGCTTCTCCTAGCAGCATCACATGAGAATTGCTGGTCTGCATCTCTTCCACAAGTCATTTCACAATTTTTTAAAGATGTACAAAGTGCTCATTTCATTTCATTGAAAACAGAAAGCCAAAAAAGCCACCACTGCTGGTGGACACCCTCAATATCAGCACTTAGAGTACTCATCGTGCTAAGAACACTGGCTCCAAGTTTTAGCAGCTCAGCGTTCCATCCTTGCTTTTTTAATTCTCTTCATTCTCATATGGTAAAAGAGTAATGGGTCCCATCTCAAAAAAAAAAAAATTATTATACTAAACCTGCAGAGTAGTGAACTGAATTCACAATTCAAAATTCTTAAAATGTCACAACACTGAAGTATTTCACTAGGAGATAGAAATTTTTACTTGCTTCAAAGCCTGAAATTTTGCCTTTTTTTGGAAAAAAGAAAGCTATAAAAACAAGACATTTTCCAAAGCAGAAAAAATACTTTTTTCACATGATTTTTGATCCTACTTTGAATAGGAAATCTTATTTTCATTTAAACACTTTTCTACACTATTGGAAACTGAAAAGAGTTTCTAAACAAAGAGTGGAAAGCAAACTGCTTCGTTTCATTATCTCCAGGATTAAAACAACAAAAGCAAACAAAAACCCACCTGTGCCTTTCAACTGCACCTTTTATGTCATTGCAATGCATTCCATCAGTTTTGTGCTGAATGTATCACCAGTGATTTCTCTTTGCTTTCTGCTTGTCTCCAAATGCACACCTTCCACAGGGGCTGACACCAAGGCAAGCAAGCACACAGATACCTGGATTCCCGATTCTCGCATCAAAAACTGCTTCAAAAATTTCTGCATATTCAGATTATATGGTTGCATATTTGGAAGATCAAGGTGTTAAGAGAAAAAATTCCCTAGTCCCTTGCATACTTATCATTTCTACTGAATTTAACTCAGAGAGGCACCTCTTGCAAACGATTTTAGCAAATTCTCCAGAATACAATCCAAAAGCATTGCTCATACGTAAAGAACTAAAAAAACCTCCCCATACTGACAACATTTTTTTTCCTATCAGGTGTTGGGAAGCACAAGCATAGAGAGCAAAACCAATAAAGTAATTTACACATTTTGAGTGTTGGTGGTTTCGTTTTTATTAGTAAAACAAGGAAGAAGTGCTATTAAGGGAGGAGCTTGGTTCTAATCTGAATTTAGAATTGCCTTAAAGAAACCAAAGCAGCTTTACATTAGTGTAAGAAAGGTACAAGATCAAAACCAAGCCTGTGGCAGTGCTCCATCATGACATGATTTCTTTATAATGAAATATAGTGAAAGAAAATTAGTGACACAAGGATTTTAATGCACCCCAGACACACATTTACAATGATTAAACAGATCAGTACTTGTAAAACCCAAGGGTCTAACTTTACGAACCTTTACTCAAGCAAGCAGTTTCACTAAAATCAATGGGATTATTTGCATATGTAAGGATATTTATCTCAGCTGGGATCTGTAGGTTTAGGCCACACATTTCTATTCATATCTCCTATGCAGCAGAAACCACAAAGTTGTACGAAGAACGGGAGAACACTGCACCTCGGAGTTAATTTTCATTTACACCAGTATAATTTTCTCCATCCCTCTGACGCATTTGATAAACTGGGCATGTTTCGAAATTGGAAATGTTGGCAAAAATACAAATTTCCTGATGGGAAGAATACTACTCATGGATAATAAACAAAATCAATTCTTATTTGCATACTCCATCAGATTTTGGTTTGCATATAAAAGCATAAGATGGTAGAATTTTCACACGGTAGATGGATCCTGCTCATTTATTCATGCATATATGCATCCACTAATCCTTACACATGCCAAAATCAGTCAGAAATACTCTCTTTGCTAAGCATTCATACCACAAAAACACTGTCCCTGCTGCTGTTCTCAACCTTTTCTTTTCGTATAGCGTATGACAGCACTCTCTCACGGCTTTCTCCCAAGACTCCCTAACAGCCCCTGCTCTCTATTAGTCTTCTTTTCACTAGGCAAAGTGGTAGTTTGAATTTTTGAATCATAATTTAAAAGGGATGCTGTCAACTGTATATGAAGAACAAAAAACACTGGTCCAGATTTTCAAAGGCGCTTCGGCATGGACTTGACAATTTCGCTTGTAACTGTCACTGCAAAATTGAATGTATTTCTCCCTGGTAATACCGACATGTCCTGGACTACAGCTAAAATTTGCAGATTTAGACTAAGCCTACCTATTTTTCACACACACCTACCAGGAAACAGAATTCAAAATATTTATATGGTCTGGTACTATCAAAATATGCAATATTAATATTGTCTCATACAC
Source organism: Corvus cornix cornix (assembly GCF_000738735.6). NCBI lineage: Eukaryota > Metazoa > Chordata > Aves > Passeriformes > Corvidae > Corvus > Corvus cornix. The sequence goes on along the minus strand of NC_046339.1, from coordinate 18,060,646 downwards.
CGTAAGCCTGGTGATAAATGATCCCCTGTAAGCTACGCTCCGAGGTGCTGAATGCCTGCAACATCTGTGGGACCTGAAGGCAATCAGCACTCTGAGCCATCAGATAACAGGTTTGACGGTCTTGTAGCCAGTCTGACAGTCTGGATATCTAATTTGCATTTAGAAGAGTGTCATATTCAAATGTATATAATTTTGTGCATTAAATTAGAAATTCAACTGGAACCCTGTGCGTTAAACCCTAACTGGTTGCAAACTAAAAAATGTTTTCATGTAATTAAAGAAAAAGATCAAACAAATTAGCATCAAAACGAAATGGCAATCTGCTGCAGCAGCCTTTGCCCTTACTAAGTCAAGCACAGGGTACCAAAAAAGCAGAGCTGCCCAGGGTATCTGAAATAACCTTGTGTACACAGAAACAGTATTTCACTCTCCCAAGTGAATGAAACACAAAAATCAGTCAGCATGAAGATGAAAGCTCATATAGGATTTCTATAGCAATGCCAGCTCTGATCAATTGAAACATTGTCAGCAGCAGGTTAAGGAGGTATTTATTTAACAAGGGGACAGAATCTAATTGACTTTCCAGGAGAGGAGAGCAAGCAGGCAGGCGAGCAGGCGCCCACTCGTTCCGCTCGTTGAATCCCTTTTTCAAGGGGGGCAGGAGCACAACCCTGTGCTCCCCAAGCACGTATTTTGCCCTCTGCAGACACCAAGGACATCCTCGTGTCCTTGTGCAGGGTGTCCCCTGCAAAGAGCAGAGCTGCTGGTGGGCCAGGGAGGGGACAGGGCAGCCGTGCTGTTGCGCTTCTGCAGAATGCCTCCCAGCGTCCTGCCCATGTGCTGCAGCACAGCCTGCTCCCAGACACAGCACCCAAACCCTCCTCTCTCTCCCCGCCTCTGAAACATTTAAACTATCCACATAAATCACCAGAAAATAAGGGTTTGACCCAGTTACACATCTCAGGGCTCCTCGCATTCATTTTCTAATGCTAAATGTAATGGAAATCACAGCTTTCCTAAAAAACAGGCAGCAGAGAGTGGAAGGGAATTGCTGTTCCTACCTGCTTGGTTAGTTGTCACAGTGACTGACACAGCCTGGTCCTGGTTGGGGTTTTGCCTGGACACTCCATTCACTGCCCAAACTTCAAAAGTGTAGTTGGTGTGTGCCAGGAGGTCAGTGATGGAGACTTTGGTGGTTTTCAGGCCGTTCTGCTGGGGGCTGAAGTGCACCCCACTGCCACAGGAGCGGCAGCGGCTGAGCTCGCCGGCCCCGCACCTCTTGCACACCACGTTGTAGGAGACGTCCTCCCGGCCACCCTTGTTCTGGGGGGGGCTCCACTCCAGGTTCACTGAGGTCTCGTTGACATTGGAAATCAGGTTCTGGGGAGCAGATGGAGGGCCTAAAAAGACAAAGTACATGTGTTTTTAGCTAATTTTAAAAAAAAATCTTACATAGTAACATCAGAATTAAGAGTTGCAGACCCAGTGCAACTCCCATTTAAGTCAAGGGCAACAGAGACCAAACAGAATTTTACTTCTCTCTGTTCTTAATGAAGGCAGAAAAATTAACTGGTAAGTCAAACTCTGATCTCTTCATCTGATGAACTAACAGTATTTTCCAGCTCTAAATGAGCCTGAAAGCTCAGTATTGCAATTAAACAGGAGTGGGACTTTTTCCCTTTCACTATTTATACTTGTTATGAAAAATGTTAAATTTACATCTTCTACACTAATTTTTTCCATGATCTCCTGAGCAAAGCATCAAATGCACAAACTCCTGCTTCACTTGAGATTTTCAAGGTCCCCCATTACCTACAGGCAGACTCTCATTGAAATTATTATAGAAATATCTCCTGGTATCTTTTTCTGAAAAATATAAGTGCAATATTTTCCAGACAAGTTGATGGCAAATCACATTCAGTGAACACTGAAGCCCATCAAGCAGGGACCTGAACATGACAGCTCAGGATGCAGGATGGAGATTTGAGTAGAAAGCCAGACACAGAACTAAGGCTTTGAAAGATGGGCAATAAGGTTTACAGCAGGGAAGTGCTGGAGAAAGTGAAAGAATTGGAGAGGAGAATATGGTGAGCATCTGAAGGAAGAGCTGATAAAAGAAAACTGTTCAGAAACAAGAGCCCAGACAGAAAGCTTGGCAATAAGGCTGAATCTGAGACTCAAGGTCAGCTTTTCCACCACAGGGACAGGAGACTTCAAGACTCATAAACACGCTGCCAGAGAGCTCCCAGCTGGTTCCAGCACAGGGACTATGGGATTAGGGCACAGAGCCGAAGGCAGGCTGGGCAGGACCTCCCTGGGCAGGGGAGGACAGAGCCCAGAGGCAGCAGCCCCTCCTGCACCTGCAGCACCTCTCCAGAGGTGCCGTGGCCGGCCCTGCCCGAGCAGACAAGCTGCCGTCAGCACTGCTCTGCCTCATGCCAACCAACGCACAGGCACAAATACTATTTGTGCACTTCAATCCCCACAGGCCCCAAACCCACAGGCAAACTGAAAATGCAGAAGAGCTAATCCTGAGACTCTTAATCTAATTTCAATACAGTTGAGACACACCTCTTGTACCCTTAAATTTCAGAAGGATGATTCAGAGTGAACCCATGAAAGACATGGGTATTTTACCCATCCCAAAAAGCTTCACTGACCAACACAAGGGAGCCTGCTCTGGGGCAGAGCACTCAGCTACTCTGACTACACACACACGATGCTTTGGGACAGGGCTGCAGGTAAGCACTGCATCGAACAGAAATGAAACAGAGTGAGAATGAAGCTTGCAAAATACAATGATCCAAACCAGAACACAGTAAAAACAGCTGTGTTTAATAACTGCTGATAGTCAGAGCTTAACTTACAAATATTATTAACAGAAAAACACTGGAAATAATTTTGTGGAAAGTCACAAGTTCAAGACATGAGAAAGCTCATGAAAGCTTCTTCAATTTTATCAAAATACATTTGATGGTTGCAATTCAAAAGAAGTTTAACCAGATCTCCTGGAAGAAAAGGAAGGTAAGGAGAAAGTTCTGGCATATTTGTCAAATGTTATGGAACTATGAAACTGGCAAAAAAGAATCAGCCAGCACCAACAGTTTAATTAAGTGTATAAATAAGTAAGTCGTAACTTCTCATATGCCAAAGGTACAAAAACAGTCATCGTGGTAAGACAGGAACCAAATACACTGAAAATGTGAAATTCTACTGAAATTACAAAGTGACTCATCAAGTCTAACATCAAAGAAGTTAAGCTGTTAAGGGATGACTATGGGGAAGATTAATTGTGGCTCCCTCCTCAATTCATCAAGCTCATCTCAAAGGAAGCCTGAGGCCTGAGCAAGCTGCACAGGACAAGGTTTTGAGGGCTGCATCACCTCCTCGGGTCTGTGCTTGAAGCCACCAGGATGTAACACAGGCTCAACAGGAGACAAGACTTTTATTTTGGGAGAGGTAGGTAGGTTAAGAAGAGGGTCCTAAAAGACACAGAGGTCAAATGGGTCTTCAGTACCTAAATGAAAGGTCTGTTGTAGAAGTAGCTAAGCAAGGATTGTTTGTCTGTGCTCACTTCAGAAATACAAAATTATATATTAATTTTGAAAGGAGGGAAATCCTCCCTTCTTGCCAAACCTTTGAAACAGTCTGTGAGTTAATCGGGGTTGACAGGTAGAATTACTACAAGAAGAGAGAGCTGAGTCCAACCCCTGAGCCAGGGAGCCCTCCTGCCTGCTGCACCACCAGGCTGCCATTCATGGCTTTTATTTATTCACTGGCAGCATTTAGGACTCCTAAGGACAAAACCCTTTTACTCAAAGATCAGTTACCAAACACAGTAAGAGATGTTTCCTGATCCAAAAAATAGACGAGAAACAAAAAGGAAAGAAACTGGTTTTAATCACTATTCATCACATGGAAATGGAGGCAGAGAGAGATGTGGTGAGACAAAGGCACACAAGACATGCTTTGCACATCTGGGCAGCGGTCAAAACTGTCCCACGTCCCAGCCCAATGCCTCTGTCCCATAACCAGCTCCCCTTCCCCCAAAAGCTGGCTTTGCCAGCTCCCCTGGGTATGAGAAAGTGGTCTCTGCTTAGCCTGCAAATACACGAGCCTGCTTTTCAAAAATACACTCAGAGTGCAATGAGGTGGAAGACACTACTGAAATTGTGAACTCAAGCGGCAGCGCAGGAACTGCTGAGAAGGAACTGAACCAAACTCCCTCTATCCCAGACTTCCCCAAACTGCCTCACACCTGTGCTCTCTCTTCAGGGCAGGCAGGTGCACAAGGTGGCAACACCTGTCCCTCCACACTGTCAAGGGAACAGGAGAATCAACAAAAGCCTCTGGGGGGAAACAGCAGCCTCAGCAGGCTGGAAGCCCAGGTGCACATTGTACAGTGAAGGTCTCTCCTGGCCAGAGCAGCAGCCAGAGCCAGTGGGAGCTGAGGCTGTGTGTCCTCCCAGAAACTGGTCAGGGCCTGGCAGCAGCAAGCCCTGAAGAGAAACTGCTCCTGTGGGAAACGTCAAGAGCCTTATAGTGAGAAAAAGCAAAAGGCATTTTGAACAGAGCATTCACTTGCTGCAGTCACACACATGAGAGCATAGATTCGGAGCACAGCCAGGAGAACTGAGATAAGGTGGTGCCAGTGCAAACACCTCCTTGCCCCGAGCAGCACCAGCTCTGCCAGGGCTGAGAATATCCCCATTTCAGGGGGGTATTCCTGAAGCAAAGACCTCCATGGGAGGAGGGTTCATACTGCCACAGCTGCGGTCTGAAAGATGTGCCTCTTAGCTCAGATACAGCAGCCAGTCTGGGGTTAAACTCAGACCTAGTCTGATGTCCATTAAGATATTTTCCAAGGCTCTAGGTCCAGTTTCACATGGGAAAATGTGCCAGAATGAATCAAGCTCCTCAGAAGCAAAAAGTCAGTAATTAGTATGTGGGACAGGGCACTGCAGTGTCTAAACAGAGATGCGACGAAGCGGAAAACCAGGGAAGCAGATGCTTGCAGGTCACAGAGATGAGTGCACCACCTCCAGCATGAAAAGGAAGATGCGGGGGAGTCTCCAAATGGTGGGCTGACATTACAGTGAGGGGGAAAAGCAATTTCTTTTCTTCCTGGAGCACAGTCATCAATGGAGCTGTTGGCACAGGGAGTGGGGAACAGCTTCAGATTGATGGGCCTGGTTTCAGATGTTGAAACACAGGGTGTATCTGTTCCTTCAATGGTGATCAGGATTTGCTTTGTTTCTGACAACAGAGCCGCTGCCGATAGATGAGACAAACCCTTTCAGGGCTGTGGCAGGCTGCAAGGGCCAGGATGGTTCCTGGATGAGCCCAGCTAGCAGGATCCCACAGGAACAGCCAGACCATCGCCCTCACACAAGCCCTGTGTCCTCTGGCAGAAAAATCTAGCTACGGGGCAGATGAGAGAGGAGACAGGGACCTGTGCCTCTGAATCACCACCACCATCTGTAATTTTGTTACAACTCCCATGATCTACAGCATTTTTCATAAATCTCCTGCCAATGGAAGCATGCTATTGCATGGGCTATTTGGCACTCTGGAAGCATGGAGCTAATACTGCCACACTGCCCAGAACAGCTTAAAAATGTGACAGTTCCTACAAGAAACTGAATTTAAATCTAAAAATTTTAATTCTGAAAACCAACTAATTTCAAAATTAATTTTATGATGTAAAGAAGGCAGGTGCTGTTGTTTTCCCTGCACAGGACAACAGAATCTCAGGGATGGATCTGCAGGGCCACTCAGTCTTCTCCTGTTAGGGACTGCAAAGGGGACACAGCTTGATCATGGGGCTTGAAAGCTGGATCCCTCTCCATCCCCTTTAACCAGCACCCTGAACGGACACGGGGGGCTCCTCTGTGGGAAACACAGGGAACGGAAGTTTTTAATTTTATTCCTTCCTGGGGCTCCATAAATCCTGCTTCACAATAAACCCATCAAAATCAAGTGAGCCATGAAGCAAATGGGAAGGCCCTGGGTGGAGCAGTTCATTGTGTGTGTCAGGGCTGAGGGAAACACTGAAGAGTCTGTTTAGCAACAAATAATCTTCATCAAGCTAATCTTGCTATCTTCCTCAACCCTCCTATTAGATTTCCTTAAATGTATTGGGCAATGCAGATTGTTTGGCTTTCTCTTACTGCAATAGCCATTACAGCTATCTGTCCTTCACCCACAGATAGAGAGATCTGTCTGTCTTAAGGACAATGTTGTACCCTATGTCAAACAAACATTCACAGAAAGAAGAGTTTTTAAGGGATTAATAGCATAAGCACTACTTCTACTAAAAGGACTGATGTATTTTAGCGCTCCTTTCTACAACTTCAGGCAGTATTTTAACTTTTCATCCGTCAACATTTCTCCCCCTCCCTTCCTACACTCAAGTCTCTCTCCAGTCAGAAGCCTCCCACACGCGCCTGTACAACTGACAAGGACCTGGTGAAAACCACGACGAGGGCACATACCAACACCTGACTGTCTCCTTCCTTCCTTCCAGACCACAGGAGATCCCTGTGTGCTCCATTATCTGTGTGCCAGGTCTCTGTGGGCACACTCAAGGAGCCTCGATGATGCATCCCAGGGATGAAGCCTGGTCCAAGCACTGCAGTGACTCACACACAGCTTCCACAGTGAGACCCAGTAATGCACTTGCTCTCCACAACTGAAGGAGCACCTGTGGGGTGCAGATGGCAAGGCGACACAGCTGGGAAGCGAACCAGGCTGCAGACTAACACTGAGCATAATGACACCTCAGTAAACTATGTATTTGCAAGGAGTACAATATTTTCCATTTAAATCAGCTGCCCTAAAGACTAAGGGGTACCAGAGGTAGTTGAGTCAAACATCAGCAGGTTGGTTGACTGTTGCTTGGATGCCATCCAGCTGAGAACGTTATCCCAAAGCCCCTTTCTTCCTGTCCCCAAATGACAGCAGCACAAATGTAGGAGGTTCAGCCTCATGAATCTGGCTAAACCATTCTGCAAAGGAGAAAGAATGTCTACCCCAATGCAATGAATGATTTCAAAGAAAGATAGCACAAAGGGGATTAGCTGCAACTGAGTGAATATTCCTGCTGCCCTGAGGGATCAGCGTGCCCAGCCCTTCACGCACACCACAGGGAAAGCACAGACCCAAGGACAGGGTCTAACTAGGGCATGCCAGGACTGCAAGTGCAGCACCACCACAAAGGCACAAGTGGGGAGGAGAGAGCCTCTCTCCTGACAAAGGCCATACACCACAAACCCATACAAAGCCATGGCAGAGGACATACTGTAGCTGGGCTCCTGAAGCTGGAGGAGCTCCAGGGAGACAGGCAGGTGGGCACAGTTGATTGGGTATGCAGGGAGACTCCAACCAAGTCGGTCCTCCCTTCCTCTCTACAGCTGCAAACCCGACCGATCCACACAACCAAAAAATATCCCTGAAAACTAACCCTGGGATTTGAAGGCAGACTTTTAAGTGCACTGTGCTGGGGAACTGTATTTAAATGGTTATGACAGAGGTTTTAATATCCCTGGTTTTACATCTTCCTTTTTTATTACTGATCTGCCCAGCAAGGTGTTTCTCTAAAAGTCTCTGTGGGTGTATGCGGTAAATTCAATTACAGTTTTCTACAAGGAAACCAGACAGACTTGTTTGACATAAAGAATACTGTCTTCACTAAACCAGTTAATTTAGTTCAGCAACAGTGTATGGTTAGGAGGCGTGGATTAAAGCACAGAGAACGGAGATGAGAAAGAAATGATTCCCAGCAAAACAGCTCCCAAGAGACCTTGTCGTCCCATAAAATGACAAGAAATAAGAAGGACCTTACAGCTTGGTTTTCTGCTGCCCCATGTTGACAGGACTCCAGAATCCCTCTTCTAGACAACTAGCAGCTCCAGATTTTGGGCAAACAAACAAACTTTTGTTCACCAAAGGTAGATGCAAGTAAAGAAATTCCTTTTTCCTTTTCTCAGAGGTCCCATGGCCACAGGACTGAAGATAAAGGTGTGGGCTTTGGTTTGGCCAATTTTATCAGACACAAGTAGCCTTTATATACTGTTTTCTTATGTTGAAAAACAAAAACATCACAAAACAAACCAAAAAGCACATTTCTGTCACAGCCTGGCAGAGGGCTCCTTTAGGCGCTCTCTTTTTCATGCCAGCTTAATCTTCAGCCACCAACAGTGGTAGTGAATTATTCTGGCAGCAACATTACCCACTAAGGACTGAACTGATATTATCAGTATTAGGACTGTAACCACATATGTTTACTACTAGCCAATGGTATGGTTAAGATTTATTACCTTGAAAGATCTGGCTGTGGGAGGAGATCTATTAAAAACGCAAACTGAAACCCACACTCTCCATGGAAGTGCTAATGGACATATTTCAAATATATACCCTCAAGAAGGCAAGCCTTTGTTAGGAGCATCCTGTCAGTCACCAGATTGGTGCATTTAAAATGTACATCCTTTAAAAGAAAGATGCTTTCAAAAGATATGTATGTGACTACTTAACAAGCAGGATGAAACTTCTGAGCCCTGGAAGGAGAAAATGATTAAAAAAATAATTTACTCCGTCTGCGTGGGCATGTGTGTAAAAGCACATTTCTCCAGCAGGTAACGGATGTCTCTGCAGCCAGGGCAGTGGATAATTATTTTCAAGTGGGTTGTCACACTGCATTCAGCCTGCATTCGCCTGACAGTGTGAAATCGGAAGGAAGCTTCATTGGCAATTCCCACCAGACATCAGAAAACCTCAAGCATGTAGAAAAGACTTTAATCTTCTTTAACCGTTCCCGCACTCTCCTTGAAGAAAATATCACCTCTTTTTTGAGGCAGAAAAAGCAGACCTTAGCTTGATAAGGATTAAAAATTATTTTAACAAACAGAAAAAATCAAAATATTGTATTAAAAATAATACAATAACCTGCTGCAGTTCAAAGCTTTCTAACTTCAGCTAAAACTGTGAAAACCCTACAAAAATACTGTTAAATGCAGCTGTGTGCCAGCTATGGGTGTTTGCTAATCAAAGTCAATCAGGCAGACCAGCAGGCCTCAATGGGCTTTGGACCAGGACTGACAAAAGGATCCTCTTTATGAGCCTGCTCCAGAGACGCTGACCCTCTTCATCTGCCCTGATTTCAAAGGGAACTCGGGGTATTCAGAAATCTTGAGCTAATTTGCTACATAATAAACAAGATTCATACAACAGGGAAGGTTGCTATGACTCACCGTCATTTAAAAGGAGCCTAGGATGAACTGGCCTGTTTTGAATCGGCAGCTTGGCCTTGGCTGCACTACAGAGGAGCAGCAAAGTCTTTGATAAGTTAAAGGAGCAGCAGGCACCTGGGAGCAAGCATCCGACTGTCTAACAGCAAGAAAACCTGACTAGAAATGCACTATCAGAAGCAGTGAAAAGTTTAGCACATCTGCTATACAAGATCTGAGAGCCAGCTTTTGTGTGTAACACAGCGAGAATAAAGAGACCAAATAAAGAGGTGTACAAAAGAAAAGATCCATACAGTGAACGTTTCCAAAGATACTTGGAGCATATCTGCAGAGAGCAATGAAATGCCAATGGAAGTACATCAGGTGCCTTTGAAGGGTCCAGCTCAGGCACAGAGGCACAGCACTAGGGCTCTGCTAAGGCTGTGGGTTGTGTTGCCAGCCTCACCCATAGGGTCACACTGCTGCCCTCTCAGCAAGGCCTCACCACACTGGTACTGTACGGATGGCCTTTAACAACTCTAATCTGTGCTCTTTAACTTGATCATGATCCTAGAATCATCTCCCTGGGGGCAGGGCTGAGCATGAAATAGAGAGTTTACTATTTTCAGAGAGGATGCAAAGAAAGTAATTATTAAATAATCAATGTCTTTAAACTCCTTAAGTTCACTGACTAAAATGTCTGGCAAAGCTGTGCCAGGCACAGTGTTCAAGAGGAAGCACTTTGGCCTCCTCTTTCCATCTCACAAGGCTTCACTAAGCCTGTATAGCAGTGGAGCTGTCAATGATATTTCAGCATGTGAGCTGATGCCCTTCAGATATGCCTTTGTTGTTGATCTCTAACCATCTGAAAGAAAAGTTATAACACAGAGTAAATACCTGGGCTGCGTAAGTTTAAGCTTGCAAATAAAGCCCACACTTTCCCGTGACAGCTCTATATGTTGCTGCCACTAATTGCTTCTTTCAGCAGTTGTGGACAGGTCCCCCGTTGTTGTGGGCTAATTTACACAAGCACTGGCAGCTCGGACTACCCTCAATTCTTGTCTGCCTGGCTATTCCTGACCATTTATCATTACAGATTGTGTGTTTTACAACTGGCAAGACCAAAGCCAACAGGCCGCAAGATGCAGCAGCCACTTAAAATACCAGTTATCTGCTCCATTTCCACCCCCTCTCCTCTCTGGGCATAGTTAGCTTTACAACTGGGTTATAATAAGGCAAATGATTTGGTAAACAATTTTTCATTTATTTACTTGGGCAAGATTCCTTTGACTTCAGCAGGCATTCTGCCAAGCTAGGGATCCTGGACCAGTGCCAGTGATGAAATGCCCATTTCACTGGAATGTATGATTTCCTATTTACTTGCCAAAAGTACCCTGGTTACCAGCTTCACAATAGGCTTTGTTCCTTTCACCCGGAGAACAATCCAATTAATAGCTCCTCTCCTAAAGAGGCTAAAGAAGTTAAGCAAAGAGGTCCAGTTACCACTGGCAGAGGTGTGGGAAAACTGATGCTGGCAGGTACCACTCCTTTGGGCTCCAGGCTTCTCTTCCAAGAGCTGCCATATAAGAACATTTTGCATCGTCACATATGCTAAGACATGTTATCACATCTACTCTAATGCACTGTGCTGCAGACAATACCACCTGTGTTCACTCACTCTTTCAAGATAAAAAGAATTCCACTGCAGAAACCAGAAAGTTATCTGACAGTCTGACAGGAAAGAAATCAAACCAGAAAAATAACTTGTTCTGTAATTGGCCTGACTGCTGAATTTCTTATTCTGTTTGCCCTCTAATTTACTTCAACAACTCTACAGAACTGGGTCCTGACTAACCAAATCAAAGCCCCCACTTAATTGAGTAAATGTCTCTGTTAATTTAAGGCTATGGCCAGAAAATCAGAAGACAGCTAATAAACAGTTGCAGTATTTAAAGGAGTGATGATTTTAAGTCTACTGATTATAAACACAAACTGTCAAATTACTCCTGTCTCTTCTCTTCAAGCCATAACCACTCCCCTTCTTATTCAATTCCTTCAGCCCATCACCACACACAAGGGGAGACAGCTTTCTCCTTTGAGATTCCCATCACTCACAATCCCTTTCTCTCGGTCTGGCAGCGATGCAGCGATGGATGGTCTATTTTCCCAGCTTACGTGGAGAAGAAAAATCATTCTCTCCTTACAGCCTACCCACTGTTCCCTCTGCTCTTGCAACTGCTGTACTACGGCTTAAAAAGCATTCTGATGTACTATTTACATAATGAACAATCTCATAGGATGTTTTAAAAACAAAATAATTTACTGAAGATATGGACATATATAAAGATGTGGAAGAGTTATTATGTCATAAATTTAAATTCTGAAGATCAGAGGCTCTATTGGCATATACTTCATACTATAGAGAACAGGCTCCAAGAGCAGAGGACTGCAGTAGTGCCAGCACAAGGGTGGAAGTGTGGCAAAGCCAGTGCAAAGCCACCTAGAATGCAGCAGCCAACATGACTGTGTGGTGTATCCTACTTTCTTTTCTCCTAACAGCCACAACAGTGATAATCCACGTCCAACAGGAAACTTAGAAAAGGAACAAGTTGAAGGAAAAAGAGCACATTGGTTTATTTATATTGTTTATAGTCTAAGCAATCATTATAAACGTGCTCAAATAATCAGATCCTATGTAATTATTCATCTGCAGCCACAGTTATTAGGTAGGTAAAGTCACTCGTTTTTGAAAATGCAGGTCAAATGTTTATCTCTGAGATATGTTAAATGTAACACAGGATTGCATTAAGGGTGTATATTAGACTGCAACATTTACAAAATTGAAGTGTTTAGACCTTTCAGACCTTTTTTAAAGCCTTGACCTTGGAAACAAATAAGGACAGTGTTATTTTAATGTGCATTCAAATTTTAACAACACAGTCACACAGCTCTAGTGGAATTCACATTGAGTTTCCACTGTAGATTGCTCATCATTTCATTATGGTTCATTATGCTGATAACTGTCAGAAAGCATTAGAAGCAGGAGCCTTGAGTAATAGCACTGAAATGGTAATTTAAAAACAATATACTTTCTGGAGGAAATACTGCAGTGCACTAAATTCAATTAGAAGAGGGGAATGTAAAGACAAGTAAGTGATGTTTGCCGTTTGAAGTGAGGCTATGCAGTTTCTTGATAACCTAGACCGGAGAAGGTCCTTTCAAAGCAGGCACTCTTCTCTTGCATCTCACTATATCTGCTCTTATCTTCAAGCTTCTCCGGTATAAGTTGTCTTAAATGCAACCGTTTTTGAAATATTTCAGGCCATGACAAAATATCAATCAATCCACCAGTCCCTGTTTGGGTGACACAACTGACTAAATTATTCAGGGTCATTTACTGAAGCAGATTTCAAGCTGGACAGTCCATGATGATAATCTCTCTTTTGTAAAGGGCTCCCAATTAAAAATCATTAATAATTTGAATCTAACAGACAATATAAACAATAGAAACCCGTCCCTTTCTCACTCATAATGCGAGCACTGTTTGTTAAGAGTTAGAGAACCCAACTCATTAATGGTGGAGACACAGTAGCAACACCCATTAATTTGGGTGGGAACTGCACCTGCCTGCACCAGGCTGCAATTCACAGGATATCTCCTTATAGAGAAGGGAATTCAGGGACAAGGGCCATGATTAAGAGTGATTTGTTTTCCTGCCTCATGGATTCGTGTGTGGGTAAGGCAATTTATTCTCCATTACATCGCTAACCTTATGAAAGACCCTTCCTCTCCGCAAGTACTGCAATATAATGAAGGTCTGTAGAGTTGCCTCGACATCACTTTTGCGACGCTTCCAAAAGGGAAAGGCGCCCGTGTTTTCCACAGTTTGTGCTCAGGTGTATTACGAGTCAATCATCCCATCTCCATGGCCAAGCACACAGCTGACAAGCCCACTGTGCTTCAGAGTTCCAAGTCTGAATTCCCAAGTTTGGCCAAAGCGGTGGATCCAGGGTAGCTCTGCCCCCAGTGGTGACAGACACATTGATGATTATCCCCAGGAGGCAAGTCTGAGGGGAAAGCTGCACCAGTGAACTCCTGTATGTCAGGGTGCCTCTGCCTGGCCTTCAACACAGCCCACTTCACTGTCTCTACACCCACACTCTGCCACATTCTCCTCTTACTGGCACAAACTTTAGGCCAGACATAACTACTCACTCTAGCATAGCTGAAATAGAGCAGAATACTAAAACCAGAGTCTGAGTTACTTGTTTAGGAGCCTGATGCCTGGCTTAGCTAAGGTTAGACACAGTTTTTACAGCTCAACAAGGGATGGTATTGTCAGAGAGTGGTGTTATGGAAGGGTAAAACTCTGGAGCACCTCTCCTGGCCAGCACATCAGGAAGTAGCTACTGCTTTTGTAACTTATCATGGAACTTGCAAGAAAGGAAAAGGAAGGGGAATTCTCTAATTCCCTTTCATCCACTAGCACAATCAGGCTAATGGAAAAAGTCCTAACAATCTTCCTCCCTCAGCCTAGAAGACGAGGTAAGTGACAAGGCCAGACAGTTTACTACTAAAGGAAATCAATAGCCAAGGGTCAAAGCTTTACAAAAACACATCTTAAGAAGGCTGAAGTTCTTCATCTCAAAAAGTGTTTAGAAATAATAAAGAAAGGATCAATCCACAGTCCATTCCAGGTGTTCTTTCCAAATTATCCAATGTTACTTTTATTCACCTGGTCTAATAGTTCTCCAAGTGAACAGAAACCTGATTTTACAAGCCAGTGGAGCAGAGTCTATCTTTTTGCTAGAAGAATGGATCTCAGATACTGTGTTTTATTTCTTCATTAGTGTGCCGTCACACTGAGCGATTACTAAATGCAGGCCTGAATGAGAATACCAGAGTTAAAGAGAGCATAATGAACAAAGAAGGTGCCTGATTATTATGGCTGTCAGCACAAGGGAATTGGGTTTGTCACCTGGTTTAACCAACTGGTAAGAACTGATTACAGTCTGAATCCACCTGAAAGCACCTTTGATGTTTATGCTCCCTTCTGTCTACACATCTTGTCAGGAAAGTCAGACAAACAGGGACCTACTTCTGAAGGGTCTTCCTTCAGCAGAGGTCCTCTGAATGCTGTCACTTGCCTCAGGTACATGGGCTGAAGGCCACTCAGAGGGGGAGCATGGCAAAGGAAGAGCCCTCAGAGCCCCCCACGCAGCCCCGCGGGCAGGGCTGCATTTCGCACCTGAGCAGGCACCACCCTTCAAGCACAGCTAAGGCAGGGCTCAAAGAGGGGCTGCCAGCGGGCACAGCAGGACTGGGGAAGCATAGTTGCCCCACAGGCCAGCTCAGGAACAGCTCCTGCATCATCTTTCACCCTGGATCACAGAAAAAGAAGCCCTTTAGCTACAGGAAAATTCAAAGCTGTGAAAGCAGGACCTCCAGAGACGGGCCTGTTTTCCAAGAGCAGGTGTCCATAGGATTGTGGTGTTGGCTTGCCTCTGCATGCAGGGTCCTCCTAGGCTGTTGCAGAGATGAAGACTGAGGCCAGCACCACAGCCTTTGCCCTTTTCTCCTTCCCCCTTTGTATTCTCAGGGTAAAAGACTAAGATCAGGAACTTCAGCTTTGACTGATCTCCCAAGACAGTAATGGGGAGGAGTGCCTCCAGCAGCCCCAAGACTTGACAAAAAAGGGCTAAGCTTGCAGGGGTACATTTTGCAATACCAGCAAACATATATATCATTTGCTTACAATTTCCCCATCTGGAAATGTTTTGCTCTCTCCTCATACTTCACTAACTGCACATGCCTATTTAAATTCAACCAGTTGATTACTAATTTGATTTCAATTTGGTCAAGATATCACTCACAAGGACCAGGGCTTTGAAAAACTTTTGTTGGTATAATGTTATTTAGGGTGTATATTCCAAACAATAGTTTTGCTGTTGCAGAAAGACATTTTTCCTATAAAATTGGTCACATTTTAGATCTCCTAGTGTAAATTATATTATAGAAAGCATGTTCCTGCCCACTTAGGCAAGGTTTCACAATACAGTTAGACTGCATTCCCAGTCAATACTTGGCAAGGGATATGTGCACCACTATGCTTCCTACTAAGCAAAAGCAGCTGCTCTTGGCTATGCCCCAGCCTCCTCAACCACCACCCAGCAAAACTCACTGCTGAAAAGAAGGAAATCACTGGAGAACAGCTGGAATCAAGGGGGTGTGAGGAAGGGATGAGTGCTAACTTAGTTATGGACATACACTGTTTCTGCCTTGTAAGGGAGAAATTAAGGTCTAAATGAATGTGAGTCATCTCTCACAAAATTAATTTGCAATATATTAAAATGTTACAAAAGAAATATCTCGGCCTTCCCTCACTCAGACACACACACACTCTGTCTACACAAATATACGGCTGAAAAATCTGGAAACTTTTCCAAGAGCTTTCAGGGAAAGCCACACATGGATATCCCCTGGTAAAATACAGCCCTTTCACTTATTGTTTCAAACTGCTCTGCTCCTAAGAAAGTGAAAACCGAAGAACTAGATGATCACAATTTAACACCAGGAAATGCCTGGAATCCCAGGTCTTCGACTGTACGAGCCATTAACCAACACATAGGACAAGGAGTTTTTCCAGTAACCCTGTGACTGTGCTCAGTGCACCTCTCCTTCTCCCTGTTGAAGGCATTTTGGTGGAACTAAAGCAAATTCCATTTGCTGTACACGATGTACTTACCTACACAGGATAAAATAAACCATGCTTTGGGTGGTTGTTTCATTAAAGTTTAAGATTTATTACTACCCCTTTCGGATGAACACTTAAGTTCCAAAGGGTCACCAGCTGTATTTCAAGCAAATTAGAAATATAATGAGATTATAAATATTACCTGTTTACCCGAGGTCATACAATTACAAGGAAAGCTTCCAAAATTTCTACAAATATCCGTATGTAAAGAGAAGAAAGGTGATGT
Source organism: Corvus cornix cornix (assembly GCF_000738735.6). Taxonomy (NCBI): domain Eukaryota; kingdom Metazoa; phylum Chordata; class Aves; order Passeriformes; family Corvidae; genus Corvus; species Corvus cornix. The sequence continues at coordinate 18,044,442 of NC_046339.1, read as the reverse complement.
GATCTACTGGCCAGGTGTTCAGACTGGAAGTGGGGCCTATATTTTACTTCTACCTGTATTACTGAGGTGTGCAAGTCCCTCTTTTGTAACTGTCTCCTGATTTATTTATACTGCAAGCTCACAAGGGTCAGCACAACCATGCCGCCATTAGGAATTGAGGGCTGAAAACACCTTCACTCAGAAGGGTGAGACAAAATGCAAACTGCGTCTGAAAAGGGCCATAAAAGCTACTAAATGCTCTTATGTCAGAAGCAGAATGCTTTTTAGAGACACAGAGAAAAAATGGGTTATAAAAGGGGCAAGAGATTGTTCAAAGACCAACTTACGAGTGCAGGGCATGGAGGCAGCATCATTTTCCGCTCGGAAAAAGCCCCGATCGCAGGTGCAGGAGGTAGAGCCTTCCCAGATGGAGTAGCTGTGAGGCGGGCATTTGGCACAGGCAACATCTGTCGAGAGAGCCTTGTAGTATCCGATTTTGCAAGCTAGATGGAGGAACAGGAAGGGAGAGTGTTACTGGCCCGGGCTGTGATCATAAATTGCTAGCTTACTCATTCAAAATCAAGGCAGGAGACATTTCAAAGAGATCTAATGATGTCCTCTTAGCCCAGGTGAAGAATTAACAATCATCACACTCTTAATGAGTAATCCTATGTCAGGGGATACTGATTTCTAATTCCAACAAGAGCCATTTTAAAAGCTGGCTTAGAGATGGCAAAAAAAAAATTATACTCTTCTGTTGACACTGCCAGAAAATCAGCTGCTTCTTTGTGCTTACTGTGGAGTTGCATGTGGATTAACCCATGTCCACCTGCACCCACACACACACACAGAGCATGACAAAAGGGGTGCAATTGCTTTATTCTATGACCACTTAAGGAATGGCAGCTGACAGTCAGACACTGCCAATTTTTAAGAGGGAGTGGGACAGGAACCCAACATGCCCGGAAATGGCAAGGCAGAATTAATTTGGCTCTTTCTCCCCAGGGGAGGAGATCAGCAATGCTCTCTCCTCCTCGAAGCCAGGGCACAGCAGTGACTGCACCACTGCCACCAGGGCCCACGTGCAGCTGGCAAGCTTTCAGTGACATCAGCTTCATAAATGCAGGGCTTACACAAATGGCTACTTTTACATCACTTGGAAAAAACTCATTAGCATCATTAATAACACATTTTCATGGTGGCTAACAGGTATGTCATCCTAGAAATTTCTCCCTTGGCTAGAGAAAAAAGCCCACCATCACCACTGGCTTTTAGCACTGCAGAGAGGAGAGAAAATTCCCAGGCATGCAAACCAGTAAAAAGGAAAGGTTGTTCCCAATATTTACTGTGTGACTCACTCCCACATCTTGTCATTTATCACCTACACTACCTTTAGGGTTCCCCTGCTACATACAGGCTCCTGTTGGGAGGGCACAAGCCCCCGCACAGCCAGGGCTTGCTCTTGCTATTTCAACCTTCCCTTAGTCCCCCCCTCACTCTTTCCCTGCTTCTATTACAAAGCCCTCCAGCAGGAAATGCAGAGGGATATTAGTAACACATTTATAAAAGAGCAAGTTACTTCATTCTTATTAGCCAAAGCCATTTATGAAATGTCCTTAACAAGTCCTGACTTTACGATGTGCTGCGTGCCATCTGTGAGAGCACTGGGACATCAGCCTGGTGTCACTCATTGGGGCTGCCACGGGAGCAGAGGACTTTGTGAAAACACATTGCTCAAGTGACTGAGATTTACACTTCCAGAGTTCACATGCATTGTGTTATTAGATAAGGTTCGACTTGCAAGGTCTGTTTTGGCCATGCTTCAAACAGCCTTGGGGTTGTTCAATTAAAATCAGCAGCCATAGCTCTGGCAGGGAGAATCGTGGGGGTCAAACCCAGCCTCCCCACATCACAGACAATTTTAGTCCCTGAATACAAATACAAACCCACCACATCTGGCTCATCAGCTGGGCACTTGCTGGACACAAAAGCAACTCCCAGAAAACAGCTTATTTTGCCTGGGATGGGAATTGCCCAGCAAAATAAGGAAACAAGGAAAATAAGTCTTCAATTTTTTTTTTTTTTTTGTATGATTTGCACTATCTGGTAAGCAAGTTGCTATATCACTACATGTCCTGAGTTTAACAACAGCAGCAGTCAAGTGCCAGATGCTGGTCTTAGATATTACTCCTGGTTTTCACTGTCACAGGTCAGATGAGAAATGTGCCTAAGTCTGTATATGACCAGGACAGACACCCACGGGAAGAATCTTGCTACCATATATAAAGAAAAGGTATTAAAAAACAGAATACAAGAGGAAAGCAAGCTGACTGCTTTTATCCACAAAATTCTTTCTATTATTCAAGGCTTTAAAATCTAAACATGTAAACTCTAATATTACTCTTAATATGAACATCACAATCCACAGAAATCATTAAGCAAAGAGCCATCTTTAGCATATTCATGGTATTAAAATACTTATATATTCAACCATCTAGCTCAAGGCTGAAAATCCTGTTTGGACTATAACATGCTTCTAGAAAGACAAGAATATGTCACCAGTAAAAATTTTTGTAATCATTCCTCTCTGTCTTTTCATACTCTCTGGTTTAAAAGGGAATAGATGTATTCCATGGGTACTGCAAGGTCAACACTCTGTAACTCAAGGATTTTTTTCCCCCCTCGTTTTATGCACTGTATTTTGTTTTCTACTATATTAAGCCAAGATCATTAATATTTCAAGACCTGAAGAAAGCTCTCCAAACACAGTGGCTGCTCCTAAAGCACACACAGCCATTTTGCTTCAAAAAATCAACTACTCCTGAAGACAGTTTTCTTCATTTTAGCATGCTCAGAGATTCACCGCATTTCATAACAGACTTTTATAAAAGGGCATTAGAGAATGTGCTGCATTAAACCAGGAGGTCTTTGCCCCCAAGAACTCCATGGTACTGCCACTTAAAAACTCGAACCTAATCCTGTAAAAGCTGTTCTTAGCATGAAGTGCTGCTGACACACCTATTACAAGTACGGATGGGCTTTTTTTTGGAAGGTTAATGATTTAGTAGGCAAACAAGAAGCCTGTACAGAACTCATTCCCTGGAAGTCTTTATTGCTTGCTCATGACAAATCTTCACGCGGCTGCTTTTCTAGGAAGGATTTGCTGGGTGAGACCCACTATGAATGGGGTTCTTACACAGTTTTCGAAAGATGCCTTTGTAAAAAGATTAGTTCACATGTGCAATGCAAACTTTTGAGTTCAATTTCTTAGCTTTGCCTTAATTAGTTCTTTCTGTTAGGTTTCTTTTTTTTTTTTTAAAGGAGAAAAACCTTTTCTCACATTCAGATCACCCACAAGAGTAACACAGTTACAATCGACTGCACCACATCCAAGGGAAATTCTGAGACAAAAATATTTTCAGTTCACAGTTTTTCCTCAGAACAAATCACGTGAATCTAAATGGACATCAGCTTGAAATAATTATACTGATGTCTTTGAGTTATAATATTAAAATCTATTTGGTTTCTCTTTCTACTAAAGCAAGACAAGAGCTGGCAAACATTGTTGGTCATTATTACATGCCTTTTTCTTTCTTTTTTCCCTATTTACCAGAGTGATACATGTCAAAACTGCAAAAATTGCTCTGAAGAATTATGGAACTTCAGTCAAATCTAGATGTAAATTTTCTCAAGCTGTTTTTCAAACTCTATTTTCACATTAAAACCTGATTTGCAGACGTAAAGATTCCTCAAAAAAACAGAGAAAATACATGTGTGAGCTGCAAAGTCTGCTTGCTTGGTCTCTCCAAATGCTGAATTTTCAACTAGAAAATTTCATACAGCAATTACAGAATTTAAAAACTGATCTCATAGTGGACGGGGCTCTAATCACATTCTTTTTAGACACAGCTACAACAAAATATATGTATTAAATCGGTTTTAACTATTTTTAAATAAGCTATGTTGTTGGGGTTTTTAATTTGGGGGTGGGGGAAATATTTAAGAAAATCAGTCTTTCAAATTTAGAGTTGTTTGCAAAAATGCCCCAGGTACTTGCTCTTAAATTTTTCCTTTATCCTTGTGGAAATGGCAGTGATTCTTTCCATCAGACTTTGGAAAAGGCTTGACATACCTAATATTCCTTTAAAAAAAATAAAAATCATGTAATGTTTTGCAAAGGATTGGATAAAGAAATCATCCCAACCTCTTTGCTGACAAGTTCCTAAACCATTAAAAACGCAGTGCATATGTTAAAAATATCTCAGAGAGCTCCAGGCAGAGGCTCTGGAAGTGCCTGGAGGCTGTGCAGGACTGAGGCAGGGATGGGAGGTACCCCTGAGCCCGGCTGAGATCTGAGCAGTGATGGGAGGGGGAAGGCCCAAGAGGGCCAGCCATGAGCTGAAAACTGCTGGGCAGGAACTCTGGTGGCAGCCCTGGACACCAGGGACCAAGGCCGGGAGAAATCCTGCTTGAAGCTTCAGCCTCTGCTGAAGAGGAGGATTTGCGACCAACAAAATACTGATTTCTGATTAGGACCTAATAAAGTGAATAGGGAGAAAAACAAGCACAGACACGTGGTTTTGCTCAAGTAAATCTAGTTAAGTCAATGAACTGATATTAGAAGCAAATCTGACAGAGATGTTCTGAAGTGCTTACTTACAAAAGCCCAGTGGGATGCAGTCCCACACAGGCCAGCAGCACTGGCTGCAGAGCCATGTGCCAAAGGCTGAGCTCTCCACACAAGCACAAGGGCCCCCAGCCAGGACAGGACCACAACTAAACCATGCTCCCACTGCACCCTCCTGCCCAAAATGGACCCTCTGTACCACCAAGAACATTTGTTATCACAGGCAAGTGAGCCGTGCTGCTAAAACCTGTGTGTGGAGTCAGCTGAATTGTCAGTAGCTATGCATTCCAGTTTCCATTTTTTGAAGCAGAAAAATATGTTAGCTACATACTCAAGGAAACTTCAGAATTCCTTGAGAAGCAATTTTGAATCAAATCTCCCTCCACACACAACAGAAGTGGGGAAAACTACTTTTAAGTCCACGATTGTAGCCAACTTTTAAAGAAAGACTCCAAAATAGTGCTCTTGGTGAAATGAAGGACAAGGCAAATAATTTAATAAGAGATATTTCAATGGCACATTTATACATTTCAGTGAGAAACTTGTGTTTAAAGACTTGAAAAAATACTTTGATAGCATATTTGATGTCTTTCATCACTGGTTACTTTTTCCACAGCTCTTCTCTCTGGAAATATTTTAAGCTCATGTTTTAACTGCACCCTTAGGAACAAAAAGTTACTTTTACTTTTCCCCTTGAATGTTGTTCTTAGTGTTTAAGAGGATGGATTTTCTCTCTCGCATTTTAACAAAACCACATCTGCCACATAAGAAGGCAGCATCTTCTCAGCTTTCTTTTACTGTTATTACCATTTCTGAACAGATTTTTGTGTGTTAATTATAGAACTGAATTGTTTGGATAGTCTCTTTTGATGAGCTTTCTGCCCCGCACCATGAACCCCTCTGTTATTGTACAGCTGTTTTACTTTCAAATGCTCATCAGGGTTTTCTAATTGTCAAGCTGTCCCAGCAACTAGTTCTTTTGACCTAAAAGTCAAAGAAAGGGAGTCACCCTTGTCTCCCCGACATGAATACCACAGGAGTCCCAGTGGCCCCCCCAATACCTACGAGACAATGCCTTTCCAGATCATTGCCACTACAAGCATAATTGGGTTTGGGGTGAAATGAGAAGATTTAAAATAGGATGAATTAATGAGTTTCTTGTAAAATTAAGTCGTTCTCCTGGTCCAATCTAATTACTCACTGTAATGCCCCTGAGGGTGATAAATAAAGAACCTTAGAAGCCAAGCAGGAGGGAATAAAAAAAGCTTTCTCTTGAGCATTTCTTAAAAGTCAAGTTGTAGAATGTGATGTGATGTACCAAATGCTCTTTCCAAATAACGTCAGATTCCTTTGATGTTCACATTGTAAGATCTTTGCCTCCTGTTAATAATGACTGTACTATTGCTACACATAAAAAGCAGCTCCCCATCTTTAACTCGTATCTCTGATGAGAAAACCAGTATTTCTACACACTAAGCATGTATTTTTGATGCATGAGTGACACAAGGAAACACAAACACAATCCCACTGGAGAAAAGAGTCTAGACTGCTTGACTGCAGAGCACTTTTACGCCATGATTGGGTACAAACTCAGGAAGTTCAAAACAGAAATAAAGGGACCTTAGAACATAAATGTAGTATGATTTGAAATCCAAACTCTGAGTATTCAAGCCACTGGACCTGTACAGGCAGGTACCCTGGCAGGTTAAGCACTCAGACCTCCTTTGCAAAGCTGCAGCATAAACCAAGTGGAGGAGCTTTTCACACATCCAATCTGAACAACCATTAAAAAAACCATTAAAAATCTTTTTAATTTTTTCACCAGTGTAACTGACTTGGCTACAGGTCTGCAGCTAGCGCTGTGCTTTGCTGGTTTTAAGGCTGGGGACTGATCCTGTGATGCCAGTCACATTAGAACTCACCTTTGGCAATCCAAGAGTACCTTGCCTGATGTGCACCTATGGAGAGATGATGATCACCTCATTGAGAGGCAGCCAGATTTTTATTTGGAGAGACTAGAAATTCAATTGCCTACTTCGGTTTAAGGAGTTAAAAGAAGTGAGCAGCTAGAGCAGTTTCTGGTGTGGAAACAAATCACCATCACCATCCAAAGTGAATTGAATCCTCAGGAGGGAAAGGGATGCAGAACTCACTGCTAACTGCAAGGTGTCCATTGCCACAGCCTGTCACAGACAACAGGAAATGGCAGTGCACTGACATCCGCTAAATCCTTCTGCACCATCAGGCACATCAGGTCCACTTCACTGAAGTTCCTCTGTACTCAGTCCTCTCCTGTAACCCTTCACTTTCACAGACTCTGCTGGACCTGGAGGGCCAGACAGCCAACCCTAGCAGTGAAAGCCAAGACAAAAAGACATTCAGTACCTCTGCCATGTCCTTGGTCACTAGGTCACCTCCCCCAGTGAGCACTGGGACCATGTTTTCCTCAGCCTTCCTTTTGGTGCCTGCAGGAACAGGTGTCCTTCATATCCCACACCAGACAAACTCCAGCCAAGCTTTGGCTTTCCTAACACCTCCCCTGCATTCTCAGGCAATGGCTGGACTGTAGAGTCCTCCTGACTGCTTCTCTTGCGTGTCTGAGCTGTGCCAAGGGCTCCCTGCCCATCCACCTCGGCCTTCTGCAACACCCCCTTTACCTTCTGCAGCTGCTGTGCATGTGCTTACAGCAGATTGTCCTTTAAAACCCACCAGCCCATGTGGGCTTCTTCACTGCTCTCCTGATAAAATTCCCCAACAAGCCAAAATCTTCTGACCTGAATTCCAGAGCTTTAATTTTTTTTTTTTTTTTTTTTTTTTAATATACATGAAATCCAGGGAAACAAACCATGAAAAATGAAGTCTCCAGCTCAGCAAAGGGCACAAGCACAACAGGACAGGACATCTGATCCGGCAATCTGTTTGAGAGAGAGCTACAGGCACTAACAAAACTCCCAGGCGTATGATACAAGAACCAGAATGGCCTATTAATCCCAGCCAAGGAGGTCCTGTTTGCCTGGGTATCATTTTCTTTGCACAGCCTTCAGAGGTAATTGCCAGATGTTTTTGCCATGCACTTGGGCACTGCACACTGCGGGCACAGACCTACAGCACCGCTGGCATGGCCACGCTGCCAAATCCTCTCGGCAAGGACAGAGTTTGTGGGTTTGGAGTGCTACGCCTAAGCAGCAGTTTTACACAGAAAAATGCTTTACTTGTCTTCTACAGAAATATTTCAAACCAACTTGTACCTCATGCAAAAAAAATATAATTGTGCTGATAACGCAATCATTTCAAAAGTTGAAACCTGCTTTATCAGCCACCTTCTTCTAAAGAAACTAAATAGTCAAAACCATAAACCAAAATATTAAATACATATACAATTCATATATTAAGTTTAATAGGTACATACATAGAAAAGCCAAAAATGAAAAATTAGCTTTTATTCTTAAAAATTAAGAGTTATTCTGAACTTTGCTACATAGCTGATAGATCACAACTGCTACAAAAAACTCTTCCTAAAAATACACAAATTCGAAAATCTCACATTTCTATGTATTAATACTAATAGCATATCTATGCAACCCTCTTCTCTGCTACAGCTGTGGTAGTCGGGGGGAATATTTAGGGATAAGCTTGACATTTCCCACATCATGCTCACTCCTGTCTTTGACAGCGCCCTGATCTCACGTTAGCTCTGTCAACCCCGCCAGCATGCAAAGCTTCCAGCCCTGCACCAAGGGCAACAGCTGCAAAATCTCACCAAGGAAAATCAGCCCCTGGACAGAACATTTGCTGCACTGCGTTTTTGTCTGAAATTAAAATAAAAATAGAAAGGTAAAAATTCAAGGACTAGGTGAAAAAATTCATGACTGAAAATAACCACCAAAAAAAAAAAAAAAATCCTTTCTCATTGAGAAGTCAGCACTTTCCACGAGGAATGCAAATCCCAACCTGCTCTGCTCTCTACAGGAAGATATTTGCTAGGACTGTCAGTGGCAAGCAAAGCAGCCGATGGCCACCAGTGGGAAGCATTGGGGACACTGTGCCTGCGCAGTGGCACAGGGACATGTCCCTTCCTTCCAGGCAGCAGAGCACTAAAAGCACACACAACTTCATGTTTAAGTGCTTTAACTAAGAGGAATGTGCTGCTGAACTGGGGACCTGGCACGGCACTGTTTGCATTTTTACTGTTTAAAAGTATTTAAAGAATAAACAGATGCCCTGGTATGATAAAGCTCCCTCTGCTCGCAAACAGCGCTGGAGCAGGCGTGTCCTTTTTGGGAGCAGAGAGCACCAACACTGCCAGCACACTGACCCAAGAGCTAAGGGCATCTTTAAAACACTGCTGCCTGAGCCAAGTGTTCAGATGTTCTGTGCTTCAGAGTGCTCAGGCTGTCACTCTGCTCTATCACAGACTTCATCTAACTTTGAAAGTTTAATCACCTTTATACAAGCTGTGAGATTTAAGGGATGAGTCAACTAATCAGTTTCAAATAATTACTCAATTAGAAAAACAAGTTGATGGATTCCCTTGAACAGAAGTAACACAAGGAGAATCACGAAAACTAACAGGTTTTCAAACAAACCAAAGACATTAAGGTGGGGTTTTTTTATAAAAAACACAGAAAATCGTGATTTTTGTTCTTTAGCAACTGCACTTTACAGGAAAAAAAAATCCCCACTGAAGTTTTATGATATATTCCAGTGAAAGCTGATTAATTGGCCTGAATCTCCACATTAACAAGCCCTAATCCTCTTGTCAGGAGACCTGCTTACAAGCTTCTCTCCCCAGTGGTGTAAAAGCACTGATGAGAACAGAGATGTGTATCTCAAAAGCACTGTCCAGCCATCCTGGGATTATCTCTCATCTCCTAAATCTTAACAGCTCTGTAGAAAGGCAATTAAACCTCCAAAGTTAGATAAGTCTGTGATAGAGCACAGTATCAGCTTGAGCACTTTAAGACAGAAAGGCCCAACATAGAGATCTGACATTACTGTTTAAAATGTCTATTTGCTCCTAACACAAGCATCAGCTCAGGGCCCTGGACTTTGCAAAGAGTGTACTTGTAATGTATCATAGAGCATCTAACATGTTATTCCCAGTTATTTTATACAGGCCAATGAGACATTGCAAGTTGGCTGAAATAATTATTACATTAATACCCCTTAACAAATTGTCTCTTGTCAAGAATTTGAGGACTGATCCTGCGCTTAAATACTTTAATGCTGTCTCTTTTGTGCAAGTGGAATTTCACTCCACAGCAGAACCCGGGGTGGCTGTTATGTTTTCTGCTACTGTTTGAACTTGTACCATGAGTGTGACGGAGCCACGTCATGCCAGCAAACTAAACACTACAGTGTTTTTCCGGGCTTTTTAAATTCTTGCTTTAACTGTGAGCAGCCTGGAACACAATTAAACCTCCTATCTCCAGAGCTATAGCAAGATGTCTTAATATGGTTTAATCATCACATCCTCTCTAGATGGCTGTGCGACATTATATATAAACAACAAAAAAAAAAGCTATTTTGGTCTCCCCAGAGAACTGCTTGACACAAAGGTTTTGGAAGATGCCTAAATATAGACAGTTCTGGTGAGATCCGGGTCTATGCAAGATAACAACTCTGCACTATTTTTGACTGTTTAACAAAGATGCTGGGAATACAATGACTTCAAAAAAACACTGCTTTGGCTCTCCCCAGCACTGAAGAAAATAGACGAGGTGTTTACAGAGTCATTTAGGCTGGGAAAAAAACGAGTCCAGCCACTAACTCTGCACTGCCAAGTCCACCACTTGACCATGTCCCTAAGTGCCACATCTACACATCTTTTAAATACCTTTGCTTCTGAGAGACTCCCATCAACACCACTGTAAAAAACTATCAAACCTCTACTAAGTAGTACATCAATCAAAATAGTGGCATGCAAATCATGATCCATTAAGTACTTCACACTTGATTACCCACGACACTTTAGAGAGGGTCATACATTGATGAGTTGCTTCTCTCTTCTTTGCCCTTTGCTATTTGGAGCACATGACCACTTTTAGTTCATTACGAATGCAAAATTTAGCACAAAGCTCAACTGCAGCCAGAGAAAAACAGCCGCTCAATTGTTTGTCCTTTTCTCCCTTAATCTGCTCAAGCTGCGTGTTTCTCTATTCTACACAGATCACACCTTTTCAGAAACATTGGGTTTGAGGCACACGAAGGGGCACCCTTGTTTAATCCTGGCATTCCCTACCAAAGAGGTTCTGAAGGAGGAAGAGGAAGACTCAAAACACCCAGGATTTCCCTAGATGCCTTTTTTTCCCCCCCAGCTCTCTCCGAGATGTGAAAATCAAGCTGAAGTTTCACAGAATGGGTAAGGTTGGAAGGGACCACAGGAGGTTCTCTACTCCAACCTCTCCGCTCAGGCAGGGTCCTGTAGAGCACATTACTCAGGATTGTGTCCAGTCCTCTTCTGAGTATCTCCAGGAAAGGAGATTTGCCCCTCACTGGGCTAACCTACAAAGTCTCAAACATGCCAGGAGCCATCTGGAAGCTATTCTTCCACATTTGTTCTCACTTACAGCCTGAAGCTTCACAATGAGGCACGATCTCACAGCTACATGGGAGACCACGATAGGTGTAATTCCAGGCTCTGCCACGGAGGCTGAGAACAGGTTGCCTGACCTGCCTCTGGCATTCATGGACACAACAGCGTGTATCACAGTCTTAGAGAGGAAAAATCATTCATTTTCCTCCCAGCTGATCTGGCCTCACCTTCTGCTCACAAACTTCCAGCTCATCTCTCTGCAGATCATGGGAGATTCCCGTGCTAGGGATAACCCTCTCACAGGAGTTAATGGCATGAAAGAAGCAGGGAGCAGAGGAAGAGAAAGCAGGGCTGTTCCTCTGGGCCCCCTAAATTGCAGAGTGGAACTACACAGGACAGCCAGTGTAAGCTTCAATATATCCCTGCCTCAGTTTATCCACTTGGAAAGTGGCAATAAGATTCACAATAGATACATCTAAAAGCTGTTGTGAGGTTTAATTAAGCAACAGAGCACTTGGAGATCTCCAGATAACAAGATGCCCATAAAACAAGAGGAGGTGATTATTTCTGATGAAACAAATCATAGCAACAACCTGGCTCAGCAGGGAATACCCAGGGCTGTCTCAACTCTCCTTTTATAGCCTTGACGAAGGAAGCTTGTGGAGATTGTTTACCTGCTCTTTTGCATCTCAGGCTTTGGCAGGATGTTCAAGAGGATGCAGCAAAATACCTGCATGGGCTTCGAGCTCAGGGATGTGAAATACAGCCCCTATTTAAAAATCAAAGAGTTAGAAATCTTCTGTCAACAAGCCTTCCAATAGAGAAGAATAATTTAGCAAGAATAGCTGAAATCTCCCACCTTAGGGTGATCTGGGTGGCTGTGAGGAGAAATGCGTTTTGGCAGTTCCCACATTCTTTTATCAAACTTCTCTTGTCTGGGAAAGAGCAGAGTGCCAGAAGCCCTTGCAGGTGAATACCTTGGCTGTTTCATGCTCATTTGATTCAGAGCAATAGCGTGTTTATCTAGATGTTTGGAAAGTTATTAATGAGATCAGCAAATCCTTTCCATGTATAAACTGTAAATCACCTTCAGCAATGCCATGTAAATTATCAAGTCAAGTGAGAACATGCTTATTTATCTGTGATAGTCTTTTATCACCAATAAATAAAAGCAAGACAGGGAATTACCGCAGGAGAAAATAGCTCTGAAGCACAGTCTGTTAGGTCACTGACAGAAACACCAGCACAGCAGAACCCCTGTAAAGTTGTGTATCATTACATCTTGAAGGATATGCCAGGAGTGGCACAACGCCAATCCAGAAGGAGAAGGAAAGCAGCTCTCACTGCTGACCCCATTCAGGTGCACTCAGAATGCCTTCCACCATTCTGGTGCATCAGCACTTGCTCTGCAGAGAGCAAATGTCTTCCCCAAGCCTGCACTCGGTGCCTCTTCATCCTCACACATCCCTGCAGAGTGAGGGAAAAGCACTGGATGTACAGAGGCTGGTTTGGTGGACCTGCTGTCACAGCCCCAGTAAGCAAGAGATTCAGAAAAAAAAAAGCCAGAAAGAGACCAGTTTTATGAGTGGCTGGTGGGGGTTCTGGATAAGAAGAATTCCGATTTGAGCTTGACTCAGCTTTTAAATCCTCTGCTATCCTAAATTCATAAGATGTATGGTATCTTTATATCAGAGCTCTGCCCAACCATCTTCCAGGTCCAGACAACCCACAGATTTACAACACAGCTGCTGCTCCAGGAGTACAGGATCTGGCCCAGTTGTGCAATGGGCATTTTAAAGTAGGGGGTTTTATGGAGGCAGCCATTTAATGAATACTTTAGGCCAAGTTTTTCTTCAAAAGTCCTGCAGAAAGTCTCCCTTTGTATGAGAAGGTAAATTAAACAGTATATGAAATTAAATAAAGTCCTGGGTAAAAGAAGCCAATGTCAGGCATGACCAAAAATATTCGGGATAGCTCTCTTCTCTCCGAGCTTAGTCTTTGCCAGACAGTTCCAGGGAGGCTCTCAGCAGACACACCAGTGAGCAGTGAATTTATGAGAGAATGAATTATGAGAGGATGGCAGGGCTCTCTGACTTGCTCCAGGGGAAGCATCCAGAGTGTGAATCCACCTGTACCAGAACAAAGCCAGAGTGGCCTACATGGCCACAACATGGTGGAGGTGCCTGTTGCTCCCATGGGAGATGGAGCTCACACTCTAGGCATTGCAGAAGGCATGAACCATGGTACGATAACACAGTTTCAAGACAAGACCAACTCCAGCATGAGGAATGAGCCCACGGCTGAGCCAACTGCTGAAGCAAATAAAGACTTCTCAGGTGACTAGGTTAGTGCCAGCCAGAGCTGATAAACAAACAAGGGGTTTCTTCCCTCTCTCCATGCAGATCCCAGGATGCCAGCCCCATCCCCAGTGGGGCATTGTCAGACTGCCCCGAGCCTCCAGTAGCCCTGGTCACCAGAGCAGGTACCCAGAGGGCACACACAGTCCCCAGGCTGGGATAGAGGTCAGGACACAGCCCAGCCTGCAGAACCTTCACCCCAGCAACGGTGACAGGCAAGAAGGAAAGCTTCCCTTCGAATTCCTGCTGGATGTCGTACAGCTGCTAATCAGGAGAAAGTGACAAAATAAACACAGTTTTGCTTCTAATCTGGAAAAGCATCTGTCTTCGACAAAACTACTGGCAAATAAACTCAACAATAAGATTCCATTTTGGCTCAGAGGCCCCCACGGTCAACATGATAGAGTTATTTATTCAAATATCTACATGATACATAAATTAGTGCAAGATAATTAAGAAATTAATTGTGGTAACCATGGAGCTATTTAGAAATGGCCAAAAGCACCACTGACTTCAGTCCAGGCCACAAAAATTTACTCCAGCAAAGAAACCTGGTAGCGAGGCTGGAGCTGGCATGTGACTCACATCCGCTCTGATCACCTCACGCTCTTCCTGATACGATAACTTATCAGCTCAGAGCTCTTATGAGCACTACTTTATCTACTCTCACTAAACCATACCAAGACTTAATTTTGCCTCAACAATTAACAAAATGCTATCACCAACATCCCAATTGTATCTAAGATAGCTTAGGAGAGCGAGGTTTTAAAAGGCTGTCGACAAGGTGATCTTGCACAAGTTAAACAAATTTAGTTGGGTATGCAAGACAATCTGTTTTCAGCATGTATTTCTCACTTTTCAAGAGATCCCAAAGTCACACAGAGTAACCTCCACTTCTACCTTCAGCCAAGACAGAAGACCCGAGGCAGAAATGGGTTTTTTCTCCCTTCTTCTCTCTGCCTCTGTCAGTAGGTTCTTCCGAAAACAGAAAAAAAAATCTTGCAAAACTTCACTGTCTTCCTGGTGTTCCTCTGACTGTCGAGTTTCATACAGTGAGGCACCTTACAGCTACAGATGGAGAATCCTCAAGAGCAGCCCCAGCGTCCACCTATGACCAGAAGAGCCTTTCCCCTGTGCCCACCCCACAGAAGGGTTACTTGCACTCTTTCACCAGCAAAACTGAGTTCCCAGAGGATTTGTTAGGTTGCCCCAGCAAGGAGTCCTTCAGGGACCATCTGCTTGAATTTGCAAGCACTTCATCACTCGTTTACCAGAATTTTTATTAGACTATTAAAAAACCATAGGAGAGCCTGTACGCTCAAAAACTAATGCTCAGCTCAGCATAGTAGTTTTGCATGTTCCTCACTTGTAATTACTTAGTGCTTTCTCTTGCATGCATTCATTAAGAAATATAAATTTAAATAAACAAACCCCGGATTTTCTAGCAGAACCAAACCATTAAATTTGTACATAATCAAAACTTGAGGCAGTTAAGCAGAACAGGAGGAAATGTGCTGGCTGCAATGAATTAGTTATGGCATGTCTGATGTGCCAAGTTTATTTTCAAGAAACATTTTTCCTATGTGAAGGTGCAGCCAAACAGCAGCCACTAATGGATCAGTAAATCTGCACTGTGCCAGGCAGAGCCCCAAATACACGAGATCAGCAACCAACTGGGAGAAGAGGGGAGATGGTTTTTTTGCTATATTTTATTCTTATGCATTTGCTTATGTTTTGTGAATGTGACACTTACAGCTATTTTTGCAGTTGCACCCAACTCATCATGGGAGATAAGCAATCTTTTATAAGACTGTATGAATCACTTTAGTCAACATGAAGTAGATTTTGGTATTGCAAACACTTAGTGACTTTATTTGGGCATGCACCAAAGAAGCCAGGGCCAGAAGAAAGAGCAGCTGCTCTGGTATATTAAAAGGTTTCCCAGAAATGCTGTCAAGGAGCAGCTTTAGCATCCAGACACCTCAGTAGTTACCTGAACACTCACAGAGCTGCTACTGACTCATAACCCAATTGCACTGGAAATTCTGCAACTGATCAGGGAGGAGGGGCACTGCCTCAGAGCTCCTCCACCTTGTTACACACACAGAGCCCATGACAAAGAGCATTTGCAATTCAAACCACTCACGGACTCAAGGTCAGAGTTTGCAAGTTTCAAGAATTCTTTGTAAGTGCCAAGTTTAAAGCACGGATACCAAGAGATTGATTTTTTTAGCTTCCACCTGAAGAAAGCAAAGATGAAGGCTATCATTAGTTCAGCTTCTTGAGGGGGACTTCCCTGTCAGTGTGTGTTAGTGACTCGTTAAACAAAATGTTTTGCAGTAAATCACATGGAAACGTGAACTCAGCAAATGCCAGAGGCAATGACAGGCGGATACTAATGACAATCAGAAAGGCGTGTTCGGATGCTTGAGGTATGAGCCATGATAAAGTGCTTGTGAAATTTCACCTGCCCGGATTGGAACAGAGGTTGTGGCCTTCAGGAAAAATAAAAAAAAATTTAAAAAAAAAATTTAAAAAAAAGCACTCTTGATGTGCTAATTAGAAAGTAAACTCTACGTCTGAACAGACATCCAAATATCCCAGCCTCAGCGGGGAATAACCTAGAGATTGTGGGAATTAGTCTGAATCAGACCTCACTAAATGGTCATGGCAACGTTGGAGGACGACAGTGGAAGCCAATAGTTACTGCAAGCACCTCTTTAGTCAGAGGGAAGACTGAATTCTTTTCGCATAATCATTCATTTGTACTCACAGGCTTCTAAAACAGATTTAGCAGACATGGTTCACCTTCTCTGAGCTGCTTTTGACTTCTTAGAAACTACACGGAGCTGGTAACAATCCTTGCAAATTTTGAGAAAGAAAAGCAGACAGACACATACTTTAGCTGATTAAATGTTGAACATTAACAACATCCATTACCATCACCAGCAGCTAGAGATGACTAACAAAGAGGAACATGAAGTCACATTACTGCATTCAGCAAACCTTCAGAAAATGCTACTTTTCACAGTCAAAAATAGCATACCTTACCAGCCCAGATTTCATCAGCCCATTCTGTCAGCAGTAAAAGCTGTTTTCTAGGCCACGACATTTTCCATTAATGCAATCTGATTTGCCATCACATTTTGAGAAAGCTAAGGTGAATGTGTGATCCTGAGAGAGGACGGTCGGTAATCCAGAAATGAAAGCCTGAAACTCCTCATGTAGGGCAAGGTCAAAGAACAGCTGCCCATGGAAACCCCCACGCAGAGAGACTTGCATACCATGCTCTAACTGGTATTCCCAGGAGCTTTGTACTAAGGGTATTTTAAATAAACAGCAATATATGTCTCAACAAGTGATTTAAAAAATGTGGAGATAATGACTTCTCATATGGCTTTATTACTGCTTGCACTTACAAATACGTCACCTGGGTAGTTTTTATCTCCCACATTAGTTGATATTTAGGAAGTTCTGATTATTACTCACACTCTTCTGAGTGTTATATCTGTTCCTAGCAACTGAGAGAAGAAAACAAGCCAAAATAAAACACAATGGTATTTTTGAAGCCACAATGTAATATCTACCTGGGATAAAATCCTGCCTGTGTGTTTTTAAGAACTGTGGTACCATAGAGAAGTAGCGATTAAAGAGCTGGTGGCAGTTTTTGATAAAGACAACTATCCCTCATAAGCTACTGGCAAACTAAACAAAAATTAACATGCTCCATAAAGCAATGAAAATCCAAAGTGTAAAGTAGATATAATGACTCAACAGCCTGATCACTGCTCTCATAAAACCACCCTCATAATGCATGGCCTGAGTCTCCTCACCTTGATATCACCATAAAATTAAGTAGCAAATCGAAATTCTCATCATTAGTGGGGTTTTACTGATAGAAAAGTTGTAAGGCAGGAGAAGCAGAGCCAAGGGCTGTGTACTGAGAAGCCTCACAAGAAACCAGATCTGTGCACCACAGGAGTCTGAGTTTGGATCCATCAGGTGGTCCCTGTTCGGGCCAGAGGCCAGCTATCAGCACTGCACAGTCTGCACACTGTGTGCTGCTTTATCAATCCCGCCCTCTAAAGACAACTAAGCGGGCACTGTCACTCACATCCTAGAGGCAAAGCACATCTCTCCTGGCAGTGAAAAAAAGCCTGGAATGATTCTCCGGTGGGTTAAAAAAAAAAAAAACAAACCAAAACAAACCAATAACCAGAACAAAAAAAAATTCAACTAACCAAACAACCCCCACCCCAAACTGCAGAAGGGAACAAATACCATGTAAACCCATAATTTCTGCATTTTAAACCTGTCTCATCACTGGGTGGACAACCCTCCTCTTTCCATCCTGCCCTCCGCACTGCCAATAGAATACTGCTTACAACTTGATGTGATTCAGCCTTAAGAGAACAGTCTCATTCTAGACTTGTACCTGGCTGAAAAGTTTCAAATGTGTTGTTAAGACTCAATACGATAAAACAACTGTCTTTGGTCTCCCAGATAACAAGGCTTTTTAGTGTTTAAAATAACCAATACGCATTCCATGCATATTTGAACACATCTTTGTATTATTTATTTATAAAGACAACTTTGGCCCTCACAAAAGAGGCTGTTCATGGTCTTAGGTAATGCAGAGTATATTAATTGGGCAATACCTCATACTTATTTTGGAATGCTAATTTGCACAGAGCCCAGCTCTCACTGCACCGACTGTCACTTGCTGACTCTTTAGAGGGGTGGCAGTGAATCAGGAACTCAACAGCACATTTGTGAGGTGAATTTCAAGCATGCTTGGGTGTCACAGTATGGTTTGAGCAGTGCCTCTGAACCACCAAAGCTGATGGGTTGAGATGTAACCACCTAGTGCTAGGTGGTAGATGTCATTGGCAGTTTGGGATCAGCTTTTAACTTGGGACAGAGTAAGAGAGTTCAAAAATTAACTAGACACTCCCTGCCAATATCTACCAACAAGCCTCTACCAGGAATGAAGCAGCTCTTACTCTCTGCTTATGCAGCTCATATCAAAGTTAGCCCTCAAATTCATGATATTAAAGAGTCCATGCTACTTAATAATTTGGGACACCGCCTGCCTGAAGAAAATACAAGCAGCCTGTTTAAACGAACGGAACAACCCATGAAGCACAAACCTCCGCAGCTTGGGTTGGAGCAGAGGAGCTCAAAGCAGCTGAGGATTTGCATAGATGCCACTGCACCCCTCCTGCTCTCCTGAAGCCATTCCTGAGGCTGTGCCCTGAGACATGCCTGGAGCAAGGCTGAGGAGGGAAAGTCAAGCCTGGCTCAGGCACCACGAAGCAGTACAAGCAACTGGAGGCAGCAGAGCGGTGCTCTCTGAAGCTGGAGATTGCTCAAGGAGCCAGGGCTCCAGGACTGAATGGGGCAGCCTCGGGCTGCTTCTGCTGTGTGCTGGTTGGCACCGGCTTCTCAGGGCCACAGAGCCTGCTGAGCCCTCTGTACTTGCCCTTGGGACTGCAGGGGCTGACTCAGCAAGGCTCTGGGTGCTTCGGGCTGAGAGCAGCCCCGTGGGAAAAGGCATGGCTTTACAGCACCTCCAAATCTACTCTTTAGCAAAACCTGGTCCATAGCCCCACTCCTTTCCTTCCCTTCCCATCAGTGTTATCTGGACCAGAACTAGTGTTAGTCAAACCCTTGCTATCCTTAACAGTTTAAGTACATCAGTTTGCCAGCAACATACTATGACTTGCAATGCTTCCTTAAGGCACCCTTACATTGCCTTTCCTCTTTCTGAAAATGAAACTTGGCTCAATCAACACAAAATTAAACACAAAGAACCAGAAAGACCCTTCTTTCCTTTAAAGACTTTCCACTGACAACAGACAAGTATTATTGGTGACTGGTGGTTTTTATGAGCTGGGTAATCACATATAATTCTACAAAATACCCCGTTCAGGGTTTCGATTATTTATGTGCTTCTTTCTTACACAAAAAGATGCACTGAAACAGACAGAAGCTCTCACAGCCAAGCCCTGCTGCGAGCACCACCGCTGCAGCTCAGGTGAGGACTCTGGGCACCGCCACCTCCACTCAGCTGACACATCCTTTCTCACTGCTCGGGAAACATCACTGTTGACCCCAGCCCTTATTTCCTGCTACTCCCTCCCTGTTGCAATGGCATTCCCAGCAAGAGCTTTACATAACAGCCTGGGGTACAAGAAGAGTGACTAACTCTTTACATTTCCAGTCATACACGGTGATCTCCCAACAGCAACAGCACTGACAAGCCCTTCCTGCATTACTCTATTTAGCAGACATTTTTTTCCGTGGAAAGATGCTCGTAATCATATCTTAGAGCAATTAGAAACACAAATTGTTTTTCCCTTTCTCCTCCCAGGCACTGGCTGGCTGTACCCTTGAAGTACAGGCAGCCCAGCCAGGACCGGTAGGGCCAGCTGCCACAGGGAGCAGGGAAGCAGGAAAGGCTGAGGCCCCAGGGGATGAGACCTCAGCTCAGCCTGCTGGGATTCAGCAGGATTGCTCTGCAAATGAGGGCTCAGGCAGGAATGGCTGGGTCAGGACCATATGAAACTAAGCAGATGAGCAAGAAAGGGTGACTTTTAAATGGGGAAGAGCATCCCAGTGGCCAGGGCAGGTGGCAACCCATGATGAGAAGATGCTGCCCTCATTAGGGCTCAGTGTTTTTCAGACAAGGTTTACTGGACAAGTACTGGGGAGAACCCAGTACACCCACCTCACATGAAAAAGTGAGCTCCTAATACAAGGTAAACAGGGTCACTGTAAACTTATCATATTTTACTGCCTTGGTATTGCAGACACCCATGAGAACACCACAATAGTCTTTATGACTCTAAGAAACTTCAAAATGTTTATACTAAAATCAGCATGATCTCTCAGCTAAAAAATATACTTCCAGTTTTATTACAACTAAAATCCCAGTGATTTGGGTTGCATGCACATAATTCAAAGGAACAGTCCTTCTCTGGCACTTCCCTAAGCTCAGGAGTTTATATTAGCAAACAAAGTAAGTGTTGTAGGTTGAAGTTACTCTTTGATCTGGTAAATAAATCCATAGTAAATTCAGGTTCAATTACAGTATTTAAATTTATGACATCTACAGTGCTTTGAGAAGTTAGTGACAAATGCCAGTTTCATACAGAAAACGTATTAACCTGCACAAGCCATAAAAAAATGAAAAATCAATTGGCTCTATACAGATGTATCAAAATGTACTTTGACAGTTTTATACAGTCTTTTACATGCATTTGTCAATACATTTGTCTGCAGCTGTAGATACTGTGAATAACTCACTGTTACAAAGAAATTTCTAGTTTGATACACTGAAAAGTAAAATCTGCTTTACTGATACACCTACATGCATATTCACCAATGCAGTCATTGTTACTGCCAAAATTTCATTTGCATGCAAAATACCTCTGGTGCAAATCACCAATAACATAAGGGAGCCCATGAAATGTTAAAGACTTCAAAGGATGAGAGAAAAACTATTTGCATTTTGGGCCTGATCCAAAGCACATTAAAGTCAAGAGGAATCCTTCCATTGGCCGCAACAGATGTTCTGACTCAAGGAAGTTTTCATGCGAGTCATTGACATAACAGCAGACCAGCAAGACCACAAAATCCACTTTCTGAAGAAACCGAAAGTTAACTGCATGGCAGTTGTCTGTCAGTTTCTCCCAGGACAATCTCTGCTGCCTTTCCTGCTGTCCACAGCACATCTTTCTGTTTGATAGCCCACATTCATTCAGCTTTTACACCTACATTTTCTTCTCTCTTGTTCATGGCTTTTAATTTCTTTCTCACTCTGCAGATACATAACTTCATAATACTGTTGTTTAATTCCACAGAATTTACTTATGAGACAAGTATCTACACAGGACAATACAAAAACTGTTGAAATATGTTTCGATAAATCACTACCTATAGAGCATCAACTGCTTTCAGTTCTTGAAAGACTGCTGGTGGGTCTCATAACAGATGTAAGCTGCTAGCTGCTCATCTGTTTGAGAATAATAAGCTTAATCAATATTGCCTCAGCAATCTCTGTTCTATTCTATTAATGTTTTAGGTGCAACTATTCATATGGCATGAACATCATAATGGCTCTTACTCCAGGGCAGAAAAGAACCTGTTCACAGAAAGGACAGGAAGCACTTGGTAAGCGTGGTAAATGAAAACAAGTGACTGGACTTGCAACAGTGCAGGTACCAGGCAGATAAATAATAGCATGTTTATTTGCATAAACTTGAATAATTTATTCCTTTTAGGAGGGAACATTTTTCCTAGAGTGACCCCAAAAGAAATGAACAAGTAAAAGGAGCATTTCTCTAGCACAAACATTATTAGCAAATGCCATATCTATTCTATGTGTGTCACCAGTAAGCAAAAACAAACCCCTGCAATAAAACAAAACAAAAAAAACCCAACAAATAAAAAGTACTAGGACATAATGCACATTTTTCTTCCTCTCTATACTTCAAAATCATAAGCACTCCTCATATTTCACGGTAAATGGTTTTATTTCTTGGTTCCCGCAGCTCAGGTAATGATGTCGTAACTCAAAGGTGGTGCAAGGCTCACTACAGCTCTGACCTCGTAAACAATTTTAATATCCCTTCTCCACATCCTAACAGATATAGGACTGCACCTGAGCAGACAATATCTCCTCAGGAGTTACTTGTTTATTCAACATTTAAGTGAGCACATGTGCTCCACATTAAAACCAACCTGGATGCAAAGAGAAGGCTCCTGTTGGCATAAGGGGACCGTCTTTCAACAAGCTGAGATACATCTGCCAAGGATCTCAGGTGCACAGGAGGGAATGCAAAATTAAGCCAAAACACAGCACAGACCCACAAAGCAAGGAGTGCAGCACCACATCTGCTGCACACATCTACTCTGGGCTGCTCCCAGTGTCTGGGACAACATTGCTCCAGAGTGAGGAGAGCAGCCTTGCTGGAACAGGAGCAGGGGAAGAACTCAGAAGCAGCATTTCTGCTCCTCTTTCCAGGTGAGCCAGTGACAGGCAGAGCTCTTTATGGCTACTCCACAGCATCCCTGACATACTCTATCATTACCATGGGCTCAGATACTCTGAGGGGATACTAAGGCCAGTAAAATGAAGCTATGACTCTCATATGTAGAGCCATGATTCACTGGAAAAGCCAGGGCCTGTTCAGGGTCCCCCCTCTGGCTCTGTGAAGGACTGGAACAAACAGAGAGGGTTATCCAAGACACCAAAAGAAGGTTCTGTTTAGTTGAAAGGAGCTGGTTAAACTGGAAAGCTGAAAGAGCTCTAGTAGCCAAGAGACCTCTTCAGACTGAAAAAGTTTTTCTTGAGGGAAAGAAGTCAGGAGACAGTATGATCATGTCTCTCTTTCTAGGTCAGACCTCAAGAGCTACTTTTCAGCTGTAAGACAACGGTGATCCCGTAACAACTGTAAGAGAGCACTTACCACAAGAGACATGGGTGGAGAAGATCCCAGTCAGCCTATTCCCAGCCCCACCAGAGGATAACCTGTAGTTAAACCATGCTACTGGGTGTCTAACTTACTCTGAAAATCCTCTGATACTGAGATTGCCCCACATTCCTGGGCAATCTGCACTGGCACTACAGATCTCAGTAATTATGATTAGTTTTTTTTCCCTTGGGTCTAGCCTATCCTTTTGTTTTTGCAATTTAAGCCCATTATTTCTTGCCCTGTTTATCAGCTCTGTCTTGGCAGCCAACTTCTGTGCACCTCTGGTTAAAGAAGAAAGGTGAGAGACATTTCAAGGTATCTTCAACTTTAGCAAGTCCAACCTTTGAACTCCTAAAAATTCTGGTCAGTAAGCTGTAACACAGGCAGAAGGGATGCCTTAGACTCTAAAGCCTGCTTAAGGGCTACAAATCCATCAGTCAAGCTCTGGACTATTAGGAAAGCCACTGCCTAGTGTTTCAATTACTTCCTTCTGGAGTAAGGCCAAAATAAGCTTGTTGATGTGAACAGGTAAAACAGAATCTCCTGGTTTCTAAAAAATCTCTTTGAGAAACAAATTGAGAAGTGTTCTCAAAAATTTTTTTGTCCTTACCAGGAGAACTTATTTATTATTGAAGGTCTGCCTTCAAGACTCATGATGTTGAGCTCAAGGCAATAAACAATTTATTTTGAGAAATCACATACAGACTGAACAAAGATATAGGAATTAGAACCTAATACAGAAAGAAGAGGCAGGTCAAATCAGCACTGGGCCATCTTGATAGTATCTCTATAAAGCATCAGTAATGATTAATAAACTTGAATTTATGCCATAGTTTTGGCTCCTCAGAAGGCTTTTACATCAAGAACAGCAAGAAAAAATACTTGGCAGAGGACAGGAGTTATTTTCCAAAAGTAGTAATGAGGTCTAAGTTTCTATTTCATTGGCACAACTCATCCATAGCCTCACTATCTGGCTGACAACTTCCCTGGACAAAATCAGAGCAGTGGCACCAACCAGGGCCAGGTCTCCCGACTGTAGAAAAAACTCCTAGGAAACATTAGGAGCCTTCTTCCAGTTCCTGCCAACACTCTGGCAGGGGAGAGGAGGAGCTTTCATCCTTCTAATCATAAAGAGTCAGAGTATCACACCTCCATATACACTTCAGATTTTTTTATAATGGGCAAATTCTGCCCTCTTCTATACCCTGACAACCCCTACTAACTCTGACTGACATAGATACAGTATTTGACCTAAATGCATTTTAAAGCCCAACTGAGGTTCTTGCACTCTAAGCTGAGACAGACATCTTTTTTTTTTTTGTCCTACCCACAAGTCCCTGTGACACAATACTTCTGACACATTGCAAATTTCTAAAGAATTATTCCTTTCAAACAAGTATCTTCCTTGTTATTTAGCCAGGCTGAAGGGCAGTTCACTGTCATTTATGGCACAGGCACAGAGAGGAGTGAATAGCAATTACTCAGCATTTGTTAAAGTGAAGGCCTCACCTTTAATAATTGCACAGTCACATTTCTTTCCACAGGGTCAACCCGAACTCCAGAAAGGAGACTTGCTGATTGACACAAATATGTTTGTATTTCAAAGGGCAAACTACAAAGTCAAATAAAAGGCAATGTTTGCACAAGAGTTAACTTTGTCATTCATCATTCTCAAAGAGCTCAGCAATCCCATGGAAAAATGTCTCTCCTTAGCTATGGTAGATTTTTGACTCAAACTTTAATACAGGTGTATGGAGAGGTCAAATTAGCATGATTGCTGCAAAAGGCTAGCTAAACACACAGCCACAAGAAAGAGGACTTAGTGGCGACCTTTAAAGAAGCAGGGGAATACAGTGGGCAGAACTCCTGCCCCCCACATCCCCACAGTGAGCTGGGAGCTGCTAAAAACTCAGCACAATTTAGAGCAGCAGGGTCCTCTGATTGCACAGATGGACAAACCAATGCCCAACCAAACAGGAAAGAGGGAGGAGGTCTCCTTTTGCACACTCCCATACCCCAATTACAGTTCATCTCGAACTAAAAACAGCAGCTCTGCACAGTCACCATCTCAGCGCAGCCTAATGGGCAGGAGATGAGATAATAGGGCCACATACTGCTCTTGGGACTGCACCACTCCTGTTAAGACAAGGGCAGGTCCCTGCAGTGCTCGACCAGCCCACAGTGCACCTTCAGCAACCTCTGTCACAGCCAGTGCTGCTCTTCCACAGCAGACAAGGGCTCTTGCCCCTTCCTGGAGCTGGCCAGCCACCTTCCTTGGCAAAGCTGTGGCCATGCTCCTTTCCCTTCTGCTGCTGAGACTCTACATGGATTTTGTTCTTCTTTCTCTCCCAAATTAAAGAATCCTAAAGCTACAAATGCGTGCTTTCACAGTGCCCACAACCCTTTGAGTTCACTTTCCCAAGCTATTGGGTGTGTTGAATTTAAGGTTACCAAGTACATTAATTCTGGGCACATTAAGCCTGGGCACTGAGAGCACATCTTCAAAGAGCCACTGAGAACTTTAAGGTGAATCAACTAAATGGATAAAGGATCTGCACATGGGAAGATTCAGACGAAAAGGATGGAAACAGTCTTGCAGGTATTTAGTGATGCACCTTCAGTTATACACACTGGCTTCAGCCCTGTAGCTGACTGCTTTCAACTTTCTTCTCCACACAGAGAGGCCTTTGAACCTCAAAGCATTACAAAACTGTGTACATTATCAGCCATGTCTACAGGCATGTGTGTTGCACTCAGCACCCACTGAAGTGCCATGTCCAGCCGAAATACTGGATCCAGTATTTTAATCTTGTATGGATTTTTGGAAGTAGTCCAAATACGGGTCAGCCTTACACAACTGCACCTGGGAGTAGCAGAGGTTTCTAATGTGCCATGGGAATGACTTCAGCAACACACCACAAAAAAAGTTCTTTCACATTAAGTGTAACTATTGCTACTCTAAGATTAAATATTACCTGGAAATTACACTCATTAACTGCAGAATCCTTGATTAATGAGCAGGTGGAGCACATATAGGGACCTGGTCCTGATTTCAGCTGTCTTACTAGCTCTACCCTGGACACGACTGATCACCACAAAAATAAAAGAGGAAATCCAAGAACTAATTACTAGTGGACAAAGTGTGTCAACCTAGTAACTGTGTTAGGGTACTTCAGAGATTAAGGGAAGGCTGGCAGATGTGCAAGATGCAAATACTGAAGCCGCTAAAAAGAAACAGCAACAGAACTCTGCTATCTTCTGGTATCTCTGGTGAGCGAGACTGCAGGAAGCCTCTCAAGAAATAGTCTCCATTACAGAACAGCTCCAGAGCCATTTTGATTACTGCAATCATTTCAACAGTGATGGACAGAGGAGGACCCTCTGGTGCTCCTCCCACTCCCAAGGCAGGGGCTGTCTCTCCTCAGAGAGCAGACACTGAGCTCTGCCAAAGGCCCAGGAAGGGAGGTCTGTATCAGTGAGCAGGAGTCTGGCAAAGAGAAAGCCAAGGACAGGAGAGAGCATCCCACGCCAGCTCCCGGAGGGGGCCGCTGCAGGTGTGAGGGCACACGGGCTGGGGCTCACACGGGGAAGCCACAACCACCTTCTGCAGTTTGTCAGCAAACACAGCTGAACCTAAGCATCTCCTGCTACGCTTACCCAGCAGCCACTGCCTCCAAGCATTTCTTGCCAAACAGCAGGGACTGCCCACACACTCTCTTTCTAATTTGTGTTTACTTGTCTTTTCAAAAAGCCCAAAGAAATCTCCTACACAGAGCAGCTAAGTACAACAAAACTCAAGCATCAGAAGAGTTCAGCCAACTTGTGCCCTACGATTGATCTCCTATTTCTCCCTCCACTTTCCTTCCAATCCTGTTTATAATTACACAAGCTGTCTGATCTTCCCAAAGCTATCAATTCCCTCAAATCCATTTTCAAATTGCCATCCTTGAAAGAGCCTGGGCACCTGATCAGGCAGTCTCAGCTTGACACAACCCACTCCACTATTGACGGCTCCCCTGAAATGCCGGGGTGCAGCTGGCCAGACCCTGAGTAAGGGCTGCCAAGACCCAGCCCCACAGAGATCAGGCAAGGAGAAGGTATTGATCCGCTCCCTTTAACATGCTAATTTGCCCAGTGGCTGCTTCAGTCATTGCCAGGCTGGACACTTCAAAAGGAAACTGTTTTCAAAGCAGCGATGTCTTTTTCAGCAGCAGAAAAACTTAAAACTGAAAACAAATGAATTCAAGCCCCAAGTTCACAGAAGCACTCGTAGGTATTCTTCAGCTCCCCAGACAGAGATGTTTGATGTATGGAAAGACAGACTTGTTAATTAGGGTTATTAAAATGTGGCCTGGCAAAAACCCTCTGGGATTTAAAATAACAAAATCAACCCCCTCTAAGTGCACACTTAAATATAAAGATAGCCTGTACTTGTATCAAAAATATTCAGCCATAACCTCTGGAAGTGTTCCATTTATTCCCCCACGCACACAGTTCTTGGGAGAAGAATAAAATGTATTTAAAATTAAATTTCTGTAATTCAATTTCTGTAATTCAGCATCAACACTGGAGAACATTTTGGCCTTTCCTAGTATTGATAATGGGGAAAATAAAGGCAATTGTTCAATCCCTTCAGACCACTGAGAACACACAGTGGAGGCCAGACAAAACCCTCGGTATGACAGAGACATTATTAAAGTATTTCAGGAAGCAGCAGCATTATTGACTGACGCCTCTGCCTCAACACTCACCTTTCAATCACGGGCTAAATACAATGTGAGGAATGGATACAATGGCAGGTTTTAATTAACGGTCTGGGCAAGTACTGAAATATGTCACACACACAAGTTTTGCAGATAGAACAGAAATCAATTGAGTGTTTTGCATCAGTGTTTGTGACTCGCATCATGCTCCTAGGAAAACCTGATATGAACTGTGAAAAGCAGGAGAGCTCTCCAAGCTAAGGGAGATAACAAGCTGCAGTTCTGACCCACAGCATACTACCCTGTTGTCAACAACTGAAGAGCCAGAAACTTGAATTTCCCTTGAAATATGTCTTTATTTCCAAATGCAGGAAGAGCTTAAGTCACCAAGCTCAGCCTGCTCCTTCTCCTCTGGACCCTGGTCCAGGACAGCCACAACCCACTGAGCCCAGTGCTGGCTACACCACCAGCACCAGCCACCCTGCTCCAAGCTCACCTGTCTTGGCACAGGAGGGAATTTCGGATGCTGCTGACCTCTAAGCCCTGGCTGCAGGGGACAAAAAGCTGCAGGAGAGAATAGGCAAATGGGGAGAACTGACTGTCAGCCTGCCATTTGCGCTGGAGCAGGCAGCAGCATCACAGCAAGCTCATTCACAGAAACAAGGCATGAGGAGATAACAGAAAATGCAAGCAAAATGGAACTTGCTTCCTTGCCACTAAATTGTCAGCTTTATGGGACTTCATGCTGAATGGTATGAAAAAAAAATCCAATTTGCTTTGAAGCACATTAGTCTAACATCCTAATTATTGTTTACATTGCCATTTGCCTTCTATTAAGAATTGAATAATTACCCAGCACTCCATAGTTTAAAAATACAAGCAAACAGGATTATCTGGGTAATTAAGACACTGTACTGCAGCTCTGTAGTGTGGCTGTACAAAGCTTTCACATATACAAGCAGAAGCAATAGGTATTGATCTCCTTAGCTCAAACGATGTTTTGAAGATGTGCAAGATGGGTCCCTCATCAGGAAAAGGTGAGCGATAGATAACTTTTGACAAGTGAGGAGGGGCAGAAGCTATCTACAGCTAGGATGCCACATTCAACCTTCACTCTGGTCTTATCTCAGTCACAGACATCCTGTGTGCCTCTGGGAAAGTTACCCAGTCCATCCTCCAGCTGCTGCAGTACAGAAGCATCCTTCCTCCTCCTCCTCCTGCCCAGCACCCCCACCTTTGCCCAGACTGCCTCTTCACAGCCCAAGCTGCGCAGCACCAGGCCCCCATGAATACAAAGTCTGTTTCCCAGCACACCTCTTTCAGTGGGTTTGTACCGATTAACTCAGTGTTAGTGAGATTTAAACCCAGCCATCTAAGGGAAGTACAAAAAGCAGACCAGCAAATGGAGTTTTTTCTAGGCATCCATGACTAAATGACCCAAAGCAAATACCAACTGTATAGTATAGCTTTTTTTTTTTTTTTTCTCCCAACCTTAATAGCCCATCCATATTGTACTTTGAACAGCATGACCTCCCTTCTGGGTGACTATTAGGACAAAAGCAAAGTTTTTGCACATTCCTTTGTTGTTTTAAAGAGCCCTTCCTCCATTTAATTACACCACCAGGTTTCACACTGCACAGTTTACTACCCCTGTGAAATTACCTTCAAGTTAAACACTAATTGGACATCCAACAAAAACGAACCCCCCCCACAACCACGTTTCTCCTTCTGGTTTCTCACAGGATGCAGACCCAACACGATCAGGGTCCCAATTTCATACCACTGATTTATAAAGACACAAAATGAAAAACAGTCCTTTAAAGAAATACAGTACATTCATGCAGCATGTGTTCTAACTTATATCAATAAACCTTTCAACAAATCCTTCTGAACAAGCCTGTGTTTTGGGAGCATTTAATGAGCCTCAGCTTTATTTCAAGCCAAAGGCAATTTTAAGTAAAGTTGAAATAAAGAAAGTTAAAAAGAAAAGAAAGCCACTAAAATCAAAAATAAAATAAAATATGGGTTCTTGTATAATCATGAGGCTTAAGAAAGCAGAACTTTTCTCACAGATTATTTTCATTCAATAAATAAAGACAGAAGAGCATTTCTGTATGTTTACTTACCCAAGTGCTGGGAGCCCCTTTTCACCACACTCTAACCATGGGCCAAGGCCAGCCCAGACAGCAGAGGGAAGGACACTTGCCCAGGCCTAAGCAGGTACTTGGCACAAAGCATAGGAAATGTCAAAATGTAATGCAGCTTTCTCATGTCCCAAGTGCACACTTGCAGCCCAGAGGGGATCCCACCTCCTGAACCTCACCATCCCCCCAGCTGAGGATGCAGCTACAGAAGAGCTTGGTGATCACTGGTGAACATCTGGAGGAGATGACACCCAAGGGCCTGCAGCCCCTTCAGGCATGAGAAGTGGCACTTCCACACCCCAACCATCATTTTACACACGGTCAGGGTTTGAGCACAGCGCTGTCCCACACACCAGCTGGAAAGGAGCTGCACATAGGGGCAAGAGCAACAATCAGCCATGGTCAAGACATGAGGAGCACACTGAGCAAATATTACACTGTCTCAAACAAAGAGATCAAAAAAAATCAAAACAGAATCCATTTGCATAAAATCCAAATCTTTGAGCTCTGCATAAACAGAAGGAGATTTTGGCTGGCGTTTCCAAAGGAAGCTCTTATCTCCTTTGAAATGGGGAAATGGGTGTGCTACTTTGCATGAGGGTGTATACAAAAGATGTAAATGAGGAATTTGCTGCATCCAAAAGGCAAAGCGGCCGACAGCTGCCAATCCCTATTCACAGGGAGAGCTTCCCCAGTCTCTAGCAGGAGGAAGGAGAAGGGAACCAACATGTTTGCTTCCCAGGGAGGTGAAGCAGGCTCTGAATATTCATAAAACGGCCATTTAGTCATGGGAGTGTTAATTGTCTCTAATTCACAAAACTGTGTGACCTCACCTGCTCCCTACAACATATGAAAAGGATGTGGCATAATGGGACGAAACGAGATAAAATATTTATCTCACAAGTTTGGGGGGCTTTTTGATGCAGTCTCAAAAGACCTTAGTGTACTGCTGAGCATTTCTTTAATCATGTCTCACAAGCACAACGAAGACCAAGCTCAGTGGAGCATATTATTAGACAGATAATAACCCTTACCCAGGCAAGATCTAAATACTGAACTCATCACACAGTGGATGAGTTGTCTGCAAAGTTTTGGGTTGCTGGGTTTTTTTATCCTAAAAGAACACACAAGAACCAGAAGATGGGCTGGAAGTCCCACAAAGGACTACCCAGACCTACCATGAAATCCATACCACCACAGCAGCTCATCTGGCTTTGATTCTGAGGACCGTGCTTTTTACCAGGAACACACAGAGTAAGGACCAGATATTGCTCCCCTGTGTAGTAGCAGAGTCTTGTCAGAAATTCAAAGGGAAGCAATCACAGCTTTTCTCCAAGCAATACATGAAGGGACATTTGCTTGATAACTGTAACTTGACTTCCGAGGAGGCCAGGCAGGAGAAAGCAATAAAGCTCCTGCAATGACATTTAAATGCAGATTTTGAAATGCGCCAGGTGGTACAAGAAAATCACAGAGGGAGCAACCCTTGGAAGATCTACTGAGCTACACGAGAACATAACATAACCAAATCAGCAGAGAAGAGAACCAACTAAATTTGGTTCAGACAGACTGTGTTTCAGTGTCGCTCCCAGGCCCCGCCTGTAGCTTCCGTCTTCTCAGCTCCTTTTAAAACCTAACATGTTGAGTCTGTGCTTTTTTTCCCCTGCCAAAAATAATCAACCTGGGGAAAAAAAAAAAAATCCTTCTGAAATCTCTAATCTGCAGTCTTAGTCACCCTTCTGATCACCCTTTTGTGCAGCCAGACTGTACATCAGTGCTATTCTGACAAAAAAGTTATTACTAAAATGGGAAAATACACACAAATTACTTTACTTTCCCACCCCTAAAAAACTCACCATCCAAGAATCTTATCACAGAAAAACATATAATTAGACTGTAACCTTCTGATGTAAACTGAACTGCTGCTTTCAATGATCACAGCCACTCTTCAAAGCCTCCGAGATAAAAAGAATCTTATCATTCAAATTATTACTTCTTAGGGATGCTCTTATCAAAGTTCGAAGGAAAATTCTAAAAACAGCAGTGATATGAAACCAGGACTGAGCCATATTTTAAATGACACTGGATTTTCTGCCAATTGGCCAATTCACAACTCAGAAAAAGCAAGTGTAGATGAAGACAAAGCTGTTGGCTCTCATAACCTTTACAATATCACAGTAAAAATCTCAACTGTCTCATATATTTATACTAAATGGCAGGTCTAAAATTGAGATTTGTAATTTCACAGCATCAAAATCATCACAGATGGCTACAGTCTATTGCTTCTTTAATCTGTCTTTTCTCCCTTCCTGCTTGTTTTCCCCCTCCTCCTTTGAGTTAGAAAGATATGTGCTTTATCATAAAGAAATCGTAACTAAATCCAAACCATGTTTTATTAACATGTAACAAAACAATTTACATAATGATGTGTACAAGTGAAGTTTAAAATTACTTTATGTCTCAGCTTTGCCCTAAAGCACTAATTGCCTTAGCCTTGAGATGTGCCACTATTTGGGATAGTCATCTTCCATCAACAATATTCGACATTCATGTTCTCCTAAATAGATAGCCACTAACACAGAACATTTGAGGGAAAATAAACAGTAATAGAAATAGCAAATTGGATTTTTTTTTTTTGCATCAAATTCACAGCTACAAGTTCACCTGGAAGCAAAGAATCAGAGCTCACCTAAAATTTCTACTGATCAGGACCAATTTTGCAGAACCACTGTCAAGACACCTGTGAAGCTTCCCAAATAAAAATGGATTAAATGCTTAGCTTCTTTTCCTTCCTGTCCCAGGTTCTTAAATATATACATATACACATACAATTATGGATGTTTGGTAAGACAATCATCATCAATAAAGTCAGCTGGGAAAAAAACAGCAGTCAGAGAAAGGACAGTTTTTTGTCATCATATTCAAACACCTCCATACCACCGACACAATTTTTTAAAAAAATCCCATTTGAGGTCAGAAAGTCATTAACTCCCACTACAAGAAGAACTTTAGACGTGAAAAGGCTTTCCATTACGCTTCCCACACATACATCAGAAATTAGGCAAAAGAATCTCAAGGAAAATGCATTATTTAAAAATTGGGAGGGTGAGTGAACTTGAAGCAGTTTGCAGGACAAGCCAAGGACCAGCTGGTCTGTCACAGCACTGTGTGGCAGGGAGCAGGTCACAGGAGACAAGGAGCTCCAACATAGACTGGGGATCTCCCAACAAGTGCAAAGCCCCAATCCACTGGCCCGAACTATTCCTGCCCACTGAGCTTTTGTCAAACATTTAAGATCTTAATCAATCCTAACTCTGACCCTAGGATCACTGGGGAAGATGGATGAGGAAACGGACAACCTCTGACCTTTCCTTGTATTTGTCCTGCCACAGTCAACCTATTGAAAAACAATTGAGGTGGAACCTGCTCACCAGCTCCAGTCCCAGACCAGCACCCTTTCACAGCCTTTCCCAAACTCAAAGTCTCTTCCCCTGCCCCCAGTCCTCTATATCAAAACCACAGGAATCCTCCTCACTTCGTCCTCCTCCTCCCCTCCAAAAACCTGTCAGAGCAGAACATTTGCTAAACAATTAAGTTAAGAGGGGAAAGAAAAAGGGAAACCTCATTCAGTGGTGTCAAAGGCCAAACTGCTTTAACAGCCTCACTGGAAACCAGAGAGGAGCTGCACAGTTCTGGTGAGCTTCATGAATTCATCAGGCGGTGCTTCCCAGTAAACTGTTCTGGCTGGAGAATGGCAAATGTGAGAAAAGGAAACCACAAATAACAGCTGATGAAATGAGTTTAGCACTTTCAATTATGTGCTGGCTCGAACGCTCTCAAAATGACTAGCACAGGCCAACTTCCCTCTGCAGAGCCCAAGACACAGAACGTTTCTAACACCTTTGTCAATATGGCATCACCTGATCTTCCTTTTAATTGGGAAATGGAGAATTGAGTTTCCTGAGCCCAAACGTCCCCAGATGCAGCTGAGAGCCTTTAGGTAAGCTGACAGTCATCCCCCAGGTCTCGTCCAATGCTACAAAAATAAATTTAAAAAGCATGCCACTGTAATCACTGCCCATGAACAAAACTTCCAGAGATTTCCCCTGAACAACACAGGATTTGTTGGACAATTAGCTCACCATATCTGGGCCACTGACACTGAAAAATGGATGATCTGTGTCAATCAGAGTGATGCAGTGCTGTCCTAATAGGCCTTTAGGAGAAGGTGGAATCATCTCTGTGCAATAAACCAATAAATGGGTTTATTCACTTCCTCCTCTCACAGCCCAGGCTGGTAAGGTGTCTGGAAGCTTTGCTCAGAAGTTATTGAGCTATAAGAGAGTTATAGCATCTCCCCAGCCACCAGCGGCTCCCCCAGAAGCACCCAGGCAGTACCACAGTCACAGGTTCACACACGTCATAATAAACAGGCTTTCAAGTTTCCATCTCAGGGGATGGAAAAATCAACAAAAAAACCCCAAGAAAAACCAGAATATTTCACCCCAGAGAGGTATGTCACTGTCAGCTCATTTTTCAGTCCTCTGTAGGGCCAATGGCAATTTTGTTGCCACTATGCCACACTGGGCATCTGTCATAGAGCAAAAACTCAGGAAATTAAGGCTGAAGTTCACATGTAGTGGTTTTTTCCTACCAAGGTTTAATTTCAATGCATAATAAAGAACTTCATATTGACTGTAAATTACTATTTAAAAGAAATCAAGTAGGACATTCAAAAGACACCATTCTCTTAGAAGTCCATCACAAAAGAGCCAGTTACTTGTTTTGCTAACTTGTTCTCAGTCTCAAGATGATAAAAATGCCCTAGTAAAAAACACACCAAGAAGACATGAAGCAACAGACTCCAAAGAATCTTTTCTAAAAACATGGTTCCAAATCCCGAAAGAAGCTGAGCACCTTCAATTCAGCACCCAGCAAAATTAAGCCCACTGACCTGTGCAAGAATCCATTTAAATTTGATCTTAATTTATGCTTACACGAGCAAGAGTTTCAAAGCAGAGGCTAAAGATATTTTATTTATAAACTCTCTTCTCTCCTTCCCTAACCTTCTACAGCTTCTTTATTCAGAAAAGGGAGGCAGAGACTATAGGTATTGAGGTTTTTTCTTTTAGGCAAATCTGTCTTTTATACAAACTTTAATCCCTAATTCTGCAGCACACAGGATGGTGTGTGTGTGTGTGTGTGTGTGGGAGGGTGGGGTGGAGACTTTTAGCATTTCTAAGAGTATCCTAGCACCTCCATTATTTAACTGACAATGAAGACTCTCTGAGAAATGAAAATATTTAACAAAGGCAGCAGAGTCAAATATCAAAGGGTAGTTAGTGCTAAAAATCTGCAACAAGTAAAACACCAAAGACTTCCACTTCCCAAAATGGGAAAGTAATCCAGCTAAAACTCCTGTCCTGCCTCCCAGACTCGTTCTTAGCCTACCGCATTACCCAAAGTCGACTTTGCCAGAATTTCCTGCGCTTAACAAAGTTCCCTTGAAAGATTTGTCTCTTCAAACAACAGTAGCTCAACTGCACTGCTTTGCAGTCATTCACATTTTGGTGACTATCACGAGCCAAATCAAATTTAGGCATCTGCTAGAAAATGTGTTTCACCTTCTGCCTATTACAGCAGTATCATTTGTTTTGCATTATATAATGCTTAGCCTTGCCACCTGGAGCTATTGGACTTCTTCATAAACCCCTCTGTCCCACCACATCCCACAGGGCTGCTAATCACTGGCTTTAGTCCATTTCTCTCATCTCTGATTCAATTATGCATTCCACTAAGCCCTAATGAAGAGTACAATATGGCTCATCCTACCTTGGCATTCTCCATTGCGCTCCTCATAGCCAGCATTGCACAAGCAGTTGCCAATGGGCACCAGCCATTCGCCATCTGCCCCACAGTACATTTTTGGCACATCCTTCTCTTCCGAGTTGTTGACACAGGAGCCACGAACCTCCACCAGAGAGGAGGTATCAGCGCCAGTAATGGTGTCTGGAAACTGCGCCAGGTTCCGAACCGTCAGTGGACACTTCTTATAGAACACACGGACAGAGACCAAAGCAATGCAGGCACCGACGTCCTGAAAAGCCAAATAAAACCCCTTCTTGCTGAGTGGTCCCACATCCCGGATCTCCGTATTCAGCTTCATGATCCTGTCGCCAATGTCCACCTGGGTGAAGCTCTCATCAGCAGCAATGGTGTCGATCTTTGCAAACTGGCTCTCACGAATAAAACGCTCCTTATCGTTGTTTGATTCATAGTAATAAAGGTTGAAAGTCTCTTTGCAAGTTCCCATGACACCCGGCAGGCTGTTGCAGTCTCTTAGCGTGAACTTGATTTCAATATAAACCCTCTGAGCCCCCTCACGGGGAATCCAATCAGTTCGTAACCAGTTATTCTGGCTGGGCTCCATCACGTTGCAGACTTGATAGGTGCGGATCGGAGTGTTCTTCTCATCCATGATGCTCACTTCCTCCCACTGCAGGGAGGAAAAGGGGGAGAAAAGCACATCAGTATTAAAAGGAACAACAGAGCTTCACAACAAACAATATGCACTTGTTCCAAAAAAACCAAACTGAAAGACCAAGCCATAGCCAAGTCCTCAACTACTCGGGCATTAAAGGAAGCATCTGCTCAGGAGAAACAAATTCCAAATCCCCTCATGCCTCCAGGAGCAAGCATGTGTTTTAAGGGCCCTCTGAAGCCATTCAAGAATGCTCCCTCAACTGATCAGGTTTACTTGTACTACAGTTCAGTTCACAGGACCCTGCCTAGAGCAGGGCTACACACAGGACTTTCCAGACTCACAGAGCAGCACTGACCTGCAGTGTTTCCTTGACAGCAGGTATCTCATGGACCCTGCTTTGCACATGGAATATCCAACAGGTGACACAGCGTGACTTACTCACATGGAGTGACAGCCACACTTTGGACATCACTACCACTTACTTTAAAAACTCTTAAGCCATCCCTTATTATTTCTCTAAGCTGCCAACTACTTTCCTGGGCTACCAATATCCCAGACAAACTCAGCAAAGCCTTTACTTTGGA
Organism: Corvus cornix cornix; assembly: GCF_000738735.6. NCBI lineage: Eukaryota > Metazoa > Chordata > Aves > Passeriformes > Corvidae > Corvus > Corvus cornix. The sequence continues at coordinate 18,007,550 of NC_046339.1, read as the reverse complement.
GATGGGCAGAAATAGCTGTCTACAGAGACCTGGGTCCTTGACTTGGGTAGCTCTTAGAGAAGGAAAAACAGGTAAGGAGACAACATCATCAGTCTACCAGCAACACCACCATAACTTTGTTATCCAAACAGAGTTTCTTAGTAGTGGGAAGGTAAAAAAAGAAGAAATATGTATGCACATCTTTTTTCTGGAGAAAATGTCAGGAAACAGCTAAATTCATATTATCAGAATCCCAAAAAGGTTAGCAGAGAGAGAGAGTGCTGAAAGATCAGGATAGCAGCATTCTGCAAAATTGTTACACCCCTGAAATCAAGTTCAGGCATCTTTAGAAGTGCCAAACAGGCAACATGATTATGAAACAACAACAACACATGTAATCCAAGGCAGGTGTGGAAGGAGGAGATGGAGGAGTTCAGCATAATGAACTTAGAAAAGGAAAGCACATATACCCAACAGTTCCGAAAAGAATTGGTCAAAGTATTATCACAGACAGAAGAAAGTTTATCACAGTGCTCTACTGGCAGGGAGAGAAGGGCAAGTAGGGGCACTAGGGAAAGAAATCTTTCCAGGAAAAAAAACCCAGCAAAACCATAGCACTTCAATTTATATTATTCAATTTATCCTTCCCTATAAAAAAAAATTAGATAATGATATGCTGACTAGGTTTGCAGGCAATACAATGAAGCATATAACATTATCCTTAGAAAACAGTAATAACTTTAAGGTGACCTCTCAGAAGTGCTTTTCAGAACTACTGAAGCCATAGCTTTGATAAACAGAAGCCTTCTTGACATAAGGGGGCTTCTCGTATAATATCCTGCATTCTTCTCACAAGGATTGCTCTTATGCAAGTGATTTTTACTTAAAAAGCTTCCAGCTTAGCTGAATCCATTTATAGAATGACAGCAGCTAGCACCATGAGTCACTAGGAGCAGAAAGAGTAATATTTTATTTGCTGCCTAGAGATAACTACAAATTAAAATAAAGGAGAGGGGAAATCAATACTCAGCATGTCACTCCTTTCCAGAGAAAAGAAAAAAATAAATCTTAAAAAGTAATCTATCCATGTAAAGTGTAATATGTTGTTTGTAAGAAGACAGAGTTGTTTAATTTACAGCACCACAGAGCTAGTTTACTGTTACAATATTGTCTTTATGATCCATCACTTTCCATTCTGCTTATCTTCAGATTGTCTACGCTACCAATATTGTGTGTAGTACAAGAGAAAGGAAGAAGCAAAGGGAAATAATACTTGTTGATGGGATTTCCTTTAGTGCATTTACACAATGGAGGATGCTGCTAGAGGATTCAATAGAGAGACCGCTGAGGTCAAGAGACACACAGCAACTGAATTCAGCAAGTTTTTGGATCAGGTTCTCAACACACCCGTCTGCTGACCAACACACAAATGTACAGAGTTGGACTTCTTATTTCATTAACGCACAAATGCGAAACACATCTAAGTGCATCTTTATGACAGAACTGCAAGTAACTACAGCCCAAAATTTCCAGCCACTGTAAATGACTTGTAACTCGAAGTATGTGGTCAAAGCTGTAACTTTTTGCTTTCAAGCTGAAATTAAGTTTTATAATTCAGCTCTTCCCACAGTTTAATGATGCAGATTAAAACATTCTGGGCACAAAACCTGCTTTTCAACTGTGAAATGCAAGAGTAAATCATTAATTACATTCATAATACAATTCATTAACTCCTCCAGGGCTACTATATAGCTAGTCACTGCTAAATGACTATGTTTATCTCCAGCCCTTCTTATCCACACAACCATCACACCCCAGGAACAGTGTGGTTCAGATTTAGAAAAATATCTTTTTTTAAACAGACAATAAAGTATACACAGTTAAAGAATAACACTGAAGGACAAATTCTTCTCAAGACAATAAAGGAGTTTGTTTCTGCTGTTTGAAATAAATCTGCAGCATATGAAGTAAATGCTTTCCAAGCACTGTATCTCAGAAACAGACCATGTACTCTTAAATTTTTCACAACAGGCTTAAAAATAGAACACATGTATGTAGGTTTAGTGAAACGAGTCACGTCCACAATAAAAGCACACATTTTTCCTTCTCAAGCTTGCATGGCACTTTCAGAAAAAACTTGGGGAGAAAGAGGGAATCCAACAGCCATTAATAATATACAGCTGTCCTCTGATCATTGATTCCACTGCTGACTTATCAAAACTTGTATTTAGCTTCTGTTTTAATACAGAGCATAGATTCTCTTGGAAAGCCTTAGATATCCCTTTGAAAGACCCCATCTCATTAACCGACATTTCCAGGGTGCGGGATTAACAAGGAATCCCAGCTCTCACCGAGATAGAGCTGTACCTTTCCACACTGTCAAAAGATGAGGGCGATTGCCTGCAATCAGCACTGAATGTGCACCGTGGGCGCTGCCAGAGGCCTGCCAATCACATCCCCGCTCTTTGGAAAACCGAGTTTTGGGGACAGCACAGTGTGCTCAGGCGGAGCACAAGCCAGGACTGTAGTCAAGTTCACCCAGAACAACAATGGGGGAGCAAAACAATCCCCCATTCTCCCATGCTACGGTTATTCAGAGCTTATGCATAATGCACCACCAGCCAACGCAGCCTCGGATTCCTTCTCTCACTGCTGTTTCCTTAGCTCTGTTTCTTCTAATTACAAGTGGGAACGCACACACAAAAAAATAAGTTTTTGTAGGTTTCCTGAAGAATCCAGTGCTTTGTTGTGCACAGGTCCTGATCTTTCAGCACCTTCCTTTTTTCAAACACTTTGACTTAGTTACTTCTGCTTAAGGATTCCAAGCTGCTTTTACTCATTTAGTGTTAAAAGGATTTGGAATTTTTTTTTTTTACATTCATGCTTAGTGTGCATTGCTGGCATTTTTGGTTGAATTGCTCATATGAAGAAAGAAGGCGCCTTTCTAATTGCTTATTAAAAGAAAGTCCCATGACATACAGTCTCCTCCAGATCCCAGCAACTTCAGAGTCCAACATTTGAAGCAGTTTCCCAGAGAGACACTGGGCACCCTGCAGGTCAGGGCACAGATGAGGGAGCAGCACAGTACCCATCCGACAATATAAAGCTAAACCAAAAAATAAAGCTACCTTGTGTGCAGCTCTCTAAGCAAAGGGACTCTCATCCCAGCAATGAGCCTTTTAACGTCATTGCATCACCACTGGGCAGTGCATTCGAGCAGCCTTCTCTTCAACAAGACAATTGTGAAAGTACATAAAAAGAAACTCCAAGGAATAATAGTCAAGCAATGCGTGCTGCAGTTGATCTGTTCAGAAACCAAAACACACGATGTTTACACTCTGAAATAGGACAACTGTCCCATCACAACAAAAGGTCTATCGTGTATATTGATCCCTACTCCTTCATCCAGAAATAGAACAGCAATTACCCTGAACATCTCCCAGCCAAGACGGTCCACAGATAAAATAATAGCAGTCAAGAATGCCAATTCAGTCGGCAGATCACATTTCTTGTTGGTATTTCAGTTTTAAATAGGCATCTAAGCCTATGCCTCAACCAATCTCTTAATTCTGAAACCTCTTTTCTGCCCTTTTGGTTTCCACTTATTCCATGACAGAACTATCCAATGGGAGTATAAAGTTTCTCCAACAAAGAGTAATTCACTTGGTAAGCTAGGGAAGAAATCTGACCTCCTCACCACAATCAACAATAATCGAGCCATTAGGACTCTCTGAAAGTTACTAATCACCCCCTTTACCCTTTTGATCAGATAGCGGTTTAAAACTTACCCCTCCTTCCAGGGGACTTGCTATCCACCCCAGCTCTCCCTGAACTGATCTGGAATCCAGCAAGGTAACTGCAGAAAGGTACAAATAAAAGAGATTAAATTCCAGATGCCAAAAGGCAATATTAAAATAAATGATTTACCTGAACGTTTCCATATGTGCGGAGCACGATCGCATTCACCTACCACTTGAAATGCAATGTTATTTCCGACCGCGCCAATATCTTAAAAACACTTCCAAACTCACTCTGAGGAATCGCACGTTCGTTTCCCGGCGCACTGGAGCCGCTCAGGGGCGCGGAGAGGAGCGGCGGAGTCCCGGCACACCTGCGGGAGACACCGGAGCGCCTCTCGGAGCGCTCCCGCGGCGCTGAGCGCCGCGTCTCCCGCCGGCTGGGACAGCGCGCCCGCATGCCAGCGATGGGCTCAAAATCGGTACTTGCCGGGACCCCAGGAGCACGGCTGGGCACCGAAAGACCAGGCAGAGGCTCCCCAGGAGACCAGCGCCCCACGCCCACACCGCGGGATGGCTGCCGGCTTCCCCCGCGGAGCTGCCGCCGGACCGTCCCGCAAAACGGGCTGAACCGGGGCCCTGGGGAACGGCGCAGAGCCGCCGAGAGCTCCCGGGAGAACCGGTTTCATGAGCCGCCCTCCGATCCGGGGCCGCCCCGGCGCCGCTCACGGGAGCGCAGTACCTCGGCGGCCCGGCCCGGCCGGGACAGCGGCGGCGCGGAGGGACGCGCGGGGCAGCGGCGGCCGCTCCGCCCCGCGACACCTGTGCCGGCACCGCGGGCGGCCCCCGCAGCGCCGCTCGGGCAGGTCCGCGGCCGCCGGACGGGCAGCGACCGGCCGGGGCAGCGCGGGGGCAGCGCCGTCCCGACGGAGAGCGGAGCGGCGAGGCGGAGAGGGGATGGCACAGCACCGCCGCCCGCCCGGGGGCACCGAACTTTGCCCCCGGCGCTCCGCCGGGAAAACGCGCAGCCCGGCCGCCGGCAAGCCTCACCTTCGTTGGCGGGATAGACCCGTGAGCCGGTGACGGCGCCACAGACGCCGACGAGGAGCGGGAGAAGGGCGCAGATCGGGACCCCGGCCATGCCGCCGCCGCCGCCGCGCTCCGGCCGCGCTATCCCAGCGGAATAACTGCCTACATGGGGCGCGCGGCGCGCGCTAGACATTGCCAAGGGGGCGGGGCTCGCCCGTCCGTCAGGCGCTGCCGCCAATCGCCGCCCGCTCCGCGCCGCGCGCCCCGCCCCGCCCCCACGGGCGTGCGGCGCGGGGAGCCGGGCCGGGCGCTGCGGGGCGCTCCCGGGGGAGCGGGGGAGCGCTGCCTCGAGCGGCCGCGGCCGGCGAGCGCTCCGCGGCGGGCTCTGACCCTAACAGTGTCCGAACTCCGAAAACTGACGGACAAAGGTGAAAAAAAGTTAGGAGAGGAAGAGCGGCGTGGGAGCCGCGACCGCGCCGCGCACACGGACCTGCCCCGCGCCGAGCCCGGGACGGCCCCGCGTCCCGGGAGAGTCCCAGGAGCTGCCGCCGCCCCGCCCGCCCCGGCCCGGCCGGGCCCGGCGCCACCGTTGAGCAACAGCGCCACCTGGCGGGGGCGGCGTCTCCCGCGGCAGCGGCTCCCCGGGGTCGGGCAGGGACGGACAGAGATGGGCAGGGATAGACACGGGCGGACGGGGATGAGCATTACGGTCGGCCGCTCTTGGCGGCGCTTCCCCGGTGAGCGGCAGCGGACGGACCCCGCCGCTCACCGAGAAGGTGCCAATCATTCACGCTTTTATGCACCGGAGCAGTGGCCGGGCGGGGCGGGCTGGTGGGAGAGCAGGATTCGGAGCGATTCCCTCTGAACGCTAACATCCATCGGGACGCACAAGCTCGTGCACACCTCCCTTGTCCACAGCTGTACACGGCGCCCGAACCGTGCCCGGGAACACCTGTACTGGCTGATGCCCTTAGCCTGTCTCCGTGAACCTGCGCTGTGCAGCCACAGCCCCGCTTTGCTTTGAACGCTCCGAACATCTGCCTCCTAAAAAAAAAAGAATTACTCTCTAAATGCGCCTTGACAACAAAATCGTAGTTTTTAAAAGCCCGCTAAGCCTTGGGTGGGTCAGGCAGTGCCTGTGGGCTGAGCACCGTCCTTGAACAGTCCGTACTCAGAGCTGCTCCCGGACCTGTCTGTCCGACCGGCTGTCCCGGCCGCCTCCCAGGGCAGCGCTGCGGTACCGAGGGAAACAGAGCAGCCCTCCCGCTGGCCGCCCCCGATGCTCCGTCCCTCCGCCGCTCTCGGTGCCGCTGCGTGAGCCTCGGAAAGCTCCAGAACCGGCGATTCCCGCAGCGCCTCCCTCTTCGGGCGCCGACCCCCGGGCTCTCCCACCCGCGGCTCTTGGCGGCTGCGCTGCCTCAGTTCCCCGCAGATTCGGCGGCGGTAACACCTCCCCTTCTCCCCAGGGTGCAGCTCCCTCGCTCCCGCAGCGCCCTCTCGGCACCCCCGGCACTCCCCTCTCTCCGTGCGGGACACAGATCCTTCCCCCCGCTGCATCCCAGCACCCGGAATCGGGGAATTGCACCCAGACTCTCCAAGGATTTTTCCTCCGTCTGGGATAAAACGAATCCTTGCCAGCGTTAGCTGTAGTTTCCACACAGAAGCCCTGTACAGGCTCGATTAGCTAAAAAAATACTTTGAAAGCGACTTAAAGTTTGACTAAGAATTCTGTGCATCAGGAAACACGCCTGCCCAGAATCTCCTGTTTTCTCTTTAAATCACTCTACTTTTCCTCAAATTCAAATACTGTGAAACATAATACTTACATACACACACTTACTGATACTTTTTGCTTAAAACATAGAGTATCCTTCACCTGGTTTAATTTCAGGTCAAGATCTAGGGAGGATGCATTTTTTGGCTCTTAAAACTGCTGTTAAGAAGGTTTATTAACACAGTATTTACAATGAGGTTCCTATTTCTGAGGCTCGGATTGTTTTCCTTAGCCTTGAACATTTCTTTTGGAGCTCCCACTGGCAGAACCTTAAAGATAACCCTGCAAAGATAGCTAGTGGTTTTTTTCTCTTTCCGTAGAAAATAAATCTTTTAAGCAGCTGCTTGGATAATGGGTGTTAGAAAACAGTGCAGCACAGTCAATGCAACTGTTAAAACTTGTACTTCCTGACTTTAATTATCTACAAGAATTCTTGGCCTAATGAGAAGGAAGAAAAGGTTTAGTGCCTTTTTTATTATTTACCCAGAAATATAGGCAGCCCTCAATTAAAACTATCTGAATGTTCTTCTTTTCACATCTTTGATGCCTCTGACAGATCTACTACTAGTCAGGATAAACTTTATGGGAACTGTGGAGCATCAAAACGTCTTCTTTTTTTAATTGAAGTTATTTTTGTGGCAATGCCAGAAGAGTCAGTCGTCATTAAAATTATATAAAATGCTTTGAAATCTTAATTTTTTTCTGTAATTTAATGCAATTTTAATTTGTTAAAAAAAAAAAGTCGCATAAAATAAATACAGACAATGCAAAAAAGGCCTGCAAATGTCATAAAATAAAATCTTTGCAATCCTACCAAATCCACTATATTTTGGCTCCAGTATATGGGGTTTTTTTTAAGAAGTCTTGCCAAAATAATCACAATTTCCTTACTTTGTGTCATTTCAACGAATCGTAAAAGCCCAGCTTGGTTTTAACAGATGTCACTGATACTTGGAGTAAATCCTGTTCTCGGCTTCAGCCAGTAACTCCACCCTTCAACAAAGTATCTGACATCAAAATTTATTCCTTAAAATTTTGTTACAGCCGTTGGAGCTGTTACATTTGTCTTAAACGCCTATTACCTGAGCAGCCTGCGCTGCTGCCAACCTGCCAGCTTATGTTATTGTAACTCACTATCAGGAGTGATTTGGCTTTGATGGGAACTAATCATGTTTGCACCATCATCAAGTTTACACCATTTAAACGGTCAATTTAATGCAGCTCAATAAAGCACAGCCAGCGTCTCTGGTATTTGTCTCAGCTCCTCAGTGAAACTGTATTCACTTGCAGCAGACACTGTAATAATTATGACAGTGCGTTAAATGTTTGATCCTGTCTGCTTCAGAGGGGTAAACCCTGGCTGAATTATTTAGAGATCAGGACTCGAGTGGAACAGACAAACAGGCACATGAACACACAAACACAGAGACTCTGAGAAACTGTAAATCATCTGGAAATGTAAGGACTGAAATATTGTCAGATTTTCTACTCACAATTTGTTCTCCTCGTATTTTAAAGCACCAAGGGAATATATTAGTGTATAAATAATTGGGCATTGACACAAGGGCGTTGTCTTGGATGTATCTCTGTAGTTAATATAATTTCTAACAGAACACTCTGAATGGATATTGAATGTCTCTCACACACGTATGCTTATACACACACAGAGTTGCTTTACATTTTTTCCAATCACAAACACGACATTTATAAGTTAAATTACAGCCCCTGAAAGGGCTGTGATTTTGGATGAACATTCAGTTCTATTTTTATTTTATCCTTTCATTCTCCATTTTTCTATGTCCACCTACTCATGCTCATCCATCTCCCCAGAAGCTTTTTGCTGTCAGTCAAGTGACAACCTCAGTAGGAAGCTCTGTGTGTTCATGGGCCTCCTGAGGCCCAGCACTACATTTAGATGGGGGAAAGGGAAAAAAAAAAAAAAAGGAAAAATAAGAAAGCAGGGGGGATGAAGCACAAACTCTTCCTTTAGTATGCAATTCCACAGCCTGCAGGAAAATTTCACCCATCTCCTCTGAAAAGCCTTTTCCTACAAAAATGCGATCCTATTTACTCCACTCCCACACAACTTCCACACTACTTGGCTATTTGCAAAAGAGTGTAAAATAACCCCAGGAAGTGTAAGACTCACACACAGAGTCTCATTGTCAAAAGGAATAATGCCCCAAAGGTGCACCTTTATCAGGCTTGGCACCAGAGAGTCACTGCAGCTCCTTCCCAGTACAAGTGCTCAGATGTGCCCAGCCTTTCCCTCCCTGGATTTACTGATTCTTTTGGACCTGTGAGTATTAAACGTTTGCCAGTAGATTACTTGACAAAATTTATTGCTAGCTATCTGAGAATAACAGCTTTTTATTTTATATGAGTAAGATTTCATTCTCAAGTCATGTTTGCTTTAGATGAAGTTGCAGGCTGTAATACAAAAAGCCATAGCGGGAGAACATCTCCATGAAGGTAATATGCATTTCTATAAACATCAAGCTGACAGAATGATTTTGTTTCAGCTGGGATTAGCAGGAGTTTTGCTGCTGACCTCAATAAGAAAAGGATCAGGTTTATAGCTCACTTGCAAATCCACTCTGCAAAAAAAGTGAGCTTTAGGCACTGTGGATTATTTACACTTCCTTTCATTAATCGTGATCATCATCACAAGATTTTCCTATTCACTACTGCCTTGGTGCTGATTACAGGACCTGTGACAGTGTCTTTATTCAGAGTAGGCACACGGCGTGACTTGACAATATACAGACAGACAGATGCATAGATTTTTTGCCTTTTCTAACCAGGAGTGCTAAGGGAAATTAGAGAAGCATAAGTGAAATGTAACAGGATTTTAATGGTAATTGAAGTAGTATCTTTTATTACATTGGTCCTGACAACACAACTCAAATCTCATAGTTAGTCTAAAATTTATAATTACCAGGTCCCTGAAAGGAAATCCTATCAGCAAAGATATTTACAAATCCAGGAGTGTTTACAATGCAGATTATTTTTCCTAAGATAAACAAACATAAAAGGACACTGGCAAAAGGTAAAATCTGAGAAGCAGTACGGATGGAGCAGAGAAATAAATGCACCAAAATGGCAAAACAGGTATTACTGCTTTTCACTGAGTAAGTAGATCAAATGTAACAAATCCAAGCACCCACCTCTGCAGCAGAGGTGTTGGCTTAGCTCAACCTTAGCTCTCACCCTCAGCAAGGCCGGGGGCAAGCAGAGACCTGCAGGTTTTTTCCTGTGCAAGTGTGACCAATAAACCAGAGCAAATAACTGTATAAGGCTGCAGGTTGTTTGCAGTGCACAGATGCTTGGCAACCCGGAGACGAATCTGCCTGTCCATGTTTCAGTGGAAGGTTATTTAAAGCTGTGGAGGTTAACAGACACCTCAATTATTACAAACTGCTTTCGAATATCTCGGTCTTTGTACTGTCTGTCCTCAGCTGGTGTGCTTCTTAGTCAGGGTCATTTGGGAGTAGTGTCAGCTTCCAGAAAATAAAAGTTTACGGGATGAAGATGTCGGGCTGGCGCAGGAGTGGTGCTGGTGTAGGAGAGCTGCTGGCAGGGCCAGGGCCACTAGCCAGAGGGGATGTGCACAGGCAGCATCCTCCGAAGGGCTCCTTGGAGCCCGTGCGAGGGAGCGTGTGCCATTAATAATGAAACAAACGTCAGGAAAAGAGCCTCTGCCAGAAAGTGCAGGGAATCTGCCTGTAGCAGTTTCAGAGGAGTCTTAGCTGAACTGGAAAGGTAAAGCCAAAACTACAAACTGCATCCAGACTTCTTTAAAAGCTCCACCCATTTTTCTGCACTGGGAAAAACGATCAATCAGGCAGACTTGGATTCCCTCTGTCAAGAATAGGGTCGCAGTTTAAGATTCTGAACCAGATTCTGGCCTGTTCTAAGGTAAAGTTGAATTCTACCAGCAGCTTAGCTACTAAGCTTTAATACCTACATAGAATTTATTCTGTGAAACAGAATAGATCTAAAATTAATATAAATGAAAACAAAGTATTTCCCAGATTTTTTTTCATACTGGAATCTTAGGTTTCCTGCCATAATTTACTGCAGGTATTACTAAAAACATACAGGATTACTTTAATAGTAAAAAATTTAAAATTCAGTATAAATAAAGATAATTTTTTGTGCAAAAATCTTTGAATTGTCTTTTTTGTAAAACTGTCAAAAGAATAGAGTGTCAGATCTCTAATTCATTTTTATTCTATGTGTTCAGGGACAGCAATCTTTTCAGAGATTATTTATGCAATGATGGTACCAATCAAACTGCACCAGAGACAGGTTCCCTACAGAGCACTGAAGCTTTCTGGCACTTCTAATAGAGTGTAAATCCTAATTAACTCAGATTAAACCATCCTATCTGAGATAGTCCACATTATTATGAACAAAATATTAGCAACCATACAGGAGAAAAGTGTGTAAAGTAAGAAAAAATACCAACCCCTCCTTCTTTTTTTTAATATGAGCTATTATTAATACTAGGGCAGACTCTCTGTCCTTCTTTAGAATTAAATAAAAAATCCTTGCTTTTTGTTCCAAAAAGTGGAAAGAATTTGTGCGTTTTTTTCTGTGCAGGCAGGCATGACTGATACGTTCACAGGACAGGAGAAAGATTAATTTTATGAGTTTACCCCTGGGAGAAGGGCTCTGCTCCAAGTTCTGCACGGACCTCCTGAAACAGCCATTGCAGCAACACTTTTGAAGCTGGATATAGGTGACTACCTCAAATTCCCACCTTAAAACGGTGATGCTAAATAAACATAAAGTCAGAGAGATCTGTAAGCATCTAGTGCCTGCCATGCCATTGCTGCCAAGAACACGGAGATGTGCAGTTCCTTGTGGTAACATCTGTAAGGAAGTGTGGAACTTGTGGTCTAGAGGTTGGCCAGCCTTAAAGTAATGATGAGCTTACCTCAGGATCTGAAGCATTGCCTGTATTTCTCTGTCCTGATTTCAGATTACTTGTAGATACAAAAGAATGGTGGTTTACTAGCTCAGAAACTACTTGTCCTATTTTAGGGAATCGCTAACTGGAAGAAGTGAGTATATGTGTATGTGTGTGCTCTAGTTCTGTATTTGCACTGATTTTATAGCAGAATAGTGCAAATTCTGGATTAACTTCATGTAAGCAAAATCGTAGGCATGGAAATGAAAAACTGCAAGGGCAGTGGAAGAAAGAAACCCATCCCCCACTTTTATATTAGAAAAGTGGCAGCAGTTATTTTCCTCAGTGCTGTCACTGGTACTGGAAGAGTTCAGAGAATAAGGTGGTTTGTTGTGCTGGGCAATGCTGCCAGAGTATGGCCTTGTTCTCTTTTTATTTATACCCATCTGCTGGGTCTTGTCATGCGCTGAGATATTCTTGTACAGCTTTTAGCACAACCAGACCTCAAATCCACTCTCAAGGAGCTGAACATCACTATTGCATTAGAACAAAAGATGTGCACAGGTCTTATACCTGCATTACCCGTTTCACAGGCATGACCCTCATTTTGAGGATTTTTAAATTTCTGGCATGCAAATTAGTTCCTCCTATTTCCTACACCAAGGGCACCATGAACCATTTTTCTCCAGCTGCAAACACTGTGAGTGTTTGTGAGTCCCATTTCCCTCCAAGTTTTCCTTCAGCAGGAACCATCTCATTCCTTTAAATGGAAGTCAGACCTCAACCCTGAGCACATTTTCTTGTACACAGATCTGTAACAACAATGAAGAGCAGGGACACATCTCCCTGAATTCTACCTTAAGGCAAGATTTCCGTTAGAAATTACTCATTGGCGTTGCTTTACTGAGACAGTCGATTTTAAGGCTTTCCTAACACGTATGCAGTTGATATTTCCAGCGATATTTTTTTCCCAAACAAATCATCTTGCAGTTTTCTGAGGCAAACAGCAAAAATATTAAGTTTGGGGAGAAATGTGCAACCACTACAGCTTTTACAGGCACAAAAATGCCACCCCTTCAGCTACCTCCCGTGCCCACTCACCATTACTAATCCTTATTCACACAACCACACTGGCCACAGCTTCCAACGCAGACCAAAATTAGTAGTGGAAAACTTGCTTGCCTTACTTGAACAAAGGGTTCAATTCTGAGAAAGAGTGTGACTAACTATTTGCCTTGACCCATTGTGATCCCTTGTCCCCCATTTCCAGGGCTTGCATGGGACCAGGAAAACAGCAAGCAGTTGCTTGCGGTGTGTTGGAAAAAAAAGGAAAGGATTCTTGGTCATTTTTTTGTCCTCTCCCTTCTGCACAAAAGTAACACCCATAGCAAAATTTATGGGTTTTCTTCCCTCAATTACTATCTGAAACTTTCATCAAAATATATCTTTGGGAGAAATCAAGTGAAAGAAAATATAGATTTGTTTGAGTTTCACACACATACACACCCCATTCCAAAATATCAAAAAATGCCAGCAAGATACTCAAACAAAGAGCTGTAAAAGTAAAACAGATTCCCAGTGGTGACATCTGTTAGTATAAGGATTATTCAAACATCTCTAGAGTTTTCCAAAGAAATGCCAGGATTGCTTCCTACCAAAAGGCAGCTCAGTCTAATAACCTCCTTGGCTAATCTACATATGAACCACATTTCTGTATTTTGTTGGCACTAGAAAACCCACATGCTTGTCTTGACATGGAAATAAAAAGCAATTAAAAGGGAATCGGAAAATGTGTATACTGGGGAATCAGCTTAAACTGACCTTGGGATTAGAGAATTATCCTTTCGTGAATCTGAACACAATTGTCAATGCAGGGTTTGGTAAGAAATACATTTCCTCTGAAAGCAACTCTATCATCTAGTCCAAGACTGTTTCAACTTAAGAGGACATCAGTGTGATAAGGTGGCCTGTAAAGCAATGTTTTCAGTCTATTTTGGATAAAATGGCTTGTTTTACCAATGAGCACAAACAGGCATGCAAACATGCAAAACCTGAATAAACATGCTGCCAGGCACGTGGATGGAAGGAAAAACCAAAAGGACCCACTAGAAATTGTGCTGTAAACAGAACCACAGGCCATAAAGCTGCTCCAGAGTTGCCTCAGACACAACACTCTCCATTCTCCTCACACTTCTCAGGTGGCAGATGCACACCACCTGCACACTGAACCTCGTGCAGAGAGCTCTGAGCAAGCTGGGGTACCATCCCCTTTGTATCAGTGTCAGAAGCCCCATGCCAGTGGAATTGCATCAGGAATGGCATGAGGTTTGACACCAGCAGCTCCACACCCCACGTGGAAATACCTGATGACTTCATCACACTGGGAACTTCCTAGAACCCATAAACTGATGACTAAACTTTACCTGAGGATTGCAACAATATTTTAGCATTGAGAATGAATACAATGAACTTGAAGTTTCAAAAGCTTGAGCATAGAAACTTAATTTGGGAGACATTTACCAATACACCAATGAAATCAAATACAAGAAGATAGCATTTAGCCTGATTCCAACGCATGATGTTTGTGAGTGCTAATGATTTTTTTCTCCTTTAATTAAAATTCACTTTAAAGTGTTCTCTAAATAAAACATTGCTTAACATGCATCTGCTTCAGAGTCTATCACTCACACTAAGCTTTCAGAAAAACATCGTCACAACTTAAAAGGCACTATAGGATATTTAGACTAGAGTTATCTCACAACATGTTCTCTGGCTGCTCTGTTATTTGAGCTCTAAATGTTAAACACGTGAAAGCAACATAAAAGGATCTTCCCTTTAAAGCACATTTTCCAAATTCTCTCTATCTGTTATTTAGAACCCCATAAAGATCTCTGTGTGTCTACCCATCTGGAACCACATTTATTTTTGCATGGTTTTGAGTGCGTATCTCTCAGTGTCATAAGGTCTTCATAAATAAATCAGCATACTTAGATCTGCATGCTTTGAGTAACAAGTCAGCCACCAAACCAGCAGATGGATACATTTTTAATTAGGTAAGCAGTCAATGCCTGTTGGTTTGAAAACTCTCTTGTTTCTCTTAAAAAGACGGAAACTAACCAAATTAAATCCAAAATTGCAGTGGGACAGCATAGTGGTTTTAATCTGCATGTAGCTGCAAATCAGCTTAGATCCCAGCCTGTGAGACAGCTTGAACAAATGCAATATTTTATATCAAGCAAACCTCAAAGTGAAATATTTAAGGATCTTGCAAGAATATATTGTAAACAATATGTATTTTTCAATAACACATGCGGTTACTTATGCAATCTTCTCACTTGAGCAAGACTCTCTGATCTTAATTCATTTACTGTGTTGCCTTTGCAATCTCTCAAGCAAAATATTTTTAAGCAGCAACTTTTAATTTACATAATCAGACATACTTTCCCAAATAACATGGAAGAAATTCAGCATTTACAACATCTTGTACTGCTTAAATAATCCATGAAAAGGAACTTCATCAGTTCCAGTTAACTTCTTCCCACAAAAAAAGTTTTCAGTTTTGGACTGGGAACAAAATTTAGCATGACAGATACACATCTTACCCGTTCCAAACTTTCCACACTCCTCTGGACTTCCCCAGCTCCTGAAAGTCCAGGTAAATGCTCCAGAGAACACCAGGACAGGGGTGAGGGCTGGCCCATGCCAGAGAGTCCCAGAAGAGACCTCTGTCCATCAAGGACTTCCAGGGCACCTTGCTGCCTGCAGGCAATGGGTCAGCCCAGAGCCACATCTCCCACTGTCCCCACCTCACCTACCCCTGATCTGCTCTCCCTATTGGCTCCCATTAACCAAAACAAGACCTTTTGTGTCCGTTTAGTTCTTTCTCCCACAGGAGTTTGGAAGTTTTCCTGTAGTTTCCCAAGCGTCTTCTATCACTCTTCTGGACTAGTGAAATGAATCAAAGGGAAAGACTCTCAGCCCAGGAAGGCAGCAGAGCTGGCAACAGGCTGTGGCCTCACAGGGTGTGAGGAGACACCACGGTACCTCTGCCTGCCCAGACAGCACTGGCACTCCCACTTCTCCTTTCCAGACTGAGCAACAACCAAGAGACAACGTTATCCCACACAAAATTGCGCCTGTCTCAATGTGACCAGGCAGTGCAGAAGATTGTCCTTGGAATAAAAAGGCTGCCCTGGCAGTAGGAGAGCCAGGGTTCTCCATGGGCAAACAACTGTCTCCTGATTGTAAAAACCACCCTTCACCACGTTTGCTGTGCACACTGACCCCAGTGTGCAGCTGCCCCATACCCAACACCCAAAACTGTCAAAAGAATTTCAGGGGCCAACATGAGGGTCTTATGTTTGTCCTGAGGTGACAAAATGAATTCTTCTTGATCCTTATTCAGTTTTATGCTTACAAAAAGGAATAAAATTCACAGAGTAGAGAAAATCTCCAGACATAAAATCTGATACTTAAACAAAATAGCTTAAAAGTAAATGGGCCAGGTTTAATCTTTGATGTCACTTCCTTGGATTTCATGACACAACACCTGAGGAGAATTTTTTCTGTTTTACTGCAGCACACTCTTTTTCCTGTGTAAGCTTATGGTAAAATAATAACCAAGTTTCCCATATGTGAAATAGTAAAATTTAGTTGTATCATTTCTTTCTATACCTTTAGAGTCTCTTCAGTTGACTAAATGGAAAATACTGTATCTCTAGAGCAGGCTGGAAAAGAAATAAAGGTCTGACTCTCATCCTAGTTTTATGGGGATTGTGCTGATGTAATTGTACTGATTTCTAGGAAATTGCTTCAGATTTGTGCCATTAGTTAGATCAGAATCTAGATGTCAGTGCACTCTGAAAATACCCAGCTCTGCAAAAAGGTTCAGGATTACTCTCAGAGTTTTACATCCTGACGTCTAATTGCCGTGTGTAAAATAACATTTATTAAAGAGCAGATATGAAACATAAAGATGGCAATTATTTGAAATTTTAGGATGTAATATTTGCTCACTGATCTACATGGGCCATTATGCTAAAACACTGTAGTAGGACAGGAAATAAAATTTCTCTTATATGTGGCATGAGTTTATATTCTCAGTTGAAATTAAAATACTGAAAGATGGAGAATATTAGTAGGGCATGCTGAGGCCAACTTGTACTGTTTAGAAAATCCTTTTAGCTGATAGTTCCTGTCCTGTGCTGCAATTTTCCTTGTGCCTAGTCTGAGGTATATGTTGTAGTTCACAATTGAGAGGGAAGGAATATGCTGTAATTTCACAGTTGCTGCTGCTGAGAACTCACTATATTTATTTGAAAAAGCAGAAAATTACAATGGCCATGCAGAGCCCTACTGCTCCCATGTACAGCACCAGTGCTGAAGAACTCAAGCAGAGGTCTTGGAGCTCTCTAGGCTGGAAGGCAGGTGAAGGAAAGGGGCAATGTGCCCACTGGTGATCTGGGGGGGCTGAGGGCTGAAAAAAATGGGATGAAAATGTCCTTGCTATATTTCAGCTCTAAATTAGCAAATTGAAGCTCAATATGCCAAGATGAAGGATAATCTAAGTCTTTTGCATTCAAGTATTTTTGTACTGGGATCTGAAGCCCAGTGCTCAGACTGACCTGTAGACCTTCCAAATAGCATCACCCTAACGCAGAGGAATAGACCCCGTTAGACAACCACCTCAGTCTTTTGTTTTACCACTTTGTACAGTTTCTTGAAAGGAGTTAGGCAGTTAGTATGGGGGTTTTTTATGGGAAACAGTAGAAAGATGGAGCCTTCCTATTGAAATAAAGGGATTTCTGATTTACATTTATCTGATGATCAGTATCGGAATAAGTTAAAGGAGGATTATGCTTATTCCATTTAACAGGACTTCCAGACCAGTGTTTTAAACAGTAAGAAGAGTGGGTGTAAATTTCAAAATAATATTTTTTGTACTTATCCTTCACTCCTGTTCTGACCTCCTCTACCAGATTCTCTTAAGTAAAAATGTATAAAAGCCTAAAGAATACAATACTATTGCTTAATTTTGTCTGTCTTTCATTGACATTTATATGAGTTTATGCCATGCCTTTTGCTGTTTTCCAGCTGATAAATGTTTTTTTAATATTGTACACAGATCATTTTGCTTATAATCAAGGAAGAGAAGTCAAGTTTAACATCTGAGAGCTTTATGCAAAAATGTCAAGCGTGGACCAGATGACCACATGAGAGCTGCAGCCTCTCTTTGTGCCCCAGATTGGCTGGTATTGTTGGTGCTGCTGCACTGGAGCAACAGCACTAACGTAATTATGAGATCGAGCAACATCTGGCGGGTTTGGCACCCAGCTCACAATCGATTGTTCCCTCGGGTCATGGGATGAATGCGCCCCAAGCGCACGTTAGGGTGCGCAATCATAAAGCTGCATCAGCCAGCAAGGGGCAGCCCGGCATTCTTGGGTTTCATCACCCTACAAAATTGATGGCCCACAAAAGAGCAGTGGCACAACACACAAAAGTGGTGGTGCCAGAGAGACTGACGCGCTGCGGGCGGTATTTGACATCTCCTGGCTCTGGGCTCTTGTGTGTTGTGATTTATGTCACCCTAATGATTGATTACTTTCAGATCATTCCCATTCTACCATATCTCTGAGAATTTCCCTCTTCTTCAAACATCTTTTTGTTCCACCAGCCCTAGGCTGCAGATGGCATCAACCCACGCATCTCCATTGTTTGAAGCCTGCAAGAACTCCACCATTCTTTGGGGGAATGCTCATAGTTGAGTAGCTAGTGTCCAATTAAGTCCTGAAACTGTGGCTGCGGGCACTTTAACCTTTATATTCCCTTGCTCTTTTAGGAATTTCATTGCCTATGACAGCTGCAATTCAACAATACCTAAAAAAGTCATCAAGAAAGAAAATCAGAAGGCGACACATTTTTGAGGTTATGGAAAAGTGCTTCAAGTGATGGCTACAGCTACATCTGTCACACCTCCATAAAGGTTCTTCTGATCATGTTTCACAAAGTGTATTATCATCTCTGGCATGCAGCATTACAGCAGACTCTGTGTGAAGACAACAGGCTAAAGCTTCTGCATGCTGGGAAGCCAAAAATGCCTCTGGGATGCTTATGCAAATCATTAGTTTTCTCTGATATCTCAACCACTCTGCATCACACATAAAATATCAACGACTCAATATTCATGTGGCGGATAAAACACAAGAATTCAGTGCTCACATCAAGAAAACATTGAATTTTAAAAAATCTTTAGTTTTGGCAAATCTAATAGGGCACAGTGTCAGAGGAATTGGTATAGTGGATAGTGAATATCTTAACTTCTTCAAATCACAGCAAGCAGCTACAACAGACTTTATTAGTTTGTACTTCCTCCTCCATCAGAAAGAAACACCACCAAAAAGAAAATATTTGCAACTACTTCAGTCACTGACAAGAAGATATCCAAAAGAACTCCAGGTTTCCACAGAAGGCTTTTCTGCCAGTGCGTACATGTAATACTGCTGCCCAGTGCTCTCTGGAGCTCTGTGTGCTCTCTTTCACTTCTGGAAGCCCTGGCAGATGGAAAGGGATATACCACAACTCCCAAGAAATCCTTCCAGCTTCATGTTCCTCAAATACCATCAAACACCATTACTCAGATACAATACTAAGAAGTAGCAGAAAGAGCTTTGCTTTTTGTCCCTCAAAAAACAGACTGGTTTGAGGTTTAGGTAGGATGCAGCAAAGTCTAGAACACATTTTAGCTATCAACAGTATCTGTAGCAGGATGAGCTCCTGTATAAACCCAGTCAGGATTCAAGCCACAGGGCACACTGAGGCCCATCAGTTTCAAAGGGATTGGACTTCTGTTTGACAAGCACCACTGTCACTGTATGTCCAATGCAGCATTGCAGTTTGACCTTCTGTCAAAAGCCAGTGAAAACTTTCAGGTGGACTGGGGAGGCCTGGTGATACCAGACAAAATACTCAAAGGACTCATATAGTGCCAAAAGGGAAAAAAAATTACCAGAGAAAGAGGGTAAGAGCAATAGGTCATCTTGTGCTGGCCAAAGTTACAACTGATTGTACTTTTCCTTAAAAACAAGACGATCCTAAAATGCGTCATTTAATAGGTCCATGGACAGAGTTAATTTCTCATATCCAGTGCTGCTCATCTCTTGCTTTGTTTAATTTTTGTACAGGTAACAAGGGATGCAAGGTATCTGTCAATGGCTCCAAGCCTGGATGTGTCCTCAGAGTGAAGCACTGATCTGTATTTTCCTTTCTTTTGTTGGGGTTTTTTTTAATAAGTATCTGAGGAGTTCCTGTGAAAGCATTTAATGTATCTGGGTCACAAAGAATGAAAGCTGTCCTTGGGCAGCCTTTGAACAGGCACAAATATGTTTTCCTCTTTATTTCTTTTTCAGCAGAATAGAAAACATAACCCCCTTTCCGTAGGCTTTATTTCATTTTTAACAGGCTCTGCAACTCCTGAGAACCCATAAACAGTGCTGAATGTAATTCAAATAGTCCTCAATACACACACTCCAGGTCTGATTCCCATTTAAACTAAGGTTTGCATTATCTTAACACCCACTGTAAAACTGCTTTCATTGCTGGAACCGCAAGGAAGGGTTTCATTTTAGGGAGAGGGCAGATCAAAATATTTTGACACTGCCAGCTCAAACAGGAGGTCCTGTGCTCCAGAGAGAGCACTGCCATCCACGAAACAAGGGCCTGACCTGTATCGATCCTGTACTGAAACCCAGCTCCCACTGGTTTAATTTACTTAAATGCTGTGCATGTGTAGAACTTCTTAGATGCAAGAAATGATAGCAAATGTGTTTTTGAAAGAGGGCAGATGAGCTCATGTGCCCTGACAATGGTGAGCGATCCCAGTCCTGGTTCCCTATGCAGGGGTGGGACAAGCCCCCAGTGCCCCATAACATGCTTTTACTGACTTTGGGGCACAGTAATCTTAATCTTACAATTTAGATATATTCAATATAACCTGGGGGCAATGAGTCAAAAAAATTAAAAAGGGATATACATTTGGAGAGTTGAGAGAGTATCTATGGCTTTCTTTTGCCATACTGCCTTTTACCTGCCTTGTGATGCCCTGACGGCTGCTCACAGTTGCCATGAGCTACAGCAGCTCTCAGGTAATAATAAATTATTTGAACTGACTGAATACTTGCATAGCAGGGTGAGGTGATGGGGAGGAGAGCTTCTCTTCAATTCATACTGGACCAGAAAACAGGTTATACAGCTCAGTTCAAAAAAAAATAAATAAATAAAACCCAAATAACTATTTTTTAGTCATTGGGCAAGATGGTGTTTGCCTAAAATCCAGTTTACTTCATTGCTAAGCTGTGAATTGTGTTTTGACAGACAAGTCTGCATCGATGCTTGCAGTTAAGCATCAGAATTTCAAAGGCTGTGTAAAGGGTAGAGACTCACACACAGCCATCTCTCTGCTGAAAAAAGGATGTATTTCTCTCAGTACTGTCTTAGTGACAATCAGGAGGATGGCTTTTATTCAGCCAGGCACTTAAGCATAAGTATTGAGTATAAAAGCACCTCTCTTGGCTTCCTCAAGATTATTTGTGTACCTGCCTTTGGCTTTTAAGCACTAAGTTGAACCAAAATCCATAATATTATCTAAAGAAAACTCTATAGTATTATCTAAAGAAAATAACTAAATATACTAGACTAAATCACTTAACAGAGTTTGTGATCATCATAGCTATGGAGCCCATTTTGTAGAATGGATAACACTTATAGAATAAAACAGGATGGAGGTTTCTGCTGCTCTATCACCTGAATCCAAATGAAGAGACTGAGGAGTTACAAATAGAGAGTCACAGCCTGAATGAGACTGGCAGGGATCTGTGGAGGTCATTTTATCCAGCCCCTTTGTCAAGCAAAGTCACCTACCACAGGCTCCCCACAACTATGGGCATTCTTGTTATTTTGAAAACATCTGTGAATGCTAGAAACACATCCAAGTTAAAAAAAAAAAGTAGAAATTCATATTATGAGTGAATTTACAGATTCCTGAGAGAGCTGAAGTTAAAGCAAAGGCTGGCAGGAGAATAGAAACAGTCATGAACATCACAAAATAAACTCTCCTCAGTCTCCAATCTGACAGCAACTGATGATCTTAAGATAATACATCATACATCATTTTGGCCTAAAGACTGGAAAGAGCTCTTTTTGTGAAGTAACATCCCCTGCAAAAGGACAGAGCGTTCTCTCAATTCAATCTCTACAGCTCTAGTCTGTATCCCTCTATTTCATAAAGATTGTGGGGACATGACTAAAGGCAGAAATGGGCCTATTCTTCCAAAGAAAAGAGGAGAAGCTGTACATTTTTACTAAGTAAATTAAATTTTGCCTGATGAAAACTATATAGTTTGACATTTATTGTTATACCATATAAATTCTACAGTACCTGCAGAATGTACCTACAGCAGAATCAGCTCACCTTTTTGTCATGGGAGAAGGAAATGTGCCTTGTGCAGAAAGGACCCTTTGAAGGTATTATCTGGCACAGTACCACACCATGACTGCTGATGGGGATTTTGCAATGGAGACAGGAAGCTCACTGTCATGGAAAAGCAGGATTTCCATCACAGGTTGTACAGTTCACAGATCCACATGAGATCTGACACAGACAATGGTTGTACTTCCAGCGTTTGACTCAAAGTCACACACAGCAGAACCTATGGACAGCAGTGGGCTCTTCCCAAAACCAAAGCAGGCAGAAGAATGGAGTGGAAATACTCATTTCTAGACTGCACATGCCTTCCAGGTTCCCTACAGGAGGTATTTCTGGACAAAGATGGACTAGCCTAATGTTAAAATACAATCATCTGCATGCTAAACACAGTTCTAGTGATGTTTCTGTGAAAATAAGCCTTGACAGTAGGCTCAGCATACATGATTTCCTTTTTGACCTCTCTCCCCAGTGAAAATAAGCCTGATATGTAGACCTGTGTCTGAATTTCTGTTTCATGCCAACAGAAAGAGAGAGGTAAACCAAGAATCACTCCTAAAACTCACTGGATTTCCATGCTCTCATCAGGTATGAGACATTCATGGCAAAGGCACATCTCATCTGGAAACACAGAAAGGAGCGATCAGTGTCCAGATCTGTGTTCTCGGAAAAAGAAGAAGAAAGATTTATTTTTTCTTTTCTATTTTTAGTGGCACTTATTTAGTAACTCCACTAAAAATCAAACAATATTCTTGTATCTACAACCAGCATATAGCTCATAAAGAAGAATCAGACATTTTCAATTTCAGCTCAGTCACTGTAACTTTTCTTACACTCTCTTCTAGACTTCTCTTATTTATTTATTGTATTTCTAAGGATTTTCTGTTAGGGCCTGTGGACACGTGTACACAACAGCCATAAAAACCAAAAATACAATCACAATCCCTGACCAAACAGGGTTAGTGAAAAGAAATGATTTATGCTCTGAACAATTCCTCTATGTGTAAAGCTTAACAGAAGCAATTGTTTTTCTTCCAACTGCACTCATAACATAATCACTACATTTGCCCTTGAAAATCTCTGCCTAAGAACTACACACCTCCCAGGGTTAAAGAGCTGAGGGTTGGGGGATTTTTTGCCCCAGATCAGAATCTCTTAACATAAAAGGTTCAGAGATTTCGTTTGAGCTACTTTGATGGCTTCAGCCCTGCACAGGGTCCGGCAGCAATAAGCAACCCTGCTGCAATGGTGGGTTTTCTGCTATTCCCCCTCCAGTGCAGAATAAATATCCTTTCGTCACTCTGTGGAGCACTCGATTTCCCACAGAATGGTTTATTTCTGCAGAATTCTCCAGGCGCTCAAATCATTCTGTTCTGGTGAGCTCTGCACGTCTTATTCATGGTAATTACATTCATGTCTTTGATCTCAGATGAGATCTCTTGTGCATATTTTGTTCTATTTATGTTTTTGATCTTGTTACTTGTTTTTCCCTCTTTTTTTCCAGTCACCTGCCTTTCCATTTGAAAGGTATTCATCCTACATCACTTTAAAGACAAAAGGTGAAACACTGCTGTATGTATCCTAAGTAACCTTGCAGAATATACAGGAGTACCGAGCAATTTTGTGAACAGAGCATATCAGGGTTTTGTCTCCCAGTTTACATGAGCAGTAGCACATCATGCTGCTGACACCAAGAGTGTATGTAGGCAGCTGAAAACGAGATGTGGTATAGAGAAGACTATATTAAAAAAAAGGAAAAAGCCCAGTTGTTACAATGACCACGGTGACAGCAGATTACCCTGGCAGAGAAGAGCCACACGGGACCCATGAGTGTGCAGGACCAAATCTGCTCTCCATGGCAACAGGCAAGTGGCAGGGGACAGTGTGGCAGGAGACTGTGTGGCAGGAGCCCCATGTGGAGCAGGGACATGCTGTCCCACAGCTCCCACTGCCCTGACCAGGCTCTGCAGCTCTGTCAGTGCTGGAGGTTTCAGTCTCCAAAGCACCTTTGCAGTAGACTTGCCCCACAACAGGCATTTACAAATAAATCAAAGGAAGTAATAAGTACTTGTATCTTTACAGGTGCTTGTACTGTTAATACCAAAACACTGAAAGTGTAGGTGTCCTGCTAGTGTTCTGCTACCATCCTGCATAATGGTGGCTCTGGTGCTGAGCAAGGAGCTCCTCAGTGGGCACACAAGCATGTGACAGCTCTAGCACTTAAAGTCATCAGGATCTGGATTTATGGTTGAGAGTAAAAATGCAATACTGTTTCACTAAAGCTGGTTCTTCACTAGTTATCAAAGCAGAACAGAGGAGTAACATTTCCAGGGCTCAGAATTACCATAGTAAGATGGCCTGAATTCACTGCAGCAGTTCATGGGGATTAAGCTGAAAGACTAGATGGATCTTCAATTATGAAAGAAAATGCATGGATAGGTCAGAGCTACTTAAAACAACTGTCTCAAACCCCAGGTTCAGCCAAAACTTAAAACCACTTCTTTACTGTGAAACAGTTGCATTTATCATTCCCCTCCACTGTTCTGGCTTGGCTGAAACAGCAGAGGGCTGACAGCAGATCTGTGTTGTGACACAGCCATAGAAGTATCCTCTGCTCTCCTTTACTGCCTCACAGAAGACATTTCATATCAGTAATATAGCGAGTCATCACAGAAGGTTACAAGGCTGGTTAAAGGTGAATGAGTTTCTATCTGAGAATTTCTATGGCTCAATCAACACTTTCATGCTAGAATTTCTCAAGCTATGGGAAACATGTAGATGAGTGGCAGAAGACTTCCTTGAGAAGGTTGTTTCTAAATGCCTAAGTTTATCTGCCAGATCTCAGTGGAATCTCAAGCAGCCTGTATGTTCATACTATGTTGTAGCACGGAGAAGCTCATAAATCCCTGTTTGTCTACTTACGAAATACATGGAAGTTATGCTAAAGCTACTATGTTATGGTAACATAAAGCTACCAGAGCCATAGTCACTGCCTGCAATGTGCGTGTAACTAATTTCTCTGAGATCTCAATTACCTCTCCACTCAACCTGTTAGGAAAGTGGAGTTATTACCTCAGCAGGGAATATTAGTGTCACATTGCTTACTTTGCACAGGTTCCTCTCCACATGACTAATCCTTCACCCATGGATATAAAGGTGCAGGGCTTGGTTGTTAAAAACTGTGTGAAAATAGCAGACAGAAACTGTAACTCCCAGGTCATCCCTCATCCAACGGAGCTGTTACAGAAAGTATGAGTAAAATATGTTCTTCAGTATTTTTAATTATGTGTAAACAAGAATTCATTAAACAATTGAGATGGTGAACAAACTTTTCATTAGGATAGAGCTAAGAGGACACAATATTATTAGAATATTACTATTCTGAAAAAGAGAAGACAGAACCTTCAAATTATTTAGTCTCTGCCTCAATTCCAGCAACACAGAGCAAGAGTTTCTTTGGAATTCATCTCAATCTCCTCAGAAGCTATCCTCATATTTTCTCTTGCCTTCTAAAAACATAGCATAAATCTCACTTCCTTACTGTGCAAGCTACTCTCATTTTAAAGCAGAACCAGTGAATACTTTGCAACCAAAACCTCTCTGCTGGCAGGATCCCTGCCCCTGCAATTGAAGTGCCTTCTCAACCTGAGCCACAAATTGTGCAGCAATTATGTCACTTGCTGTCTTTGATGATGTGCGGACATCCCAGTCTTGTGCAACCCAACACAATACTCCATGGGAAAGCCCTTTCTGTTTAAATTTAAGGTAAATGGAAAGAAATCTTCATGTGTGTAATCCCATTTAAAAAATAATTCTAAGGCATGGGAGCCTGGAAATCCCTGTTTGATCTGAAATTAAAAAGCAAACAGAACCAAGACATTTTAAATCCTCCCATATGTGTTCTTCCATGATCCCAGTAATATGGATTACACTACGCATTTCAGAAACTTTAATTTCTGATCTATTGCTTGGTCGGACTGGTTTCCCTAAATCCAAACATCTTGTGCCATTTTAATCACTGAATTGTTAAAAATAAATGAGGCAAATCAAGAGCTCTCCACTGAGACCCCTGCCCAAAGCAGGGTGCCGTTCTCAATAGGGGTTTGCTAACCTTTCCTCAGGAAGCTCTGCATCACCCCAGAGAAGGGCTGTTCTAACACCACTGCCTTTTCCTCTCCCCTCAGTCCTGACACCTGCTCATCCCATGTGGTTCCTATTTTGCACCCAGCCTCTGTCCCACATCTCCTCTCCTGAGAAGCTGGGCCAAAACATCCCTCAATTCCATGCAAGCTTCCCTCACCTTTCTGCAGCTCTGCTACTTTACCAGACTTGGGTGGTAACCAGAGGCACCACAGACAGACGTCCAGTTCAGGGGTGTGGCTGCACGGAGGGTCCCTGACCCCCCAGTCTGACCAGGGCAGGGTCCCCCCTTTAGCCTGAGTGATGAGCCTAAAACCTTCTTTAATCCTCCCTCGGCAGCTCCACCAACCCCAGCTGGAGGGAGGGCTTGGACATGGCTATCAGGCCATCAGACTCAAAACTTCCTGCAGTCAGCAGCATTCAAGGTGAGAAGATGATGCAGTTTGTGTCCAGCTGTGGAAGCAACACCCCACTGCATCCATGCCTGGTTCGCAGTGAGGGGGAGGCTGTGCCACTGGAATTCCCAGCATGGGGACAGGGAATGGTGGGTGGCTTTGGGAGGGGACAGAGGCTGGAGTGTGGCAGCAGAGATAAGTGTGACCAGCAGTGTGGAAAACTGCCAGGAACTCTCTTGACTTCATAGCATTTCTGCTATTTGGGGAAATTGCATAAAACACATTTTAATTTTTATTTTTATTTTTTTGGTATGTGAAGAACAATGCGCTATTATAGTTGATAGTATTTTAACTTTTAACAGTTTTTTGCATGTGTTCAAGGAATATATAAATACTATTATATTAAAACATATATTCCTGCAAAATATAGATGAATCCATATTCTATATTCATATAGATATATTCTATATTTGCCTATAAAACAAAGGCTAAGACACTGTCATAACTAGCAGGTGTTTTAACGTAATTTTAGACTTTTGCCATAATAGAATATTACCAAGAAACTGAACTCTCGTACAAAGGAGAGGTAAAATTCAAGTCAAGCAGCTATATTTTTTTTCCTTCCCAAGAAGAGTCGTGGTCATTTTAGACAAGATCAAAAAGTTCAGTCCTCCCAGATTTTGTGATTTATTTTTTCTCTTTTGTAGAGATATTCAGTCAAAACATTTTGGCTGCAAGGAAAGGGGTTAACAACTGTCAATACCTTTCAACTCCAATGATTTCCATCACGATCATTTCTTGACTACGTGAATTTCATGTCTTAGAAAAGTATCTTAATTTCAGATTGAATACAATGGTTCAGCACTATAATTACACCCCACTCCCCCCTTTTCCTTCTCCTATGGAAATAAAATTCATAATTCTTCCTGTCATTTTTACATATTATATTCATGTCACCAGGAGTTTTAAAGTTTCTTTTTTTTTAAGGTAGTTACTGGTGGTATAATAAAAGAGAGAAAATTAATTTCCTGCAGTTTGAATCAAAGTGCCCCAGTGTCTCAAGATGCGATGTTATAGTAAAACCATAGAGTTAATGGAATATTAAAATCTGTCATTTGAGCTACACAGGGAAAAATAGTTCGTCATCTGTAGATTGAGAGCGTGATAGTAAAAGGGGCTATGTATTTCACCAATTAAATGCTCAAAATTAAAATGGGAGAGAGCCTGTCCTTTCTGTTTACAGAAACAAGAGCTGTGTTGCAACAATTAAAAGCTCCTTCACATTTTCAGGTAAATAATAATTACTGATTCTTTTTAAACATCATATGACAATAACAGTGCTCCAAACACAAACAGTTTTTCCATGCCTTTGGTGGAGTGATTAAAATGTTGAAGGCATCCCAGCAAGTCCCTGAGCTCCTTGACAGCTGTCATTGCTATTGAACACAACTATAACAGCCAGAGAGTGCTTTATTGGTAAACTGTTCTGCTTTGCCACAAAGGCAATCTCACAGGCATCTGCTGCCATATTTCGGAGCTTTATTCCTTTCCTCTCAGATGGAGCCAGTGATTCGGTGCCATGTGCAAATTCTCCCTCTTTATCAATACCATTTGGTGAGGTTTGTGCCACCAGAGCTCAGGAGGTTTTGTTTCCAGGAAAATGAGCAAGGAAAATACATTTTTGCCGAGTATAATGGCCTCTTTCTGTGCTAGTCATGTGCAACAATGGAGCCGAGGGCTTTTCAATAGGGAGTGGTGTGACTTCAATGTTTAAATATAAATGCACAGAGTTTTTATGAGAAGTGCTGTACCCTTCCAATTTACATCTTTTTTTTATGGTAGGCAGAGGAGAAAGCTTCACTACAATGAGCTGCAGGCTCAATAAAGACAGCTCAGACAGCCCCATGTCTGGCTGAGCGCCGTGCGCAGCCGCAGCCCCAGCACTGCCAGAGCCCCCTGCCAAAGGCAGCCCCTCTTCCTCGGCTCCCCAAGCTGCCCTGCCCCTCATACCCCTGCACCCCAAAGCTTTCATCCCCACAAAGCCCCTCAGGCAGTGGAAAGCACGTTTGCTCTACTTTCTGTATTCTACACACAGCAAACTGAGGCACAGTGAAATAAGGTTACCTGCTCAAGGTCCCCCAGGCAGCCTATGGCAGGGCTGGGAGCTGAACTTCAGCTTCCCAAATCCAAAAATTGTTTAACTGGGGGCCATTCCTGGCCTCTCTGATGGCCTGTCCCAGCATCTCACTTGCACCCCAGGCAGACCAAGCATCACAATTCCCCAGTGGTAGGTAATGCTGTCCTATACCCTGTACCCAGCTCAGCCACCCTCTGCAGGTCCCCACATCCCCAAAGTCCCTTACCAGCACATCCCAGTATGCAGCAGCACCTCCCTAGGCTCTTCCAGCACCTACCCCAGTTACATTTAACACCTCTTCCTTACTCCCTTCCCCACACTTCCACAGCTGGATAGCCGTGTAGCTGCAGGAATGTACCTGCAGAAGGTGGCTTAAGGTATCAGGAAGGACACAGTGTCTCAGCGAGCAGAGAGAGGGAGGCTGGCACAAGACCTGGGATTAAGCTGCACTGAATATTTCAGCCAGGGAAAAACTGTTGGGGCCTGTATATGTCAAAAATTTTTGGATGTTTGTGCTGTGTGCTCCTGGAACAATAACCAGATTGGTAGGGTACAAGTTTCATCTGCTAACACCTGAAATACTTCTTGGCTTCTCCCCCTTAGTGGAAAATGGGAAATCAGGAAAGAGTAATGTCAATCACAAAGACAAGGACTACTGCAATATCTAAAATATGTATACATCTCTGGGTGCTGAAAGCAGTTAATATCAACCTGTATTTATACAGTTCTAGTAACCCAAAAAGAGATCTTAAGAACAGCATGATTCGAACAGACATAAAAGGAATTTTTATTCTCCCAGTCCAGATAGTGCAATTCTTCAAATCTCTCTGCATAAAGCAGTAAGCAATTCTCTTTTCTGAATAAATCACTGCCTGAAAAACACTTTCAAGTTAGAGAATTATGACGTCTTCCCTATGTTCTGCACCTTTAAATCTGTCAGACTACTGCTATCCATTTTAGACTATTGTGTTCATTCATGTGTGCAGACATACATTGTGTCATGGAGACTGCAGCACGCTCTTTCCTCTTTGGTGTTTTTAAATATAAAAGTTATTCTGACCCCAATGATCTATTTACTGTTCATTGAAATATATAAAGCTTTATCCAACACTGAAATGCATTCGTGCTTGAGGTGCAGTCTGAGAGCTGCTCAGCAGCACAAGGGAACAACAGAACTAGAGCTGGTTAGAAAATAGATTTTATGTCCTGCAAAACAGTCCAAGATTTCTTCTTCTTTGTTGTTGCTGCTGTTTTGAGTCAGGGCAAAAAGCTGTATTTCTAAATGTTTTCACTTTATTCAATTCTACAAGAGGGAAATTATTCTTTGTTTGATATATCAATTCTCTTCACTTGTATGTAAAACTCTTATTTCAAATAAAAAGCATTTTATAGCTATATATTTGCACTTCAGAAATGACAAAACCTTATACAGTTGGATTCCTACCAAGTTCCCACTCCCTTTTTCTTTGTCCAGTCCTCATTTTGTGAAGAAGGGCCATTTTGTCAAAGTACTGTTTTCTACATAGGATCTGTTTTTTCAAAAAAGAGAAAAAAAGAGACCAGATTCAGGTAAACAGAAGAGTCTCTGAGCAGTTAAAACTGCCAATCCACACAGTGAGAATGCAACCATGTGGCCTTAGCATTCATTCTTCCCTAACTGCCAAGTACAGCCAGTAACTTCTCACAACCTGCAAGAGGTATCTAAATGGTTTTAGGTGCTCCCAAGAGACCCCCTAACCCCTACTTTAATATCTGTTCATTTCACCGTTATGAAGCCTCATCTTAAATTTCAGACTATCTCAAAAAGCTCCAGGAAATTCAACACTGTCCCAAAGAACCAGCCCCACAATGGGTTAAAAAAAGAAGTGAACAGAAGTACTGTTGCATTAAAATAAATGGCTAGCAAGTGGTCTAAATAAAGCATTGCTATCTGATGCCTGAAAACAGATTTGACTGAAAAGGTATGCTTTCAGACTAAGAAAGCAGAAAAAACTAATTAGACAAGAAGCAACCGTGAACAAACATGTTAGCAGAATCAATAACTGGAACTGATCAGCTATTTCTTTAATTGTGCCAGCTGGGCTCTAGTGATGTGCTTAGAGGAGCATAATTACCCGTTTCGGTTGTACAGCAGAGTTCTTTTTCTTTCCCCATCCTTTTATTCACCCTCCGTTCTTTCTTTTTACTTTAGGAGCTGGTCATATGCCATTAAAGAAAGAAAAATAGGGTTGAGAAATTAGTGGAAAATGGGCCATCCTCATACATAAGACAATATTATATGAATAATTAGAAGTAGCCCTAAACAGTTATACCAAATGTAACCTAACAAGAAAGTGAGTCATCAAGGAAACGTAACTAATTTCTTAATGTGAAAGGACATTGTGTGTGCTGTGTGCAAAGCAGTGCTGCAAAATAAAATAAAATGAAATAGGGACCATTCTCTGTCCTATTTGGACATGCGTACCAGGGATTGTTCTAATTTGTAAGGCTGTGACTGATCCAGGCACAGAGTTCTGCTGCTAAAGCACTGAAGTCCACGCTGTACAGCTGCCTGCTACTATTAGAAAGAAACCAGGACAGATATAAAATAAAGCACAGAAAGGAAAGGGAAAGCATAGAGGAAAGAGAGAAGGGGCTCACTGATTAATTAACAAGCAAAAAACCAACCCACCCTTCCTTGACTGATGTTTACCCATCTTTAATTGACAGCAAAACAAAGGATTTAATAACTACAAGGCTCTTATGGGCAGCTCCATGGAAAATCCATAGCAGCACAGAGCAAGCTTGGCTTTTTTGATCTATAGCAATGGCTAAATGGGTCTCCATTAGAGTGATGGCTACCCCAAAAAGTGAAAATTAAAACCTGAAATATACATCTAATCAGCAACAGGCTAATATATCAAAAGCGTCAGCCTATCCCAACCAGGAGCCTGATCCAAAACACATTGACGTGAGTAGAAAAAAGATTCATGCCCCACAAAAGCTTGAGCTCAGATTCTTGTCCAAAGCTGATCTAAACCCTTTATACAGCTGAAAGCCTCAGAAAACCACAACTGGTCCTATTTTCTGGTTTCATGCAGGTCAGCCCCCCCTCCAGGAGCAGTCCTAATTGGTGGCATGACCAGAGGAGCGCAGCACTGTGCTGGGAGGATGGGGTGGCTCAGCTGCCTCCATCCCCTGGCAGGGCTCTGGGGCACTCTCTTCAGCACCAACCACTTCTGCCTCCTCTGGTAACAGTGTGAGGGTGAGGTGAGGTGGTGACCACTGACCATGTCTGCTCTCTCCAGCCCTCCTGAAGCTGCAAACTGCTCACCAAAGGGGAAAAGCCCCTGGAGTGAGGTAGGAAGCTGAAGGGAATTAGAAGTAGGAAAGAAGTGAGGTGCTTTGGGATTAAGATGTAAGAATAGGCACCAGTAGCAGACAGCAGCCCTCACCCACAACCTGAGGCTCAGGAATAAATTCCCAAGAAAGCCATGGAGGAATGCTGCTCACAGGGGTCCCTACAGCTGTAAATCATCCCCAAAACCCAGCAGAATGCATTCAACAGAAGCAGTCCAGGCCGGCTTGTGTATGCCAAGAGGCTTGTGCAGGTTGGTATTCTATCTGAGACAAATATTTCTATACTTATCATTTTCCTAGCTGAAGCCATTTAGCTTTATTGTGTGGCACATATGTCTCTTGAAATGGAAAAGAAACTTTTGTGAGGCAATATTCAAAGGGGTATGCATTTATGTGGGCAGTTACGTCTGGCAGACGTCAGTTCTTTACAGAGAGGAGTAGCAGGATTCAGAGCTAATTAGGGAAATTATAAAACAAAAAGGTATTCTCTAACAATAAAAGATTCTTCAATCAGAATCAGTTAATCATCCTGACAAGGAAAATAATTTAAGATTACTTGCAGAGAGAATAAAAATGCATTAAATGGGGTTAAGTTACAACAACGTTCATGTTATCTTTTAACATAAGTTGCTGTATAGGCACTTAGCAGCATATAATACACATAGAATATTATAACAGAAGATCTCAGTTTCATCTTCCAGCCTTTCAAAAAGTATCTAAGTTCCTGATCATTTAAATCTTTGCTGATTATTCATCACTACCGCATTTTCAGAAAGGAGATGCTAAATTAGCTACTTACTATGGATGATATTCACTATGCTGCTGAGTGCAGTCACAGAACAAGCCTCACAGAAGCAGTGGATGATAATGCCTTCTGTGCTCATCCTAGGTATGATGAGCTCCATTTCAGCACCAAACAGCCTGGCACAAAGGATGTCACGGGGCCAGGCGGAGGGAGAATGGAGGTATGAGCTGTTAGCAACAGCTATCAGCACTGATACAGGTGATAACAGAGCACTGTTCCAAGGACTTCACCTTCAAACAGCCTGATCGGGACAAAACAAACTCTGAAGGGAGAAACTTGCGCCAAATTAAATTAAGGCATTGATTAGATTTCACCGGAACCCATTTCTTACACTGACAACAGACCTGGTTTGGCCACTCATCATCGGGCCCAGTTAAGGTTCATTTCCACAAATATTGTAAGAGATGCAAAGACAGCAGAGCTCTGCCCAGGATTGCCCCACCTCCAGGAAGAACCCATGCTTCCACTGCTAGCCCGTGCCTGTGCCTTGGTGAGGTGTCCCAGGCAAGGGAGAGCTTTGATGAGCTCAGAGCAGCCTGGAGGAGGATGCTTGGGAAAGAGAGGGATGAGATTTCCCACTCCTTCGTGTCATCAGACTCCCCTTTACTCCTGTCCAATGCAGGTGGCCTTCACAGGCAGGGAGATGTTTGGAAGGCTCAGGCAGAAGAGGAGTCTCTGGGAAGCCTCTCAGGAGGCAGCAGGCAGAAGGGACACTGGTCCCAGCATCCAGAGCTCGGGAGAGCGGACTGGCTGTGTCACCACACTGCTGCTGAAAAGCAAACCTGAAGGCAATGGGTTTTTCCCTTCTCTTCGAACAAGTCAAAAGTTCCTCTTTGCCTTCATATTACTGCTGTTGTCCTCAGAGGCTCCAGCTGGAATCAGGTCCCCCCATGCCAGGCACTGCTCAACCTTAAGGTTACAGGCCCCTTCTCCCAGGGTTTGCAGCCTAACAGAACCAGACAGACCAAATTAACATCAGTCCTACTTTCTAAGTAGGAAGCTGTTTCATAGAGGGATTTCAAATGGAGCTGGGAAATGTTTCTAAAGTATGGCTTTCAAGCTTTCTGAGTCTCAGAAGCAGAATAAAACGCTACCTTCTCCTCCTATAAAAATACAGTCGGACTTTGGAGTGACTTCAGAGCCTGAGATACAAAGGGAGCATTTGGCTTCATCCAGAGCATGAAACCCGGCCCCAGTCACACAGTCTGCTCTAACAACTGATAGGCTTTTACATCACTAAATGCCAAGGTGAGCATTTAGTGTGAAAGGGAAAATGTTTTAAAAACCAAAACAGCTCTGAGAACTGTTAAGCAAAGCTGTCATCGGTAAATTATTCCTTTCTGCCGTTATATTTTTTTCCCCTCCTGTAGTATGATCAGAGAGCTAAGTGCAGCAGTCAATACATAGTAATCAGGCTAATGATTGTCTAATAGCTAAATTAGAAGAGTGACTCTTAATCATGCAGTTGATGCCAGTAGTCTAGCACTGAAATCCAGACATGAAAACTCTTTGATTACACTTCACTTTTTTAAAGACCTAATTAACTTTTATAAGACTTCTTGATTTTTAAAATATCTTGAGCAAACAGTATTAACATGAAAGCTCTATAGAAAGCAGCAATTGTTTCCCTGACATTCACTTGCATGGTCTACAAAGATGGTGGACCCTCACACAAACCTGTTAAAATTATCAGCCCAGAATAATATATAATGTTACAAATCTTTTGATATTTGTATTAATTTTCTATAAACCTAACCTCCCTAATAAATGCGTTTTAAATGGTCTTGAAGAAATACAGTCCATTAAGCACTATATAACCTACTCCCGGACCATCTTATAATGAACCGTAAGTGAACTTGTTCAGTTGAAGCTCAGAAAAAAAGGTAAAGGGAAAATGGAAAAAAATAGTATAATATAGACAAAATAAAACATGGACAAAAAGACAAATGAGCCTGTGCAATCTCCCTTCTGTGCACTAATATATTTGATTAGTCATGTACTGGTTGTATCATTCATATTAGAAAGAGCTTCCATTAAATTAGGGTGATTTCAAACCCTTTATTACAAATCTGTAATTCTTCTAATGAAATAGGAATACAGAGATCCTAATTTTATAAAACAAAACCTCACAATATACTTTGCTGAGATTACTGACAGTGGAACAGGGGAACCGTCTGGCTTCAAATAATATTATAGTTCTTGTTGCCACGAAGAAAAGAAAAAACAAAAAATCCAAACACCTCAAAACCCAAAACAAACAAACAAACAAATACATACCAAACTATTAAGTATCCTACTAGAGAGTTACTTGCAGTCTGGATGATCTTGCAGACTTCCTGCCAGAAAAACATCTCAGAAAACAGGAGGAATTTACCATGGTAAAAAATAAATAAGCTATAAAACCTACATCTAATGCTCACAGAAATCAGTAGGGAAGTTTTTGGATGAATATAGAAAAAAAAAAAAATGAGTGCAGTTAATGCAGCTAGAGACCACTCTTCTTACTTAGAAAAGTATTTCTGTTGGCTTCAAGCAAACCAGCTGCATGGCTACAGCAAGCGGGACTTGGCCCATCACTGCTGCAGAGAGGCAAGGAACACCATGGCAACTCAGAAAATTCCTTCAAGGGAAGGGGCAGAAAAGAGATTTAACATGCTTTTCCCCTACCTACACACTGAAGTTCCTGAAGTTTTGACACTCTCTTCAATCACATCCAGCATGCTTTCCATCATGGGGAGACTGCAATGCATCCCTCTCACTTTAAAATAAATTTGGATCGCTATCCATCTGCCTAGATAATGAAAACAAGATCCCCAGGTACTACAGCATTTCAGAAATCAGATAATGAACTGAAATCATATGTTTCATGGATTAGTCTCTCCCTGAATCAATTTATGTTGAGTATTTTGTTGGAAAGCTGACCCAGATTCCATACATTTTTTTAATTACTGGAAAATCGCTTCATCCAAGTCTCCTGTTATGGATGACATATTTCATCATTGTTCAATATTAAATCATAACGGAAAGAAGAAATTAATGGTGAGGTGTAGGAGTTTGCATTTCACTTCCCTGCACTGACTGCAGAATTTTATATGTGATTAGTCTGATGGGTCACTGAATTACCTCCAGATTACTAGGTCTCCAATTCAAAAGCATTTCTTCCATTATTATTACTTTAAAATTCAGTCTCCTGTTTTTTTAACAAAGGTGCAAGTCAAAATAGAGTTTTATAATATGTTATAATATGTTTTCCCTGGCCCCCTGCCTGCAGTTGTTTGGATAGCTGGCAGAGCGTGGTATCTGACAGTACAGGAACAGTGTGGATAGTTTGCCATTCCTATGGGGATCTATCTTTGGCAATAAATTTGGACTGGATGTCTGTTAGCAAAGTGTGTCAAAACTGTGCCAAAAGCACCTTTGGACATATAATAATAATAAAT
The DNA here is from genome assembly GCF_000738735.6 of Corvus cornix cornix. NCBI lineage: Eukaryota > Metazoa > Chordata > Aves > Passeriformes > Corvidae > Corvus > Corvus cornix. The sequence continues at coordinate 17,971,380 of NC_046339.1, read as the reverse complement.
GAGTGTTGCACTGCATTAGTAGAGGAATTCTAATACAAGTTGTCCATCATTTTGCACTAAGTTCTTTACCATGTTAGTGAATTTATGTCTCATAATAAATTAACCGTACCAAGTACTTCATCCCTTAGGTTCAGTAAAGTAAACATACATAAGTCTAGGCAACTTCCATGCCAACAGAACAATGCCCACATCCCTGCACATTCCCTTAGCACACAACTCAAACAAACACAAATCTCAAGGCCACATCCATGGCAGGAGCAGGAGGGCGCATTAGAGCACAACCCACAGAGCTGGGCAAGCTCAGAGCCACCTGCAAGCTTGGGGTTCTGCAGAAATCCTCAGCTCATGGGGTAAAAGCTCCCTCCACATTCCACTATTCTTACTCTGGAACAGCCAATCTGAAATGGCTTATCTTTATATAGCTTTCCACTCTGATGCAGAAATGTAGACAATAAATCTCTGTTGGAAAAATATGACTTAATTGCTATGAGAACCATGCCAATCCTTCACAGTGTTGCAGCCAGTGTTTAGAAAATAGGTACATGTTCAAAGCAAACAAACACATCAGAAATATTGGGTGTTTGTTGAAAAGCCTCATAAATATAAGAATAGGTAAACACCCCAAAGGATTTTGGCATCTCCAAATTCTGAGAGCATTTGTGAGAACAGGTGATAGGAATCTGAAGATGCTGAGGTTTGGCACACATGAGGGCACCAACAAATGATCACTACACACAAGCAGCAGCCCAAAAAATTGTTACACTCATGAAAAATTTACACCATAATCTTCAGGTGGAAGAGTCAGAAAGGACTTAATTTGGAAAATGGAAGTCACCAAAATCCAGACTCTCAAAGGAAAACACACATTAGTTTTAGCTTCTTTTTTTAACCATAATTTAAAAATTTGTTATTTTAGAAGGCAAGACAGCTATTCACAGGCTCAGTAACATCCCTGAATAAAGCAGTACATGGCTGGAAGTCCATGATTCAGCTTTCACCCCATAGCTTTCCTACTATCTGGTCATGATATGATGTGAGAAATGTTTTAAAATATTAGGCTTAAAATGCTGGCCAAAAGAATCACAGATTCATCCAACTTTAAGGAACATCATGAGCTCATCAGTTCAAAGCCAACAGAAGTTACAGGTGGGCCTACTTGCCAAAATCCTGGTTTTTAAATCTGCTTAAATATGGATTGCAAAATGCTCATGTTTGAGCAGTGACTTGCATGCACTGACTCCCCAGGGATAGCCTGAGGGGTGCATGCAGGGAGGCAAATTGGCTGAATCAGGAACACAGCACGCCCTGCCTTTGCCAAGAGGCATCTTCCAGAGGTATCACAGAGCCAGGAGCAGCATGGGAGGGTGGGTTTGAGATGGCATAATTTGCAATGCATCTTGCACAGCAACATGGCCTACAGACAGCAAGGGTACCTGGGATTTCTGCTGTGCTGTCTACAGAGAAGCACTTTTCCCAACTCGAAACACTAAGGAGAAAATTCCTTTCTACTCTCAAAAAACTCTCTACATGTCTTCTCAGGAAGAGTCACTGCCAAGAGATGCACATGGTGTATGAGACAGGCTGGAACTCTTCTCCACCCAGGTAAGAGCAGAAACCTTCTGAGAGAGATTGCAGAGTGCAGCTCCAAATGGAGCAGCAGGCAGGCAGCGAGCCAGGGTGCAGCTGTGATTGATGTGCTCTCTGTGTGCTTTGTGCCTCGCTCTGTGATATTTCTGAGGGAAATTCTTCAGAGCAGTGACTGGCACATCAGTTGTGCAGCTTCCCTCACCAACAACGGGAGCAGCACAGCTCAGCTCTCTCAGCCCCACTGGAAGGCACAGAGCACAGGGAGCCTCAGACCTCTGTCTAGATGGGGGCTGGGGTTGGCAAATGATATGTTCAGGAATAACAGCTCAGCACCACGTAGTTTTTATTTGTATAGGTGCTTTTCTTTCTTAATTTATTGTGCCAAGGAGGTGATGGTGAGGGTTGTACTGTGGCAAATGGCACCAACATCAGCAAGAAGGGCAGGGCTGGGACCTCCCTCCACAGCTCAGGCAGCAAAGGGTCACTCACAGTGAGTCCAAGAGGGCTAACACAGAGCACAAGGAAACTACGCCTGCCATTAACAGGCATCCAGTAGCAACCAGCAGCAGGAGCCCACCTGTTAAAACACCACTGGCACTGGGTAAAATGAAAATAGCCACAATTTTCACACAGCCCTGATTTTGCTCCAGCACCAGCCACCTCTTAGGTCTGCTTTGGGGCAGCATAGTTGTGTGCTGCCTCCTACTACAGCAAAATGGGGGAAAATTTAGTTTAACTCTACAGTGGTAATTTTTAAGGTGTTTTTTTAAGGCTATAAAACACCCTTCCTCGTGTAGTAGGCATAAATGTACTTCATCACTTAAGATGTTGGTTCAGTCAACTGAGATGGAGTAATTTTATTTCAATAAATGGTATTTTTCAACGGTCCCAGATGAATATTTGTATTTCTCATAATGGCTGAGGAAGGAAAAGTCAAAATGTTATACTGTGAGAGCACTCTCATTACCTTTTCTTTATAAATACGGTTATTTTAATTGAGACTCAAGTTCCTGCAGAAAAAGCTGCACATTTCTGAAATATACTTATTTTAGTGCTGAAGAACAAACAGCAGACATCTGAGTGAAAGTCACATTGTTTCCACTTTTTCATCTGAACACAAATACTGGCTTACTGTGCCTTGAGGAAAGCTATGAAGGATGGAGTGCTGTGGCTCAGATGTTCCCAAGGATTCTTCTGAACATCTGTTATAAAGCTCTTGGTGGTACTGAAGTTCTGGTCCAGAGCACTCCACCTCAGTTCCAAAGTTATTAGTATTTTTCTAAGGTCACCACGTAACCAACCCCTTTCTATTGTATTCTGACACTGATTAAAAGGACCTCTGGTCAAACCAACACCCACACCAAGAGCAGGTTGTGGGGAAACCTGTACCCTGTGACAGCAATACAGGCATGGCAAAATAAGATTCCTTCAGCAAATACTGTACAAGCTACTTCAGGACAGCACAGTTTGGACAAAGCACCTGACCCTACCCCAGGGCTTTTGCTGGTGAGGGTCTGAGCTCTGAGCTCTCCTGACCCCTCTGTCTGTACTGAGAGGTTAACAGCAGAGACCCAGCCCAGGCTCCACGGTTTCTCTCTCCAAAACTGTTGGGGGAAAATAAGTCTCCAAAAATGAAAATATGCCAAATCAACCAAACATTTTATGGAGGAAGAGCAGGTTGGAGGGTTCTCTTCAGCCCCTTCAGCCTCTTCAGCCCCTTCAGCCCCTTCAGGGATGATGCAGCACAAGCCCTCCCACTGCTGCCAATGCTCCATCTCCCACTGAGATAACAGCCAACCAACTGCTTGCTTTGGGTGCAGAGCCATCCCTGAACAGGACAGCTGGAGATCTAAACACCTAAATGGCAGGTGTCTCTAATAAATTCTGGATACACAAGCACGAGCACTTTTTCCTTCAAGCCCCCGGTAGTTCATTTTTCTAGCTCTGTGCTGAATTCTGCTCTTGGGCTCAGTACATTTTGGTCTCTAAGTCTCTCCATTACAGTTCTCAGTGTGCACACACACCACTGACAACTGGAAATTGGAAAACCTAAACCCTGCTTCATAAATTTAAAACCTGTAAAAGCCACCTAATAGCATTATAAAATTCTTAACATAATTTAATTTGTGTACATGCAACTCTTAAAAACTCTGATTTGCCTGACAAAGAGAGCTGATGTATTTTTATTCTGCTTTTGTTGTGTACACTAGCCCCTATTAGTACATCCTAATAATATACACAGAGCGATTAATTTGTGAAGTAAAAGCTTTTCTTCCTCTCTAAAAGCCACTTAATGTAAACTGTAAACATCACGAACACTCTCACTCAGACGGATTCCGAGTCCTTAGCTGGGGCTGAGAGGCACAAGATGAAATGTCCGTGAATGTTGATGGATGGCTCTAGGCAGGGATTGCTCAAATTTGCACTGGAACCACTCCTAGCACCTTACTGGAGTAAAGCAATCTGAAAACCACCAGCAATCAATCCAGATAGATTATAATGCCTTGAAAGAGCAGAGTTTTTCTTAGGGCAGCACCTGGTGTTGACAGGAACACTAAAAATCACCTCTCCCCAAAGCCACTATCCTTTGCATCACTTATGCATTCAGAATAACCCTTATACAAATTCTTGCTACTGTTCATTAAGAGTCACAACATCTACTGTCACAATGCCTCTAATCATGGTCAAACTCAACATATTTTAAGGAATATTCAGTGGAACAAATATTGTGAACATAAGTGGATTTTTTTACATGTAATCAGAGCTATGTTTTCCAGATATACTTACTAAGCTTGACCAATTCAGCTACAGGTCAGCAAGGTACATAACAACACCTATAACTTCAAGCATATGCGCTTTACCCCTGATTACAGCTGGGCAAATCATATATCTAAGTTAAGTACATACTTAAAGGTTTTATGGAAACATGAATTTAATACATCAGACTTCGAAGTTGGGGCTTGTTTGGATTATTTTACTTCTCCTGTTTGGACTGATTTCTCCACCACTTCTATAATTTTTGACTGATTATTACCCAATTTATTTTTAATTTAATTTCATACATGCCATATTTCCTTGCAGGCAGAACACTTACTTTCTCTCAAATAGATTTCTGTCTTGAAATACTGACCTATTTGCCACTGGAAAGAAGTAAAATATAGGCTCTGGTATAATGCCTACTGAAATGGGTCTGGAACAGGTGTGGGATCTGACACACAGAGAAGCCAGTAAAATGCAAATGGTATTTAGTTACTGAGGCAAATGGCAGGCTTTAAAGCACCACCTGTGTATATTTTGCAACATATCATGAAAGTGGTGAGAACCGTCCTCATTTATTCATGCGTTAACTTGTGACATTTGGCTCAGAACAAAAAGCTGTAGGAAAGGGTAAGTTATGAGATGTCAGGGAAAAATGATATGTCACACTGTAAGATGGGGCACTTTATATTTTACTGTTCACTTCAGTGTTATTCCCAGCCCTGTAGCAAGGAAAGAGTCAGCTGGGGGGGAAGGATGGGTCATTTTCCTTACACACTGAGAAAGAGAGACCAGAGTTATGTTCATCACAGTGCCTTGCCAGCCCCACTTTCCCCTCCACTTGACCAGAAAAACACAAAACTGCCTTTTTCCCCGCTTATTTCTGCAATGCAAGCTTTTCTGTCTCCCATCTCCCAGAAATTTGGCAAGAGAGAAATCCACCCCCTTTCAGGAGGTCAGTGAAGGCAAATTGCACCCAAGATATTCTGAAGGTCTGTGAGCCAGCAGATCCCCTGCCACTGCGTAACATGCCAGGGGAGGATTAATCTCAGACCCACCAGTGGAGTGTCCCAAGCTCATGCTTCCATTAGTGCCACAAACTGCTGGAGAGGCAAACAAATCATATCCCATGTCAGCATTTTATATAAAGTTGAGTTTTATTTATTATTATGCATTTAGACTGTTTTAATAGCTACAGAACCCTATTAACATAAGAAATTGCAATGCTGCTTCTCTATTTACTTCAATATACTTACCAGTAAAATCTGACAGCTGACAGCTTGTGAATGTGATGGTAATGTAATCATTACATTTACACTGGATAGAACACAACTTTCTGAAATCGTGTGACAATATTTTCAGACTTAAATGATGGTTTAGGGATAAAGACATAAGTATTTGTTTATAAGTAATCTATCTTGAATATGTTCATTAGTAATATTCCTGAAGGCGTCCAACAAAAGTTACTTGAGATTAATTAGAACAGAAACAGCTAATTTGTCTGCCTGAGTGGTTATCACATAAGCCCTGACTTGACATAGCACCTAAATAAAACAAATATAAACCTGCCACAAGGATGTGAACATGCTGTCCCAAAAGGCACAACCACTTAACTTGTGTAATTGTCAGTACAGTCAAGAAAAGCTGTTCTAAGATTTGGTTTTCAACACCGGATTAAACAGCATGTCCAAACAAAGCAAATTAAATTAGGCTGCATCTAAATTAGACTTCTTCTAATGGCAAGATTACTTTACATCAACAGAAACATTGATCTGCCCTAGCAGCATCTACTCAAGATGGCTGCGGAGCCAAGAGGAGAATTTAGAAAGCCACTCTCAGACCTGATCCAATTTCCCCCATCCTTAAAATAAGACCACACACAGCTCACTCTCGTAAGGTTCAAAGGACACCGACAAACCCCATTGTCCCTGTAATACCCCAATGTTTTCATGAAAAAGTTGCCTATTATGGCCTGTTCTGTTCAGTTCATCTCTTCTTGACATAAGCCAAACCTCTCTATTACTGCATTTATTTACTGAGCGCTTGAGCAGAACTTTATCACTTAAAAACATCTCCAGCATTGCAAGGCAATAAACCCTAATGTGAGGAGATCAGTGTCAGTTTATACACTTCTCATTAAAGGATTCTAACAAAAAGAAAAGCCTTTAAAAGTCTCTGTTGCTGACCTGATTTTAGGATATAAAAAGATGACCCAGAAGGCTTGAATTTGAAGATATCCCTGCTTAATCTTTTCAAGACCTCTTTGTACACCATGTACAAGTGGTAGGAGCAGGGGAGGGAGAAGAGAAAGCACTTTCCCCTGCTTGGAGGGACACTCCAAGTCTCTTTTAAGGATGTGCTTCTGAAAGTTCCATCTGCAGCTACGATTGAATTCAGCAGGAATTTGAGGCTGGCAGCCAAGCAGAGGCTCTGAGGTGGATCTTGTATGGAAACCAAGGTCTGACTGGGGGTAGGTGGGACTTTTCTGATTATTACTTTTTTTCCTTCACTTTGAGAACATCAGAATTTACTTCTCTAAAACTTGTAGCATATGCTAAAATCCGGGCTGCCAATTATTGATCAGTTCTGATCGACGGCTCTGCAATCAATAGTATATTGCAGAGGAAACCAAGCTGATAAAATGGGGGCAGAGTAAAGGATGGGAGATGCTTGGGGAATGCAAATCTCCCTGTCTGGGGGTTCTCCTGTTTTCAGTTGCTGCCAAAATTGTGAGGTGCACACAGCAGGCAGATGGCTGTGACCTGCCCTGCTGGATGTGGTTCACAGATCTGTAGCAAACATCCCTGAGCTCCTGATTGATACATTTTTAATTTCTTTTCAATTTTGTAGACAATAATTAAGGAAAATGAGCTTGCATGTTTTTACTGAAGCATGGAGTCTATATTTTCTGGTTTGGGGGGCAAAAACCATTATTGCTGTCTTTTCAGAAATAATGTAATGAAATTAAACCATGATAACCATTTATTCAATCTCCACATTATCAAAATAGATTGAACCTTTTGTCACAAATCCACATTTGCTGCAGAAAAAAATTATAGAATTGGTACCAGCCACAGTAACAGACTGGAACTGGAACATACTTCTGAAATTTGCTGTATTCTGGAGGAAATAACAATAGACTAAGCAGCAATCTACGAATGTCATTAAACTATTCTTCTAATATTAAAAAGGAGAAGAATGAAGTAAGAATAAAATCCAGAACAATCAGTCACAGCTGATAATGAAACAGGTAGCTGAGTCCAGACTGGATGACTGAAAAGATTCCTTACTCTGTATACTAATTTTTATGGAGGATTCTTACCTTCTTGGGGGAAAATTCTCCTGAACCTGCTTGTGTTTTGGATAATTAATCACCAACATTCTAAAAAGTCACTGAGACATTAGCTGCTGCACATGGAGAAACTGAACCCTGATCTGCCTTCTCCCTCTGCACTCTCCCCCTGACAGCACAGGGTATTTATAGGTGTTTTCTCAAGGAAAGCTCCACCATACCTTAACTCAGTAAGCAAGCCTCAATCAATGACAATACATTTTTGCCTGGGTTAATTGATGCTGTACACAAAACAAGGCTTGTTCCAATTTTCTAGAAAGGTGCTGGAGGTGAACTGTGTGGCATGGACTTAATTCTTATCAGGCAGGATACAAAGGCAATATAACAGGTAAATGTGTCACAGGAATAATGGGGTTTATTGTTGATTAAAGCCTCATCTGTCTTGCGTCCATCTTTCATAAAGAGTACAGGTAACACAAAGCCACTGCTCACAGCTAGTTAAACAGCCAGCTCACTGCTAGGTATTATTTAAACTGGGCTAATGCCCAAAAAACCTCACAACATTGTTCTTTGCACAATCAAGTCCCTGAGAAGGGTAGATCCCACCCCAACAGCCACAGGTGAATGTAACAAGCAGATGAGAAAGGAACAAATGTATTGTGTACCAAATATTACAGAATAACCACCGGGGATCAGCAGATTGCTGTAAGCAGAAAAAAAAACCCAAACCAAACCAAAAAATAAGTTTGCAGTAAATTATTTGCATCACTCCTACTAGCAAAAAAATCTCCTTTTTATTAAATATGGAGCTTCATTATGCATCTAGACTATTGCCTGGATAAATCTGGGGCAGGCAGAAAAGTTAAGAACCACTGGAAAGTTAGTTTGAACATCCAGAGATGGCTCAGAAGTATTTTCTTCAGTTTTGAAACAGAGATCTTTCCTAGTAGACAAAAAATCCCTCTTCATCCAAAAATAGGTTAAAAATCATCCAGGAGAAGAGCAGGTGAACAAAAGGTCAATCTTTCCTCAGTTCTGTCACCCCTGTTTTGTATCACAAAGAGGTGGCATAATATGTGGAAAGAGAAAAAGCTTTAAGGGAAGAGGGGGAGTACCGAGGGGGCTTTTGCCAAAGAACAGCCCAGAAAGGAGGGGTCCGCACGCAGCCAGGGATGCTCCAGACCACAGGCACCACACACTCCCTGTGATCTCTCCTTTGCATGTTGCCAGTGTCCAAATCAATCACGGGAAAACAACACCGCACCATTCTGAGGCTTAAGTACAGGAAAATTTAAACTACTTATTATTATGCCTGTAAAAAAGTTTTCATTATATTATTAACCAGACAACAGATTAACTTCTTAACATAGAAAGGTGACAGTGAAGGGAAAAGGAAGATAATGCTACTAATAACTAATTCTGCATGTTTGGGAGTTGATCATGAAAAAATCAGGAGGAGAGGAAGAGGACAAAAATCTAATTACAAAACCATCACCAGAAAGTGAAAACAGTACCGAGTTGTAAACAAACCAAGGAAAACAAATCAAACATTCTTCTGTGGTATGGAAGGGGTATTTAAAACGAACAAAAATATGTATGGTCTCAAGAAATGACTGAAACCACATGAATTCTCAGCAGATTTCTTCTAAGAGAAAATACAGTACTCCCTGACTTAGAGGATAGTATTTGAAAGGATAATTAAAGCCGCTCACAATGAGAAGTCCTGTATAAATACTAAGAGATGGGACTGATAAATAATGTGCTCATTGAAACGTTGTTTTTTATTTTCTGAGGAGCCTGTAAAATCTCCAGTCATTTGTCATCTCATTTTGTTTCAAGGACTTACATTTGTAATAATAATTTTATTAAGAACATTCAGAAAAAACTTCTCCACACAGGGACAATGCATCATATTGCATCTCACAGGATACAGGAAAGTTATTTTCAGGTACAAAAATATATCCTGTGAAACATCTTCCCATCAAGTTATTAGTGTAAGTACATTGGAAAGGGAAAGAAAATGTGAGCTGAAACACGGATCAGAAGAGAACTGAAGCACTGCCTTAACCATGTTTCTGAACTGGGACCTTCAGTTTAACTTTTTGTTGATGGAATTGCACATTGTTGTGGGACCTGTGTGAAGCATTCCAAGATTCATTTTGGTTTTAAGATCACTTCTGCATCTTCAGACCTAAAGACAGTACTGGTGATAAACCTCTCAATGGTTTAAGCTGGCTCTTCTGTAAGTGTGCAATGTCTCTTCCTCCAGAGAAATAGAGGAGATCCTTGAGGCTGTTGTTACCACTGTTCAGAGCAGGATTTAGCAGAACAATGCTGAATATTGATACAGAAACTGTGCAAATGATGCTAAAGTGAGTCCACTGGTAAGAAAACAAGAGAGAACAGCTTGTTCCCCATTCTGAAAGCTGTGGAAAACAGCACAGGAGTCAGAGTTCCCCACATGCAAAGCCAGGATTGGAAAAAGTCCAGTAAGGAAGGCAATGGAGGAAATTGTGAAATAAGAAAGGGAGCGCGTAAAAGGTGAAGAAATCAGCCCAGAGCTCTTTGACAGAAGAGATACCATTTTCTCCAGCCCTGCTGGAAGGAATAGTCTCCCACTGGTTTAAAATTAGGATTCAAAGCCTTGATATTTGTAACACACAACCCCATTAAGATTGCTTAACTCTCACTCACAGAGATCCATTCTCCTGTAATCTCTGCATATTCACATGGGCTTTTTGCCCTCTTTCCCAAAAGGGCTGAGTATGATGCACAGGCTGGCAGGCAGAGCCCAGCTCCAGCATCGATACCCCCTGGATTACAACTGGTCTCCTTGAAGGCAGAGCCTTAGCTGCTAACCCAGCCTGTGGGGTTGGGTACCGACCAGACACTGGCACAACTGAGTAATTTCGTGGAGGGATTTTACTTGACATTATCCTGGGTGTCCATGTCAGCACTGACTGTTCTTCTGGCCACCCAAGTATCTAATGGTGCTTCATCAAGCTGTGGCTGCAATCTGAAAATACACATATGTTTTCTAAACACAGCTATGCTTTAATTCCTTTTAACTCTACAGACAGCATGCAGCTGTTTCGAGCTAATGGATGTTACTTCAGTTGTAAGATTGCTTGCAAATATAACGGATCATGTAATGGCAAACGAACAAATACATTTTATCAGCCTCTGAAATTAGTCATTTATCTTCTGGGCTATGTACTGAATCATGACACCAAATGATAAGTTTTATCTCTTTTACTGTCAAACTCAATCTCAGTCAAGCCCCAAATTGCCACAAGTGAAGAGCGAGCTTTACTCCCGACTGAAAATGGAAGAAAAGCTAGCTAGCTAGCCTTTCCCTAAGCAGCTTTAATCTTTGTGGGGCTTGGCTTAAATGAAAGCATATGGCAGCGCCATCCCCCAGCACCCCAGCATGAGACTCCAGCACAGCTCCACTGGCTGGGAAGGTTATCAGCAAGCAGAGTGCCTGTCTGCCCTCTCTGCCTTCACCTCCTTACTTTTCCTAGGAAAAACATTAAGCACTCTCTAGTCACCCAACCCCACTCTGATATTCAGTTAAAGACATAAATTTCCTTTTATTACCTCTTTTAAACAAATCCAACTTTCAATCATACTGTACAATTAAAACTTAATTTTGTGTTAATCCTTGATAAATGATACCTAATATAAAGGTTGACCCTTGGAATAGTCTAACCTTTAAGGCTTCGATGAAAACCAAGCACTTACGACCTATAAAGCAACAGCTGTAATATCTTCATTTAACTCATGGATAGCCAGCTCATTTAAGAGCCATTGTATTGTAAAACTCAATCATTTCCTTCTGAATTACTTCATAAAGAACATCAAAATTTGATAGTGATGAAGGTACCCCATGCAGACGTGCTAAAAATTACTATTCACAACAAAAGAGGAGCAAGATGGCAAACATCCTTCTTGGGGGCAGGGCACAACTTCTGGTGCTACTAGGAAATTCTTCAAACATGGAAATTTACACTCTTGTGATTATCGGCTTAAGATCTATCCTAAAATAAGTATATTTTAAAACATCTAAGACCACAGACATGGAAGCAAGAGCCTGTGGCAGAAAAGGAAGTGAAAGAAGATTTATGGCAGGCTAATTTCATTTAAAATAACCTGGTTTCAGCCAGCCGAAGAAAACAGAACCCAAAGGAAATTTAGAGGAAATAACCCTTAGGTCAATTTGATATCTGTTACACTATGTGTGAAGAAACATCTTTCACAAAACCTGGACCCTCCAGTCACAGGAGAACTGGTAATCAAAAGTAATGTGGAGGAGAAATTGTTGTCATCATCAACAACCACAGGCAGCCACTGCTGTCACCTAAACCTGCAGGCAAGGCACTCCCGCACCAGCCCCTGCAGGTGGGCTTTGGGGAAAGACTGTGGGAATGTCGGAAGTGCCCTGAGACCATGAAGCTGGGGAGATGACTGTGCAGATACAGCTCTTCCCAGCAGCATCCCCACTCCCCTCCTCAACCAGGGCTGACTTTGCTTTTCCCCACTCTCTCTTTGCCCAGTCAAGAAAAGCCTGTCCCAGCCCTCACCCCAGAGACAGGGATGCTGCAACGCCAGCTCAGACTGCTCACCTGTGGGAACCCCCAGGTTTGATATTACACGATGCCAGCTGGTGTGTGGAGCGGGGATTTGCTTTTAAGGGACAGGATCTGTGACCTTTCCATCTTTGATCAGCACTATACTCCACATATAGGCTTGGTTTTGGAGAGATGAGGGCTCCTTAAAGATTCTGCTCAGCACAAGAAGCATGGAAGAATCCAGGCATGAATGTTTTATTTTAATAAGTCACAATTTTAAATTGACAATATTGCCACTTGTTTTCCTCCTAGGATGATGGAAGTGCCTGGACATAATCTAGAGCACAAAATATTTCCTAATGACATTTTCTCTGTGTTCCTTTATTTGTAAGTCAACAAGTAAATAACTTATCTGATCCTTTTGACAACAATACCAGAAAAGAAGCATTCTTCTACTAATTTTTTTGGTTTTATCTGCCTATAGTTTCTACAGAAAACAATGTCGCCTGTGATCTATCTCTGTTATGACCTCTTGTGGCAGTCTGTTTTGCATTTTCTTACAATAAACTTCCTTACAGAATAGATCTGTCATGAATAATAGAAGTGACACCACATTATGTATCTCTAGTTCATAACATGTGATTCAATATCAAGAATGTTGGCTTTTTAAAAAAATCTATATAATTTTAAAATGACAAACCCTTGAAAATATTTTCCACCATGATTTTGAGGGCTGCATAAGTCATTGCAAAACTTCTGATCAACTAAATGGGCAAGAAATGGGGATCCAAATCAATGGGGAAATGGCAGAATACACAAAAAAAAATTATCTCAACAGGTCTGTGCAGAAACATTGAAAAACAGGTAACATTAAGCAAAAGAAAGAACATTCCATGGACTTCTAAAGAGAAATACCTAACAGTTGTGCACTTAGACTGAGATTATGTAAAGTAGCTGTAATTATTGATCTCAGTTACAATCCAGGTAATGCTCAATTTTATCTGTTTTCATAAAGAGGAAGTGGTATAAGCTGTCCAGCTACTTGAGGGAGAAAGAGAGAGAGCATGAACATCTGAATTAAGGTACCAGCTTCTGCATGCTAAAAAATAACTGCAGGTCAAATCCTCCACTCAGCACCTGCAGCAGAACATTCTTTCTAAAGATCCAATTTTAGTTGCAAGACACGCCAACTCTGCACTGATCATGAGCCAGTTCCTCAATAAAGGACTTTGGGCTCAGGCACCAAAATTCTATTTCATGTGATGCCAAAATTTCTGTCCTGAAAGCCTGTGATCAAATAAATATACTGTAATCTTGATAGCAGTTACATTGAGGACAGGTGTGAATAGGAAGTGCCTTTACCACAGCCTTACCTCAGCTGCAGGTCTTCTTTTGAGTGAGGCAACTCCAAGCCATACCTGCCTTCTACAGGGAAATCCTAACCCTGTGTAAATGTCCTTCTTCCAGGGCCAGGGTATTACGTCTGGATGTGTCCCAAACACATATGATTGAGGCAGGAAACGGGAGTGCTCGCTCTTCCCCGTAAAAGTGAATTTAAGAGAAAAATAATGGAGTTCACTGCTTCAGAGTGACTGGGAAAATCCAGAGAGCAGGGATCCCACTCTGCATAATCCGCACCATGTCACAGCTGCAGTTCCTTGTCTAGCCTGACTCCCTGATCTCAATTTCTTGTCTTCATGATACCTTTCTCCACAACTGTCTACAGAGTATCCTTCCAGAGGATGTGTGGGTGAATTTATTCTGGTGGAAGACAGAATTGATCATGGTTAAATCACTGAAGAGTGAGCAGCATCACTCTTCCTTTTCTTCTTCTGATAATTTTATAGAAGCAGGGAGAGAGAACTGGGGAGAGAGAGCCCTGCTTGGCTTTTTGAGAAGTCTCTACCTTCAGGAGACATTTGCAGGCTCTGGATAATATGTTGCACAGAGTCTCTCTACTGCTGAAGAAAATGACTGAAAATTACTGTCTCGCTCCCATTTTCCTGCTGCCTTGTTTTAACAACCATGCTCAACATCTTGCATGGTTTAGCACACTGTGAAATTGCCCTGTGCTTTCCCCATGCACTCTCAGGAAACCTGAGGCACTGCAGCCATTCTGAAGCATTTTCTTAGATCTATTTCTGAGCTGAGCGATGCTACAGCAGTGTTTGTGACAATCAACCTGACCACTGAAAACATAAACACTTGGTTCTGCAGGTTCTAGTTAGCACAGATGTGATAGAAAGAGTTCAGAGGAGCAAGGTAGGAGTTGAACATTCAGCTTAAAATGAAAAGATTTTCTTCTACTGTGTCTCTGGCATTTACTTTATAGCATCAACAACCCTACTCCAAATTAAGCACAAGTTTTACTTCTTCTGTCTGATACAGAAGCAGCTGGACTGTGTTTCTTTGATAAGCTCTCAGCACCCTTAGACCTCTAACCCTTTCTGCCTATTTCCCTTCTCCTGAAACAAGCAGAGGAAGATGGATTTTAGCAGCCTCCTTGCTCCACCCCAGAGCCTTCTCACACTGCACAGGCAGTATCTCCCACCCAAGTATTTCCACACATGGTTGGAGTCTGATTTCACCATCCACTTACCACACCTGCTCTTTCAGGCCAGGCACAGAAAAATGACCAACCTCCCTGCCCCCAGTACTGTGTTCAGTACTGGGAACTGCACATGTGAATTTTGCAAACCAGTGGACATATATTTTGCCACAGCAGCTAAAAAAAAAAAGGAATCTTGTAGAGCTAAAGACGTTGCTGCTGCAAAGCCAGTTCCAGAGACATCCATCACGAATCACAGAGTAAACAGCAATGGAACTTGTCCTGCCTAAAGAAAAATGGAGGAACAATGATTAATATGTTGTAATGGACCTTTTCATCCTTATCACTTCCAGACTGTGGAATGTTATTTCTGGCACAGAAATCTTGGTCAAGTATGAAGAGTCATCGATTGGATAAAGTGCTTGATTTAGCCCATTTTTATTCTATTATAGAATGACAGAAAGAGGTTTTAGACAGGAATAAAATCAATAGAGGGGAAAAGTAGAACTTAGCAAAATAACTATAGCTTGAAATGAAAATGATATATTTGTAATGTTGAATAAAGATTAATTAAAAAAAGAAGTAGAAATCTATTGTCAGAAATCAAATAAGTATGAACAATAATCTTTTAAATTTTTTTAAGTGTTCTTTACCCTTATTTCCCCCCCTAAAAACTGTACTTTGCATTCTTTGTCTTGAGCTGTCATACAAGGGTTCCTCCATGGAACCAACAAAGCAGGAGGCAGCATCTCTGCTGCTCACCCTGTTCCCCTTCTCTTCAGGAGACTTGGGCGCCATGAGATCCAGGAGCCTGGCATGTCCAAGAGGACCCTTTCCAAACAACGGGACATGGTACAGATGATCCAAGGGGAAGAGATTGTCTTGACCACAGAACTGGTACAGGTACAGAAGAGGGGCAGGGGGATTAGTTTCCCATTATTAATGCAAAATCACAGTAACTCCTGACAGGCTGACACCAGATTTTTCGTCATACATCTGAGGTTTAGAAGGTTTTCCAAAGGTTATTAATTGTTATATATGTGAAATAACATTACACTGTCCAGATTGAAATCATACACCCCACATACCTGCATTCATCAGGCACTTTCAGTGCCTTGAAATGTTCAAAATGTACTTTTTAAGGAAATTAAATTAGGGCAGTGGCAGAGGAAGAGCAACGTTAGCTGTTACAACACTCCAGGACACTCATCACTATCATTTATTAAACAAAAACTCTCTATGAAACATGTTCTTTCCTAAGTGCCACTAATCTACAGAGTTGACCAGCTGAACTTCTGTGCACAGCACGTTACGGGGGTTCCTTGAGGCAGGTTTAAAAGATGGAGAGGGTTTGGACTTTTCAGATCACCCAAGGAAGAGCATTCCTTTTGGCATGGACAGATTGGCAAGAAGCAAGCTAACTGGATATTCCTCACACTGAAATAGATGGCGGGAGGATATGATCTCACCTGGAGCATCAGAAAGCAGCCTGGCTTTAGAGAAAAACAAGAACAGCAAAAGTAACAAATTTCATTTACTGAAAACATCACAGCCTGGCTATGGTGGCTAGATTGGCATGGTCCCTGTGGCAGGCAAGGTTCAGTGCCTTTGGAACAACCCTACATCACCTGTGGAACTTCTCCCAGCTTAATCTGGGTAGCAAAACTGCACTGTGACCTCTGCGGGTTTTTCTCCCAGCACTCCCTAATAGGGGCTTTCTCCTCCTTGTCTTCCCCCACCTTTGCACAGCCAATGGGGCCTGTAATGCTTTGGCACAGAACCAGCAAGGCAAACACTCTGCCAAACGTCAAGATCCTCAGCAAGAATAAACACAGGCTTATTCTTCCTTCAGTTCTGTGATCAAAACTTCCACTGGGAGACTGATAAGACAAGGGGACTGTTATAGTTAAATACTGCAAGTACACATGGGGTAGATTAATCTCCACTTTACTCCAGGGTAACTGATAGCTTGAGTCAAGTTAGAGAGGTAGAGAAATGAGTTTCTTTCTTTGCTTAATATTACATTAAGTTTCTTGTTCACCAGAACAGGAATGCAGCTCATAGGAGAAAAAACTACTCATTCGTAACTTAAGGAAGGGGATATATGACAAGTGGTAAAATCACAGGAAGGAGTGGAGAGCACAAATATCCCATCACTGGAGAGGAAGGTTTCTAGTGAATGCAAAGAAAATTGCTCAAAACTGGCACCACTATGAAGCAGTGACATATTTGAAGGTCAGAAGGGACTGCTTTCATCCTTCTAGATTGATCCTTGAAGCACTGAGAACATTCCATTTTCCTCCCTCCAGATGTCTTCATTGACTGAATTTCCCCATTTGCACAGACCTCTGTCCCAAGAGCTTTTCTCTGGGTGAAAGAGGAGAGCTCAAAGAAGCCCTGCAGGTTTTCATACCCACAGGAGAGTCCAGTCCCTGCTCTTGGCATGACAAAACCTTTGCCCTGGGATGCCATGGCTTTGTCTCTTTCTTAAATATTTGCTAGCTATTTTCTGCCATCCTCCTCCTCCCTACACTTCTCCTTCTGCTCTCTTCCAGCCCCTGTCCTCTATTTATCCTTTACTGGAAGCCAGGGAGACTTGAAGGAGTGACACTGTGCCCTGCCCAGCACAGGTAAACATCACCAGTCTTCCCTCAGAACACGTAAGAGTCTGTATCACGGGCCCTTTCCATTGTGCACCAAGGCCAGGGCCAAGGACAAACTTCTTTGCAAAATGGAGATCCAAGAGAGAGGGGGGAGAGGGTAAGTCAAGCACTTGTTGAAGTCAATGAGCAGGATCAAACCTCTAACCTGGGTAAACAAAATACAGAAAATGACATTGATTGCAGATTGACTTTAACAATGAATAATTGTGCCTTAACGTGCACATAAATGTGATAAAAATCAAAGCAATATATTCGAAACAAAATAAAAGAAAAAATACAAAGGGATATTTTACAACTAGGCTCCATTACCATCTATCTAACGAGATTAAGCAGTAATTGTTCTGTCAAGAAAAAATATAGTGGTCTCAGTGAATGAAAGATCGTGATAGGATCCTGTTGTATTATAGGCTCAGGTCTTGCTTGAGAGCAGTGAAGGGATTTTTCCAGCATTGCACAGCCAATCCTTTCTTAGTTTTTTAGTATCAAAGGCCTTTCCCTGGAAATGCAATTCTTAACAACAAAAGCATTCCTCTTCAGCCATACCTGTAAGCCTTGTTGAAGTGACCAGCGGGTTCTTCATTCCTTCACTTTAGTACAAAAGTATCTTGAAATCAGCAGTGCTTTAAAGCAAGATTTCTGCTCTGTTTTCTCACTGAGGATGTAAGGACTGGTTTGTCGTGGGATTTTAGGTATTGCACTCAATCATCTTAAAGTGCAAATTTCAGTATCATCTAAGATTAATGAATAGTGGAGAAACAGTAGTTTTCTAAAGTTATTTGAACTTGCATTGCCCTGATGGTAACATAAGTTTGTTTAGGCTCACAGGCTACAGAGTCTTCAAGACCTAGACACCAATATCACACTAGAATTCAATGAAAATTAGTCATTTAAAGGTATCTTTGAAAGTTTCTTCCTTAGTTATTCTTTGGACCTATACACAGAAGATGAGGTGAACAAAGGACAACAGTTGAATTCACGCATTTTCTATAGGCAGAGAATGCTGGATTTCTTTGGTATAACATTAAACTGCACTAAGATAAAAATAACAAGTCTAGAATTAAGTACTAGTTAGAAGAAATTCACATTTCCTTTTTTTCTTTTGTTATGGAAATCCTCTAGATGGGAAAGAAAATAAGTTTTGACTTTCTGAAACACATCCATGTAGAATAACTTACTCCACAGAAGGCTTGGGGTTACTCACATCACTAAAGTGAATGTAATCTGACTATAATGGAATGATCTCTCCTGAAAATGGTGATAGACATCAGTTGTAAAGCTCACCTTAAGACATGAGCTTCCAGCCCACTTGTTTGAATCCTGCATGCTGATACAGTGTCAGTGCAATGTAGATGGAACACATTTCTACACGTAGCTGGCTTCAGGAAGAGAAGCTTGGGACAGAAAAGCCTGAGGAAAACAAAGAGGATTGAACTGGTGCAAAAGATGAAAATGGAATTTAGGTTTGGTCCTCCTTATTTAAGGAACCAAAGCAAATGAGCTTCACTGATAAAACAGGGAAGGAGCAAAGACTTCTTCTGTTCTATCAACTCATCTGGAACCGATGAACTCACTCTCTCCCATTTTCCTGCTGGCTGCCTCCAAACAACGGTACTTGACAAATTACATCAGCAAGTCCAATCTCATGCCTTGTGCATGAGGCTCCATCATTTGATCCAGTACAGCTGCTGCAGGTTTTGTTCCCATCTGCTCTCTGCTAAGGTCTGTAAGACAACAGCCTCTCTTGGCACGAGCAGTGCGTGCCAAAAACCACCGCACTGCGCGGTGCTGAAACCCAGCCCTTCTGGGCTATGAAATGCCATATCAAAGAAAACCAGTCTCCTAATTCGTCCCTCCTTATCGTGTGACCATGTCTGTTCTGTTGTGGGAACCCATCTGAGGAATGTCACCTCTAGGAAGAGCAAGCATGAGTGTCCTGTGTCCTGTGGGGGGATCTCCCTCACTGCACCAACACCCCTTTGAGGAGGTACTGCATGAGCCATCCTCACTCTCATACCTTTAAAAACCAGACTTACAAACTGCTGAAGTCACTCACCACAGACCACACAGGAACAAAAACAGGCAAGCTAAACACTCAGATTATAACAGTGTTCTAACAGCAATTGAAAAGATCACAAATTAAAACATTTTTTTGCCTCTTTGTTTAAAGCTATCAAAATACCATAAAGTGCCAATGCACCTTCAGCCAGCTGTATGGGATCACACAGGTGAAAGATAGCTCACTGCCACAGCTGAACCAAACAAGAACTGCAAACTGGAAATAAAAACCAAACAAAAACACCCCAAAGATTCAGGGTAATGATAACAACTGTAACAAAACAGTACACATTTTGGTTATCCTAAATATTCGTAGTTGCTCAAATACTTTTCCCTGAGACATTTACATGGCTTTCTATTTTTATACACTGGTAATTGAAGTTTATAATTTACATATTACAGTGCAGTAGAATCCAATTATAGCAAATCTACAGAGAGGCTGTATTTATGTCAGGAGGAAGATACTGAGGAGCCATGTCAACACGTAGCAACATAATGACTTGCTCACTTTCTGGCTTTCATGCAAAACATTGTAATGATTAGGTTTCAGACACTGCACGAGGATACTTAAGGATGAGCTATAAAACCATTACACATCTGTGCTTGTTTTATTAGCAGAACCATTTCTGGGAAAAACAGGAAAGCAAATGCTGCT
Organism: Corvus cornix cornix; assembly: GCF_000738735.6. Lineage (NCBI taxonomy): Eukaryota > Metazoa > Chordata > Aves > Passeriformes > Corvidae > Corvus > Corvus cornix. The sequence goes on along the minus strand of NC_046339.1, from coordinate 17,951,252 downwards.
CCTACTGCTAATTCTAGATAACTCTTTTATGTCATTAACCTCATTACCAAACACTACAACTTGTAATCCTTTCTCCATATCCTCCGTTCTCTGTTATGTATAAATTTCTTGTCATTTCCCCCATCAGCACTGAAACATAATTATAACTAATGCTAATTGCATAGGTTTTACATTCCATGTAAACTCAGTTATGGAGATGGTTTGTCTATGGTAGATCGACAGAGAAAAAATAATAAGAGAAGGAATGAAAAATGGAGAATTTGTATCAATTCTGAGATCGGCCAGGTTGGAAGACTAAAATTCTTTTTTTCCAGATAACCATTCAGATTATTGCTAAAGTGATCACAAATGACAAGCACCTTGTTCTGAGTGGGGCTGCTCACATGCAATTGCTGCTCAAGACAAGGGCTATTACTAGTGCTCATCAAATCCCAGACTCCAAAGTATTGTTTCTCACTGGATCAGCAACTGCAAGTCACCCTGCATGCATAATTTTATGCAGGTAAATTCAATGGGACTATTTAGCCTCCTGTGAATTAAGATATGCTTAGCTGATTTTCTGATAGACTTTGCATGAGCCGAGATTACCAAAGCTGCTGAGGAAACGTGGGAATCCAACACCCCTATTCATTTTGAAAACTTCAGGTTAATGACCCGAATATTTGCAATCTTTCCTTCCCTATGAACCCTATGAATCTGCTGTCTTCGGGAAAATATTGTCACATGCTACTGTTATTTTTTTTATATCTCTCTCATCTCTCCTCCGCAAAATTTAAAAAAAAAAAAAAAAGCTGGTATGATTGTTCATGAGTCATTCTTCAGTCATTGTAATGAACTTGTGCTTGATTAATTAATAACATCAGTCGAGGGTAATCAGGGAAGCATGCTACTCCCACTTCCCTATTGGTAAACCAGCTCAGCGCTGGCTGGCTGCAAAGCCAGCTTGAACAATGACACTTTGAAGTCGATAACTCTCTGTGCTTTCTTCCAGAGTAGCAAAATTAATCACATTACCCCTAAAAGCTCTGTTGTATCTTTAAAGTCTCAGAAAGCATTCGACATTATGAGAAAACCAAGTGCTGTTTCTCTGTCTCTGCCAGCAGCTTCCCTTTCAGTGCCTTGATAAAATGATGGTCCTGTCACAAAGAAGGGAAGGGAGCATCTGTGGCAGGATTTGCCAGCATCCTGAACAGCTGCATGCACTCCAACTTCATATACTTTTCCCACTAAAATTGTGCATAACTGAAAGTAATGCAAATAACAATAAAGCTTGCATTCAGGGAGACTGTAATATCTTTGTAGACAAATATACTTTTCTCCCAGAGACTGATGAGAAAGGACTATAAAATAAAAACCTGCTTCATTCCTATTACAAAAAAATTCAAAACCAATGCTGCCAGCTAACCATTAACTGAAAAATAATGAGGGCTAATGAAATAGCAAGAGTCCAGATCTTTCAGTGCTCAGACAGGTCTCTTAAGGGAACTGAAAATGAATTAGCCTGAGTTTGACAGCAGAAAAAAAGGCACCCAAGACACTGGAAGGTGGGGACGAGCTGTCAGAGGAGTAAAGAACAGATTGACAGACAGCCTTATATGAAAAGGAGTAATTTAGGGGTTAGAGAATAACTCAGGAAAATGTTATAATAGTTGGAAATCATTATAGAAAAGTAGTGCTAAGCAGACTCTTATATCAGCATTAGGACTATTCAGTGGCTCTGTATCATCAAGAAGAGGGTCAGAACAGAGCATTGTAATGGTCTCCTCTGGCTTAAAAACCTATGACTGTATTGAAACCATCCCAACTCTATGCTGCTGCAGTTCTGTGTTCCCAAGTAACTCAGTCAGGACATTTCCTTTTCTGTGTTATATAAAGCTCATCCTCCAGAGCTGTGAATTCCCCATGCCACCCATTTGCTTGTACACAGGTAACAGGATGGTCCCCACAGCTGGGCTTGGAAAAGGTCCAGCAAAGACTGCGGAAACTGGTTCTCTGATATGTGGGTTATAAGCACTTTAACTCAGGACCTTCTGACCATCCTGCCTTGTGCAGGGGACTGAACTAGATGAGTTCCAAAGGTCCCTTCCACCTGCATTTTTCTAAATATTTCAACAAACACTTTAGCACAGGAGCAGGTAAATGTAGTAATTTTTTTTTTTATTTCACCTGCAAGTGACATCTCTCTCTGCATTTTATTTTGCATTTATTTAAAACTGACCCAACCTGAACATGGATGAAGATCTGCAAGCAGAGAGCAGAATGCCAGTCCTTTGGAAGGTTCCCCTTCCACTCGCCACATTCAGAGCAGGTCTAAGGAAAGAAGCCTTACAAAACGTATCTGTAGTGCCTTTGTTTTTTAGAGCAAGCATGGTCAGAGGAGAGGTAGTATCACTGCCAGCTTTAGTTTACACAGCAGCTGAGTAGTCAGAGGACTTGCAGGACTCAAAGGTCTTGTGTCTCGTGGGAGAGCAGTGCAATCCCAGATTGACAGGCTCAGAAAGCTTCACATTCCCTCCCACAGACTGTGGCACTGCACAGAAGGAGATGCTGGTGTTAGAGGACATGCAGGATGTAGCAAGGTCCTGTTATCAGGGCCCTCAGGGGGTAGAATCACACTTTTTGATGCTTGAACCTGATCGTTGTTGCAAAGAGGAATCAGGAACCGGCGCCAGGACACGTGAAAAAGCAGCCCTGGTTCTGGCTGCACACAAGGACATTAATAAATCTATGTCACTGAAGTGTGTAATTTCTAAGATATCAGGCTCTGGCCAAAACAACAAGAATCCAAAAACCAGGAATGTATGAGTCTAAATCTATCTCACATTAACACGCCAGGCAGCAGCAGGTATTCTGATTAGAGTAGGCTGTTTTGGATGGAGGGGCATGGAAGTAGGCCTGCACATTCAAATTAACAGACCCTTACTAGGATGGAGTAGATGTTTGAGAGCAGACTGAGGCTCTGGAAGGATCAGCTCAACACCTTCCAAAAAATAAATGGAGCACCAAAAAAATGTAGTGCATGCAAATTTCTCAGATAAGACCCAAGAAGACTAAGAAAGGCAGGTCCCTCTGCTTGACTTCTTGTACTTTTGATTACAGAAGAAATTTACAGTGATGTCTTTGCTTAATAATATATCTCTCTGATATGATATATCATTTACTGATTGTTTAGTGCCTGCAAAGCTCTGCATTTCAATGATGCACACAGTATGTACCCATATAATGCCTTACAGTCAGCTTGATTAAGAAAAGACACAGATACACAGAGCTACTTCTTGTTTATGTTACATTTGTCAGTCCAAGACTATCTCCATCAGAGTTCCTTGGGAAGAGCTGGGATCATTAACCAAAGCTCATAAACCCTTTTGCGGCATACAGGGAGCAGAAAAGAAAACTGAGTAGGTGCAATCTCCTTTCAGAATTACTGCCCTGCATTATGGCTATTTCAGGGACTCCTCTACCCACAGCAGTTTCATGCTTGTTAGAAAGGTCACAACAATAAGCTCAGCACCTTTTATTCAGATTCATAGGTCAAGATGTCTCAGCTAATTGAGAGCTCGCCTGGATAATCTGCTCAAGTACTTCATTATGATTTTGTGTAAAGCTATCAGATGCTGCTGCTGAAGAAGATTATAGCATGAAAAAACTGAAATAAACCCTGAAGTATTCTGTTTAAGCACTTAGACACATGCAGGAGATTGTTATTTCCAGTACTTCTTGGAATGAGCTGAGTCTGTCATATCCCCTGCTCAGAAGGCTCCAGCTAAGAGCTGGTGGGTACCCCATCCTGGCAAGGACAGTCTTTCCAAGGTCCAAATGTAAAGTGGAGAGAGTTCTCATGTCTGCATGTGTTCCAATAAACCAGCAGGGTGATTTCAGTCTTTGGTCCCTTCTCAACTGAAAACCCCAAGGATTTCTACAGGAGGAAACACAGCAGAAGACAGGACACACAATTTGTCTTATCCACGCTGTATTTGCAAGAAAGGTGCAGAAGGAAGGTGCAAGCATTGCAGTGATCCACATGTGGTGCTGTGAGAACCAGCATGGTTTCTAGAAACCATTGCTTGCCAGTTCTGCAATGCACTCAGTGCCCTCTCTACAAGGCTTTCAATCATTTCTGGAGCTGAAATTATTGCTGGCTTTCATGGTGTGTAAAAAAAAAAAAAAAAAAAAACGGGAAAAATGGAAGATTAGATGGAAAAGGCTTAGTCTATCCCTGGTTTGAAGAAAAGCTGGAAATTTCAATGATATCTTGCATTTTCAATCCCTGAAATTAAGGCCTGTCATTATACCTGGCAGCATCTGAGAGAGAGCAACATCCCTGGGTGTCCAAAGTTCCTCTGAAGAAAGGATCTGGAATACGAGCCAACTCCTGCAGATAAAATGGACCCTGAAGTGCTCTCTGCAGGGAATTTCTGCACACAGGGTACAGAACATGCATCCCAGAGTGATTACATCTCTTCCTCCCTGCTCCCCTATTTTTGGAGCACAGCCATGCCTTGCCCTTTCCAAGAGAATTTGCAGGGTGCCAGTACAGCCTCAGAAAAGCATTTCAGCTGGAATGGCAGATTCAAAATTTAGTGCCAGAAGAAGGAAAAAGATTAGAAAGCCAAGATTATTCAAAGTTATTAATTTTGCCTCATGAGTACAATTACTAATTAATCATGGGGGGAGAAGACTGAAAGAAAATCAATCATTATCAGCCTGCAACATGTGAGGACTTTCCACCCTCAGAGTGGCAATACCACTACCTGGTCTGGCATTGGGTCAGCTGATACTCAGTTTGAGGTTAAAAGATGTCAGCATCTGTACTGGCATAAGCAGCTTTCCTTCTCATCCTTCCCCAGGCATTCCAGCCACTCTCTCAGCTGCCCTAGCACCGCTGGTTTGGGAGCCCTTTTGATGTGATTTTAAATCCAGATCATTCCCTGATCTGATTTACCAGGCAACTCTGCAAATAATTGCATCAGCACAACCAAGGGGAAAAAATAAGACAGCAACTAAATTGTTGGGGGGCGTGGGGGGGACCAAACAAAAACTTACCAGAGAACAACCTTAGATTTATATGAGGGAATTTCTGCCCAAAGTTTTTATTAAATGTTTATGTTGAAAGTTTTGGATTAATACTAAAGAAGCTTCATTTTAACAATTGCAGGTCATTACATTTGTAATGATTGCTGAGAAGCAGATCCAGCATGTCCAGCATCTCCATAGAAAAAGTATTTTGAAGTCAGGGACTAGTTCTGAGACTTGTTTTCCCCTTTAAAAAGACATTTAATGGTAGATAAAAGATTATAAACAGTGCAGCACAAATCTTCAATGCAGGAAAGAATCAATGCAAAATCTCAGACAAAGTCTGCAAATTGCAGTCATGTGCATCCTAGCCAAATCCCACTACGCTTTTATACCACAGCCTTATCAACTAAAGCAGGATTTCTCCTGTGAGAAAAGGGGATTCCAGAATTTTATTTAGAATATCTATAATTAAGTTAGTAGCAAATTATATATAATTACAATTTTATTGTCTTTGGATGTAGTATCATTGCATTTATCCCAGATGGACTCTTAGAGATTCCAGCTTTCAGCAACCTCAGGCTCTTTTGGTGCTCTCATTGATTTTTAAAGAGGGCAGGACTGGCTTCATGTACAATTAGAGCTAACAATGTATGGAGCCATTCTAGAAGTGGGAGCTGCATATTTGTTCATTGACCAAACTCAGCAGGGAGAACCTGACATGCAAACGGACAGAAAACTCTTTTTTTAAGGATACCAGGTGTTGCAAATAATAAAAACTCAGGCAAACAACACAGAGGAAATGCTGGCTTTCAGGTAAAAGTACTGTGAAATTAGTGGGCGTCACATGTGCACATCTGTGGACAGAATTAGGTTTTTACAGAGCCACAATATTGAAATCGTTGTATGATTTTAACTTGAAAGGACTAGTTCTAAAAATTAAACATATATCTATAAATATGATTAAAAGTTTAAATATTTCAGAGCAAAAACCTTTTCATACAATATTAATGTTCAAAAGCCTCCTGTGGTTATTTCCAGTAAATAAAAATATCCAAAAAAATATCTCCAGCTGAAACAAATTCTGAAATATCATAAATAAAAACGCATTCATGGTCCTTAATGTTCTACCTTACCATAAAAAGAGGGGAAATGTTAATGAAGCAAACCCTGGTCCATGGATAGGAATATGGTATCGCTGAAATAGTCTTTATTTCTCTGTCAAAACTACTTGTGTCTCTGTGCTGATTCCTGTTCTCTCTGTTAAAGGGACAAAAGCATGAGTATTGTTAGAATTTATTTCTAAATAGAGATGAGCTGCTAGAGATGCAGGATGTTCAGCAAACTGCATTTCAGAAAAGAATTCAAATTATTTCGGGTTTTTTTGCCTATATTCCCCCCTTAAGTTAGCTTAGAGTGACAAAACATTTCCCCAGACAGCACTGGAATTGCAGGTGATATTTAGTCAGATCTACTCCTCAGAGCTGGCATCTGCTTCCACTGATTTTGGTGAAAGTGCTAATGTGCAATTTAACCTTAGCGTACAAAGCAAGCCGCTTGCATTGCACAAGTTCTGGAACAATGTTTAGCGACAGTGAGACTGATTTACAGTTTTTACCAAAGTTTTTTTTACCAAAGCTCCAGAGAACCCAAACTGATCTCCCCCTGAGGCATTACTGGGAATCAGAAGTTTGACAGCATCTGTACCCACAGATTCACTGCTTCAGGATCTAGTCCCAGAGAGGTTTGTACAGCTCACCTCATACTATGTTATTTTTAAAATGTCTCTGTTTCCTGTGAGTGAAGCCTACAATCCTTTGTCATTAACATGAAGGGGTTCTTTTTTGTGCATTTGCAGTGTTCAATTAACTTTGTTCAATGTACTTGGCATTCCTCATGCTGAGATATATGGGAGGTAAATCAGTACAAGATGGCAGTTCTTTGTCTCTCCTGGAAAGGCAAATTGCTTCCCTCAATTACAGGTTTTCTTCCTTGTTGGACCAATACACACAACCCAGAATTAACTTACTGCAGATGTAAACACCATTGTGTATCCCTGGTGGGTTCTTTGCCCAAGTCCCAAGATTTTGGGGTTTGTCACCACCCAGCTATGGAAGCAGAAGTCATTATCTCTCACCATCTAATCAAGATAATAATTACAGGCAGTGGATCTGGAGCGAAGAAGAGGAAAAAGGCTTTTCAATCACTGCCTCTGCATTTCAATCGAAGCCCCATGCTGTACAACACTGGAGAACAAGGTGTAAATCAGCTTAAGAACACAGTTCTGCATTCAATGCATTGTGGTTTACAGCTCCCAAATGACCTTCATCTATCTTCCTTAGCTGTAGAGGTGTATAATTGAACTAAAGAGAGCCTTGAATAATGAGGTTGAGAGTGGCAGCTCCGCTGCTGTTTCTTAATAGTGTACCAGCCTTGCACTTTGTTTTCTGATATGTAACAAAATACTGTAGTGGGTCCAATTCTTCAGGGTGACACTTGGTGATAGTCCCTCTTTTAAAATAGAAAAGAGCAGAGGTTTTGCAGGAAAAAAACTCCTATAAATCTTTGGCTCAACTAGGCTCCCAAAAATACAATTATATGAACCATTTTCTATTCAATATCTGCCCACAAAAGCTCAGAGAGACAAATAGCAATTATCTGCTCTTCTTTCAGTCATGGAATCTATTTTTTTAACTTTTCATCTTTCTTGTGAAAGATTCCCTGCTCAACTCAGAGGAGTACTATGTAACACCCTATAGCAAGATTCCTGTACCAGGACCCTGCCAGAATGAGCAGAGGTGAAGTCTCTGAGAGCAGCCTTTCAAGCAACAGGACCTTGTTTTCAGATCATACTTTTCCTATATTTATGTGTGCTGGAGTCATCCTTTCTCTCTGTGGTGAGATTAACATTAGAGAGCCGCAGTCTCTTCAGCCCTTCAGACACTCCTTACCACCAGTTCATTACTGACAACTGTGCTGAAATAAAGGTCTGGCAGTCCAACAGCCTGGGATCAATGCAAGACACCTCCCAGCCAAGTGGCTGTAAAAAACAAATGTTCCTCTCGTGGCATTTGTGTTGATTTCACGGACACTAAAAGATTTACTTGTGCATTTACAGCACCAATTAAGCAGTCACTGCTAACTGCCTCCCTGTGCCCCAACAGCAGCTCCAAGCCAGTGTAGGATCTGAGAAACCCAAAGGAATCTAGGACAGGGCTCCCAGACCACCCAGGCACAGCCCCAGAAGCACTCAAGTCCTCCACGGGTCCACCCCGTGGGAGCAGGGTGGCAGAGGTGCCAACCCTTGAGCCAGTGAGGGAAGCTGAAGAGAAGGAGGAATGTGTGATGGAGCCTCTGGAGAGGCATGTCCCCATCTGAGGAAGAGAGAGACAACCTACTTTGCTCACATTTCCAGCTTGTGGGGTGAAACACTACTCTTCATACCCCAAATCACCTCTACAAGACCCCAGGAAGCAGAGTGGCAGTGTTCCCTCCAAAACCTGTATCTGTCCGCTTCACATCTCACACACATAAGAAAAAAAAAGACAAGTTATACATCATACTGTCTTCAGGATTTTCACTTACTAAATATTTTACTCTCCTCCACCCCCACTTTTGTTGTTTGTCTGCTTGACAGGGCAAGTTTATTCAGGGTTGTTGGACTGGCATATTTGTTTTGCAGTGTTCACACAGACCATGGGAGAGAAGTGCTGCCTTCAACAGCCCCATAGCTGAACTCTTAGGCAATGTGATTTCTCACACTTTCTTCAGAAGGGTGAGGCAGGTGACAGTAGTGAACCAAAGAGTATCTTGGGGAAACAGCAAGACTAAGTCCTGTTGCCCAGAGAAATGTCAGGAGATAAAACTCATTATGGGTTTATTAACGCAGCAACTTTTCCTAGAGTGAGAGGCATGCACACTTGAGATACACAGAGTCACAAGGAAAATAAACCACCATGCCTTCAGATATTTCACAGGAAAATCTGCCATGTAAAATTGCAAAAATATAAAATAGATTTCATATATAAATGACCCAGTCTGGGTTTGTACAAGTCACTATTGATTGCTAAAATACACGTCTCTGACAGGAAAAAAAAAATGGGCTTATCAAATTTATGTTTTTCCTGGCTCTAGTATTTCAAGTTGCCATTCTATCCTGTGCTAAATGCCTCCAAAAATATTAAACAGTCACCATGCCCACATAACTTTATTGTCCTTCATAGAAGTAAGCTCAGCTTGGCTTCATTTTACTCACATGTAAAATCTTTTGTAAAGTAAAATAGTAGTACCAAAGGCTGTAGGTATATGAAATTGTACTATATGAAGTTGTAAGTGAAGTGCAGTAATATATAAATGCTTGGGAGATTAAGTAATAGTGAATTAAAAACCTTTAAGGGCAGTCTGATATAAGTACTGACTTAAGAGAGTAGGTTTCCTTACTTTTTAATGGATTTTTATTTGCAAGCAAAGGGTTCCCAGTCTACTCCCAAGCCTGATATGAAACACAATTCTGAGCAAACTTCCCTCTACCCAAAGCCTGACTGATATAACAGTTTCACCAAGGCTGAATTTTTCCCCTTCAGAAAGGACAGTATCCCTGTCTCAAGGTTTAAATACACTAAAGAAAGATGAGGAAACACAGACTGGCAAGAGCTACAGCTGCCCCTTCCCTGGAAGACACATTGAGCAATGCAGCAAACACTGGTGTCTCACTTCTGCATGGGATGTGGCTTTGCCACAAATCTGAAAAATCTCATTAGAGAGAAAGTAATAAAGGTGGTAACACTGTCCTTTGGGACTTCTGGCCTTTAAATAAGTACAAGAAACCTGTCTAGAAAGAATAAGGCAGGAAGCATTCGTGACTTTTTCAATTTCACACCTCCGGTACCTGCCTACATTGGTTAAACTCAGCACTGTGCTCAGAGCCTGATGGCTGACTCCTTTATAGGAAAGCACTGCTGGATATTATTTTCCAACGTGATAACACTGACACACCAGTACATTTGCCCAGGAATAATGGAGAAACTGTCACTTTTCTGTCTGATGGCTTATGTTGCTGTAAAGAAGTGTAAAGGTAAACTTTACTTATCTTCAGATACCTGCTTGTGAAAAAGGCTCTGCTCTCAGCTCTTCCCATGTGAGTTTGCCACAACATCTTTGGCTCCAGCTCAGGGGAGTTGCTTTGGGTTGAGACCAGTTTACCTGAAGCATAGGCTGTGCCTGTGGGCTGCTTCCCATCAGCCTAGAGCCTGCAGAGGACTTTAAAACTGAACAGAATGAGACCTCCCATCCCTTCCTTCATCAGCACAACCACTTGTGACAATGACACCAGCCTCAGACACTGTGAAACTTCAGAGCTACTGGTAAGTTTAGGCCTACAGAGGAAGAAACACATTTGGTTTTGTGGGACTGTGCCTTGTATTCAAAAGTAAGAGATAAAGACTTCGGTATCCCTCCTCTCCCTCATGCAGCAGGGCTTCAGCCATTTCCAGAATCCCAAGCTTTGTAGATACTGAAGTTACCCCAAATATGATGATATCAGGGAGGTTTATGCCCTCTGAGATGACTAAATTACCACCACTACTTGATTACACATTAAGTTTTTGGGCAGACTCTTAATTGTTCCAATTTACTACAGTTCCCCTGAACTCTGGAAAAAAACAGAACAGTTACAGAGGACATAATTCTTCCTTTTTCTGACAGAGGCAGAAGGATACCATGCATGGAGAACCTGAATCAGGATGCAGGAAAACACTTTGAACTGGCATAATCAAGGCAGGTATTTTACTGATCTGACTTTGGTCCTCAGGGAGTTGGTGCAGCTGGAGCAGGCTCAGAGGATGTGCTATATCCAGAACATTGGGGTTTCTGTTTGCAACCTGGCGATAGTGATCTTTAGCCTCAATTATCAATACAGAACTCAGTGCTGCAACTGTACAGGTCACTGCAGTATGTAACACAGTAGAAAAGGGGCTTGAATTCTAGCAGGGAACATCCACTGCCCACATAAAGTGATTTTGCAGCTGTTGCAAGCCATACAGACCTGTGAAATCTCAATCAGCAGCCTCGCTCTGGCTGGGAGATAGCTCGGTCACTGTCACAGACACACACATCTTGTTTAGCTGCACCTCACTTGAAGATTTTTCATTGTAGAAGTGGCTACCAAATACTTGAGAAAGCTTTCTGTACACACACATGCTTCTTGCTTGTGTGAGGACGAACAGATAAAGACACACAGAAGAAGCTTTGTCATCCATTTTGTCTGCAGCCAGAAACAGGAGGCACCCCCGAGCACACAGCTCTGTTCTCACCTCCCATGTCACACATGAGGGCAAGGCTCTCCTGAATGACTGAGCTGCTTTTGCTCAGACACAGCCTGACAGTGGAACACAAGCAACTCCTGCCTACTCCAGGCAGGGCCTGCCAAGGAGGTGATGCCCAGTGGGGTCTGTCACTGCAACCTCCCCTCTCCCAGTTTTTTATTAAAAAGCCCACACCTACATTTCACCTCTGCCTTCACTCAGTATTTGCACTGAGGCACAGAAAAGAATATTTCTCTTCCGAACATCTCCCCCTCAAATGGAAGAATCAGTCAGGATCCAAATCCGAAGCTTTCCACCCTGCCATTAGCTGAGCCCCCTTTGCCTTGGTGAGCAGTGGTGTCCCTTTGAGAGGTGTCCTCTCCCAGGGCTGCAGCCAGGCACCAAGGACTCACTGTACACAGAGGAACACCCCTCCTTTTTGAGGGTGGCCTCTCAGTCTGATAAGTGCACTTCAAACCTCAGTCAGGTATTAAAACTTTATTATAAGCAGCCAATACTTCAGTCAAAAGCATCAAAATTGATCTCCATTTCCTGTGGAAAATCCTGTGATTTACTGCAAATACTTATTAACTGCAATGGATAATGTGTTCTAATTATCTGAAATAACTGAAAACCCATCCCTCCTGCTAGGTCATCCATGAAAAGAGGCACCAACATTTGGCAAACTGATCAAGCTTTGCCAAATGCTGCATGCAGGCAGCTCATCAGGCGATCTGTTTGTTTTTGTGGGATGAAGACTCTGACCTGAGTAAGGAAGAAAACACAGAATTGTTATATCTTTTCCTCGGAATGCTTTGAAAATAAGTGCCTTTTGGTGCCTTTTGGACCCTTCCAAAGGCAAACAAGCTGCTCCTGAAAGGAAGTACCATAAGTGCTCTCTGACAAGAATGTTTCAGCTGACTGCAAAGGCAGCACGAGCTCCACCAAAGGCAAAGCATGCACAGCTCTCTCCATCCCCTCTTCATAGCCATCCCAGAAATACTGGGCCCCTGGAGGCCAAAGAGACACAGTCCCCCTCACTGCAGCCACCTGACAGGCAGAGTGACCACCTGAGTGTGTGCACTGGGCTCAAAGCATGCCATGGGTTTATGTACACATGAGCAGCATCTGAAAATCCCAGGCTGGTGGAAACACAGGGAAAAGGCAGATGATCAACTGACGTTGTTAAAAACACACTCTTTTCCTTACAATGGTAGATGTGGCACATCTGGCTAAATTGTTGTCTGGAGACTTACTGTAAAATTATTTATTGGGAGATTACAAAAGCAAACTACAAAAATAAAAGCAGCTAGAATAGTGCTACATTAGGAAAGTCTGACTACCAAGCCAGCTCCTGAACTGCTGCTAAGTTTGGAAACCAATAGAATCTCTACAGTTTTACTTATAATTCTTACTTGTTTGAAAAACCCATTCTATTTCTAGAAATAGAAAGATCCTGTGTGCAAATTTCTCAGTTTCTAAACTTTCAAATGAAAAACCCATTCTATTTCTAGAAATAGAAAGATCCTGTGTGCAAATTTCTCAGTTTCTAAACTTTCAAATAATGCTTGATTACCTAATCACCTTCCCATCTTCACAACCTGCTTTCAACTCAGAACCAAGTCCATGTGATCCTCTTGGGAAGCACTACCATGTCAGCTAAAGCTGCTCTCAGCACTTGGCAGTCTCTTAAGCTGTGCACTATAATTATAGAAGAGGGGAAAAATGACTTTGCATAATGTAGGTGAGAGAGCCACATAGCTCTGTACTTCATTCTAATTATAGAAAAACGAGAGATCTGCAGAGCTAAGTGTGGACAAAAGAGTCCTAATTGTGTTACTTGGCTATTAAGCTGGACTAACCCCATGCTAAATTGGCTATCTTAGGCCCCTGGTTTTTAGCCACCCTCCCTCTTTTCTCTTTCTCTAATTTGAAGACCTCAGCTATAACAGTGGAGAATCCACATAATGTTGAATATAATTTCTAAAGAGAGAAAGAACTGACAAGGTATTTAAATAATTATTGAGCCCATTTCTTCATTACATCTTTAAGAGACACTGATCAATGTACTATTTTTGAATGTACGCTTATAGTTCCATGGTAAAGACTTACAGAGCCCTCAGAAGCATAATACTAAAATCACCAAAATATCCATAGTCTTTAAGTACTTTATTTTCTTTAATGCAGTTTTTGTGCAATCAGTAAATCAGTTAATCCCAGCAATGCACTAACAGGCCCTGCTGATCATAGTTTTGTCACAACCAGTTTTAGGAAAGAAGGTCCACAGGAGCCAACAGTGACCTGTCTGAGTTCAGTGTAAATCAAGAGCAAGTCTACCAGAATTGTTGGTATAAATTTTTAATTTATACACGGGTATAAATTAGAAGAGTAAAGGTCAAAGATTAAGAAAAGGTGAAAATTATCAATTAACTCTCAGTGAGTGATTATTTGTTTTACAGTAGTCCTGAGAGGCCAAGGGAGACAGAGCATTCCTTGTGATAAAAATCACACATTAAGAAAACCACTCATCTGGAGAGCTTAAATGAATTCACCACCATCCAGACTATCCTGTCTGCACTTCTAGAAAATTAAAACTGCAGGAGTTGTGGACTTTGTTTATATTTTATGAATATTTTCTCTATTTAAAAAAAAAAATAGAGACAGTTGCCATGCAAGCTGCAGCAAGTCTGCGCTCCAGCACACCCAAGCTCCCAGCAGTGAGCAGACTAGTGCAGACCCCAAAACAAAGCCATTTTGTCACAGTTATTTAAGAGCTTTCCAGCTCACCTGGTGTTCACCCTGCCATAGAGGGAGCTGCTCTGACACAGTGGAAACGTGTTTGCATTGGTGCTTTTTCTAAGAAATAGTTAAGATTCATAGAGCAATGTCACGCTGTTATGAAAAACAACACGTAATATTAGCATCATTGTGGGAAGCCGAAGAGGGACGCTCCTAACACAGACTGAATGCAGCCTTTGCGGGCTGTTATCCAGATTTTTGATTCTTATCCATGCCCCTAGTTAGACACCAGTAACGTCTCTGAGGCAGTAGGCTGTGTACAGTATCAGGATTGGAAGTAACTGATCTGAACCGATTGTTCTCTGGAGACTGAGCAAACAACTCCACAGACTGGGCTTTCAATACCGATGATAAAAAGTGCAAACATTTTATTCAGCAGACAAGTGTGTGAAGAGGCTGCCACATACATTTGTCAATTGTTAAAATTTCTCACTTAACAGTTCTGCCTCTCTCAGGTTAATATTTTTCCAGAGCAGAGACTGAAAGAATTTAATGATCACAGCATCCTTCAGATCTTCTGAGCAAACCAAAATTCTTGCCAGGTAATTCACGTTGGGCCCTGTTTACCAAATGCTCTTCAGCCTATAACCAATAAATGATTAACAAGGAACTTCTCAAGTCACTTTCCAGATGTTGTTTATTGAGACATCCTTGCACTGCAATGACAAATGGGGCAGAAATGAGCAATGCACAGCTTGGCAAGATCCTGCCACTCAGCAGAATGTCCCCAAGGCTGAATTATTTGGGTGAAAACCACTGTACAGAGGTTAAAGCTACTTTGCACAAACAGAGATGTGTCCCAGCTGGTACTCGTTAGGTTTGAAGAACCAAACACTAGTATTTTCTCAAAACAGGTAGGAACAACATGGCTTTATCACAAGAGCAAAGGGTAATACTTCAGGGTAATACTGTTTAATGTGCCTAATGCTTTATTCTCTTTTTGCTGAAGAGGAAATCTTAAGACAGCCACAAAATTTGCTAGAATGAGCTGTGAAAATTTACACTCATAACAAAGAGGGAGGGAGGCTCTTTTTTCCATTCTTTTGCACCTCATTACAGTCCCAAAAAAAAAAAAAAATAGTGTTACTATAACAATAATTCCAATGCAAAGCCATTTATAGGGCTCAAAGCTGCACACACACTGCACTGACCTAAGGACAACTCTGTACTACCAGGATTTAGAGGGACCCAAGTGGCCACTAAAACCGACAATACTTGGTGCAGTTAAAATGTCAGAAGTCATGGCAAGGGCTTTAGTGGATCAGCATGTATACAGGTGGAGTGCACGTCTGTAAGTATTCCATATAAATGCAGGGTGACATAGCTCCATTCTCAGAACTACTGTGATGAAAATCTTGAAATCCATAAACAATTTTTTCCCAGACTATCTAATGGGATGGGATAAAAAAAAAAAATTGACTCCATATGTATACACAAAATAAATTCCAGACCTGGAATAATAAAACTATAATTCAAAGAGTTCTAGGAGAAAAAAAAAAAAAGTATATTTCAGTGACCAGATTTGCAGGTAGCATTGCACTAAGACAGTGAAATCTACTAGCTGGTTTTGCAAAACTGGAATCTCAGAAGCCTGAAATTCTACAGAAATTTGCATATTTTCAGTGCCTTATGTTACAATCTATAATGATTCAGGCACATTTAAATACGAGACAAAAAGAAGGATAATGGGGTCTGTCTGGTTTGGGATTCAATCAAAACCTGGGACCCTCCCTTCGATTTGGTTGTGATTCTCTACTCTGCATCAGACAAATAACAGTAACAGCTCCTGAGATAACGGGTGTTTCAGCAGGCAGAAAACAGCACAGAACAGCAACACAGCGCAGCAAAAAAGATCCTCTTCCTTGCCTTCTCCCCCTCCTCAGTACTAATGCTTTGTGTATGACAACAGGAGACCCTTTCCAACCACTACAAGCGACCTGTGGTGATGTTCTAACAAACCTTGCTCTGATTTTCAAATCCCTGTGACCCTGTGATAACAAACAAGACCTGGGGATGAGAGAGGCTGGAGTGGATGCACCATCATTTGACTTCTGTTTCCTGTGGTTTCAGCCACGTACTGGCAGTTCCCCATCAATTTCACTGGCATTCTCTAGCCCCAGAGGATTTAGGATTTAGTTCTGCTAATCTCTGGATCCCATATAACATTAGATATTTAGGCTGTGATCTCAGGCAAGGATTTGTCCCTAGAGTCATATTAGATTACTAAGCCACTGGGAAACCAAATAATTAAGGAAATGCATAATGAGGGGTATTAGCTAGAGATGTATTCCATGCCACAAAATAAACCAGCCAAAAGACCCTGTATAAAAGGAAGAAGAATTTCCTTCAAAATGGAAAAATGGCCACATCGTAGGCAGCATCAGCTGGAGGCAACTGGACACAGATTTGGGCAGCAAGGCCACCATGAGGTCAGCTGGACTGCACAGCCCAGGCAGAGCCTTGTTTTTGAGGCTCCATAGGCAGATACTGGTAAATCCTTTACTGCCCATACTGGAAGTGGGTAAACTTTATTTACCTGCATTCACTGCCAGCTACACCATTCTGCTGCTGCTGCACCGGCACTATCAGCACTACAGATAGTGAACTTGAGGAGGCAGTACCCTCCCCCAGGTTTAGGTAACTCAAACATTTGGCCCTCCTTTCTCATTTCACTCCTGCACACATGCCCCAGCACAGCGAAGCAGGTTATTTATCTGGTGACCTCTAGATGCTGGAGTTTGATAGGTGATGATTTCACTGCAAAGCAGTTAATCAATAAATAGGCTCCGTTTCTTTCTGATTCGGGTAATGACACAACTGCAGAAGGGCCTGGAAGAGCTGTGTGATAATGTATTGATTATAAACAACCCAAGAGCCATTGTCAAAAGCAGTAGGCATTGTTCTTTCCAACAATCAAATCCATACTTTAACGATCTGTTTTCCCTCATTAAACACTTGAAAGGCTTTCTTAGCAGCACTTTTTAGTACACAGATGTCCTATTTCATTTTGACACATACAACATGCTCCTGTCATTCTCTTCATTCTATACTGGCTTGTTTTGTTTATTGTAACATGGAGATGTTAGTTTCTGTCATATCTTCTCCTTTGTAGTGCTCATTTACAAATGGAAAATCCACATAGACCTTTGTCTCCTCTGTCTTTAGCAATCAAATGAACCAATCAAAACCTCTGAGTAGGAAAAGAAAAGTCACACCAGAAAAAAAAATGGGGGAAATAGCAGAATTTGGTTGAAAAATATTTGGAATATTCGGTTCTGATTTTTCTTTTGAGGTTCATATGACTCTCGTCTTTGATGAAATGGTAATGACTGCAGATAACCATGGAAGTAGATGTGATGCAAGCAGATCACCTTCCTTTGCTGTATTCTCTTATGCTTATTTTCAGCAATCTCATGTGAAATGATGCTTTGAAAATGTTGACAAAGAAGATTTCATTTTTTGTCTCACCTAGGACTAGTCATTTCACCCCCAAATGGCTTCATGACCTTTTGCAGGGACTGCAATTTTACTTACTAATGCTCTGACTCTAGAACAAAAAGCTATTTTCTCAGTAGAAACAGATCAGTGGGAATAAGGTTCTGGGTTCTGCCTAAGCAGATTCTGTATTAACAAAACATTCACTCCAGTAGCAGACAGGACACGTCTCTCTTTCCAACTACAGCTGTCTGGTGCTGAAATTCAGGAGTCATCATAAGCAAAAAAATCTTTTCTCCCTCAGATTAGCCCAAGTCACGCTGGGCTGCAGAAGACAGAGGGGAACACATCTCAGCCATCTGGATCACTTGTCATTTCCACAAGAACCATGGCTGACTTCTGTAAAAAGCTGGGTTGTGAAGAGCTAAGACACCTACAGGAGCCAACACAGACAAGAGAATTTGGTTGATACAGCTGCAGGATGTTTAATATAAACTTGAGCTTCTGCCACCTAATTACCCCTTGTGTATTTCTTGTTTAATGCTCTTAGGATCAAGGGCTATTCCCCAGAGCTCCTGCTGAGATGTAGCCTCCCAAATGTTTTTGAAGTATGCACATGTTGAAACTCACTACCCACAACCTTACAGATGCAACGGGCTGAAAAAGTACTTTGTCAGCATGAGACATTATTGACTCTTGTAACATATCATGCTATTTAATGGTGAAGCAAAAAAGTATGCTAATTGGGAAATGCATGTAGTGCAGTCAATGAGTTGCAATAGTCACATCACAGTAACCAAGATCATCATCTGGTCCATTGTCATTAATTATTTACAATAATCTTGGCTTCTGTGTATGAATACATCATCAAGCACAGCCTTCTCTTTGCGCTGACACTCTGTGCAGTGCACATCCTCAGATCTGGCACAGAACACAGATACAAGCAGAAGGGCTGAAGGAGTGCCTGGGAGAAGCTGGCTCTGTTGCCCGTTCATCACAGAGCCACATGGAAACAGCATATCAGGCTTTGTTCATGGATTCCAAGGCTTTTCCTCCCCATCTAGGAAGCATAGACACTTTGAATTACTTTCAGTCACTCCCACAGCTGTTTCAGAAGGGGATTAGACATTGTTTGTACGGATCTTTGAGAACAAAGCCCTGCATAGGCACTAAGCGCTATCTTTATTAGTTTCATGGGCAGGTCTGCAGTAGAAAAACTGCAGTAATTTTATTGTGCATTCCCCCATGTTAACTCCTCGCTCCTGTTTTTCCCTCGTCGTGACAGAGCTGCTCTCACTGCCCTTGTATTCGCTGACTTCCCTCAAATAGCTGAACAAACAGAGTGGCAGTGTTTGCCAGAGTCCTGAACCCCTCGGGTTTACAACCTACGAGTGGGCTGGCAGCAGCGCCTTGAAACGACTCGCTTTCCACAAGCACCCCAAGAGAACAGATCAGGTTGGAAGAAAGGAAAACTAAAAACCAACATCCGCTGGAGCTCTTTTTTTTATTTCAAAAGTGTTTGAGAAAATGAGTGGAAGGAAGGAGTCTAAAGCTCCCAAACTACACTTTAAAGTATTTTACTTAAGTGTCAAGGACCAAAGCCCAAATGTCAGCTCTTCAGGGCTTTTTTCATGAATCACTGCAAATAGAGCCTGAAACAAGAAGGGGAAGACAGTAAAAAGATGTTAGGAAAATTCTCATGAGGTTGCCCTGCCTTTCTCTCTTTTCAAGATTTACAGGCATTAACAGAGCATGCTTTTAAAACAGTTCTGATTTAGTGCACTATTTGCAGTACTGTTCTGCTTATTATTATAATTAACCAGAAACCCGTTCTGTTAGAATTTGCCTCAACTCTCCCATGTTAGGAGTAAACTACATGGATATTTCCTAATAGCTTGTTGTTAACAGCTGGAAAGTGCTCTACCTGATGAGCTTTCCAATGCCTTTTATGTTAAATAACTATTACTGGATTCATTTTACCTTCATACACACCAAACACTGGAAACACTCACCCCTGCTGCCATTCTGATGTTAAGCAGTACTCCCCCCAGGAAACACGCCCATTCAAACCAACATAAAATCATCACTGCTGCTGGGATTCAGCTTTTTTTGGGTCACAGAGGATGGAAAACTATACCAGGAATGAAGTCCTGCTAACAATGGAGAATTCAAGACTCTTACCCCAGGGATCATGAACAGCTCTTCAGGTATTCCAAAGAGCTCCTGCTGCCTAAAATACCAAGGACAAGGACTCTCAGCTCTGTGTCCAGGACAGAGCCATCAGTTCAGATGGGAGCAGGGTTCAGTGTTGCCAGCTCCTACTCTCATCACTATGTGGGGCCACAGTTACTCAAACTGACCTTACCACACAGGAGCAGGAGTTGGTTACTCTCCAGAGCCCATCCTCAAACACTTCCAGAGGGCAAGGCCAACTTCAGTGCCAGCCCACATGCCAGAAAACATGCATAAAGTTTTATGCATTTAAAAAGTTAGCTTTTATTGTGTTACTATTTAGAGAGGAAACTGAAAGAGAGAGTGAGAAGGAGAGAGAGAAAGGAAACACCACACTTGAGAAATGAGGATTTCAATGTCAAATTGTAGAAGGTTTGTATAAAAGGACAAAAACCCATAAAATCAAAACATGATAAATTATAAAAAAAGCTAATCAAATTCCAGGCAGTGGGCTAGAGCTGACTTGTAACAAGCTACAAAGGCTTCTTCTATTCAGTGAAAAAAGAAAATCTCTGTTACTATTTTACTTTGTATCTGACTTATTTTGGCACATGTTGCTGGAAACTCAAACAGAACTCTGTAACCTAGATAGTAAATAATCTCCAGACTTTTCCTCAGGTCATGCAAATAATCTGTGTGCAACCGAAGTCAAAGGTACTTTTGTGAGAAGAGCACTTGAAAAGATTTATTTAAGCTGCACTTCCAGTTTCACATTCCTTTAAATTCTTCAAATGCTGTATTCTTTCAGTAATATCAGTTAGAGTTTCACTGCTCCTTGTGATGTTATGCAGCATTATTAGCATTTAGAGAGAAAGAGGAATTTCTGTAATATTCATTACTGGTCAATTATCAGTTACATCATGTGTTCATTTTAAAAGATCCATCTGTACAGTATCTATAGGCACAAAAGCAACACTGAAAGCAGTTGTAATAGGCACCCTCCTCTCCTATACATCTTCCTGATGACTTCCTGAGGGAGACAGCAGTAATTTGCTGTAGCATCACCTTCAGCTATTCAAGTGGCAGACTGAGTTCACACTAGAGGAATTTCCTTCAAGCTTTTCTACCTCATTTGCCAGTAGTTACCCTAAGTATAGGCACCCAGTTCAGTGCTGATCCTCTCCTTGAAGACCTCTAACACTGCACAAGACAAATGCCTGGCTGTAGCCTCTGGGACAGGGCTCTGCTCTCTGACTGTACAGCAGATCCTGACCAGGGCATTTCAATGCTGCCTGGATATGCCAATCCTGGTGATACTTTTGATACTGAAAAGTCAGTAGAACCGAAGTTCTTTTGATAAAACTGCTTGTAGATAAATTCTTAAGTATATTTTCATAACTTTAAATTACCCTGAATCTGATAATCCCTGTCTGTGCTGAGAAGACTGTGCTGTGGTGAGCACCAAAGCCAGCAAGTTCACACACCGACCACAGGAGTTAGGGCAGGCAGTGGTTATGCAGTGTGTGAGAAGCTGTTCTGGCCACACTTCCCCACCTCTTCAGCTCCAGACCAGCCTATTTGGGTAGTCCCTGGGACAAGCTCTGCCAGGGTCTGGAAGCAGAGGAGATGGAGCCTGAAGTCCCTTGGAAGCAGAGGCTCTGCACACACAGACTGTGCAGTGCAGAGCCTCGAAAGAGAAGCACGAAGGAAGCAGGGCTGCAGCTCTAAGCTGCTTCAGCAACCTAGTGATGCTGGACAATAAAAGAGAAGAAAATTGTACCAACTAATGCACAGGAGCATGGTCTTCTCCACACTAGAACCCTAAGGAGGAGCTGCACTACTCAGGACACAATTCTTGCTCTGTCATTACTAAACAGGATCTAGCTGGGAATGACTGCAGCAGAATCTGTGGCTGAATTCCTGGCTCTCAGTTGGAGCTGCACCAGCACAGACACAGAGCTTTCATTCCCTCACTTGGACCTTTCCAGACTATCTCATCCCAGCAAAATTAAATTGCATAGAAAACAAAAGCCAGTAAAAACATTAAACACAGTAATTAGTCAATAGAACCAAGGGTAGGAAACCATTTATTATGAAAATTAAGGGAATGATTCACACTGAATAATTTATCTAGCAAATTTAGTTTTGGGTTTTGTTTTTTTCCCTGCTGGGAGAGAATTCAGTAACAGTTTTGCTCACTGCCTTAACACTGGTTTGGTCCCCAGGAGTCAGCAGTTTAAACTAGCTGTGCCTCAGCAAGAAGCCCATCTTATACAATGGGACAGATGAAACCAAAATAAAGGTTCTTATGCGCCTGAATTTAACCATTTACATTTATTTTGTAACATCTGCTTAGAACAGGTATTATTAAGGCCACCTTAAGCACAACATGCCAGTACTCCTCCCTTCCCCTCTCTCATTCAGAAAATGACTGCGAAGCTCAGCAACCTTCATGCCAGATGAAAGACTGGAACCAAAGAAGAGTCATTATGATCTGCAATATTGAACACAAGGCACAAATAACTCCCACATAACAACATTATAGATTCCAACCCTTCCTTCATATTTCACTGCTCAAATGACAAATAAATGAATCTATCAGAGTTCCTCAGATGTATCATAAAGTGGAAATATTGCAGATAGAATAAATAAAACATTTTTATTGTACTTAATAGCACCAGAGTGGATAGAGTTACATTTTAATAAAAGTCTCTATTATTTGAATCAGTGTTGGACTCACTGTGACTAGTCCCACCTTTCTTTTGTGCAGATAGAGCAGTTTGATCTCCCTTTCGCCATCTGAGGAGGCTGCAGCAGCTCTGCCCTACACTCATCTTGAAGAGGGCCAAGGACAAGACAAAATCTTCTGCAGCGCACAGAGGGCATCCCAAGCTGTGGGGCCTGAACTACACCCCATGTGCAGGGCACTTCATGGTTTGCATCCCAGCAGAGCCTGGAGCATGAGCCCCATGGCCAGAGCTGAGAACTGCCACCATTGCTGCTCCTGAGAGTAGAACCTGGCCTTCCCACACTGCTGAAAGTGGCACGTGGTACCAGGGCTGTGTGACCAGCCACAGAGTACCCACAGAATTTACCCAACTAAACACGGTTGTCCTAGGAGATGAGATTGCAGAGAAAGGCAGAAAAGGATGAAGATTCCCTTTGCAGGTACTGACAACTCCCTTGCAGTTATACACAAAAAAATCCCTTACATACACAAATTTTGTAATAATCGCTGCTGCTCTTTAGTAAGCACTGCCTTTTGACTGGCATATCTGAAAGGCACATCAGCTTTCATATATGCTAAGCAGTCTTTATCCTGATTAGTCCTTTTTTTCTTTTTCTATTCATAGATCAGATAACATTGAAAATACCTGCACACAAACTGAAAAGACATTTGAAGGTTTAGCCCTGCTTGTCCTCCTCCAAAGGTGATGAACTGTAATACAGCATTTCATTAAGAGGCTCAATACATGTCTTCCCACATCAACAAAACGTTTCTGAAGTAGTAGAAACATACAGCTTTTATATATTCTTACTTCGTCTCCACAGAAATTTACTTCAGGTCAAAGCATTCTTGCTCTGAAGTCCTTGAACCCTGGTGTGTAATTTGCAACAGTGTCTGTGTGTCAGTGCTCCAATGCCACAGGGCACAGAAGTATGGTTTGGCCAGGAAAACTCAGCAAAATAAATTACTCCCCAAAAATGCTTACAAAGGTAAACACAGAGCAGCAGACACCGGAGTCTCCAGCAGCAGGTCAGGCTAGAGGCCCCTCTACACACGTGAGGCTTGATGAGCTTTAAATAACAGATAAAGACAGTAATTCTGCAGCTGATGCTTTTGGTTTCTAAAGTTTTTTCTTTCAAACTAGAGGGACTTCTTTTTGATTCCTAGGAAAGGCATGGCTAAAATGCAACAAAACACAGTTGCACATGAGCCCAGCACACAGACCTGTGGGAAAGAATGTAATTTTCTACTTAGAACAAAAGTTTGACATAAAAAGATTGCTTTAGCTTTGGGAACATCTTTTACCTTCTGAAATGGCACATGTTGACTTTGGACCTTTCTCTAGTGTGAATATTGTTAAAGGCAGAGCAGAATTGTTGTCAGACCCCATATCCATCATGAGATATGTCAAAGAAGAATTACACCAGACACCCTCTAACTTTGCCTGAGCTTGTAAAATCTGCTTGGAAAATGCTGGGAGAAGAATAAAAGGGAAATAGAGCTGTAGACAGACCCTCTTTTCAAAGACACCAGTCACTGTAGATTCAGTGGGAGCACAAGGATCACTGTTTGGAGAGCAGAGAAAGGGTAACCACTGCTGAAGAGGGAGAGATTTGCACTGCACTAGTTCAGTTAGGACAGCAGCCTGAGACCACAGGCAGGCAGGCTGTGAGGTGCTGAGCACTATGTCCACACACATGCCCAGCAGGCTGCTTCTAACTGCAGCGTGCCCAGTGCTCCTGGTCAGCTGGATAAATCAGATGTAAAAGGTGTCCCTTTGATTCACTCATCTACTGCCATGGTTCACAGCAGAGGAACATCAATGCTTTTACTAGAGTTGTAGAACATTTTTAGCTGAGATGATTAACTTAAAACAGGCATGTAGAGCATGATGCTTCTGTGGAGACAAAGCAAAATAGTGAGGTGATATCATTGGAGTCTTCTCTGCTGCCTTCTCTTTTTGCTAAAATGACAGAGCCTTGTTCTCACTTGGGTTCCAGCAGGAAGATTGCTCACACATACTGGTTATCCCACAGTTAAATAAAGCAAGCACGGCTCCCATCATAAAAATGACACTGCTACTTGGAACAAGAAAGCAATTTGTTTAATTTCTACTGCTTGCTTTTAAAGCATTGAATGATTAATAGAAATCCTTTAGAGTCACCACAAGAGAATGATACTCATGAGACCTGTTGTTTTTTCCCTTCGGTTCTGGAGGTCAGGATTCCTTTTAGGGTCTTTTTCTCAAAAGAGAAGTTTGTTATTCCCTTTGTGCCTCCAATTTTCGTAAAACGTAATCAACCCTTGGTGCAACCCTCAACACCATTAACATTAGATAAAAAACCAAAAAATGCTGATGCTTTAAGACACTTCTTCAGCATGTTACTCATGGGTGTTGCCCCCACTGCCTCCTAGAGACATAGATTTCAGAGTTTATCAGTGCCCTGAGAGTTAGATTTGTGCTCATGATCAGAGCAGCATAATCACTGCCCTGCATTTTAGCTGCCTGCCAAACCATAGGCACTTTTTGCTCTTCCATCTCGCTTTTTTGTCACGGCTGTTTTTCTGGTTTGGGCTTTGTAGTCGCTCCGTGTTTGCTGATCACACACCAGCTTGCTGTCTGGGAGGGCATTGTTTGATTTTAGCATCTGTTGCTATTCAGAAGGGGCCGAGGAGCGACACATGGCTGACAGGGCTCCTCCTCCAGGTAGGGCTCCGCAGGAGCCCGGCGTGCATGTGCCAGATAAGGGCCAGCACAGGAGGCAGCCCCTGTCCCCAGCCCCGACGGGCGCAGGCAGGGAGGAGGGGGCGTGAGGAACCCGGGCTGCGGGGTCTCATCCTGGCCTCGCCAGCGGGATGCTGCAGACAAAGGGATTCCTTCCACCGGATTAAACTTGCAAATTTCCTACCTTGCCCGCCTGGCATTGTAATTCAAACTCTGAGCCACGGAAAGTTAATGATTTACCGCTCCCCACAACCCACACAAACTGACACCAGAGATTTGTGAGTAATTAATTGATAGCGCATTACAATCTGAGATAAGTAATAAGCACTTTTGCTCACAGAGCTGGCAGCACACGTTGCAAAGCTTCCTGATTTGGCCCAATCAGTGAAATATGCACCGAACTGCATCTTTAATAGCGTTATTCACCATCTAATTATCATTATTTGCATTTTTGATAGGTTAAATGCAGTGAATAGGATCAGACACACAGGAAACACTCAGCACTGGGGATACTGAAACAGTAAAAGAGAGATCTCCCTTTTGGAATGTGACATTGCCAAATAGAACAGGTCCAAAATTTGACCTAAAATGCAATGCTGAAGACAATAAAACCAGAAAACAAAGCATTAAACCAGGGAATGTAATGCAGTGGGATGTTATCATAGCTCTGGGTTGAACCAAGAGATACAGATGGAAAGATGAAAAGCAAGCAAGCAAATGTAGCACCAGCTCAGATCCTAACATGCCACCCCCACCAGCAGCATCAGCTCAAGGACTTCCCACCTACACTTGCCTGGTACAAACATTGCTCTTTGGTCCCTGTGCAGCTCTCCTGTAAAACTTCAGCAACGAGCACTACAAACTCCATATCATAAAACTCAAGCTGTTCTGAACTATCAGAGCCGTTAGAAAAGTATAAAATATGCAGCTTGGGAATCCCCTCTCTAGGCCTGAAGGCTTGGCTGAGAAGCAAAGGAACAATAAAGAACTAGGAAGAAGGTGTCAAAGGTGTTCCAGCCATTGAATGTATCTTACATAAAGCAGTTTTAAAGAAAATACAGAAAGCCCATGGAGCAGGGACCAGTGTGCCCCCTGCCAAAAAGAAAATCCCAAATTACTAGGACACAGAGCAATTGCCACCCTTTGCCCAGCCCTGTGCTTTACACAGTGTATCCTGCAGACTTTACTTGAGGGCACTCCAGCCAAGGCTGCACAGAAGGTGCTTCCTGGGCTCCTGGCTCCCCACAACGCACACCAGACCTGCTTAAATGCACTTCAGCTCCCTCACTGCACTCACCCTGGTCCATAGCACCCTGGATTCCCTCTGAAGGAAATCAGGGCATGTGAAGGGATGGATTTCATCCCCATGTATGACTGAGAGGATGCCTGTGAGGCACAGCACAGAGCCATCCACAGGCAACAGCCCTGTTGCCCTGGGCTGGCCCAGGAAAACATATAAACCCCTGAAACATGAGGTTCTGACTTTCCCTACCAAAAAGAGAGGAACATTCATCTTCCTCCTCCTAGATTTCTAAGCACTGGGCTGTTGTGCAAAAGGTCCATTGCACCAACATGACTCTTTGAGAGAATCAAGGAGTGAGCCTGAGCAGTTTCTGCTAAAAAAGGCTATGGCAATTTCCTTCAGGGGCCATAAATCCCAAGTAGAGAGAGGCACCTCCTGGCAGCACTGAGAAAAGCACCTGTGTGTCCTGCTTCTCAAGAGCCCGATGCACCCTCTGCCCTCTTCCGTGTACTTACTTGGGGTTAGCAATCACTCTGACTCCCTGAAATCCATCCTGAAATACCCAGACTCTGCCCCTCACTTCCCAGGACCTGACTGACTCAGAGCTGTCAAGTCCATCACTAGCCCCGACTGCCTCATAGTCAGTGGCTGCCATCCTGATGGGTCTGAAATTCAATCCCTGTGGCTCAGTTTTCAAGCAGAAAATAGGAGTGTTCCCACTGCCACCTCTGAGCGCCCTTGTGGCATATATGTGTGCCCAAAGACTACTCCCCATGCAGATATAGGACTCATGAGACCTCTGCAGACATCAAGGGTAGCTGACAAAACATCTTCATAAAACACAGACAGACTTCTGCCCCAAACCTGCAGAAAGCCAGGCAAATGGGCTGTTTCATCACAGGGATGGAACAGGCTGGAACAGTTACGGGAAGCGCAGGTTACCCCAAAAGAACTCAGGCAGGTAAGTGATGCGACGCTGTATGGAGAGGACACACAAGCACCTTTCACCCACCAACACTGAGACAAACAAGCAAGTCCACAGGGCTGACCCCAGTGCACTGGAACAAATCACCTTTCTGATCATCTCCCTTTAAAAGTTTACTAAATCAAGCAGGATTGCTAGGACAGGGCCACAATACCTGAGAACAGACTGCTTCTCATTTCTAGCTAGAGTCACAGCAATCTTCATGGTGCTAACGCATCAATTATGCTGTTTCATACTAATTTGCTTTGCAGGAATTCTGCACCAACCTCTGCATGAAAACTGAGAAAAATAAATGCCTTTAAATATCTTCTCACCACAGATTCTGCTTTGGTGGTCAAACCTGCTGAGGAGTTGTGAAGAGAACTCTAGAAACCAGGGGTAAATACTACAGCAGTGCAAATTCATCCAGAGTACGGCCTTGAGTTTCCTTCAGCTCCAGCCAGTGATAAAGCCAATAATTCCACCAGCCCTGGCAACATCAAACCAAGTATTTCAATGCATAATCAGGTTCAAGAGCTTTCCTGTGGATCTGGAGGACAGGAAGCTGGACTACCCCTGACAGTCAGGGAAGAAGGTATCATTACACATTTTCAGAGTGCAAACTTTACCAGTTATCATTAAAGAACACGTATTTAACTAACTTTGTATTTTTACTTACAAAGCCAGTAAGAAAAAGAAATTCAAAACCTAAACCAAAATACTTAATTTATTCCACTCTGTTTAAAACACATAATCAGCTGGTGAATTCTCTTTCAGTCTTCACACCAAATTCCATCCCGTTCCTCCCAACAGCAGATATCAGGGAAAACCCCGGAGAGAGCCTTCAGTACCGTACCAGGCCCTGAAACAAATCACCACAAAAGAACAGCTCCAGTTCACAGAATTAGCCACACATCTGCTGATGGCAGCATCTCATGGTGATGGACATCCTTGTTGTGCCAAGGTTTGGGCACTTAGACAAAATAAAAATAACAATAAAAAAATCCACAAGATTTTGCTGCCTTTGACCTTCAGGACCCCCTCTGATTTAGATATTCTCTCTGACAACTAATGATGATGTGACTTTATAAGTCTGAGGTTGTCCATGCACCCAAATATTCCCTACCTGACTGTCGTGCACTGTACTGGTGTGTAGTGAAGCACTGTCCCTGCCAGAGGGATACAGCTGCTGTCCTTTGGCCTCTTGACAACACACTCGGTTCATGGAATTAGTGGGCCAGCCTCTGAAGCAGGAAAACCCAAGCTCTATGAACTCTGTCATGGTTTTCAGCATGTTAATTATTTCACTTTCAGGGATAATTATGCACACATTGCAGTGTGCTTCTGTGCCAGAGCAGGCACTATCTCTCACACAAAAATGCTCAGTGAGGCCAAGCTAGTAGGCTCTCTCCTTATCTTCTGGAAGGAAATTTATGTTCCTCCAATGTGGATGTTCCTCTTGCCTTCCATGAAATCCCTGACTGAAGAAAAGCCAAAGGGAAAAAGGAAGAAACATCCTCATTCTGTATTTTTTGTTATATAAGAAGCCAGTTCTCCAGGATTACAGACTAGCACTCAGTTCTGTAACGAATTATTTATCCTAGGAAAACAAAAATGTTTTATTTAAGATGACAGAGAGCCTGTAAATTTGCTTCTTATATATGCATTGACTAATTAGATTAATTAAGCATGCATACACTTCTGAACAATCAGGCAGGTGGCAAATCATATCTAAGAGAACTTATAATATTCCTTCTCTCATCCTCAAACTTGATAAATGACATCTATTCCATCAAGAAGCCAGGGCAGAAAATAGCCTATTATTTGCAATGTGCTGTACCATTACTTTCACATTTTATTTACTTCTTTAAAGAAACTGCAAGACAAATAAACGGCTTCCAGCAGCTAATCGTCTTTCATATGAGACCCCAGAAATATAATTCACTGTGCTGCATTAAAACAACAAAACCTGGTAAAGCTATTAACACCATGACTGAAACTGAAATCTGTGAGATAAAGGAACTCTGTAGCAAGGCTGAAAAACTGTGCTGAAGCTCTTGCAGGGAGTTCTGTGAAACTTCGCTATTTCAACCTGTGAAGATTCACACAACCTTTCATTTTCTCTTCAAGCAGCAAAACAAAAGAAGGGAGTAGCGGGAGATTTCTTTCCTGGATCTACAGCTTTGCCGCTTTTGACAGCTGCGAGCACACTTGGAGCCCCCCAGGATGCTGCAGCCTGGAATGGCAGCCAGCCTAGGGAAGGGAAATTGCAGCCAAGTGCACAAGCACTGAGCTCTGGATGCAGCTCAAGCCCTCAGAGATGCGAGCCCTGCATATCCTGTGCCAGGAGGAGATGGAGATGGGGCAGAGGTTGAGTGTGGCAGCTCTCAGCCAGCAGTGCTGCCCTGGAACCTGCCCACACTCAGAGATGCTCCAGGCTGCCACATGCACAAGCCAAGTGACAAAGCCCATCTCCACCTCCAGCCAGCCCCAGCCCTCACGATGTCACCACCGACGGCATGGAACCAGAGCAGCGCTACCGGAGCACAGAGGTAACGGAAGCTCAGCAAGAATAGGAGCATAATCAACACTTCAACTGGTTATTTCCACAAAACCAAGGCAGGCGCCTAAAAAAACCCCCAAACCAGCCAAATCTGAATGGAAAGGATTTAACAGAGTCTTTCCTCATCTTTATGAAGTTAAATGCTGAGGCTTTCACTATGAGTTAATGACTGGTTTGCACTACTCCTTTCTTTGTGCGTGCTGTCACTAATCAGGAGCAGCGAGCTACCTCAAAGCCTCATTACTAGCCAACAAAAAAAGCCAATGAATCCTCAAACAGAAGTTTTGCTGCAGTGGCATATTGCCATTTAGCTGGAGGGAGGCAGGAGAAAGCAAGTCAGCAGTGACATATTCTGTGCATCCAGCTGGGAGAAAAAGAAAACCCAAGTATAATACCGCATCTTATCGGAAGTAGTTAATCTGACATAACTTACTTAACAAAAATTACAGTCTATTAAAAAGGCATGTAAGCAATGCAGCTGAAAACAAGTCTACACGGGAATCAGCTAGCATAATTACGGCTGGCTAAAAAATAGCAGAGCCAGAAGAAAACTGTGCATAATTTACCAGCTGACAAATGCTAATGACAAATAGAAGAAAACAGCTTCTTGACAAAGAAGAAATAATAGCTGCTCACTTTAGAGTTTCATTCCAGAACTCAAATATTTTTATCAGGGGAAAAAAAATTTAAAACAAAACAAAAAAAGACCATCTTGCATCTTTGTGAAACAAACAGATAAGCACACGATAAGGTTTCCAGGGGAGGGGTTCAAACTGGCTTTGGTCTAGTGCTGGTTACACGCAGGTTGCACATGAAGAAAATACATTTGTGTCTACAATCTTGCAAGATTATTATTTTTCTCTTCCTCCTAACAAGGTAATCACATACTTTGCGTAACACTGAGCATATGAGCAGCCCTTCTGGAGCCACACTTTAAATTCAGGACACACTGAGCTACTTTGCTGAGCTGGAGCCAGGGGAAAGGCACAGGGATTGTTCTGTATGTTTTCTGCAGACAGATGAGAGAGCTATGAGGATATAAGCACCACATACTGCTACCCACAAATATCTCTCGTTACAGTGTAGAAAAGGAGCCATTGTCATTTCCAGGTGTTACATTTTTGTTGCTTAGTTTTAGGATAATTTCATATATTGGAATCACAACAGTGATTCACAGAGCAGCCTTCAGTTGAGCAGTTTTAGGATGGGCTGCATAGAGGTTGGAGGTCCCATGCTCCTTACTAAACTTTTTTTCTCCTCTCACATTAAATGCAGCCAACATTATTCACCTGTAATTATGTATCTGCCATGTGAAAACTAATCCTGGATGGGGGTCCAGGCCATCCATCTGGAAAAGGAAAAACTGTCCTGCAGCAGAAGGTAATCGGGCGTAAGGCACAGTACAAGAGCTGGGGTGACACAGAAGCATCGAAGTAAGAGAGCAACTGCTTTTGTGGTATTGAAAACATGCAGAGTTATCTTGGGAAGGAGACAGGCTAAAATCCAATCTCGGGCCAGGACTAAACAGCAGTTTGATTTTTAAAGGTGTATTGGTGCCTAATAAGCAGCTAGTGGGATTTCCTGCATCATTAGGCCTCCAAATACCGTGGCCTGAGGAAGCAAGCATGCCCATTCTGCTCTTGAATTGTCCATGTGCTCCACAGTCAGACTGTTACCTAGATAAACACATGCTTGGGATAAATTCTCACTACATTTTCATGGATGCAAATGATTTGATCATACTTAAAAAAAAAAAAAAAAGAGAAGGGGGGATAATGACATCATTGCCAAGATGTCAGTGATCAAGATCTAATTACTAGAACCTACTTTACTATCTGAAAAAAGGAACCCAGTCTGACAAGTAATTATTTTACACACTCACATTCACATGGTCTTTCAGGAGGCAAATTTTCCATAGCAGAAGACAATCATTAACAATATTCAAAACTGTTACACATAATTAGGATTTTTGGAAAGTGCCTCATTAGACACCTAAATGCACAGTTCTGTTATAGGAGATATATTGTCAGGTAAGGGAACTCTTGATTAGGAAAGGAAGGGGCAAAAGAAATAGGACTAAAAGCAATATGGAACAAGAGAAAGTCCAGAAACAAGTAATAATCAGAAGAGGCTTTTGATATGTAATTTGTAAGACAACAGAAAACGATCAGTGAAATTTCATAACCAGAAAGGGGAAAAAATAAAATAAAAATAGCTGGAAAATGGTCCAGATTAGGTACAAAAAGCAGCAATCTGCAGGGAGAGAAAGTCAAGGGTTGCGTGCATGGCTAACACCTGACCCAGGATCAGGGTATACAGTTGTGTCTCCCCAAGCCCCTGAACCGGCAAAGCAGCTCCTATGCAGCTCCTATGCAGCTGTGGGCACTCAGCCCCTGGTACAGGGCTGTGATGGTGTGGCTTAAACCACTCAGCCTCATTCTTCAGAAAACCGACACCATTTCACACTGCTAAACCAGAGGTTACAGAAAACTCTGAGGATTCCCAGGGGCACTTCAAGCATCTTTGCAGGAAAGAAATACACTCTCCAGTGTGATTTTAAAGCATGATTCCCATCTACCCTAGCTGAAGAGCTGATCCTTTACTTTACAGTTTCAAGAAAACATAACATTATATTATTTCGTGTATATACCTTATAAAAGATATTTTGGAGGAATGAAATAACTGGTGACCACAATAAGATTTTTCTTGAAAAAATGCTCCTCCTGCACTGATTTGCTGAGCAAAGAATGGGAGGAAGAGGCCCTAGATAGCACCTTCAAAATCTTTACCAAATACTGTAAAATGTTTTTTTGACAACTCTGATAAACACAAGGAACGGAATACAAACATTACAAATATATGTTGGCACAGAACATAGAACAACATGCATGTAATAACCTTAGCAATTTTTGCTTCATGAACTCTTGTTTTCAAATGTTGTTTCTCTGCTTCCCCCACTCCAGCATGAGCACTGTACGTTTCATGTCTGAGGCTTTTTTTAATTCCTCCCCCACTCTCCTTTAGAGGTCAGTCTCAAGTAATAGCTTCTGCATTTTAGCTGTCAGCAATATTTCCTCTTCTCCTGCTGCTCAGGTCAATCATCTTTTCCCACTGAGGTTGGAAAACCTGCCTGATCCTTTGCTTTCTAATTATAATCTCCAATTCATCTTCCTTCACTTTCATTCAATTCTTGAACCCCATTTGTCTTTTTCTTTCTCTCTCTGCACTAAAATATGCTTTTTTCCCTTCTCTCAGGATTTTTTTACAGTTAACCAGTAATACATAACTAGTAACTAGCATTTAGTTCCATTCACTAGATACCTGTCCCTTCCTAAATGTCACCGTGCAGTTTAAGCATACACAGCTGCACATTTATTATGTGGAAAGAGCTGCTAAAAATTTCAACTTGTAGCAGAGGACCACACGTGTTGTGCCTTCCAAGTCCCAATCCTTCTTTTTTAGCCTCCTACAGCAACCCGCTCCCAAGACCCCACTCATCCCCCATGCTGAGTGGCCAGAGGAGAGCCTGCCATTCCTGTCAGGAATGCTGCCTGCTTCCACCGAGGAGCTGCCAAAAAAACAGACCAAGAAGCCACCAGAGAAACCACGTGATGATGCACACAGCATATCCTGGGTCCTACAAACCCAGAAAACATCCCATCTTTTGATCCCTGACCGTGGTATAAGCAGTCTTGCAAGTGGGGTTGAAAAAGAAACATTCAAGAAACTTCAATATACTGCAACCATCGGATTTAGTAGTCTGATTTTTAATAACTTTATCAGTATAGATATGTATTAAAGCTTTCCTGGGTATATACATTTCCATCTCATGAAGCAAAATTAGCCTTGGGAATTGCCAATAGACAAATAATTCTTTTTAATCCTTGTCTTTTCAACTTCTCATTAGTTTTTATAAGTAGCTCAACCAAAACATTGGTGTTATTTAAGAGAATTTAATCTCTGAGTCGTTCTGAAAGACATGTTACATTTAATTAACTTCATGAATCGCATTCAGAGCTTTCAAATGTTATCAGCAGGCTGGCCAGAGAACATTTACTAGAAAGACCCTGTCAGAAACAGTAACCCCACCCACCCCTCTGGCTGTCTAGTCAGGATGAGTGCCAGCTTTCCTCAGACTGTCACAAAGTGCTTCAAAACTCTTCAGCAGTCAGTTTTCCAGCAGCTGGGTCAATTCAGACAGTATGTGAAGGACCTCTATTCTGTATTTTTAACACATTGCTTGAAAGCTCGGTGGGAAGAAAGGTGGCTCTCGGGATCATAGATCCCGCTGGGGCACCCCTCAGGACACACGGCAGAACCTTCCATCGCTTCCTTTTACGAACCCCCAGTACCCACCTCAGGGCACCTTCCCTAGAGCACTGGTGAGGAACAGCCTCCCTGCACCATGGTTCTGCTCCTCTTCCTGGCCAGCCTGAACGACCGGGCCCCACCAGCCTGGGAGGAAAGGGCGGTGCCAGCACTTGCCTGAGAGGACAGTCGAGACACACTGAGTCTCTATTCAGACCCCTCCTGCTGGAGCCAGCTGTACCAAGGCAAAATCCACTTCTCAGTCTGTTAGGGCCATTTTTCCCCCTCCTGACAATTAAAGCTAATATAAAGACTTTTATTAGACCTTTGGAGCCAACAAGTCCAGCGATTTCAGTGTTCTGACAAATACAAGATGCATTAGTGTGTCTATATGGATTGAAAGCAAAAAGGTCTCGTGACTATCAAGAATCAAGAATCAGGAAACACGGCCATAAGGGTTTCTTTAACCCTTTTTATTAAAGCCCGCATTTTTTCCATGCTGCATTTTTCCAGTAAAGAAGCAGAATACTGCCACAAAATGTGGCCATAAAACAGAAAATAGTGAAAACAAATGACATTTCTTGTGGGTTCCCCTTCTGGGCTACGGTTTTGCACAAAGTCAAGTTCTCATTAACACTCCAAAGGACTGGCAGTAACACCAGCTCACACAGAGAGAGGAGAAAGCAGAATTTGTTCTATCAGTAGTACTCACAAAATATTGAGTAACTAGACCCACAACGAACAGGGAGTAGAAACTTGCAATAAGAACAACATTCCTTGGGTAAGGCCTGAAACAAAAATAAAAGTTCAGGGTACCAAAGATCAGAAACTCCAGAGAAAGTCATGGAACACACATTTAAGTGAAAACTGGTGCACTGTATGGGGACACTGAAATAAAACATCACAGTAAGATAATGATCCTTGTCTCAGTCAAACCAGCAGAATCACAGAATGGTTTGGGTGGAAAAGGCCCTGTTCCAAGCCCTCTGCCATGGGCAGGGACAACTCTCACTAGATCAGGTTGCTCCGAGCTCCATCCAGAGCCTGGCCTGTATTATCGTTCCTGATCATTTCAGTGGGAATATATTTCCACCCAAATCCTAAGTGTGCCACATGCTACAAAGGAATATACATGGAAATCTAGAGTCTATTTTTGTCTGCCATCATTAAATAGTATCTTAATTAATCAAAAACTTGTGGCAGCTCACTCATCACAGAACAGAAAAATAAATATCAAAATACATGATAAACTGGTCATCACAAGTCACAGAAAAGAAGCAAGGAACAAGTTCCAAGGCAGTGTCCAGAAGATCTGCTCACATAGCAAAGGAAACAGAGAAAACCACATCAAATCTCTGTTGAGTTTTTCTAGTAGGTTAATTCTGAATGATAATAGAGTTTCCAAATTAGGCTGTGCAGGCAGGTATAATCATTACAAAGACTGATAGACTGTACAGCACCAGTGTTCAAACCTTAATTTAAATCTCTGGTAGAATTCATATTAAGAAACATATCAGCTGGTTTCTGTTAGACTGCTGTGAACTTTCCATTATATTAAGTAGTCTATAAAATATTTTCCAGTAGACTGCTGTCCTAATTATACAGTGGCTATGTAATCTATATCATTTGTAGTTCATTCTCTCCTTGGCAAATTTCCAGCAGTAAAATAGTAAACCCGTTGTATGTTTTTAAGTCAATAAATAGTTCAAAAATAAAGTAAATTTCTTTTTAAAGATCTATTTCTCTTTTGTTTGTTTTTCTTAAAAAGGAAGCTTTTTAGTCTGATAGAGATCAAATAAAGATCAAAATTGACAGTTTTAATACTACCAAATCTAGAAGAGAAGGCTGAAAGAGATTATAAAATACGAGTCTGGGGGCTTGTGCTTAAAACTGGAATTGTTTAGGTTCAAAGGACAGTGAATTCATTAAAGAAGCTACTAATAAAAATCATCGTGGCCTTTTATTTAGTTTTCAGTATAAAAATTATTTGACATTAGCATTACAAGCTCTGCCCTCCCTAAGGGAACAGTCATTTCTCTGTACACAGTGTATGCTCTCTGGAACACAAAAAGGTTACTGCAAGGTAATCAATCATTCCAACCACCCAACAGTCTTGTAAACAGCCAGCCAAACTGTTCACTCCAGGTTGCCTTGCAGCTGCTTTTTGATTTGTGCAGGGTATAAATACATATGCATAATCAATATTGTAATTTAATTCCCACCCTCTAATGCTACTGTAATTCCTGGCAGATTAATTCTTAAAGGACTCCACCTGGAAAGAGTACCAGACGATAACAACAGCTCAGTACTTTTTAGGGCCATCAGGAAAACATTCTCAATCACAACAGGCTGCTCGTGCCACGGTGATGACTGGTTAGTGGCTCCATTACAGCTGCCAGGTGCTTACAGTTAGCTTAATTCCACATAAATCCTAGGGCTGATCAGAGTAAAATTTCAACAGTGATAGTATTAATAACAGTAGGGAAACAGGAAACATCCCCCTGTCCCAAGCCATGTGACTGCCATCACCCTTGCTGCTGCTGCAGCCCTGAGCCCTGGTAATGTCGATGGCTGTGAAGGAGGGAGAGGGAGGAGAAGGAGGAAGAAGAGGAAGGAAGATAGATTGGTTCCAGGTGCTCCACACCAGATGCAAAACTTGCAGAAGTGTCAGTTCACCCTGATTTTCAGGCAGTTTCTCAGTCAGTTCATGGTCCCAGCTCCACTTGACTTCAGCAGGGCTGTGTCAGGACATGCCTCTCTGAAATGTCAGGCTGCCTGCCAGGGTCAGGGTGTGCAGAAGGGAGCACAATTTGCTATCACGCTATCCATGCAAAGACAGAACAGCCTGCTCCTGCCAGCAATGGGTTTGTGAACACAAATGTATACACAGAACGCACAAACAGAATTACTTGAGAACAAAAATACTTGTGATACTATTCTGGGGTGTCAGAGTAAACAGTAAAGTTGAGAAACATTTATTCTTCATGGAGGCAGTTGTTTTTGTTTAAGAAAAAGCTTATTTTAAAATCCCAGGAGGAAAACTCCTCAAAGGCTTTTCAATCCTAGATCTCAACATACCTGATAAAAAGAAAAACCACCATTCCTCCTTTTACAGGCAAGTCAAGAGGTATAATGGACTTATCAAGGGTAAACATAGAAATGGAGAAGAGCTGGGGATAGAACCCATTTCCCAAGCCTAGAAAAATGGTTTTCCAAACCATAGAACTCTCGGAATTAGAATGAATATACCTGTATATATACGTATAACACACATAGAATACTGTTAGGCCCACGTAAGGCTATCATAATTCCATGCTTTGTCTTTTAGAGCCTATTCATAAGCGGTAACATTTAAGGGCCAACCTCAGCAAGTGAAACACATGTGTTGAACCTAGTAATTTCTGACAGTTTTAGTAACTGCATTCTGATTTCACAGGGTGTGAACAATTTAAAAGAACTGGGGATTCTCTTCATGTTACATGAATTATTTACTACAGTCCTGCCACAGACTCAGTGCTTGAAGAGAAACTCCAGCCTCTTTAGGTCACTGTCTTTAAATTACTTTCCCAAAAAGAAAAAAAACAACAGAAAACCCACAAAAATGCTAGACTATTTATGTAAGTTTATTTCACTAAAAGTCCCATTAAAGTCAAAGGGGCCATAGTGAAAATGCTGCAAGTTTTCCAAAGGGGTGCACAGATCACTGGACTCAATGCAGCTTGGGGATGCACCTGCAGCTCTAGGCATTAAAAGGATAATAAAGCCCCCAGTTACTGAAGATATGCAATATACTGGTGCAGGTGAAAGCATGCACTGGTTTAATCTTCACAAACAGAATTTCCTCTCTCTCTCTCTCTCCCTCCTTCCCACATGGAGCTCACCTTTCTCATTCAACTCACAAACAACTTCCTCAGGTCAAGAAATCAAAGAACAGCACCACCACAGGTAATCTCCACTGGGATATTCAGAAAAGCAACTTGTGAATCAGAGAAACTTGTGTGTGTACTCCCTGTTCCTGTTTGTACAGCTACCCCCTCCCACACACAGAGATAGGAAGATGACTGTCCAAAGAAGCAGGAGTAAAGCAGGCCAGCTCTGCATCCCTGTGCTTAACAGCTCCTGCATTGCACTGGAAGTGACACAGTAAAGGTTACAGGTGGCTGGCTCCCAGCTTTGGTCCATGTTGAATGGGCTAGAACCATCTCAGCTGGAAAACCCAGCTTCTCTCTCCTGTCTTCCAGGAGGTTCATTCTCATGAAGTGTCTCAGATGATTGACGATGCTCATGGGGTCATTACTAACAGACCTTCTCACTGGTCAAAATTAGGCTTGTACAAAACCCACAGAATACCTCATGTGGGTAAACATGTTAAAAATCTTATTATCTCCATAGTTTTTGTCAGTTGGCTGTAAGGAAACCATCCCTAGAGTACCACCAGGAAAGAAACAATAGGGTTCATCAAATGAAGGGCTATCACTCTTTTTTTTTCACATTCATGTTCAAACTGTACTAATTCATCAGGGATCAACATTCTCCAAAACAAAACTGCTCTGGAGCAAAGGATCTGTCTTCTGCCATCTGTATTTCCTAGCAGGGAGACCGTGTTTCTCCCAATAAAACCAAGACTCTCTTTCAAAGGCACTAACAAAAGAGTAGATTCTTCTAAAGGCATCCAAAAGAGCAGAGGAGCAGAGTGAGCCCACCTTCCATTACAAATGAAGCAAATAAAACACATTCCTGTCTGTACCAACATCCTAATTCTCATCTCACCTGTGGCAATTGCTCCTCAGAATAGCTCAATTCCCTTCACAGATGTTGCTATAACACATGTCAATTTAAATGAGATCAGAAACTGTGTGACATTGAACAGCAGAACAGACTGGTGCCAACAACCACTTGGATTTATTTTTTTTTTACATCTAGTAGTATTATTTTGCATCTTATATAATCACTAGCTGTTTACATATTCTCTATATTTTTAAAGACTGTTATATAGCTTTAAATGAAATAAAAAACATATGAAGAGGAAGCATATCTAGACTGAAAATGCCTCTGGAATTACTTTGAAAAGTCATATTTTTATCTTTTTTCTATCACAAAAAGATACTTTATTTTAAAGGGAGTGCATTCAGGTGATGAATCATGGCCTCAGCAGAGATTTTACAGTCTGTGATTGAGTCATAAAGGAGAACAAAGCTGAGAACTCAGTCAGGGTAGCTGGCAGTTGAGAGGACAGGGACACAGGCAGCAGGATGTGGGTGAAAACATACCAACACTGCACAAAGGATAAAAGAACAATTATCAAGGCCAAATAGAGGCATTCAACTCTCACAGTCCAACCCCATGAGACTGAATATAAGTTTTTCTTTTTTTTAATGTTTCATTCTAATCTGATATTGACAAAGATTTTTATATCTTCTGATGTTTCCCCTGAAAAAAAAACCTAATGCTCTTTCAAACTTAATGTTTCATGTTACATACCTCTCTATTTTTCAGGAAACACAGAAATTATACTTTTTCAAAAGCTTCACACAGGTTTTGTATTGTCCCAGATTTCAACTTTCCCATCACTGGAGCAAAGATCATGTATAACAGACTTTTTTCCTGTTTGTTTAATAATGTTTCAAGAATTGAAGGTCTGACGCCTTCTTTGGGGCTGGGGTAGGGTTAGGGTGTAAATTTTATATTTATGTCTCCTCAGCCCTAGGCCTTCACATCGACCAATTTATTTTTCCACTTACTTCAAGCCATCAACCTATCTCTGCCATTAGCTCTGATTTATAATGCCTAAGAACATAATCCAATCATGAATCTTCCTTGGGAATGCTGTAGTGGCATGAAAAAAGAACCCCATTTAGTACTCTTCCTAGGGTAGGAAACATGAAGTTTCCAGGGCTATCAAAAACATGAGAGGCTCTTTTGTCTGACATTCCCATTCCAACCCTCACCAAGTATCTGCTCAGCAGAGAGTAAACACATCAGGCACTTACAGGTAGGGAGGAAAGGGATTCCTGTCTCAGCAAACTGAGACTTCAAAACACTCCCTTCTCACAACCAGATTTAACAGAGTCCTTTCAAACGTTTTCCCCAACAGGAAAGAGAAAGACCAGTTGACCAAATTAACCAAAAGCCATAATGAGGGAGGATCCAGAGCTCAGACTCACAGCCTGAACTGGGCAGAACAGTCTCGGTTTCTACAAGAGCATCTCACTTGGGTCATTCAGAGGTCTCTGTGCAGCTAACCCCTCTTAGACTTCCAGTTCCAAATTAAGAAATCTTATTGTTTGCTGTCTCTTACTGAGACTAAATAATTTTAACAAATCCCAAATTTTTCCACCTAAACACTTCTTAAAATTCCATATCTTGTTTGTTGTCAGCCCATGCTTTTGTCACATATTTCACAGGATTGGCATGGGGTGGAATATTCTATTCTTAAAACAATACAGAGGAAGGCTGGAAAGTGTTGCCTCACTAAACCTCAAAGCTTGCAAAATGAGGATTGCAAACAAAGAGAGCAGGATTTATTTATTCAGTCAATTTCACGATCTTGCTGATGTTATTCCTTACTTTTTCCTGTCTTTATCACTTGGCCACTTCTGCTGTAAATCGTCTACACAGAGTGGAGGAGGGCTGTAAAGTGATCTTAGGATTTATTACACTGCTTTTGCAGGATAAGGTTCTGTGAAGCAGAATACAGAAGATTCCTATGGAAACCTGAGCCCTCTTTGGTTATTTTGATCTTTTCAGCTAAAACTTTCTGAAGTCACATAAGTGGCATAGGAGCCTAACCCCTGAGCTTTCAGTGCAACTTGTGCCTCACTGTTAATGTTGCTTTTCAAAGGGAATTTAGAATATAGTCAATACTACATGAAAATATCAAATACAGTTCACTTAAATGTTGTTAGAAGAGTTTTGCAATGTAGTTTTATAGCCAGGAGTCACCATTTCAGTCTGAACTATTTGGCAATTTTATACAGGAAGTGCCCTATATTCCTGTGCAGTATCACATCATGTTCTCCTGAATACCAATGAAGATTCATCTTGGACACTGCAGTGCAATGAAGAGCAAATTAATATCCACTGATCTGCCACTTGTCATAAAAAGTCTTGCCAACAGTTCTCACACATCTCTTCTCTATTGTTTTGTCCAATCAATAAAAAGACTTATCACTGACTTTCACATGAAAATGGAGAGGAGTGAGCGCTTACCCATCTTGTAAAGCACTGTGCTCTTCTGAGAAATGTTTGGCAGGTTCTGTTTCTTACAGTAACACTTTGCTTTAATGGCACTTTAATGCTGACTTGACAGTGGAAGTCCCATAGAAATGTTCAAGGCATCCACATTAATACTAAATAAAAGTCATTATGATTTCAGAGATATGCCAGGACAGAAATATCTAATCTGGCAGACTCCCTGGGAGCACGAGTGGGAGATGCTTGCTAACCTTTGGAAAGGGCTGCCAGCCTGCAGAGGCAACAGTCTCCTGCACGACACAGCACTTTCCTCACCAGGGTACCCAACCCTCCTTAAGGCTCCTTCACATTCACTCTTCAAATCAAAGTTGCTCTCAGGTCGTTCCTGGGACGAAGGGGCAGCAGACAGGCAGGCAACAGGAACCTGAGACACAAACAGCACCAGTAGTAACAGAGATGTTTTGCCAAGGATGAGCTCTGTGAAAGCTCCTGCAGAAGCTTGGAGCAGACAGAAGAGGTCTTGCTGTTGCAGACTGATAGTTTATCTTAAGTGTGCAAGAGAGAAATGCAGCATAAAATTTGCTGAGATTTGGATTGAAATTCAAAACTTAATGAGTGTAAATCATTCATGGTTTGAATCCCTTACTAGAACACAGAAACCCTGAGTCAGTTCCTGGATTTATTCCCTGCTCCTGCCTGCCTCTGCTTCCTCCTCACAATGAGAGGGGAGTTAGTCTTTGAGATTCCCTGGCTACTACTCCAGAGAGGGGACACATATCTTCCCCAGCTATGTATAGAAAGAGATGCATTAATATACTGTTATGCTTACTATAGCTGGAAAAAATATAAAGACCTTTTTTCAAACAGTGAATGATGCTACAAAGGCCAAGACCAGAGCCACTGACTTTGTATTTTACATTTACACACATTTTTCTTTCCCTTCCCTCCACACACACCTGAACAAGCACAGAAAGAACCAGACAATCAGATAGTTCTCCAGTTCTCTATTTTTTTCTCCCAAAAGGCAGATTTTCAAGAAGAAAGAGTGTAAGCCAGGCAAAAGTAAGGTCATGCAGCTACTGATGGGAGTCCCATCTTTGGAACAAAAAATAGGTTGGATCCTGTCCTTCCAAAACTTGTCCTTTAAATGCTAAATATTGCTGACCCTGACACCCATATCTATACCAAATTACACTTTTAATCTTACTCATCTCCAGCTCTTTATTTAAACTGCTTTGTCTTAAGCCAAGCCTAAACAAGCCATCAGTTTTTAAGTAAGTCATGTGTAAAAATCACCAGTTGAAAGCTGAAACACTCCAGCTGCTTGGAGCATATCAGCCTCATGTTTCAGCATGACTCAATGGGCAGAGAGTAGGCTGGTGTGCAATTTCCCATCATTTTTCTGCCCCACAAACTTTCTCCACTGAGGCTGCTGGACATTTAGAGCTCAAATAAATCTGAAAAATTAATCCTTACTTTTCTTCAAAGCAAATTTCTGTGTTGAGAGAGGAAATTACTCATAAAGAGTGGACACACATAGCCCTCACTGCAGTACTATTTCTGAGCATTAGCTACATGATGCTGGTAGGAAAATACTGCCAATTAAAAAAAATGAGCAGCTTAATTAAACGACCTTCATTTCAAATAATACAGATCAAAAATAATTACTAAAAGGGATGCTGCAATCTCTGCAATAATATTTCATATTTACTGTTGGAGAAATAATCCTTTAAAAAGGTCAAATGGGCTCCAAAGGTGCAATTGAAAAGAATAAATTCTCATGCAAGTTTAAATTCAGTTATGGGCTACAGAGCAGGTTCCAGGCAACGTCTGTATGGCGAGACAGCTTCCCTGTTTGCAGTAACTACAGAGACAGTTTCTCCATCTACAAAAGAGATAATGGTGTTGACCTTCTTTGTGCATTCCTCTGACATCCACTGATGAAAAAGATGCCATAATAAATACACTTTCTCCTCAGCTTGTAATCCTGTGAAGTTTCTGTGCAACAAAGCAAGAGTTATACCATCTTTTTCTGCCCCAGAATACAGAGACTGTCCTTGAGAACAGAGCAAGAAAAACAGAGAAGAAAACATCCTGCTAGGGAATAGAGATGTTTTTTTGCTAAACCAAAACTGGCAACTAGGAACCAAGCAATAGGGTAGCTGCCACCAGTGCTAAGCCACCTCCTTTTCCATGAGCAAGCCTGAAGTGAACAGCAGCTCATGATTCACAGATCTCTCTATGTAGTTAAAAAACACTTAAATTTTAAAAATTCCAGAACCTGGGTGCTGTCTTCTGCAACCATGGCAGACCCCAGCAGGTAACACAAGAGCTGTGCCTTTTATTGTACAGATAGAAGAGTAGAGGTTAGAATATCATTAGCCTTCATTTCATAGTCAAAAATCAGGGCAAATATTATTAAAAACATCTCCCCAGAGCAGAGCATGCAGCCCTGGGACATATCCACTGCAGGGCAGGGCCTCAGATTTGCCTGCAGCAGCACAGGACCAGAACTAGAAAATTCCTCATGGACATAGGACACATTGTCAGGCCTTTTATAACCTCTCTTTTTATATACATTTTAAAATATACGTAGTTCTTTGCTGAAAGGCACAAAGTGTTTTGCATCAGGGATTGCCCATTAAAGTCCTTACTGCTTTACAGATGTCGTGACTGATTCAGTTTTTCCAAGCAGCCCACAGATATGTTTTAAAGACTATCAAACCTTTACTGTGATTCAAAAGTTGAAGTCACTAAGCAAGTTCAGAGCCTAAGAAATAAATCACAGGTCTCATTTAAAATATACATGAAACAGTTCTAACTTATTTGCAAACACACAGAGATGTGTCAGGTCATGTTGCTG
The DNA here is from genome assembly GCF_000738735.6 of Corvus cornix cornix. NCBI lineage: Eukaryota > Metazoa > Chordata > Aves > Passeriformes > Corvidae > Corvus > Corvus cornix. Next base: position 17,906,943 of record NC_046339.1, on the reverse strand, counting down.
ACAGCACGATCTTCCTTTGCCTCACTACTTGGGTGAAAAGTTGAAGCACCCAGCGGAGGGACTAAACCCCAAGGATGGGAGCAGCACTGACAGCAGTGGGGCACAGCTCCCACACAGCCCTGCTGGCGTTTGCTTCAGCTGGGAACCGTAGGGATCAGCACTTCTATAGCAGAGAAACGAACCCATTCTTCATGCCTCTCCCAAGCCACAGTATCCTCTTTCTGAGGCTGCCAGGAGCACAGACTCACAGGCCACTTTTCATTATGCTCACCTAATGCAGCTGCAGTATGTGATGCATTCCCATTAGAAATGTAGGGCATTTGGATACTGCCAGCCCAGCTAAATTTACCCACTGAAAGTTGCAGTATTTATTTAATAGGAGACAATAAAACAATCCACTTTATTTTTGCTGTGTCTTTTTCCAGTCTATAAGATTTCTTCCCTCAGTTTCAAATAGAGGGAGTGAAAGCTCCTAAAGAGAAAGTTTATTTGCTAAGAACACAGTTTCTATAGCTTTTCAGGACTTGAGAGAAAAAATGCAATAGCATAGAAAATGAAAAGGCAGGAGAGCTAGCATATTTGGAATAGTATTATCCCAAACTGCAGTTCTTATATTGCATGAATCCTGTCCAGCCTCAGTGGATTATTAGGCCTGAATTTGATAGTTTAATAGCAGAGAGTACAAAAACTCACACATAAAACCAGCAGTTGGGAAGTGCAGAAATTCACTTCTAGCATTAGCTACATTCTTGAGAGGGGTAATGTTAAATCTGCCAGGAGAAGGTCAAGACCGCACAAAGAAAATAAATCAAGGCATCGCTATGTGGACCTGTCTAAAGGTTAAGGATCTAAAGGATATGCAGATACCCTAACATATAAACAGCTCCTGGGGGATAATTGCTTAACCAAGTCCATTTGAGCAGTTCTGAACAGATGGTTTAGTAGGTATATCAACTATTGCTGTGCTTTGTGACACTATTTATTACCTGCTGAGACTGGGAACAAGTGATACTGTAGACACATAGCTGGTTCCCTCTCTAATCATGTGTATCCTTGCAATATCCAGTGACCCAGAAATACATTCCCAGAGGTACCATCTCCCACAGGCAGCAAGTACATAAAGCAACATCAGATAACTTCCTGGAGGAATAAAGCCTGAATAGATTAAGCACAAAACAGGTTGTTTGGCTGAATTTTCTCCTCGCTGTAAATTACAGCTGTACTGTTAAATACACCTGAGATAATACTGAAGCTGCTGGAAGTATATAAAAGACTCATCAGCTTTATTCTTGGCTCTGAATGCAGGTCCTATGGCTGCTCAGCTTGTTGGCCCAAGTTTCTTCAACCACAAGTACTTTTCCACTTCGTCCATGCATCACACATACCAATGCTGTATGTTTTACATGAACTTCTTCCAGTTCAGGCTGGGAATAGGCTCACACCAGTTTATTCAGGGCAAGCATAACCACGGTGGAAGTGCAACAGGAAGAAGCCTAAGCTCTCCCTGCTGATCCCATCAGGGGACTAGGAAGACAAAAAACCACTCCTGCCTGCACAGGTGGCCAAAGCCAGGTTTATGCATCACTAACTCTCCTGTTACAACGACAGTGAGTAGTAAATTGGGTTACACTCCTGTTGCCTCCAGTGTAACAAGCAATGATGCTTGAAATAAATCAGCAATTTGAATAGGACATGTAGCACCTATGCTGGGCACAAGCTCAGAAGCTGTCAGCTCAGAGAATTCTTACCAGGACAGTGACTCTTCAGTATTGACCTTAAAAGCCCCCACCTTTGTAATAATGTCCTGCAATTCAGCCCTAAACTACTTTTTCTAGGATCCACTCTTTAGAATCATTAATGCCTATCAAACCCGCAATTTACAGTTTTGCTTTTCTTTATCTGTGCTTCAGCTTTGCAAAACAAGTGCACCGCCCCCCCCTCCCCTGCACAGCCATGAGCAATACTTCAGCACCTTTCTGTCACAGAGCCAGCTTTCCCAAGGGAAAATTTTGATCCAATAAAACCTGAATTTAACATTTGGTTGGGACTTCTGGACATCTGGCATACACAAGGGTCTGCTGGAAAGCTCAGCCATGTCTGCAGTGTACAGACAGATCCACTGCACACAGCCCACACAGTGCACCTGAGCCTGTCCAGGAGCAGTGGATTTACTGTCCAGCCTGTGCTGGACAAATTATTCATGGGAATGGGCTGAGCTGACATGTCCCAAAAGCACTGCGCTCATGGTACACATGTTGACCATATGTGCAGTGTGTGGCAGTGAGATCTGGCCCTTTCCCTTAATATTTGATCAGTGACTTTGCTTAATCAAGAGGAATTTTACACCTTGGCACAGCCCAGCATCACTGCACTGCAGGGGACATGGGGGGAACAATCAGAACAGTGATGAAAACAGAAACTGAACAGATATTAATTTGGAATACCGAGAGAGAAAGCAATTTACAGTAGGAGTACAAAATAAGGTGTCTCCAATGGAAGACAAAGACATACTCAGTCCTGCCCTGCCCTGCGAAAGATACATTGAATATTTAAGTTCCCTGATTTCTGATTCCGGGTAAGCACAAAATGCTCAAAGTTCATGCTTTAGGTCTCAATGGGCTGGGCCAGATACTTAGAATTGGAATTGAGAAACAGGGCTGCACATGACTTGTGATCAGTGCCTTAAACAGAGGGAATGTCACCATTCCTGCTCGTTCACCACCTTCCCCCCATAAACAGACTTTTTCTTTTCTAAGCTGATGCAAGGAAATGGTTGCTAAAAAAGAATTCAGAACCTTGACAATTTGGACAATCCTCCACTAATCTTCCCTTCGGGGTGCCCACAATCCTTTAAAGCATGACAAACTGACTGAGGGAGCTCCTTTACAGTCACTGGGCTCTATATCTTTATAAACTGGCTTTTCTGTATGCGACAGAAAACCTGGGAAGGCAGACACTGCACAAAGGAAGGTGGAAACAGGCACATTTAAGAGCTCTTGAGGGGCCACCAGATGAAAGGAAAAGATCTGTGCACAGTAATATGACTCTTCAGGTACAAAGAGGGAAAAAGCTACTACAGCCTTGTTGAAGAATCCCACATGCCTGCTAATCTACCCACCAAAGGTCAATTGACACTTAAAAACAATATTTGGAAGGCTCTCAAAGCCAAAAAACCAGCTGCCAGAGAGAAAAACCCTCCCCCATCACCGTTCTGTAGGTTTAGATGTTATTTGTAGCAGAGCCAAACTGATACACCCCGACACTTGCAGAACGTTACAGCTCCAGGCAGCTTTTGGTTCAGTGGGGCTGAGAAAGTTGTGTGTAACGACAACCAAATACATTCTCCCCCTCCATATTTTATTTTCTTTTTAGGATTATCTCTGTTTTGATAATGCCACTCTGATGCTTCCAAACGGGTGGGGGGAGCACACTGAAACACACCAGCTGCTAACAAGCTCATTCTGAGCTGTACCCAGCCTAGAGAAATTCTTCTATAGATTGGAAAGGCACATGTCAAACACAACTTTTAAGAAGCCAACTCTGACACATTTCCAACTGCAAATTTCACACCATTTTTTTTTTATTGGCTATCTGATATTGACTTCAAAAACATTGCAGTAATAAACTAGTCACCTGCCATATGGCATTCCAATTGCTGAAGATGACCAAGCCTGAGTTCACAAATTATTTTTCATTTAGACACCAGAAATAGCATTATAACAATGTGGACAGAATGGATATCATGCTGTTGAGTTACAACATACTGTGATGCAGACATAGCCCTTCCTGTTGTACATAAACACACGCACACCTTTTTTTATATATATATATAAAAGCTTTCCTCCCAGTCTCGATTTAGAGATTAGGACTTTCATGAATAAACTTGGAAGATGAGAAACTAGATATCTCGGATATCCATGTGAAACTTAAAAGTTGAATTGTATTACCAAAGACAGCTTTTTCATATATTACTGCATATAGTAAAAAGTAGTACAAGAATTGGACAACTTAATACTAAGATTGTTTCCAAATGAACTATTACATGAACTCTAATACCATTCCCAATTTTCAAGATTATATATGTTATTACAAGAGACTTAAACAAAAAACAAAAAAGGATATGGATGTCTGAAAATAAGACCTCTCAGTTAATAAACCAACTTCCAAACCTATTCATTTACTTTGTCTTTTTTTTTTATTATTATGGCAATAAATTTAGAAGTATGTCAGCAAACACACATGCTGCACCTGTGGAAAAGCAGAATTAAGGTTAACACCTATGCTTAAAAAAAGGATTGCTTTTAAAGATTATAATTCACAAGCTGTGCATACTAATGCTACCTCATCCTTCTCAGCAATTAACAAAGATGAAAAGGGAGACTGACTAACTAAATAGACTTTGAAGCATCCTTTCATCTATTTAAGAAACTGGTGGGATCTTATTGACATCACTTTGCTGTGTTTTATAGCTTCCTGAGAATCTTAACAAAAAAAAAAAAAAAAAAAAAAAAATTCAATCTGCTTGGAGCAAGTCCTACAGGTATTTTTCAAATTAGAAATACCTGAAAGTTTATCATCCCCCTCTCATTCATAGAGTTCTTGACAAATATGATTGGAAAAGATTGATATTTTGTCTCCTCATTTCCCGTACTTGAAAGATATTTTCTCCATGAGTCACTATTTCAGCTTGTCATTCTTCCATTCTGGGGCAAGCAGGAACAGCTCCTGCCAAGAACCAGCCTCTCATCCTGAAAGGCCAGGAGACACATCCACACGGATCACCTGGGTGGAACATAGGGGGGAAAGTCAGTTGGGAATATTGTGAGCTGAATAAGTCCTGTGAGAAAATGAGAAAATTTGCTACTAGAGCAAATTAAAAAAAGAAAAAAAAAAAAAAAGAAGGGGAAAGGACCCTGTTTTGTGTTCCAGGACAATTTAAATTATCACCAATTACACCAGCAGTAACAATCGTACCTGCATACGTGCAAAGGTACAAACAGACTAATCATACAGCAAGATAAAAATATCCATCTCAAAAGAGCTGCTGCACCTCATCTGAGAAAGTAATTAAAAAACCTAACATTCATTTCTCCTTTTTGCTTTTTCCAGGAAAATTTTTGGTCAGGATTTGGGAAAAATGAGCATTGCAATATAGGTAAGCAGTTAATAGTAGAAAAATGGGAAATAAAATTGATAAATTTTGATAAATAAAATTAAGAAATTAAGACAATAAAGTATCTTGCTTAACCGCTTCCCTGTACTCACAAAATGGAGGAAGACTTGAAATGAATATTGAAGTTCACACTGTATGTGTGAGAAGAAGCGGGGGAAAAAATAAAGAAAGAAAGGAAAGAAAACCCTCAATGGACTCTGACACTTCAGAAATTCAAAATCTCAGCAGTCTGCTCAGGGATGCCAAATGCATGTTATCATTGTGGCAGGTGACCCCCGAGCACAGGGCAAAGACCAGGTGAGGCCAGGACAAGGCTGGCACAGGGATTCAAAGCAGGCACTGAAGAGCTCTTCCAACAGAGCTCCTAAGCCTGTGCACAATTTAAGCAGTCCCATATTTAAATGCTCTGCTGAAAGAAGGCTTTTGTTTTGAAAGTTCCTGTCAGTGCTCTCTTTTAATAGGAAATCAATATATCATTTGTTTTCTAGAAAGTAGACACCCGTCCTTCAGGACTTGTGCAGCCAAGTTTAGCTCTTGGTGGAAAATTGAGTAGTTTTGACCTAACTTTTCTTTTTTCATGAATGTCACTTTCCTTACCCTGGGGATAGGAGGTAAGTGAAAAGCAAAGGGAATGAACCTTATGGTATGAGTTATACCTAGTCCTAACCATGGCCGAATTACCAGCTCTTAATTATTTTCAATGCTGGCAAAGCAGAAATCCAATGTGAGCTAAAAACCGATCAAAAGATAAGAAAAATGTGATCTGTTTCCATTGTGTTTGGCTCCTACACCAGCAGCAGGAGGAAGAAGAAAGTTGATAGGGCTGCTTGCCAAGAACTCTGCCCTGCAAGTAGACAGAGATGAGGCTTGGCAAAGACTTGGCAACAGGAAGGCCTCAGAATAATCTTCTCCTTTAATATCAATTCAGGTCACATAAAAGAGAACCTTGGTTAAAAAAATAAAGGAGTGAAGTGCCTCACTCATCCCCAGAACAAAGTGAGGGGTTCTTGGGCTTTCTGGAAGGAACTGGAGGGGCAAGAAACAAGGAGCATGCTCTGGTCAGCTCCCAGACACATGTGGCAGTTCACCACCTTAGGCAGATCGGAACATCGAAGCAGCCTGAAGAAAACAACTTGAATCCCTCCTTCTCTTCCTTCCTGAATTGCAGACAAAACCATGGCCTTGTTGCAAGATGTTTATTTACAGCTGCTTACAGTAGAATGCAAACAAACATGTTGTAACACAAGCTGCTTGACGGCTTCCCATTACACATACAGAGCTCAGCAGTGCTTCAGCAGGTACTCAGCAGCGCTGCTCGAAGACTAAGTCACTGTGAGAATATGCAGAATTAAATCTGATGTCATTTGCCCACCTTCATCATTCTTCCCATGGAAGGCTAACATTCAAAGACAGAACATCTGATCCGCAATCTTAGTAAGAAATAAATCACTGAAGAGTCAATGATAAAAAGGGAACAATTTCAAAAGCAGCAGTTCATATTCACAAGGTACTAGAGTTGAAGGAATAAAATATGATAAATGGCAGTTCCATAGACACACATAGGAAATCCACACTTAAAAAGAAGACATTGAAAATTAGATTCAAACATTGGATAAGTAATACTGAATTGTGTATACAGAGTACTGGATCACTCTTCAGTCACAAGTTAGCTGACTTACCTGACTTTTGGGGGCTTTTTAAAATACTGACACTATTAAAATTTGTAAACTGGGATAACCTGCTTTGGTATGTCTTCTACTTTTACATAAAAGCAAGTTTTGCCTATCAAAAAAAAAGTCCTTGAAGAGAGAAAATTCAGCCCTTTGATCCAGAATGACAGTCCTTGCAGATGGGCACAGACGGTACACACAGAATGTCTCCCTTTGGCTCCCTGACCGCACCATGCCCCTTCCATGGCAGATATAAATATCTGCTTCAGTGTTAAGTATCTGTGCTGCTGTTCACAGCACGAAGTTCCAGGGTGCTGGACACTGCACAGCTGAGGACACGACACCTGGTGTGAAGTGCTAACAGTCCACATTCCTCACAACTTACACTCCAAACCTCCCAAGCCTTGACAATCTGAGGTTTTGATATAAAGCCACTAGTTAAATTGTTTCTTCTGAAAAAACCTACTTTTCTTACAACTAGAAGATGCTTAAAGGGAATGGGCACCGACAATGCCAAAGTCATGGATTCAATCCTGTATGGGCCATTCAGCCAGGAGCTGGACTTGATGATCCCTGTGGGTCCCTTCCAAATCAGGACATTCTGTAAAATCTGTGAACAAAGTTTCATTCTTACCATTCTGAATACACGATTCATCCAAGACAAGAAAAATGGGACCTTGATGAAGTTCTGTTGCTGGAGAAGGCTACAGCATATCCTAGCACTGCTGGTACTTGTTAGGCTGGTGGTAGGTCTGTATGGATCTGAAACAAGAGCCAGGGAAGCAGTTGGTCTCTACATACTCAGGGCAGGAGCTGACAAATTGAACACCTTGCAACATCACGTTCCTGAGGAAGCCCAGCATGTGAACATGGGCACATTTGAGTATCAGGTAAAGGAGAAGGTTATCAAGGTTACTTTCTAGAGCTGAAGTTGGCAGATGAGCAGTTTTTACACAGCACAGCTTTACTAGCAGGATTGCATCCATTCAGCCCAGCAATTTAAGAATCTTAGGAATCAAAGTTGTTAACTTGTGTAAACGTTGGAGTACCTAAACAGGATTGAAACAGGCTTGGATTTGTTCGCCAGAACAAGCTAAGGTATTTAAACACACTGACATTAAGGCTTCACACAAATTTAATGGGACCAGTTTTTAAGTGAATTGTGAAACTAGTTTGTTGTTTGAGGGTTTTCTTTGTGTATATAGTGTAAAATATAAATTTCTATACCATTCCTATACAAGCACTTCCATCCCTCCTGGCAAAAACCTGATTAACATGCCAGGACTGCCATGTTTCTACAAGCCCTTTTTGTATGGTCTGACTGCAGCTCTTAAGTATTTAGCCTGCTTTCACCTCACTCCTGCTTTGCTGCTCTCAGCTATTAATCCCCAAAGTAATAATCCCTGACCTGAACTTGTTCCTATTTCTTTCTTGCTTTGCCTCAGGTTATTCACTTTCCACTGCTACACAACTTCTCATGGAATAATTTCCCCTCCCAAATGTCTTCAGTAACACTGTCACACAATAATTTCAATGGAGAAGAAAAAAGTAAAAGTATCCTAAATTTACATTTACATTCCAAATAATAAAGAATATGATGTTTTCAGTACTCCAGAAAGCTGCCATTCAAGACACTGACCCAATTTCCTTTTCAAATGGACAAATTAGATTCCCTTTAATCCTCAGAAGACAGTATGGATCCAGAATTTCCTTGAGAATTTTGATGATAGCAGGCTTTTCCACAGAATGGGTTTGGTTTTTATATTGTGCACAGTTTATTTTTAATGTCTACAAAGACTGTTGCAATTAAGACTCAGGAGATTCAGAACAGATGCCCAAAAACCTGCAAAGAATATCCGTGGGAAAAGGCCTTTACTTAAAAGAAATTCCTTATAGATATAGAAGATTTTAAAAAAAAAAGAAAAGAAAAATCTTCTTTTGGCTGTTCTGTTTGAAAATCATTAAAAAAATTAAAATTCTGTTAAAAGCAAATAGTTTAGATTTATAAGTATCTTATTCCATCAGTTGGTTCAATTAGAATCACACTGCTTCAGTGACTTCTATGAAAGTCAGCAATTCTATTTCCCCAATTTTCAAAGAGTCCATTTCATTTTTGTCTTATTTAAATAACTACTTCAAACAAAAATTAAAAGCAAGAACCTAAGAACCCTCCCCCCAATCTATTACGCACTCAAAAGTAATCAAGTATTGTAAATGGACAAGCATATCATTGAATCATGAAAACAGAAGTCCCCACTGTATGTGAAGAACCATGGAGAAAGATAAAAGCTTCCAACTGTTGGCTATAAAAACAGGCAAAAAAGCCTTCCAGAATCTACTAAGAGAATAAGAAAAGGAAATAGGCTATTGTCTCCTACTGTGTGGAGGAGCCTGGGGGGGTGGGGGAACAGCAATGAAACAATTCTCAGGTCCTACTTTTTGTGTACAAAGCTAAGAAAATCTCAGAGGAAATTACTTCCAGAGTCAGTGATAAGTGCTGAAATGTTTCCAGTGGAGAGCAGGGTACGAATCCTTATTTTTCCTTTGTGGGTGAAGAGGTCACTAATGTGAGCCCAAACAGACCCTTCTCAAGCAGCAGAATGCTACAGAGAGACACCAAGATCTCAGGAGTGGTGCTTGCCTTTCATGGTTAAATGAAGGTCACTCGTGGAAGCAAGCCTCTTGTTAGGTGCAGGCTCAGATCTCTCTGTGCATAGCAACTACATTCAGTCTGCTGCATCCATCTACTGGGGAAGGATGAAAAAAATAAAGTGAAGAGTTCTTTTCCCAGAAAAACATGAAATAGAAAGAAAAACTATTTTTAAGGACCAATTTGTTGTTGTTGCTACAACTTGTGAAGCCACAGCCTCTGATCAACCTTCCCTGCAACCTCCTGGTGGGAAACTGAGTATCAGTAATGGAGAGGTGAGAGTGGGAGAGCACCAAGATTAAAGAACTTCCTTTGCTGTCCAAAATGCTAGAAAACAAAACAACAAGACAAACTGTTCCAAATACTTTCTTATTTGTTGCAAACATTTAGCTGTGTACTTAGCACACTTCTGCCTTACAAGAAATTCAGGAAAGCTTTGGGATTTGTGGTGTTACACCCCGTCTGAGCAACGCTGAAGGGAAGACTCTTTTCCTGTGCCTGAACAAGGAGGGAAGAAAGCATTCAGCATCCCACAGCTCCCTACAGAGCTCGTCTTCACTGCACAGCACAACACACTCTTACTCCACAACTCCTCATCTCACTGGGGTACCTGAAAATGGGTCGAGCCTTTGATGGTGTTTCCTTCACGTCTTAATCCAACAAAGCATGGGAAGCCAACCATGCCCCCACCTGCTATGCTCAGGCTGATATGGTTAAAGAGATGCTGAAGGCTAGTTGAGGAGATAAAACCCAGGAATAGATATACATATATATATATATATACATATACATATATATGTATTTCCTAATTCCTTGAGGTGCTTTTCAACTTGGATCAGTTTTCAACTTGGATCAGAGCTGATACAGTGGGGCTGAATCAAGAAAATAGTCTCTTTGGGGGTGCAGTCCTCCTTGGAGACAGCAGCACGAATAATGAGAAAATAAATGATCCAGAGCTGATTAACTGAATAACCTGCAGCTTTTAACAGGACCTTTAAAAGGTGCAACAGTGTTGCCTGGTCATCTTTAAAGAGTTGCATCATCAGTGTAGCTCGAACCACAGCAGCCCTGGCTGCTGACTCAGACTTCCTGGCTGTGGTGGGCAGCAGAGGCAGATGTGGGAGCATCACAGTTCCATCTTTGCCCCATCCTTCACTGGGCACATCAGGTCTTTAGGATGCCCATTAGCATCTCCTGCCTCTGCACTGAGCCAGAAATTTCCAGCCCCTCAGCTCTTGAGGACAAACAGTATTTCTTTGTAACATTCCCCGTGGAGTCAGGAGCCTAAGACAAGAACAGACAGGAACCACCGCCATCCTTTACGAGAACAGTTTGGCCCATTTCTCTTCTAGATATTGCTGCATTCCAAACAGGTCTTTCCAGGAAAATCCTGCTCCATTCCAGACCTTGAGTCTACTGTCTGTGGCACTTAATAGAAACTTTGATTTATAAAAGTATAGCCAAAATCACAAACCCTTGAAATCATCCAAGAGACCAGTTCAAAACTAACATGTGAGCAGAGGAACAGATCCCTTACAGCTTACAAAGCTTCTGTATTTACCCAAGAGTCTTGGGAATAAAGAAAATGCCCTCTACACATTTGCTGTGCTATGGTCCCAAATAGTTGCCTCATCTCTAGCATTTCAAGAGAGGTGCCTTTTCTTTTCCCTGCCCTCACCACCCCACTGCCTCTTTCTTCTTCCTTGTAAAATCATCATCTGTACAACATCTTTCATCAGTTTTGCAGTAGCAAAATATTACCAAAACCACAAAGCACAGGAAAAAAGTAACCAGATTTCAAGACCTTCTATATTCAATATAGAACAAAATAAAGTAACTATGCCAAAATGCAAACTAAATCCCACCAGTTAATCACAACCTGGGAAGGTTTTCATGATGTAATCAAAATAAAAGGATCAAATTAAAAAAAAAAAATCATAACAAACGCAAAATTTGAAACAGAAATATCCAGAGAACTTAGAATTCAGTTCTGTAGTTCACTCATGCAGCCTGAATTTTTATTTACTTCACATTTTCTGGGAAACTTCAATGTTTACTTGATGAATATAGATACAGGTAGAATCAGACCTAAGCCTTCCAGTTTGCTGACATTGCCCCCTTAACAAACATGACTCAACTGTGGATCCCTAAAACCTGAGCTCATAGAAGAGAGCTCTGGGCAGGAGTTCAAGTGGGCTGCCAGTCAATAGCTGTGGTTTTTTACTACAGGATCAATTATTCCACCATCATTCTTGGTGAACGCACAAGAACAGGTTTGGTGGGAACTCTGCAATTTTTCAAAGTACTCCATTCCAGCACTGCAGATGCTATGCTGAAACCAATGTCATTGCTAGCAAATGGCACAAGTGCCAGAATAAAGTGCCGTTTGACAGATGGAAGTGCAGTTTTTGTTTAAAAGGTTCTTCATCTTACTATTTTAAAAGAAGACTTCTTTCTCTGTTACTCATGTATGGTAAGCCAGTTACATTTTATCTGAACAATTCATCTGGTTCTCAAGTCAGATTTATAGCGTAAACTTGCAGTAGCATAAAAAATGTGAGGAAGATGTCACTCTCACAGTTTTCCTATAAAGCCAACACCCTAAACACCATACCAAACCAATGCTGGAGCCTCCTCCTGTGTAAGCAGTCCCAGTGAAAACAACTGAGTCAGAAATGTTCATGTTATGAACACAGCAGAGAACATATTAACTGTGGTCTACACCGTCAAGAAGGTCATACAAAATACAGCTTTAAGCTGCTTTATAACATACATGAGAATAAAAGGGGGGGGGAAAAATCATGGTCAGAAAGTTGCATGTCAGTCTAACAGACTTTTTTTCCTTTTCTTTTTTTTAAGAAATCAGATATAGCTGCTTTGTTCTTTTTATAACTCCTGTACTTATTTCCAACTGCTATAAAATAAGCCCAGTCTTCCACTAGTTTGCTTATTATGATTCTTTCATCCTTTCTTTTTAGTGCAGATTATTCAGAACATTTTAGCTTCAGGGAAACTGTTCTCATCATCTTTCCTGCCACACAGAACTAGCCAAAAAATATAAATGAAAGATTCACTAGGGCAAATTTTCTATAAGTATAAGCAACATCAATATTTCAATGTCTGAAAAATGTGGCTATTCTCTTGCCTTGAGTATGTTGTTAGAAATCATTGGACTTTAATGGATTCAAAATTTCTTGCCAGATTCAGTACATATCTTTCTTACGAAAATTCATAGGGAGAAAAGATATTTTTCTTTCTAAACAATATTTGGGGACTAAGAACCTGCTCGTGTTTTACAATATACTGGTGGTAGTGTAGGTGGAAATATGACTGCTGATCTTTTCATCATGGTCCTCAAAGACTGCTGGTTTCCCAGGCAGTTTCAGCTGTCACAGTTGCTTAGAGTCCACTGAGCTGTTTTTAGTTACTCATTCAAATATTCATAAGAACCGAGGGCTGCAGTTTGCTGTCTGGTAACAACTTCATTTTCCGCTCACACTGAGCTCGTCCTTGTGGGCTGCCTTTTCCCACTCAGATTGGCTTTTCCACAGCCACGTGACCCTTGAAGGATAATGGAGCTTCCCTGGGAGCAGGCGAGAGAGGCATGTTCTACCTTTTATCTCTGCTTGGCTGCATGATGAAAATAATTGCAGAAGACAGTTATGGATTACCAAAGAGACATGTGAAATGATCAAACCTGTATCAAGCATTGGTTTCTGCTACTGGAGAGAGAACATACTTTAATTATTTACCTCGCAGGATAGCTCACACCTTAGGATGGCCACATTTTTGTGCAAATATTTACTTGACAATATTGTACTTGAGCAGAGTAATGAAAATAGGGTAATCTCATGTAACATCCCTGGGAAAGACCAATGGTCTGTGACATTTCTCTGCATGGGGGAAATCACTAGAGTGCAACATTTGTATTATTTCATTAAAACTCTTGCTAAATAACCCTTCAGGGCAGCACAGTTTTGCATTTTTGGCTAAAGGAAATAGCTGAAGAAAAGGAATCCACAACTGCTGCCAGTTAATAATAGTGTGTGGTAAGATTTCTCAGAGAAAATACTACTTAGCACACGTGAAAACGCAGACACACTTTAATTAACACAGTATTTACAGGAAGCTACACAACATCCTACAGTTACGAGGATGGCTTCCACCCCGTCGGGTATTTCCAGAGCCAGGAGAAGGCACAAAAGAGGAAGCCCAGGCACCACCCCTGGCTGTCTGCACATCATTGCTGCTGTCTCACCTCTGTCCTCTCACTGCTTTGTACCAACGATTTTCCTGGAGGAGCCTGTGGGCAGCTCCCATGTTATCACCCACACAGAATAGGACAAGCTCCTTCCAGCTTCATCTCTCCATGAAATTGCAGTCCAAATTATGGGCTTTCCAGAGAGAATTTTAAATTAATGTAACTGGTAAGCCTTTCCCTGGGTATCAGTTAAACTAGCTACAGAGGGGTTTTTTGTGCTTTATGGAAAAAGGTTTCATTTCTGTCAATACATCGTACTAGAAATACAGCATCTTAAAATGATCATCCACTTAATTACACTGTCATGACACTTTCTTTAAAGATTGTCTCCTTCAAGGCTTAGATTGAAAGTGTTTATTTACACACTTACTGAACATAAGTACATAATAGCATCAGACAGCAGGGAAGTCTTCTGGATAAGCTACAACCTAAATCTTCCCTGTCTGTCCTGTTCCACTCCGGATTCAATGGGGAAAACAAAACAAAACAAACAAACCCTGTTGCAGGTTAAGCAAAAAAGATGATGGTTTTGAAGCTAATGAATGATAAAACCACCTTTGAAAGAAAGCAGGGGGAGTGGGAAAAAAAAAAAAGAGTCCAATAACACCATTTGTTTATATTAGAGAAACACCCACTACTGCAGACACTGTTAAGATACTGTCAGCGTTTCTATTATGATCCCATATTTCAAAGGCTTATAACCTGGCCATGAGAAGTCACTTTTAAAATTGAATCCAGAATATAGAGTGAGTTTAGCTACATTCAGTATATTATTGTCACCATGTGGACACCAAAAATAGGTAATAGAAATAAATAAAAGAAAAAACAGCTACAGCTAAATTAAAATGAGGTGTATTGAAGAGCTATCAATGCCAGAGGCATCTCAGGCCCAAGTCACTCAGGTAACCCCTTGTTCTGTTGTATTTAAGACAAAAGAGTAGACAAAAAAAGTACATTTTTTTCTGGATTTTTGGTTTGTATTGTTTCTTTTTTGGTTGTTACTATAGCTTCCATTCAAGAACAAGAAAAAACCTAAATAAGCAAATCATGCAAGAGCATTTTAAAATACATTAAAACCACAAACAAGGAATAAGCACCAAAATAATCTCTGCTTCTGCAGCACCTGCAAGATTTATTTGTTTCTTTGTGGAGACAGAAGGAGCAGAAGCTGTTTAGTCGAAGGAGGGGGCAGGGAGGGCCAACTTGCTGGATTTTGACCTTTGATGAAATCCCTTCAGCCTGCTCTCCCAATCTATTTTTCCTTCAAGTTTTTTTCTTTGCAAGGCTTCTGAAGAGCAAAGGTTAATTAAATAATCTGAGTGAATGCTAACATATGCAACGTATGTACAGAAAAATGCACATCCCATTTTTAACATTTCTCTGGAAACAACTATGGCCTCTTATAGCTGCAATTTTGAAAGAATGCAATTATGGTATAGAATTTCAGCTACCTTTGGGCTGAGGCCTCTGGAGAGATGCAAAGAATTAGTGCATTGTTGTGTGATACATTTGTGAAATCATGCCCCTAACATTCTCCTCTAAAACTACAGTGCAATTCCTCCCAGCTAAAAATCATGTCTGTCTTTCCTTTTGTTTGTTAAAATGTCTCTTAACAGCCTAAAGGCTTATTTTCAGTTTCCAAAAATCAAAGATGCATGTCAGCTAAATTAGCATTAACTAATGCAGCTAAAGAACTGCTCTGCTGATGACAAGAAGCACTCACTGGGAATCAAGCACCGAAGGTGACAGATGTGGTGGTGCGGGTCTCCTGGAGAAGAGGGAATCTCACAGATGAGGGCTCTCCACCAAACTGGCTTGTGCACACTGGTCAGCTCTGCCAGCCTTTTCTAAGTTTAGGTGTGAGCAGAGATAAAATGTGAGGAAAGAGGTTGGACCAAAGCTGATTGAACAAGTCTAAATGACAGGCAAATCTAACATGTAAAACTGCACCTCTCATCACCATCAGACCTGACTCCTGGGGTGTTAAAACCAATGACCTTTTGCTGTTTTCCTTCATGCAAATACCAGTGCACCCAGGTATTAAGTTCATGGGCAGAAAGGAAGTCCAGGTATACCTCTCTTTGTGCAACTGGCTTGATGATTCTGCATCAGGAATATAGTTGTCCCACAGAGCTCCAAGTCTAACATGGCTTAGGCTTATCTTATTGACAGGGCAAAATGAAGGCGTGCAGGAACTCAGAGACCAGATATATTGCTCAGAACAGCCTAAACTTCAACCATGAAAGCTGGAAATCCACTTTACAACCAAATTGTTCCTAGTATCTGTTTTACTTCAGCTATGCTTCTGCTCAAGGTGTTTGTTCAAAATATATTTACAGCACTGATATTAATGATACCTAATGAAAGAAAAAGTCAATTACTATCATCAAGTCAGCTCCTTAATACCATTTTGAGGCCATTGGATTGCAAAGTCACTTCAGAAATTTTGCTTTACCTGACAGGAAAGCCTGACTATTACAGGCAGCTGGTCAACTGCTGAGGATAGCTGATTGCTAAAGACACCATACACATTCATAAAGCCCCAGAAGAACAAAATCAGCACCTAGTAACTAAGAAAAACAAAATTACATTTTCATCAAGCAGTATCACTGGTCACTAACACTGCCATGCCTAAGCCTGCAAGAACTCAGGATAAAGACTGGGATTTGAGTGTGGCACAGATGCTGTACTTAGGTGCACACCAGGACTTTGCAAGGCACACGAGTAATGAGGTGAGCCTTCATTTTGCACCATTCCCTGCACATCAAGCCCGCAAATTTTCACCAATTCTGTTCCCAGTTTTTCCAGACTATCAAGTGGTTGCAGGTTAGGTGCTGAAGTGCAGTGCATAATTATTGACCCAGATACTGCCTACCAGTTTTAGCCAGATCCTGGTTTGGTCAGAGCTCCTCTTTACATTGAAAGAGGAAGGAAACTCTTAAACCTGTTTAAGCCTGAAGATTTGTGGCTAAAGTCTGTTGTGGGTCTTCAACACTCTGTGAGTCCACAGGATCACTTGAAATTTCAGCTTTCTGAGCTGCAAGAGCTCAGAAAAAAAAAAAAAAATATATATACACACACTCTGAGACCCTCTGCCCAAAACACTACACCAGCAAGACTACATTGCTTTTTCTCCGCTTTTACCTTCTAGGCACTGTTATAGTCTGAGTACAGCCTGATTCATGCAGAACACAAAGCTCTTCCCTCCTTTAAGTCTGTATTTTCCCATAGAGATAAAAGAATTCCCCTTACACCAACTTTTCAGGATGTATCCTCCTCAATACTTGCATGAGGTCTCACAAACTCTGAGCAGCCTAGTCAAACAACAAAATACTTCATGTTTTACATAGTAAACCAGATTTCCCATGTTTTCAAAACAGTTACCTGTGAGACACTT
Organism: Corvus cornix cornix; assembly: GCF_000738735.6. Classification (NCBI taxonomy): domain Eukaryota; kingdom Metazoa; phylum Chordata; class Aves; order Passeriformes; family Corvidae; genus Corvus; species Corvus cornix. Next base: position 17,889,792 of record NC_046339.1, on the reverse strand, counting down.
GATGTATTAATAAACAGCAAAGCCGTCTCCTTTCAATCCCCCACGTATGGCACAACATATGCATTACATCAAAGTTTCTTCCTGCAGCATCTTCCTTCATTTCTAACAGAATTTACTAGCAGCAGCCTGCATTATTCTTTAATAATGGTTAAAAAAAAAAAAGAAACTCAAAACTATGCACTGGCAGAATCCCTAAAAAATAACTATTTGTATGTAAATGCAAGAGTCTTGGAAATTTTCATTAATAAAAATATCCATGCTGTTACATACAAAGGCCATAACCACTATGATGTCTTTTCTTCACTTACCTTGGCAAAAATAAGAAGGGGTGGAAATTTAGCCATGGTAAACAAAAGAAAAGAGCTGGGGTTGACTTTTTATCTTAAATGATAGGTATGTAGGTAGAATGATTATTAAAATTTTCTGGTTGGTAAAGATTACACTTTAGTAAGTTAATCACAATAGCTACATTTGCTTTTTCTTTACACTTGGTCCTGAACCACAACACTGAATCATGATTGTGTTGCCCAGCTTATTAAAAAAAAATAAAATAGCATAAGGCACAGTTGTAATATAAAGAATACTCCCAGGAATACTGCAAGGGTCAGAGTGCAACCCTCTTGTTTCCTTTAAACAGCTGCAGCCTCGCTAAGAGCAGCACTGGCAGAGCACAGCCCCAGCCAACACGGCCCGTGCTGGGTGTGCCGAGCCCTGGCAGAACCGTGACAGACATCCCGCGGCTGTGGGAAGGATGCACGGGGACCAAACCCGGGCTTGCACCTGGCAGTCCCTCAGGAGATGGGAATTACACCCGTAAACTGTGTTAGATCCCAATCCCTGCACACCCCGGCTGCACAGAGCACAGGGACACAACCGAGGACCACCTCCAGCCGACCCCGAAAATGACCAAACAAAACCTAGCCAAAAACACAACCCAAACCCCACCCGCCAGCACACCCACATGCACAGTAAACACAGAGGAACCCATGCTTGGGGAGAAAACTGCCTGGGTAGAACAAGGCGTTTTCCAGCACCAACAGTAAATCCTATAGTAAATCCTAAACCCAGAGCGCCTGCCAGACATTTAATTTCTCCTCTTTTACAAGATTTTCGAAAGAGAGACCACGGGGTTTCGGCCGCTCAGCCCAATCCGCGGTGCTTCCCTGCTCCCTCTCAGGTAGCCCTTATCCCCTCGCACAGGTTTTTCCGGGAGAGGCGGCCCGCGGCTTCCCGGGAGCGGCTGCCGAGCCCGGCCCGACGCTGCCCCCTGCCCGCGCTCCGGGGCCGCGCAGCCCCGCCCGCCCGGCGCGACGCACCAGCAGCTCCCGAGGGGCTCTTCCCAGGCCTTCCAGGCATCCTTTCCTTGATAAACACCTGAAGGGTTTCAGGCTTTTCCCCTAAACAAGGGAGGAATAGGAAGAGCAGCTCAAAAGCTCGCTCCTCCCCTCCTTCTCCCCTTACCCCCCATCTCTCTCCCCTGTACCTGTTCATTTAGAGACTGACTTTCAAAATTATGTGGGAAAATAAAACTTTAGAGAAGCTTACCTCCCCACCATGCAACAAGTCCAAATATTCCCAACCGCAGCCAGAAAACATTGCTGCTGCTGTGCACCCTGTCATGCCAAAAACATCTCCAAAATCCACATCAAGTGGCCTCTTCTCCCATTTCCCCATTAACAATTGCTAATGTCCTAAAATATTTGATTAGTATATATTGGATTTTATAGTACTTTAAGACTTTTTTTTTTTTTAGCTAAGAAAATTAGTAGTCAGAGCACTGACTGAAACACAAAGCAGCCTTACAGGAAGGACACCTCCTCCAGCAGGAAGGACAAGGGACCCTTGGGGACTTTCACCTGTGCGTTCTCCAGAGCAGCCTCTCTGCAACAGCATCACAATAGGCAGCACATGCAGCTCTCCTCATCTGCTCATTTGCACTCTGCAAATACACAGTTTATGAAATCCAGTGCCATCACCACCTCATAGACTTGCACAAAATAAACTCTTGAATAAATAATTACACAAATCTCTGCTTTGCTTCCAAACCAAGCACAAACAGCTCCCAATCCTGATAAAGTTTGCTAAACCAACCTACTGAAGCTGCTAATCAGCCTGTTCGTGCCATTGACCAGCTGCAATTAATTTCTGCAAGCAGCTGACATTAAAACTGATTTACTGATGGTCCTGCATGGCCCTCCCTGCTGTCAGACCCAGCAGAGCCTCCTGTGTTGCCTGTGGGTGCTTTGCCATGGGCTGCACAGGCACAGCTGGGCAGGGGCTGAGCTCCTGGGACACCAGCTTAGCTCAGGGGACAGGAGGAGATAACTGGAAATGAAGCAAGACCATCCCTGTGCTCCCGGCATTGTTCTGGACAAACCAAACCCTCACTAATACTCTGCAAAGAATTCCTCCTCTCCTAGAAAGAGGGTTTCAAGGAGTTCAGTCATATTGGTGATTTTCTTCCCAGTAACTACAAAGTCCACTCTTTCCCCCATTTTTGGAAGACTAAGTTATTTAAGTAATTTTAAAAAAATAACTAAGAGCAGGGGTGTTCCCCTCCATTTTTCTTTTGTTTTTAAATAAAACCAATCAGCATCTAATAGAAGGCACATCTTTACCTCAGCAAAAGAATCTCTTTCCCCATATTTAGTAGGAAAACTGAGTTTTTACCCCATTTCAAAGGATCAACAGTGTTATCAGAAGAAAATCTCAAATGACCTTTAAGATCAGTTTTATTATTCCAAGGGACATTTTCAATCACAAACCACTACAGGTTGCTCAGCTCTGATTTTAAGAGAGGAAGATCAGCTGTACAGATAAAGGGATGTTTGCTCCAAAACAGCAGTGATCTGAGTTTCCAGAGCAGTCTCATTATCAGTGCAAGGAACAAAGAGGATTTCTTAAAATTACCTGGCAATTTGTTCTGAGGTTTGATCCTTTGTACTTCACTTAAATCCTACTTATTTTACTCCCATTTTAAGCTGATTCCACACAATCTTAAAAGAGACTTTCATTCCCTTCATTTTACACATTTTTTGATTACTCTGTTCTTTTGTTTCTAAGTTGGGTGAACTGGGTCTCATCAAAACAGCTTAGAAACCTGACAATAAGAGAATCTGCCCTTAAATTGCTCTAGATGCACTTTGTAATGAGTTAGTCCTCTTAGCAGAAATTCACTTTAAGAAGGATACTAGGAGACATCAAGGTGTCCAGACTCAAGAGGTGCAACAATGTTTTCACTCTGCAGCACTAACAGGCAATAGACCCTGCAGGCAAAATAGCTAAACTCCTTCAAAACTCTTCTTTCCAACTCACAGCTACATTTGAGCAAACCCGCAGCACTGGTGCACGAACTCAAGGAGCCTTCTTGTTTTGTGCCCTTACCTAGGGACAAAGGGAATGGCAGGGGCATGGCTTGGGCTAGTGAGGCTCCACCCTGGGCTGATCTCCATAGCGCAGCACAGCCCCCTTTGCCAGCAGAGCAGGGGCTCCTGCAGGGCTGCACCCCTCTGTGTGACACAGCAGGGCTCTTACAGGGGCAGAGCACCCTCGTGCCCTTCCCTGGACACAGTCTCACCTGGAACACACCAGGGCGGTGGCAAGGGGGAGCATCATCACTCCAATCCCTTACTCCTGGAGCATTTGTCAAGCAAACCAGGTTACTCTGAACTACAGGGCCTTGCCTAAAGAATCAGACTTAGATCTGACACTGCCTTCCCCTGCCATGCTCCCTCCTCTACTGCACATTCAAATATAAAACAGAGAGGTCCAGTCCTCCTGGCCTTGTGCAGAAGTGGAAGCTCAGCTCATATATTGAGGTCTCATTTTCTTTTCCCCTCATCTCCCCTTTCCCTGTATTTGAAAAGGAGAGAGCAGTGCTCCCTTCAAAGAGGGCCTAAAGTTTGTAAAGTGGTTCACGAGGCTGAGACAGTAAGGATTGCAAAGGGAAAAATTTCATTTTCTTGTACTTGTATTGATTTGATCTCTGTGTACATTTGTTATGCTTGAGGATACAGAATACCTCCCATACGCAAAGTTATTTGGGGAGGCCAAGATGATGTATTATTTTAATCAAAACATCTGGGAAGAAGTTCCACTCCAGGAAAAGTTTTGGTACATCAGCAACAGCAGAAAGAATGAATGGCTGGTTGAAGAACAGAGCTGTTCCAGGACATCTAATTAAAAACAAAAAATCTCGAAAAACAAGCTAATTATTGGTCTTCCTACCACAGGAGATGGGTTCTTTCCAGAAGCATTGCCCAGGCACACGAGGTTCTGTTTGTTTCTCACACAAAAGACATTTAGCACAAGATACTGCTCTGAAAAGGTAGTTAAAGACCTTCACTTCACTATTTGTTGCTAGTCATTGAGTACTTCACCACTGTTGCCATCCTGGGGAGCCTTCTAAAGCCATTACCAGGTCACAAATTCAGTTCTGAAAAAGACTGGCTCAGTCTTTATCATAAAACTTTTCATCAGCTGAATATTTCAACGTGTTCATTTCCATCATAAGGAAGCATTAATGGTGATAAAATAATCAGTCAGCAAAAATTCTATTACTTCTCCCTTAGTAAATGTGATCATTACATCCTCACTCAAAAGTTTCTCATTTCCTGAGGGATCAGAACAACTATCAGCTAAAAAGCACAGAGAAGGTGCAACTGACACCCATTAAATGCATATAATCCCATTGCCGTAGAGAAACCCCACAGAAATTGCACCCTGAATATCTGTTTCAGGTAGGTGGCTTAAAGTATTCTTGCTTTTATTAGGATTAAGAACAAAAAATGTAGCAGGGAAAGATATAATTGTATAACACAGCCCTTCTCTTCTGCTCCCTCTTGTATTTTGCCTTTCTGTGCATTGAAAATTTATTCTTTTAACTGGATTAGTTAGTTAAAATGCACAGTATTCTTTTTAAATGGCTCTCCATATTTCTCTCTATGGATTACTTTGAAGCACAACATGTCTGTTCTTTTGAATAGATTCACACTCTTCACAGGTGTTCATTAAAGTGTGCTCAACTCTAATCCCCTTAGCACTGAAGTATGCAGCTTTTAAAAAGGACCCAAGCTAAACCAGCATTGCTGAACTCTTCAGTGCTGAAAAATTGAGATTTTCAAAAGGAAAATCAGTGTCTTAAAGACCACACATTCTCCTCCTGAAACAAATACTGACCTACTTAGTAAACCAACTTTTAAAAAGCCATTTTATGTTTGACGTTCACAAAGGAGAAGAGCCACAGCAGAATACAGTCAATCTGTAAATCTCCCCTTGTTGGTGAGAGTACACAGTGGAAAACCCACCACCCTATAAATAATAGAGGTGATTTTCTCAGCATCTTGTTTACTGAAAAGCTGACGTCATGGAGGAGAAAGGTTGAATAAATAACCAGCTCCTCAGATGCTTTCCTCAGTACTCTTTGCAAACATTTACACAGCACTTGCAAGAATGTAGTTCCTCACACATCACGCTTCCCAAACTATCCTAGATTTTGTCCAGATTAAGTACCACTAGGACTGGTCCACATCAGCAAGTATTTTGGCACAGCAATGAATCAGTAGGTGAAAGTGGCTGGTGCTCCACCCCCTCACACCTCCACTATCTGTATTTCAGATTTGCCTCCCTGTAGGTTTAGTCTGGCCCTGGACTAAACAGCCTCAGTGCACATGTGGTTTGATGCTTTCACCTCTCAGGTCTCCTCCCAAGAGGCAACAAAGCAACATAAAAATTGCATTCTGGCAGTTTTCCTCATGGCTGTGCTGACAGGAGTCACCCAGAGATGCTGGGCTTGAGACACAAACTGATGGGTCTGTGTTGCCCTTCAGATGCAGCTTTACCTGTAAGGGCTTGAAAACTTTTGGTTGGGGGAAACATTGAGCCCAGTCAGTGAATGTGCCCTCCTAAGACAGTCATTACCAACAGCACCCAAAATTAAAAAGCAAGAACCACCTCTTTCTAGTTTTCCTCAGATATTGCAAGATTTTGCTATACAGCATCTTCATTGACAGAAATGGATGGAAAGACAGACAAGCCTTTTGAAAGTTTCCCTTTTTTTGTAACTGTTCAAGTATCTCCTGCATGTGCTAGTTAGTTTAGGCTGGCAATCTGAAACATGGCAGGAGGCATCTGCTATATGTGCCAATAGAGTTTTGCACTGCAAATTCATTTTATAATTCAATAAACATTCATAGGCCTTAGTGGAGTGCATTCCCTGTAGGCAGCAGCAGCAGCAGTCGTCCCCCACCAGTTTTGAAAATAACCCTTTGTAGTGCACAGAAAATGCTGGATCCCTTTAAAACTGAATTTGTCTCATTTCAAGTTCTTTTTGTGTCCTTCTTTGAAGACTTCAAAGCTCTTAACAAATATTAAATACACTTCTCTTATTTGGGGAGATTATTAAAATACCCTTTACAAAGAGGGTAAAGAGACAAAGGCAGAGTCACTGCTAAATGCTGCATGCCATTGGTAGGAGAGGAAAACAAATGGGGAAAAAAAGGAAAAATATAGTAAGAATCCTCATTGATATCCCCCAACTTTATCAGAAAATGCTGTCCTGTCACACAGATTCAGGCAAAAAGAGAGCCTAAGCACCCAAAACCATCACCTAAATACTCCACACTGAAACAGGGTAACTGTCTGCTCAAAGGATATTTATGTAGCTTACATAAAACCACACTAATCAGCCTAAACAATCCTTGCAGCACAATTGTCACCTGCCCTGCCTAGGTAGGGACCTGCTCCAACCCTGTGCAAAAGGCATCACACTTTTAACTCACTCTTTCTGACTCAGCAGCAACTGTGAAGCAAATAACCCAAAAGAACATCTGGAATTAATGGTTCTGCAACTGTTGGGTGACCTTGCATTAGAGATGCTGAGATCTTGATCCCTCAAACATGGTCTTGAACTGGTGTGGTCACTGCTACAGGTGAGATAAACTCATGAAAGTGATGCTTGTGCAAATGTACTCTGACCAGGATATTCAGACACATGGACGATTCCTGTTGGAGTAACTTCACTGATGACACTGGTTCTTCCTCGTGATTTTGGGCAACTCTGGCCAACTTTTCCATGCAGCTATTGAACTGGAATTGTGCCTTCTGTACTGCACTGGAATCTTTTACATATGCGTAAAATATATATGGACAGCTGTTGTGCAATGCTACAAAATTCACGAGTGAATTGGAATTTCCAATTCTATGGAATTGCTAAAGATTTTGCTATCTTGTTGCATTCCCAAAATACGGGACCAAAAGGTCCATTTTCTCTACATGTTGCGTAACACTGCTTGTCAAGAAAGCATGAATACTTTGTTCTTAAAGCAGCGTTGTGCTCTGATATTTCATGAAAAACAAGCAATTGACATTTCTTAAATCCATGTATTTCATTGACATTTTGATGAACTGACTTAACCTTATACTGAGTCTTGATTCCTGAACTTCAAGTTCCATAAATAAACAGACCATTTTCTTCCCAACCATTACGTTCCCAAAGCAAACCTCTTTTCCAGTGCACCCTGCTATGCTCCTCTCAAAAAATCTTTGGAGAAATCAGTGCATTTCTTGTCATCAGTCTCCATTTTCTTCCATGCACTGAAAAACTGCAATTTCCAGAAAGCAATGCCCATAAGGTAAAAACCTAATTGTAGATACAGTCAACAAAACCTTCTGAAGAGGATCAGATTAACTTGAAGAACTAACAAACTACCACAACCTTTACGAAACCAACCCAAGGCAAATACTTGTTTTTCCTGTTGTCAGAAACGCTTCCAAGGAACATAAAGAGAAATATTGATTTGTGCAAAGACAGCTTTCCAGCATAAAGCGCTCACCTGGACCTGCTGGCCAACAGCTTACAAAACAACAGTGTAGCAGAGGCTTTTGTTGTGTTCAGAACTGTCCTAACAAGGTCATTCTCTTGTACTGCACCCTTTGATAGTGTTCCTGCTTTACCCTATTTAATCTGATTACTGAAATAAAAGTATGAAGCCACCATTCCAGACAGGACAGAAGTACAAAATTGTCTGTTTCACAACAGTGCTACTTCACAGAGCTCACTCCTATGAATTTCCTTCCTAATTTTTCAGGCTGAAGAAGCACAGAAATGTATAGGGATTCCTGATGTTAAGCCAACATCCCTGATCCAGCAGAAAAATGTCTGAGCAGCTCTTTGCTGCATCAGTGCTCACATCTTTTCTAACTTAAAATGTGCATGTTGGTTTTGCTTCTCAAAAAAATGTATTAACTCTAAATCCATTTAAAGCAATCCAAATTTTAACTGGAAAAGTAGGAAGGAAGATCTCTCTGTAATGACACAGGTTAAAAAGAAATTTAAAATCACCGGTATGGAAGAAAAATACCCCAGATCATAAACGTTGGTAGGTTTTTAATTTCTAATAGGAATTGAGCCAAAAACTTGCCTGTCTAAAATAATAGCCATAGATTTATTATAAGTATGCCAATAAAACATTTTCCAGATAAATATGTTTCAAATTATAAGAAGTATTTGAGTCACTGGAGAATTTAGTTCTTTTTTCACTCCAATTACTTAGAAAACTAAAATGCATCTGCATTTTGCTTCTCATTAACACAGCATTATTAATCATTCCAATATTTGCTGTGTATTTAAATATGTAAGCACTGGTATTTAACTATATAAGATGATCAAAATGAGCAAGCTTAAATAAGAAAAAATATCAAGACTATGCCCTTTCACCTGGAAATTTGTTCCTGTAGATACTCCTTGAAATGCTATCGCATTTTAATATCTTACTGAACAGCAAATTAAACTATATCTCCGCTGTCAAAAGAAATTAAATCAATTGACCTTTATGCTTGATTTAAACACAAAATATCAAATATAATAATAAAAATATCAGAGCAGAGCTCTAATGGCCTAAGTAATCACAAGCATTATATTTAGAACTACAAGGAACAGAAAGAAACATTATTTATACATATTTGTTCAGTAGTTAAACACTAAATTCTAATTATGGCCATTTGTTTCTTGTTTAGAGCTATGGAGGTGAAAAAATAGTCTTTAGTAGGATCATATGAAAATATTATGTATGCTTTATTCAGAGACTGAATGCAAGTCTTGTACAGTGCTCAAATTCTGGATGTACCTTCAAATTAAGAGCTAAATTGGACTTCAGTGGGGTTTTGACTTCACAACACAAATTACTCTAATGATACTAAGGTATCTCAAGTCCATTCATCACAGACCACATCTGCAGAGGGATTTGATTAGATCTCAACATAAACTGAGATTTTACCCTATGGATTAATTTATGAGCACTTTTTGCTTAAGTAGAGAGAAAGCAGATGTTTTGTGTGTTTAGAAAACAGTAAACTGAAAACAATCTTCCCCTCTCAATCTATATATAGGGTCAAAAAAGGGCTACATACACATCACCATGGCTGTTGATTTATTTAGATAAAACATTCTCTTAGGAAGGAATTGTTGGATTCCTTTCACAGTTCACCACAATCAGGCATCACCAGAGCCAGCACATTATAGAGTGCAGAGTTTAGAGAGTGCATCCTTCTCAAATTCCATGCTGGTGTGGTGCTACTCACTGACCTCTGCTCCCCAACAGAGAGCCATACCCTGTCTCTTGACTAAGTTTGCCTAGAACATCCTTCTAAGTTGTTTCATAAATTCTTACAGAGGAAATTTACCTTTTCACAGTAGTGTAACAAAGTAAGACCAGTCAGCATTTGGCAGATGTTGTTAATAGTTTGCCTAAGAAAACAGAACTCCCTGTAGTCCATATTCACTCTGTGGTGTGCTCTTTTCATCCCCCTTAGCCCACACTCTTCCCCATGGGCTGCAGAAGGTTCCTAGGTTACACTGACTACAAGCCAAGATATTCCTGATACACACCTCCCATGCTTTCTGTGTTGTTTTTTTCTTTTCCACACTTCTGACACATGGTGAATCAAGCACAGTGCTTAGACTCTGTTCGATGGAAAGATAATGATTTCAAGAGGCAGCAAAAGAGTCTGGAACTAATTTGAAGCCAGATATCTTCAGATTTTCTGCAGATTGCTTTTCTAATTACAGCAGAAGTAAACATTTTCCTCCTGGCATGTTCCCACCAAATGCTCACTGAGACATAGAACTGCTAATTCTAATGGCACCATCCACTAATTCCACATACTCTCTCATCCTTGAAATGGAAAAGGAAATTATCACATATCCTACTTAGGATAAGCCAGGCTTTTGCTCCTTTTGATATCTTTGCTCAGTGGCCTCCCTGAGTCTAAAGAATTATTGAAATTGTGTATGAAAACCCAATTACTGCCAAAGCCAGCAACTACAGCAGCTTTGCCACCTGCCACACACAGCACCAGCAGGGTCAGTGTCCTCTTTTTGATCTCTCCGAGCTGGACTAGGCTGGTTGAGGAGCTCCAGATTCACTCTCCACCTCCTGAAGGCAAGTGAACAGAAAACTTATTTTCTCCAAGAGCAGAAAGAGGAAGAGTCAGCCCTGCTGATGGATGGTACCACATCAGCCAGGCCATGAAAACTCAGAGAGAAAGCTGACTATGTGTGTGGGAAACCAGGACAGGGGGAAATGATTAGTTAACTCATTTCAGCAGAACATTTGCTCTGTTTTCGTAAAGATACTCTACACTCCCTGCAGCTGCTCTGACATGCTCTCCCAGAGCTCTGCTTCTGCATTACTTACACGACAAGTCCAAACTCCTCAGGCTCCCTCCAGTAGGAGGGCCAGCCTTAGCAACCTTTGCTGCCTTCTGCTTTTCCAGCTGTCAGGCAGCAGCAGGAATTCCATCCCTACATACCTCTGCAGAGTGGGATTTTGCACCTGGCTGACTCCCAGGGACATCCATCGCCACTCTACGCAGGGAGGAAAGCAGTGGGTAACAGCTTTGCCCTGCAAATTGTTCTCTCAAAGATACTGACATTTTTGAATTACATACATCTTGATGCCATCAGAGCCTGCAGGGCAACAACTGAAATGATCAGAAAGTGATTCCTCAATTCTCTGCGTGGCTGGGAGCCAGGAATAGGCTAGCTCCACATGAATCGTTTGCTTGACTTGAACCAAGCTGCAATTTGACCAGCTCTGTTTTCTCAAAAGGAGAGATTTGCTGGTTTTAATCTGTTCCAGACAACAAATGAGCTGAAAGCAAACATATCTGTCTCTAGACCAATTTGCAGGTTTCCTTGGCTTGTTCTAAACATTAGCCCACTCTTATATTCCCCTCTACAGACATAATCACACACATGTTTACAGTTTCACCTCAGACCTTCAATCTCTGTAATTTACCTAACCTTACACACTAACATGCCAGATAGAAGAGCATTACTCCTTCAGCTGACATCCTTTCAATAAGCACAGCTTTTGAAGCTCTGGATTTGGCACTAAGTACGGAATTCCAGTGATCATTTTCAAAGCCACTTCTTTTACCATTTTGGTACATATTACAAAAAAAAAAAAAAAAAAAAAAAATTAAGACAAAAAAAAAGAAGAAAAGCGAATTAAAAATGGGAAAATGAAACACAACCAGTTACAAAGGATGTGTCCATTAAAGCCATGCAAAATTTTCTCTATATGGAAAGTTTTAAACACTACCCTAATTGCATAAGTAGGACTCTAGTGAGGTACATAGACCTGGCTGTCTGACTTGATCAGCATAACTGTTCATCCTGGCTGTTTGGCTTGATAAAGCCCACTCACACGTGGGACAAGGTCTCAGATATTCTTTAATATGTTGCTACAAAGACTGCTAGTAAAAGGGAGAGAACAAACCCATCTTTACATCTGCAGCTGGTAATAGGCTTAATGCATAGCAAAGATTACTTCAGTCAGCCATTAGGGAAAGCTTTACAGCAGTAGGGATAATTAATAGAGACAAGAGATTGTGATGTTTCAATCCTTAGAGGATTTTAATTACTGTTTAGGCAATATCAGACAGGGATGGGTTGCCACTACCAATCACACATCCTACAATTCTGTGTATCTGTATTTGGATGCAGAAGCTCCAGCAATTACCTCAGTTTATCCAGTAGGCATTATAGAGCGTCACTGAGTATGATATGGAACATCACCAGATTAGTTAATGCATGGTAATTCATTAGCAATGAGAAGTCATGGGAGAAGCAGACTGATGCATTGAAATTGAGCACAAGGCAAATGTACCCTTGTGCACAATTTATCACTCTGCTAAACTCAGCTTAATTTCTGTTAGAGCCTCTAAATGCCCTCTGGCCCCACAGCAGGGGAGGGAAAGAGGGATCCAAGACCTGTGTGCCAGTTATGGGCTACTTTTAATTAATATTTCTCATTTTTATTCTCAACTTGTTTATTCATATCAATTTATAGCTATCAACATAGCAGCAAACAATAAAATGCTTGGACTAAGCTGAATCATGTCCTGCAGAGGGCAATGCAGAAATGTAAGTAAAAATTTACTTAGGTCTTTGGATGTGACAAGTTTACTTCTGATTCCCCTGGAGCTCTGCCTCTCTGCCTTGATGCAAACAATTTCTCACCCACAGAATTTATAAACCCTGTCAACATTTCCAGGAATGATACTATATTTCTGCTTTTCTTTTTTCTAGCTTCTATCTAAAAGATAAAACAAAATAAAATCTTGGCGTAGCTCATACCTACCAGTCACATTCCAGCAACCAGTTGAGACTGGCAGCAGGGTTTGACTTTTGCTAACCATTCAGAGATGGATTACCATCAAGTACATGGCAAAAAAATCAAGAATAAATACCAAAGTGTCTCAGATTCTCAGAAAATACATCCTCTGAATGTTCTTCATCAAATTGTTACTGCCTCCGCAAGTAAAACAAGCCTGACTCAAACCTGAGCACTGCCTGCCTACTGCAACATGCAGAATGCTTGACTCCAGCATTTCCCTGGATTACCCCATAACTGAACACTAGAGAGCAGCCTTTCTCCAGCGTATTAAGAATTGCACAGTGCTTTTCCCTCTGCTTTCTGGAAGAAAATTGACCCTTATTCTAAGAATTCAGTGTTCTCCACAGAGAAAAAAAATCAGATGTCTGATCATACCAGACTGAGCCATAAATCTTCTAGATAGCATAATCATGGCATTTTTTTATGGATACCAGCTGTTGATAGTTTGCACCCAGCCTTCAGAGAGTCACACGTTTTTACTGCAGACTTTATTTTCTAATCTGGGTTATTTGTATTAATGCTGCACTAAAAAAAAATCCAAAACAACCAGACAAGGCTCCAAAGAGAAATTGAAATCAGTAAGAAAATGTTCCTGTCTGTTTACATCCTGCAACCTCAATTTAAAAGGGTTAAAGAATACAGTGAATTTATAGCAACACTGAGAATTAGACCAAAGAGTCTTTAGTGCTAACTCTTCTCAGTACTGTCTGCATTAAGCCCACCAAGCGTAGGCTTTGCACTGAACTAGCAGCACTGGAATCTAAAATTCCTTTCCTACCTGCAGGTTATCTGTTCATCAGCACTGGCAGATCCCTAAGGGTTCCTCTACAGTCGCCCCCTCTGCTTGGGCATGTCTCTGACAAGGCCTTTTGTAGGACTGGGGGGAGAGTGTTGTATTGTACTTCTGCAGGGCTGGCAGAAAAGGATACCCATTAGTGCTGCTCATAACAGCAGTCTGTGACACAAAACCTGTCCTCTGAGAAATGCAGCGTGGCTTTCAGCTCATCTGCTGGAGCCCTGAGTCACCAGAGTGAAACACCACCAGTTCTGCTTCTGAAAATCTGCTGGCAGCTTCATTGCATTTAGAATAACTTTAGTAAATATAATTCAGTTCAAGACACGCTTTAAAAGGCACAGAAGAGAAAGACATATCCCTCTCTTATTGTAACAGAGAGGTGTTCTATGCGAGGTAATGATATTTTTACATATCTGATATGAGATCCCACTGAACTAAGGTGTATAAATGTACACTACAGCTATACATATGTATTCAAAGTGGCACTTTCTACAATGCCTTACACTTTGGCACTTAAAGGAAGTCCCAGTGTTGATAAGAATACTTACTGGCTTTTAAATCATGATCATGGTTCACAATTCATCACCCTGACCATGAGATAACCTACATTCAGGCAGCAGCAAAGACAGAAGCAAATATTTTCAATAGCAAAACATAGGTGGCTATCACTTCTGTTCAAAGGGGAGGTTATCAGATGCAGACTTAGTAGGGGAATTACTCTCTTCAGTGTTAGAGAGTAATAGGAATTCCTCGGACCTCTGCCCTCACATCACACTGTTATTTCCATTTGTTCCCTTGTTCAGAGTTGCAGTTTTCAGTCCAGGGCACTGTATTTTTGCTGAGTGCCTCTATGTTGCCCAGTGCAGGAGCCTCAGGGGACCCCACTTTCGGCTGCCCTAAAAATCCTTAGATTAGATAGAAATAAATTGTTGGATTGGCCTGCTCCACAAGCTTCCTATGACACATATCAGGTTAACTGATACTCAACTGTATTTAAGCAAAACTTTTTACCCACATGAGCATCACTGCATCATGAGCGCCTAAGTCCCACAGCAAGGCCAGATTTTGCCCATTTGCAAGGATATGTAATAAACCACAGAGGATTCACTACAGACTGTGTCTGATGACCTTGTTGGCCAATAACTCAGTTCAAATGAGAAATGTATTTAGGAGCTTACCTCTTGGAAATAAATACACCAAATTTCCGTATTTTGTCATCCAGTTCCTTTCTTCCCGAGAATAAAACTGAAGAAGAAATTGCTAAACCAACCTCACCCCAGGGGAACTCCAGATAGAAAGAAAGGGAGGAACCAGAACCAGCCCCAGCAAGGTCTCTACCCATGGCCAACCAACAGAGGAACCCCTCACTATGTGCTAAGCACAGCACATATGAAGAGTCCAAAAAAAAAAAAAAATCTATGAGGCAAAAAGTATAGGAGAATGAAATACAAGCAGTGAATTATGTAGTGATGGATGAAGCCAGGGGGAAGCCAAGACTAGAACCAGAGAATTCTAAATGGCTTATAACCCTGCTTGTATCACATGACCTTTGATCCCTTTGGTACTAATGAGCCAATAATATTGATAATATTTAAGACTCATTCTTTTCTTGTCTCAAATACATAAAAGTAAGAAAATACATTGCATATCCCAGTGAGCGGCATTCTTTAATTCAGAGTTCCCAGTACCTTCCTGGTAATGAAACTACTGAAACTCAACTCATTTTTAATTCTCCATCACGCAAAGAAACAGCAGACATTTCCTTCCTTCTAATTTGCGTAATTTTAGTTCTACAGTAATTACTATATGTGAGGAAACATTTACAACAGTGTAAATATGAAGAACTGTGGCTATTTGGTTTGAAATATGGAAACAGAAGATAAAAATGGGGTACAAGGAAGAAAGAAATAAAATGAGGTTTAATAAAATAAGTTTTGCCTTAAGTACTCACTCATTGAAACAGGAATGTTAAACACTCTCAGATTAGTCAAGTTTCAAATTCAAATAAAAACTTTAAATTAATTCTTCAATTGTAAAACACAAAGCACCCAACAAAGCTGATAGGAAATTACCCTGTAAGGACTGTAACTCCTCTCGGCAAATGAAGATAGCAAAAAATAGTTGCTTGTTGTTAAAGCATTCTGCGGTGGAGTTGTTTGGTTTGGGTTTCTTAATGTAAACAAAAGAACCCACAAAGTTACTTTTGTCATTTTCTTTCTTTCCTGCTCAGCACATTTGGTGCTGGATAGCAGGAACTCTGAACCAGAACACCACTAATCCAAAGTCTTATTTTCTTAAATTGCAACAGCATTTTGAAGTATCTCAGCTTACAACGATCAAAAAAGACCATACACAATAGGTTCTCCAATGAAAAATGCAGATTGGATTAAATTAAAATATCCCACAATAAATGTCTTTTCACACTTACAAGATTCAATCATGTCACTTTTTAAATTTATGTTAGAAGGAATAACCATAGCAACCTTATCAAGTATTCTGATAAGGATGAAACAAAGAAAGTCTGATTACTTCTTTTGCTTTCATTCAGGATGAAACCAGTAGACAGAAATTCTGCTTCACAGCCAGCTGCTAGAAATAAGTTTGCTAAATTCTACGTATACATGAGGAGACCTTCATTAGTTCAAGCAGCCCTAGGCCAGGCTAAAGAATCACAGAAGAACCATGTCAGGTGTATCTCAGGCTTAAAGTTCTTCTCCAGAGCTAAATCCCCTCTGATATCTGTTCATATCCAGGACTATAAAGGTGCAGGTCCCCCTTCTCCAGTTCGGCTGTCAGTTCAGTTATACAATCTGCACAGGGACTGATCTTTCTTAAACAGGTGGGGTTTGCACCAAAACTATTACAGGCCAAATAGCAAATGATGGGTAAGATCATGATCTTTTGTTGACAGTACACTGAAATAGAAAACCATTCAAGACCCATCAGGCAACGTTTAAATTCCTGTTCTGATTTTTTTCTTGACCTTCTTTCACCCCTTTATATGTCATTCATTGCCCATGCTCCCTTTTTTCTAATTTGGTGTTGCTTTACTGCTTTGTGACATAGGTAGACATCTGTTAAGTATTTTCAGTAGTAGATACACATCAAGAAATGCTTTACTGAAGGCTGGCAATAAGATGTTAAGCTGTGAAATCTGGCAAGACCATATGTGCTCAATGAAGACAACTTCTTTGCAGAGACAGCATGAAAAGTATTCCTCAGGTCTCTTCCATTAACAAACAGAAGAAGCCAAGACAATGCAGCTTTCAACCCAGGCTACCTGAAGGCAAGGAAGATCCCTGTCAGCTACAAGCATGCCCTGTATCCTGTGGTGCTTTTTTCTTCATGACTTAATATAAGATTATCAAAATCATCAGAGAACAGTGCATTATATTACAAACACTTTATTTACTTTGCTGTATACAATGCTAAGGACATGTAAAACTGTTACAGGATCAAGGCCAAAATGTTAAATATTTCTGTATAACATCCAGATTTGTTTCAGTTAGTCTTTAGGACTTTTGTAACTGTAGGTTCTTTCAGTAGACAGAAAAATGTTTATGTGCAGAAAGTTGTTCAGTCCTCCTTATGCCTGAATGGAGATCTTGTCTTGCTTCATCAAGTGGGAAAAGTCTGGAGAGACTTCCCCATACTTTAGTGCTTCATAGTGTCTAAACTCAGATGGGATATCAACCTAATGCCTCAATCTCAGTACAGTTAAAAGCATCAGTCACAGTTCTGCTAACAGCCTATGTTAATCCATCAATATCTGAAACCTGTACAGCAAGCCAACAACACAGGAGCAAAAAAGATGTCATCTTATCAGATGAAAAGGAACACAGGCCAACCAGACACCATTTATAGAGAATAAGCACCAGAAGTGACAACTGAAGCCAAGACTCCTGGAGGAGGGAATGTTGTTTTGTCCTATAATTAAATTCACCCTCCCTTTGCCAAGCTCCCTAATCCTGTTTTGAGTGGGAGTCATTTTCCAACAGGGAAAATAATATATATGGAATCAAACAACTTGCTTCAGGCAGAGCAGAGCAGGAGGGAAGGGTGGGAAGCACACCCTTCAAATAGTTTCCACTCCTGCTTTCAGCTCACTGACCTCAAGCTGTTGCAACGTGAATCTCAGAACAGGCTGCAAGGACCTGCTCGACAGCCCTCCTGCCATGGGCTCCTTGCTGCCAGATGGCTTCCAGGGAGGAATACTTCAGGGGAGCAGGAAAAGAGACAGCCTGATAGTACAGATGCTCTGTTGTTTCACCCAAAATAGCCTCATCCTTACAAGAGAGCCTTTGAAGTATGTGTACAACCAAGGCCCTTGAAGGTATTCAGAAGTCTCAGAATTAGGCTTTAAGACTGGACACCTATTCCCAGTGTTTACCTTGCCACTTATTTCCATTGCGGTTTTGAAGAGTCTTGGCTCTGTCGCCCACATGTATCACAGCATTGATGGAATTTCCCTATCCCAAAGGGCTGATGCATGACACAGACACTCCAAATCCTGGGTGAGTTATTCACCAGGGAAGCACACTGACACCTATGATAAGCCAGATCTCCTGCTAAGCCAAATTAAAACCTCAGTAGCTTGTAATAAATTTGGGTTGAGAACTTTTTCCCCTGAGTGTGAGCACATGAGCAGTCTTGGTTTTGGCCACTATCCCCAGAAAAATTGTCTTTGCTGGATAAGTACAAATATATAACGTAGGGCAGCTGTTTGTTGACATGGGGTCAGACAGTTCCCCTGCTTTGCTCTAAAGGAAGCTTGAACAGGGTTTCTGGTCTGACTCACATTTAAACACTGGCCATTAGCTGTTTGCAACCAATTTTATGAAAGTGCAACAACTTACACTGAAATTCTACTGCAGGAGCACCTAATCTAAACAGCACCTTGCTGAACTGAGGGCTGTTTGGAGTTTTCCCTTGCATCAAAACAGTTTGAGGGTCTTTTTGAGACAGCCTAAGTATGTCTGCCTATTGTTTCAGAGTTAAACATTTTCAAGCCCAGCAGATAACTTACTTGGACAATGAGGCAAAGGCAAAAAGACTCGAGTCAGAACTACTCGCCAATATTAACCATCCAACAAGGAAACAAGTTGGGTCCTTGTTTCATGCATGAGTTGTTCTCACTGATGTTTATTGGCTAATATTTGGTTGTTTTAAGAGTTGTTTGGCACTTTTCCAACACAACTGACAGCTAAATAATATATAATCTGTTTTTCAGCAAAGCAATTACTAAGTAAACTTGAATACACTGAAGGAGTAAACGACAGGTTACAACACCTAGAACAAGATACCACACCTGAAAAAGCTAATATTACCTGAATAACTATTATCTGTAATCACCAGAATATGCTGAAATTATTGCTTTACTTAGGGGAAGATTAAGCCACCTGCTCTTAAAAGTACATACTAGGTACTTGTTTACTGCTCTTCCCCCCTTGCACACACTTAAGAATTCCATAATTATTCTAGCAGCATATTAGTGGAAATTGTGTGTGAATTTCAAGTTTCAAGGCCAGATTGTTCCTAGAGACAAAGTCCTCTTAATCAAGCTACTCATTCCTCTTGAAAAGCAATGTACAGAATCTGGTCTTATGTCAGAGCTCATAACTAGATCTGTGCAAATATTAGATTTTCAGAAAAATAAAAGAAGATAACCTAAACAGCCAAAATGTTCCATCTTTTCATTGAAATGAGCCCTCTCATTCCTCACTCTCAGCAAAATGGTTTTGAGAGTCAAAGTACTACATTTGAGACAAAAATCAAAACTTCATTTCCCATCCAGCTAGATTAATAGGAGCTTAATGATTGAATTAAATATTTTTTTTTCTCCCACAGGTTTGAGTGGAAAAAATTAATAGTTAAAATATTTCAATGAATCCATTTCACATATTTTGGACAAAATGTATTTTTTAAGTATTTTCTCATCACTAATCAGAAAGTTGTTATTTGTTGCTACTATCATATATCAATTCTTTATCACACTTACGGTAAGCATGATAAAGCCACCAAGACTTTTCTTTAAGCTCTGCTTTGAATTTCACAGTAGCAGCATTGAAAACAAGTAACAGTAATCACCATCAGTGGGTCTCCCTAATCAAAGGTGTTCATTTAGAACCAAATTGAGGTGATAACCATAGCAACAAGCTGCAGATGGAGAAGGCAAAATTACCACTTCCCTTAGTCCTCTCTGTCAGTTCAATACTTCTGATAATGCTCCATCATCGTTAAGCCATAGGAGAACCCAGAACATCATAAGACAATGATGATGATGATAACAGAGCTGTTTGAACAGCTGCATGGCCTTATTAAAAGACAGTCTAGGTTCATTAAAGTATTATTATATACTGGAGGATTTTCCTGAAGTTATGTGTCTGCTCTGAAAATCACTACACCATGGTGGTAAATACATCTTAAAGCAATTAAAAGCATTTGTACAGTCTTCAAATACAAGATGATAGATGCCTCTATCATCCAAAAAAATAAGTATCTGGAATAAACGTGCTATTTGAAGAGGAACTCAATCAAAACCAGATCCTGTCATCTAACCAGTCTGGAAGAGTTTTGACCCAGTTTTGCACTTCCCAGCAGGCCTCTCTCTCTCTAGTAAGCCAGACTGAGGGTTTGTGTACAGAGTTTTTGCAGACCGATACGAACAAGCTTTGCCTTTGCTGCAGGCAGCTTCCACATTGTTCTTCTGACATAAGCAGGATGCAGTGCCAGTGGCAACACCTTACCCTGGAGCAGCTCTCATCTGCACAGTGGGAGCACTGTAACAGCCGTGGCAGCCCAGTTTCTGCTCCAGGAATTGTGCACACATGGCTGAACCGCTTAAGTGCCTGTTTACACATTGCCTGCAGCCCTGCCTCAGCACTCCTCTGCCAAACACCCCTGTGCTTGCAAAACCTCCCATCTTAAATCCAGACTTGGCTCCCGGCTCCAGCCCGTTTCTGAGCCAAGTGCAGCACTCCTGCAGGCTGCACCAGCATCCACCAGCCCTAACCCTGCCTCACTCCTACACACTGCTCCCAGGGAAGTTCGCTGTAATTCCTCATCCCAGAAAGGAGGTCAGGGAATGAGTCTTTTCTTTCAGTGCTGGGAATCTTACTTGTAGATAGCTATTGTTTCATTGCATGTCTTTATCCTCTACTCACTGCAAGCATGAGTAACAATGGAATTTATGCAACTCCTTTTTTTTTTAGTTTTCTGCTCTTGTGGACAGGTTTTCTATTCTTATATGCCATTTAATATCCCATTTTTATTTATACTCCCTCTAGGGGTGCACAAGCTGCTATTACTGGCGGCTGAAGGAATCCCTTCTCCCACAGACTTTTTATTAACCACTTCTTATTCTCTTGAATGTATTTACAATGGTTTAAAAGTGCTGGATATTACCAAAACTATAGACAATAAGCCTCAGTACAGACCATTTGTTTCAGGCTGTGTAAACTGCCACAAGAAGACTGTAACCAAGTTTTATCGTATGTATTAATTATTGTATGCACTGATGTATATTTTATTATATATGTTAATGTTCTGTTTTATATGTATTAGTGCTTTATTTTATGGACTAAAGCAAGTATTAATTTAGGCAGGCTTTAGAAGTATGTAAATAAGTCTATATTAACCCAAATATATTTATCTGAAGGGAAATATTGATCTTCCCCTGACCAAATTTCTGACTGCCATATACAAGCAGATATAATCAAAACATTTCAGGCTTTATTGAAGCAAAATTTTTTCAAAACTACAGAAATCAAAATCGTGACATGCCCCCATTTCTGCACAAGTCAGTAGGACTGCTAAGAGAGTTTTCACAAACTTCTAGCAGCATATGAAAAACCACTTTTTGAGAATGCTGCTTTTGGAACAAACGTTCCCCACCTTACTGTGGTCCTCGCAGTCCAAGCGGGAACAGCAGATGGTGCTGTTTGATGTTGTCTTCTCCCCTCACGTTTTATTGTCGCTGGAATTATCACGTTATTCTTAATGCATTTTTTACAACATGTGCTAGAGAAATTTCATGCAGGGACCTGTTACATCACCACATTTAAAAACTATTTAATATTTATTCTATAATGATATTTCTTTATTGCTTTCCAGACTTCATTTGAAGGCATATTTCTTAGAATTTCTTACCTCCTCAGAAAGTGAGGGTGGTCCATTTGCCAGCCAGAAGTCATTATCAAATGCATGGTAGAACCAATCTTTGTCACAACTTGTCATGAGAGGAACAAATCCTCCCCAAACTAATTAATTGGTGGGGCCGAAGCCTTAGAAAGGGCCAGCAAACATAATTAACAATAACATTTTATAACATTTTAATATTTTTTAAACTTCCATCAATTTGCAGAACTCCAAGTACGTGACCCCTATAGAAAATTACATCAGTTATAAACCTGGCAACTTAATTGCTTGTTCAACCAAAAAAACCCCAAACCTAAGCAGATTTTAATGACATCAGTTTCAACAAGCTAACAACTTACAATCAAGTGCCACAGTTTCTCTTCCTGTTGTTAAAAATACAGCTCCAATCTTTGGCTGCAGGACGCTGCGCTCCCTTCCTGTCGCTCTCCCTTGACTGACTTGCTCAACATCACATTCAAACTTCTTGCCCTCACTTTGAAATCCTTCACAAAAATAACCTTCTGCTGCCACTTCTATTTATAACTAATTCCCTGACCTTAATGATTCACCACTTATGTTAGCTTAATGGACATGTCTGCCCCCTCTACTCTTCACTTTTCTCTGCACTCTCTGCAGGATCCAACACAGCTTAGAACACTCCAGTCTCTTACACATTTTCAGTTTTTCCTCCCTGACTGATAAGAGTTTGCAAACAAATAAAGAAAATGCAGCTGAAATAAACTGGGGGCATTGGTATTTCTAGAATATTTACACAAAAATAGTGTGAATTCAAGACAGAAATATGCAAAATTATAGACAAAGACATTCTAACACTTCAGTAGGACCATTCACTTGCATGCACAAAAGTCTTTACAGGACCAACTGCATGGTTTGAACGTCCCCTGAACATTGCATGCTACCTGTGCTTCTAAAGCACAACCACAGCTCAAGTCATCAACAGCAGCTGAAGGTTTACATACAAGATACTTGTGCATGTCAGCACAGAAAACAAAAATCCCCAACAGAAAGTTTGGGTGGTCAAATAAAAAAATCAACCATCTTGCATAAGGCAACAAGCAAACAGGAACCAAGACTCAGATGCAACTTGTTCCAAAACACAGCAAGGTTTTTCTTTTAAAATATGTATTTTTCCACAAACAAAGGTTTCAAGTTTTATTTTCCTGACCAAAAAAATGGACATTAGTCAGCCTCCCCACCACTGTTTTCCCTCTCTCTGTCACTACTCAGAACTTTTCAGCTGTGAAGGCAGTAGGAAGCAGTAGTGTCAGACCAAGGAAAACAATCCTATTTCTTTCCTTCAGTGCAGGGAAAGGAAACACTCAGAGGATAAGATCACCCCACTTCCCCACCTTCCAGCTCCGTTTAGAGACTGGCACATTTGCAAAAGCTGTTCCCAGGTTTTGCAAAAGTCCTTCAAGCCTGGGAAAAGCAGGAGCAGCATTGCTGCTGGGGGCAGTGACCTTCCCACTACTTCCAGTGCTATCTCAAACAGGTACCAAACACAGCAGCTGAGGTGGGGATTCCCTGAAGGGCTCCACTCAGCCTGGGCAGCCTCAGCCTATGAGGGCCACAAAGGGCCTGGCACAGCCTCATCACTGTGAGAGGCATGCAGCAAAATCAGTGTCAAGTTTTAGAGTGCTGATATAAGAGCTCCTCTAGGAAGGAAGAGCAGTGGCCTGCCAGCCAAGGAGAAGGACTCTCTTACTTGTCTCAGTTTGTGATGTGAAACAAGGCATGTTAATTCCTGCATTTACATGAGACATCTGGTTTTGGAGAAATTTTCTTATAGTACAGTCTTAAAAGAGACTTAATTGCATAAATAAAAACGGCAAGAAGAGCGGGAGAACCTGCAGTGTTAGGAAAGGAGGGATAGGAGAAAATAGGACAATTGTGCCTGAAGGACCGGGGTGGCTGCCATATAGGTACAGCACAACCACCAAGCCATGTCCCTGAAAGCCCCTCAGAACCTCAGCTGAGAATGGCTCCTGATCCTCCTGCACCATCAGCCAAGATACCACACATGCTGCACAGTGGTCTTACACATTTAATACACTTAGTCTCTTTAAAGCAACATTTTTCCCCGAGTTTTTTCATGCCTTATTTATAAGAGGAGATATAGTCTATCTCTGAGGCAGTGACACACATTTCAACACTCAGCAGCAGCTGTGAGGAAGGTTAGGAAAGTAGCTCTTTCCACACAAGGAAGACCAATTTAAAGTTAAGCCAGGGCTCTGAAAGAGGAAGCATCTCCCCTCAGCAGCCTAAGACATTTAGCACTGCAGGCATCCATAACCAAGGTGCTTTTTTTCTATAGTTACCTGGGTTGCAGCCACTGCAACCAGTGAAATGGAAGCTGACGTCTCTCTGGACAACTAAAGGAACATGGGCTACTTTTTAAATTCAAACCTCCCATTTTCATATCATCATTTTGGACATGTTCACATTTTGCAATCACTTTCTTTGGCTGTCCATGCAAATGCCTCATGTACCCACTGCCTTGCAAAATTTCAACCCCTGAGCACATGCACACAGGTTAATTTTTTTAAATTCATGTCTAGAAAAAATATATACAATCCTATATTGACATTTTCTCACCATGGAGAAATTACCAAATCCAAGAAGGATTTGGTTAGAGTACTGTCAGGCATTTAGGACCTCCCAGGCACAGACCCAGCCAGACTCCCCTCCTTTCATCAAAGCCTGCTCCAGCAAGAACAATCCCTTCTTTCCTAAGTATGTGCCACTCCTTTTTTCTTCTCCCAAACTTCCTTGTTTTTCAAACTCCTCTGCCAATTGCTTATCCCATTTGCCACTCTATTTCCCACTCTTCAGAGCAGGCTTTAACATATTTCCTTTGTTCTTTGCCACCTTCGCACACCCTTTAATGAGCCAGGCAGATTTCTCAAAGTTTTTGTGTGTCACACTTGGTCTGCCCACTCACCACCAGGCACAAACACGACTCCCGCAGCTCCTGGGAAACACAGGCTTGGGAAGCTGGACATGCAACCCTGCTGCGTTTTTAACCCTATCACTTCCCTGTTCCCACTTCCCGTGCAGGTGCCAGCAGGGCTGTGCCAGGGGAGGGAGGTCAGGGAGGTGCCAACAAGAAGCTCTGTCCCTCTGGCAGCTGGATCTGTTGGTGCTGGCTGAAACTCCTTGGTTCAAACTCTTTCAAACCCAAATGGACAGATGCAAGCAATCCAAAGGTACTTTCATATGCTACAAACTCACACTTAGTAAAATTCTTCTTTTGCTTCCCAGCTCTGCTGCACTTCCTGAGTGTTCTCCTACCTGTCCGTGATTCCTGCTACCTCAGATTTTTGCTGTCTGATGGAAGAAGGTCGTTTCTGGCTTGTTCAAACTGGCCAGTATGACCAAAATAAAGCTCCACCATTTTTTTAACCCAGTTAGTGAGAAGTAACTTCTTGTACACCTAATTCTTATTAAGTGTTGAGTTCTCCCCAGAAAACCATTGAAAGAAGTTGCTGTGACATTAGATTTTTATAGGGAAGATGGAAGATGTAATGTAAAATTCACATTTCTCCCAACCTTTCAATTTCTGACAATTACACCCCTTCTTTAGATAGGATAATGAAGGCCTTGAGCTCTCATCAGCCCCCTGAACTCCATCTCATTCAGGAACAGTACAGCTGTACAGACCATTTGGTGGTGTTCCCCTCAAACAAACCAAGTGTCAGTCCAGGGATTTCCTGTAAGCTCACTGCCAGCTGTAGTGCTGGGGAACCCACAGGGGAATTCTGCATCCCCTGGCCTTGCTCAGCACAGTTTGGGGACTGCTTGTGATATGGAGCACTTCAGACTGCATGTGGCACTCCAGCACCTGCAATGTGAGATGCTGGAATGAAAACATGCTGATGGGATCTGGCAGCTGGCAGGATGGCAGCCAGCAAAAGAGAAGGGCAAACTTCTTACTAAGCAAAGCTTTACTCTGATTCTAGAAATACATTTGAAGTGTCCAGGACATATTTAGGGTATTAGGCTATTCTATACTACACTTTCTTTACTAAGTCCTTCAGCAGGGCTAACTGTGAACTCTGTAGTCAGTAATCAATTTTTCCAAAGCTTTTTCTACCAGAGGGCTACAGAGATGACAATAAAGGAAGAATTTGTACTTCCATAAAGTATATAGGTATTTATAACGGATCACCCACCTATACTATTCCCAGAAATACCTTAGAGGATCTATCACAAAAAGAAATCACTTTGGGAGTAACAGTCAGCAATTCTTTTGCCTTATTACAGAAAGAAGCACAAGACATTCATGTGGTTCTGGCAACAGCTGAACCTTGAGCTGTAAATTTAAAGCATTAATTGCCAGCGGCACAGTTTCTACTGCACCATGTTCATTATAACTGCTCATATTTTTAACCCCATCAGAATCCAGTAGAAGTGGGCTAGTAAGTATTCACCTGTGGCAATTCGTCACATTCAGAAAGTATGAATAAAAATAACTCAGAGGTTGCTATTTAGTTTACAAATCACGCAGGTAAGAACTAGGAAGAGTGGAAAATGTCAAATGTTAGCTGAATACTATATTGCTACGTTGTGATTTTCTATATTCAGCTTCTGAGGAAGGAGGAGAAGGTCACAGGTGACTATATATTTACAGACTGTCATTTTATGTAAATGCACCCGGGGAAATGAAGATAACAGCAAATTCTGTACACAAGCCATTTATGACCATCAGCAGCTTTTGAGCATTACATTTTATCCAGAACTAGTTGCAATAGTCAACACCACGAAAAAAACTACCCACATTACTGTAGAAACAAAACTGTGCTGAGCTTCCTACATTGCTAAACCTAGGATTTAATTTAATGAACCTGGGCAAGGTCTTCTTTGTTTTGTTTTGCTCCCAGCTCCTCCTAGAAGATATCCTAAGCATATCCCAAGAAGTATAGGCAATTTTCAGATGTTGGAAGTACTCAGGTATTCTCTCTCTGTAGCTACATTAACAATTTTCAAATGCTGTTAGGCAGTGCCTGTTACTGACAGTATATTTGGGTAACTGCTCCAGTCAGGATATATGCAGTCTATTCTTGCACAGGCAAGAAGCCAGAAGAAAAGTAAACAACCCACCTACCTCTAGAAACTAATCCCACAAAGGAAGAAAAAACTGTCATCAACATTACATAGATACAGGAGTATTTCCCTTCTGTCAAATTTCAGTCCTGCTAAACAATCCAGCAAGCTACAACTAACACAAAACGAAGACTCAAGAATGGAGAACTTGGGTGGTTTTCACTACGTCCTTGTATCAGAGAGCTTTCCAGACAAAAATATCTCAAGACTCTCTCCATCTTCATTCTTCTATACCGGCTGCCACTGTGGCTGTGAGAGGTGTAATCACCACACAGGACAGGCCAGACTAACGGTAAAGAACACTTACAGCATTTTCTACCTTGCCCTGAATGCTTTTACAGCGAGCAAGAGTTCAGCATTCATAAAGATCCATGAGTCACCTCCTAACTCACAGAGCTCTCTAGTCAGGTAGATAGAGAATTCTACAAAATTGAAGAATGAACAGTGACCTATTTCAATTAAATACAAGCATTGACCCATACAACATTAAGAACAGAAAAAACCTGTGGTCTGAAAAATTAGTTTATGCATGACAAGTGTCTTCAATGGCCACAAGGAGTCAGGACAGCCATTGGAAAAGCTGATGAAACTGCTCAAAGCTACTGCAGAAAAGCACCTCGTGTGTTACTGCTTCACAGTACAGAGAAGCTACTTGCTGTACCCCAGCCTGAGAGTAAATGTACCTCACGATTCTTCCAAAAAGCAGAAAAACTGAGACCTCATGCTCGTGTCACTCCAACAAGGGTTTACTGAGAAGCTGCACAGAAGGTTTTTCAGGGAAACATCTGTGATTATACAGTTATATAGCATCTGTAGGCTTCTTTCAAGCTCCCCTTGGTGTGAGTAAAAGGCTCCAGCTTTCACAGATATCATTTATGACTCAGCCACGGTACCGCTATCCTTGAGAAAAAAAAAAATCACTGAACTTGCGCGTCCAAATGAGATGACAGGGAAGAGGACAAAGAGATATTAAATATTTCTTTATACCCAAGGGAATCTATATGCCAGCCCATCTATTCCACGGATGTACAATTTCTCTGGCAGCCTGAATAGATCTCACCATTTACCTAAGGAGATATTCATTACTACTCTAAATCTGTACCAATCACTCATCTGGGAGATGGGGCTGGGAAAGGCTGAAGCTAGAAGCTCTGCAGTAAAAGACACAGAACAACTGTAAACTACAGGCTACAGCAAGATAAATAAAACCTGCATTTATCTCTTGCTTTGGTATAATGTGACTGCTAGGATTTATGGCCCTGGGCATATCTCATGTCATGTGAGAGTCTCTCTGCCTGGGAAGAGTGTGGTTGTACGGCACACCACAGAAGTGCAACGGCTGATGAACTGATTAGTCAGAACACAGCTTTTTTTCTTTTCCCCTGCTTTTTTCTACTTTTCCCAGACACTTAGCACTGTAACCCATGGCCACACTACCTTATCTAAATTCATGATCATATGTTGCAATCTCCTCAAATACATGGTTTATAAAGTTAAGATGTCTTAGCATACCTTTTACAGAGCTACTCAGATTTACAACATTCAACATCACTGTGCCTCTGAAAGTTTCTTTTTCCATCCTCAGAGGATCTAATTCCCCATCAGCCATGGAAGTACACACAGAAGTTTTATGTATAACAGGAGAGAGAGGAAAGTGAGCTAATCAAAATACTCTGGATTGTTTGGGGTTTTTATTTGTTTGGTTGGGGTTTTTTATGATACATATTTTTGACCACTTAAAAAAAATCTCCCAAATATCTGGATCTGACAAAAATTAGATCATATTGTCCAAATGGATATTTTCTGTGAAACAGATTTTTCCATCATCTGAACTGTAAAGCCTGGTTGGATCATATATTTTGCCTGTCCTTCCACAAGATCTTGCAGTACTCACCTCACTTCTTTGAGGTGCAACTGCTAATCATTTCCAGCAAGTAGCAAAGTGACCATGGGGACACTTCCTTTGGAAAATTTAACAGAATTTCCAAACCACATTTCCAGTGGATGGGATATATTGATTTAAATTACATCTGTTTTTAAATCTATACAAAAGCTTGCAACTATGTTGTAGCAGCTTCAAAGAGTCTCAACTCCATTAGATGAGAGCACACACTGTAATCTAAAAGCAACTCAGTTCTGGTGCCTTCACAATCTCTCTTGCCAGAGAAGCAGATGTCTAAATTCCAGTTGTGAAACAAAATGAACCTCATACTTAAGGAAGCAGAGAACATAATGCACAGTTACAAGAGTGGGTTTAGTGGTGATGGTATTTTGTTAGTGACTATCACTACATCAGGTTTGGTTCTGTGTATAAGACACCAAGAAAATCCCAAACCACCCAGGCTTACAAGGGAACAGCCTTTACCACAGCTTCATGGCATCACTTAAAACCATGGGCTATTTCATAGCCTGTCACACCCTGCAACTCACTGGTGGAGATGGGCACCTGCCTTTCCGATCCTCTCTTCAGAAGACACAGTTGTACCATTCAGCACAAACAGTTAATTTAGAGAAAACAATTCTCTGCTGATAGACAAGTGAGGTACCTAAAATCCTACTGCTGGTTGGAAACGGGTTCAGTCTCTAAAAACAAGAAAGCTCTGAATTGCCTGTTACAAATAGAGGGGTTTATGAATTCTTTTCCCCCTTTCAGTTAATACTGCAGACTCAACACATCTATAAGCCACTGAGACAAAGTTCAGTTTCCTGTTTTATCATCAAAATTGACAGAAAAAGAAAAACCCAACAGAGCTGCACAACTACAGCCAGGGTTTGGAGCAAACCCTTTCAAACTGTGGTAAGACTACCAGAATGCCAGAAGAAGAACTCACTCTTCTGCCTCCCAAGGCAGAGCCTCAGTGAACACGGAACCACAAGATGATATTTGCAAGCTCATTTTTCAGCCTTGAAGAGCAGTCCTGCCCATCTCTATAATCTGTAATCATACAAAATATCTGTCTGAAAATGCTACTAAATGCCTTTAGAGAGAAGAGTGTAAAACAGATATATCATTCTCAGCCACATACCAGAACTTGTGTTTTGGGCTGTTTATGTATATTTTTAAGATTACAGCCAGCCAGTTCAGCTATTTGAGCACGATGTAACCATCCAATCCAACAAGTAGAATTAATAGCATCCACTCACGTCTCAGAGTATTGTTAAGTATCATCATCTTGATCCTATTATCCACCCTTCAGTCTTCAAACTTCACATTGAACAGTAGTGCAATTCTTCCAGGCTTTAGCAGGAATGAGGCTGGAGTGAAAAATTAATTAATCGCTGGACTTGACCCCTTTTCCATCATCAAAATGACTATAATTTTCTGATTTTACTACACTGCAGGAAAGTGTGATACTAAGCAGAAATAAACATTATCTTCGTGGAATTTTTGTACAGGAAGCTTTTCACTTTGTGCAAGAACCAACACAAGATAACTTTTAGTGGAAACAACAGAAATGTTCTCACTGACTTCTCTCCACTTTGGATCTGATCCTAAGTCTGCAGTTTTCTTCTGCACTATAAAAATACAGGCTCAGGATTAAGCTCTCTGCAGCTCTATTTATTCAGCTTGTGTCGTGACAGCTTGAGAAAAATTCCCACTTACTCCTCCAGTGAGGAAAAAGTTGAAAATAAACAGCTCACCAGAGCACCGAAGCAAAAGGAAACATGAGATTAAACACCAGCATTTTACATCTCTATTTTGTCCACTAAAACCACAAAGACACTAAGATTTTCTGGCTCTGAAGCAGCACTTCCAATAAAAATCAATAGAAGTATCACCACCAATCTTCAGGGGAACAGTTGGGCCTATAGAGCTTTTTTTTTAAATCCCATCCTAAACTCCCAGAGAAGTGTTGACAGCTTGGGTCACTAGGAGCTTGAAGGCCATTTGTGGCAAAGCCAACCTCACTATCTAAACACACTGCAACAGCAGTTGGTCTTGTTGGAAGAGGAAATGCAATTTCCAACTACTCCACTCCTTCCTCTGCTCTCTTCTGAAAACACCAGTGGAGTGTGCATCCCGCATCCAAGTGGAGTTAACCAAGGTCCAGGAAACCTCAGAATCCCAGGTGGCCTCAGATTTCTCTGGCCAAAATGCTTGTAATTCTACTGCCTAACATGGAGTTTCAAAGCCAGGCTAAAATCTGTGATATTGTTACTCTTACTCCTCTTTCAT
Source organism: Corvus cornix cornix (assembly GCF_000738735.6). Taxonomy (NCBI): domain Eukaryota; kingdom Metazoa; phylum Chordata; class Aves; order Passeriformes; family Corvidae; genus Corvus; species Corvus cornix. Next base: position 17,858,879 of record NC_046339.1, on the reverse strand, counting down.
TTTATGATTTATTGAGTGCTAATACTTTCCTCTCTTCCTCAGACACAAAGGAGTTTATGACCAGTCAAGCAGCAGAGACAAGTTTGACCTGTGTGCTGTAATAAATCAGGTGCCAGGAGCAGATGGAGAAGGGTTAGGAAGCACACTAAAGTCATTCTTGAATTACACCTGTGGTATATGGGCTACCCAAAAAATTTTTGACCACATAGCTCAGGAATTTGTTTTCAAAGCCGGCAACAACAAAAGGGAGGTAACAGGGGAGAGAATGTGAGCTGTTGTGGGTCCCATTTAACAAGAACTCACAGACTCTACAAATTTCCATGGCAAGGATCAGCAAATCTCCACTGGGGTTTTTTGTCAATGTCAAACATAACTATAAATCTCATTTTTATTTTCTATATATTTTTTTCTGTTTCATGGAAGAATGCTGCTAGGAATAAAATCAACCTTTTCATACAAACACCACTGGAATTATATCAAAAGTTTTAGCCAAGCTTTGCGGATGGTGGGATTGGTGTGATCGCTTGAACTTAAAATTTCCATTGTGGGCTAAATTTATACAATATATTTGGTCTCCAGACCACATTCCTTTTCCTGCTTTCATTTCCATCTGTCATATCACCTCTGTACTTGTCCTTGAATATTGTTGCAACTTTGTAATTCAGTGTTTCTGTGGCTTTTTCTTAGGCCACTACTTGAAAAAAATTTTTTTTGTCATCTCCAGACCAAGATGAGGCAGAACAGGCAAGATTCCATACTCCCAGGAACAAGACAAACTAAACACTGAGCACAGAAGCTCATGCAGAGGCTCCACTTAAGTCAACAGAAGCCACATGTGGCCATTCACCTATGACTTTGAAAGTGTTTACCTTAACCATTACTGGGGTCAAAGCAACACAATGGGCTTGCATTTTTCATAGATGAGCTTCTAGCAGCACAAAGCGAAAAGCAAATGTGTGACAATGACATCTACTCAAAAGTGCCTGTTTAGATATCACCAAACAGTCCCTGCACTGCCACGGCACTCAATTACTGCTCCTCCATCCTTAATACGGTCTCTTACAATTAAAGTTTCCTTTTGCAGTGTCTCATAATTTCCACCAAACTCAGGACACTTAAACAAACAGGTTAGCTTGATTTCTGCCTCAGTACTACTTTTGTTTCATTTAAGTTTTTGAGGAGAGTTAGAAATTGGGGGTTTTATAAGGGAAAGAACAAAGGGGAGAAGTTATTCTCTTTAACATCTGTTCTTTTGACTTCCAGACAATTAGAAAAGCTGTGTTGCTGAGTGTTATTTGTCCGATGTTGTTGTTCCTTAAATATTTTTAGATATTTTCCATCATTTCCCATAAAATCCTAGGCCAAAATACCACTCAAAGCATCGCAGAATTTGTATGCTGTTAAAAAAGACGGTATTTTCTCCTTGCAGAAAAAAAAACCTTGTTCAGCTTCTCACATGTGTGTATAGGCATAACAGTTACAAATGACTAAATTGAATGAGGTGATATTTCAGAGGAAATAAAACATTTTTCTACTATAAATGTTATTGCCTTCACTCTCTTGACCTGGGTCTGTTTTCTGAAACCAGAAAAAGGGTAAGTCCATGTCTCCAATAGTAGAGTGGTTCTTACATAAACGGTTCAATAGTCAGGAAGATCTTGTTGTCTTAGGATGGATCCTTACTGACACAAAGAGCACTATGTATAACATGCCAGCAGTGGGAGAGGATTGAAAATAAGTTAAAGGGAGCTTCCTAAATTGATTTATCAAAAATAGGCAACTTAACAAATGTTTTAATTAGAAAAAAAGAATTAACTTTCCTTTTAGTACAGCTTATGAGTTTCTTGAAGACTTTGCTTTGTACAGGACTTTCTATACTCCCTCAGCTTTTCTGCCAGGGCTCACCAAAAGGTTTGCAAGTGTCAGCTGTAGAGTCAATGCCAACAATACAGAATAACCACCCAGGATTTGATCTGCCAGCGCCAAAGCTTGTTTGCCACTGGACAGCAACATGTGACGCATCAAATTCAAACCAGTCATTCAACAGTGAAGACAGCTTCCTCATCTTACTGTACTCTGGATACCAGCCATGGTTTTCAGCACCAGGAGGAGGGGTATTCCTGCTAACAAGGCGAATATTTGCAGTGAATTTAAAGTAGCAATCCCTTTCCACGTTAAAGATACACCTATCTCTGCTGGCTAACAGGCACTGAGTCTAGTGGTTGTTTTATCTCTGTTTCTTACTGACTTATATCCTAGCCCAGTCACATTATATTCTTACAAATGTAAAACATAGGAAGTGCCTAAAATCACGAACTTTTATTGTCTATCTTTTGTTGTTGAATTTATGAGAGAAAAAATAAAAGAAGCAAACTCAGCCAAGCCATGAAGCAAAGAGAGACAGCAGTTACAAAGATTACATCACTGGCTGATTTCATCTTCCCAAAACCAGAGTGTATTCTATTGAGTTTGATGTGCCAGGACCAGAAATTGGGAAATATATCAAAACAAATATTTAAAAAGCAAATACACATTGTTGCTCTGAGATAGGATTGTTTAAAATATAAACAGCTATGCAAATAAGAAACACATTGCCTGGAATACACGAAATGCAATGCACACTAACCAGCAAAAGGAAAACTGGGGAGTTGGATCCTCACTTGCTGCTTTGGCATCATGCAGCTGTACCCCTTCCACTTGAACTAAAAGTTTGGCACAGATGTGAGAACAGATAAGGTGTGACCATTCTTAGGCAGTATTGGAAACCTATGGTGCCCAGGAAAACTGCTGGTCTACATTTGCAGTCTCTTTCTTGCCCTTTTTTTTTTTTTTTCCATTAATTATGGGTTTTTTCCTCTCTTCCTAACAAAATCCCTTGACTGCAGCTGAAACACAAACTGCAATCCACAGCACATCCACACAGCCAGTCAGAACAACAGGACTTGCTGTCTATCAATACATTTTCCCCAACTTTAGACAAGTGACATTCCTGTTCTCCTGAAAAACATGTCACATGAAAGTTTTGCAGAGCTGTAAAATTTAAAGCTACACGACTCTTCTCTCTACTGTCTACCGTTCCTCGGGATTTGACACTCTATTGTGTAGGTGAAAAACTCCTCCAGAAAACACAGTTCCTTTAGGCTCTCTAAATTAAGGAAGATGTTGAGCATTGTGGAATGAACAGGAGGAAACCAGAAAAATTACAGGGTCTTTTCAACTGCAGCTTCCCTGGAACTACGGCTGATGGGCTGAGCACAACACAGGTGACTGTCTGAGACAGAAATGTGAATGTTCAAGCCTGATTTGACTGGATTAGCACTGAGAGCCTGAGACAAGAGCTGCTATAAAGTCACTGTGCTCTTTTTCTGTGCTGCCTACCACTGTAGCTGCTCTCACTTGCCAGGCTGAAAGTGGATTCACGAGTGTGGTCTGCTCAGGGGAACTCTGTGGTGAGGTTTTATATCTGCATACACCAAGGTCATCTCCAGAAATGAACACTGCTTCTCTGACTGTGTGAACAGAGTGGTACATATCTGTTAAAGGAAGTGGACAAGTTGATGTCACTAAGCTCTTTTCATTAAGTTGGTGCCAAAAAGAAGAAGGCATGAAGTTAAACATGAGGCTGTAGCACAGATCAGACAAAATTTATCCACCCATCACACAGCTGAGTTGAGCAACAAAAGAACACACTGAGAAAGGAAAGTAAACAATAATGGTCAGTTCAAAGGAGACTTGGATCCATGTTTGTGGAAGAAAACAGAAGCTGCAGCCACCAATTGAACTTGTTAGTTCCCAGTGGTGATGGATTTGTTGATTAGATTTTTTCCGGGTTAATAAGGGCAGGCCTCAATGGGTCAATAAGCTTCTCATCTTGTATATTCTACTGGTAAGTAAACTAACAATATTAGATAGTCAAAGCACGGAAGAATAAAAAAAAAGTGATTAGGCTCTTTTGTTTCACAATATCTGCTTTCCCTTGCCATGAGGTTGATGTGCTGAACTGTGGATTCTGCAGCAAAACCTGAATATAAAACAGTGAAAGGGTGAAGCATTTAGGTTTGACCTAAGCACATTTGGGTGGTATAATGATGAAAGACAAGAAGCAAAAGTTAAAATGAAAAGCAAGGAGACAACTGAGCAATGTAAAAGCCTAAGGTCTTCACCTTTCTCCCTTCTTTTCTGAATAATGAAAAAACAAGTCACAAAGAACATGACACCATTCAAAAGAAACCTGTCTCACAGTGCGTCAGGGGAATCCATTTATTTTACTGGAATCTTGCCTGACTGTAAATGGACAAAGTGTGAAATCAAAGCAGAACTGCAGCAGATTCTCAAGAGAGACCAAAAAGGGAGAATATGCAGAAATCATTTACCCAAGAGTGATCAAACACCCCAAAATTCAGACCTTAAGATATACATCCCTACATCCTCTTGGGATAGAGGTCAGCAGTAACTGAGAAAAGGAGGAGACTGAGGAAAGCAGCCTTCAGGTAGGTAAAAACCAGCAGAAGGTGCATTCTCTGGCCCCAAGAGCAAAGAGGAAACAGGCAGGAAAGGAGAAGGGTTAAAATTTCTTTCTGGTACAGAGAGAATAGCAGGTGGTAGACACTAGACAGAAATTCAGATGATGAAAAAGTAGGTCCAGGCTGATTTTCAGGAAGAAGGGCGCTGTATATGGCTCTCCAGTGGCAGAGTCTACTCCTAAATTGAAGATCGAAGCCCAGTCAGGGTAAACAAAACTTGTAACTGAAACCAGCTGCAGTCCTGTGTGACACAAATGGACTAAACAGATTGCATGGCTCACAGCAAGTGTGAAACTGGAGGGATTTTCAGTGCTCCACCCAGAGCCAACACTTATCTTATCTGTTCTTAAAAGATTCCAGAGAAGTGTTTTCTTAAATTTTTCTCTGTTAGCAGAGCTACCCCTCATATTGGAAAAGGTTTCAGAATATGTAAATCTATTAAAATCAGAGCACAATAAAACTTTATATTCAAAGAAGTATAAAATTTTACAACTACAATCCAATCACCCAATCAACTGTATTTAAAAGAATTTGTGTTACAAGAGGAAGCTCTGTCTTTAAAAAAATAATCTGTAAAATGTAACTAGACTCAGTAACCGCACTTCCACAGTTGATTCCAATTTTCTGTAACAAGGAAAGTGTTCCTGGAAATATGATTCTTATTGTTACTTAATGTTGATGAGTTACTCAACCAAAACTAATTAGTTCTAGAATGGAAAAGTTGTATATGTGAGTTAGGCACGGTCTCTGGAAAAAGCACTGTTGTAGATTAGCCCTCCTTTATGGAATAAATGCGGGAAAGGCAAATAGCCTATTTCTGGAGTCTGCAAAATCCAGCCAGGTACTACTGTGCCTTTACCTTTGTATCCTTTATTAATACGAGGAGAGCAGTATAATTGCAATGATTTTTTTAAAGGTCAGGCAGCAAGAACAAAAGAATTACTTCCCAATTTCAGAACAGCCTTTGAAATGCTTATGAAATGCAGGTCATTCCAACTTGTCTTTACTTAGCCTAAGCACCAGCGGGCTAATCTATTCAAGTGATTTATGCCAGCAGGTAGCAACAGCCAATTCAGACCGTTACCTGCTTTGGTCTTCATCACACCATTGACTCAGTTCTAGTTCAACAAAACAGGTAACAAGATACTCTGCATTTGTCAAACTGTGGTGGAATGAACAGACATGAAACCAGGAAACAGCTACTAGATATTTAGTAAACTATTCTCCTGTAGTAAAGATGCATTTTCAGGCCTCAAGAACTGAGTCTCTACAAACCAATGATCCACATCTCAGAAGAGAAAACCAGACTAACACCTCAACTGTTGTATCTGTTCAGTTTAGTATATAAAGCAATTATGACTATGAAGAAATCTTAGACAAAAATTATCTGCTCTTCTGAACATTACATACTACTGCTTGCTCTTTCATATGTAAAATTCCTTCCTATCAAGTTGATAAAGTGAAGTAAATAGATGTTGGTCTACCTGGTTAGTGGGCAGAGATACACCAGAAGTTGATACACCAATCTTAAAATAAATTTTTATATAAGTGAGTATAAATGCTCTCAGAAAGGCTCCTATTTCATTTCATTAACCAGCAAGGGTGCCTAACCTGAGCAGTTTTGACTGAACTGCTAAGTGCAGAATAGAAGACCTATCCAACTTTACTGAAGTCAAAAAAAAAAAAAATTAGGGAGAAAAAAACCCCAAAGCACCACCAACAAAACCACATTGACTTAGTGGCAAAATTTTATGGAAAACCCAAAAGCTAGAGTTCAGTCATCAAGAAAATGATCAGGTTAATTCCTGTATAGCACCAGCAATGAAGAGATGCTTTAACTCAGAACAGTTTCTTGCATGTAAAAACATCATGGGAACTGCAAGGAAACATTTTATAAATTGCAAAACTTACTACAGGCGAAGTCATCAATTGGCAGCCTGACCTCATCCAGGGACATCTAAACCCTAGAGGGAGATGTGATTCAATAAGTTCTGAGTCACCAAACTATTGTTACAGCTATTCTTTCTGGCCAAAAAATTTTCCATTTGTGGGTTTTCCATGTTTCAGCAGGTTTGAAAGGTATTGTTTTCATGGCAACATTCTACAAGGTCAAAGGAGGCAAACATTCCTATCTGCTCTCCCTACAAGGAAGGAGAGAAGAAAATCTAAAAATAAGAAAAAATCCCAAAAGATCTGGACTGGTTTGGCTAAATTTAAGCATGGTTGAATTATATTACATCACTGAATCTCTGAGAATTTTTAATCAAAGCACAGTTTCCCCCAAACAACCATGAGAGACAGCTGAAGCCACTGTTCTGTGTCTTCAAACACCAATTCCAACGTGGAGCACCAGCAGTGTTTGAGGTAGGAGTGAACACAAATTTAAAGTCCCTGAGATTAGCATTTCATCCAGCAGTAACACATAATACAGGAACACTAGGTCTGAAACATGCAAACAAGGGTAATGTCTAAGTGGAGAAAACTGGTGATGAACAGAGGTTACAGAAATGAATCCCTTTGCATCAGAAACTAATGGGATACAGGCAGAGAAAGAAGCCTGCACATCCAACTGGCACTGAACTTGGAATCTGGAGACTTTTGAAAATGCTGAGTGTCCAAACCCAAGCTCAAAACTAATTGAAGAAATTTAATTCAAGAAGTTCAAACAAACGAAGTGCAGATTCTCATATTTTTAATTTGTGCAAATGCAGAAAAACACCGTGAAATTAATCTGTTCTGCACTGGGTGGTACCCAAGTCCCCAGAGCTTTAAGCACTTCATGACCAGTCTTTCTGTAAATTATAGAAATTCGGCTCACAGTTGGCTGACAGGTGTCCTATTTTCTGACTCAAAAATGAATTAAGGATGAAGGACAAAAGGAATAGTTGAGATTGAGATAAAAATGAAATAAGTAAAGAAGAAAATAAGTTGCTTTTGGAGGAATTTATAGAAAAATAGAAGTCAATAACAAAAACAATATCCAATGTTTTCCTTTTCTTTCCACAAAGGCCACATGCAGTTTAGAGTACTCAACCATGTACAAAATAATTAACTCAATGGAAGTGAAAGACATTTCTTACAAAAATAAGTTACACTGGACACATCCTCAGCTGGTGTGAATTGAGGATGCAATCCTGGCTTCAGGAAAAAGAGACTGATTTGCAATAGATGTGAGTGGGTGCAAGAGAGAGATCCCAACTAAACTGATAATGGACATGTGCTTCTAAAAATTTCGTTTTGACCAGATCCTCTACTAGGTATTTATAAAGGATGGCATTTTTGGTCTGTGCTGATGCAAAACTAATGGTCAGCAACAGAACTGATAGATACAAAACTAAAACTCACAGATCAAATTCCTCCCTCAGTCACACCCCATTAGCTGAAGTGACAAATGTTCTGGATTTGAAACCCTCATGCTGTCTGGTATGCATAATCCTGCTTATTGTTCCTCTGAAAAGTACCAAGCATTTGAGAAAATGTACCAAGAAAAAAATCAATATTTCAGCTAAATGCAGCATAAGAGAGTAAGAGAGATAACCCTCTCCTGAGGTCACACTGCTCATTCCAACAGAAATTTTGAAAGTTTAAGTAAAAAGTGGGGGGAAAAAAGAACAGTATTTCATCAGACCCAAAAAAAAGCTAACTAAATGGTCCTGATTGCCTCTTGATTCTCAGGTGGCTCCATTGCGTATGGCAACATCCGGCAAGCAATCAGGTGACAATAAGAAATCAGGATAGCCAAGCCCAGTTAATTGGCTGAATAATCAGGATAATCAGTCCAAGGTTCATGACACTTGACCTGGTGAAGAGGTGGCAGTGAGGGCCCAGAGTGCTGCAGTGCAGCTGTAGTGCTGCTTTCCTGCCCATGAGCTGCTCAGTGTATGAGCAGGACAGAGGACAGAGGTCTAAACATGCACAGAGAAACCTTGACAGCAACACAAGCAGCTCTGGCACAAATAACCAATGTTTCCCAAGATCTCTTCATTCCAGGAGAGGATCTGAAGCAACTCAAATCTGAGAAAAGAGAACTAACCAGCAGAACTATGGAAGCACAAAACTGTGAAATCCCATGGTCACACAGAGGAGCAAAGGTCCCATCCAGTCAAAACACCTCTTCTTTACAGTGTGTGTAAACTTTAATCACAAGTCATGCCAGGACGTAAACACAGAAGCAAAAGAGAAACCTGTTGTTTAAACGGCTCTTGAAAGTGGCTGAGAATATGATTAGAAGTGTTGGGATGTTTATGCTTTCTTCCAGTGCAGTTGTGCAGTCAGACACAAATCATGGGTAATATCTGTGAGATGCCTCCCATTCATCCTACCCAGCTCACACTCTTCAGCTAAAGGAAATTTATTTTCTGCATGGCACAATGCAATTCAATATAATTCAGAGTTGGCACAACATTCTGACTACAATTTTTGCTGATAAGCTTAAAACACCAAACACCCTCCAATTAATACATCAGTGCTTCAATGAGTATGCGCTTCCAAGATGGGGAACATTTCATTTTGACTACAGTCAGTTTCAAGAATGAACAGCTGGAAAACTTGTATTCCCTGAGATTCTCTTAATACAGAGTTGCTTTTTTGCCTTTTTTATTAAACCCTTTGATTTACATCTCTCTATATAGTTGTATAACAGCTGTGTATGACAAAGCAGCTAAAAGCATGTCACACGATGCAGGACACAGATAATTTTTAAAGTATTATTTTAAACACAAATAATTATTAACCTGTTGATATAAATAAAGATTTATTTAAAAAAACAGCTTTACCTGTCTACCAGGACGGATATATTTAAGTTTAGGCCCCACATAGAAATGTGAATTTGGATTTAGTGTGTTTACCCTACAGGGTAACTATCAAAGAAGAGCAGGTGAGAGCTGCAGCCTTGCCCCTCATCAGCCCACTCTGCTCAGGGCCTGAAGTTGGTTGCTATGAGTAACCTCCCTGTGCCAGATTTAAATGGTTTTCATCCTCCCCAGATGAGCTGTGCATCTGAGCTGACACCAATATAAAGCTAGAGAAAAAAGCTGGTTAATATCCTCCACATCCTGATTTTGCAGCAATGAAAAAAATGAACACCCAGAAGGATGCAGGATCAAAGCATATAGTTGAAAGTTAGAAAAACACATTTTTCTTTTTCTCCTCCTTTCCTAAAAATAACCAATCAACAACAACAAAGAAATCAATACTTAGTGACTTGAGAGGACAATTAGGGGCAAACAAGTTCCCATATTGCTCACTATTCCAAGACCAGAACCAACTTCACCATTCAGCAGGGGAGTTTTCTTCAAATGACCAGAAAATGAGAATTGTCATTTTCTAGAGAGCTCCTGTGGAAGCCAGGAGCCCTGCCAGGCTGATAGTGCTCAGTGCTGAGGACAGATTACACTCCCTCTCCTCCAGCCCATCAGGATCAGCACTGATAAGCAAACATGAGAGAGCCCATTCGAAGCTCCGACAGAACCACTCCACTGCAATTAACTCCTTCCCTCAATACACAGCAGTTTGGATGAATCAGCAAATACCACAGAGACAGAAGAAAGAAGAGACAGAAAATGTTTCGACAGAACTTCTGTATATAAGTAAAACCACATGACACTGCATGACCAAGCCATTTATGTGATTATCTAATGATTCTGTGCATCAAAAAGTTTCAAAGACTTCTTCAGTAAAAAAGGTCTGCTGAAAATAAAGCTAATACAGCTTTACTTAAAGCTATTTTATTTAAAGGGGGCAAAAAAATTTTAGAGCATTATGTCAAACAGATTTATTTTTCCCCTTGCCCTAAAACAATTACTGTGGAACCCCTTGGTTCATCAAGGTCACTGTGGACAGCACAGCACTCACAGGTTTTTCTGAAGCAAGGACCATGCTTAGCATTAGAAGTCCAGGAACACATTACTCCTCCCATTATGCCCTTTCTAAATCACAGATTTGTGTCTGTCGGTAAAACCCTCAGCGTCCTGTCACCTCACAGTGAGCCTGCATACCACATCATGAATTCAACACAGGTTTGACTCTGTTGCCACACTGACACACCTCAGGGACTCATGGCAAAGCACAAAGTGATCACTGTAAGCTTTTGACACTTGTGCCAACGAAACTGCATCCAAGTCTAGTCCTCTTCAGACACAGGAGGTAGGAATTACGTCATCAGCATGCAACTACAAGATAAGGAGTGCCTTGCCAAGGCAGAAAACAAGGACAGCTACCCCAGCAAACATACTGGGCCTGACCACAGGCTTCTAAATGAGCCAGAAAAAAGTACAATTTTCTTTTGGCTTATTGAACATACATATACACACAATGATACCCAGCCATGTAACCTCAATTGGCAGAAACTTTTATCTGTGTGTTAATTTTATGACCCCTTTGGTTGTTCTTTGTCTTGGGGGATGAAAGCAAATATATGGCAGGGAGGGGGCACTGCCAAAGGTCATCTATATTTAATGCAGTTTCATGTGCTAGGTCACATAGCATTCCCAGGCTGAAAAGAAGGCTCTGTTACTGAGAATTTGAAAAACAAGTTGAAGGTAGTGCGGAGTTATACTACAAGAAGTTGTCAGTCAAGGCTTACTGTGTCTTCCAGGTTTTTTTTAAAATAGCCAAAAAAGCTGGAAGGTCTCCAACTGTGTCATTCTGTTATGGAGGAAAGGAGTCTTTGGAGGGTTCACATTCATTTGATTCAAAACAAGCCCCCAGCATTCACTTATTCCCAGAAGTATGAGTGCTGTTAATTCACTAAGCTTACTTACAAGGCAAAGGATTTGCTATTACACATCCCACATGAAAAAGAAAAAAAAAAAAAATCAGCCTCTTTCAGCTGCTTAAGTTTGTAGCACAGATTGCTGCACTTATAGAGTTTCCAAGCTCGGGAAGCAGGCTTGCTCAGGAAAACATGGCAGCACGTGTTTAGTTTTAAGCATATGCTCTCCAAGTGCCACTGCACTCATACACATGACTGACAGAAGACTTCAGTGTAGATTTGTGTGTTCCTCTGAATCCAGGCCAGAGGTACTTGAACAATTCCATAAAGTCATTTTATGTGTTCCTCTGATGAGAAAAGTGTTTTCTTACTAAATATCAGGCTCTTTTTGTCTACGTATGCAAGTATGTCACAGATGAAGTGACAAAACTTTGCAGCATCTGCCGTGCTAACTAAACAAGGTAGAGGCATGTATGGTACCAGGCTTGCTTTAATTCAGGCATACTTAATTTTTTCTGGAAGGCAACAGCAGGCACTACCATGAAGTTTTCTATGCATTAATAACTACAGTGAAAGAATGCTCAATGTCTACAGCTGCCTACAGGCTGCAGGAACACTTGGTCACCCAATATGTATTTTAGGCTCCCCATAGGTGCAGAGAGCTTCATTTGTAGAGTTCAGAGCTGTAAGTAGTCAAAATGAACCTACAATATGTTTCAGTTCTAGATGTAACTCACATACCAGCAAACACCAGAATTTACACCAGTATGAGGGCAGTACAAAATATCTGCCATTCTAGCTGATCCTGCTTATTTGTCATAATTTTGGCATTCAGAGGAAGACAAACCCTAATACACTAAAACACATGTACCACATGGGTATATACATAGGCGAATAAAGTTAGAGAAGACCCTAATATTTCTCAGCAGGCATTTAATCAGAAGTAGACCTTCTTGCAAACCAGTCTGAGATAGCTACAGTACTAATTCACAAAGGCTGAGTGGAAACTACAACATGCCTGCATTTCAGTGAAGCCTTTCATAGTGCATCTCAAAAAGCTCAAACTAAATGCAAAGTGGACACCTCCCCAAAAACAGCCCACGCACATCAGCTGCAATGTGTTACAGAGGGCCACAAGAAACAGCCAAAAGTAGGGGAACTAAAGCAAGATCCACAGTCTAATTTGTTTTAGCATGTTTCTTACCAGCAAGGAAGAAGGAACAAGAAGGTTCTTAGTAAGATCACCAGATGAGTGATGTTAATTCAGAACACCAGTAAGCAGAAAGAGAGGAAAAAAAACCTACAAATCAAAGCCAATTAATGAATCCTTCTCTTCTTGCAATGCTAAAATTTTTAAAGTTCAAGGCGCTTATTAGCATGTAGAACTGAGTCTTGCTGCCACAAACAGCCTCTCCAACTCCATTTCCTATAGCGTGACAGCCCCTTGCCTGGGCTAAGTCCTCATTATGGTGCCTTGTAACGCTCTCCTTCCCCCCCCCTTCCTTCTCCAGTGCTTATCCTGGAGCATTCTGGTTATCTCAGAGGTGTAAATCATACTTCACTGCCCAAGGCTCACCATGAATGGAGTTATTTTGGCTCTCCTATTCCTGTTTCACACACAGAAAAGCAGAGGTGGCTGTAAAGGAGACTGACAACGTTACAGATCAGAGGCTTCTGTGAGCTCTGAAAGCACTGCACAGACACTGGTTTCATACACAGAAGACAGAATGGGGTGGATAATTCTCACCTTAACTGTCTCAGAAATTTCACATCATGATATGTGTGCCATTTATCCCTACCCTCACCACCCTCACAACCTTCTGTTTTCAGAGGCAGCCAACACATTATTCTATTGAGGCATCAAAATTGCAGTGCCTTGTCATGTTTCCTTCTGCTGAGGGAAGGAGATGTACCTTTTAACCCTCCTTCTCTCTGCACACCACTGTTTCAGATAGGGCTCTTGCTTGTCCTACAAAGCTGGCATTCAACTCCCAAGGCTGCATACTAGTCTTGTACACTTCTTATACACTTCCAAACCCAAAACTTCTCCAGTTCCAGTTAGTTCACTGGATAGTCAGGAGGGCAGAGGGATGTGAATGCACTGAAGGTTCAGAAACACTGCCGTGGCTTTTATCCTCTCTCCTACATTACTCACAAGATCTCCTGGGCAGGGATGGACAGGCTTTGACACACAGAAGAAAGAAAGCCAATAATGCCACCAACGTGTCCTGTGGCTAACATTGACAGAGAGACATTTTTACTACTGCATAGAGATAGGACAGGAAACAGCCTCATCTTGTTGGCACACACACACACACACACACACACAGGGGCACGCACAATGTAAAACTGTTTGAAGAGCTTGCAGTCTTCTTAAGTGAGTTGTGAATGTTTCCAAAAAGCCTAAATGCCAGACAATGGCAGCACATTACTAAAGAATGTTTAAGGGATTTAGGCTGATCTGATAATTGCTTGGTCAGATAAAAGCAGAACCTGCTCACAGAAATAAAGGACGTGGGTTTGAATGACGTTTCAAAGAATTATCTTTAATTTTTAAGATGGTATATCATACACTGCAAAGAATAAAAAAACACTACAAGACAAAACCAGTAAAAGATCATCTGTCAGGAGAGCAAATCCACATTTACACAGCCCTTCAGAGCACAAACAGCCAGAACTCTGTGTTGGAAAGAGTCAGTCTGCCCATTTGCTCCAAGCCCTCACAAGCCATTCAACTCGGATTGATTTCAATTTCACATACTCCAAAGTCAGGAGCATGATGTGAACACAGATAACTTGAACTTTCATTTTTCCACTCCAAACTCTGTAGATGAAGCAGCCAGGACACGCATAACATAGACGAAATGCTGATTTGTGCAAGATCTGCAGCTCTAGTCTTCTTACCATAGTCAAAACCATTTAACTTGGACTTGGATGAATCGAGCAAAAGTACATCTGTGAGCATTTTCTGGCCTGTTGAAATGCTTGTGTTCATACCTTTCCACATCAGTGTTCTGCACATATCTCACCCCCACATTTAGACAACAGGAGTGGCCTCTGCCTCAGATGGCTGCTGTCTGACCAGCAAATCCTTGAAGGCTGAGGAAGTACAACTGAGAAAGTATCACCTTATTCTTATTATCTTTCTTTGGCACAGCCATCAGAGACAGAGCACTCTGAGCTGAGTCAACACCTATTTCTACAAACATTCATGCTGGTAAGTAGGAAGCAAATTTTAGTTTTATGAGAAGTAGTTATGCATAGCATCAACCTCCCTACTTGCACATACACCAGAAACACTTATCACATCCCACCAGGAAACAGGAACAACATCTGATCACTCAGCCCAGAATGAATACTTATACAATATTTTTCTGAATATTGACAGAATTAAAAATCTACACATCCCTAAAACTGTCCATACATAATCATGAACATTACACACTTTAGAAAAACCAAATCCTTAATCTTGTAATTCCACTAGCAGGAAAAGAAAAGTTAATACATACATGGAAATTTATTTCGCCCACTTTGGCTTTGTCTGCATACTAACTAGGAAAACTCAGAGCCTACATACCACCTGAAAATGATTACAGTGCTCAGAGAGCCCTCTGAGCAGCCACAGGCTCTGTAATGCAGCCCCATGTGTTATGTATCCAAGCAGTTACACACAAGATACAAGTGAAAACCATTAATGGGAGACCTTGGCTGAAGCAGGATGCAAGTTAAAGGCTCAGAAGATGAACACGTGTGCTATCGGAGCAGTGTGTCATAGCATATCCAGGATATCACTGAGCACTTAAGTTCTGTTCTTTTATATTAAGCACAGCAATATGTTCTATGTCAGAACTCTGATTTTTTTTCAATACTTATTAGGCAGGAGAAAAATGAGTAAGTCAGATGGCAGTCTAATGTGTTCAGTACAACTCTGAGCAAAGCTTGTGCAATATTTTAGCAAATATTTACTGCAGACACAGAGAAGCCCTTCCGCTTGTTAGGTTTGTGATCAGCTGTAGTTACCATTCTCTATAAATGAAATGTACACTTCAATTAGAAGCTAGTGAAGAATAAATACATGCAAAACATGGACAAGGCAAGGACTCTAAACTCACTCTGAATACACGACCTGTTTTTCCAGTAGATGCATTTTAATTACATTTTGCAGATGTTTTTTCAATCTTTTGCCATAGCATATGAAATTAATTTTTGAGGGGAGGGAATGCAAGAGGAGCTTTTCTATATTTGCATGTTAAATAGTATTTGTTGGTCTAGGCAAAATGCATTCTGCTATTCCAGGGAGGCACTTCCCAGGCATACCACACTCCAGTTCCCAGGTCTGAAGGACTCAGAAGCAACAGCATTCCACTGGAATGGGTATGTGCATACACAAACTTGTCCTTGGTCTTAAATTCAGGGTCTCACTGAAGGATGGATTCCCATTCCTCTTGCACCGAACTGGAAACAAAAGCCAAAAATGCCCACTTTTCACTCTCATTTTAAAGTTCATAAGATTTCTCCAAAACTTAGAAAATATATATTCCAGCAACAAATGGATTGTGGGAAAATAAAAGAAAGAAACTTCATCTTCCATTACCTATTTTAAGCAACACTCTGATTTACTGTGAGGGCAATGGTCAAACAAGATAAATGTGTAGATCTTCGCTTGAGATCTTGGCAGCAGAGACAGTCCGGTGAGTTTTGCAGAGTATTTTGGTTTAAGGAGTTCAAAGAATACTTTCTTCTTCAAAGTCAAATTTCACCACCGCTGGCTGGGTCATGTTCCACTTCTTACTTCAGTTCCTATCCTCGATGAACTCCTGGTAAGGATCTTGCTTTGAAACCGCTTTCTTCGAGCGTACATAACCAAAAAAGACAGTTAATGCCAGGAAAGAGTAAAACAACATGACAAAGAGGATGAAGAAATAGGCATTGTCATATGGTTTGTATTGTGGCTCTTTTTGTTCTGTAGTATTTTTCCTTGTGTCCAGGTTCCTTTCCAGAAGTTGCAGAACACATTGCGAGATGAGAGCAGCTAAAGCTGTTTGGTTCATTTTGGGGAATTAAAAAGCGTGTCAGAAAATAGAGGGGAATGAGCATCGAGGGGCCCCAAGCGATGCTTCATTAAAGTGGGGCTCTGTCCACCAGCTCTGGCAGAGTTGGGTCTGGCCTGGAACCATTTCCTCTTTTGGTAAGGAATGCTGTTAAGCACTTATTGGGTCTCAGTCATTTGATAATGAGGCATTTGGCTGATAAGCCTGCCTTGTCTGTGAAGTCTATTAATAATAACAATAATAGAACAATAACAAATCCTTGAGACACACATCTGCCAGGCAGTTTAAAATGTGTGATTTAATTTTTTATTCCCCCACCCCCACAATATTTGGACAACAAATCTGCTCAGGTTACTAGGTGAAATGACTTTAAAAGCACTACTGTGATGTGATGGGGATTTAGGGGAAGAAGAAAAAAAATATGGTGTTTCAGACAGCCGCTATCTACAAGCTGAACATGAAAACTTAAATTTGAACTCAAATTTGACAGCCTTGGAACTTAGGTGGAAAGTCGAAACTTTTAATGTGACTGCATTAAGCATTAGGACTGGCCGTCTGTGGCTGTGTGCTGCCAAAAAATACGTGCCACACTGGAAATATGCAAGAGAGCAATATCCAAACAGAAAAGTACTGCTTATGAAGTTGTTCTGGAATATGAAACCTTTGACTGCCACTGACAAGTGGACTACACAGAATATTTTCAGACCAGGAGCAAGGAGGTTAAGTCTTCTCCAGTGTGGTTTGTCACAGGTCATGTCTACTTGCATGATAATAGCAGAGCAGTGCTCCGAGGATTCCTGCTTCCTATTGTGTTTTACAGGCTAGGTCACTCTAAAGTAAATTGTTGTTTTACAAAGTAGTGAAACCTTATCTTGCTACAAAAAAAAAAAAAGTCCTTACTGCCACAAATGACAATACCAGCTGTTTCTTTCTGTGATCTGAATTCTGGGGAATAAGCACCATGACTTTGAAGTGGAGAGCACATCACCCGACTAGCAGTTTGCCAACTCTGCACTGTTTCTTTAGGCCTGACCCCCTGAACTGATTGTATGATGACTAATTCACATGCTAAGATTGCAGTATATCGGTATCACTAAACAGCCTGCATTTCTCATTAAGGGTTTCTTGTAAAAAGAAAGATGAAAGTGAAGTCTGTAATTTTATATGAGCAGCAGACTATGGTATAAGTACATTTAGAATATGCAACTTCTAGAAGAAGTACTCAGCTCCACATTTTAACTATTTGTTTTAAAATCAGTCTTTAAAAAAAAAGGAAAGAAAGAAAAAAGATTTAAAATTCCAATAAAGAGCAATGCAAAATCCTGTTCTTGGTTGGGGCCAAGTTATAGGAGAGATCTAATTTACCTATCCTTGTGGGTAAATGAGAGGAGATTCAGGGGACCTAATCTTGTTTTGGGGCAATAGAAGAAAAGCTTTATCAGCAGTTTAACTACAAATAAAATATATACATTGAACTAGTATAAAATCTTCAGGGGAACTATGCCCAATTTATATTCATGTAGCTGGAAAAGGATTTTCATTTAGGTTTTGCAACTTTTCCAAAATTCCATAAACTCTTGCTGTTTATTTGTTCTTTAAAGAATTTCCTTCAGTAAAAGAAGCCTGCAATTCTGCATTAATTAAGTTGAACACATGCTAATCCCTGTAAACTTCTTGCCTGCTTGAGAAACACATGACCTCTGTTGGCCAAGTTTCTGGGACTTTTTGGTATTGGCAAAATAAAAAAAATTAAAGGGAGGTTTTAGGAGTACAGCACCACAACTGAGTTGAGAATTGAGTGACAAAAATCACACCAGTGAATTCACAGTGACAGTTTTGCATATGCAATGAACAAGGAATGCTGTGCTTCACCTTGCCTCTTAAAACATAGCTTCTGCCCAATTCTTGTGATGCACACTCATTATTTCCTAGAAATAAGTGTTTTAACTCATGTTATGCTATGATTTAGTGCACTGACGTCCTCACACATCTCACCAGTTTTTTAATGCTCAATAAAGGGCACACAAAAACTTTCTCCACCATTCAGACAGTCAGAGCCACATCAGCCTAAGCCTAGAAGATCAACTACTCTGTTAACAGTAGGCCATGCTTGTCAACACTTGGGCTTCATCCCACAGGTATCTCACAAACCCAGAATCCTGGCCCAACAAACTCAGTGTGACACATTCCCTTCCAAACACGCTGTGACATACCCAGGTCACCCAGAGGAGAGGCCACTCAAGGCCAGAGCACACCATCCTTGGCATAACTAATACTGCATTTCACCAGTTTCCACATGACTACCCACAGAGTTATCTCCACACCACCTGAGAAAAGATGATGTGCAAAGGAAAACTTACTTGGGGCTGCAATGGTGTCCTCTGCAGGAAAGGTTTAAGGGCTCTGCATCCACACAGCACAGCTCATTCCCTCCTGCTCGGAAGGAGCTGCACACGAGTGAACCACAGAACTCACCTGTGCTACCCTGTTTGGCCCCTCCTGAAATGCTCTTGCACAAACACACCTGCACCAGGAGTCAGATGATGGGACCCAGCCCCTATCAAAGGCAGATGCTTATTCATCCTCCTGCTCATTTAAAGTAATCTGGTCCTATTTTAACTTGGGGTGTTCCAGACACCGTTTCTGCATCTCGTTGAACAGATCAGTGTTCTGCTAGGTTACACAAACAAACACTGCTTTTAAAGTTGCTTTTTCTCTCTCCTTTTTTTTTTTCACCCTCCCCCAAACAGTTAAAAGTACGTAATGGTGCTTTGAACAAGATCCTAAAGAGCTATTTCCATAAAGTGGTCCAATTCTTTTTAGAGATGTAAGTACATGAAATTCTTCAAATGCAGGGGGACAACGAGTGAAGATTAAACAGAAAGTAAAAGATTAAAAGGCAAAAACCGTAAGAAAAACTCAAAGGGGGGGGAAAGATCAAAAAAGAGGATTAACCATGTTACTTGTTGTTTTTCAGAAATTAAAGAAGTATGGAGGATAAGGAATTTGTTTCCCTTTGGCCCTAGAAAAATGCCAATTATGGTAGCTAAATTGCCAGGATCACATATCAGTATGCTTTGGAAATGTGAGAAATGGATGAGAAATATAAACACAGGGCAATAGCTTACAGTTATGTTATGAATTAAGCCACAAAAATATCAAGATTTAGTCACTGAACAAGCTGCCAAAGTTAATCTTTCCTGATGAACTTGAGCAGAATCAGAATAGAAGTAACAGAACTGTAGTTTCACATATCAGAATTGCCTTGTTCACTCATCTTTGCTATCTCTGGGTCCTCACACACCTAAAATTTCCACTAAAAATCAAAGGAAAGTACATGGGCAAAAGATTGAGCTCCTTATGATCTGTGTATTCTTTTTGGGAGTTCTATTTTTTAATATTTAGCAGTAAAAAATTTAACTACTCCAAGTTCCATTCTAGCAAGAGAGATTGTGATACTATCCACACTAGCAGAGATTATATTTTCCTTTAGATGGGGAGTGGAGAAACTGCTTCCTTCCAGATCCTTCAAATACATGGCATTTATGTAACCCTTTATGAATAAGGATTACAAAAGGAGGTAGGCAAGGACCTCTGCCACAAGCTTGATGCATGTCTAAACCCCATAAATTATTCACCAGAATCTACAGTGTTATTTTAGCCAAATCACATAACTTTACTGAGTCTCACAGGTGGTTTTGCTGAGCTTG
Organism: Corvus cornix cornix; assembly: GCF_000738735.6. Lineage (NCBI taxonomy): Eukaryota > Metazoa > Chordata > Aves > Passeriformes > Corvidae > Corvus > Corvus cornix. Next base: position 17,838,883 of record NC_046339.1, on the reverse strand, counting down.
GTTCTCAGCGAGGCAGGGCAGACCAGCCCTGCACTCTCTTCCTGCCCCCGGGGTCAGCACCTGGCTGGGACAGCCTGGGCACTGGCAGGACTGGCAGAGACCTCCCACCTGAGATTCCACCGTGGTCTCAGCACTGGCAGGCACAGTCTGGATCATGACTGGGTCTGACAAAATGCTCTGAAACCAAAGCCAGGCTAAGTCGAAGGCTCACTGGAGCTGTCTGCCCTGGGAAGTGCAGTTACCAAGAGAATCCCCAGGAGGTCCTATTCCCCACAATACCCCATTGCTGCTCACACATGGATCACCTGGGACCACCGCAGCACTGGCATAGCCCTGCCATGTCCCAGTAGCCCCTGCAAAAGGGAGTGGATTTAATTTTGCACAATGCTCCATGTACCAGGAGCCAACTCCAGAAATGGCACATGCTGTTCCCAACCATTCCCGAAGGACAGACTGAGCTCTACCCAAAGGCACCACCTCTGCTGTGGCTGGGAACACCTCTGCCCTGGCTGCTCCCTTCAGCCACCCCTTGCTGACCCCACACACTCGAGAAAAATGCACTTTTAGGGGTACTGCGGGGCCACAGCACCATCTCCCCTCCCATCCACTGTGGACCTTCCTCGGGACAAAAACACCCATGTGGAAAACCGTATTTCGGCTTTACCCTCAGCAGAAAAAATCCCTCAGGTTTCTCAGAGGATTCCCAGCATGGTTCCTGCTGTCTCTCCATCCACCCACAGGGAAAGCTGTGCTGTTTCCGCTGCACATGGCATCTGGACATCATGGCACCAGAGAGACCAGATGGTTCACACACCACTGAGCCCTGTCCCACCACCAGCAGCTCCCAGTCGAGTGCTGTCCTCTTGACATTCCCCAGTCCCAGCAGGTCAGAAGCTGCTCCTGGCAGTGGCTGTGTGCTCTCCTCAGGGCTGTGTCCTCTCAGCTGGTGAGGGCCACGTTTTGGCTGCTCCCCACGTCCTCCACAGTGGCCCCCCTTGACCCCCCACCATGCCCACCCCATGCCTGCCATGGCTACACTGCACTGCACTCAGAAATCTTTCTGGGCTCTAAAGGAAAAGCTGAACTCCACTCTGCCTTTTCACACACATTCATTGTCCCCTTTTCAGATCAGGCAGCCCTGACTGCACAAACATTTCCCTCAGGTTTCAGCACCAGGTGAAACACTGATGTCCCGTTTTGCTGCAGTTGGTGCTGGTGCTGCCGGTAGGAGTCTTTGGGAAGAGCAAGTGAGAGAGAAATTCTATTGAGCTTATGCAGGCACTGGGATAAAAGGTGTGGCTGGTGGGCACCTGCAGAGTAGCAGGACTCAAGTTTGTTGGGTAGCCACGGGGAAAGGGAGGCAATGAGGAGAAGCCATGACATCGAGTGCAAAGAGTGTGTTCCACCACCTGGAGAATCCAGATGGGGACGATGGAAAAAGGGTTCAGACAAATGCTGTGTCATGGACTCCACAGAAGGGCAAGACCCCAGTGAAGCTCTATGGCTTGTGTGGTGCAGAACCAGATGGTCCCTGTAAGCCACACCACCCCCAGCCCCAACAGACCCTTCCCCAGAATAAATGTGGCCAAAACAGCATTTCAAAAACCTCAAGAGATTTGTATCCTTCATTAATAATTCTGTAACTGACTGTGGAGACACTCACACATGGGTGACTCCAAAAACATTTTTTCTGTCTCTGAATTGCAGAATTATAAAATATCATGGGTCGAGTGTGCAGAGTACCTGTCACAATCATTCTTTTAAAGCTAAATTTTTACAGGTATGTACACTTGAGATAATTATGAATAAATGCATAACTATGGGAAAAAAAATGTTTGTGTAAATAAAACTGAGTCTGTGAGAAAAAAAACATGGATATTTGTAGAGACATGAGAAGAACTGAGACCATAATTGTGTACAGCATAAGCAAAGATACCCCTGTGAGTGCCAAAAGGAGGGGAGTGTGGGGAGAAACAAGTAGCTTAACATTTGGTTATGGCCTAAGGGACAAACTGTGCTGAAGATGAAGACACTGAATGGTTAATAAAGCTTCTGAACTGTTTCCAATTTTTGGACAAGGAAGCAATAGTTCTGGTCTTACCAGCAACTGCTCTTTCATATTTGTGTATCAAGCTGGCTTTATTAAATTATTCAGCAAAGGTCAAATGTGATGTGTCTTCCTAGTTTTATTATGATTTTTCATGACATTGTCTGAGTAGCTGAATAATAAACAATGCATGTCAAAATGCTGCAGTGCCCAAGCTGTCCACAGCCACTCTGGGTTAATCAGTCACTGGTTCTGAGGCGATGTAAACGCACTAAGCAAAGGTTTAAACTGTGTGTGAACACTGCAAAGTGCTGCTTGTGGGAGCCATGATGGCAAAACAGAGCCAAGCACCAGCACTATGTACACATCCTGATTTTGAAGCCTGCTTGTACGATAAATATCTGTACATTTTTGAACCTGACTAAACCTTTATCTACAGCATTTTGCTCCCTTAGACTGATGAGAACTTCCCAGCCTGTGATGAGCTCCCCAGAAGTGCTGGGAGAGAAGAGGGAGTGAAAATCTGACATGTCAAATGGCCTCTTACCTGCAATGACCAGAGAAGCAGACTGCAAGTTTTAGTATTTTACAATAGACAAATATATTGAACAGATTCAAATCAACTCATGTGATTCTTTAAATAACCCTAGGACGCTCCAGTTGCTCTAGGAAATATCCACTTGTTATTGCAAAAGCCAAAATAAATTAAAAATGGGAACTTCTAATCAGGATTCAGGTTTTCTTGCAATTAAACAGAACATTTAAGTGAACAATACAAAGAAGTTTATAAATTCAAGCTGTTCCAGGTTTCTGATGGTCGCACTGATATTGTCTTAAATTAATTTCTTCTTATTTCCTAGTAATCTACTTTACAGACTTTAAGGCCTGAAGACTTTATGGATAGCAAATGTTGAGAATGTTCATGGTTACCAACACAGCAAAAATGCATGCTTTACACATCAGCAGTAACCAGAGAGAATAGATTTCTTATATGTATGAGGATATATCAGAGAATTCAGGCATAACAAATAGTTTGCATGCTGTTGTCTGCCATACTTCTGAGAAAATACGAAGACATCCTTGCTACAAAATATATTAGTAGCATGTGATAATTTGGGGTGGGATTTGGAATTCTAAAGTTAAGTAACTTTGTATTTTTTCATTACATTTAGAGAACAGGTTACAGACCTGTAGCCAAATGTTTTTATGTTTGAATTTGCACAGACCCTAACCTAGGGATTAAAAACCTAACTCCAATATCACATAGGTGCAGAAATGGATTTCTGAGGACATAGAACCTGTTTGACAATCAGTTATTTTCAGTGAAGATTTGTAGACTTGGGCAGGCATTTTGTGCCTTTCAAAATAGCTCAGAAAGATACACTTCAACAACATTTGTTATTTGGATAGAGACTTTTGAGCAATATTGCGTAGAAAACCCCATGTGATTATTGGAGAAAAATGTTTATTTCTAGTTTTTATTTAAGAAACATTGAAATATCAAGGTAAAAGAAACGGATAAATTTGTCATTAAAAATTATTCTTTTCCTAGTTCATTCATTAATGCCCAGATAAAGGAATAGCAATACATACTAAAGTAATTATATGGCAAAATGCATGTACTGGATATTGTGACGGGAGTAGAGGTTATTTCTAGATAAAGGAGGACTTAAAAGAAAATAATAAATTAAAAATCATGGTTGTGACACAAAGAAAAAATATTTTTTTATGAAAACCTGTCTCTCAGAAGTTTCCAATTCTTATGAGATGACAGTTGGTTAAGCAGCTGTGATGATTTATTTCCATCTTGTAAAATATGCACACTCACACACGCAATAAAAGGGAAAATAAGAGGAGGGACCCTGAGACCTGCCCTTTCTGCACTAATTAGTGAGTGGGGTTTGGACTCCATTGCTGTGAGCACATTCCTCCCAGATATTGCATGGCTTTTCTGTCAAATGCAATATCCATGGCAGGCTCATTCCCCTTTGACTTTCTGAGCATTCAGGATTCGTATTCCAGAAACACATGTGGTTCCCAAGAACCTTGTCAGTCGTGACAGCAATAACAAGAAGGGATCAACAGTGTCCCAAGTTATCCTTACAGTTTTGTCAAAGATTTCTACAGCACATAAATCAAGATACTGCTTAGTCCCTCTACCCCAAGCTCCTCACTTCCCATGACAAAAGTTCATCCCAGTTCTCCACTGCATGGCTTGACTGTGAGAAGAGTGGATGATTTTCAAAGAATCGTAGAATGGTTTAAGGTGGAAGGGACCTTAAAGATCATCCAGTTCCAACTCCCCACCATGGGCAGGGAAAGGGCCTTTTCTCCTTATCTGTGTTGTTTCCAGAGCCTCCTGCTCTGCATTAGGCTCTCACACAAGAAGGTGCTCAGGAGACCCTTGCAAAGACAATGGAGCAGCCAAAATGCTCATTCTCCAATGTGAGGTCAGTAAAGCACCTCGGTGGGATTGAGGGGATGGGGAGAAATCACAGCTCTGTCCCACCCCTGCAGCTGCTGGAACAGAAAAGGGCATTTTTCGATCACCCTGTGACAAGGGGAAGGGGCACTCATTGCCCAGTTCCAAACTATAAGCAAGGAGGATTTGATCCAGCAGTTTACAGAAAGGGTTTGCAAGTGGGAAATAGAGGTCTACTTGGCCTTTGCAGCAAGCCTAGCACAAGAGACAATTACCAAGGGCCTAGTCCTTGGAAGCAATATTGAAAAAAATCAGAAAAGAATAGCAGTTTAGAGCAGGAAATAGGTGTTAATAAGAGAGTTTTAAATTTTAATTGTCGCAGAAGTTAGAAGTATCAGAGAAACAGAAACTGGAAAGGAAAAAAAAAAAAATCTCCTTTCCCCATTTCTCAGCATTTTAATGTACTCTTTTCAAGAAATGTATTTCTTCCTTTTGCAGTGGAAGACGGCTAGACTTAGAAGAACAAAATAAAAATAAAATGTACATGGAAAAACAGCAGAAATAAATTCCAGGTGGCTACATCCCCTAAAAAATAGTGAGGAAATTAAACATTCACCAATCCTAGGGTGAGGTAAAATTCCCTTGCACACTGATGTGCCAGTAAAACTTACCACTCATTTTGAAGGCTCTTCCCAAAATTTCAATCAGCTTGTGTGTAGGCCTACAAAAAAATTCTTGAGGTTTCTAAGGAAAAAAAATACAATTCAGGACAGATACTGCCCATAACCGATTACAAAGTTCCTGCATTGTATGAAGCCATCCCAGTTGCTCTACTTGTGCTGGTTTTAAGCCTATGTAATTTTCTTTTGAATGCATGGCAAAGGCTTTTGGCTTCTTGGGAAGATGTACTACTGGTTCCAACAGCACTTGGAAAATGCATGGTTTACTATCTCACACACACACAGAGTTCCACATGGCACACAGGCAGTACCTGGTCACAGAGGCTGCCCAATGTTCCCACGGCCCAGGATGCGTGCACAATACACTCATATAATGAATACAGTTTGCATCGAAGATAACATGGTTTATTTCTTCATGATATTCAGATTAAAATGTATCAATGTATTTAGCACAATACTACATTTTAGGACAAAATCATCAGTGCTTTGCAAGTCTTCATAATGTTTATTCATTATAAATAGTAAATATTTACTGAACTTTTTACATGAAAGACATTTGTTTTTTTGTTTTCTTTTTTTGTTGGGTTTTTTTTTGTTTGGGTTTTTCTTTTTTTTACAACACATGTTGTAGAGGCTGCAACACAAAGATAATATTTCATTTTTCCATCACCCTTAAGACCATTGTGTGAACTAACCTCTGTACTGAACCTAGTCTAACTCACTACTTCATAGTCCTTAATGCTAAAAGGAATGTATTTGTGTTCTGCCTCCCTCTTTGTTCCAAGAATAGAGAGAAATAAATAATCCCACCTTCCATCATCCTCTTCCTCTCAACATCACAAAACACAAATTTATTGACATTCTAAAATGTCACGATGCAAACTTCTTGTAAACCTTGGTTCCTATAATTATACTTTCTATATTGGATATCGCTGTATAATTTAAACAAATCTGTCAAATACAGGTCCATCTCTGTCTATGTCCTGTACATCACTAAAAAAAAATGTAAACGTGATCATTTCTTCGTATTGTTTCCTGAAGATGACCTTTAAATCATGATTAGCAAGCTGGACTTCAGTAACCCAGCAGACTGCAACAATTCTGTATTTTATCACCAGGAATTATGCACTGCAAAAATAAAAGTACCTGCAAAAATATAGTTCTGATTCTATATCTATGACTTTGGATGATCCCAAAGTTTGTGTGAGGTACACAGTATTGCACATTGCTAGGCAGTTGTGAAAAATCAGTCGCATTGTTGGTGGGGTTTTTGTCTCCCATGTTTGTTTAAAAAGGTAAAACACACTGGGAAAACACATACGAAAAGGTAAAATCTGGGTGTCATGTTACATAAGATTTCCTCTCTTGGTAAAGCAAAACCTGTGAGTGACATTTATTGACAAGGTGATTACAAAAGCATGGCAAGGTAACCAATGAGTTGCTCAGGAAGTCTTTCGCACTTATCCAGCTTCCTATGGACTGTGACGTTTCCTCTTGATGGCAATTTCCAGTGTGTACAGTGAGAGGTTCTCCCAAACTTGCTTCAGAAACTGAGCTGTTTTAAAGTTAGACTAAAGTCAGCACTGGATGTCAGATGAGTCAGAGTACGCAGAGCTCAACTGCTCTAAGTTTAGTTTCAAAATGTTCCATTTGTCCCAATCAATGCACATTAATTTCAACAACAACAAAAAAATGGAATGTTTGCCAGGCTGTGATGTTAAATAGTGCTCTGTTTTGTATACCCACTCATAATGAAGCATGTCACATTTATTCATTATTGCTTTTGGCCTTTGTCTTCTGTACAGCTTTGTCCAGCCTTCAAAAGTCTACTAAAAGCTATGACTGGAGAGAACATAACAAGCTTTTTTCTCTCAGTGGGACTGCCCCAGTTTAGGCTGCAGTGTGTTGAGAAGATCCCTCTTATCCAAGCCTTGGAGTGAGACCAGAAAACAAGACCAGCTTTAACTTGAAGTGGACAGTTCATTTATGCAATATCTGGCTTCAGATAATGAAAGGCACCTGCAAAAAAGCAAAAGAAGCTTTTTAAGTCATGCTGTGACAACCTCACAGCATGGGGCCATGCCAACTACAGGTTGACACTGTCATATTTAATACTGATATATCAAAGGAAAGGGACTAATATTTTTATTCCTAGGACAAGTTTGACAAAACTCTATGTATCTGGGATTATATACTGTAATGATTCTTGAGCTGACCTCATTAAGAACATGTGTTTCTAATAGTGGAATGCCAGCGGTTATTTCATTTTGGACAACCCTTATGTTTTACCTAATGGCAATCAGGTTTCATGTCTCAACAATTAATAACATCAAGATGTTGTTGACATCACTTAAGAAAATAATTATGCAGCAGAAATCCTGCTTGAACAATCAGCTATCTCACCAGTGCATGGCTTTGGGGACAAGTAGCAGTGAGCCATTAGGATCTGTGCTCAGAACTCCCTTCCCTACAGACAGAAAGCACAGGCTGTTGGTACCTGGGCACAGTGTTGCCCTTCCCACTGCAAATGTGCCAGTACTCACTTTGTCCGTACTGGCCGTACTGGTAGCCCGTGACGGGGTCCATGCTGTATCCCGTGGTGCTGTAAGTCGGCGGGCAGTAGGACTGGGATGTAGGCAGGCTGTCTAAGCTCTTCATGTGATCTAACCTCTGGCTGCAGCTGGCTGACACTGTGGTGGTGGGCTCCAGGCCCCCAGTTAGAGGGGACAGGGCATAATCAGTTTGCGGCTGGTGAGGCACACCACCGTGGTTAGTCAAGAGCCCCATTACCTAAGAGGTAGAATAATAGAAAGAGTTAAAATAAACAAAGAACTGCATTGCTTACAGAACCACAGAAGTTCTCAAATCTATAATTTGATTTCCTAAACCAGGTAGACTTGATATTTGACCTGTGCTTTGAGTAGCTAATCCCAAGAGGAAGTAGAATTTGGTTGCATCATTCACCAAAATAAAATCTGATGTCTAACAAGCAATAAGAACTGATATTGGGGCAAATAAGGAAAAATTTTTTTTTTTAAACTTTTATAGTCTTAGAGTGCCTGATCCCAGCCCCAGTTGGGAGTTCTCCAGATGTTTATTCCTTGAGGGCTAAGTTATAAGACAACAAAAAGCAAGTAATGGCTGTCTAACCATGCTGTCCTGCATGATCTCCAAACATTAAAAAGCTGTGAAAAAGCTCACACAATTTTCTTCTCCAAGATCAGCAATCATTACACTGAAGTCGGTTTGGAGCAGATCCCAGTAGCACTACTGATGGAACAAAGAACCCCATATAATCCTGATGTTCTGGGTGCTGGGAAAGGGGCAGAGCAGCTGTACCCCCTCCTGCTGCATGCCCTGTGTGCTGTAAAGAAATGAATGTGCATGAGTAAAGTGCTGGTCGTAACACCAGTTATCGATTCCACCATCTGAGTTAAAGGACACAACAGAAAGGGTCAGGCATTCCAGAGCGACTTCAAGTCAGCTGTGACTCCCTTGTTAAGCTGCTTCTACAGGGACAGTTACGAAATCAGTAGCTGAAGAGTTTACTGGAAAATACATCGTTGTCCCTATAAAAGCCCAGCCCTCTAGGCCATAATTTCCAGTAGAAGAGCAAGAAAAAATTTCAAAAGCATCTGCATTTTCAAGCACAAAACTACAGTGAAAATTCCTTGTTCAAAAATCCCTCCCACTACAGGTTGGTGAACATTTCCTTTCCTGGCACACTGCTATAGCACACTTTGAAAATAAATGTATGACTGAGATTTGCTTACTTTTCCTGGAATAAATTGCACTTCAATTTTGCACTTCAGAGCCTGACAAACATTCTGCAGCTTCTAACGGATGGGTGACATACAGCTTCTGCCAAAGCTGCATATTGTGATAATTTACAGGCTGTTCTTGCTCCAAAAAGGCATTACAATTATCTGACATGTGCTATTTGATAATTATTTTGTTTTGCAGAAATTCTTGCCATAAACTAAAGAGAATTTTTTAAAATTTGAGTCCATTTTTTAAAGACTAAATTAAACCTCATCAGAACATATCTGTTTCCTAAAGTTCTGATGTTCCTCCTGGAATTGTACTTATTTTCCATGACAAATGAAAAGGTATTGCAGGGAGCTTGTGTTCCCAGCTCTGAGTTGTTTGGTTTTTTGTTGGTTTGGGTTTTTTTAATAAATACATGAAACAAGATCCAGGGATCATGATTTAAGTGGGAAAGAAGACCTATCCAAATTTTACGTGTCTGATTAGGAAAAGAGCAAGAGGTAGAAACAGAGTAGCTCAAAAAGCGAAACCCAGATACCTGTATTGAGAACACAAAATATGTTTGCATCAAATGCACCCAAGACACCTCACTGAAAAAGAAAATTCTGAGAAAGAAGTTCAGTTACTACATACAGCAGTGGAATGTTCACTTCTGATTCACTAAGCTGAAAAACATGAGTTTAACCAGTGGGTGGTATTTGCTGAATGTTTCACAAACTGAAGCATTCATGCAAAAAGAAATTCCAAAATATATGCAAAGACCTCATTCAGATACTGAAATCTTACAACTTTTAAGTTATAAAAACAAGATTAATTTGGATTCAGGATGTAAGATACTTGCTGTTTAATTCAACAAATATATTCAATGCCCAAAACCTGTTAAAAGAACTTGGGGTTAGTAATAAACAACTCTGAAATCACCACAGATCAAAAAATCATGTTATCTGCATAGCGTTTTGTGCCAAAACTCCCCCAAAAGTTGAAATCACTGAGCTCTCAAGTTTTTGTTCTAAAAATTGGTTTCTGAAAACTATTAAAATTTCTATTATTTTCTGTTTCAGAAATTCCAAATACTTTTCTTATAACTTTGGAATTCAATATGGTCCAAAAATGTAGCGTGCTGAATGACCGGACAGTGCATCAGCAGAACACAGTATAAGAACCTTTGAAATTAACACTAATAGAGTTGAAAGAAGAGAAAGAGACACCAAAAAAAAAAAAAAAAACCAACCAACCAACCAAAAAAAAAAAAAAAAAAAAAAAAACAAAAAAAAACAACCATGGGATAACGTAAACATTTACATTGAAAATTACTACTTTGGGAAATATTTACATTGGCAGGAGTATCATGGTTTTGACTACAGTTTAAAACGTGCAGGGGTTTATCAGAAATCTCAAGTGCACAACCCTTTCCATTCCTGTGTAGGGCCAGTGTGATACCAATATTTACAGGACTTCCCCATGTTCTGTTCCAAGTTCAAGAGCAGGGAGAAGGGCTGGGCTTGTCACAGAGTAACTCTTCTCTGCCTCAGGGCTCTCACACCCTGTCTCTGCCAGCACTTTTAGGACCAATTGCTAATTTGGGAAAATAACTGTTTTACCAGCCGTGTATTTCAACTAGAGTTTTTTTTCATTTAACATTTTCAATAGAATAAAACCCAAGACAAAATTATTTGGACTTTGCCAGCAGAAACAATGAACTCAAAAACTTTTGGATTGGAAGATATTTTAAAATTAGACATTTGTTTTGAAATTTAAACCTGGATCCAGACAGACTCTCAAACACCACTCAAGCATCAGTAGCAACTCTATTTGGATGGAGATTTCTTCTCTTTGACAAACTAGAATTAGCATATGGTGAGATTTACTTTAAATTTTTTAAATTAAAAAATAATACAAGTCTTTAGGCACCATTTTATTTAGTGGTTGTGCACTTAGATATTCTGGAGCAGAACTGACACAGCAGTCTGTCTCTGAGCTGGAGAAAACTGAAGTCTGAACAGTAACCAACTTCTCAGAAATATCTTCCTCAGAGACCTTCAGAATCATCCTGTAGCTGATTAGTATCTAAATAATTAGATTTTTGGTCATGTGTGTTTTGAAAGCTCTAAGGGACATAGCCTCAGGGCAGGAGTCTTTGCTACGGTATGTGCCATGACCTTCTCACCCATACAAGGAGTTACAGGAAGGGCATGGCTAACTTTCACCTAATCAATTAGAAATCCATTAATGGGCCATGGCTGCAAGATGCTCAGCACCCTCAGCTTAGTGGTGCACAGGAGACACAAAAGGATCTGCATTTTGCAGCTCAGATCTTCTGCGGGCATGAGGCAGTGCAGTTCTAAGGAAGCAAACAGATATGATTGCTTTATAGTAATTAAGGTAGAAAATAAATTTATTCAATCTCTATACCATTCAAATTTCCAAATCCATGGAAAATATGTACTTCCTTCTAAATCACTCTGGGAAAGCTAAATTAGTAATTGTCAGCCTCACTGACCTAGAATCCAAGGGCTGAGCTAACACCTAGAATTAAAATAATGCAGTAACGACACTATTTATTTTAGAGTACAATTCCTATAAATGCAAAAAAAAAAATCAGATTTACGTTTTCTGGCTACATATATTTTGTTCTCACCTTTTACAAAACACACAGGAATAGTGATGCACAGCCCTCATATATATAATAAAATACAATACATGTAATTAATAAAATTATTCTATTACAAAGCAAAGGTGAAATTAGGAATGAGTAAACAGAACAGAGTGGACTGCAACAACCAAATTCTACAGAAAAGTTTTCAGAGAACACATCTGAAGCAGTCCAAAATATTCATTAGGACAAGTCCCTTGCTGGTGGAACCAGCACAGAATCACCAGCTGAGTATATGATCAAGAAAGAGAATTTGAGTGATGAAAGCCTTAAAGACACATACACAATGTCTGATCCATTATCAGCTGTTAGACAATGCTTCTATTATCACCAAAATAAAGGCCATTAAACTACAAAAAAAAGCTTATTTTATTGAAATGAAACATTCTGCCTGTTAACGTGGTTGTTGTTTTAGGATGTAGGACCCTCCATAGGCACAATAAAATTCTCATATGTTTTAATTCATTTATGCATGCCTGTGTTTAGTATGCTTTGCGACCATGTCTGCAATTAATATGATTTATGAGAAAAGAACATCTGCAATATTTTTTGGGTACAGTGATACTATTTTTCCCCTCCTGTGAATGAAAGATTCAATGAAACAGCTCAAGGAAAATAGTTGGCAGTTAACATATTAGGTTGAACTGACAGAATCATGAGTAAACTTTAGCACAGTAAATGATATCCTCTTATCTGACCCTGACACATTTGCAGCATGTAATTTACAGAAGCTCTGTCCAGGGAATCTTGACAAATGCTCCTAACGATGTCAGGGCAATGTTCCATTCTAATGTAAAACAGATGTGGGTCAGATACCCTCATTCATCACTAACACTGAAAATTTCAGACTCCTTCCGAGATGAATGGCATTACCTGCTGTTAACTCTCTTCACTGTAGAGAAATCTCTCAAAAAACAAAATATTGCACAAGAAAGAACACAAAAGGGATTGTTATCATGCACTATAATGAGAGATTTTAGAGGATTAATTTAAGTTAGTTAGCTACATGGATCTATACTTATAGGATCCTAGAACCCTGTTGCTGATTCATGTTATATACATGAATATTTCTATAGAATATAAGAAACCTAACAGAAAGCACTTTTTGGCAAATGGCAAGAGCTGGCAACCACATACTTGGTTGATGAAAATAAGAGCAAATGTACTGACTTTGGACTTGGATGATCTGACCCTCTGCATGCTCATATCAAATGAGACCTCATAATGATTTCACACCACCAGGTGCCTACGCTGGAATTAGAGAAGGTGCATGGTGCACATTTAGGATAATTAAGAAATAACTTGATTCTTTCGCAAAATATATTTTTACCTACAGAGGATTACCAATTTTCAAAACATTATTACAATCTGCCACAAAATTCATGTCTTTTTTAAAATGCTACATCACAGAGTCCCAGAACTTGGTAACATCACCAAAATAATTCTAAGATCAGTGAATTCTTGAGCCCCTGGTTGTATGAAAACCAACCAAAGATGACTGAAAAGGTAAAACAAAGCTCAAAGATGAATGCATAATTTATATGAATTTTTATCTATAAAATTAAACATCTCACAACTTATTCAGGCAGCCTCAGAGATTGGAGTCTCATGACTTTACATGCTCAGCTATGGCAATATTACTTAAAATAATTCATAAAAAGCCTAAATTTGGGATTAGGTTGCTCTTTGCCTGTGAACTCTCCTCCTACTTTCTATTCAGCCCTAAACACAAAAGAAGGATTCTAGCCATTATGAACACCAGCCCAGCTGTCACTCGCTCAGCTCTCACACACCTTCCCTCAACAACCAGGATATATGGATTTGTTATGCCTGAAAGCAAAACAAACCAAAAGAGAAAAGTTAAAGTGGACATTCAAAAATGGACAGTCACCTGTTTATTGTTTCTGCTATATTAATGTATTTATTACATATGTTATATTATCTATAAATGTATATTTATATAAAATATAGAATATTTTAAATAAAATATTTGCATATTTAACCAAAAAAACCCATGTTATTTTTACACAGTAACAATTACAAAACTATTGAATCTCATCTATTTTACTCACAGAAGCAAAAAATAATGAACCCCATTGACAGAACTTCTGTTTTTAAATAATTTTTAAAAAGGAACAAAAACTTGTATTCATGCAAATTATATCATGTGAATTAACTTTCTTACTCACAAAGAAATCCATGCCCTGTCTCATGTTCTTGGGTCATTAAGTGAAGAGTTCTCAAATGATCATGAGCAGAACATTGTTGTGGGACTTGAACCCAAATGAAATGTTTCTGTGGGCAACCAGTTCAAAGTAATACAACAGAAGATATAGGGAAAAGTATAATGAATTAATAGTTGCTTTTTTTCATTGCTCTTGTGCCTTTTAATGAGGGAATGTAAGTTTTTAGCCCTCGGTTCCTGTGCCTCCCTTAAAAACAGAGTTAACAAGACTATATGAACATATCTAACTGATTTGACAGCTGCCATCAGTTCCATACTTCAGGTTAATGAAAACCAAATCCTTTCAAAGACTTAAGAGAAGCCCATTGCCTAAGATCTATCTCACCAAAAGGAGTTACAGGGTAACTCTTAAACTCAGGCAGTGAAATGTTTTGACAGTAGAAGAAAGAAACCTGGAAACAGCTTGCATCTTTACTACTGTTCACGGAAAAGTTTGGGATTTTCTTATCAAGATTATTCCTGAGCTCCAGGTAATGGCATGAAACTGCAAACTTTGTTAAAGACTGTTATGATCTCCTATACAGCCCATTCAATAGTCAATCCACTTCCCATTTTAAAAGTGCAGCCTTTAAAGCTATGGGTTTGATTCAATTAGAGGGGGAGAAAGTAAGGAAGAGGAAAGGGTAGATCTGAGAAGTTTTCTAGAGGGCATGGAGGAAAAAAAATTATGCCTAGCAGGAGACAAGTTACACACATTTGTTCTTTTCCCATTAAAACCTTAACACTGCAGTACTGTTTAAGCCTGGATTATCCTACAGGTTAAATATCCTACAGGTTAAATACAGGAAGCACATGGCCTCATGGGCAGCAATCCAAGCAGAGTACTGCTGCTCCACCTGAATCCACAGGAGCCTGAACAGCACTCTCCAAACCAGCGAACTGCCTGACCTGGTGTAGGGCAAACTCTGCTGCTCTGACAGTAATAAGAAGCACATGATGAGGTCAGGGGATGCCGATGTACACCGGAAAAGCCTTTTCCCTTATTTTAAATGAAGCAGTTCAAAATATTGATATCCTGTCTTTAAAACAATCTTCTCTTTACTAAGACCATGCACCTGCAGTTGTGAGACAAGTGTTTCTGCAGTCACTGTTCTGCTTCACATCAAAAAGCCAGCAATGGCCACTAATCATAAAGTGCCATGCCAATCCAAAAGAATGCCTAAATCCTGTATACATGTATTAACATCCAGATATGCTACCCCCTCATAATTCTGAGTTAATAAACATTTGTTAAAAGAAAGTGCACTGAGCAACTAAAACCTAATTTGAAAAGGAAATACAATATTCCCATAAATGTATGCATGAGAGGCAAGAAGCTGCATAATAGGCATAGAAAACATAAAAATATGCAATTTACATATATTACACACTAATAATCTCTTTTCTGACATTATATTTAAAGAGCTCTGGCTGAGATGGCATGCTTGCAGTTGAGTTGCTTTTTCATGAAATACAAACAAGGACACTCCAGGCTGCAAGCTCCCCAAGACATTAATCCTTGACTCTTTCCAGCAAAAGTCAACCCATTGCATGCCTGCAAGACAGAGGTTCTCTCACCACATCCAGGTACTAATGAATAAACCAGATGAGCGAGGAGAACAACCAGTCATCTGAAGGATATCTGCAGATTTTGTCTTGATGTTAAAAAGTACGAAGTATTAAACAAGGTGGAACTCTTTCTGCTCTCTTTGATTTTTAAACAAGGTCAACAACATTTTAATACCCAGCTTGCAAGACAGATATGTAATGGAGCATTCTGCTTCCTAGAACTGAGAAATACCATCCCCTCTCACCCCAAATTCAAGGCTAATGCAATAAAAATAAAATTACATCACCCTAGGTGTCTCTGATTGACCTCTGCCTCCACCGGTGCTTGCCTTATATACCATATTTGTTCATCATAGTCAAGAAAAAAGTTACACTGGAACCATTCTACATAAAAAATAACGCTTCCCTGGGGTCTGTGTCAGACCCTAATTTGCAATAAATTGATGTCAAGGGGGAGAAAGAGATTTAAGTCTGGTAAGAACATGATCCTGTGAATCTTAGTATTAGATTTTGTTCTGCATGTTCTAGGGGTGTTTTTTTTTAAATCACAAAATATTATCTGGGCTTCAGACAAAACCCCCCTTGCCCCTCCCCACTACAATCACTGCAAATTCAGCTTTAGACTCAGTTTGTCAGGAGCACTTGCCTGCAAGAGACACACGGATGGGTGGAAACATTATGTTAATTGCTCACACACCCAGATTTATTGTGGTCAAAAATGCACTGGCCAGTAAATAGACCCTCTTTCTTTCTCATCTATATTCCATGCACACAGGCAGGGCAGTGCAATGTGCCCACTCAGCAGGAAAACTCTTGTTTCCCTTTTTCATGAAACCCCAAATGCAGAGCTGGCTTTTGACTTTCCCTTACCTCAGCCTCTCTTTCAGCACCTCAGGAACAGCCCTGAGGAAGCATGGAGATGCACAGTGACACACCCCACAGCTAAGGGACATTTCGCACACTAACATGCCCAGCAGCTGAGGCTCCTTTGGGCAACAGGAGTTTCACTGGTTTACTACAGTCCCACAATTTGTTGCACATAATTTACACGTCTGAGGCTGTATCATTCCCTTATATAAACACAAAGTCTGAGTGTGTCACTTTATACATCTCTACATTTTATACAGGTCTCTAACTCATTGTTCAGGCACCAGAACTGATACAGAGGAGCTGTTGGTAACACCACATGAATTTAGGTCTGGGTTTTTCATTTGTTCTTTTGATGGGAAGATAGATTTTTAACAGCTGTTGGAGGTAATCATTCAGTTACCAAGAAGTTGTTCCAAATCTAAATGGATGTAAGTAATCTCTATGCACTGAGCAATGAAAGCACAATGTCAGCTTTAGAGGGATCAGCATCCCCCTAAACCTGTTGGTAGAGCTGCTGTACATGGCCAGAAGTGCTAAACACCGGGTCAGAGAAAGGTTTCAAAAGTCTAAGGGAAAAAAACCATAAAAACAACAGAAGTCTCATAGTGTAAAGACAGGGCTGGGTGTAAAAAAGCACAGAATCTCCTTTTGATTACATCAAACCTCAAATCAGCAAGACTTTGGCTGGAGGAAACCTGGCCTCACATTTTTGTCCCATTTTGCCCAGCCATCACAAGATTTCTTTGCTGTTGTGCTCCACTTCTCTGTCACAGACAATAAAAGCCTTGTGAAAGGGGAAAAAAAAAGATCACATTTTCCATAGCCAGAACCAACACGCATTTAAATTGACACTAACAACTACTCTTTATGGATTAACATTGGAAACCAGATAGATAATTATTTCAAAAATGTGGAAGCCTTGCACACTATGAAAATAGCCATTAAAAAAAAAAAGAAGCAACTAATATAATGTCATGGATTTTGTTGCAATTTGCATCTAGAAATCAGAATTCTTTCAAACAAAATTTATTCAAGTCTTGCTGGAAGTACATCCGTTTGTTTTTCTGTTGGTATTTTTTTCCTGAGGTTTCAAGCCATAAAGTTTTGTACCCCACTTTATGCTATAGGAATCTGTGAATCTTAATTACATTTACCATTACAAAAAAGGGTTTATGAACTTTTGCCTTTGGGCAAAAATGTTTATTTCATTGCCTTTGTTATTCATTCTTTTCAACTCCAGTGCCTTTGAACTTTTCAGCTGCACAGAGTTATCACCGTTGCACAGGAACCAGGAACTGCACTCCCGAGATGCAAACCACAAGTTGAAGAAAACGAAGGAGGCAAAGATATACGAGTCGTTATTTTGGCCACCCTTTGTGCCATTAAAATCTCATTTTCTGCCTATTAGAATGCCCTCTCCCTGCTTAGGCAGTGGTGATAGTCAGTGATTAGTGTGTAATTGAGTATAATTGTCTTTTCACTTTTCATTTGTGTCATTCTGAGCTTCTCTCTGTTTTTCTAACCACTGAGAGGAAAAAAGGGTAGAAAGCAGATAAAGCCATTAAAACTCTCACTTTCAGCCCTGAAGAGATTCCTGATTGTAATTATAGATTGCATCCTCTTTGTGACTCCTCAGAATTTAGTGGACATCTCTTTCCAAGCACCTGAGCAAAGCCCTTGCTAATAAAATAAACTACCATCTATTCAAGCTTTAACTAATAATGTCAGCTTCAGACAGATGCCGTGTGTAGGAAAATTTAACCAATCTTTTGACACTCAATTATCAAGGCAATTTATTAACATGATTTCCTCAAAAGAGCTCATGCAAATTAGAAAAACAATTATAGTATTCATGCATTGATATATTGCCAAAGACCAGTAATACTCCTAATTTATGTATTTATAACTCGATTATAGCTCATCTCAATACACATTTCTCAGTCCTTGGAACTCTCCTCATACCACTTGCCCATAATTTTCCTGGACCACTTGGTAAAACCTTGATGAGGTTATTTTAAAGAGATATTTTATTCACAGAAAAAGTACAAGATCTATTTTCTGTGCCTAGCCACGGATCTTCAGGAGTACAGCAGTACATTACAAATGCTTGAAAACTGAATGCAAACATGAAGTCTGCATGATTCCGTTATAAATCAGTTGAAATTAAATATAAGCTATGACTCTTGATTCAGCCAGTAAGAGGAGAAAAAAAATTTAAAAAAAAAAAAAAAGGAAACTAGCAAACTGAAATCATGTGGCTTATATAAAGAATACATTATGGTTTAAATTTGGCAATTCATTATACTGTGGCCTGAGGGAATAGACTCTTTGGTTCTGGTATACAGCAAATCCTCTGTCTGAAAACACAGGACTGACCTGAGGTGAGAGGCCATTGCCAATGGCAGGGTTCATGGGATTGGAGGGCCCGGATGGAGGCACAAAGCTGTCTGTATAGCTGGAAAATCCATGCCTGGTACTGGGGAGGCAATAGGCAGAGCTGCTCTCTGGGTTTGAAGGGAGGCTGCTTTGGTGTACTGTGCTTGGAGGGAGAGGCTGAGGTCTGTGGACGGTACTGCTTGGATCAGACACGGCTGGAAGCAGAAGAAACATGTTGATATGTTTTCCTCCTTTATTTCTGGCATAATAAGTTCATTATGTGAAGTTCAGCTTAAGAGAACTGCATCAGAACCTGCATCTAAATACTTGTTAAGTAGAAAAGTACATCTATAATATTGCTGGATATTTAACTGGCCTATGAGTTTACACAAAAAATCTTAAACAGACTGTAAATATCGTAACAACAGACATGCGGTTTTTGGACAACCCTTAGTGAGCACATACTGTCAGCAATATTTTTTATATATGTCTATATATAAAAACAAAGGAAAATATTTATTTACTTATAAGACTGGTAACGGGCTTTCCCCTCCTGGCCATAGCTCATAAATCCCACCACGGTTTGTATCAAGCCTAGGAATGGATGGGAGAAGCCCTGGGCTTTGAAAAATTCCCTCAACTGGAACATACACCAAGAGTTAGCATCCAAATCTCAAGAAGGAAGCAATAAGAGCACATAACTTATTTTATAAAATCTCACCCATAAGGTTTTTATTTAATAGTAAAATCTAACAAAGCCTAGATTTGAGGGTCTGTTCCCTCCTATTCAAATCCATCAAAGTTCACAGAATTTCTGATAACATTAAGAAAAATTTTTACCCTACTGAGACTGGCTACTGTCTGATGTGAAACAAGGTGGTCTGAATAGCTGCTTTTTCCCACTGCCAGGTAAATATTCAGAGTATTCGTCTGAATAGCTGCTTTTTCCCACTGCCAGGTAAATATTCAGAGCATTTACAGAAGTTCCAATGCTTCATCACTGGTAGTCACAATGAGGACAGAGTGCACCTGCCTCCTACACCACACCAGACACTTCCAGCAAAGCAGGCCATTACAGGGGCAGGACAGGGATGAGTGTACATCACTTTACCAAAGCTGCATGACTGCTGGGCAGGAGGTGATTATTTCTCTGGAGAGCACCCTTCACATGGAACCACCCCTTTCTTGCAGCAAAACAAATCTGAGTTATTATGCGCTTAAAATAAGCAGGCTTGCAGGGTCATCCCTGAGTCAGACCCTAAATTAGCCAACACATTAGAAAAGAAAATATTTCTACAACAGATAAGCACAGGAAACCCCCCAATAACACTGTTTTAACCAAGTACCTGTGGGCTACTGTACCTTGCGGTATGGAGGTGGGTTGGTAGGAGGGCTCAGAGAGCTGGTATGTTGGCAAAGTTGGCATGGCACTGGGTGGGAATCCTCCAGGGATCAGATGGTTGAAAGCCATCAGTTGGTTGGCTCCTGCCTGTTTCCTCCATCTGGCACGACGATTACTAAACCAGACCTGCAAATGTTTTAAATATGAACATTTGAGTTTTGCACATTTAATACAGATGTATCAGAAATAATGGCATTGTATTTCAAACACACTCAGTGTCTGAGATGAGAGATGCAGAAGATGCACACTGAACTCAAGTGCTCCTAGACAAGAAAGGGGCCCTTGGCACACATTTCCGTGGTCCAACAGATGCAACACAGGAATTGTGATCCATATTTTCCTCCCAAATACAGCCTCTCCTGAAAAAAAACTGTCTATTCTTTCAAGTTTTAATGTTCTTAATCACTATAATTATGGTGCTGGATTTAATGAGAAAGGGGAAACCTCTCCACTTAATCTAAGTGCCAGCTATTTAGTCTATACTGTACTGTCTTTATATTTAATTTGCTGACAAGTTAGTGGCATCACTTACTGCACTGTTAGAAGGGGCATGTACTTACATATTAGGACACTATATTACCCTAATGACCAACAGAACTTTAAGCTTTTTAATTTGAAAAATACAAGTCCCATGTACAAAATACACAAGCAAGTTTTCCCTCCCAGCAAGATTTCATGTATTCACATATGTACAAAACATCTCTTAATAAACTTACAACAGTAGGTCAGAATTTCAGTGCTAGATTAGCATTTCAGAACCACTTTGAAATCCTTTCCCAGGACAGTGCACCAACCAGATGGGGTTTGGATTTGTGGGACATTTTAGCTATAAATCTGCTTTTCTTCACATCATTCTCAGTTCATGTTTTAAGTTTTCCAAGTCTTGGATGGTTCTTATTACCTCCAAGACAGGAAGAGGTAAGACTTCACAAATGCAGACATAATAGTAGTTGCAAAACACATTTGTTAATTTTGATATTATAGTGATTCCACACGTCATAAATTGGAAGGGTAAGGAGTCAGTGCAGGGGTGCCTGAAGCAGGGTGCAGGCACAGTGCCTTGTTGCAGGGTCAGAGCAGGCTCTTGATTACAGCTCTCAGCTCCATAGTGGAGCACTGAGGGAAAGAATGGCTGTTTAAGGCAACAGAGACCGCACACATTTGTAAACAAGCAGCCAGTTGTTCATAATCCTACACCCTGAAGCAGCTGCAGTGCTCATCTATAGATCCAATCAATTAGATAAGACCTGAACTGAGTGTTAACATCTGATAAAGTAGATCTGCACAGCTTTTAAGGCAGGCTGGCCTGAAAGCCACTGAGGCATGTTAGCTGATGAGCCACATACAGATGTATTTGTATAAGTAAGACGGGGCTCAGATCTGTAACTCTTCAGGCAAGCAGCCCTTGCTGGCTTATGAATCAGGCATCACAGACTGGGATTCTAAGTTTAACACCATTTACAAGCCATGAGTGGCCCTCATATAAGAGGGTAACAACATTTTGGGCTACACTGTGGGCTTCTCCTCTGCTTGCTATTTCATGACAGGGGTGCTGGGACTCACTGAGCCATCTGGTTTCTGACATAGGCCATCTGTCACCATGTAGTTGGTTCTGACTTCATCCTCTTTTCAGAATGACATGCTCAGTTCACGCAGCTGCCTCCTCCTTTGGCTGCAACATCTACTCCTCAATTATACACTCCCACTCCGGTTTAGGATACAGGACAGAGGGATAGGTGGAGCCTCTGTTCTATGTCACAAATCCCTCTCTTGTTTTTTTGCTGTACATACTAACTCCCCCTCTGTCTGCACATGAACCATGTCTGAAAGCAGCTGGCAGGGACAAGGAGTAGGGTGGAGATGCAAAACCTGCAATGAGCAGTAGTTGGGGATGGGTCTAGATTCAGCCTGTAGAGCAAGAAAGAGACCTTGCTAAAGATCGAAAGAACACTTAGGAAGGATAATGGAGGTCAAAGAGTGATCAGGGAACAGAAATCGCTTGTTGTAATTAGCTGACCCAGGTCATTAACGATGGCTTTTTTCCTTGACACTCTCTCTTCTTCAGGTCAAGAGGGTTATCTGATGATCTCCAAATGCTGCGGGAATAAGAACTGACTACACTGTGTAAATGGATTTCACTCAGGAAAGTGAGGTAACAAGATTTTGTTTCCTCTACAGATAAGCATTTGCCTTCAAACTCCAGATCTTTACTAAAATGAGTCAGATCCCAAACTTTAATTCAGTAGTAAGCAATTTACATAAATGCTAAGTTTTATACTTTTATTTACAGACAGATTTTTGGCTCATTTTATAGACTTGCATTTTTTCCAGAACTGCAGCTACCTATTAGACATCCCTGAAAGGGACACACTCAATGGTATCATAAAGTCTGCAGGAGCCACAAAATGAACATCCTTGTGCAGAGCTTTGTTGCCACCTGGAGCTCCATTACATAAAGTGGGACTCTGCAGGGGAGCAGAAACCTGCCCAGGCTGTGCAGAAACAAGACTGTGTATTGCCGCCTCAGTCCTATGTGATTGGGATGTGCTAAACGAGTGTTACTTGACAGGCACCCATGGCACTGGCACAGTCCTCTGGCACTGGCCCCTTGCTTTCCCCGGGTGGCAGGAAGGCAGATGGCACCTGACTAGCACCAGAGTTAGTAGAAAATTAATTCACCAAAACCCCCTGAACAATTTCAAAACTGCAGAGGACGTTTTATTGCCATTAATACCACACAAGCTCACCACTACAGAATGGTAGAGGCACATAAGAAAACGAAAGTAAAAAAGCCACCAAATCAAGAAAAAGTTACTAGAAACTCAGTAACTGAAACCTAAATAACTCAAACTTAAATATTTTATTTACATTTTATGTGATGCTTATTAAAATTAGTCAAATGTATCATGAAAATTCTGTGTACACTACTACCACTAAAGAAATCTTGAAAAACTTTGCTAATCTCAAGCCAAGACTTAAAAATGAATCTAGTCACCACAAGCCAGTGTTTCTGCTTAGAAACATATTGTAAACACCTGGGAAAAATATTGTCTTTTGTTTGTACATTTCCAATATGATTTAAATACAATGTCGCCTTATGTACAACAGATTTCAACTTCCACCAACATGACAAAATCCTCATCGTATGAGGGGCCTTTTCAAATCTAGCAGGCCCCCATAGGATGTTCCTGTTCTTCCATAACCTCCTTTTGAGAGGCACACAATCATCACCTGGATGCAGGGATGCTTCCAGTACAAAGCAGGCCCTGGAGGAGATCTCAAGCGTCATTCTGTGAGAAAGTTCCACCCTGCAGAGGGCACAACAGAAATCAAACTCTAAACTATCTAAACATGGACAAAGGAAACACGGCTTGGCTGAGGGACCCAAGCATTCAAAAACTATGTCTGCACAGAAACCAAGTCATACTCATTTTAGTGAGGCTTGGACTCCTTGGGTCCCATGTCACTTTCAAAGATGGAATGTAAATTATCCAGATGATTTGGAAACAAACCTGAATCCCAGTGTCTGGCCAAAATTTATTATCTCGAAAATAGAACTGAAGAGAATGAAATATAGGACAAAAGAGGGGGAAAGTAGCCCTTTAAGTACTGGAGGCTCCAGTTTTTCAAGTACCTGGGACTGGACTGACCAAAAAAGAAATCACTCTGCACCAGAACAAAAAAACTGTATTTTGCACCAACGTAGAGTGGATAAGGTGAACTAATATGTTTCTTTCCTCTCTATTTCCTAATATTTAGATCCTGCCTCTTATTATAATTTTTTCTTAAAGTAGTTTGCAAGTGATCATGCCAATATCTTATTTTGTTGATCTCAACAGGATATTCTTTAGAAGATGCATTTATTCACTTGGGAACACACTAGTGTAATTAGCCTTGACATTTTGACAGTCTGATCGTAAACACAGAGTTCTCTATGTGCTTTTAAGGCAAAAAGATCTCTGATTCAACAGGGCAAAACATTCAAGATGTGAATGTTGCAAAAAACCCATGGATATTTTGTTATACGAAGTCCTGACCATTGCAAGCATGAGTGCCAGAAACACACAAAGTCAAAAGACTGATGTATTGTTAACGGCACTTCTAATTTTAGATGGATTTTAGATGGGGGAAGGGAGGGGTTGGTTTGGTTTTTCCTCATGATATTTTTCATGGTAACTGCCTCCCCCACCCTACTACTCCCCACCTCTCTCTTCCCACAAAATTCACATGTTCAAAACAAAGTCTGACCATCCTGGAAGCCGGAGTCCTTGGCAGATGTTCCACCAGGGAAAGAATGTGGGCTGTGCCAGAAGGAGCAGGGGTGCCTTGGGAAGAGGGGATGCTGAAGAAGGAAACTGCAAACAAAGGTGAGCTGCACCAGCCCGGGCAGAGCCAACTCTGTTACCTTTGCAAAACACGGCAGTGTGACTTCTACAGACAGCCTCAGGGCCCTGCAGTCCCTACAGATGTCAGACCTCACTTACTTCAGCAGCCCTTCGAGGGTGTGCACAGGAAAGAAGTTTTTATCTTCCCTTTTCTGTTTTTTTTTTGCAGTACTGTGAGTTTCCATCCTGGCTCACCATCAGTACGATGAGCTGCAGGGAAAGCACTGCCAGGGACCAGCCACAGGATGAAGAAAGAGTAGAAACAGCTTTTTAGCACAACTAGTTGGAAAATCAGCTTGGCTGTGACATCTGCACACCCCCAGCCTCATAGGAATAGGGTCCACTGTGTACAGATGCACACCATGTTCCCTCACAGCACCCCAAAGCTGTGCCCAAAGCCTGCTGAGAGCAACATGCCATGGCCACCAGTGGGAATGACACAAGGCTGAAGGTTCCCTGCCTGCCAAAGCCTTTTCTTTATGAGGATGGGAAGTGATGCTGTCTAGGATACTATGGGTTATCAATGTGCTGGAAATCAGAGTTCTTTGAAAACATACTGGGGTGGGAGGGGGGAAATAAAAGCAAAAAACGTACCAAACAAAATCCCAAAACAAAAAAAAAACAAAAGCAAAGAAAGTCAAAACGAAACCAAACACACCACACACAAAATAAAACAAAAAAATCAACACAGACTAAAAAGCCAGAAGACTGTGCCAAAGTGATTAGGGACTTCCAACCACCTCCCAGTGTGATCCAGCATACTTAGATCTCCTAGGTTTCTTTGAGAAGACTTTGACTCAGTCTTACAATGATACTTCTAAAAAGCTGCAGCGGAATAGTTCTGAAAATTATTGAGTAATAAGCAAATTGAACTGTGTATTTATAAGTTAAAGTGACACTAATTAGAGCCCTTAGGCAGCAGGGACCAGAAAGAGACAATCAAAATCACATCCCTCTTTTCCTTTATATTTAAAAATGTCCTCTTGGGTCTGCATACAAATGCAGTTGGTTAATTTCCCCATAAGAATTTCCCCTTTACAGGGGAGGGGGGACCTGCAATTACAGGGTTATCTACTGCAAGGATGCACACAGCATTTTCTTTCTTTTGCCTTTTTATGATGCAAGAGGTTCGGTCTCAAGAAAATGCATCAGAAATTCTCCATAAACCACATCAGGAATAACTGTAAAGATCTGCTGAAAGGTCTTAAGTATTCTTGAATCCATCCTACATTCCTTTGCCCCATCTTCCCATAGGACTGGGCAGTTCAGTCTACAGGCTCAAACCACTTCAGAGGGGCTGAGAGCAAGTTAAGACTTTTTTTGGCACAGATTCCCCCTCCCCAGTGATTTTTCAGGGAGTGCTTTTCACTGTTTTCTACTGAGAAAAGACTATTAAAGCTGAGAAATTGGACTTCAGAGCCTTTAAACCTTACTACTAGCTCAAGAGTTATAACTTTTCTCACCTTTCCCCTCACTCCTCTCTGAACTCTTTCCCTCCCTGTAGCACAGTGAAATGAAGAAAATAATATGCAAGCACAACACTTAAAATATACTTTTAAAATAATTTTTCTTCTAGCTACTGAAGACTTCTGAGCTCTTGGGACTTATTTATTGAGGTCATAATAAGGTTTTTACAATAGCTTACAATCTGATTACAAGTTTGACATGGGAACATTCAATTCCATGCTAGTAGCCTGGAGAGATCTGCCTAAATTTTCAGACATGTTCTGTTGATAATTTTTTTTTTTTCAAGGAAATCAATTGAAAACTTGGATTTGGCTGAGAAGAAACTCTTCAGGGTGGGAAACAGTCACGATTCAGAATTGTTCCTGACTTGCCCTACTTTTTCACCATTATTCATGGACGAAAAAGAATCCAACCAAATTTTTCCCACTGCATTTTGGAGTTAAACAGGGAGGCCATGTGCCAGCTGCTTCTCACAGCAGGGCCTCCTGCCCCAAGGATCCATACAGCTGGGGCACTCCTTAACATGATCCAATATACAAGTCTCATGCACCACATTTCTGGCAATTTGGGATGCCTGCCATCAACGCATAGCCCCAAAAGATTAGCCTGCATGGCCAGCCCCCATTGGCCAAGGCAGGCTCCTGGCTGGCCACAGGACAAACCTGAAACTTATTTAAAAATCCTTTGCCAAAAGATTGACGTAAACATTCCCCACCACCAATCTGAAACAGGCCCCAAGCTGCTGCCAAAGCTTGCCCAGTCCACCTAGGTCTAAAAACAAGCTTGATGTGGGAATCAAAGGTGGCCAGAAAAGATACTACCCACTTCATTCCTTATGCACCATTTGTTACAGAAACCAAAACTCCGCAGCCCTGAAGCTCAGAAAGAGCTTTTGATCTACACTGGAGATAAATTCACATTTTAAATTTGCCTTCAGATTGTCAGTAAAAACAGGCCACAGACCTCACGGGCCTGCACTGCAACATAATGATAGTTTTAATGAGGTTTTAAACTGGACGGGTAAAGCACTGCAAGGTTGCAATTTTACTCAAAATATGCAAATCTTTAACTTCACGTTCCCAGAGTATTACTATTTTTTTATTTTTAGATGAAGGGCCCTCCTTTGGAACAGTGCTTATCTTTCTGAATTTTATCTGACAAATGCACAAGACCAAATAACTCTCCCCTTCCTTCTGCATCTAATGTGCAGAGAAGAGCAAGTGCCTTTGGAAGAGGCAGCAGAAGAGATTGTCCTGGCTCCACATCACATCTAGGTTCAAACAGTGGGGGGAAGGACTCAACAGTCCTTGAGCAGAAAGGCACTACAGGAGGAATTTCAGGGAGCATTTTAATTCTTTATTACACACAGTGCTGAAATATTTGCAACGATTATAGTCACATATCTCATGACTCTTACAACGTGAAGTTTGTTGGAACGCTTCTTTCCCCAAAAGCCTTTCCTGTCCCCATGATTAGGTGCACAAAAAACATTCACAGTGTAAAGCCTGTTTTCAGTTGCTTGTAGCTCTCAAAAATTCCCCTTAGGAGCTGACATGATTTAAGCTTAATCCTAGACCAGAGGGAAGTTTTTTTCCCCACCTCCAAGCAACTAGGTTAGAAACATGCATTTGGTTACCCCTCAGCAGTGGCAGAGTGAGAAAAAACATGGTTGAGTGGTTTAAGACTCTTCCTTTCACAAGAGTAATAGACGGCCTCAGGGAACAGAAGGGAAAGGGGAAGCACGGGGGTGGCAGGGTAGAGAAAACAAAACATGAGATGCAAGTGCTACACAGAGGGACTGAGGGAATAGCAAGGTTGATCCACTTGTAATCAACTAAATAACTACCTAGACAATATAAACAACTCTACAAAATTGTATCTTACACCTCCAAAGGAAAAAAATAAGTAAATTTCTGGGCTTAGTTGGATTCAGGCTGCAAGAGCCAGCTCTTTTAGATGACGCTTTATTGGGAAACAGTCAAAGAGATCTTTGTGTATATATCCATATAAAATTTGCTATCTCTGATCTCTGTCATACTGTTACCAAAAAAAGAAGTGTGACTAAGAAAGCTTGAATACTACTTCAGTATGGCTATCCAGCCCTCTCAGCCTCAAGTCTTTTAGGGTTATTTTCTTTTTACAGGTCATCTTTTATTTCATGCCCATCATATGTGGCTATTTTAAGGGGCTATAGAGAGGTGCTGAATGCTGATAAGGCAAATCCTGTATCCCTTAATCCACTGCTAAATCACTCTGCCAGCCTTCAAGGGCACCAGACAGATGGAGTGCACTAGGAAACTGCCCACAGGCTGGCTACTTCAACCCCAGCTCATCTTTAATCCAGAAAGGTTTTGTTCTGGTATTTTAATCATTGATTGACTGGGAACTCTCTTCCATGCTGGGTTAGGTAAAATATCCATGTCAGAGGTACTGGGGAATTCTTGAGGCTGTAGATCATACGAGCGGTGTGAGACAGGATGCGTCTCGAG
Organism: Corvus cornix cornix; assembly: GCF_000738735.6. Taxonomy (NCBI): domain Eukaryota; kingdom Metazoa; phylum Chordata; class Aves; order Passeriformes; family Corvidae; genus Corvus; species Corvus cornix. The sequence continues at coordinate 17,810,531 of NC_046339.1, read as the reverse complement.
GGAACCAAGGAAGCCATGAGGAATGTAGAAAGTCACAGGGTTAAAGCCACATTAAGACAGCTGTTATGTTAATGAGAGTTCTGCTTTTCTTCTAGCTGTGGGTCATTGATTTAGAAAAACATGAACAAGGTCTTTTTCATTTTATCATATTTTTCCACTGAAGGTAACATAGACTAAAACATCATATCCTAGATCCCATTCGTCTTGCTAACAACACTTATGAGGCAAGTTATCTTTATTATGTTTGTGTGCAAATGATTCCCAGAGCTTGATTTGGTCTTACCTGGCCTAAGTCTATATATGAAGCTGTTTTGCAAGCATTTCACTCAGTAAACACGTTAAGAAAAGAGTCATGCACCACTGAGTTTGCCTTCCAGACAAATTCATCCACACATCTGATTTTTTCCCACAGTCATAACAAACACTTACAAGAAATGTGGTGTGAAGTCTTCTGCAAAAACATTTAGCAGGTAAAACTCAAAAAGTCTGGACCTTTCAAGACAGATGCTCAATAATACAGCCATGCTGCAATAGCCATGATTGTCTTAAAAAATCAGAGGGGTACTTGTATTGCTTATATCAGTTTGCACAGTCTGAATGCCTCAGGCTGAGTTTCGAAGGTGAAAACATAATAGCATTTCACCAAAGAAACCAAATTCACCTGTGTCCTTGATTAGACCACAAGTCACCATTCATTTCTCTTCCTTTGTTAGATCACAAGCTTCAACGTTTTGCTTGTCACCCAACCACACATTTGCTTAGTAACACTTGCAACTCCGACTGATTTAAACAGGGTGTACTTTTCCCAACAATTTGTAAATGTCAAATGGTGAAAGAGCAGCAGAAGATTCTGCTTGCAGTATTAAACTTTTCACAGGATGTGTTTCCTTGATATGAAACAGAATAAGTCCTAAACGAAAATTGAACTCTGGGGTGCAGCTTACTCCAGAATAATTTGGCTGCTGTTTTCCTGGGTTTAGACAGCTAAAAATCCAGGTTCATGTTTTTTTCAAAAAATTTAAATCCACTTCATGTTACAGCTCCAGTACATTAGCTTATTTTAGACAATCCGTATCTACATGAGGCTGTGGAGGCTTAGAAGTTATTTGAGCACTTTTTTTCTTTTGAATTAAACTGAGAGTGGGGATAAAAGAGATATTACAGAGTTTATACCAAGTCAACTTCAAAATCTAACCTAAAAGTGAACTGTAGATACTGCATCAGCCACCTTGCTCACCTGCATGGCTCTGTAGACACACAGTCCTTTAAAAAATGTTTTTCTCTCCTTTGTTAATGCCTGGAAAACCCAGACAAAACAAGATGAAATCAGTTTAATAACCATAAACTGGCACAACAGCTGACCTGATTACATGCAGAATGCTGTCAAATGCGTAAAACAAACAAATGGGGATATCAGACCTTCTTCTTCTCCAAAGATTCAGTATTATACTCATGGCAGGTATGGAAAAATTAATGGGGAAGACACAAAAGTTTTTTTAAAGCGCTTCTCTTAAACAGTTAAAAACCAACGTCCAGGTACAGACATAAAAACCCTACAGCTGTAAACAATGTTGTTTCACATTTTCCTTCTACTCCGGAGCAGGATCATGTAAGAATATAATGCTAACAGAAAAGGAAACTCCTTTCATTAGGCAGCATGTAAATACATACCTGGACACGAGCCTCTGTGAGTTTGGCTCTTTGCGCAAGCTCTTCCCTAGTGTAAATGTCAGGGTAGTGTGTCCGCTCAAAGGCTCTTTCCAGCTCTTCCAGTTGTTCTGCTGTGAAGGTTGTCCTGCTGCGACGCTGCTTTCTTTTTAAAGGCAAATCTGGTTCAGAATCAATATCAGAGCCTTCATCAGACTGAGGTGCTGATGCTCAAAAAAGAAAAAAAAAAGGCAAAAATTAGCTTTAGTTAAGGAGAAAGAACAGCAAAATACTGAATCAGTCAATGACATCCTTTCATATGGAGGCTGTCTTGGACCAAAGGCCCCTCACACACCCTGATTCAGAGCTTGAGGAAACTCACCAAGAAACAAATCACATACAGCATGAACATGACCCAGGAAGGGGCTACCAACTCTTGCAATCAGCAGTTTATAGAGAAATCAATATGGAAACTCTGGACTTCACAGGCATGGAGATAGTGAGGTCACAGACAGGGCCAGCCAGATCCCAGCAGCACTGCTTGTTTCCCCTGGCAATCAAGTGAACTCCAGCTACAGCTGAACCCAGAGCTATAACTGTGTAGGCAGCAAAGCCTCTTCCACTATCCAACCACATTCACTTTCTCCAGCAAACAATAATGAACCAAAAAGTAGACTTTCAAAGCCAGTCTTCACTTGCATCAGCTGCTGTCCAGGCAACCAGCATTCCTTCTCGCCTGAGTCTTCAGGGGAAACCACCTAAAGAGGGCAGACACTCCCCAGCGATGCTGAAACTGCTTGTTCAATGGAAATACAAGCATTGCTGCTACTACTTCAACAATGCCAAAGAAATTATTGATATAGACAGTGATTTAATAGAATCCTTTTAATGTAATGTGTTTGGAAGCAAACTGTTTCTCAAGCTCCAGCTAAAACCCCCCACCATGTTCATTTCTAGCTATCTTACACTTCCAATTTCACTCAAGCTGTTTGAGCTAATAAATACACCTGTAAATAATCTGTTTACTTAGAGCATGAGAAACACAAAGTGCTTTTTTGGATAATTCAGCTGAAAAGTTTATTAATTTCTGCACACAAAAAAAAAAAAAAAAAAAAAAAAAGAACAATTACTGCTAGACCAGTGGCTCTTTTGTGAAAGGTGTCTTCATTTTCCAGACAGCATCAATATCTTGGACCCAGCACACACAGACATAAGGAGAATCTCCTATGGATTTCCACATCGATATACTGAACAAACATCAACTCCCAGAGTCTCTTAATTGCCATGAAGGTTTGTCGCAAGTAAGACTGGACTAAGAGGTTCTCATTTTTGAGAATACTGTTCTCTAGAACAAAGGAGAATCAGCACAAACATCCTATCCCAAACAGTTCAAGTTCAGTCCTTATTAAACAGGCAATCTAGAGTATCCCAAAATTAACATAATTAACATTGTCAGAATTAGTGACAAATCCCAAATCTTCTCAGCTGGGGTCCCAAGCGACACCTGCCTTCCTCAGCAACTGCCAAGTTACAAACCCTCCAGGACAGCTCCATGCTGTCATTCAAGAATAAAAAGAAACAGGGCATTTTAAATATAGTTCCCCGATGTCACTCTCAGATATAAATCACCCACCTTAAGCAGTACAGCACTTACTGCCCAGCTAGACTGGTGGAGGAGAGCACACCAGCCACACTACCAGGGTCACTTTGGCTACCACTGCACTCTGCCCTTACCTGGTGTAGCGAGATCTGAAACAGAGCTCAGAAATGTCCGTTTTGGAGACAACTCCTCTGACAAAAGCTGCCTTTTATTGTGTACAATGAGTTTAAAAGAAAAGGAAGTCAAATCCCAAGATGTCAGGAATTCTTTCACTACTCTTTCAGACTCCATATGTATGTGTAGAACTTCTTCAAACATCTACATATCTGCCTATAAAAAGCCAGCTAAAACTGTGCAATTTAAAGGGGATATTTACTGCTAAATTTATGAAGTCCCTCACCAACTGAGTGGGAAGTATCAGGAGACATATCATTAACTTCTTAAAAATATTTTATAAAGACTTAGCAAAATCTTGGGATGTTTCCCTATGCTCTTATTCCTTTCTGCAAGAGAATGCAGAACTGAAACCCTGATTTCATTTCATTTTCACTTTATATTTTACTAAGCAGTATATGAAAGGAACAAAGGTAAACCAGTTTAAAAAAAAAACCTATAGTATCTAAGAGTCCGGAACAATATGCGTAATCAAGTGCAAGAATTTAAAGAGAAAGTAATAAAATTAAAGTAGGGGAAAAATGTATATTAAATGAAATTACTTTCATACCTATCTGCTTTCACTGGCATTACCTTTTGCCAGGCCTGGCTGCTACGTGCAGCTTTATTGAAAACATTAGCTTCTTTTGTCTTATTTTCCCTGTGATGTTAAAGTCAGACAAATGTAATCTCTAAGGATAGTTACATGTCTGTACTACAAACTGTACTGGTTTTATTTCTTACAAAGTATTCTTACAAAGTATTACTATCCTCAAGGAAGCTTTTATTCTTATTTTTTGCTATTAAAATACCATTATTAGACTTTTGTATAGTTGAGAAGCCAATCAGTACTGGCTAAGCAAAAAAATTGGATATACCTCAGCCTGTAGACAAGCAGAATTTATTTTATATACGTTAAATAGCCACAGCACATTGCCCTCTCTCTAAGCAGTATCTCACTAACAGGACTATTGACTTCAATAATATACAAAGATATTATTCAGCACAGATAAAGCTGGTGAGATTTTAGCTGGGTTATTTCTACATCCATCACCTCCACAGACAAAAAACATGCGTATCACTAACCTTTACATGTGTTCTAATGATCCTAATTTTCCAACACCTCGAGTTATAAATAGAAGAAGGAGACTCAGTGCCCTGGGAGATTCCCTGGCTGGACTCCTTGGGATCACCGGAACCCCTCTTACTATACAGCTCAAAATGGGAGAGGCAGCCAACAGCACTACTAGTTGCTGAGTCACAAAGAATAATTAAAAAAGGAATTACAGAATTAAAGAGAAATTATTTGTCCCTTAACTGCTCGTGACCTATCTGGTGGCCTAAGGAAGTGCTGCATGCTGATTATCACCACAAATGCAAAACCCCACTGCCCAATGTCACAGGCATTTGGTCACCTGGAGTTCTGCAATCATCCCTTTTCCAAACGCTGTAAATAGACACATCGGGGCAAAAACCGAACAACAAAATGACACACAAGAGGTCATTCTGTGGGCTGTTCTTCCTCTCAGCAAGACATTTCATTTGAATAATTAAATAACAATAACATGACAACCATTTAAAGCCCATGCATTAGGGCTGCAACGCAGTGCACCTGACAGAGGCAGGCAGAGAGGTTATCTTGGAGAGGTTATCATCCTGTGACCCTGGGAAGCACAATTTCTCTGGCAGCTCTTCACGCACCGTTACATTTTTTAATAATGTATTACGCAGCCTCTTCCACCTAGTGTAACAGCCAGAATGAATTGTCTAGCCATGGATCTCACTAAAATAAGGACAATGAAAAAAATTAAAAATAGCAAAGGCCAGGGAGGCTTGTGGTAGCTCTTTATTAGCTAGCTACCCTCCACATCCATCTTCTCAGTTCTTTATTTAAGCAAGATTAATTTCACAGGGTCTTCCCCCTTGAGCCACCCCAGCTCCAGGGCTCACCGGGGTGTCCATTCTGGTTGGCCCTGGGGCTCATTGGGGTGTTCATTCTGCAGGCTGTGGGGCTCTCAGGGCAGCCCCAGCCCTGGGGCTCATTGGGGTGTACATTCTGTTGGCTGTGGGGCTCACCAGGGTGTTCATTCTGCCAGCCCTGGGCACAGGGTAGCCCCAGCTCTAGGGCTCACCGGGGTGTTTGCTCTACTGGCTGTGTGGCTCACTGAGGTGTTCATTCTGCCGGCCCTGGGGCTCACCAGGGCAGCAGTGGCTGCCGGCGCCCGTCTGATTCTCGCAGCCATCCAGGCTGAGGCGAGGCGAGTGACCTCCTCGTGTTTGCTCGGGTGCAGGCAAGGGGAGTGCAGCGGGGCCGCCACCCCCACACAAACCCACAGCAAATGACAAATGACACTTTCTCTTTGTGATCTTTGGGATTTTTGTTGACTTATTTGGAGGCTTTTGTTGGGTCCTAAGAAATGGCCTGTGGCTGAGGCCTATTGGGCCGATTTCCACGCTCCATCTGTGGTATCCATCAGTGGGGCCTTTGCCCGCATTCAGGGCTCTGACACCTGCCTGGCAGGATGCAGGAGGCACAAAGGCGGCTGCCGTGGAGGCGGGGGCGGCGGGCTGGGGGGCTGGGGAGGGCAGCCCGGGTGAAGGGGATGCTCAGCAGGGGTTAATCCAGCTCCCCCTCCCCAAACCTCTGCACCTGGAGGCGTCCCTCCAACACTGCCTCTTCCCATCAGAGGTAGGGGGCTCAAACACAGCCCTCCATCACACTGCGGGGGAATTAAGGAGGAAAGGGAAGGAGAGCAGCAGAACTGCCCCAGGATGGGGGTGTCAGAGGCACCCAAGGTGCTCCCCAAACACACCTCTGGTGCTGACTCCCTGCAATGGCCAGGAGCAGGGCATTCCTGCCTGGATCCTTGTTTGTGTTGGGGTAGGCTTTCGGCAGCTGGTTTTTAACAGTCAACAGGATAGAAACACACCAAGCATCCTTTTCTTCCTCAAAATAAAGTCCACAGGAAGATAGAACAACATCCTTATTTTGTGGTAACAGCCCTCTCTCTCCTTCCCTCTCAGCAGCTCTGTTTAGGCGTGGGCTCTTATATCCATAAAAAAATATAATGAAGACTCTAGAGCACCTCTCTCCCTCACAGCACATCAGCCCTTCATTTTTCTGTGTTTGCCTGGAGAAACATGACGCCAGGCTCCCCCTCTCCTCCTCCTCCTCCCAAAACCTCACTGTCACAGCAAGGAGCCATTAAAAAGAAAATACGCCCTGCCAGGTCTGTGCTAATCAAACCAGGACAAATAAACTCTGACACTCAACAACTCCCCGAGTGCCTGCAGCCCGGGGAGGAGACTACAGATTAGTTATGAATATGGCAGGCAGCAGGGGATGAGCTCAGGGGTCCCAAGTCACCCCACGGCCACCTGTGAGCTCTTTAGACACCACAACTGAATGCCATGTTTATCTAAGATAAAGCATGCTTCAAGCAACAGAAGAGCACCCCTAAATTTTAGGTTCTGGTGCTCCCACCAAAGCACTTTTGGGCAAGGTTACTGAGACTCAGGGCTGCAATTTTACCCAATTCAGTGTTCGTTTTCTGTGCTTCACCATCCATGGGGTAAGAAGACAGAAGGGGGGTTTTGACACCCCAAGTTTTACCCTATTAAGTCACAGCCCAAAACTTGTTATCTACTGGACTCCTGTTCTTTGAGAGGAAAAACAAAAGCAAATTTCAAGAAACAAAGAATGAAACAAGCAGTCACAAAAGATTTCTCAGACAAGTTATGATAAAACATGCTAATGCTGTTACATGCTTCTCTTTTCCTATTAAAAGTGAAAATTTAGGATGGGCAAATATATAAAGAAATTCTCAACCTTGCTAAAAACAGCACAGTACTTAGTACCATGTGAAATACCCACAAATAGTGGAATTGCTTTTAACCAGTTCTACTGGCATTTTGACTATGATATATCAAAGAAGAAAAAATGAAACCAAAGAGAAAGCCTCTGTTCCAGACAGGAATATCGCTCATCTAACAAGGATTAAGTCACACTTCAATTACTCCTTTGAAAACCACTGCTATTTGTAAAGGGCATACTTACAAAAAAAAATTGTAAATGGCTTTTTTAAAACTCTACAGGCACTTTAAAAAAATCTGCAGTGAGAGAATGAGAGAAATGTTGAGAAAATATGGTGCTATTTAAGTAAACACATTAATAAGTACAATCAATCCGTTGCTGGAATTAGAAAAGAGCAAGCCCATATCCTGTGAGCTCTAAGCTGGAAAGTCAGCACAGAAAGGAAACAACCACCACTGCAGTGATAAAAGTGATCTTCTTGAGAGAAATGGATGGTATTTTTATTTCGTTTGGGCTGATTCACATAGAGAAGTGTGCTTTGTATGGCAAAGTGAAAAGGAAAACAGTAGCTGCAGTAAAAGGAAATGGCCAACAGTGACTTTTATTTACAATTACCAAGAGACAGGCTATTATTGACCATATGTGCCACAATCGCCCTCCTTATCATGGGTTGGCCATCATGTCCACTGGGAGCTGTTAATGAACTGGGTAATTGAGCTGCTGACATGTGTTACCAAAACAAAACAATAGGAAGAAGAGACAAATGAACATTTTATTTGCCAATCAGAGTAGGTTCCGCTTTTCAGAGGACTGTGCCTAAGTAAGTGGCTGAATACATAAAACAGTGCATTGAAGGCAAGCAGATGCATGCACAATAATGGTTAACTGACAGCCTATGGCCCATCTGTGCTTAACATTTTGTTAAAGAAATTACTTGACTTGCTAAAGAGACAAATCATACAGCTGCCCCAAGTGCTGCATTATAAGAGATAAATCATTAGCTAAACTGTTTCATGCTTAAAATGACAATGCATATTAACAGTTATGCAGGGACATTTTGTCAGCACAGCTTGATGCAGTTATAAGTGACAAAAAATGTGACAGCTCATAGCTATTCAGTGATTTCAACTTAGAAGAGAATGACAACACTGTGAAAACAATTTCACTGCACAAACAATAGACAATTCACAGGCTCTTCTTTTTTAAAAATGTATTTAATTTTTTTTGAATGATGAAATAATATGGAAAGAGAAAAAAATGCCCAGTGTCTAACTGTTCTGCACCATTAATCTGCTAGCATGTACTTCATTCAAAACCACAGAGCATCAAAAAGGAACACATTCCATTTTAAATATCAAAGACTGCATCGCCAGCACTAAGAATAAATGGCTAATTCTCAACTGTGCATGAAAGGATAAAGAATTTCTAGAGTGAAAGGAAGGGAAAAGGAAACTGCAAATACAACTACAAAAATCTCTTCTTATTCCCCCACCTTCTTTGCCAAAAAGAGATTTGCTTTGTTGATACAAGTAATGCTAAAGTACTTAACAGCTTTTCATATGGGTCTGATACCAACTTTCACCGCTGTAAATTTGCACTGGGGGATTACTATTATTATTATCATTGTCATTATTATAATTATTATCATTATTAACATTATTATTTTACATTGAAAACTAAATATAAAGGAACTGCAGTTAGCACTTGCATCCTGAGGTCCATGGAGTACACACACATGCATGTGTACAGTCCAGGGAGCACACCCAAGGGAGGGCAAAAAGGAAGACCAATCTCCTCAATCAGATTTACCTGAACAGCTGGATTATCCAAAAAAAAAAAAAAAAAAAAAAAAAAAAGTGATTTGGTAAAAGTCATGTACCCTGTGGGAGATTTCTCTGCGGTTTCAAAAGCTGATATTCACACAAGTGTTAGCTCAGGTTTAATGACTAAATAAAAATTAAATTGCTACATTTTTCCCCACAAAGCCAAAATTGCCTCGCTGACTGTGTAGAGTTTCCACTCACTGGCCTCAGAAGATTAGTCTGCTGTTTCTACTGGTATACGAGCAAAGCTGGATCCAGGCAGGCTTTGACCCTTGCTCAGTCTCTCCCACCTTTCCCAGCAGATCCAGGGAGAGCCCAACGAGAGGGAGCCGGCACTGCGCTAACCCGGGCACGGCAGAGCGCTGCGGCACAGAGCGCACACTCGGGGGCTGTCCCCGGGCTGGGAATCACCCCGGGCCGGTCCCCCGAGCGCAGCCCGGCCACTCCGAGCAGCTCTGCAAAAAGCGGCGGCAGGAGGCAAAAGCACAGCTCCTTGTTTTTCACCGGGAGCTCACGAGTGCCCACGTCTGGGGATTTTTCCAGCCCTTCCACAGGGAGCATCCCTGTTAACGCTGAGAACACGAGTACTGTATTTAAGTATTGCAACATCTCGTCTGTTCACTTACAAATACTAGGACATTTCAAGGAAAAACTTCCGGAGGATTAAAGAACTTTTTATCCTAAATTTAAAAAAAGGTGAAGGAAACTAAATACACAAATCCAAATGAGGTTTTCTCCCAGGAAACTTTAGGAATTTGATATTTTAGGTGATATTTTAATATAAGACAGGGAGACTTAGGAGGAAAGCTAGATCTTCCTTGCAGAAATCCCGGAACATACTAAGAAAGGACTGGCATCATGTCTTCAAGCTGATATCAGCTGATGGAAGAGCTGATTGGTAACGAATTAAGACTGAAAACATTGGGTATCCTGGGAGATGGAATTTGTCAGCTGAGAAATTAAATAAAGCAAATGAAGGAGTCTCTGGACAAATAATGAGACTGTATTAGTGAGTTAAAGCACTGCAAATAATTGAGTTGTCAGCAATCTCTCAATTGTGTAAGGCAGTGTGGATTTTTCAGAAGAAAAAAAAAATCTATAAATTATATTTGCCACAATCCTTTGCAACAACACCATGCAAACAGAACTCCTAAACTTATATGAGCTGATCAAACTACTGGGAATACCAAGAGGGGAAGAGCATTTTTCAACAACAGCTCTGCATTTCTTCACTGATTCCACTTATATTATTGCTAAAATATTTTTGAAGAAAGCAGAAACTGTACAGATGGCTAAAGTAAAAAACATGGAAAATGTTTTAATAAACTTCCTATTTGTCTCAATTAGTTCTAGCACCTGAATTAATAACATTCTTGATTCCAAACACTGGCAGAGCAAGCTGTTGTAGATAGCTTCATCTCCATGTCATGATTACACTCCTCAAAGTCTCAGTGGGAAATCAAGTTTATCATCTCTTCTTAAACCCACAGCTGCAGCTGAACCACCCCTCAAGCCCCTTTAACCCACTCCAGAGGTACACTGAGTTATATGACCATCTCTATTTATCACTTTCAGGACTTGGAATGGCCAAAATATTTCCAGACTTTTTTTTTTCCTGAACAGAATATTTCATTTTGTCATTGAATACACGCAGTTTCCTCTAGAAATCACTTAACCTTGCAGGAGACTTTTGTAAGAGAAAACTAAAAGTACTCATTTTTTTCCCCTCTGCTTTTCAGATTTCAGTCAACTAAAATAGCTTATATTTTTCACCAAATATTTTTTCTTTGATTGATTTTCCAAGACACTACTTACTCCTGCCAAATACTTCTTTTCCAGCAAAAGCTGTAAGTAACTCTAGGTCACTTCCATCACAACTACATAAGAATTGGGGTGCTGACCTCAAAATCCATCATCTTCTGTCATGAAACCTGGTCCTACTGAGTATTGAGCCCTCCAGTCCCACTGGCCAAAGACAGGCCCTGTCTTTATGGTTGTTCCAGTGTTTGGGATAAAAGGACCCTACAACGGGATAGCAACAGGGTGCTCAGTACCTCTTTGTGTTACTTCCTGTGGGGTTTCTCATTCCAGTCCTTGCCTTGGGTGCCAGCATGGGGGGGTGCAGGACTCTGTGCTCAAGATTCCCTGAAGCACACAATGCTGTTTCATTCATTAAAGCGCCTGTGATGCTGTTACAGTAATTATCTTGAGTCCATCCAAGAGCTGGTCACCTGCAGATGCTCGCTTGTTCCTCACCCTGTGAGGTTTGCACACCCATGAGCTCCTGGCATCATCCTTTAATTACACTTCCTGGGAACTGTCTCCTACCAACATCACAAAAGCTATTGGAGCTCACAGATGTCACCTGACCATAGCACTGCCAAAATACAGACACTAAACAAACATGAGAAAATAAAGTGCACACACAGTGCTCTGAGGACGTGGACCCTGGCTTGCTAATAACGAAGCAAGGTACACAGCTTGCTATCTGCTCCAAAGAAACACAGGAAGCTTAATTTCCAAAGAAAACTCACAATTTTTCAGTCCAATAAGAAAAACAGAAAAAAGCCCTGCACCAGCTGACCTCAGAGCAGTTAATGAAAGGGAATTATGGGCTGTGCTGGTCTGCAGCCAGCCCCCCAGCACCTTTATAGCATGGAAGTCCCAGCATGCCAGCTGGGAGTCACTCTGGATCCAGCCTCTACACCACAGACATATGTGATTCCCATACATTTGCTCTCATTTACTATTTGTTGACAGATGCTGATAAATGTTCTTGAAAACCTGCGGGAACAATGGTTACTGGCGAATGCCTAATGGTAGAGATGTCAAAAATTATTTGACTAAATATACACATACTTAATATCACCAGCTCTGAAACCTTTACACATATTAACCTATTTATAACTGTCTCTCTAAATTACTAGCAGCCCCAAAAACTGAAGAAGTAACTCTGCACCAAATTTAGTGAGATAAACACACTGGCTTCTCTTAACCGTTCACCATATGCATACAGCAGAAGTGGCAGAATGCCTGTTGATGAGTCCTGTAGGCTTTGCTTGGACACTAACATTACAAAACATATTTTCACTCATTTCCTTTTTCCCTCTTCCCACAGAGTCCCTACAACATAAGCATCCAGAATCGCAATGACTTAAAGTGAAGTGATTGTCTAAACAGAGAATATTTAAGTGATATGTAAGGTACAAAGCCACACATACTATAACTCATTTACTCCTTGCCATTTCCAAAGAAAGAGACTCTGAAGAATCTAGTTCTACATTCCTGGTATTAAATGCAAATCACATTGTGTCAGTGGTCTTTGGATTCAGCCTCTAGACTCAGATGTAGCCCTCAACCACCCTCAGGCATCAGGAATGTCCACACTCAGAAGACACTAGGTTTTAAATTTAGTTCCTTTTACCCAGGCAGGGAACCCACTGAAACTGCCTGTGGGTTTTTTTGGAGCATGAAGAGCAGCTCATTTTTAGATGATCTCCCACACACTGAAAATCAATGGTTTCATTAAAACTGATGGTTTCACCCTCCAGAAATAGGGCAAATTCTCAAAGATAACAGTGAAAGTGTCCCAAATCAGATTTGCAATATTTAAAATTAGGGGGAAAAATTGCCAAAATGCAAACAGATGAATCCAGAAAAGTTAACATGCCTAGTTTCTTAGCTACAATCTTTCATCTCTGTAAGATCAGCTATCTTTAATTGTTCGGCTGTAGGGTTAATTGATAGCATCTATTTAAAGGTTCACTCTGTTTCCCCAGAGGTCCTCAACATTTCAGGGGGAAGCAGGAGAAGATCTGGGAGAAGCTTTATATCAGCTATAAAAATCCTGGCTCCTGTTTCATCTTTCCTTCCAGTGCTCTGGCACCACACAACAGAGTTCTTTTATTCATCAACTTGTACACAACTTAGAGCACCACAGCCTGAAAAGATTCATACATGCAGTGCTGGGTACCCAGGAACATCTCAAGTGAGAGTCCTAATAGCTCCATCACAAAACATGCAACAAGAGAGCTTTCTTGGGTGGGAATAAAAGCAGTTCTCCTTGTTTCTAATTTCTCCTGAAAACATCATAATATTCTAGAATATTCAAAAGCAAGAGGGCTTCTCCAAAGCAGACTCTCCAGAGTGCTTGGCATTTTCCTGCCACTGTATGAAAACATAACAGGTCCTAAAATGAGAGCTTGACCATCTCATCTTGTAAATCCAGTCTGAAAGAGAAAAACCTCCATGATCAGTACTGGAAGAACAGCAACCACTAACACAGAGCTCGCCCTCCTTGCCTATGCAAACAGGCAGAACATATTTTGCTGGGCTTTTCTAGGAAGTTTAGAAAAGACAAGCATTCAAACCCGACTGAATTTCAGCAAAAATCATGCTCTTTCTTTTTATTTGACAGCAAATTTTTAAAATGCTAATTTTTTTCTTCAATTCATACCCTATGGATTGTGAGATGCAATTCTCTGTCTGCTTTAGGTCAAACCCTGCTGAGAGCCACATCAAAGTGGTTAATACAGATTAGGAAGTCAAAACTTGGCCTGCAACCCAGCCGGACAGAGCCCGACAGAGGGGCCTGACAGATGCCCCAGATGCGTCCAGGGGGAGCCTGCCAGAGTGAACTCTGCACAATAGCAGAGAGACAGAAAAGAATAAAAGCTGCACACTGCCAGCCAGCCTCCTGTGTCCACAAAGGAAAACCGAGATCAACAGAGAAACCAGCTCTTGGCAGCTTTTCTAAGTGGCTTCCTTTTTATTGTTAGACAAGCAGGACAGGGAGATCCAGGGTCCCAGGTTTAATACTGCCCAAGGGGATCACAAACCACAGAAACAAATGCGAGAGGGCTACTTTGAGAGGGTAGTGGACTTTTTGCCTTCATCTACTGTTGGCCAAGTAATCAGTAACTCCAATACCTCTGTCCCTGGTAGCACACAAATGTTGTGCCGTTGGGCTCACAGCAGAAGCCTAGAACATTTGTTGTCTCAATAGACACCAAATGAGACAGGAATTCTAGAGGAGCTTCACTGCTGTGACAGCTTGGCAACATCTGCTGCAGTTTGGGTACCAGTGAGCGGAGACCACTGCTCATCATAGAGCTCAAGAGCCTCCATCTCTGCTTAAAAGTCTGTGCACCTTCATGTGCTTACATCATTAGGCCCCTTTCACAGAGAAGTCCCAAGATCTGTGTTGATGCAGCCCCCAGCACAGTGGCAGTCCATGAGCAGGGCTCCTGTTTACCATAGCAATACAAATAACAACAAGTGGCTGAGTGACAGATGGCCTGGAAACATTTCTGATGTTTTCAGTGACAATTACCTATTCAGACACTCCAGTCAGACTTTCCAAATCACAGACTAAGGGCAGCTGCCATACAACATTTTACAAACAACTTTGACCCAGGCTGTGTTCTGATGAACACTCACTTAATTCTAACATATATGATCACATATAAATGGATTAACCAATGTGCAGTGGATAGCTTCACTGTGAATGGTCAGATTGGGATCTTCAAAGAAGAGCCTGCATCTGTCATTAAAATTAAATAACAGTCATGCTGTTCTGCTCAGGTACCAGAATTTGTATTACCAAAATCCTTGCACTTTTTTGAAAGTCTCCTTCAACTCGAAAATTGTTTTGCAAAATTCAAACATCCAAAGGTTTTTTTTTTCCAATTTGACTGCTCAGGAAAAGAGTTTGCAAAAAGTGTCTCAATCCAAACAACATCTCATCCAAGCTCCCATGCTTTGTTTCGCATTTTTAATCCCATACTACTTGGAATTATTCCTATACTCTTCTATATAAGACATAAAATCACTAGAAGTGCCACTAAGATTTTTTTTGATCGGGATCTAACCCAAGAAACTTAATTACACCCAGGGTCTGTGTAAGGAAGGGTCTAGACCATCTTCTGTCCAACTTGGAGCAAGTGGGACATCATTGCCTGCCTCGGAACACATTTAACTAGAAAGACAAAAATCAAGCATCTTTGCCTCCAGGAATGTTGTTGCATTGGAGACTTCAATTTTCATTATAATCCTGGACCATCAAGGTTCAGTAGGAGGTTTGTGATCTTTCTAAGCAAACCTGGACTTCGTTTTGAATAAAAAATGGGCGTATTTATGGTTTTGCATCAAAGTCATGTGAAATGTCTGGTTTTGCATGGATTCAATTAGAGACAAGCCTAAGGCACAAAAAGTTCAGATCCGGATCAGGATCCAGACCCACCCAAAGCTGAGGGACATTTAGACTGAGGGACTTGGTTCTGGTCCATCTCCGATTCCAGCATGAAAATCAGGTGGGACTCACTTTCAGCAAACCCCAGGTCCTCCCCAGATTTTTGCAGCTTTTCCAGCTTGGCATGTCAGCAACAGCAGGAGGGTTCCTATGACTTCTGATGGGATCTGAAACCCATAAGACACTGTTTGAGTCCCTGCAAACCAAAACCATGGCATCTTCCCAGCTCTCACAATTAAGCTTTAAGCCATAAGAAAAAAAGAAAAGCCAAATTAACAGCCCTATTGACAGTTTTATAGACCCCTGAGGGCTCTGCCTACATCCAAAGACAGCGGGGCTTTTCTAAATTAAAGTGAATTAGCAATCAAGTTCCTAAGAAGGATTCATTTAATAAATTAAAGGGCAGAATTCAAAACAATTTCAAAAGTAATCCCTTGGCCACAAATCATTCTCTGTACAGTGGAAAAATGGAACATTGTCATTCTGATGCTTGTCTTAATTGGCATTCAGTTGTTTTCCTCTTTTAAAGTAATTGTTTATTATTTTAGTGGGCACCATCTTGTAGTCAACTAATGTTGCCATAAGCTTCTTTAGGAACATGATAAACTCCTAATTCTGCCTGATAAATTCAAGTTCTTATTTGGTTAATTTTTGCAATCAGAATTAGGGAGAAAGAATTAGAAGTAAATTTGACCCTGCTGAGCCACTGAAGGAACCAAGATTCCCACAGTCCTCCTTAGCCTTCGAGTCCACCAACATACTGAGCAAACTTTTTGGCTTTCTGAATTGTGCACCGCACGTACAACATGGTTTCAGGAGCCTGTTCCCACGAGGCAGCTCATTTTTTTTAGCAAAACTATGTCAGTACCAGGCTCTAGCACAAAGTATTTTACAGAGTTTGAACTCTCAGTTTAGAAGTACAGATATTCTCACAAAGTTAAATTCAACCCCACAAATTTCCTGAGCGCTTATATCAAACTCAATGCAGCTACCATTAAAAGTGATGACTTACAGACTCCCAAAATGCCGTTCCCTTTAATGTGATTTCCTATGGTAACACGCAATTCACGAGAAGACCTTTGCACCTATTTAGGAACAGGCAGACTTTCAAATTAACTTTGGTGGAGCCATGACAGATTATACCAGCAAAGGTTCGGCTGCTCTGCCATTTGGGTATGTTTCCAGTTGATGTCATTTCATGCTTTCAGACCATTGTTGCAACTTGGTGAGAATGGGAATATTTGCCCTTCTCATTTCACATTTCTCCTTCCAAGCTTTCTCCCCCGCCTTCCCGATTCTGTGCTAGCAGGAAAAAAAACCAAAATCTAGTTAAAGGCTTTTGTGAAACATGGAAAGAGAAGGAATCATTTGTTGTCTAGAGGAAGAGGCATGTGGTCATGGCACTCACTCAGAATGCTCTAGAGTAGAGACCAACTGGAATCTGTCAGACCAGTAACTCCTTCTCCATTTCCACTCTTCAAAAGGTCCAGTGAGTGCTTGAAAGAAGACAGATCAAACCCCAGACAAATAAAAACCCAACACACACCCCAAATAAGCCCCAAACATTTGAGTTTGACTCTCCCACACTCCAAATACCCAGCAGAGGGTAGTTACACAGATGAAGTGGAGGAACTCGGAGGACCTAGAGAGTTTTGCTTACAGCTTTTACCTCAGTGCCATGGAAACACATTCCTTCCCCAACGCAGGGATATGCTCTGCTCACAGCAGACAGGACAGGCACTTTCTCCCCTACTCCCAACCAGGAATTCCATCTGGAGTCAGGAAACTTCTCCTAGCAAATATGAGGTGCTCCCAAAAAAAGTCAGTTTTGTCCAACTGTCAGGGTCGAACAGGAAAAGCATTCTGTCTAAAAAACATCAAAGTTTGACTGTTACAGCTCAAGGGTTTTTCTTAAGACTTTCCCTATATATTTTACCAACACAAAATTCAGAAATATTTACTGAAAGACTTAATAAGAGACTGGAACTCTTCTGTTATAACTGCAGTGAAGAGCAGCGAACACGACTGTTTTCCCAAGCATGCCAAGGCTTTCCATTATGCTGATGTCTCTGGAGCCCAACGTATGCACTAAACGCACAATTCAGGTCTACAATATTCACACTATACAAGTAAAAGTCCAACAGATAATCTCTTTTCTGTCACCTCTTGTCACACTGGTTCCCAGAAATACTCAGTTATCATTGCACATTATATTTTAATCACCATTCAATGCAAACATAATGGGCTTTAGTGAACAGTCATATTTATTATTCCTACAACTATGCCCTTCTCTTCCCCTCCAAAGCATAACCAAAGTTGCACCGTTCAAACACATCTCTTTAGAAAGTCAGGCAAAGTGCCTCCTAAAGGCATCAGAATAACAGTTTTTAAGAGCACCGTATTCCATTTTTTCTTTTTTTTTGGCTTGTTTCAATGGGGAGCATCTTAGCGTGGAACTAAAATAAGTCAACATCACGAAGCACAAAAGATTGCAAGGATTTTCTGCAGCATGGGCTTGTCAAAGCAAGTAGGCAGCCTTTGTGTGCTCCGGCACAGCAGGAGCATTCCTCCAGGTCTGAGTGGCGGAGCGCCCCCGGCCACGGCTGCCCTGGGCGCCAGGGTTCCCACACCCAAGGCGGTGGGAAGAGGAGAAAGCAGAGCTGCAGAAGTAGCGTTGTAAATGGGATGAACTGGTCAACACGCTTCTTAGGAAATCCATGGCTTCCAGGAAGAATCACGTGGAAAGATTTACAATACCTCCACATCAAAGGGTTTGACATTGGCTATACTGGTCCTTTCAAAAGAAAGACATGTCTGTCCCCTATAGCATCAACTCTGACTCAGGCAAGAGTGCAAAGACATTGCTGAGAGTCCTGCATGTCCATACAAAAGTAAGTTTTAGCTTTGGATTTCAAAAAGAATTAAACAAAAAACACTACCAAGAGTAACTGAAATAAAATTCCTATTTTCCTTTGCTCCATTAAGGACTCTCAATTTAAGTCTTAATCTTGCAAACTGCTCTGATAAATTGCCACTTTTTCACAGTTAAAACTTCACATTTCTATTTCCCCTTTACACCTTGCGCCAAGGCAGCTTTAAGGATAACGCCTGTGTTAGGAGCATGAATGGATGACCCTCCTGTACACACTGACCCAAAGATAAACTTTGACCTGATGTTTGCTAATAACACTACTTCTTAAGATGCCTTGTTTCTTTTATGAACTACTGCTTGACTCTAGGATCTAGAAGCTGACATGCATTAATATACATCTCTGGGTGCCCTTTGACTTGGCCATCAAGACCCTTTGACCCCAGACTTGATTCCTAAACCCTGTCAATTGTTTGCAAGTGGAAAAAACTTATTTTCTAGTCATAATTAGTTTTAGACATGTTTTATTAAGGATTTCTTGCCTCTTTTTAAGTTGTTGTTATTTGAATTTGGGTATACTGGATGTTTACTTCATTTAGTGGGCTTCCAGATTAAAAAAAAACCACCAAAGATACTCCTTTAGAATTTAATCTTTTGTTTCCAAGCTTTGTAAAACTCCCAGTAACACTCAAGTGCTTTAACATTACAAAAAACCTCCCCATGAATGATAATATATTCTAAAAAGCCTCCTTTCGTGCTTTTCAGATTCATCTGTGTATTTCTGCAACTTCATAACTTTTTTCAGATCACTTTACGGCATTTTTCAGATGCAGTCCCGGAGCCATAAAAGCCAAAGGCAAGACTTAAATTGATTCCCATGTCAGCAGGATCCAGTCTTTCGACTGAGGCACTCCGAACCACTTTCTAGCTAACACTTGGCGTTTTTAGACCAAATTCTTGGAAGAAGTTTTAGAGTCTACAGCAAAAAACCAGATACATTTATATTTACGTCTATTCCTACCCTGTGTACCCTCTGTTCTTGCATCCATACACACACAATATGCACTAAAAGGAGAGGATGAGGAGCCCACTGCCAGCCCACCCCCGCCAGCACAGGCATGCTGCTGCTTCCTGGTACATTCCGAGTTGGAAATTTCTAATTCCTGGAATCATGTTACATTATGGCAGGAATTGCTGCACTTCTGCCTGTTTTACATCAGGCCTGAGAGATTGCACAAAGGGAATGAATGCTTTCCAGTGCTTAGATGATGTATCAAGTGTACATCGCACACACAGCACTGCAGCAATCAGCATCTGGGAAGGAACACCAGCAACTAAAAGGCCTCCAGTCTGAAGGAGAAGCACTGGGAAACAGCAAATGAGGGGTTTTAGCAAAGCAAAGCAACTACCCCTTATTTTTGTTCAGAAAATGCAGTACAGCCTCAGCAATTACGATGTTCTATTCTAAGAGCTGGCCCTGTTTTCTTGCTAGGAAAAAATATTTCCCAAAAGCTCTGAGAAAAAAGCAGCCTAAAATTAAGTTTTGCATTTAAAAAGTTAAATCCACATAGCACAAACCAACACTCACTGAAGATATCAAAGACCAGGAACACATCAGGCACTTGCACCAACAAGGATAAACAGGCACCAGTTTCATGGAAAAGATGCTCAAGTTCTACCTCTTGCTGCACAGGTAAACCAGGCTTCAGCTTAGTTGGGTGGTAGAACAGCCAGGTAAGAAATTTTGTGCTTTCAAGCATCCCACTACCCCCTGAGAGGTGCATCCCAAGCACCCACCCCACATCTCAGGTCCCCAGGCTGACAACCTGGGAGTGGGCCAGGGCAGTGTCCAGCCTCAAAGCACACTCACCTCATGGACAGAGGGGACTCAGTCACACACAGCATCTAGGAAACTCTACCAGGCAAGCAGCACTAATCAAGGGTTGGGGTTTTTATTAAATCCTTATGCATGTCTGAGAAGACCTAAAATGTTCTTTCCTGTTTCCAGAAGAGAATATACCCCAAACAATGTGGGGTTTGGAGTCGTCTTTTCAGGGTTTGGGGCTTGATGGCTCCTTTGGATCAGGCAATTGGACTGATTTCTGTAGGACAAAACCGTGAGTAGAGAAAACTGCAGCAAAGAAAGAAAACCTGTTCCAAGCAAGGCATCCATCCGACCAATGCATGCTGCAGCCCGGGCTCACTTGGTTTGAAACCAAAATCTTAGGAGGAAACAAAGCTCCCCAAAACTCATGCGAATAAGATTTGGTCAGATATCCCAACTTTCCAAGTTTCCACAGAACAGGGTGTTCAAACCCCAAGTGGTTTGCTCTATGTTCAGATAGTAGATAACACACATCGTGGGACTTGGGTGCTTTCTGTTTCCTTTTCTCAGCTCAGCTGACTCCATCCAGCCATCCTTCTTTTGCTCTGGTCACAACCTGAAGACTATTGCCTCCTTTTGCAGTCCTACACTCACAATTTTACCTTGGCAGAGGCTATTAAGCTGGAATGCTATCCAGCAGGAGAGGGAACCACCCCTCTGGGACATGCACTGACCTTCCTTGCTCCAGGCAAATACAGCTACCCCAGGGAGTGAGAACAGTGCACTTTCTGTCTGCAGAGGAAGAAAGAAGTTTAGATAATATTTGAAACAGCTTAAAATCAGAGAGAGAGATGATGAAAACAGTCCAGCTAGCCAGCTACACCAAACAGGACTGCCACTGCCATGGATCCTGATCCAAGTCCAGCTGGAGATACAGGCAAGGCAGCTTGCACCAGCTAAGGCTCTATGCTCCTTGTAGAAATCCTCTCTATTTTCAGCTGATGAAATGATACTTTGTCAGTCTTGATATATTCAGAGAGATCCTTACAGAGCCTTATCCCTCCTGTAAGAGGAGAACCTTTTAAACCCAAACAAATTTAATTTATGGCTTTGACTCCAACAGACTACAGATAAAACCCTATGGACATCAGGAGGGACCCATACAAAACAAAGGTCATTGGTTCTGTACAGTTATTCCAGCTGGAATTCTTAGACAGTGAAGTGTTCACACAGTGCCATTTCTTCTATTACTATGTAACTTTGAAACAGTGCTATGCCTAACATACACAAGAATTCCTCTTCTTTTCTGCTCCTAAAAAAAAAAAATACAGTGGCCACTATAAAAGAAAAGATGATATTTCTTCTTGTATGGTGGCAGAACCCCTCATACAAGCACAACCACACTGAATAGCCTTTTAGGTTATTTGTTAGACTGAAGTTCAAAGGAGGGTGCAGTGTAGCCAGGAAAAAAAAATAGTCCCTCTGGTTAAAATTTAGCATGCAAGATCTCAACAAAAGTGATTTTTTTGACTGTGCCAATGCTTTTGTTTTCTCAACAACAGCAACAAAAAAATTATTTTTTCCTTCTCCTCCACAGTAAACCATTACCAGCTGTTGATGGAGTATTTTTTTAACATGCGTTAAGTCATATTGTATATTGTCCATTTCATGTGTGTAGAGCATTTTTTGCTATAAATTCTTTACCATGTTAAACCAAGTGTACCACCCAATCTTGCTACACAGCTTAGGGCTTGTTGACACGAGTAGGACCCCACCAAACGGGATCATGCTGGAGACTGAAGTTACATTTACACAAAGGTAGGTGCAGCAGCTCCCTCAAACTGTTGCAAACCTGTGCAGCAGATTTTACCAGTACAAAGCAACAGCCACTCTTTCCAATTAAAATCCATTCACATTAAAAACAGACAAAAAAAATAAAAAGAGGAAAGGAAAAAAATATCAAGACCAAAAAAGCACCTCCAAGATGCAAGTAGTTCAGTAACGTTGCAAAGCTTCACATATTTCAAGATGGTTCTTGTCACACACATTATTATATATCACATCTTATTATACAATCTTCTGCATCATCTGGATCAAGGCCAGAGCACTTTTCTCACATTGCAAATTCATTATTATTTCCTTGTTTCAATAATTTGACAATTTAATGCAACTATGAAGATAAGTTCAGGAATCTTTTCTTATGCCAGGACTTTAAAATATGGCTGTTTATGGGCATATCCATTTGGGCAAATAAAATCATGTATTTGTTTTTCATGCACAAATTTGGGCCAGTGGAAAAATCAAGCCCCATGGGGATAATTTAACCAACAATACAAAAAAAACCTGTGAGGCAAATGTGAAACTTTGTCCTTAATTTACCCTGTTAGGGCAAAACAAGGCAGGAATCTCATACCATGTGTGCTACAATGCTTAGGTACAACAGCATATGCTAAGTAAGGAGAGTTGCAGTCTTGGCTCAATCTCATTGTTTATTGTGGTTTAAAGTCTGACCCTTACCATTATATGTGGTTTAAAACTATATTTGGAGGAAAGATCGAAAACGGCTCTCCAAGGTTTGTAAATGTGTTTGTCTTTAAGGTTTGTTCCAGAGGAAACCATGCGTGTCTTAGCTTGCTCCATATGCAAACCCTAACACGATTTTTAAACATGCTAATGCTCACATTCTGCATCTCAGGTTAATCGAGAAGGGTTTTTTGTTGGTTTTCTACTAGCAGCTTGCCTACAATCCACCAACTCACCACTCTTTATGTATATATGTTGAATAATTATGAAGCTCTGAGTATTTATCACCTTTTCTGAGCAGTAAGCAGAAAGAAATACAATACTATTACTTCCAGCTACTGGCTTTCCCAAGATAATTAGATAACACAGTGGACTGAAGCCTTGGTTAGCCCAATGCTGTTCAAGTTAAGTGATTGACATGCCTCTGTCTGGCTGCTCTATTAACTGTTTCATTTTGTTGCTATTTGCAGTTTGCTTGGCTAATACTTCGAACAAATACAGACTGTTTCTTTAGCCCCTTTTTTCTCTTTGACCTTCTCCTGCCCATTTTCTTTGAGTCACTTCAAACTGCCTTGAAAAGGCCTGTTGAATGTGCACAGTCCATCAGAGTCCCAGGTTCATCCCATTCCTTGCCCTGAATGCTTTACTTCAAAGATGGGCCGCATTCTTTAATTGCCCTTTGAATTAATATCAAAGGGTCACAATGCGAGTGCCAGAAGAGAAAGAGGCTTTAATGAAGCAAAGAGCTGCCATTCATTTGCAGATAAGCACGTTTTTATGCCTGACTGGTCACCATGGCTAAATGCTGGGTGAAGAGAAGGCAGGGCAGGCAGAGAGGCTTTCACTTAAGTGGTGATTAGTTCAAACAAACAAGAGTAAACAAATAAAAAAAACCGCAAACATCCCCACAACAGAAAATAAGTTAATATGGCTGAAAGTGTTAAAAAAGTATCAACAACCCATTGTGTTCATAATGCCCTTAACCTTTGGCAAAATACTGGGGTCTAGCTCAGCCTCTGTTCCAGCCCCCTCTCTCCCCTTACCTTCCACAAAAAACACTTTGGGCTTTAAACTTTCACCCTTAGGCTCAGACCAAAGAAACAAATAGTTTTAACACAGTTCTTTCCAGGGTTAGAAAGAAAAGGAATCAGCAAGTTAACTTTGCTTATTTTTTTCTGAGACAAAGCACATTTGGTAATTTGCATTTTAGTGCCTAGGGAATAAAAACTCTATACTTAATTATTATTGATTTACATTTTCCTAATGAATTGAGTACTGTGTAAAAATGTTAGGGTGTTCAACTTTCTTAATTGCCTAAAGGTCTCTAATATTTTGTTCTAAATTACAATTTTTGGGGATTTTGTTAGGTAGACTGGCTAGTTTTGATTATTTGAGACATATGAAGGGCACTAGGAAAGCTTACTCAACTTCTTGATCCTGCCTATGAAACCTTCTATTTTCTCTTTAAAATAGCAAGAATACAAAACTAAAATGAGAAGCTTCAACATAAAATATAATGTAATATAATTACAGCCACAATGCAAGTATACAGAAACAAGGAGTTCACAGGTGTCCTCTTTATAAATTCTGACTTATTATTTATAGACTCAGACTTCTCTTTACACAGAAATAATTTACTTAACAAATACTAGGTTGTTTTCTTGCAGAAGAATTATCCCCCCATGAAAGAGGGTTAGCTATACTCATAACGGTGTAAAAGTGACTTATAAGTGCATTCTCACCAGGAATTGTGCTGGTTTCTCCCATAACTAAGAAGGTTGTAGGAGTACAAACAACCTGGAAAAACACAGACCACATTTTTAGCCCCACTTCTTCAAAAAGGTTCAATCATTAATATTGCATCCACTCAAGCCTAATTCTATGTGCAACCTGTCACAAGACTTTCCCTCACTAACACTTCCTTGGATTTATTTTTTAACTCCTCCACTGCTACCTTACCCCTGCCTTGCTTATCAAGAATGTTCATCACCCCAATCCTGGATTGGAATCTTTATTACTCACCAGAACGTGAAGAACTTTGACCTTAAACATCCAGCTGGAAATTCAGTACTGACAAAGTCTGGAAAAGCATCTTGCATTTGTGAGGTGGAGAAAAGAAGCACAGTAATAAAAAACATGCAACAGATGAAAAGGTCTCAGCTGCAGAAGAGGGACAGAAGAGACTTGGAAGTTTCAATGCCAGCACCAGCATGGTTAAATTGCTTTTTTTTCAGAATATAAAATCATATGTTGAGCAGCCTGCTAGAAAACTGCTCAACTGTACTGCATTAAATTAACAGTACTACTGAAATTTGGGTGGGGTTTTTGAGCTACCCTGGCTTGCAATCTTGATTTAACACTAGCCAAGACTCTCAAAATTCTGGATTAACTCTGAGAATTATTTCATTAAATGTCAAACACTACCGCTGCAGTGCTCCTCTAACACCTGATGCTCTTCTCTTTCAGAAGTGTTATATTTTTGAACACATTTTTCAAAAAATATTAGCTAATTTATTTTCCCTATATTTTCCATACTTCACATTATTAATTTCACTCTTCTTCATATATTTACAGGCAGCTCTGTACATTAGGCTAGATTACACTATTAGCTGTCAACATAAATCATTCTGCCCTACTTGAATTCCTCTTCTAGAAATCACAGCCTCGGAAGAGCACTGGATGTAAAACTGCGTCGCAGTACATTTAGAAATAGTCATTTATATGCCACCTCCACTCATATAGCAGGAATGTTTCCCAGATGCAGTGCACTTCAGAGCAAGGCTGTGGGAACAGTGGGGACAGTGAGTTGAGCAGCAGCCTGACACATGACACGAGCTCGGGGCTGAAGATGGAAAAGTCATTCCCAAGGGCTTACTCCAGGTTGAGGGACTGGCTGCTTGGCCAGCTCCTAGCATTGAACCACGCACTCTCCATACCACAACCTCACAGGAGGCCAGAGAAGCAGGCCCAGCCAGGTGCCACCAGGTTGGTTTGCTTCACAAGGCAAAGGTGAGGCTCAGATACAGACAGCAGCGGCTCCCAAGGCTGGCCCCAGCCTCACCACTGGCGGGGATCTCACCCATGACAGACATTACAGTGCCATTACAGGAGCCAAGACCTACATTTTGACCCCCATCAAGTCACAACTAATAAGTCAAATCTACTCACACACCAATTGCCACAATTATTACATTACTGAAACAAGCACTAAGCACACAGACTGTTCTCTCTTGACTAGCAGTACAGTGGGGTTTGCAGCCTGTACAGGTCTTCTTTGATACACACTGCTCTTACTCATCATACACAGTCTAGAAATACAGCAAAGCGTCACAATAATTCCTGACTATAATGTACAATAAATTACACATGCAAAGCTAGATGTAGAGTTATAGCACAAGTCTCCAACAAGGATACCTAAACTTCCCATTTGGAACATGTTGAGAATCAACCCAATAAAACAAATACCTTAGATGCTTTCCATCTTTCCAAATTTGGTAGATTTCTTTACCCTTATACATTAACGCTGCCCCCCCCCCCCTCCCCCCAGCACTAAAATGGGAAGAAAATGGATTTCCCTATTAAATTTATTCTCTATTTTGTCCGATCTGTCTCATTATGATCATTATGTACTGCTTCTATCAGTACATAAAACATATATAGTGCTATGATAATAACTGTTCTAGAATAGCCTAATTCTGGGCAAATCAGAAAAATATTAGTCAAGCCATCTTACATATTCACTACCATAAAAACAGCTAAATCGCTATGTTTTGTGAACCAAAGGGACCTTTTATTATTGTCATTATCATTATTGAATTATCAAGAACCACCATAAAATTTGAAACATAAGCAAATGGATTTCTTGGTGTTTTGTATTACATCAGTTCTTTGCTGATACAAAGCAGAACAGAGCCATTCATAGATACAAACCACTTCACACTGGACAGGGGCATGCACACAACCACCCCTACTCCCCTACAATTAGCTGTCCATCCAGTATTGCCTGGGGCATATGTGTTCCTGGACAATATTTTCTTGGAAATTTTGTGACAAACACCACAAGACCATTTTGTGATAACTGGATTCAGTTATTCTCTGCTTTTTGTCATTTTTAATATTATTTCTGGTTTTGGTTTTCATTTAAATAGCTTCACCACCACACCTGAAAGTCTGATTATCCAGCTTCTTTTATTATCTGCAACTTCAGTAGTAAATCCTATACAAAGTAGTTCAATACTGGCAGTGGGTTTACTACTGTTACTAAACAAAAAAAAAAAAAAAGGGGGGGGGAGGGAAGAAATTAAATACATAAAT